>NC_062290.1:46163477-47376804 GCF_902655055.1 Lutra lutra | reverse complement strand
TCCAATACGAAGACAAGGGGAACTGAAAGATTCCTACATGATTCTGCTCTGCACCTTGGATTAGAATAATGATGAGGATCTTTTAAATGATAACACTAAAGCTGATGGAGTCTAACCCTTCTGAGATCCTTGAAACCATTATGTCTGTCTTGTCAGTAATCCCATTGGATTCCGCTGCTTTCTGCAGCTGTTTGGAGAGAAACAGAAACCCGGTGTTAGAATTATTCAGATCGAACAAATATCCAAGGTAGAACACAAAGGAGTTGTGAGATAATGGCTGGTCTGAAAGCAGCTTTTAAAAGATGTGAGGAATAGCAATTGACAGAGGATTCAAGAACCAGGAGAGGCCATGGCATGAATTCAGTCAGATGGAGAGGCTGAGGGATCGAGGATTCTAGATGGCACTGTAGTTGCCAAAGGCTTGTTGAGTGTGGTTGTGTATGGCAACTGGGGGTATGGGAGGAGTCAAATGCATGAGTGACTTGAAGTTCCTAAGACAAGTTGTCAGGATCCCTTTTAAATACTCATGAGAGTGGGGAGGAGTCAAGATGGCAGAGAAGTAACAGGCTGAGATGACATCAGGTAGCAGGAGATCAGCTAGATAGTTTATCACACCATTCCGAACAGCTACACTCTAACAGAAGATCGAAGAGAAGAAGAGCAGCAGTTGTGGAAACAGAAAATCGACCACTTTCTGAAAGGTGGGACCTGCGGAGAAGTGAATCCAAAGCGATGGGAAGATAGAGCACAGGGGCAAGGTCTGGATCCCCGCAAGCAGTGGAGCAATGGAGCACAAAATCAGAACTTTTAAATGTCTGTTCCACTGAGGGACATCGCTCCAGAGGGTAAGCTGGGGTGAAGCCCATGCGGGGATAGTGTGGTCTCACGTCCTGCGAGGTCACAGAAGGGTCGGGGTTGTTTGAGTGTCACAGAGCTCCCAGGTATTAGAGCGGGGAGCCAGTTACAGAGACTGAGCTGAGGAATAAGTTCTCAACTCAGACTTACCTTAAGCTGTGATCCGTGGCATAGGCAGGCCCCTGCTCTGTGAGCAGGGACCCCACAAGATCCTGGGAGACCCTCCCGGAAGAGTGCAGGGATCTGCTGGGTTTGGAGACTCCAGGCGGGACTGTGTGCCAGAGACGCTCAGTGACAGGCTGGGGGAGCTCAAAGTGTGGCTAGAGGCCAGGGAGATGGGAGTGATTGAGCACTTTTCTCCAAGGGTGCACAGAGGATGGGGCCCCGAGTTCTCGGCTCCTCTGGTCCAGAGATTCAGAGGCCACCATTTTCATGCCATCCTCCTGAACTCTATGGAAAGTGTTCGGGGAACAAAAGCTCCAAAGGGGAACCGCAGTGGATTACTTAGCACAGCCCATGGTAAGGGAAGTGCAATTCCGCTCGGGCAAAGACACTTGAGAATCACTACAACAGGCCCATCCCCCAGAAGATCAGCAAGAAATTCAGCCAAGGACAAGTTCACTTACCAAGGAGAACAGCGGAATTCCAGAGGAGGAACATGCAAAGCATGGAATTCATGGCTCTCTCCCCATGATTCTTTAGTATTGTAAAGTTAATTAAGTTCTATTTAGTTTTATGTTTTTGTTAAGCTACAATTTTTTTTAACATTTACTCTTTCCTCTCTAAACTTTTTAACAGGTTTATCTTAACAATACCTTAAATTTGAAAATCTTTGTTGAACCTTCATCATTAAACTCATATTTTATCCTTCTTTGCATCTATCTTTATTGTTTGTATACACTCAGGGTTTTTCCTTTAAAAATTTTTGGGATAAAACTTCTTCTAATAGCTCAAAGTAAACCCTAAATCTAGCACAGGTCTTTCTTCTAGTCTCCAGCCTGAGCAAATTCTTTCTCCTTATCATATCAACTCCTTTCTTAGAAATTTTTTTTAAAAACTTTCATCTTTTTAGTCATATTCCATCACTACTTCATCGTGTTGACCCTTTGTGTGTGTGTGTGTGTATGTGTGAGTTATTTTGTTCATTCTTTAAAATTTTGGGAGATAGTTTCTTTTAAGAGACTAACATATTCCCAAAATTAAGTGGATGACTCTGTTCTAGTCACCAATCTAATATATATATACATATATATATATACATATATATATATATAATATACACAAATATTTCTTAAATATTTTTTCTTTATTTAATTTTTTTTTCTCTGACCTTTTTTTTTAACCCATTTCTTCCCCCCCACGTTTTGGGTCTCTTCTGATTTGGTTAGAGCACATTTTCCTGATGTCCTTGCCACCCTTTTAGTATTTTATTCGCTCCTTCATATATTCTTATCTGGATAAAAAGAAAGGTGAAAAATTCACTGAAAAAAAAAAAAAAAAAAACAAGAAGCCGTAACGAAGCCTAGGGACCTAATCAATACAGACATTGGTAACATGTCAGATCTAGAGTTCAGAATGATGATTGTCAAGGTGCCAACTGGGCTCCAAAAAGGCATGGAAGATATTAGAGAAACACTGTCTGGAGAAATGAAAGCCCTTTCTGGAGAAAAAAACGAACTAACATCTAACCAAGTTGAAATTTAAAAAGCTATTAATGAGGTGCAATCAGAAATAGAGGTTCGTACTGGTAGGATAAATGAGGCAGAAGAGAGAATTAGTGATAAAGAACCAAATGACAGAGAAGAAAGAAACTGAGCCAAAGAGAGACAAACAACGACTAGACCACAAGGGGAGAATTCGAGAGGTAAGTGATACCATAAGACAAAACAACATTAGAATAATTGGGACTCCAGAAGGAGATGAAAGAGAGAGGGGAGCAGAAGGTGTATTGGAGAGAATTATTGTAGAGAATTTCCCTAATATGGCAAAGGAAACAAGCACCAAAATCCAGGAGGCACAGGGAACTTCCCTCAAAATCAATAAGAATAGGTCCACACCCCATCAGCTCATAGTAAAATTTAAAAGTCTTAGTGACAAAGAGAAAATCCTGAAAGCAGCAAGGGAGAGGAAGTCTGTAACGTACAATGGTAAAACTATTAGATGGGCAGCAGACTTATCCACAGAGACCTGGCAGGCCAGAAAGAACTGGTGTGATATATTCAGAGCACTCAATGAGAATAACATGCAGCCAAGAATACTATATCCAGCGAGGCTATCATTGAAAATAGAAGGAGAGATAAAAAGCTTCCAGGACAAACAAAAACGAAAACAATTTCTAAACACCAAACCAGCTCTACAGGAAATATTGAAAGGGGTCCACTAAGCTAAGACAGAGCCAACAAGTAGTAGACCAGAAAGGAACAGAGACAATATACGGTAAGAGTCACCTTACAGGCGATACAGTGGCACTAAATTCATATCTCTCAATAGTTACCCGGAATGTAAATGGGCCAAGAACCCCAAGCAGAAGACACAGAGTATCAGAATGGATAAAACAACAAAACCCATCACTATGCTGCCTACAAGAAACTCATTTGAGACCCAAAGACACCTCCAGATTTAAAGTGAGGGGGTGGAAAACAATTTACCATGCTAATGGACATCCAAAGAAAACTGGGGTGGAAATCCTTATATCAGATCAATTAGATTTCAAGACAAAGATTCTAATAAGAGATGAGGAAGGACACTATATCATACTCAAAGGGTCTGTCCAACAAGAAGATCTAACAATTGTAAGTATCTATGCCCCTAACACGGGAGCAGCCAATTATATAAATCAATCCAAAGCAATCTCAAAGAAACACATCGACAAGAATACAATCATAGTAGGGGACGTAACAGCCCCCTCCCTGAAATGGAAAGATCATCCAAGCAAAAGATCCACAAGGAAATAAAGGCCTTGAGTGACACACTGGACAGAGGGACATAACAGATAGATTCAGAACATTCCATCCCAAAGCAACAGAATACACATTCTTCTCCAGGGCACCTGGAACATTCTCCAGAATAGATCGCATCCTGGGTCCTAAATCAGGTCTCCACCAGTATCAAAAGATTGGGATCCTTCCCTGCATACTTTCACACCACAATGCTCTGAAGCTAGTACTCCATCACAAGACGACATTTGGAAAGAACACAAATACCTGGAGACCAAAGAGCATCCTTCTAAAGAGTGAATGGGTCAACCAGGAAATTAAAGAAGAATTGAAAAAATTCATGGAAACAGATGATAATGCAAACACAATGCTTCAAAATCTGTGGGACACAGCAAAGCCAGTCCTGAGCAGAAAATATACAGCGATACAAGCCTTTCTCAAGAAACAAGAAAGGCCTCAAATACACAACCTAACCCTACACCGAAAGGACCTGGAGAAAGAACAACGAGGAAAGCCTAAACCCAGCAGAAGAGAGAAAGTAAAGATCAGAACAGAAATCAATGAAACAGAAACCAACGCCCCCCCCACACACAAAAAAAAACCAACAACAATAGAACACATCAACAAAACTAGGAGCTGGTCCTTTGAAAGAATGAATAAGATTGATAAGCCCCTGGCCAGACTTATCAAAAAGAAAAGAGAAAGGAGACCCAAATAAATAAAATCATGAATTAACAAGGAGAGATCACACCCAACACCAAAGAAATACAAACAATTATAACAACATATTGTGAGCAAGTATACGCCAGCAAATTTGACAATCTGGGAGAAGTGGATGCATTTCTAGAGACGTGTAAACTACCACAACTGAACCAGGAAAAAAGAGAAAACCTGAACAGACCCATAACCAGTAAGGAGATTGAAACAGTCATCAAAATATCTCCAAACAAACAAGAGCCCAGGGCCAGACGGCTTCCCAGGGGAATTCTACCAAACATTTAAAGAAGAATTAATTCCTATTCCCCTGAAATTGATCCAAAAAATGGAAATGGAGAGAAAACTTCCAAACTCATTTTATGAGGCCAGCATTACCTTGATCCCAAAACCAGACAAGGTTCCTATCAGAAAAGAGAATTACAGACCAATATCCTTGATGAACACAGACGTGAAAATTCTCACCAAAACACTATCCAAAAGGATCCAACGGTACATTAAAAGGATGATTCACCACGACCAAGCGGGATTTATTCCAGGGCTGCAAGGTTGGTTCAACATGCACAAATCAATCAATGGGATACGATACATTAATAAAAGAAAGAACAAGAACCATATGATATTCTCAATAGATGCTGAAAAAGCACTGGACAAAGTACAGCACCCTTTCCTGTTCAAAACTCTTCAAAGTGTAGGGATAGAGGGTACATACCTCAATATCATCAAAGCCCACCATGAAAAACCCACTGCAAACATCATTCTCAGTGGAGAAAAACTGAGAGTTTTTCCACTAAGGTCAGGGAACACGGCAGGGATGTCCATTACCACCACTGCTCTTGAACATAGTACTAGAAGTCCTGGCCTCAGCAATCAGGCAACAAAAAGAAATTAAAGGCATCCAAATCAGCAGAGAAGAAGGCAAACTGTCACTCTTTGCAGATGATATGATACTATATGTGGAAAACCCAGCAGACACCACTCCAAATCTGCTGGAATTTGGATAGGAACTCAGTAAAGCGTGGGGATATAAAAACAATGCACAGAGTACAGTTGCATTTCTTTACACCAAAACAAGACAGAAGAAAGAGAAATTAAGGAATCAATTCCACTTACAACTGCACCCAAAACCATAAGATTCCTAGGAAGAAACCTAACCGAAGCAGCAAAGAATTCATACTCAGAAAACTATAAAGATCTCATGAAAGAAATTGAGGAAGACACAAAGAAATGGAAAAATGTTCCATGCTCATAGATTGGAAGAACAAATATGGTGAAAATGTTTAAGCTACCTAAAGCAATCTACACATTTAATGCAATCCCTATCAAAAGCCCATCCATTTTTTCAAAGAAATGAAACAAAGAATCCTACAATTTATTTGGAACCAGAAAAGACCTCGAATAGCCAAGGAATACTGAACAAGAAAGCCCAAGTTGGTGGCATCACAATTCCAGACCTCAAGCTCTATTACAAAGCTGTCATCATCAAGACAGTATGGTACTGACCCCAAAACAGACACATAGATCAGTGGAACAGAATAGAGAACCCAGAAACAGACCCTCAACTCTATGGTCAACTAATCTTCGACAAAGCAGCAAAGAATGTCCAGTGGAAAAAAGACGGCCTCTTCAACAAATGGTGTTGGGAAAATTGGACAGCCACATGCAGAGAAATGAAACCGGACCATTTCCTTACACCACACACAAAAATAGACTCAAACTGGATGAAGGACCTCAGTGTGAGAAAGGAATCCATCAATATCCTTGAGGACAACACAGGCAGCAACCTCTTTGACCTTAGCCACAGCAACTACTTCCTAGAAACATCACCAAAGGCAAGGGAAGCAAGGGCAAAAATGAGTTACTGGGACTTCATCAAGGTCAAAATCTGCACAGCAAAGGAAACAGTTCACAAAAACAAAAGACGGGGCACCTGGGTGGTTCAGTGGGTTAAAGCCTCTGCCTTTGGCTCGGGTCACGATCTCAGGGTCCTGGGATCGAGCCCCGCATTGGGCTCTCTGCTCAGTGGAGAGCATGCTTCCTCCTCTCTCTCTCTCTCTCTCTGCCTGCCTCTCTGCCTACTTGTGATCTCTGTCTGGCAAATAAATAAATGAAATCTTAAAAAAAAAAGACAACTGACAGAATGGGAGAAGATATTTGCAAACGACATATCAGATAAAGGGCTAGTATCCAAAATCTGTAAAGAACTTATCAAAATCAACACCCAAAGAACAAATAATCCAATCAAGAAATGGGCAAGGACGTGAACAGACATTTCCTCACAGAACATATCCAGATGGCCAACAGACTCATGAAAAAGTGCTCCACATCACTCGGCGACAGGGAAATACAAGTCAAAACCACAATGAGATACCACCTCACACCGGTCAGAATGGCTCAAACTAAGAAGTCAGGAATTGGCAAGTGCGGGGGAGGATGCGGAGAAAGGGGAACCCTCCTACACTGTTGGTGGGAATGCAAGGTGGCGCAACCACGCTGGAAAACAGCATGGAGCTTCCTCAAAAAGTTGAAAATAGAGCTACCTACAACCCAGCAACTGGACTCCTAAAGAAACAAATGTAGTGATCCGAAGGGGCACGTGCACCCGAATGTATGCAGCAGCCATGTCCACAAGAGCCAAACTGTGGAAAGAACCTAGATGTCCATCAACAGATGAATGAATAAAGAAGATGTGGTGTGTAGATATACAATGGAATAGTATGCAGCCATCCAAAGAAATGAAATCTTTCCATTTGCAATGACGTGGAACTAGAGGGTATTATGCTTAGCGAAAGAAGTCAATCGAGAAAGACAATTATCATATACTTCGCTGATTTGAGGACGTTGAGAGGCAAGGCGGGTGGTTTGGGGGTAGGAAAAGAACAAATGAAACAAGATGGGATTGGCAGGGAGACAAACCATAAAGAGACTCTTAATCTCACAAAACAAACTGAGGGTTGCCGGGGAAAGGGGGGTAGGGAAATGGAGGTGGGCTAATGGGCATGGGGGAAGGTATGTGCTACGGTGAGTGCTATGAAGTGTGTAAACCTGGGGATTCACAGACCTGTACCCCTGGGGCTTAATACATTATATGTTAATTAAAAAATAAAACAAAAACTCATGAGACATTAGATTTTTCTGCCATGAGATACATGTGTCCGGCTGGCACTAGAGTGACCCTCCTCCTTCCATACACATTGCAGACTGCTGTCCTGTCAGGGTCACCCGTGGTGAGGCCGCTACCATATGCCCTGAAGAACTCTCTGCCCCTGCGTCCACTTGAACCTTCTCAGTCTCGGGAAGGACACAGAGAGACAGTTGACTCGAAGCTGCCCTACTTTCCTACTATTCCACCTCCTGAGGATAAGTCGCTAATCCAGTGAACACTTTCCCATTCCATTCTCCTTCCAGCTTCCCACACTCCTGCTGACATTCAACACTTTCATGTTTCCAGACGTCAGCTGTGGTTGTCTGAGCAAAGGAGCGTCCTACTCCTGGGGTAACGAGAATTTAGGGAGCGTTCCAACACAGGCACAGTTGAGCTCTGGGATTCTTTGGCTGTAGACATATATGGGCAGCGTTCCTGGAATTAGTGTGTGTTTCTATGTTGGACTGGATGTCTGTGGGCTTTGAGCTCCACAGCACAGCAATCAGCTGACAGGAGGGTGGAGGGAGGGCAAGTGCACACTCTGGCTTGTGACGCTGCCAAACCTTGGCTGCAAGTGGCCACTAGTGCAGGGTGATGTCTCCCAGCCTGTCCCTGGGCACCCAGCCCTGAGCCCTGCCTCCTCTACGTCCCCTGGCAGGCTGAATAGAAATGCCTGGGGATGGAAAGTTGGCGGGGGTCGGGGCGCCTGGCTGACTCAGTCCTTTAAGCATCTGCCTTGAGCTCAGGTCACCATCTCATGGTCCTAGGATCGAGTCCTACATTGGGCTATCTGCTCAGTGGGGAGTGTGCCGCTCCATCTGACCTTCCCGCCTCGCATGCTCTGCCTCTCTACCTCTCTCAGAAAAAGAAATAAAATCTTAAAAAAAAAAAAAAACTCAAAATGTTGGCAGTGGTGCTCACTCCCCTTGCCCCTGCATTTGGCCTTTGCTGCTTAGTTCTCCAACACTTTCCAATATTTCATAATGAATAACACTGGGATTGACACAGACTGTGCCCATAGGGATTTCAGGACAAGACTTACTCTTTGTCATAGACAGAGTAAGGAAACGGGTTCATGACAGTATCAGAATCTCTGGATGTCCACAGTAGGCTTTTACAACTGGAAGGGACATCCTCAGGAAGAGGTCCCATTTCGGTCGCCACCCTTGTCCCACATGGCCACCAGGGGGCGATCACCCTTCAGAGGAGCTTCCAGGCCACCCTTCAACCTGAACCTGCTGTTTCCTTTCAGGCACAGCTGCTGTTCCATCACATTGGATGGATTTCCATCCAAATCTGAGCAAAGCCTCTGTAGCAGGTGGTTCTGCAAAACCTAGAGATTTCATTGCATTTTTGCCTTCTGCTTGCTTTCTTCTGCTGCTCCTTCAGAAAACCTTTAAGCTGAGATGACAGCAGAACAGAAAGCTGTTGTGTGAACAGGCTGAGAGGTCAAGAGAGTGAATGCCAAGCGGGCTGTGGGGACTTCTGCCTTGGTGAGCAAGGTAATGGTTAGACAGGGGAATGTGTTCTGGAATGAGGGTTGGGAGAGGGTAGAGGGCAGGGTGGGTGCCAGAAGGTTAAGGAAATAGCATGTTCTTCTGCACTTCCAACCTGATGTTTATTCTCCACTCTCAGATGTTCGTAGAAGCCACCATCTCATCACTGGTGATAAATAAAAACCCTTCTTGGCAATGGCGGATGAATGGGTCAGCCTTTCCTAGAATTCACAACAGAATTCCAGTTTGGGAGGCTGCCTCCTTTGCAAGTCAGCTACTGAAGTGTAGGCCACACTGTTCCCAAGAATTTTGGAGGAGGAGACAAACAATATTCGCATACATAGCTGTCAGAATTAAGATAAGACAATTTCTAACATATTGAAGCCATTCCCTACGGAAGAAGCCCTGCTAGGTGCCTTTCAGTGCACGAGTTCCGTGAATATTCACGCTATTCTCTCATAATCGTTAAATCTGTTTTTACTCCTGAATTACACACAACTCACTATTGCTCCACGGATTTCCATGATTCATGTATTTTCAGCTGATTTGACCAAAGATTTTTCATTGCTCTAAATATTGGGAGAACGAATGCCAGACCAGCTTCCTACACTCCTTTTTGAAGAAAGTCTGTCAGTGTTTATGTGCATGAGAATCTTGTGATGTGGATATCCACCAAACATTGTAGTATTCTGAAAATGAGGGAATACTATCAGCGAGCAACAGAGAAGAATTCTTACCATATCAAACTCTCTAGAAAACAGCCATGGGGTGTTAGGACGCTGTAGTAAACAGTGTCACAAGGAGGGGTTAAGGAACCTAAAATGACGCCGATAATTCCGGGAAACATGATTTTATCCTTAGTAATAGATAATTTGATGAAGGATTGAATGAGTTATCCATGCCTACCGAGTGAATTCTTAAAGCGGAGCAGCTCGCTGATGTGCAAGGTAGTAAGAACCAAGACAGGATAAACCACCGTCAGTAGATCAGTCATGATGAAAAACAAATACAACATTAAACATATTAACATGATTTGCGGAACATCGATACCAAGAATTCACTCGGGGAAAAAGAAATGACATAAAAGGGCAAACTATGCCCAGAATAATGAACCCCATTCCTCTTCAGGCGACAGCTAGAGGCCAAGGTCAAGGAGTGTGAGTAGGTTTGGGTCGATGATTCAGCAGCTTTGCTTTCTCGCTGTATTTTAAGAAACGCTTCTGAGGGGCACCTGGATGCCACACTGGTTGAGTGTCTGACTATCGGATTCGGCTCAGGTCATGATCTCGGGGTCATGAGATTGTGCCCTACATCAGGCTCCACGCTTAGCACTGAGTCCACGTGGCACTCTCTCTCCGTCTCCCACTCCTGTTAGCGCACGCTCTCTCTCTCTCTCTCAAATAAATAAATAAATCTTTAAAGAAAGAAAAAAAAATGCAGTATTCTTCTCCAAGTCAGATGCACTGACTCCTCTTATTCATGCTCTCACCCGCTCCAGCGTAGTCTCTGCTTATGCATTCCACCAAACTGACTCTCAGGAAGGTCAGCAAAGGCATCTGTGTTTCTGGCATCACAGGTAGTTTTAATCCACTTCTTCCGGGAATCCGCTGATGGTCTTCGAAACACATTTACTTCCTTAAAGACACTCAGCAGCATCCTCTCTTACCCTGTGCTGTATGGCCAAGAGGCCACCGTCTCCTTTGTGGCTCTTCTCTCCCCTCCCTTCAATGGTTGAAGACCTCGGAATCTAGTTTATGTCTGTTTCTCACACGACACCGTCTCCCTGCATGACCACCTCTGTTTCTGGCTTTACCTGCTCGATGTGGACCTCAGCCATGGTGTTTCTTGTCAAATGCCAGCTCACCTCCCCCTGACATTGGACATACGTGCCTCTATGTATATGTCTGCCAGTGATCTGTATGGGGTCCAGAGCTTTTCTGAGTGCTTCCTGTGTGCTTCAACCTCTTCATTCTAGCAGCAGGTGAGAGAAGTCACTTCCTTTCCTTCTTCATCAGAACACTAAGTAGGAGGACTGTTTTTAGATTCCATCCCTACAGCAACCATATTTATATATCCCTACAAGCGAAGATGTAGACATCAGGATCTGTATTTATTATGTCCTATAGCTTAAGGTCAACATGCAAGTTGTCTTAGAGAAAGTCATTTGTCATTTCCAACGTTCATGCAGTATGATGGTAAATGCATTCTGCCGTCCAATTTCCAATGAAGGTACACAATCGGACCTGGTGTTCCTCTTTGAAAACCCTTTTGTCCTTAAAGTTCCATAAAGAAGAAAATATACATAAGGATACTGATATCATATAAAAAACATATTTTATTATATTCTGCGATGTAAAGGTGCACATCATGTTATATGTAAACCCTGAATCTTATAAATATTTACATAAATAAATATTTAAACAGATAAATAGACACGAGCAAGGTCATCTGTAAGCGACTACTGCTTGTAGAGTTGACATGTTCTGAAAACTCTTGACAAACTGACTGTGTTCATGTCTTCGGGTCAGCAGAAATGAGAGTCTCTGACACGGCAGAACTCCGGAATGTGTGATGTTATCAGTCAGAGGGAATCATTGCCATGTTGAAAGGTGTCTCACTTCTTTCTCCTTAATCTTTCTTGCAAGGCTGTTGATGCATACAAGGGTTTCATGATCTCTGCTCGGACCATCTCCCAGGCACAAGGGCTGTATTGCTTCTCTCGCAGATAGAGGGAGATTCTCTGGAAGTAGTTCCTCAGGATGGAGTCCCCATTCACGAGGGGCGTCTCTCCCATCCCCGCCTCCTGCAGGGGACAGGCTTCCAGGTGGCCCAGCTGCTCAGCAAGTCCCGAGCACAATTCCCCCAGGAGGGTCATGTTCCAAGGAGCAGGTGAGGCCTCCGGGCAGAAGAGCTGGAAGGTCTTCTGGTTCGTCACATGGATGACAGAGAGGGCTTGAGCCTTCTGCAGCTGCTTGCCGTCAAACACCTCCTGGGGGAAGCCAAAGTCGTTTGTGTACTTGTCACAGGAGCTAGCAGACAGTCTCCTCATTTGTCGCAGGATCATCAACGCCCTCCAGTGCATCAGGCCGTGGTCCTGAGGCAGGTCACATCCCAGAGAACCGAGGGAGTGGCAGCTGAGCACCACCAGGGCCACCAAAAAGGAGCAGGGCAGGGCCATCGGCGACCCTGGCTGGGGTGGGCACGTCTGGGAACCGTGGCTCTATCTTCTCTGAACATCTTCTCTTGTGCGTGAGACTTAAGTAGGGGACGTCGGAGTTTTCGATTTCTGAACATTTCCCTTACTTTCTACTTCTCTTTTTGCTTTCCTTTCTACACTTTCTACTGGGGTTTAGAGCATGGGTTTCTCAACTGTTTCTTTTTCCTATTGCCGACTCCTGTCACGGTCTTTCAAATATTTATGTAAAGGAACCTGCCAACAAAGGTGGTAACACAGATCTAGAGTCTAATTGTTATGGATTTATAGCTCTGCTTTATAGGTTAAGAAAGACAGAGTTCATTTTACTCTGTTTAATTCAGAATTTAGATTGACTAAAAATTTCAACTGAAAGCTATATTTAAAGCTATTTATCCTTTACCGGATATCTAAATATGATGAGTGACTTCTAAATTTTCTTACTTAAATGGAAATATAAAAGTACAATGCAAATTAAGTATTTCTAGAATGACACAATATTATCGGTGTCCCTCGATACTGAGAATCATTCCAAATGGCTAACAGCCAATGAATTATTCCATTATTTACTGCACGTTTGTTTTCAGTGTACTGTATTTAGTGGTGGCCTCAATGAGAAAATGATTTTTAACTTCACTTGCTGTTAGATACTCATCAAGTTATTCTCAAAATAATTTTTCTATTTAGTACCAGATAGAATTCCTGATTCGATGAATACGTTTTGAAGAATTAAATGATTATGTAGAATCTATTTGTATTTGATTTCCAAAGCCCGCATCCAAACAAGGCTCAAACACGAGCAATGTCCACAAGACAGCCCATGGCATGTTGAAGCCTTGTTCCCAACCCTAGAACTACTTGATACATTGTGGAAGCAATTGGAACAAGGGTTCCCTCTGGTGGGGGGATGCTGTAATGGGGAGAGACCATGCTGCTCCAGAGGAGGAAGGATGGGGAAAAACTCAGGACCTTCTGCTCACTTTTGCGAGGAACCTATCTGCTCTTTTTTTTTTTTTTTTAAAGGTAATTTCGTTGAAGTTCATGGCTGATAACACTAGCAGAGTCCGTTCATTCCAGGAAAGTTTTTGTTTGTGTTTGTTTGCTCTGGAGGAGAACGTCCCACCAGGGGACAGACTTCTACATACAACACGAGCCCGTGTGCACACCTGGTCACTGTCTAGCCCACCTTGCCCCCTCGCTGGCAGCTCCCCTGTAAAGACTGTGACAGGCCACAGAACAGCAGCCTCCTGCTCCTATCTCCTCTCTGCTCCTGCCACTGTGACATCACTGCAGTGGGGACATTCCCTCAGGTCAACAATAGTCACCAGGAGAATAGAAAACAACAAGGCTTCTGCTAGCAGAGTTTCAAAAAAACCTGGAAATTTCAAACAACTTGTGTTCTTCTTTGTGGCTTTGTAATTGGAAGTAAAAGGGCCAGACAGAAACCACAAAGGAAAAGGAAGCAGCTGTGTGAATGGGCAGGAGAGGCTCCTGAGGAGGGAGGGAGGAGGGGAGCTCACAGGAGGTTTCTACACTGAGGGAGGGGGAAACACTATGATTGGAGAGTGAAAGGATGGGATCTGGGGAAGCAGGGTGGAAGGGGAAATGTGCTGTACCAGAACGTACAGAGTATGTGCACATAGGTACAGTGTCTATGTGTACCTATTATATTATTGTGTATCTAATTACATTCAAGGGATAGGCCACCCGTTCCCAATTGGTATTTTTTTTTTCACAGTGATATTTAGGAGGATTAGCCCTTTTCAGTCAGTTATAGGGAAAAGGCTAAGGGCCAATTAATTTTTAGGGAAAACATAAGATAATAGTTCTCATCTGTTAAACTCTCACTCAGTGGAAGAGAATAGATGCTTTGAAATGGGCCACTTCATTATCACAACAGCTCTAGGAATATTTCCACCCCACTTTACATCTGGGGAAACTGAGCTACAGAGCATTCAAGTGACGTTTTCATGATCAAACAACAAGGTGGAAGCAGAATCCAGATGCAGGGCACAGTCCTGTAGCCCATGGGATAAATTCCTGCCAGAGGTTCCTCTTGGGAAATTCTGAATCTTCCCTTCTGCCACACTTCCTGGAGATCATTCTTCCCTGGTTGCGTCCCACCTGCACTGGCTGCCCCATCTCTGTGCCCCCGACAGGCTCCCCTACTCCTTCTCAGCCTTAAATGTCAAAGGTTCTCTGAAGCTTTAGGGCATCTTCTCATTCCACTCTCACGTGAGACGGAAGGACTTTCAGTACCATGCCTCGATTTCCAAATATGCAAGACACATTGCCATTTAGTGTCTCCGGGATGTGCGTTGTTGGAGAGTCCAGACTCACCCCTGCATCTCCAGTGGGAAGTCTGCTGTCCCCTCTTCCTGACTTTCCTCCTTCAGGCTCCTGGTCACAGATCCCCTTGGCCTCAAGCACTGTGAAGAGGTAGAGTCAGACTATTCTAGAGTGATTGCTTTCCCCCTCCCTCTGCTGGCAAAGCCGGCAGATTTCCCTCTGTTCTTCACAGGGTCAGCCTAGCGGAGATTCCAAAGGTACAACTCACAAACCTGTGGGCTCCACCGACTAGGGAGGACTGGACGTGGTAACTGCCCAGCGGAAGCACACAGAGCCTCGAGCCAGGCTTCCGCAACAGCTCAAGTTCCTATCACTGCCTTCTCCTGGCGAGTGTGATTGTCTGCGCGCTCCTTTTTCTCCTGGTACCAGCGCTGAGACTGGTGCTGGGACCTCAGGTGTGAGTGGATCTAAGAAGAGTTGTTGTTTTCTGTCTTCTTGCATTTGGGGGTTGTTGGTTTGTTCTTGCTGCTGCAGCTGTGAGGTCAGGAAAACTGTTCCAACTGGTTCAGTGTTGATCCAGAAACCAGAGGATCCTGCAATAAGTGAACACGTGAACAACTTCAGGCTAGCTCTGTCCTGCAGACGGAGGCCCTGAGGGACAGTCCTGTCACAGACACATTTAACCACAATGCTGAGTAACTTAACTCAACACATTGTGTGGCTGAAGCAGAAAGAGGAGTCCTTAGAAAGATGGAAGTCATGACTATGTGACTCAGTGTTGTAGGTCAAGAATATCATTTCTAGGTCCCTTTCCTGCTTTCTTCCTTTTTATCATTTCCCTTTCCTTATGTCTTCATTTGAATAGGAAGAGATGGGTCGCCTGATTTGGACTCAGACTCCTTCCCAGGCAGTCACTGTGTTTCTTCTCTCTCAGATGGAGATGGATTTGCTGGAAGCACAACTTCAATGCCAGGCCAGACCCCTCCAACCCAGGGGAGACTCCCCCACTCCAGTCACAGGTACCAGACACGTGTCTGGGGTTCTGGCTGCCCCTGGGGCCCTGGGCGGAGTTTCCCCATCAGGGACAGGTTCAGGCTGCAACTGTCGGCGCCCGGTGAGGAAGAGGGTGAAGGCCAGCTGGAGCATCTCGTGGGGGACATAGGTGGCCCAGGCCTCCTGGAACTGTCAGCCACGCACCATGTCCCAGAGGAGATGTCCTTGGGTAGGGAAGGGACAGATGCTCTTTCTTGTATCAGAAGCAGCAGTTCCTCCTGTGAAGCTGCCCGGGGACAGGAGGCAGCTCACAGACCAGAGCTGAGATGCTGCCACGGGGAACCAGTAGGAGCCCCGCAGATGGGATGGGCGCTGCACCTGAGGACTTCTGGTGGCCTGGCGGACCAGTGGGGGGTGCCCTGGTCCCTCATTCATCTTCAGTTCTTTCTATTCATGAGTCTTCAATAGAACAGGGTAGTTCTCCTTTGCAGAATGTTTGCAGAATGTTCCGATACCCTTTTCATGCCTTTTCATTTTTGTTTGCTTTTCTTTATATATGCTTTAGATGGCATAGAAGACATTAGAAGGCAATACCCAATTCAATTATTAGTTCATTTTTTCATGGTAGTTTAATTAGTCCAAAGAAAGTAAATCTCCCAGATGTATATTCTATCTATAGTCACTAGCTTCTGTTCTGTTCTGTTCCTCGCCTTTCCTCTGCCGCCAGTATTTCTGGGGAATTCCGCCAGGTTTCTGGGGAGTAATTCAGTCAAACAGCTGGTCCCCATGGTCACAACCCTTCTACTTCCCGGCTTCCTGGACCCTTTCCATGCACCCTTTGCTATGATGCAATTCCTTGAAGCGTTTCTCGGCTTTGAAATAGACTTTTAACCAATATTCGCTCTTACACTACTGCCTTAGGGCCATTCCACCTTTGTTTGCAGGGTGGCTCTTTTCTCCCTTAACCAGGGGAGGCTTGAGGCACCATTTCTCATTCTACGCTCTCCTCCCAGGCAACCACTTACCTCCTGGGCTTTACGTGAATGGAATGGCTTGTAAATGGCAGCACCTAGGATCCATTTCGTTGGGTTTTTTTTTTAAAGGATTTTATTGATTTATATGACACAGAGAGAGAGAGACAGCGAGCACAAGCAGGGGGAGTGTGAGAGGGAGAAGCAGATTCCTAGCTGAACAGGGAGCTTGACACAGGGCTTGATTCCAGGATCCGGTATCAAGACCTGAGGCAAAGGCAGACACTTAACCGACTGAGCCACTTGGGTGCCCCTGAACTATCCGTTTTGTAAAGAATATTCGCACTTGTGTGTCTACCAAGATGATGTAGCACATATCTTGTGTTTTTCATTCTACTTCCTGGCATGTCTGCTTCCTTTTCTACTTAGAGAATTCCTATTATCCCTTCTTCTCACTCTTCCTTTTAACATAACTGATAATACTTCACTATGATAATTGTTCTGAGGTTAGTTTTTCTACAATATCCAAGATACAGACACAGCATTGGACTTGTGAAGTCTGCCTTTGCCGTGACGACAGCATGCAAAGTGACTTCCAGGGAGTCGATGCGATTACTTCTAATGTGAAAACGAAATAATGAGTGAGTGAGTTGTACAATCTGTTCTTTCATCAGGTTGTAATCAGACTTGATTTCTGCTCCAATAAGAAACAAACGCAAGAAGTTTTCTATAGAAACATTTAATGAACAGAAAATAAATAATTTAAAATACGTAAATCATATACAATTCTCTTAACCACAAAGGGTAGGTACAACTAATATAATACAATAAAAAATGACTTAAATCTTATAAATAGTGAAATAAATAAATAGCTAAAGAGGCAGATCAGCATGGTCATCAGAAAGCAACAGGTGCTTGTAATGTTGGCTTCAAGTTGCCTAATACTCCTGAATACTTGTGACAAACTGATTCAGTTCATGTCATGATTTCAGCAGAAATGAGAGTCCTTGACACTACAGACACATGGGAGTGTGATAGTATTCTTCAGAGAGAATCATTTCCATATTGAAAGGGGTGTCACTTCCTGCTCCTCAATCTCTTATGCAAGGCTGTTGATGCATACAAAGGTTTCATGATCTCTGCTCGGACCATCTCCCAGGCACAAGGGCTGTACTGCTTCTCTCGCAGGTAGAGGGAGATTCTCTGGAAGTAGTTCCTCAGGATGGAGTCCCCATTCACCAGGGGTGTCTCTCCCACACCCGCCTCCTGCAGGGGACAGGCTTCCAGGTGGCCCAGCTGCTCAGAAAGTCCCGAGCACAATTCCCCCAGGAGGGTCGTGTTCCAGGGAGCAGGTGAGGCCTCCGTGCAGAAGAGCTGGAAGGTCTTCTGGTTCGTCACATGGACGACAGAGAGGGCTTGAGCCTTCTGCAGCCCCTTGCCGTCAAACACCTGCTGGGGGAAGCCAAAGTCGTTTGTGTACTTGTCACAGGAGCTAGCAGACAGTGTCCTCATGTGTCGCAGGAGCATCAAGGCCCTCCAGTGCATCAGGCCGTAGTCCAGAGGCAGGTCACATCCCAGAGAACCAAGGGAGTGGCAGCTGAGCACCACCAGGGCCACCAAGAAGAAGCTGGGCAGGGCCATGGGGTATCCTGCAGATGCTGTTGGCGTGGCTGGGGTTGGCACGTCTGGGACCCGTGGCTCTAGCTTCTCTGAACATCTCTTGTGCATGTGGCTTAAGTAGGGGACATAGGAGTTTTCAATTTCTGAATGTTTCCCTCACTTTCTACTTCTCTTTTTGCTTTCCTTTCTACACTTTCTACTTGAGTTTGGAGCATGGGTTTTTCAACCATGTATTATTTTCTTTAAGTATTATCCTTGCCTCCAGAATCTTTTGGATGTTTCTTAATTGCAACTTCCAAGAAAACGTAGTAGCAGGGAGACACAGTGTATATCGTTTTATATTGTATATTTGTCTGTGCTTTAAGATCAAAAAAGTGTAACGTTTATCCAATTCTGGGTCCAGAATGACTACATATTTTAAGTTAATAGTTATATTTTAAAGCTATTGATGCTTAAGTATGTTAAGTAAATTTGATGAGTGACTTACAATTTCTTTACATGTATACAGTGTTGTATATGGAGTCCATACGCAAATTAAGTATTTCTAAAAGGACGTAATGATTTCAGTGTACCTGAACATTTCCAATCAATCCAGTTTGCTAAATGCAACTGAAAAGTGGTATTATTTACTTAACATGGGTTTTCAGTGTATGGAATTTGAATGTTACCTCATATGACAAAATCATTTTTTTAAGGTTTTTATTTATTTATTTGACAGAGACATAGATACAGAGAGAGCACAAGTAGACAGAGCAACAGGCAGACAGTGAGGGAGAAGCAGGCTCCCAAGAAGCAGGGAGCCTGATGCAAGGCTCCATCCCAGTACCCTGGGATCATGGCCTGCGCTGAAAGCGGCCACCCAACTGACTGAGCCACCCAGGCACCATGACAACATCATCTTTATCTTCCCCTGCTACTACGTACTCTGGAAGGTATTGTCAAAATGCCTTTTCTGTTTAACACTAGATAACTACTGAGGTGTTGAATGAGTTTTGTAGAGCTAACTCATAAAATTTAATGTATTTGTGTTTTCATTTCCAAAGCCTGCATCACAACAGGCCTCAGACATCAGCAATGGCCGCAAGACAACACTGGCAGCTCAGCAGTAAGAAAGATCACCTGTCCAGGTAAGACTCTGAGACCCAGGAAATGATGGAGAGAACCTCCTCCAATCCTAAGGGATTCCTGTTCTTCCGAGATTTGTCACACTGACCTTGCAGACACTTTGTGTCCTC
Source organism: Lutra lutra (assembly GCF_902655055.1). Classification (NCBI taxonomy): domain Eukaryota; kingdom Metazoa; phylum Chordata; class Mammalia; order Carnivora; family Mustelidae; genus Lutra; species Lutra lutra. The sequence goes on along the minus strand of NC_062290.1, from coordinate 47,357,357 downwards.
CAAGAATTCTGTGCCATTGCTTCTTATGTAATATCCAAGAAACCCCAATGAATGGCAATGAATACCTAGGTTTTGTTAGAGCGCTCCAAGGCATTACAAGTGCCCCCAGCAGGAAGCCTGGTTCCCTTCTGGGAAGAGGAGGTGTCCAGGTTCTAATTCCAGATGACTGGATTTTCCCAGCAGCACCTCACTGACAAGGTAGTTATCACCTCTACTAAGCTCTTTCCTCTGCAGTGACTGAGTGTCCTCCATCCGGGCTCTCCTGGGCTCACTCCTGAGGACAGGCTCACCATGACCTGAGGACTCAAGATTCCCCTACTGTGCGGGGGCTGGTTTCCTTGTTAGCATAGCACTTAATGCCCCGAGTTCCTTGCCCTTGCCCCTTGCCCCTGCAGTGTTTATGTCCGGGACCCTCTCAGTGCTCATCTCCTCCTCTTCTGACCAGGAATCAAAGGTGTCAACAGCCCCCAGGTGCTGAGGGTCCTCGTTTGTTTTCTCCAAGTAGAGGAAAGACCGATTATAATCCTTTCACCTTGAATAAGGGAATACAATTATTTTGCCACCACGATGCTTAATTTCCCAGTTTTTCATTTTTTTAAAAGTAAGCTCCACACACAGGGTGGACCCTAAAATGGGGCTTGAATTCAGTCTGACATCAAGCCCTGAAGGGAGAGTAAGAATCAGATCCTCAACCATATGAGCCACCCAGGATCCCCTATGGTTCAAATTTTCCTGAAACTAGGGAACACTTGTTACGTCCAAAATTTCCGAGCCAAGCACAGGGAATTCACTGACTGGGTCTCTCAGGAGAAACTTCCAGCACAGAAACGGATGACTTTCACTAGCTCATTCAGACTGTGTGTTTCTAGTAGGCAGCTTCATCTGGCCATCTGTCTTGTGCTCAGAATGCAGGGGGGTGAGGCTCAGGCTATGATGTCAGGGACACACTTCCTTGTTTCCTTTCCTTATTCACGGTGTTGCCTTTTCAACTTAAGTAACAACAACAAAGAGTATTTGAATAACTTAATATTTCCACATGCTTTACTGGACATGCTCTCGCTTGGTGGTCCTGATCATATTTTACGTCATCGTGAGGATCACACAGAAGGAAGGAAGAGGATGGGCAAGGGGCTGCCCCGGGTTTCTCTTTCATTTTTAAGACATCAGTTTTTCTGTTTCTCATGTCAACTTTCCTCGAAAGCAAAACATGGCAGCTGTGTGTGGGGGAGGGGGGAAGACAACTGTTCTGTCTGAACGTGACCAAAGTGAAAGAGTGGCCTGTCTGCTGAGAAAATGGCAGAGTGTACGTCAGCCAAATTTGATGCAGAAACACTGGGGACGAGCAGCTTTGGCAGATGGGGAGAATGAAGGCTGTCCTGAGTTATTGCAAGTCAGGAAAGTGTCTGCCTCGGCCAGAGGATCCCACAAGACCAACTCTTGGGTCCCCATGAGGCCCTCAGCTCTACAAGAGGAGCCACCTCGTTTTCCTTTCGTTCAATCCACATGTACTCGGCTCTGAGGAGAGATGAGAGGAGTCATACCAATCAGCTCACAAGAGATTGGCGACCAGGACTCAGCTGCTCACCCTCTCTGAAAGGAGACAGGATCCTTGCCCTGCCTGAGAGCTCCGCCTACCTGATAAGTCCACTCAGACCCGGAAAATGTTGCCAGAGAAATCCAATACGAAGACAAGGGGAACTGAAAGTTCCTACATGATTCTGCTCTGCACTTGGATTAGAATAATGATGAGGATCTTTTAAATGATAACACTAAAGCTGATGGAGTCTAACCCTTCTGAGATCCTTGAAACCATTATGTCTGTCTTGTCAGTAATCCCATTGGATTCCGCTGCTTTCTGCAGCTGTTTGGAGAGAAACAGAAACCCGGTGTTAGAATTATTCAGATCGAACAAATATCCAAGGTAGAACACAAAGGAGTTGTGAGATAATGGCTGGTCTGAAAGCAGCTTTTAAAAGATGTGAGGAATAGCAATTGACAGAGGATTCAAGAACCAGGAGAGGCCATGGCATGAATTCAGTCAGATGGAGAGGCTGAGGGATCGAGGATTCTAGATGGCACTGTAGTTGCCAAAGGCTTGTTGAGTGTGGTTGTGTATGGCAACTGGGGGTATGGGAGGAGTCAAATGCATGAGTGACTTGAAGTTCCTAAGACAAGTTGTCAGGATCCCTTTTAAATACTCATGAGAGTGGGGAGGAGTCAAGATGGCAGAGAAGTAACAGGCTGAGATGACATCAGGTAGCAGGAGATCAGCTAGATAGTTTATCACACCATTCCGAACAGCTACACTCTAACAGAAGATCGAAGAGAAGAAGAGCAGCAGTTGTGGAAACAGAAAATCGACCACTTTCTGAAAGGTGGGACCTGCGGAGAAGTGAATCCAAAGCGATGGGAAGATAGAGCACAGGGGCAAGGTCTGGATCCCCGCAAGCAGTGGAGCAATGGAGCACAAAATCAGAACTTTTAAATGTCTGTTCCACTGAGGGACATCGCTCCAGAGGGTAAGCTGGGGTGAAGCCCATGCGGGGATAGTGTGGTCTCACATCCTGCGCGGTCACAGAAGGGTCGGGGGTGTTTGAGTGTCACAGAGCTCCCAGGTATTAGAGCGGGGAGCCAGTTACAGAGACTGAGCTGAGGAATAAGTTCTCAACTCAGACTTACCTTAAGCTGTGATCCGTGGCATAGGCAGGCCCCTGCTCTGTGAGCAGGGACCCCACAAGATCCTGGGAGACCCTCCCGGAAGAGTGCAGGGATCTGCTGGGTTTGGAGACTCCAGGCGGGACTGTGTGCCAGAGACGCTCAGTGACAGGCTGGGGGAGCTCAAAGTGTGGCTAGACGCCAGGGAGATGGGAGTGATTGAGCACTTTTCTCCAAGGGTGCACAGAGGATGGGGCCCCGAGTTCTCGGCTCCTCTGGTCCAGAGATTCAGAGGCCACCATTTTCATGCCATCCTCCTGAACTCTATGGAAAGTGTTCGGGGAACAAAAGCTCCAAAGGGGAACCGCAGTGGATTACTTAGCACAGCCCATGGTAAGGGAAGTGCAATTCCGCTCGGGCAAAGACACTTGAGAATCACTACAACAGGCCCATCCCCCAGAAGATCAGCAAGAAATTCAGCCAAGGACAAGTTCACTTACCAAGGAGAACAGCGGAATTCCAGAGGAGGAACATGCAAAGCATGGAATTCATGGCTCTCTCCCCATGATTCTTTAGTATTGTAAAGTTAATTAAGTTCTATTTAGTTTTATGTTTTTGTTAAGCTACAATTTTTTTAACATTTACTCTTTCCTCTCTAAACTTTTTAACAGGTTTATCTTAACCATACCTTAAATTTGAAAATCTTTGTTGAACCTTCATCATTAAACTCATATTTTATCCTTCTTTGCATCTATCTTTATTGTTTGTATACACTCAGGGTTTTTCCTTTAAAAATTTTTGGGATAAAACTTCTTCTAATAGCTCAAAGTAAACCCTAAATCTAGCACAGGTCTTTCTTCTAGTCTCCAGCCTGAGCAAATTCTTTCTCCTTATCATATCAACTCCTTTCTTAGAAATTTTTTTTAAAAACTTTCATCTTTTTAGTCATATTCCATCACTACTTCATCGTGTTGACCCTTTGTGTGTGTGTGTGTGTGTATGTGTGAGTTATTTTGTTCATTCTTTAAAATTTTGGGAGATAGTTTCTTTTAAGAGACTAACATATTCCCAAAATTAAGTGGATGACTCTGTTCTAGTCACCAATCTAATATATATATACATATATATATATATACATATATATATATATATAATATACACAAATATTTCTTAAATATTTTTTCTTTATTTAATTTTTTTTTCTCTGACCTTTTTTTTTAACCCATTTCTTCCCCCCCACGTTTTGGGTCTCTTCTGATTTGGTTAGAGCACATTTTCCTGATGTCCTTGCCACCCTTTTAGTATTTTATTCGCTCCTTCATATATTCTTATCTGGATAAAAAGAAAGGTGAAAAATTCACTGAAAAAAAAAAAAAACAAGAAGCCGTAACGAAGCCTAGGGACCTAATCAATACAGACATTGTTAACATGTCAGATCTAGAGTTCAGAATGATGATTGTCAAGGTGCCAACTGGGCTCCAAAAAGGCATGGAAGATATTAGAGAAACACTGTCTGGAGAAATGAAAGCCCTTTCTGGAGAAAAAAACGAACTAACATCTAACCAAGTTGAAATTTAAAAAGCTATTAATGAGGTGCAATCAGAAATAGAGGTTCTTACTGGTAGGATAAATGAGGCAGAAGAGAGAATTAGTGATAAAGAACCAAATGACAGAGAAGAAAGAAACTGAGCCAAAGAGAGACAAACAACGACTAGACCACAAGGGGAGAATTCGAGAGGTAAGTGATACCATAAGACAAAACAACATTAGAATAATTGGGACTCCAGAAGGAGATGAAAGAGAGAGGGGAGCAGAAGGTGTATTGGAGAGAAGTATTGTAGAGAATTTCCCTAATATGGCAAAGGAAACAAGCACCAAAATCCAGGAGGCACAGGGAACTTCCCTCTAAATCAATAAGAATAGGTCCACACCCCATCAGCTCATAGTAAAATTTAAAAGTCTTAGTGACAAAGAGAAAATCCTGAAAGCAGCAAGGGAGAGGAAGTCTGTAACGTACAATGGTAAAACTATTAGATTGGCAGCAGACTTATCCACAGAGACCTGGCAGGCCAGAAAGAACTGGTGTGATATATTCAGAGCACTCAATGAGAATAACATGCAGCCAAGAATACTATATCCAGCGAGGCTATCATTGAAAATAGAAGGAGAGATAAAAAGCTTCCAGGACAAACAAAAACGAAAACAATTTCTAAACACCAAACCAGCTCTACAGGAAATATTGAAAGGGTTTCTCTACGCAAAGACAGAGCCAACAAGTAGTAGACCAGAAAGGAACAGAGACAATATACGGTAAGAGTCACCTTACAGGCGATACAGTGGCACTAAATTCATATCTCTCAATAGTTACCCGGAATGTAAATGGGCCAAGAACCCCAAGCAGAAGACACAGAGTATCAGAATGGATAAAACAACAAAACCCATCACTATGCTGCCTACAAGAAACTCATTTGAGACCCAAAGACACCTCCAGATTTAAAGTGAGGGGGTGGAAAACAATTTACCATGCTAATGGACATCCAAAGAAAACTGGGGTGGAAATCCTTATATCAGATCAATTAGATTTCAAGACAAAGATTCTAATAAGAGATGAGGAAGGACACTATATCATACTCAAAGGGTCTGTCCAACAAGAAGATCTAACAATTGTAAGTATCTATGCCCCTAACATGGGAGCAGCCAATTATATAAATCAATCCAAAGCAATCTCAAAGAAACACATCGACAAGAATACAATCATAGTAGGGGACGTAACAGCCCCCTCCCTGAAATGGAAAGATCATCCAAGCAAAAGATCCACAAGGAAATAAAGGCCTTGAGTGACACACTGGACAGAGGGACATAACAGATAGATTCAGAACATTCCATCCCAAAGCAACAGAATACACATTCTTCTCCAGGGCACCTGGAACATTCTCCAGAATAGATCGCATCCTGGGTCCTAAATCAGGTCTCAACCAGTATCAAAAGATTGGGATCCTTCCCTGCATACTTTCACACCACAATGCTCTGAAGCTAGTACTCCATCACAAGATGACATTTGCAAAGAACCCAAATACCTGGAGACCAAAGAGCATCCTTCTAAAGAGTGAATGGGTCAACCAGGAAATTAAAGAAGAATTGAAAAAATTCATGGAAACAGATGATAATGCAAACACAATGCTTCAAAATCTGTGGGACACAGCAAAGCCAGTCCTGAGCAGAAAATATACAGCGATACAAGCCTTTCTCAAGAAACAAGAAAGGCCTCAAATACACAACCTAACCCTACACCGAAAGGACCTGGAGAAAGAACAACGAGGAAAGCCTAAACCCAGCAGAAGAGAGAAAGTAAAGATCAGAACAGAAATCAATGAAACAGAAACCAACGCCCCCCCACACACACAAAAAAAACCAACAACAATAGAACACATCAACAAAACTAGGAGCTGGTCCTTTGAAAGAATGAATAAGATTGATAAGCCCCTGGCCAGACTTATCAAAAAGAAAAGAGAAAGGAGACCCAAATAAATAAAATCATGAATTAACAAGGAGAGATCACACCCAACACCAAAGAAATACAAACAATTATAACAACATATTGTGAGCAAGTATACGCCAGCAAATTTGACAATCTGGAAGAAATGGATGCATTTCTAGAGACGTGTAAACTACCACAACTGAACCAGGAAAAAAGAGAAAACCTGAACAGACCCATAACCAGTAAGGAGATTGAAACAGTCATCAAAATATCTCCAAACAAACAAGAGCCCAGGGCCAGACGGCTTCCCAGGGGAATTCTACCAAACATTTAAAGAAGAATTAATTCCTATTCCCCTGAAATTGATCCAAAAAATGGAAATGGAGAGAAAACTTCCAAACTCATTTTATGAGGCCAGCATTACCTTGATCCCAAAACCAGACAAGGTTCCTATCAGAAAAGAGAATTACAGACCAATATCCTTGATGAACACACACGTGAAAATTCTCACCAAAACACTATCCAAAAGGATCCAACGGTACATTAAAAGGATGATTCACCACGACCAAGCGGGATTTATTCCAGGGCTGCAAGGTTGGTTCAACATGCCCAAATCAATCAATGGGATACGATACATTAATAAAAGAAAGAACAAGAACCATATGATATTCTCAATAGATGCTGAAAAAGCACTGGACAAAGTACAGCACCCTTTCCTGTTCAAAACTCTTCAAAGTGTAGGGATAGAGGGTACATACCTCAATATCATCAAAGCCCACCATGAAAAACCCACTGCAAACATCATTCTCAGTGGAGAAAAACTGAGAGTTTTTCCACTAAGGTCAGGGAACACGGCAGGGATGTCCATTACCACCACTGCTCTTGAACATAGTACTAGAAGTCCTAGCCTCAGCAATCAGGCACCAAAAAAAATTAAAGGCATCCAAATCAGCAAAGAAGAAGGCAAACTGTCACTCTTTGCAGATGATATGATACTATATGTGGAAAACCCAGCAGACACCACTCCAAATCTGCTGGAATTTGGATAGGAACTCAGTAAAGCGTGGGGATATAAAAACAATGCACAGAGTACAGTTGCATTTCTTTACACCAAAACAAGACAGAAGAAAGAGAAATTAAGGAATCAATTCCACTTACAACTGCACCCAAAACCATAAGATTCCTAGGAAGAAACCTAACCGAAGCAGCAAAGAATTCATACTCAGAAAACTATAAAGAACTCATGAAAGAAATTGAGGAAGACACAAAGAAATGGAAAAATGTTCCACGCTCATAGATTGGAAGAACAAATATGGTGAAAATGTATAAGCTACCTAAAGCAATCTACACATTTAATGCAATCCCTATCAAAAGCCCATCCATTTTTTCAATGAAATGAAACAAAGAATCCTACCATTTATTTGGAACCAGAAAAGACCTTGAATAGCCGAGGAATACTGAACAAGAAAGCCCAAGTTGGTGGCATCACAATTCCAGACCTCAAGCTCTATTATAAAGCTGTCATCATCAAGAGAGTATGGTACTGACCCCAAAACAGACACATAGATCAGTGGAACAGAATAGAGAACCCAGAAACAGACCCTCAACTCTATGGTCAACTAATCTTCGACAAAGCAGCAAAGAATGTCCAGTGGAAAAAAGACAGCCTCTTCAACAAATGGTGTTGGGAAAATTGGACAGCCACATGCAGAGAAATGAAACCGGACCATTTCCTTACACCACACACAAAAATAGACTCAAACTGGATGAAGGACCTCAGTGTGAGAAAGGAATCCATCAATATCCTTGAGGACAACACAGGCAGCAACCTCTTTGACCTTAGCCACAGCAACTACTTCCTAGGAACATCACCAAAGGCAAGGGAAGCAAGGGCAAAAATGAGTTACTGGGACTTCATCAAGGTCAAAATCTGCACAGCAAAGGAAACAGTTCACAAAAACAAAAGACGGGGCACCTGGGAGGTTCAGTGGGTTAAAGCCTCTGCCTTTGGCTCGGGTCACGATCTCAGGGTCCTGGGATCGAGCCCCGCATTGGGCTCTCTGCTCAGTGGAGAGCATGCTTCCTCCTCTCTCTCTCTCTCTCTCTCTCTCTCTGCCTGCCTCTCTGCCTACTTGTGATCTCTGTCTGTCAAATAAATAAATGAAATCTTAAAAGACAAAAACAAAAAGACAACTGACAGAATGGGAGAAGATATTTGCAAATGATATATCAGATAAAGGGCTAGTATCCAAAATCTGTAAAGAATTTATCAAAATCAACACCCAAAGAACAAATAATCCAATCAAGAAATGGGCAAGGACATGAACAGACATTTCCTCACAGAACACATCCAGATGGCCAACAGACTCATGAAAAACTGTTCCACATCATTCGGCGTCAGGGAAATACAGGACAAAACCACAATGAGATACCACCTCACACCGGTCAGAATGGCTCAAACTAAGAAGTCAGGAATTGACAAATGCGGGGGAGGATGCGGAGAAAGGGGAACACTCCTACACTGTTGGTGGGAATGCAAGCTGGCGCAACCACGCTGGAAAACAGCATGGAGCTTCCTCAAAAAGTTGAAAATAGAGCTACCTACAACCCAGGAAGTGGACTCCTAAAGATACAAATGTAGTGATCCGAAGGGGCACATGCACACGAATGTATATAGCAGCCATGTCCACAAGAGCCAAACTATGGAAAGAACCTAGATATCCATCAACAGATGAATGAATAAAGAAGATGTGGTGTGTAGATATACTGGAATAATATGCAGCCATCCAAAGAAATGAAATCTTTCCATTTGCAATGACGTGGAACTAGAGGGTATTATGCTTAGCGAAAGAAGTCAATCGAGAAAGACAATTATCATATACTTCCCTGATTTGTGGAAGTTGAGAGGCAAGGTGTGTGGTTTGGGGGCAGGAAAAGAATAAATGAAACAAGATGGGATTGGGAGGGAGACAAACCATAAAGAGACTCTTAATCTCACAAAACAAACTGAGGTTGCCGGGGAAAGGGGGGTAGGGAAATGGAGGTGGGCTAATGGGCATGGGGGAAGGTATGTGCTATGGTGAATGCTGTGAAGTGTGTAAACCTGGGGATTCACAGACCTGTAACCCTGGGGCTAAATAAATTATATGTTAATAACAAAATAAAAAAAATACTCATAAGACATTAGATTTTTCTGCCCTGAGATATAGGTGTCTGGCTGGCACTAGAGTGACCCTCCTCCTTCCATACACATTGCAGACTCCTGTCCTGTCAGGGTCACCCGTGGTGAGGCCGCTACCATAGGCCACAATGCCCTGATGAACTCTCTGCTCCCAGCGTCCACTTGAACCTTCTCAGTCTCGGGAAGGACACAGAGAGACAGTTGACTCGACGCTGCCCTACTTTCCTACTATTCCACCTCCTGAGGATAAGTCACCAATCCAGTGAACACTTTCCCATTTCCATTCTCCTTCCAGGTTCCCACACTCCTGCTGACATTCAACACTTTCATGTTTCCAGACGTCAGCTGTGGTTGTCTGAGCAAAGGAGTGTCCTACTCCTGGGGTAACGCAAACTTAGGGAGCGTTCCCTCAGAGGCACAGTTGAGCTCTGGGATTCTTTAGCTGTAGACATATGGGTAGGGTCCTGGACTTAGTGTGTGTTTCTATGTGGGACTGGATGTCTGTGGGCTTTGTGCTCCACAGCACAGCAATCAGCTGACAGGAGGGTGGAGGGAGGGCAAGTGCACACTCTGGCTTCTGACGCTGCCAAACCTTGGCTGCTTGTGGCCAATAGTGCAGGGTGATGTCTCCCAGCCTGTCCCTGGAACCCAACCCTGAGCCCTGCCGCCTCTACATGCCCTCACAGGCTGAATAGAAATGCCTGGGGATAGAAAGTTGGTTGGCTTTGGGGCACCTGGCTGGCTCAGTCCTTTAAGCATCTGCCTTGAGCTCAGGTCATCCTCTCATGGTCCTAGGATCGAGTCCTACATTGGGCTATCTGCTCAGTGGGGACTGTGCTGCTCCATCTGACCTTCCCACCTCTCATGCTCTACCTCTCTACATCTCTCAGAAAAAGAAATAAAATCTTAAAAAAAAAAAACTCAAAATGTTGGCAGTGGTACTCAGTCCCCTTGCCCCTGCATTTGGCTTTTGCTGCTTAGTTCTCCAAAACTTTCCAATATTTAATAATGAATAACACTGGTGATTGAAAGTGTCTGTGGCCATAGGGATATCCGGAAAAGACTTACTCTTTGTCATAGACAGAGTAAGGAATGGGTTTATGACAGTATTCGAATCTCTGGATGTCCACAAGTAGGCTTTTGCAACTGGAGGGACATGCTCAGGAAGAGGTCCCATTTCGCTGGTCACCCTTGTCACATTTGGCCACGAGCAGGTTGTTCTGCAAAACCTAGAGATTTCATTGCACTTTTGTCTTCTGCTTGCTTACTTCTGCTGCTCCTTCGGAAAATCTTTAGGCTGAGATGACAGCAGAACAGAAAGCTGTTGTGTGAACAGGCTGAGAGGTCAAGAGAGTGAATGCCAAGGGGGCTGTGGGGACTTCTGCCTTGGCTAGCAAGGTAACGTTAGACAGGGGAATGTTTTCTGGAATGAGGGTTGTGGGAGGGTAGAGGGCAGGGTGGGTGCCAGAAGGTTAAGGAAATAGCATGTTCTTCTGCACTTCCAACTAGATGTTTATTCTCCACTCTCAGATGTTCGTAGAAGCTACTGGCAAAAAACAAAAACCCTTCTTGGCAATGGCGGATGAATGGGTCAGCCTTTCCTAGAATTCACAACAGAATTCCAGTTTGGGAGGCTGCCGCCTTTGCAAGTCAGCTACTGAAGTGTAGACCACACTGTTCCCAAGAATTTTGGAGGAGGAGACAAACAATATTCTCATATATAGCTGTCAGAATTAAGATAAGACAATTTCTAACATATTTATTTATTTTATTTTTAATTTAATTTTTTTATTATTATTTTTTAAACATATAATATATTTTTATCCTCAGGGGTACAGGTCTGTAAATCGCCAGGTTTACACATTTCACAGCACTCACCATAGCACATACCCTCCCCAATGTCCATAACACCACCCCCCTCTCCCAACCCTCCTCCCCGCTTCAACCCTCAGTTTGTTTTGTGAGATTAAGAGTCACTTATGGTTTGTCTCCCTCCCAATCCCATCTTGTTTCATTTACTCTTCTCCTACCCCCTTAACCCCCCATGTTGCGTCTCCTCTCCCTCATATCAGGGAGATCATATGATAGTTGTCTTTCTCCCATTGACTTATTTCGCTAAGCATGATACCCTCTAGTTCCATCCACATCGTCGCAAAAGGCAAGAGTTCATATTTTGATGGGTGCATAGTATTCCATTGTGTATATATACCACATCTTCTTTATCCATTCATCTGTTGATGGACATCTAGGTTCTTTCCGTAGTTTGGCTATTGTAGACATTGCTGCTATAAACATTCGGGTGTTTCAGTTTTTGTTTGTCCTGGAAGCTTTTAATCTCTCCTTCTATTTTCAATGATAGCCTAGCTGGATATAGTATTCTTGGCTGCATGTTTTTCTCATTTAGTGCTCTGAATATATCATGCCAGCTCTTTCTGGCCTGCCAGGTCTCTGTGGATAAGTCTGCTGCCCATCTAATATTTTTACCAGGACAAACAAAAACTGAAAGAATTTGCAAATACCAAACCAACTCTTCAGGAAATATTGAAAGGGGTCCTCTAAGCAAATGAGACCCTAAAAGTAGTAGATAAGAAAGAAACAGAGACAATATACAATAACAGTCACCTTACAGGCAATACAATGGCACTAAATTCATATCTCTCAATAGTTACCCTGAATGTGAATGGGCTAAGTGCCCCAATCAAAAGACACAGGGTATCAGAATGGATAAAAAAAACAAAACCCATCTATATGTTGCCTACAAGAAACTCATCTTAAACCCGAAGACACCTCCAGGTTTAAAGTGAGGGGGTGGAAAAGAATTTACCATGCTAATGGACATCAGAAGAAAGCAGGAGTGACAATCCTTATATCAGATCAATTAGATTTTAAGCAAAGGCTATAATAAGAGATGAGGAAGGACACTATATCATACTCAAAGGAACTGTCCAACAAGAAGATCTAACAATTTTAAATATCTATGCCCCTAACATGGGAGCAGCCAACTATATAAACCAATTAATAACAAAATCAAAGAAACACATCGACAAGAATACAATAATAGTAGGGGATTTTAACACTCCCCTCACTGAAATGGACAGATCATCCAAGCAAAAGATCAACAAGGAAATCAAGGCCTTAAATGACACACTGGACCAGATGGACATCACAGATATATTCAGAACATTTCATCCCAAAGCAACAGAATACACATTCTTCTCTAGGGCACATGGAACATTCTCCAGAATAGATCACATTCTTGGTCCTAAATCAAGTCTCAACCGGTATCAAAAGATTGGGATCATTCCCTGCATATTTTCAGACCACAATGCTCTAAAGCTAGAACTCAATCACAAGAGGAAATTTGGAAAGAACCCAAATATATGGAGACTAAACAGCATCCTTCTAAAGAATGAATGGGTCAACCAGGAAATTAAAGAAGAATTGAAAAAATTTATGGAAACAAATGATAATGAAAACACAACGGTTCAGAATCTGTGGGACACAACAAAGGCAGTCCTGAGAGGAAAATATATAGCGGTACAAGCCTTTCTCAAGAAACAAGAAAGGTCTCAGGTACACAACCTAACCCTACACCTAAAGGAGCTGGAGAAAGAACAAGAAAGAAACCCTAAACCCAGCAGGAGAAGAGAAATCATAAAGATCAGAGCAGAAATCAATGAAATAGAAACCAAAAAAACAATAGAACAAATCAACGAAACTAGGAGCTGGTTCTTTGAAAGAATTAATAAGATTGATAAACCCCTGGCCAGACTTATCAAAAAGAAAAGAGAAAGGACCCAAATAAATAAAATCATGAATGAAAGAGGAGAGATCACAATGAACACCAAAGAAATACAGACAATTATAAGAACATACTATGAGCAACTCTACGCCAACAAATTTGACAATCTGGAAGAAAGGGATGCATTCCTAGAGACATATAAACTACCACAACTGAACCAGGAAGAAATAGAAAGCCTGAACAGACCCATAACCAGTAAGGAGATTGAAACAGTCATCAAAAATCTCCAAACAAACAAAAGCCCAGGGCCAGACGGCTTCCCGGGGGAATTCTACCAAACATTTAAAGAAGAACTAATTCCTATTCTCCTGAAACTGTTCCAAAAAATAGAAATAGAAGGAAAACTTCCAAACTCATTTTATGAGGCCAGCATCACCTTGATCCCAAAACCAGACAAGGATCCCAACAAAAAAGAGAACTACAGACCAATATCCTTGATGAACACAGATGCAAAAATTCTCGCCAAAATACTAGCCAATAGAATTCAACAGTACATTAAAAGGATTATTCACCACAACCAAGTGGGATTTATTCCAGGGCTGCAAGGCTGGCTCAACATCCGCAAATCAATCAATGTGATACAACACATTAATAAAAGAAAGAACAAGAACCATATGATACTCTCCATAGATGCTGAAAAAGCATTTGACAAAGTACAGCATCCCTTCCTGATCAAAACTCTTCAAAGTGTAGGGATAGACGGCACATACCTCAATATTATCAAAGCCATCTATGAAAAACCCACCACAAATATCATTCTCAATGGAGAAAAACTGAAAGCCTTTCCGCTAAGGTCAGGAACACGGCAGGGATGTCCGTTATCACCACTGCTATTCAACATAGTACTAGAAGTCCTAGCCTCAGCAATCAGACAACAAAAGGAAATTAAAGGCAACCAAATCGGCAAAGAAGAAGTCAAACTATCACTCTTTGCAGATGATATGATACTATATGTGGAAAACCCAAAAGACTCCACTCCAAAACTGCTAGAACTTGTCCAGGAATTCAGTAAAGTGTCAGGATATAAAATCAATGCACAGAAATCAGTTGCATTTCTCTACACCAACAACAAGACAGAAGAAAGAGAAATTAAGGAGTCCATCCCATTTACAATTGCACCCAAAACTATAAGATACCTAGGAATAAACCTAACCAAAGAGACTAAGAATCTATACTCAGAAAACTATAAAGTACTCATGAAAGAAATTGAGGAAGAATTGGAAATGGAAAAGAAATGGAAATGGAAAAATGGAAAGAATGGAAATGGAAATGGAAAAGTGTTGGAAATGGAATTGGAATTGGAATTGGAAATGGAAAAGAAATGGAAAAATGTTCCATGCTCCTGGATTGGAAGAATAAATATTGTGAAAATGTCTATGCTACCTAAAGCAATGTACACATTTAATGCAATTCCTATCAAAGTACCATCCATTTTTTTCAAAGAAATGGAACAAATAATCCTAAAATTTATATGGAACCAGAAAAGACCTCGAATAGCCAAAGGAATATTGAAAAAGAAAGCCAAAGTTGGTGGCATCACAATTCCGGACTTCAAGCTCTATTACAAAGCTGTCATCATCAAGACAGCATGGTACTGGCACAAAAACAGACACATAGATCAATGGAACAGAATAGAGAGCCCAGAAATGGACCCTCAACTCTATGGTCAACTCATCTTCGACAAAGCAGGAAAGAATGTCCAATGGAAAAAAGACAGCCTCTTCAATAACTGGTGTTGGGAAAATTGGAGAGCCACATTCAGAAAAATGAAATTGGATCATTTACTTACACCACACACGAAAATAGACTCAAAATGGATGAAGGATCTCAATGTGAGAAAGGAATCCATCAAAATCCTCGAGGAGAACACAGGCAGCAACCTCTTCGACCTCAGCTGCAGCAACATCTTCCTAGGAACATCACCAAAGGCAAGGGAAGAAAGGGCAAAAATGAACTTTTGGGATTTTATCAAGATCAAAAGCTTTTGCACAGCAAAGGAAACAGTTAACCAAACCAAAAGACAACTGACAGAATGGGAGAAGATATTTGCAAATGACATATCAGATAAAGGGCTAGTGTCCAAAATCTATAAAGAACTTAGCAAACTCAACACCCAAAGAACAAATAATCCAATCAAGAAATGGGCAGAGGACATGAACAGACATTTCTGCAAAGAAGACATCCAGATGGCCAACAGACACATGAAAAAGTGCTCCATATCACTCGGCATCAGGGAAATACAAATCAAAACCACCATGAGATATCACCTCACACCAGTCAGAATGGCTAAAATTAACAAGTCAGGAAATGACAGATGCTGGCGAGGATGCGGAGAAAGGGGAACCCTCCTACACTGTTGGTGGGAATGCAACTGGTGCAACCACTCTGGAAAACAGCATGGAGGTTCCTCAAAATGTTGAAAATAGAACTACCCTATGACCCTGCAATTGCACTGCTGGGTATTTACCCTAAAGATACAAACGTAGTGATCCGAAGGGGCACGTGTACCCGAATGTTTATAGCAGCAATGTCTACAATAGCCAAACTATGGAAAGAACCTAGATGTCCATCTACAGTCGAATGGATAAAGAAGATGTGGTATATATACACAATGGAATACTATGCAGCCATCAAAAGAAATGAAATCTTGACATTTGCGACGACATGGATGGAACTAGAGGGTATCATGCTTAGCGAAATAAGTCAATCGGAGAAAGACAACTATCATATGATCTCCCTGATATGAGGGAGAGGAGATGCAACATGGGGGGTTGAGGGGGTAGGAAAAGAGTAAATGAAACAAGATGGGATTGGGAGGGAGACAAACCATAAGTGAATCTTAATCTCACAAAACAAACTGAGGGTTGATTGGGGGAGGGGGTTGGGAGAGGGGGTTGGGGTTATGGATATTGGGGAGGGTATGTGCTATGGTGAGTGCTGTGAAGTGTGTAAACCTTGCGATTCGCAGACCTGTACCCCTGGTGATAAAAATATATGTTTATAAAGCTGTAAAAAAAAAAAAAAGAAAAAAGAAAGGATGAATACACAAGTTTTGTAGCAACATGGACGGGACTGGAAGAGATTATGCTGAGTGAAATAAGTCAAGCAGAGAGAGTCAATTATCATATGGTTTCACTTATTTGTGGAGCATAACAAATAGCATGGAGGACAAGGGGAGATGGAGAGGAGAAGGGAGTTGAGGGAAATTGGAAGGGGAGGTGAACCATGGGAGACTATGGACTCTGAAAAACGATCTGAGAATTTTGAAGGGGTGGGGGTTGGGAGGTTGGGGGCACCAGGTGGTGGGTATTGTAGAGGGCACGGATTGCATGGAGCACTGGGTGTGGTGCAAAAATAATGAATACTGTTATGCTGAAAAAATAAAAAATTAAAAAATATATAAAAAGGAAAAAATATATTAGTTAAACTAGTTAAAAAACGTTAAAAAAGAAAAGGATAAAAGTTTAAAAAAATTTAGCAGAAGAAGAGGAAAAAAATTGAAAAAGGAAAAAAAAATTAACTGCAAGGCTAAAGAATCATGGGGAGAATGCCATGAGCTCCGGCTTTGCTTTCCCCTCCTCTGGAATTCTGCTGCTATCCTTGGTATTAAATCTGCACTCCTTCATAGGTGAACTTGGTCCTGGCTGGATTTCTTGTTGCTCTTCTGGGGGAGGGGCCTGTTGTAGTGCTTCTCAAGCGTCTTTGCCCCAGGCGGAGGTGCACCGCCCTTACCCGGGCCGGGCTGAGTAAACCTCTCCAGTTTGCTTTAGGGAGCTTTTGTTCCCTGAGTGCTTTCCGAAGAGTTCCGGAGGGCGGGGATGAAGATGGCGGCCTCCCAGTCTCCGGCCCGGAGGAGCCGAGAGCCGGGGGCCCTACTCCTCAGTGCGCCCTCAGAGAACAGCGCCCAATTACTCCCGTCACCCTGGCCTCCAGCCGTGCTCCGAGCTGACCAAGCCTGCGACCGGTTTAAGGTAACCCCAAGCTTAGAGCTTACTCCTCAGCTCTGTCTCTGTAGCCGGCTTCCCCGTTCTAATACCTGTAAGCTCTGCAACACTCAGACACCCCCGATCCTTCTGTGACCCTGCGGGACCTGAGGCCACGCTGACCCTGCGTGGGCTTCACCCCGGTTAAGCCTCTGGAGCGATGTCCCTCAGCGGAACAGACTTTGAAAAGCCCTGATTTTGTGCTCCGTTGCTCCGCCACTTGCCAGGAGCCGGCCCCTCCCCCCGCAGTCTATCTTCCCGTCGCTTTGGATTCACTTCTCCGCCAGTCCTACCTTGCAGAAAGTGGTTGATTTTCTGTTTCTAGAATTGCTGTTCTTCTTCCCTTCGATCTCCCATTGGATTTGTGGGTGTTTGCAATCTTTAGATAAGCTATCTAGCTGATCTCCCGCTACCTGAAGTAGTATTCCATGCTACTTCTCCGCCATCTTGACTCCTCTCAATTTCTAACATATTTAAACCATTCCATATGGAAGATGCACTGCTAGATGCCTTTCAGTGCATGAGTTCAGTGAATATTCACGCTATTCAGTTATAATTGTTAAATCTGTTTTTTTCTCCTGAAATACACACAACTCACTATTGCTCCACAGATTTCCATGATTCATGTATTTTCAGCTGATTTGACCAAAGATTTTTCATTGCTCTAAATATTAGGAGAACGAATGCCAGACCCAGCTTCCTACACTCCTTTTTGAAGAAAGTCTGTCAGTGTTTATGTGCATGAGAATCTTGTGATGTAGTTATCCATCAAACATTGTAGTATTCTGAAAATGAGGGAATACTATCAGCGAGCAACAGAGAAGAATTCTTACCATATCAAACTCTCTAGAAAACAGCCATGGGGTGTTAGGACGCTGTAGTAAACAGTGTCACAAGGAGGGGTTAAGGAACCTAAAATGACGCCGATAATTCCGGGAAACATGATTTTATCCTTAGTAATAGATAATTTGATGAAGGATTGAATGAGTTATCCATTCCTACCGAGTGAATTCTTAAAGCGGAGCAGCTCGCTGATGTGCAAGGTAGTAAGAACCAAGACAGGATAAACCACCGTCAGTAGTTCAGTCATGATGAAAAACAAATACAACATTAAACATATTAACATGATTTGCGGAACATCGATACCAAGAATTCACTCGGGGAAAAAGAAATGACATAAAAGGGCAAACTATGCCCAGAATAATGAACCCCATTCCTCTTCAGGCGACAGCTAGAGGCCAAGGTCAAGGAGTGTGAGTAGGTTTGGGTCGATGATTCAGCAGCTTTGCTTTCTCGCTGTATTTTAAGAAACGCTTCTGAGGGGCACCTGGATGCCACACTGGTTGAGTGTCTGACTATCGGATTCGGCTCAGGTCATGATCTCGGGGTCATGAGATTGAGCCCTACATCAGGCTCCATGCTTAGCACTGAATCCACGTGGCACTCTCTCTCCGTCTCCCACTCCTGTTAGCGCACGCTCTCTCTCTCTCTCAAATAAATAAATAAATCTTTAAAGAAAGAAAAAAAAATGCAATATTCTTCTCCAAGTCAGACGCACTGACTCCTCTTATTCATGCTCCCACCCGCTCCAGCGTAGTCTCTGCTTATGCATTCCACCAAACTGACTCTCAGGAAGGTCAGCAAAGGCATCTGTGTTTCTGGCATCACAGGTAGTTTTAATCCACTTCTTCCAGGAATCCGCTGATGGTCTCCGAAACACATTTACTTCCTTAAAGACACTCAGCAGCATCCTCTCTTACCCTGTGCTGTATGGCCAAGAGGCCACCATCTCCTTTGTGGCTCTTCTCTCCCCTCCCTTCCATGGTTGAAGAGCCTTGGAATCTAGTTTATGTCTGTTTCTCACACGACACCGTCTCCCTGCATGACCACCTCGGTTTCTGGCTTTACCTGCTCGATGTGGACCTCAGCCATGGTGTTTCTTGTCAAATGCCAGCTCACCTCCCCCTGACATTGGACATACGTGCCTCTATGTATATGTCTGCCAGTGATCTGTATGGGGTCCAGAGCTTTTCTGAGTGCTTCCTGTGTGCTTCAACCTCTTCATTCTAGCAGCAGGTGAGAGAAGTCACTTCCTTTCCTTCTTCATCAGAACACTAAGTAGGAGGACTGTTTTTAGATTCCATCCCTACAGCAACCATATTTATATATCCCTACAAGCGAAGATGTAGACATCAGGATCTCTATTTATTATGTCCTATAGCTTAAGGTCAACATGCAAGTTGTCTTAGAGAAAGTCATTTGTCATTTCCAACGTTCATGCAGTATGATGGTAAATGCATTCTGCCGTCCAATTTCCAATGAAGGTACACAATCGGACCTGGTGTTCCTCTTTGAAAACCCTTTTGTCCTTAAAGTTCCATAAAGAAGAAAATATACATAAGGATACTGATATCATATAAAAAACATATTTTATTATATTCTGCGATGTAAAGGTGCACATCATGTTATATGAAAACCCTGAATCTTATAAATATTTACATAAATAAATATTTAAACAGATAAATAGACATGAGCAAGGTCATCTGTAAGCGACTACTGCTTGTAGAGTTGACATGTTCTGAAAACTCTTGACAAACTGACTGTGTTCATGTCTTCGGGTCAGCAGAAATGAGAGTCTCTGACACGGCAGAACTCCGGAATGTGTGATGTTATCAGTCAGAGGGAATCATTGCCATGTTGAAAGGTGTCTCACTTCTTTCTCCTTAATCTTTCTTGCAAGGCTGTTGATGCATACAAGGGTTTCATGATCTCTGCTCGGACCATCTCCCAGGCACAAGGGCTGTATTGCTTCTCTCGCAGATAGAGGGAGATTCTCTGGAAGTAGTTCCTCAGGATGGAGTCCCCATTCACGAGGGGCGTCTCTCCCATCCCCGCCTCCTGCAGGGGACAGGCTTCCAGGTGGCCCAGCTGCTCAGCAAGTCCCGAGCACAATTCCCCCAGGAGGGTCATGTTCCAAGGAGCAGGTGAGGCCTCCGGGCAGAAGAGCTGGAAGGTCTTCTGGTTCGTCACATGGATGACAGAGAGGGCTTGAGCCTTCTGCAGCTGCTTGCCGTCAAACACCTCCTGGGGGAAGCCAAAGTCGTTTGTGTACTTGTCACAGGAGCTAGCAGACAGTCTCCTCATTTGTCGCAGGATCATCAACGCCCTCCAGTGCATCAGGCCGTGGTCCTGAGGCAGGTCACATCCCAGAGAACCGAGGGAGTGGCAGCTGAGCACCACCAGGGCCACCAAAAAGGAGCAGGGCAGGGCCATCGGCGACCCTGGCTGGGGTGGGCACGTCTGGGACCCGTGGCTCTATCTTCTCTGAACATCTTCTCTTGTGCGTGAGACTTAAGTAGGGGACGTCGGAGTTTTCGATTTCTGAACATTTCCCTTACTTTCTACTTCTCTTTTTGCTTTCCTTTCTACACTTTCTACTGGGGTTTAGAGCATGGGTTTCTCAACTGTTTCTTTTTCCTATTGCCGACTCCTGTCACAGTCTTTCAAATATTCATGTAAAGGAACCTGCCAACAAAGGTGGTAACACAGATCTAGAGTCTAATTGTTATGAATTTATAGCTCTGCTTTATAGGTTAAGAAAGACAGAGTTCATTTTACTCTGTTTAATTCAGAATTTAGATTGACTAAAAATTTCAACTGAAAGCTATATTTAAAGCTATTTATCCTTTACCGGATATCTAAATATGATGAGTGACTTCTAAATTTTCTTACTTAAATGGAAATATAAAAGTACAATGCAAATTAAGTATTTCTAGAATGACACAATATTATCGGTGTCCCTCGATACTGAGAATCATTCCAAATGGCTAACAGCCAATGAATTATTCCATTATTTACTGCACGTTTGTTTTCAGTGTACTGTATTTAGTGGTGGCCTCAATGAGAAAATGATTTTTAACTTCACTTGCTGTTAGATACTCATCAAGTTATTCTCAAAATAATTTTTCTATTTAGTACCAGATAGAATTCCTGATTCGATGAATACGTTTTGAAGAATTAAATGATTATGTAGAATCTATTTGTATTTGATTTCCAAAGCCCGCATCCAAACAAGGCTCAAACACGAGCAATGTCTACAAGACAGCCCACTGGCATGTTGAAGCCTTGTTCCCAACCCTAGAACTACTTGATACATTGTGGAAGCAATTGGAACAAGGGTTCCCTCTGGTGGGGGGATGCTGTAATGGGGAGAGACCATGCTGCTCCAGAGGAGGAAGGATGGGGAAAAACTCAGGACCTTCTGCTCACTTTTGCGAGGAACCTATCTGCTCTTTTTTTTTTTTTTTTTTAAAGGTAATTTCGTTGAAGTTCATGGCTGATAACACTAGCAGAGTCCGTTCATTCCAGGAAAGTTTTTGTTTGTGTTTGTTTGCTCTGGAGGAGAACGTCCCACGAGGGGACAGACTTCTACATACAACACGAGCCCGTGTGCACACCTGGTCACTGTCTAGCCCACCTTGCCCCCTCGCTGGCAGCTCCCCTGTAAAGACTGTGACAGGCCACAGAACAGCAGCCTCCTGCTCCTATCTCCTCTCTGCTCCTGCCACTGTGACATCACTGCAGTGGGGACATTCCCTCAGGTCAACAATAGTCACCAGGAGAATAGAAAACAACAAGGCTTCTGCTAGCAGAGTTTCAAAAAAACCTGGAAATTTCAAACAACTTGTGTTCTTCTTTGTGGCTTTGTAATTGGAAGTAAAAGGGCCAGACAGAAACCACAAAGGAAAAGGAAGCAGCTGTGTGAATGGGCAGGAGAGGCTCCTGAGGAGGGAGGGAGGAGGGGAGCTCACAGGAGGTTTCTACACTGAGGGAGGGGGAAACACTATGATTGGAGAGTGAAAGGATGGGATCTGGGGAAGCAGGGTGGAAGGGGAAATGTGCTGTACCAGAACGTACAGAGTATGTGCACATAGGTACAGTGTCTATGTGTACCTATTATATTATTGTGTATCTAATTACATTCAAGGGATAGGCCACCCGTTCCCAATTGGTATTTTTTTTTTCACAGTGATATTTAGGAGGATTAGCCCTTTTCAGTCAGTTATAGGGAAAAGGCTAAGGGCCAATTAATTTTTAGGGAAAACATAAGATAATAGTTCTCATCTGTTCAACTCTCACTCAGTGGAAGAGAATAGATGCTTTGAAATGGGCCACTTCATTATCACAACAGCTCTAGGAATATTTCCACCCCACTTTACATCTGGGGAAACTGAGCTACAGAGCATTCAAGTGACGTTTTCATGATCAAACAACAAGGTGGAAGCAGAATCCAGATGCAGGGCACAGTCCTGTAGCCCATGGGATAAATTCCTGCCAGAGGTTCCTCTTGGGAAATTCTGAATCTTCCCTTCTGCCACACTTCCTGGAGATCATTCTTCCCTGGTTGCGTCCCACCTGCACTGGCTGCCCCATCTCTGTGCCCCCGACAGGCTCCCCTACTCCTTCTCAGCCTTAAATGTCAAAGGTTCTCTGAAGCTTTAGGGCATCTTCTCATTCCACTCTCACGTGAGACGGAAGGACTTTCAGTACCATGCCTCGATTTCCAAATATGCAAGACACATTGCCATTTAGTGTCTCCGGGATGTGCGTTGTTGGAGAGTCCAGACTCACCCCTGCATCTCCAGTGGGAAGTCTGCTGTCCCCTCTTCCTGACTTTCCTCCTTCAGGCTCCTGGTCACAGATCCCCTTGGCCTCAAGCACTGTGAAGAGGTAGAGTCAGACTATTCTAGAGTGATTGCTTTCCCCCTCCCTCTGCTGGCAAAGCCGGCAGATTTCCCTCTGTTCTTCACAGGGTCAGCCTAGCGGAGATTCCAAAGGTACAACTCACAAACCTGTGGGCTCCACCGACTAGGGAGGACTGGACGTGGTAACTGCCCAGCGGAAGCACACAGAGCCTCGAGCCAGGCTTCCGCAACAGCTCAAGTTCCTATCACTGCCTTCTCCTGGCGAGTGTGATTGTCTGCTCGCTCCTTTTTCTCCTGGTACCAGCGCTGAGACTGGTGCTGGGACCTCAGGTGTGAGTGGATCTAAGAAGAGTTGTTGTTTTCTGTCTTCTTGCATTTGGGGGTTGTTGGTTTGTTCTTGCTGCTGCAGCTGTGAGGTCAGGAAAACTGTTCCAATTGGTTCAGTGTTGATCCAGAAACCAGAGGATCCTGCAATAAGTGAACACGTGAACAACTTCAGGCTAGCTCTGTCCTGCAGACGGAGGCCCTGAGGGACAGTCCTGTCACAGACACATTTAACCACAATGCTGAGTAACTTAACTCAACACATTGTGTGGCTGATGCAGAAAGAGGAGTCCTTAGAAAGATGGAAGTCATGACTATGTGACTCAGTGTTGTAGGTCAAGAATATCATTTCTAGGTCCCTTTCCTGCTTTCTTCCTTTTTATCATTTCCCTTTCCTTATGTCTTCATTTGAATAGGAAGAGATGGGTCGCCTGATTTGGACTCAGACTCCTTCCCAGGCAGTCACTGTGTTTCTTCTCTCTCAGATGGAGATGGATTTGCTGGAAGCACAACTTCAATGCCAGGCCAGACCCCTCCAACCCAGGGGAGACTCCCCCACTCCAGTCACAGGTACCAGACACGTGTCTGGGGTTCTGGCTGCCCCTGGGGCCCTGGGCGGAGTTTCCCCATCAGGGACAGGTTCAGGCTGCAACTGTCGGCGCCCGGTGAGGAAGAGGGTGAAGGCCAGCTGGAGCATCTCGTGGGGGACATAGGTGGCCCAGGCCTCCTGGAACTGTCAGCCACGCACCATGTCCCAGAGGAGATGTCCTTGGGTAGGGAAGGGACAGATGCTCTTTCTTGTATCAGAAGCAGCAGTTCCTCCTGTGAAGCTGCCCGGGGACAGGAGGCAGCTCACAGACCAGAGCTGAGATGCTGCCACGGGGAACCAGTAGGAGCCCCGCAGATGGGATGGGCGCTGCACCTGAGGACTTCTGGTGGCCTGGCGGACCAGTGGGGGGTGCCCTGGTCCCTCATTCATCTTCAGTTCTTTCTATTCATGAGTCTTCAATAGAACAGGGTAGTTCTCCTTTGCAGAATGTTTGCAGAATGTTCCGATACCCTTTTCATGCCTTTTCATTTTTGTTTGCTTTTCTTTATATATGCTTTAGATGGCATAGAAGACATTAGAAGGCAATACCCAATTCAATTATTAGTTCATTTTTTCATGGTAGTTTAATTAGTCCAAAGAAAGTAAATCTCCCAGATGTATATTCTATCTATAGTCACTAGCTTCTGTTCTGTTCCTCGCCTTTCCTCTGCCGCCAGTATGGTTTCTGGGGAGTAATTCAGTCAAACAGCTGGTCCCCATGGTCACAACCCTTCTACTTCCCGGCTTCCTGGACCCTTTCCATGCACCCTTTGCTATGATGCAATTCCTTGAAGCGTTTCTCGGCTTTGAAATAGACTTTTAACCAATATTCGCTCTTACACTACTGCCTTAGGGCCATTCCACCTTTGTTTGCAGGGTGGCTCTTTTCTCCCTTAACCAGGGGAGGCTTGAGGCACCATTTCTCATTCTACGCTCTCCTCCCAGGCAACCACTTACCTCCTGGGCTTTACGTGAATGGAATGGCTTGTAAATGGCAGCACCTAGGATCCTTTTCGTTGGTTTTTTTTTTAAAGGATTTTATTGATTTATATGACACAGAGAGAGAGAGACAGCGAGCACAAGCAGGGGGAGTGTGAGAGGGAGAAGCAGATTCCTTGCTGAACAGGGAGCTTGACACAGGGCTTGATTCCAGGATCCGGTATCAAGACCTGAGGCAAAGGCAGACACTTAACCGACTGAGCCACTTGGGTGCCCCTGAACTATCCGTTTTGTAAAGAATATTCGCCATGCAGCTCCAGAGCAGGAAGGATGGGGAAAAGCTCTGGACTTTCTGCTCACTATTACTAGGAATCTATCTGCTCTTTTTTTTTTTTTAAGGTATTTTTGTTGAAGTTCATGGCTCATAACACTAGCAGGGAAGTTTTTGTTTGTGTTTGTTTGCTTTCTCTGGAGGAGAATCTCCCACCAGGGGACAGACTTCTACATACAACACGAGCCCGTGTGCACACCTGGTCACTGTCTAGCCCACCTTACCCCCTCGCTGGCAGCCTTCCCTGTAAAGACTGTGATGGGCCACAGAACAGAAGCCTCCTGCTCCTATCTCCTCTCTGCTCCTGCCACTGTGACATCACTGCTGTGGGGACATTCCCTCAGGTCAACAATAGTCACCAGGGGAAAAGAAATCAACAAGGCTTCTGCTAGCAGAGTTTTGAAAAAACCTGGAAATTTCAAACAACTTGTGTTTTTCTTTGTGGCTTTGTAATTGGAAGTAAAAGGGCCAGACAGAAACCACAAAGGAAAAGGAAGCAGCTGTGTGAATGGGCAGGGGAGGATCCTGAGGAGGGAGGAAGGAGGGGAGCTCACAGGAGGTTTCTACACTGAGGGAGGGGGAAACACTGTGATTGGAGAGTGAAAGGATGGGATCTCTGAAGGCATTGAGGAAGGGGAAACGTGCCGTACCAGAACGTATCGTATAGAGTATGTAGACATAGGGACAGTGTATATGTATCGTATAGAGTATGCGGACATAGGTACAGTGTATATGTATACATACTATGTTATTGTGTATCTATTTACATTCAATGGATAGGGTAAGGTTTTATAGGCAAGATAAACAGGACACTAGGTGAGGTAGGCACAAGGCAAGATTAATTAAAAGCGCTCTCCGGCAAAGTTTCAGGGCTCAGGAGAAGGGGAGCCAGGAAAGTCGGGAGGAGGTGGGCACCCTCAGGCGTGGTTCCGTGACTCCAGAAAGAGGAGTCAGGGAAGTTGCACTGGGAGGGAGTCCAGTGGGTCTTTTATCTGGGTTAAGAGAGGGAATAGGTTCACAGCCATATAAGGTACGGATTCGGGGATTGGAGGGTTGGGGGAGTCCTGATGTTCTGGTTTCTTGCACAGGTATCAGGTTACTTGTGGAGACATGACCTGGGCATACATCCTTATGGCCCGAGAGTCAAGGGTAAGGAAAGGGGGGGTGGCTGGAAGATGGCGGCCCAGGGGTCATTTTTTTTTTTTAAGATTTTATTCATTTATTTAACAGAGAGATCACAAGTAGGCAGAGAGGCAGGCAGAGAGAGAGGAGGAAGCAGGCTCCTCTGCTGAGCAGAGAGCCTGACATGGGGCTCGATCCCAGGACCCTGAGATCATGACCCGAGCTGACGGCAGAGGCTTAACCCACTGAGCCACCCAGGCCCCCCCCAGCGGTCATTTCTATTGTTTCTTTTGCATTCTGAGAGCCGCTGACCCTACAGATAGGCCACCTGTTCCCAATGGGTATTTTTTTTTTTTCACAACGATATTTAGGAGGATTAGCCCTTTGCAGTCAGTTATAGGGAAAAGGCTAAGGGCCAATTAATTTTTAGGGAAACATAAGATAATAGTTCTCACCTGTTAAACTCTCACTCAGTGGAAGAGAATAGATGCTTTGAAATGGGCCACTTCATTATCACAACAGCTCTAGGAATATTTCCACCCCACTTTACATCTGGGGAAACCGAGCTACAGAGCGTTCAAGTGAGGTTTTCATGATCAAACAACAAGGTGGAAGCAGAATCCAGATGCAGGGCACAGTCCTGTAGCCCATGGGATAAATTCCTGCCAGAGGTTCCTCTTGGGAAATTCTGAATCTTCCCTTCTGCCACACTTCCTGGAGATCATTCTTCCCTGGTTGCGTCCCACCTGCACTGGCTGCCCCATCTCTGTGCCCCTGACAGGTTCCACTACTCCTTCTCAGCCTTAAATGTCAAAGGTTCTCTGAAGCTTTAGGACATCTTCTCATTCCACTCTCACGTGAGACAGAAGGACTTTCAGTACCATGCCTCGATTTCCAAATATGCAAGACACATTGCCATTTAATGTCTCCAGGATGTGCATTGTTGGAGAGTCCAGACTCGCCCCTGCATCTCCAGTGGGAAGTCTGCTGTCCCCTCTTCCTGACTTTCCTCCTTCAGGCTCCTGGTCACAGATCCCCTTGGCCTCTAGCACTGTGAAGAGGTAGAGTCAGACTATTCTAGAGTGATTGCTTTCCCCCTCCCTCTGCTGGTAAAGCTGGCAGATTTCCCTCTGCTCTTCACAGGGGCAGCCTAGCAGAGATTCCGAAGGTACAACTCACAAACCTGTGGGCTCCACTGACTAGGGAGGACTGGACGTTGTAACTGCTTGGTGGAAGCACACAGAGCCTTGAGCCAGGCTTCTGCAACAGCTCAAGTTCCTATCACTGCCTTCTCCTGGCGAGTGTGATTGTCTGTGCGCTCCTTTTTCTCCCGGTACAAGTGCTGAGACTGGCCCTGGCACCTCAGCTGTGAGTGGATCTAAGAAGAGTTGTTGCTTTCTGTCTTCTTGCATTTGGGGGTTGTTGGTTTTGTTCTTGTTGCTGCAGCTGTGGAGTCATGAAAACTGTTCCAACTGGTTCAGTGTTGATCCAGAAACCAGAGGATCCTGCAATACGTGAACACATGAACAACTTCAGGCTAGCTCTGTCCTGTGGATGGAGGCCCTTAGGGATAGTCCTGTCACAGACACATTTAACCACAATGCTGAGTAACTTCACATGTTGTATTGCTGAGGCAGAAAGAGGAGTCCTTAGAAAGATGGATCTCATGGGCATATGACTTAGTGTTGTAGGTCAAGAATATCATTTCCAGTGGAGCATAACAAATAGCATGGAGGACAAGGGGAGATGGAGAGGAGAAGGGAGTTGAGGGAAATTGGAAGGGGAGGTGAACCATGAGAGACTATGGACTCTGAAAAACGATCTGAGAATTTTGAAGGGGTGGGGGGTGGGAGGTTGGGGGCACCAGGTGGTGGGTATTGTAGAGGGCACGGATTGCATGGAGCACTGGGTGTGGTGCAAAAATAATGAATACTGTTATGCTGAAAAAATAAAAAATTAAAATTTAAAAAAAAAAAGAATATCATTTCCAGATCCCTTTCCTGCTTTCTTCCTTTTTATCATTTCCCTTTCCTTATGTCTTCATTTGAATAGGAAGAGATGGGTCACCTCATTTAGACTCAGACTCCTCCCAGGCAGTCACTCTGTTTCTTCTCTCTCAGATGGAGATGGATTTGCTGGAAACACATCTTCAATGCCAGGCCAGACCCCTCAAACCCAGGGGAGACTCCCCCACTCACATCACAGGTACCACACAGGTGTCCGGAGCTCTGGCTGCCACTGGGGCCCTGGGCGGAGTTTGCCCAGCAGGGTCAGGTTCAGGCTGCAAATGGCGGCACCTGGTGAGGAAGAGGGTGAAGGCCAGCTGGAGCATCTCATGGGGGACATAGGTGGCCTGGTCATCCTGGAACTGTCGGCCATGCATAATGTCCCTGAGGAGCTGTCCCTGGGTCAGGGAAGGAAAGGATGCTCCTTCTTGTGTCAGAACCAGCAGGTCCTCCTGTGAAGCTGCCCGGGGCCAGGAGGCAGCTCACAGACCAGAGCTGAGAGGCTGCCATGGGGAACCAGCAGGATCCCCGCAGAGGGGCTGGGCGCTGCACCTGAGGACTTCTGTTGCCCTGGAGAAACAGTGGGGGGCGCCCTGGCCCCCAATTCATCTTTAGTTCTTTCTATTCATGAGTCTTCAATAGAACAGGGTAGTTCTCATTTGCAGAATGTTTTCATACCCTTTTCATGCCTTTTCATTTTTATTTGCTTTTCTTTATATATGTTTTACATGGATTAGAAGACATTTGAAGACATCACTCATTACAATTATTTTTTCATTTTTTCATGGAAGCTTAATTAGCCCAAAGAAGGTAAATCTCCCAGATTATGTTCTATCTATAGTCACTAGCTTCTGTTCTGTTCCTCGCCTTTCGTCTGTCGCCAGTATGGTTTCTGGTGAGTAATTCAGTCAAAACAGCTGGTCCCCATGGTCACAACCCTTCTACTTCCCGGCTTCATGGACCCTTTCCATGCACCCTCTGCTATGATGCAATTCCTTGAAGCCTTTTTTGGCTTTGAAATAGACTCTTAACCAATATTTGCTCTTATGCTACTGCCTTAGGGCCATTCCACCTTTGTTTGCAGTGTGGCTCTTTTCTCCCATAACCAGGGGAGGTTTGAGGCACCATTTCTCATTCTCCGCTCTCTTCCCAGGCAACCACTTCCCTCCCTGGGCTTTACGTGAAGGGAATGGCCTGTAAATGGCAGGACCAAGGATGCCTTTTGTTTGCTTTGTTTTGTTTTCTTAAAGATTTTATTGATTTATATGACACAGAGAGAGAGACAGCAAGCACAAGCAGGGGGAGTGTGAGAGGGAGAAGCAGACTCCCAGCTGAACAGGGAGCTTGACACAGGGCTTGATCCCAGGACCCCAGCATCATGACCTGAGCCTAAGGCAGACATTTAACCAACTGAGACACTCAGGTGCCCCTGAACGATCCGTTTTGTAAAGAATCTTGGCACTTGGGTGTCTACCGTGTGATGTGGAACGTATCTGGTGCTTTTCATTTTTTTTCCTGACATGTCTGCTTCCTTTTCTACTTACAGAATTCATATTTTCCCCTATTCTCACTCTTCCCTTTAACATAACTGACATTATTTCACTACAATTATTCTTCCATGGTTAGTTTTTCTACAAAATCCAAGATACAACACAGCATTGGACTTGTGAAGTCTGCATTTCCCATGACGCCAGCATGCAAAGGGACTTCCAGGAAGTCGAGGCGATTACTTCTCATGTAAAAATGAAATAACGAGTGAGAGAGTGGTACAGTCCGTTCTTTCATCATGGTGTAATCACACATGTTTCCTGCTTCAATAAGAAACAAACGCAAGAAGTTTTCTAAAGAAACATTTAATGAACAGAAAATAAAGAATTTAATATACGTAAAACATATACAATTCTCTTAACCACAAAGGGTATGTACAACTAATATAATACAATAAAAAAACTTAAATCTTATAAATAGTGAAATAAATAAATATCTAAATAGGCAGATCAGCATGGTCATCTGAAAGCAACAGGTGCTTGTAACGTTGACTTCAAGTTGCCTAATACTCCTGAATACATGTGACAAACTGATTCAGTTCATGTCATGATTCAGCAGAAATGATGTTCTTGACACTACAGACACATGGGAGTGTGATAGTATTCTTCAGAGAGAATCATTTCCATATTGAAATGGGTGTCACTTCCTGCTCCTCGATCTCTTATGCAAGGCTGTTGATGCATACAAGGGTTTCATGATCTCTGCTCGGACCATCTCCCAGGCACAAGGGCTGTATTGCTTCTCTCGCAGATAGAGGGAGATTCTCTGGAAGTAGTTCCTCAAGATGGAGTCCCCATTCACAAGGGGCATCAATCCTACCCCCGCTCCTGCAGGGGACAGGCTTTCAGGCGGCCCAGCTGCTCAGAAAGTCCCGAGCACAATTCCTCCAGGAGGGCGGTGTTCCAGGGAGCAGGAGATGCCTCCGTGCAGAAGAGGTGGAAGATCTTCTGGTTCATCACATGGACGACAGAGAGGGCTTGAGCCTTCTGCAGCCCCTTGCCGTCAAACACCTGCTGGGGGAAGCCAAAGTCGTTTGTGTACTTGTCACAGGAGCTAGCAGACAGTGTCCTCATGTGTCGCAGGAGCATCAAGGCCCTCCAGTGCATCAGGCCGTAGTCCAGAGGCAGGTCACATCCCAGAGAACCAAGGGAGTGGCAGCTGAGCACCACCAGGGCCACCAAGAAGAAGCTGGGCAGGGCCATGGGGTATCCTGCAGATGCTGTTGGCGTGGCTGGGGTTGGCACGTCTGGGACCCGTGGCTCTAGCTTCTCTGAACATCTCTTGTGCATGTGGCTTAAGTAGGGGACATAGGAGTTTTCAATTTCTGAATGTTTCCCTCACTTTCTACTTCTCTTTTGCTCTCCTTTCTACACTTTATACTTTAGTTTGGAACATGGGCTTTTCAACCATGTATTATTTTCTTTAAGTATTATCCTTGCCTCCAGAATCTTTTGGATGTTTTTTAATTGCAACTTCCAAGAAAACGTAGTAGCAGGGAGACACAGTGTATATCGTTTTATATTGTATATTTGTCTGTGCTTTAAGATCAAAAAAGTGTAATGTTTATCCAATTCAGGGTCCAGAATGACAACATATTTTAAGTTAATAGTTATATTTTAAAGCTATTGATGCTTAAGTATGTTAAGTAAATTTGATGAGTGACTTACAATTTCTTTACATGTATACAGTGTTGTACATGGAGTACATATGCAAATTAAGTATTTCTAAAAGGACATAATGGTTTCAGTGTACCTGAACATTTCTAATCAATCCAGTTTGCTAAATGCAACTGAAAAGTGGTATTATTTATTTAACATGGGTTTTCAGTGTATGGAATTTGAATGTTACCTCATATGACAAAATCATTTTTTAAGGTTTTTATTTATTTATTTGACAGAGACATAGATACAGAGAGAGCACAAGTAGACAGAGCAACAGGCAGACAGTGAGGGAGAAGCAGGCTCCCAAGAAGCAGGGAGCCTGATGCAAGGCTCCATCCCAGCACCCTGGGATCATGGCCTGAGCTGAAAGCGGCCACCCAACTGACTGAGCCACCCAGGCACCATGACAACATCATCTTTATCTTCCCCTGCTACTACGTACTCTGGAAGGTATTGTCAAAATGCTTTTTCTGTTTAACACTAGATAACTACTGAGGTGTTGAATGAGTGGGTAGAGCGAACTCATAAAATTTAATGTATTTGTGTTTTAATTTCCAAAGCCTGCATCACAACAGGCCTCAGACATCAGCAATGGCCGCAAGACACCACTGGCAGCTCACCAGTAAGAAAGATCACTTGTCCAGGTAAGACTCTGAGAACCAGGAAATGATGGAGAGAACCTCCTCCAATCCTAAGGGATTCCTGTTATTCTGAGATTTGTCACACTGACCTTGCAGACACTTTGTGTCTTCCAAGAATTCTGTGCCATTGCTTCTTATGTAATATCCAAGAAAACCCAATGAATGACAATGAATACCTAGGTTTTGTTAGAGCGCTCCAAGGCATTACAAGTGCCCTCAGCAGGAAGCCTGGTTCCCTTCTGGGAAGAGGAGGTGTCCAGGTTCTAATTCCAGATGACTGGATTTTCCCAGCAGCACCTCACTGACAAGGTAGTTATCACCTCTACTAAGCTCTTTCCTCTGGAGTGACTGAGTGTCCTCCACCTGGGCTCTCCTGGGCTCACTCCTGAGG
Organism: Lutra lutra; assembly: GCF_902655055.1. NCBI lineage: Eukaryota > Metazoa > Chordata > Mammalia > Carnivora > Mustelidae > Lutra > Lutra lutra. The sequence continues at coordinate 47,325,001 of NC_062290.1, read as the reverse complement.
ACAGGCTCACCATGACCTGAGGACTCAAGATTCCCCTACTGTGCGGGGGCTGGTTTCCTTGTTAGCAAAGCACTTAATGCCCCTAGTTCCTTGCCCTTGCCCCTGGAATGTTTATGTCCGGGACCCTCTCAGTGCTCACCTCCTCCTCTCCTGACCAGGTATCAAACATGTCAACAGCCCCCAGATGCTGAGCGTGAACATTTGTTTTCTACAAGGAGAGGAAAGACCGATTATAATCCTTTCACCTTCCATAAGGGTATACATTTATTGTGCCATCACAGTTCCTAATTTTCTTTTTTTTTCATTGTTTTAAAGTAAGCTCTAACCACATTTTTTTTAAGTAAGCCAACATGGGGCTTGAACCCAAAGCCTGACATCAAGCCCTGAATTTAGAGTAAGAATCAGATCCTCAACCAGTTGAGCCACCCAGGATCCCCCATGGTTCAAATTTTCCTGAAACTAGGGAACACTTGTTACATCCAAAATTTCTGAGCTGAGCACAGGGAATTCATTGACTAGGTCTCTCTGGAGAAACTTCCAGCACAGAAACTGAAGACTTTCACTGGTTCATTCAGACTGTTTGTTTCCAAGAGGCAGCTTCATCTGGCCATCTCTCTGGTGCTCAGAATTCAGGGGTGAGGCCCAGGCTATGGTGTCAGGGACAAACCACCTTGTTGCGTTTCCTATTCACGATGTTGCATTTTCAACATAAGTCACAACAACAAAGAGTATTTGAATAACTTAATATTTCCACATGCTTTACTGACCATACTCTGACTTGCTGGTCCTGATCATGTTCTACATCATCGTGAGGATCACACAGAGGGAAGGAAGAGAAGGGCCAAGGGGCTGCCCCAGGTTTCTCTTTCATTTTTATGACATCAGTTATTCTGTTTCTCTTGTCACCTTTCCTCAAAAGCAAAACATGGCAGCTGTGTGTGGGGAGGGGGGAAGACAACTGTTCTGTCTGAACGTGACCAAAGTGAAAGAGTGGCCTGTCCGCTGAGAAAATGGCAGAGTGTACGTCAGCCAAATTTGATGCAGAAACACTGGGGACGAGCAGCTCTGGCAGACGGGGGGAATGAAGGTTGTCCTGAGTTATTGCAAGTCAGGAATGTGTCTGCCTCGGCCAGAGGATCCCACAAGACCAACTCTTGGTTCCCCACGAGGCCCTCAGCTCTACAAGAGGAGCCACCTCATTTTCCTTTCCTTTAATCCACATGTACTCGGTTCTGAGGAGAGATGAGAGGAGTCGCACCAACCAGCTCACAAGACACTGGCAACCAGGACTCAGCTGCTCACCCTCTCTGGAAGGAGACAGGATTCTCGCCCTGCCTGAGAGCTCTGCCTATCTGATAAGTCCACTCAGGCCCGGAAAAGGTTGCCTGAGAAATCCAATATGAAGACAAAGGGAACTGAAAGATCCTACATGATTCTGTTCTGCACCTGGATTAGAAGAATGATGAGGATCTTTTAAGATGATACCAGTAAAGCTGATTGTAGTCTAATCCTTCCAGAGATCCTTGAAACCATTACGTCTGTCTTCTCAGTAACCCCATTTAGATTCTGCTTATTTCTGCAGCTGTTTGGAGAGAAACAGAAACCCAGTGGGAGAATTATTCTGATGGTACCAAAGATCCAGGTGGAACACAAAGGCGCTGTGAGATAATGGCTTGTGTGGCAGCAGCAGATTTTAAAAGGGGTGAAGGTTAGAAATGGTCAGAGGATTTGAAACCCAGGAGAGGCCATGGCATGAAATCAGTCAGGTGGAAAGAGTGAGGGATCAAGGATTCTATCTCGCTCTTTAGATGCCAAAGGCTTGTTGCTGTGGTTGTGTATGGCCACAGGGGGTGTGGGAGGAGTCTACTGCATGGCTGATTTGAAATTCCAAGGTCAAGTTCACAGGATCATTTTAATTTTTTTAAATATTTTATTTATTTATCTGACAGAGAGAGAGAGAGATCACAAGTAGGCAGAGAGGAAGGCAGAGAGAGAGGGAAAGCAGTCTCCCCGCTGAGCAGAGAGCCCGATGTGGGGCTCGATCCCAGTACCCTGGGATCATGACTTGAGCTGAAGGCAGAGGCTTTAACCCACTGAGCCACCCAGGCACCCCAGGGTGCCTTTTATTTTATTTTATTACTTTTTTAAATTTTTTTATAAACATATAATGTATTTTTTTCCCCCAGGAGTACAGGTCTGTGAATCGCCATGTTTACACACTTCACAGCAGTCACCATAGCACATACCCTCCCCAATGTCCATAACCCCAACCCCTCTCCCGACCCCCCTCCCCCCAGCAATCCTCAGTTTGTTTTCTGAGATTAAGAGTTACTTATGTTTTTTCTCCATCCCGATCCCATCTTGTTTCATTTATTCTTTTCCTACCCCCAACTCCCCCACGTTGCATCTCCACTTCCTCATATCAGGGAGATCATATGATAGTTGTCTTTCTCGGATTGACTTATTTTGCTCAGCATAATACCCTCTAGTTCCATCCATGTTGTCGCAAATGGCAAGATTTCATTTCTTTTGATGGCTGCATAGTATTCCATTGTATGTATATACTACATCTTCTTTATCCATTCATCTGTTGATGGACATCTAGGTTCTTTCCATTGTTTGGCTATTGTGAACATTGCTGCTATAAACATTCGGGTGCACGTGCCCCTTCGGATCACTACGTTTCTATCTTTAGGGTAAATACCCAGCAGTGCAATTGCTGGGTCATAGGGTAGCTCTATTTTCAACCTTTTGAGGAACCTCCATGCTGTTTTCCAGCCTGCTTGCACCAGCTTGCATTCTCACCAACAGTGCAGGAGGTTTCCCCTTTCTCCTCATCCTCGCCAGCATCTGTCATTTCCTGACTTGTTAATTTTACCCATTCTCACTGGTGTGAGGTGGTATCTCATTGTAGTTTTGATTTGTATTTCCCTGATGCCGAGTGATGTGGAGCACTTTTTCATGTGTCTGTTGGCCATCTGCATGTCTTCTTTGCAGAAATGTCTGTTCATGTCCTCTGCCCATTTCTTGATTGGATTATTTGTTCTTTGGGTGTTCAGTTTGCAAAGCTCTTTATAGATTTTGGATACTAGCCCTTTATGTGATATGTCATTTGCAAATATCTTCTCCCATCCCGTCAGTTGTCTTTTGGTTTTGTTAACTGTTTCCTTTGCTGTGCAAAGGCTTTTAATCTTGATGAAATCCCAATAGTTCCTGTTTGCTCTTGCTTCTCTTGCCTTTGGCAATGTTCCCACGAAGAAGTTGCTGCAGCTGAGGTCGAAGAGGTTGCTGCCTGTGTTCTCCTCAAGGATTTTGATGGATTCCTTTCTCACATTGAGGTCCTTCATCCATTTTGAGTTTATTTTCGTGTGTGGTGTAAGGGAAAGATCCAATTTCATTTTTCTGCATGTGGCTGTCCAATTTTCCCCACACCATTTGTTGAAGAGGCTGTCTTTTTTCCATTGGACATTCTTTCCCGCTTTGTCGAAGATTAGTTGACCATAGAGTTGAGGGTCTATCTGGGCTCTCTATTCTGTTCCATTGATCTGTGTGTCTGTTTCTGGGCCAGTACCATACTGCTTGATGACGACAGCTTAGTAATAGAGTTTGAAGTCTGGAATTGTGATGCCACCAGCTTTGGCTTTCTTTTTCAATATTCCTTTGGCCTTTCGAGGTCTTTTCTGGTTCCATATAAATTTTAGGATTATTTGTTCCATTTCTTTGAAATAAATGGGTGGGCTTTTGATAGGGATTTCATTAAATGTGTAGATTGCTTTAGGTAGCATAGACATTTTCACAATATCTGTTCTTCCAATCCAGGAGCATGAACATTTTTCATTTCTTTGTGTCTTCCTCAATTTCCTTCATGAGTACTTTCTAGTTTTCTGTGTATGAATTCTTTGCCTCTTTGGTTAGGTTTTTCCCTAGGTATCTTATGGTTTTCGGTGCAAATGTAAATGAGATTGACTCCTTAATTTCTCTTTCTTCTGTCTTATTGTTGATTTAGAGAAATGCAACTGATTTCTGTGCATTGATTTTATATCCTGACACTTTACTGAATTCCTGCACAAGATCTAGCAGTTTTGGAGTGGAGCCTTTTGGGTTTTCCACATATCATATCACATCATCTGCAAAGAGTGATAGTTTGACTTCTTCTTTGCCAATTTGGTTGCCTTTAATTTCTTTTTGTTGTCTGATTGCTGGGCTAGGACTTCTAGTACTATGTTCAATAGCATTGGTGGAAATGCACATCCCTATCGTGTTCCTGACTTTGGCAGAAAAGCATTCAGTTTTTCTCCATTGAGAATGATATTTCCAGTGGGATTTTCTTTTTTTTTTTTTTAAAGATTTTTTATTTATTTATTTGACAGACAGAGATCACAAGTAGGCAGAGAGGCAGGCAGAGAGAGAGGAAGGGAAGCAGGCTCCCTGCTGAGCAGAGAGCCCGATGTGGGACTCGATTCCAGGACCCTGAGATCATGACCTGAGCCGAAGGCAGCGGCTTAACCCACTGAGCCACCCAGGCGCCCCTCCAGTGGGATTTTCATAGATGGCTTTGATAATATTGAGGTATGTGCCCTCTCTCCCTACACTTTGAAGAGTTTTGATCAGGAAAGGATACTGTACTTTGTCCATAGCTTTTTCAGCATCTATTGAGAGTATCATATGGTTCTTGTTCTTTCTTTTATTGATGTATTGTATCACATTGATTGATTTGCGCATGTTGAACCAACCTTGCAGCCCTGGAATAAGTCCCATTTGGTCGTGGTCAATCATCCTTTTAATGTACTGTTGGATTCTATTAGCTAGTATTTTGGTGAGAATTTTCACATCTGTGTTCATCAAGCATATTGGTCTGTAATTCTCTTTTTTGATAGGCTCCTTGTCTGGTGTTGGGATCAAGGTGATGCTGGCCTCATAAAATGACTTTGGAAGTTTTCCTTCCATTTCCATTTTTTGGAACAGTTTCAGGAGCATAGGAATTAATTCTTCTTTAAATGTTTCTAGAATTCCCCTGGGAAGCCGTCTGGCCCTGGGCTTTTGTTTGTTTAGAGATTTTTGATGACTGTTTCAATCTCCATACTGGTTATGGGCACGTTCAGGTTTTCTATTTCTTCCTGGTTCAGTTGCGGTAGTTTATACATCTCTAGGGATGCATCCCTTTCTTCCAGGTTGTCAAATTGTTGGCATAGAGGTGTTCATAATATGTTCTTATAATTATTTATTTTTTTGGTGTTGGTTTGGTGTCATGGTTTTATTTATTTGGGTTCTTTCTCTTTTCTTTTTAATAAGTCTGCCCAGGGGTTTATTAATCTTATTAATTCTTTCAGAGAACCAGCTCCTAGTTCTGTTGATTTGTTCTATTATTTTTGTTTGTTTGTTTGTTTCTATTTCATTGATTTCTGCTCTGATCTTTATGATTTCTCTTCTCCTGCTTGGTTTAGGCTTTCTTTGTTGTTCTTTCTCTAGCTCCTTTAGGTGTAGGATTAGGTTGTGTATTTGAGAACTTTCTTGTTTCTTGAGAAGGTTTCTACCTCTATATATTTTCTGCTCAGGACTGGCTTTGCTGTGTCCCACAGATTTTGAAGCATTGTGTTTGCATTATCATCTGTTTCCATGAATTTTTTCAATTCTTCTTTAATTTCCTGGTTGACCCATTCACTCTTTAGAAGGATGCTCTTTGGTGTCCAGGTATTTGGGTTCTTTCCAAATGTCATCTTGTGATGGAGTACTAGCTTCAGAGCATTGTGGTGTGAAAGTATGCAGGGAAGGATCCCAATCTTTTGATACTGGTGGAGACCTGATTTATGACCCAGGATGCGATCTATTCTGGAGAATGTTCCAGGTGCACTGGAGAAGAATGTGTATTCTGTTGCTTTGGGATGGAATGTTCTGAATCTATCTGTTATGTCCCTCTGTCCAGTGTGTCACTCAAGGCCTTTATTTCCTTGTGGATCTTTTGCTTGGATGATCTGTCCATTTCAGTTAGGGGGGTGTTATGTCCCGTACTATTACTGTATTCTTGTCGCTGTGTTTCTTTGATTTTGTTATTAATTGGTTTATATAGTTGGCTGCTCCCATCTTAGGGTCATAGATATTTAAAATTGTTAAATCTTCTTGCTGCACAGACCCTTTGAGTATGATATAGTGTCCTTCCTCATCTCTTTTTATAGTCTTTGGCTTAAAGTCTAATTGATCTGATAAAAGTATTGCCACCCCAGCCTTCTTCTGATGTCCATTAGCATGGTAAATGTTTTCCACCCCCTCACTTTAAATCTGGAGGTGTCTTTGGGTCTCAAATGAGTTTCTTGTGGGCAGCATAGTGATGGGTTTTGTTTTATTATCCATTCTGATACCTGTGTCTTTTGATTGGGGCATTTAGCCCATTAGCATTGAGGGTTACTATTGAGAGATATGAGTTTAGTGCCATTGTATTGCCTATAAGGTGACTCTTACTGTATATTGTCTCTGTTCCTTTCTGATCTACTACTTTTGGGGTCTCTCTTCGCTTAGAGGACCCCTTTCAATATTTCCTGTAGAGGTGGTTTGGTGTTTGCAAATCTTTCAGGTTTTGTTTGTCCTGGAAGCTTTTTATCTCTCTTTCTATTTTCAATGATAGCCTAGCTAGATATAGTATTCTTGGCTGCATGTTCTTCTCCTTGAGTTCTCTGAATATATCACACCAGTTCTTTTTGGCCTGCCAGGTCTCTGTGGATAAGTCTGTTGCTAATCTAATACTTTTACCATTGTATGTTACAGACTTCTTTTCCCGGGCTGCTTTCAGGATTTTCTCTTTGTCGCTAAGACTTATAAATTTTACTATTGGCTGACGGGGTGTGGACCTATTCTTATTGATTTTGAGGGAAGTTCTCTGTGCGTCCAGGATTTTGATGCTTGTTCCCTTTGCCATCTTAGGGAAATTCTCCACAATAATTCTCTCCAATATACCTTCTGCTCCCCTCTCTCTTTCTTCTTCTTCTGGAGTCCCAATTATTCTAATGTTGTTTCGTCTTATGGTGTCACTTATCTCTCGAATTCTCCCCTCATGGTCCAGTAGTTGTTTTTCTCTCTTTTGCTCAGCTTCTTTATTCTCTGTCATTTGGTCTTCTGTATCACTAATTCTTTCTTCTGCCTCATTTATCCTAGCATTAAGAGCCTCCATTTTTTATTGCACCTCATTAATAGCTTTTTTTCTTTCAACTTGGTTAGATTTTAGTTCTTTCATTTTTCCAGAAAGGGCTTTTATCTCTCCAGAGAGTCTTTCTCTAATATCTTCCTTGCCTTTTTCGAGCCTGGCTAGAGCCTCAGAATCGTCATTCTGAACTCTAGATCTGACATATTACCAATGTCTGTATTGATTAGGTCCCTAGACTTTGCTATTGCCTTTTGTTCTTTTTTTTGTGATGAGTTTTTCCGCCTTGTCATTTTGTCCAGATAAGAATATATGAAGGAGCAACTAAAATACTAAAAGGGTGGCAAAGACCCCAAGAATATGCTCTTTAAGCAAATCAGAAGAGATCCCAAATCATGGGGGGGCAGGAAGGGGATAAAAAGAAGTTCAGAAAAAAAAATTTTTTAAAAGTAAACAAATAAAGAACAAATATAAAAAAGAAAAAAATATATATATTAGACTGGTGACTAGAATAGGGTCACCCACTTAATTTGGGGAATATTTTGTCTCTTAGAAGAAACTACCTCCCAAAATTTTAAAGAATGAAAAACATATATAAGGGTAAACAAAATGAAGGGATGGAATATTTTTATAAAGATGAAAAAAAAATTTTTTTAATTTCTAAAAAAGGAGTTGTTAAAGGAAGTTGGCTGGGAGAATAAAGAAAAAGAAAGGGGAGAGATTTTGCTCGGGCTGGAGACTAGAACAAGCCTGGAGCTAGATTTAGGGTATATTTTGATCTATTAGGAGAAGTTGTACCCCAAATTTCTTAGAAGAAAAAACCCTATGTGTATACACAAAATTAAGTTAGATACAATGAAGGATAAAATAGGACTATAAAAATGAAGGTTCATGGGGCGCCTGGGTGGCTCAGTGGGTTAAGCTGCTGCCTTCGGCTCAGGTCATGATCTCAGGGTCCTGGGATCGAGTCCCGCATCGGGTTCTCTGCTCGGCAGAGATCCTGCTTCCTTTTCTCTCTCACTGCCTGCCTCTCTGTCTACTTGAGATCTCTCTGTCAAATAAATAAATAAACAAAATCTTTAAAAAAAATGAAGGTTCAAAAAAGATTATTATTATTTTTTTATGAAATGTATTGTTAAGATAAAGTAGTTAAAAATGTGAAAAGAGGAAAGGGTAAAAGTTAAAAACAAATTTAGAAGAAGAAAAAAATAAAATTTAAAAAATTTTTAAATTAACTGCAAGACTAAAGAATGATGGGGAGAAAGCCATGAATTCCATGCTTTGCTTGCGCTTCCTCTGGAATTCTGCTGTTCTCCTTGGTAAGTGAACTTGGTCTTGGCTGGATTTCTTGTTGATCTTCTGGGGGAGGGGCCTGTTGTAGTGATTCTCAAGTGTCTTTGCCCCAGGTGGAATTGCACTGCCCTTACCAGAGGCCGGGCTAAGTAATCTGCTTGGGTTCCTCTTTGGAGCTTTGTTCCCTGAACGCTTTCAGTAGAGTTCCAGAGGACAGGAATGAAAATGGCGACCTCCCAGTCTCTGTCCCGGAGGAGGTGATAGTTTGCACGCCTCCCCCCGCCGTGTGCCCTCAGAGAAAAGCGCTCAATCACTCCCGCCTCCCTGGCCTCTGGCCGTGCTCCGATCTCAACCAGCCTGTGACCGGTTCAAGGTAACCCCGAGCTGAGAGTTCACTCCTCAGCTCTGTCTCTGTAGCCGGCTTCCCTGTTCTAATACCCGTGAGCTCTGTGACACTCAGACACCCCCGATCCTTCTGTGACCCTGCAGGACCTGGGGCCACACAGACCCCACGTGGGCTTCACCCCAGTTTAGGCTCTGGAGCGATGTCCCTCAGTGGAGCAGACTTTTAAAAGTCCTGATTTTGTACTTGGTTGCTCCGCCCCTTGCCGGGAGCCAGTCCCTCCCGCCTTGGTCTATCTTCCCGTCGCTTTGGATTCACTTCTCCACCGTCCTACCTTTCAGAAAGTGGTCGATTTTCTGTTTCTAGAATTGTTGCTCTTCTTCTCTTCGGTCTCCTGTTGGATTTGTAGGTGTTCTCAATGGATTGATAAGCTATCTAGCTGATCTCCTGCTACCAGATGTAGTCTCAGCCTGCTACTGTTCTGCCATCTTGATGTCTCCCAAGACTCCCAGGATCCCTTTTAAATACTCAAAAGACATTATATATTTTTCTGCCAATGAGAAAGATGTTTGGGGTGCCTGGGTGGCTCAGTGGGTTGAGCCGCTGCCTTCGGCTCAGGTCATGATCCCAGCGTCCTGGGATCGAGTCCCACATCGGGCTCCTTGCTCATCGGGGAGCCTGCTTCTCCCTCTACCTCTGCCTGCCATTCTGTCTGCCTGTGCTTGCTCTCTCTCCCTCTCTCTCTCTGACAAATAAATAAATAAAATTAAAAAAAAAAAAAAGAAAGATGTTTGTAGCTGGCACTGGGTAACCCTCTTCCTTCCAGCACATTGCAGGCTGCTGTCATATTGCAGTCATCCATGGTAGGGAAACTACCATGGGCCACATCTACATAGGAGAACTCTGTGCTCCTAGCATCCACTTGAACTGTCTCAGTCCAGGGAAGGACACAAAAGTTGACTCGATGTTGCCTTACAGTCCTACTGTTCCACCTCCTGAGGATAAGTCACTAATCCAGTGGACACTTTCCCATTTCTGTTCTCCTTCCAGATTCCCACACTGCTGCTGACTTTCAACAATTTCATGTTTCCAGACGTCAGCTGTGGTTATCTGAGCAAAGGAGTGTCCTGCTCCTGGTGTAAGGAGAACTTAGGCAGCACTCCAACACAGGCACAGTTGAGCTCCGCTATTCTTTGTACACATGTGGGCAGGGTTCCTGGAATTAGTGTGTTTCTTGTGGGACTGGATGTCTGGGGGCCTTGAGCTCCACAGCACAGCAATCAGTTGACAGGGGGGAGTGGAGAGAGCGCAAGCGCACACTCGGACTCCTAAAGCTGCCAAACCTTGGCTACTTGTGGCCAATAGTGCAGGGCGATGTCTCCCAGCCTGACCTTGGGCACCCAGCCCTGAACCCTGCCTCCTCTCCGTCTCCTGGCAGGTTGAGCAGAAATGCCTGGGATGGAAAGTTGGTGGGGGTCATGGTGCCTGGTGGCTCAGTCATTCAAGCATCTTCCTGGGGCTCAGTTCATGATCTCACAGTCCTAGGATCGAGCCCCACCTTGGGCTACCTGCTCAGTGGGGAGTCAGCTGCTCCTCAGACCTCCCCCCTCTCATGCTCTGCCTCTCTCAAATAAATAAACAAAATCTCTAAAATTTTTTTAAAAATTGGTTGGAGTGCTCACTCCCCTCAGGCCCCTGTATCTGGCCTTTGCTGCTTGGTTCTCTAATACTTTCCATTATTTAATAATCAATAACCCTGGGATTGAAAGTGACAGTGGCTATAGGGTTTTCAGGTTCAGGTTTTACTCTTTGTCATAGGCAGAGAAAGGAAACAGGTTTATGGCAGCATTAGAATCTCTGGATGTCCACAAGTAGGCTGTTTGTAGCTGGAAGGGACATCCTCACGAAGAGGTCCCATTTTGGTCAGGTCCCTTGTCCCACGTGGCCACCAGGGGGCGGTTTCCCTGGAGAGGAGCTTCACTAAGCCACCCTTCAACATGATCCTGCTTTCTGTTTCCTTTCAGGCACAGCTGCTGTTCCATCACATCAGATGGAAATCCGAGCAAAGCCTCTCTTGCAGGTGGTTCTGCAAAACCTAGAGATTTCATTGCATTTTTGTCTTCTACTTGCTTTCTTCTGCTGCTCCTTCGCTAAACCTTTAAGGTGAGATGACAGCAGAACAGAAAGCTGTTGTGTGAACAGGCTGAGAGGTCAAGAGAGTAAATGCCAAATGTGCTGTGGGGGCTTCTGCCTTGGCAGGAAGGTAACCATTAGACAGGGAAATGGGTTCTGGAATGCAGGGATGGAGGGCAGGGTGGGTGCCAGAAGGTTAAGGAAATAGCATGTTCTTCTGCATTTCCACCTGGATATTTATTTCTCAACACTCAGATGTTCGTAGAAGCCACCATCTCATCGCTGGTGATAAATAAAAACGTTTCTTGGCAATGGAGGATGAATGGGTCAGCCTTTTCTAGTATTCAAAACAGAATTCCAATTTGCGAGGCTGCTTCCTTTGAAAGTCAGGTACTTAAGTTTAGGACACACTGTTCCCAAGAATTTTGTAGGAGGAGACAAACAATATTCCCATATATATAGCTGTCAGAATTAAAATAAGATGACTGCTACCATATTTATGCCATTCCCTACAGAAGATGCATTACTAGGTGCCTTTCAGTGCATGAGTTCAGTGAATATTCACGCTCTTCTGTCATAACTGTTAAATCTGTTGGTCCTCCTGAATTATGCACAACTCACTATTGCTCTATGGATTTCCATGATTCAGGTATTTTCAGCTGATTTGACCAATGATTTCCCATTCCTCTACATATTAGGAGAGCGAATGCCTGACCCCGCTTCCTACGCTTTTTTTTGAAGGAAGTCTGTCAGTCTTTATGTGCAAGAGAATCTCGTGATGTAGATATCCACCAAATATTGTGGTATTCCGAACATGAGGAAACACCAGCAGTGAGCAACAGAGAAGAACTTACCATATCAAACTCTCTAGAAAAAGCAATGTGTTATTATGCAGCTTTAGTAAACAGGGTCACAGGGAGGGGCTAAGGAACCTAATTAATGATGCCAAATAATTCCAGGAAACATGATTTTCTCCGTAGTAATAGATAATTTTGATGAAGGATTGAATGAGTTATCTGCCAAGTGAATTCTTAAAGCCTAGTAGCTCACTGATATGCAAGGTAATAAGAACCAAGACAGGATAAACCACCATCAGTAGTTCAGTTATGATAAAAAATAAATACAACATTAAACATATTAACATGATTTGCAGAACATGGAATCCATGAAATCACTCAGGGAAAAAGAAATGACAAAAAGGATAAACTATGCGCAGAAAAACTAACCCACATTTTTCCCAGATCCCACGCAATATTCTTCTCCAAGTCAGATGCACTGACTTCTCTTATTCATGGTCCCACCCACTCCAGGGTGGTCTCTGCTTATGCATTCCACCAAACTGACTCTCAGGAAGGTCAACAAAGCCATCTGTGTTTCTGACATCTCAGGCAGTTTCAACCCATATCTTCCTGGAATCTGCTGATGGTCTTTGAAGCACATTTACTTCTTTAAAGACACTCACCAGCATCCTCTCTTACCCTGTGCTGTATGGCCAAGAGGCCACCGTCTCCTTTGTGGCTCTTCTCTCCCCTCCCTTCAATGGTTGAAGAGTCTCAGAATCAAGTTTATGTCTGTTTCTCACACAACACAGTCTCCCTGCATGATCACCTCTATTTCTGGCTTTGCCTTCTAGATGTGAACCTCAGTCATGGCGTTTCTTGTCAAATGCCAGCTCACGTGTCCCCAAAACTGGACATACGTGTCTCCATGTCTGCCAGTGACTTGTCGAGGGGTCCACGCTTTTCTGTGTGCAATTCCTCTGTGCTTCAACCTCTCTATTCTAGCAGCAGGTGAGAGAAGTCACTTCCTTTCCTTCATCATTAAAACATTAAATAGGAGGATTGTTTTTAGATCCCATCCCTACAGCAACCATATTTATATACCCCTACAACCAAAGATGTAGACATCAGGATCTGTATTTATTATGTCTTATAGCCTAAGGGCAACGTGCAAGTTGTCTTAGAGAAAGTCAGTTGTTATTTCCAATGTTAATGCAGTATGATGGTAAATGCATTCTGCTGTCCAATTTCCAACGGATTTACACAATCAGACCTGGTGTGCCTCTTTGAACACTCTTTTGTCCTTAAAGTTCCATAAAGAAAAAAATGATACACTGATTACATATTATAAATATATTTTATTATATTCTGCTATGTAAAGGTGTACATCATATTATATGAAAAAACGGAATCTTATCAATATTTACATAAATAAATATTTAAATAGATAAATAGACATGAGCAAGGTCATCTGTAAGCAACTACTGCTTGTAGAGTCGACATGTTCTGAAAACACTTGACAAATTGACTGTGTTCATGTCTTCGGGACAACAGAAATGAGAGTCTCTGGCATGGCAGAACTCCGGAATGTGTGATGTTATCAGTCAGAGGGAATCATTTCCATGTTGAAATGGGTCTCACTTCCTGCTCCTTAATTCCTTTTGCAAGGCTGTTGATGCATACAAGGGTTTCATGGTCTCTGCTCGGACCATCTCCCAGGCACAAGGGCTGTATTGCTTCTCTTGCAGATAGAGGGAGATTCTCTGGAAGTAGTTCCTCAAGATGGAATCCCCATTCACGAGGGGCAACACTCCCATCCCCGCCTCCTGCAGGGGACAGGCTTCCAGGAGGCCCAGCTGCTCAGAAAGTCCCGAGCACAATTCCTCCAGGAGGGTCGTGTTCCAAGGAGCAGGTGAGGCCTCTGTGCAGAAGAGCTGGAAGGTCTTCTGGTTTGTCACATGGACGACAAAGAGGGCTTGAGCCTTCTGCAGTTGCTTGCCGTCAAACACCTCCTGGGGGAAGCCAAAGCCATTTGTGTACTTGTCACAGGAGGTAGCAGACAGTCTCCTCATTTGTCGCAGGAGCATCAAGGCCCTCCAGTTCAGCAGGCCGTGGTCCTGAAGCAGGTCACATCCCAGAGAGCCGAGGGAGTGGCAGCTGAGTACCACCAGGGCCACCAAGAAGGAGCAGGGCAGGGCCATTGGGGATCCTGCAGGTGCTGTTGGCCTGGCTGGGGTGGGCACGTCTGGGATCTGTGGCTCTAGCTTCTCTGAACATCTTGTCTTGTGCGTGAGGCTTAAGTAGGGGACAGAAGAGTTTTCAATTTCTGAACGTTGCCCTTACTTTCTACTTCTCTTTTTGCTTTCCTTTCTACACTTTCTACTTGGGTTTGGAGCATGGGTTTTTCAACTATGTATTATTTTATTTAAGTATTATCTTTGCCTCCAGAATCTTTTTGGATGTTTTTTTAGTTGAAATTTTCAGGAAAACGTAATCGCAGGGAGACACAGTATATATCATTATATATTGTATTTTTGTCTGTGCTTTAAGATAAAAAAAAAAGTGTAACGTTTATCCAATTCAGGATTGAGAATGACTAAAAATTTTAAGCGAGTAGTTATATTTGAAAGCTATTGATGCTTATGTATATAAGTAAATTTGATATGTGACCTATCATTTCTTTACATGTATACAGTGTAGTATATGGAGAACATAAACAAATTAACAATTTCCAAGTGTACATAATGATTTCGGTGTACCTGAACATTTCCAATCAATCCAGATTGCTAAATGCAAGTGAAAACTGGAATTATTTACTTAACATGGGTTTTTACTGTCCTGAATTTGAATGTTGCCTCATATGACAAAATCATTTTTTGAAGATTTTTATTTATTTATTTGACAGAGAGAAATATACAGAGAGAGTACAAGTAGACAGATTACCAGGCAGACAGTGAGGGAGAAGCAGACTCCCAACGAGCAGGGAGCCTAATGCGAGGCTCCATCCCAGTACCCTGGGATCATGACTTGAGCTGAAAGCGGCCACCCAACTGACTGAGCCACCCAGGCACCATGACAGCATCAACTTTATCTTCACCTGCTCCTACATACTCTGGAAGGTATTGTCAAAATATTTTTTCTGTTGGGGTGCCGGAGGGGCTCAGTGGTTTAAGCCTCTGCCTTCAGCTCGGGTCACGATCTCGGGGTCCTGGGATCGAGCCCCGCATCGGCCTCTCTGCTCAGCGGGGAGCCTGCTTCCTCCTCTCTCTCTGCCTGCCTCTCTGCCTGCTTCTGATCTCTGTCTGTCAAATGAATAAACAAAATCTTTAAAAAATATATATTTTTTTTCTGTTAACACTAGATAACTACTGAGGTATTGAATGAGTTTTGTAGAGCTAAATCATAAAATTTAATGTATTTATGTTTTCATTTCCAAAGCCTGCATCACAACAGGCCTCAAACATAAGTAATGCCCACAAGACACCACTGGCAGCTCACAAGTAAGAAAGATCACCAGTCCAGGTAAGACTCTGAGACCCAGGAAATGATGGAAAGAAACTCATCCAATCCTAAGGGATTCCTGTCACACCACGATTTGTCACACTGACCTTGCAGAGAGTTTGTGTCTTCCACGAATTCTGTGCCATTGTTTCTTATTTAATACCCATGAAAGACAATAAATACCAAGGTTTTGTTAGAGCGTTCCAAGGCATTGCAAGTGCCTCCAGTAGGAATCCAGGTTCTTGTCTGGGAAGAGGAAGTGTCAAGGTTCTAATTCCAGAATGATGGGATTTTTCCAGCACCACCTCACTGACTAGGTAGTTACCACCTCTCTAACCTCTTTCCTCTGCAATGACTGTGTTTCCAGCACCCGTGCGCTCTTGGGCTCATCCCTGAGGACAGGCTCACCATGTCCGGAGGACTCTACATTCCCCTACTGTGCAGGGGCTGGATTCCTTTTTAACAAAGCACTTAATGCCCCTAGATCCTTGCCCTTGCCTTTGCCCCTGGAGTGTTTGTGTCCGGGACCCTCTCAGTGCTCACCTCCTCCTCCCTGCCCAGGTATCAAAGGGGTCAACATCCCTCAGATGCTGAGGGTGAACGATTGCGTTCTCCAAGTAGAGGAAAGACTGATTATAATCCTTTCACCTTGAATAAGAGAATACATTTATTGTACCACCACAGTGCTTAATTTTCCGGTTTTTCATTTTTTTTTAAGTAAGCTCCAGACACAGGGTGGACCCTCACATGGGGCTTGAACTCACAGTCTGACATCAAGATCTGAAGTGAGAGTAAGAATCAGATCCTCAACCAACTGAGCCACCCAGGATCCCCCATGGTTCAATTCTTTCTGAAACTAGAGAACACTTGTTAGTCCAAAATTTCTGAGCCGAGCACAAGGGATTCACTGACTGAGTCTCTCAGGAGAAACTTCCAGCACAGAAACTCTGACTTTCACTAGCTCATTCAGACTGTGCGTTTCCAGTAGGCAGCTTCGTTTGGCCATCTGTCTGGCGCTCAGAATGCGGGGGCGGGGGTGAGACCCAGGTGATGGTGTCAGGGACAAACTTCCTTGTTGCCTTTCCTTATTCATGGTGTTGCATTTTCTACATAAGTACCAACAACAAAGAGAATTTGAATTACTTAATATTTCCACATGCTTTACTGGACATGCTCTCATTTGCTGGTCCTGATCATATTCTACGACATTGTGAGGATCACACAGATGGAAGGAAGAAGAGGGCCAAGGGGCTGTTCCAGGTTTCTCTTTCATTTTTAAGAGATCAGTTTTTCTGTTTCTCATGTCAGCTTTCCTCGAAAGCAAAACATGTCAGCAGCTGTGTGTGAGGGAGGGGGGAAGACAACTGTTCTGTCTGAACATCACAAAAGCGAAAGAGTGGCCTGTCTGCTGAGAAAATGACAGAGTGTATGACAGCCAAATTTGATGCAGCAACATTGGAGATGAGCAGCTACAGGACACAGGGGAAACAAAGGCTATACTGAGTTATTGTAAGTTAGGAGTATGGCTGGCTCAGCCAGAGGATCCCAGAAGAACAACTCTTGGGTCCCCATGAGGCACTCAGCTTTACAAGATGAGCCATCTCATTTTCCTTTTGTTCAATCCACATGTGCACAACTCAAAGGAGAGATGAGAGGAGTCACACCAACCAGCTCACAAGGACTGGTGACCAGGACTCAGCTGCTCACTCTCTCTGGAAGGAGACAGGATCCTCGCCCTGCCTGAGAGCTCTACCTACCTGAAAAGTCCACTCAGGCCCAGAAAAGATTGCCTGAGAATTCCATGATTAAGACAAGGAGAACTGAAAGACCCTGCATGATTCTGCTCTGCACCTGGATTAGAATAATGATGAGGATCTTTTAGATGATAACACTAAAGGGGATTGCAGTCTAACCCTTCTGAGATCCTTGAAACCATTACCTCTGTCTTCCCAGGAACCCCATTTGGATTCCGTTTATTTATGAAGGTGTTTGGAGAGAAACAGAAACCCAGAGGGAGAATTATTCAGATGAACCAATATCCAAGGTGGAACACAAAGGAGTTGTGAGATAATGGCTGGTCTGGAAGCAGCTGTTAAAATATGTGAAGAATAGAAATGGACAGAGGATTTGAAACCCAGGAGAGGCCATGGCATGAAATCAGCCAGGTGGAGAGAGTGAGGGATCAAGGATTCTAGATCACACTGTGGACGCCAAAGGCTTGTTGTCTGTGACTTGTGTGGCAACAGGGGGTGTGGGAGGAGTCAAATGCATGACAGACTTGAAGTTCCAGAGACAAGTTGGCAGGGTCCCTGTTAAATACTCATGAGAGTGGGGAGGAGTCAGAGAAGTAGCAGGCTGAGATGGCATGAGGTAACAGGAGATCAGCTGGATAGTTTATCAAACCATTCCGAACAGCTATACCGTAACAGAAGATCGAAGAGAAGAAGAGCAGTAATTCTAGAAACAGAAAATTGACCACTTTCTGAAAGGTGGGACCTGCGGAGAAGTGAATCCAAAGCGATGGGAAGATAGAGCGCAGGGGGATGGTCTGGATCCCTGGAAGCACAGGAGCAATGGAGCACAAAATCAGAACTTTTAAATGTCTGTTCCACTGAGGGACATCGCTCCAGAGGGTAAGCCGGGGTGAAGCCCACTGGGGGATAACGTGGTCTCAGGTCCTGCGGGGTCACAGAATGGTCGGGGGTGTTTGAGTGTCACAGAGCTCCCAGGTATTAGAGCGGGGAAGCTGGTTACAGGGAATGAGCTGAGGAGTGAGTTCTCACCTTGGAGTTACCTTAAGCTGTGATCCGTGGCATAGGCAGGCCCCTGCTCTGTGAGCATGGACCCCACAAGATCCTGGGAGACCCCCCCGGAAGAGCGCAGGGATCTGCTGGGTTTGGAGACTCCAGGCGGGGCTCTGTGAGAGAGATGGTTGGTCACAGTCTGGGGGAGCTCAGCGCACGGCCAGAGGCCAGGGAGATGGGAGTGATTGAGCACTTTTCTCCAAGGGTGCACTGAGGAGTGGGGCCCCGAGCTCTCGGCTCCTCCGGGCCAGAGATTGGGAGACCAGCATTTTCATGCCATCCTCCAGAACTCTATGGAAAGCGTTCAGGGAACAAAAGCTCCAAAGGGGAACCCTAGCGAATTACTTAGCCCGGCCCCTGGTAAGGGCAGTGCAATTCCTCCTCGGGCAAGGACTCTTGAGAATCACTACAACAGGCCCCTCCCCCAGAAGACCAGCAAGAAATTCAGCCAAGGACAAGTTCACTTACCAAGGAGAACAGCGGAATTCTGGAGGAGGAGCAAGCAAAGCATGGAATTCATGGCTTTCTCCCCATGATTCTTTAGTCTTGTAAAGTTAATTAATTTTTTTAAATTTTATTTTATTCTTAAGCTAAATTTTTTTAACCTTTACTCTTTCCTCTTTTAACTTTTTAAACTAGTTTATCTTAACAATACCTTTCATTTAAAAAATCGTTTTGAACCTTCATTATTATACTCATATGTTATCCTTCTTTGTATCTATCTTTATTTTTTCTATACACATAGGGATTTTTCTTTGAAAAAATTTTGGGATACAACTTCTTCTAATAGGTCAAAATATACCCTACATCTAACACAGGTCTTTGTTCTAGTCTCCAGCCTGAGCAAATTCTCTCCATTTATCTTATCAACTCCTTTTTTAGAAATTTTTTTAAAAAAACTTTCATCTTTAGAATCATATTCCATCCCTTCATCGTGTTTACCCTTATTGTGTTTGTCTGTTTGTATTTTTTCATTCTTTAAAATTTGGGGAGATAATTTCTTTTGAGAGACCAAAATACTCCCAAAATTAAGTGGGTGACTCTGTTCTAGTCACCAATCTAATATATATATTTCCTTCTTAATATTTTTTCTTTATTTAATTTTTTTCTCTGAACTCTTTTTACCACATGTCTTAATCCCATGATTTGGGGTCTCTTCTGATTTGGTTAGAGCACATTTTTTGGAGGTCCTTGCCACCCTTTTAGTATTTTATTCGCTCTTTCATATATTCCCTTTTGGATAAAAGGACAAGGTGGGAAAATGCACTGAAAAAAAAAAAACTAAAGATAAGAGGCAGTACCGAAGGCTAGGGACCTAATCAATACAGACATTGGTAATATGTCAGATCTAGAGTTCAGTATGAAAATCGTCAAGGTGCCAGCTGGCCTCAAAAAAGGCATGGAAGATATTAGAGAAACCGTGTCTGGAGAAATAAAAGCCCTTTCTGGAGAAAAAAAAGAACTAAAATCTAACCAAGTTGAAATCAAAAAAGCTATTAATGAGGTGCAAACAAAAATAGAGGTTCTTACTGCTAGGATAAATGAGGCAGAAGAGAGAATTAGTGATAGAGAAGACCAGATGACACAGAATAAAGAAGATGAGCAAAATAGAGACAAACAACGACTGGACCATGAGGGGAGAATTCGAGTGACAAGTGATACCATAAGGCAAAACAACATTAGAATTATTGGGACTCCAGAAGGAGATGAAAGAGAGATGGGAGCAGAAGGTGTATTGGAGAGAATTATTGTAGAGAATGTCCTAATATGGCAAAGGGAACAAACACCAAAATCCAGGAGGCACAGGGAACTTCCATCAAAATCAATAAGAATAGGTCCACACCCTGTCAGCTAATAATAAAATTTACAGGTCTTAGTGACAAAGAGAAAATCCTGAAAGCAGCAAGGGACAGGAATTCTGTAATATACAATTGTAAAAATATTAGATTAGCAACAGACTTATCCACAGAGACCTAGCAGGCCAGAAAGAACTGGTATGATATATTCAGAGAACTCAATGAGAATAACATGCAGCCAAGAATACTATATCCAGCTAGGCTATCATAGAAAATAGAAGGAGAGATAAAAAGCTTCCAGGACAAACAAAAACGAAAACAATTTCTAAACACCAAACCAGCTCTACAGGAAATATTGAAAGGGTTTCTCTAAGCAAAGACAGAGCCAACAAGTAGTAGACCAGAAAGGAACAGAGACAATATACGGTAAGAGTCACCTTACAGTCAATACAGTGGCACTAAATTCATATCTCTCAATAGTTACCCTGAATGTAAATGGGCTAAAATGCCCCAAGGAAAAGACACAGGGTATCAGAATGGATAAAACAACAAAACCCACTGCCTACAGTGCTGCCTACAAGAAACTCATTTGAGACCCAAAGACACCTCCAGATTTAAAGTGAGGGGGTAGAAAACAATTTGCCATGTTAATGGACATGAAAAGAAAGCTGGGATGGCAATCCTTCCATCAGATCAATTAGATTTCAAGACAAAGATTCTAATAAGAGATGAGGAAGGACACTATATCATACTCAAAGGGTCTGTCCAACAAGAAGATCTAACAATTGTAAGTATCTATGCCCCTAACATGGGAGCAGCCAATTATATAAATCAATCCAAAGCAATCTCAAAGAAACACATCGACAAGAATACAATCATAGTAGGGGATGTAACAGCCCCCTCCCTGAAATGGAAAGATCATCCAAGCAAAAGATCAACAAGGAAATAAAGGCCTTGAGTGACACACTGGACCAGAGGGACATCACAGATATATTCAGAACATTCCATCCCAAAGCAACAGAAAACACGTTCTTCTCCAGTGCACCTGGAACATTCTGCAGAATAGATCGCATCTTGGGTCCTAAATCAGGTCTCAACCAGTATCAAAAGATTGGGATCATTCCCTGCATACTTTCACACCACAATGCTCTGAAGCTAGTACTCCATCACAAGACGAAATTTGGAAAGAACCCAAATACCTGGAGACAAAACAGCATCCTTCTAAAGAATGAATGGGTCAACCAGGAAATTAAAGAAGAATTGAAAAAATTCATGGAAACAAATGATAATGAAAACATAACGGTTCAAAAATCTGTGGGACACAACAAAGCCAGTCCTGAGCAGAAAATATATAGCAATACAAGCCTTTCTCAAGAAACAAGAAAGGCCTCAAATACGCAACCTAACCCTACACCTAAAGGACCTGGAGAAAGAACAACAAGAAAAGCCTAAACCCAGCCTGAGAAGAGAAATAGTAAAGATCAGAGCATAAATCAATGAAATAGAAACAAAAAAAAAAAAAAAAAAAAATCCCACAAAAAACAATAGAACAAATCAACAAAACTAGGAGCTGGTTCTTTAAAAGAATGAGTAAGATTGATAAGCCCCTGGCCAGACTTATAAAAAAGAAAAGAGAAAGGACCCAAATAAATAAAATCATGAATTAAGAAGGAGAGATCACAACCAACATCAAAGAAATACAAACAATTATAAAAACATATTATGAGCAACTATACACCAGCAAATCTGATAATCTGGAAGAAATGGATGCATTCCTAGAGACATATAAACTACCACAACTGAACCAGGAAGAAAAAGAAAACCAGAAGAGACCCATAACCAGTAAGGAGATTGAAGCAGTCATCATAAATCTCCAAACAAACAGCTTCCCAGGGGAATTCTACCAAACAGTTAAAGAAGAATTAATTCCTATTCTCCTGGAATGGCTCCAAAATACAGAAGTGGGAGGAAAACTTCCAAACTCATTTTATGAGGCCAGCATTACCTTGATGCGAAAACCAGACAAAGACCCCACAAAAAAGGAAAATTAGAGATCATATCCCTGATGAGAATGGATGCAAAAATTCTCACCAAAATACTAGCCAATAGGATCCAACAGTGCATTAAAAGGATTATTCAGCACAACCAAGTGGGATTTATTCCTGGAATGCAAGGTTCGTTCAACATCCGCAAATCAGTCAATGGGATACAATACATTAACAAATTAATAAAAGAAAGAACAAGACCTGTATGACACTCCCAAAATACGCTGAAAAGGCATTTGACAAAGTATAGCATACTTTCTTGATCAAAACTCTTCACACTGTAGGGAGAGAAGGTACATACTTCAATATCATCAAAGCCATTTATGAAAGACTCACAGTGAATAACCTACTCAATGGGGAAAAACTGAGAACTATTCCCCTAAGGTCAGAAACACGGCAGGGATATCCACGATCACTCCCTGCTATTCAATACAGTACTGGAAGTCCTAGCCTCAGCAATCAGACAACAAAAAGAAATAAAAGGCATCCAAAGTGACAAAGAAGTCAAACTCTCACTCTTTGCCAATGATATGATACCTTATGTGGAAAACCCCAAGACTCCACTCCAAAACTGCTAGAACTCATACAGGAATTCAGTAAAGTGGCAGGTAAAAATCAATGCACAGAAATCAGTTGCCTTGTATACACCAACAAAAAAACAGAAGAAGAGAAATTAAGGAATCAATCCCACTTATAATCACAACCAAAACCCTAAGATACCTGGGAATAAATCTAACTAAAGAGGCAGAGAATCTGTACTCAGAAAACTTTGGAATATTCATGAAAGAAATTGAGGAAGCCATAAAGAAATGCAAAATAGTTCCATGCTCATGCATTGGAAGAACAAATATTGTGAAAATGTCTATGCTACCTAGAGCAATCTACACATTTATTGCAATCGCTATTAAAATACCATCAACCTTTTTCACAGAAATGGGACAAATAATCCTAAAATTTGTTTGGAACCAGAAAAGACCCCAACAGCCAGAAGAATGTTGAAAAAGAAAACCAAAGTTGGTGGCAACACAATTCCAGATTCAAGCTCAATTATAATGCTATAATCATCAAGGCAGTATTGTACTGGCCCAAAAACAGACACATAGATCAGTGGAACAGAATAGAGAGCCCAGAAACAGACCCTCAACTTTATGGTCAACTAATCTTCGACAAAGCAGCAAAGAATGTCCGATGGAAAAAAGATGGCCTCTTCAACAAATGGTGTTGGGAAAATTGGACAGCCACATGCAGAGAAATGAAACTGGACCATTTCCTTACACCACACACAAAAATAGACTCAAACTGGATGAAGGACCTCAGTGTGAGAAAGGAATCCATCAATATCCTTGAGGACAACACAGGCAGTAACCTCTTTGACCTTAGCTACAGCAACTACTTCCTAGGAACATCACCAAAGGCAAGGGAAGCAAGAGCAAAAATGAATTATTGGGACTTCATCAAGGTCAAAATCTTCTGCACAGCAAAGGAAACAGTTCACAAAAACAAAAGACGGGGCACCTGGGTGGCTCAGTGGGTTAAAGCCTCTGCCTTTGGCTTGGGTCATGATCTCAGGGTCCTGGGATCGAGCCCCGCATTGGGCTCTCTGCTCAGTGGAGAGCCTGCTTCCTCCACTCTCTCTCTGTCTCTGCCTGCCTCTCTGCCTACTTGTGATCTCTGTCGGTCAAATAAAAAAATAAAATCTTAAAAAAAAAAAACAAAAAGACAACTGACAGAATGGGAGTAGATATTTGCAAACGACATATCAGATAAAGGGCTAGTATCTAAAATCTGTAAAGAACTTATCAAAATCAACACCCAAAGAACAAATAATCCAATCAAGAAATGGGCAAGGACATGAACAGACATTTCCTCACAGAACACATCCAGATGGCCAACAGACACATGAAAAAGTGCTCCACATCACTCGGCATCAGGGAAAAACAAATCAAAACCACAATGAGATACCACCTCACACCAGTCAGAATGGCTCAAACTAAGAAGTCAGGAAATGACAGATGCAGGGGAGGATGCGGAGAAAGGGGAACCCTCCTACACTGTTGGTGGGAATGCAAGCTGGCGCAACCACGCTAGAAAACAGCATGGAGCTTCCTCAAAAGTTGAAAATAGAGCTACCTACAACCCAGCAACGGGACTCCTGGGTATTTACCCTAAAGATACAAATGTAGTGATCCAAAGGGGCACGTGCACCCGAATGTATGCAGCAGCCATGTCCACAAGAGCCAAACTATGGAAAGAACCTAGATGTCCATCAACAGATGAATGAATAAAGAAGATGTGGTGTGTAGATATACAATGGAATACTATGCAGCCATCAAAAGAAATGAAATCTTTCCATTGGCAATGACGTGGAACTAGAGGGTATTAAGCTTAGCGAAAGAAGTCAATCGAGAAAGACAGTTATCATATACTTCCCTGATTTGAGGAAGTTGAGAGGCAAGGTGGGTGGTTTGGGGGTAGGAAAAGAATAAATGAAACAAGATGGGATTGGGAGGGAGACAAACCATAAAGAGACTCTTAATCTCACAAAACAAACTGAGGGTTGCCAGGGAAAGGTGGGTAGGGAAAGGGAGGTGGGCTAATGGACATGGGGTAAGGTATGTGCTATGGTGAATGCTGTGAAGTGTGTAAACCTGGGGATTCACAGACCTGTAACCCTGGGGCTAAATAAATTATATGTTAATAACAAAATAAAATAAATACTCATGAGACATTAGATTTTTCTGCCCTGAGATACATGTGTCCGGCCTGCACTAGAGTGACCCTCCTCCTTCCATACACATTGCAGACTGCTGTCCTGTAAGGGTCACCCGTGGTGAGGCTGCTACCATGGGCCACAATGCCCCGAAAAACTCTCTGCTCCCAGTGTCCTCTTGAACCTTCTCAGTCTCGGGAAGGACACAGAAAGACAGTTGACTCGATGCTGCCCTACTTTCCTACTATTCCACCTCCTGAGGATAAGTCACTAATCCAGTGAACACTTTCCCATTTCCATTCTCCTTCCATGTTCCCACACTCCTGCTGACTTTCAACACTTTCATGTTTCCAGACGTCAGCTGTGGTTGTCTGAGCAAAGGAGTGTCCTACTCCTGGGGTAATGAGAACTTAGGGAGTGTTCCAACACAGGCACAATAAAGCCCTGGGATTCTTTGGCTGTAGACATATGGGCAGGGTTCCTGGACTTAGTGTGTGTTTCTATGTGGGACTGGATGTCTGTGGGCTTTGAGCTCCACAGCACAGCAATCAGCTGACAGGAGGTTGGAGGGAGGGCAAGTGCACACTCTGGCTCCTGAGACTGCCAAACCTTGGCTGCTTGTAGCCAATAGTGCAGGGTGATGTCTCCCAGCCTGCCCCTGGGCACCCAGCCCTGAGCCCTGCCTCCTCTACGTCCCCTGGCAGGCTGAATAGAAATGCCTGGGGATGGAAAGTTGGCGGGGGTCGGGGCGCCTGGCTGACTCAGTCCTTTAAGCATCTACCTTGAGCTCAGGTCATCATATCATGGTCCTAGGATAGAGTCCTACATTGGGCTATCTGCTCAGTGGGGAGTGTGCTGCTCCATTGACCTTTGCGCCTCTCATGCTCTGCCTCTCTACCTCTCTCAAAAAGAAATAAAATCTTTTAAAAAAAAATGTTGGCAGTGGTGCTCACTCCCCTTGCCCCTGCATTTGGCTTTTGCTGCTTAGTTCTCCAACACTTTCCATTATTTAACAATGAATAACACTGGGATTGAAAGTGACTGTGGCCATAGGGATTTCAGGACAAGACTTACTCTTTGTCATAGACAGAGTAAAGAAACAGGTTTATGACAGTATTAGAATCTCTGGATGTCCACAAGTAGGCTTTTGCAACTCGAAGGGACATCCTCAGGAAGAGGTCCCATTTCGGTCACCAACTCTTGTCACATTTGTCCATGAGCAGGTGGTTCTGCAAAACCTAGAGATTTCATTGCATTTTTGTCTTCTACTTGCTTTTTTCTGCAGTTACTTCCGAAAATCTTTAGGCTGAGATGACAGCAGAACAGAAAGCTGTTGTGTGAACAGGCTGAGAGGTCAAGAGAGTGAATGCTAAGGGGGCTGTGGGGACTTCTGCCTTGGCGAGCAAGGTATCATTAGACAGGGGAATGTGTTCTGGAATGAGGGTTGGGGGAGTGTAGAGGGCAGGGTGGGTGCCAGAAGGTTAAGGAAATAGCATGTTCTTCTGCACTTCCAACTAGATATTTATTCTCAACTCTCAGATGTTTGTAGAAGCCACCGTTTCATCACAGGTGATAAATAAAAACCCTTCTTGGCAATGGGGGATGAATGGGTCAGCCTTTCCTAGAATTCACAACAGAATTCCAGTTTGGGAGGCTGCCTCCTTTGCAAGTCAGCTACTGAAGTGTAAGCCACACTGTTCCCAAGAATTTTGGAGGAGGAGACAAACAATATTCTCATATATAGCTGTCAGAATTAAAATAAGACGACTGCTACCATATTTATACAATTCCCTACGGAAGATGCACTGCGAGGTGCCTTTCAGTGCGTGAGTTCAGTGAATATTCACGCTATTCTGTCATAATTGTTAAATCTGTTTGTACTCCTGAATTACACGCAACTCGCTGTTTCTCCATGGATTTCCATGATTCATGTATTTTCAGCTGATTTGCCCAATGATTTCTCATTGCTGTAAATATGAGGAGAGAGAATACCTGACCCAGCTTCCCACCCTCAGTTTTGAAGAAAGTCTGTCAGTCCTTATGTGCATGAGAATCTTGTCATGTGGATATCCACCAAGCATTGTGGTATTCCAAAAATGAGGAAATACTAGCAGTGAGCAACAGAGAAGAATTCTTACCACATCAAACTCTCTAGAAAAAGCAGTGGGATATTATGCCACTTTAGTAAACAGGGTCACAAGGAGGAGTTATGGAACCTAATTAATGATGCCAAATAATTCCAGGAAACATGATCTTCTCTGTGGTAATAGATAATCTGATGAAGGATTGAATGAGTTATCCATTCCTGCCAAGTGAATTCTTAAAACCGAGCAGATCACTGATGTGAAAGGTAATAAGAACCAAGACAGGATAAACCACTGTCAGTAGTTCAGACATGATGAAAAATAAATATAACATTAAACACATTAACATGATTTGCCAGAATATCAATTCCATGAAATCACTCAAGAAACAGGAAATGACATAAAAGGGCAAACTATGCCCAGAATAACGAACCCCATTATTCCCAGATACCATGCAATATTCTTCTCCAAGTCAGATGCACTGACTTCTCTTAGTCATGATGCCACTCACTCCAGGGTGGTCTCTGCTTATCCATTCTACCAAACCGACTGTCAGGAAGGTCAACAAAGGCATCTGTGTTTCTGACATCGCAGGCAGTTTCAATCCATATCTTCCAGGAATCCGCTGATGGTCTTTGAAGCACATTTACTTCCTTAAAGACACTCACCAGCATCCTCTCTAATCCCTGTGCTGTATGACCAAGAGGCCACCGTCTCCTTTGTGGCTCTTCTCTCCCCTCCCTTCAATGGTTGAAGAGCCTCAGGATCAAGTTTATGTCTGTTTCTCACATGACATGGTCTCCCTGCATGACCACCTCTGTTTCTGGCTTCCCTTCTTCCACCTTCCTGGAGATCATTCTTCCCTGGTTGCGTCTCACCTGCACTGGCTGCCCCATCTCTGTGCCCCTGACAGGCTCCCCTACTCCTTCTCAGCCTTAAATGTTAAAGGTTCTCTGAAGCATGAGGTCATCTTCTCATTTCACACTCACGTGAGACGGAAGGACTTTCAGTACCGTGGCTCAATTTCCAAATACGCAAAGGAAATTGTGATTTAATGTCTCCAGGACATGCATTGTTGGAGAGTCCAGACTCATCCCTGCATCTCCAGTGGGAAGTGTGCTGTCCCCTCTTCCTGACTTTCCTCCTTCAGGCTCCTGGTCACAGATCCCCTTGGCCTCTAGCACTGTGGAGAGGTAGCCTCAGACTACTCTAGAGTGATTGCTTTCCCCCTCCCTCTGCTGGCAAAGCCGCAGATTTCCCTAGGCTGTTCACAGGGGCAGCCTAGCGGTGATTCCGAAGGTACAACTCACAAACCGGTGGGCTGTACCAACTAGAGAGGACTGGACGTTCCAACTGCCCAGTGGAAAAACACAGAACCTCGAGCCATGCTTCCATAACCGCTCGAGTTCCAATCATTGCCTTCTTCTGGCGAGTGTGATTGTCTGCACGCTCCTTTTTCTCCTGGTACCAGCGCTGAGACTGGCCCTGGGACCTCAGCTGTGAGTGGATCTAAGAAGAGTTGTTGTTTTCCGTCTTCTTACAATTGGTGGTTGTTGGTTTTCTTCTTGTTGCTGCAGCTGTGAGGTCAGGAAAACTGTTCCAACTGGTTCAGTGTTGATCCAGAAACCAGAGGATCCTGCAATACGTGAACACGTGAACAACTTCAGGCTAGCTCTGTCCTGCGGACGGAGGCCCTTAGGGACAAACCTGTCACAGACACATTTTACCCACAATGCTGAGTAACTTAACACATTGTGTGGCTGAAGCAGAAAGAGGAGTCCTTAGAAAGATGGACCTCATGGCTATGTGACTTAGTGTTGTCAGTCAAGAATATAATGTCCAGCTCCTTTTCCTGCTTTCCTCC
The DNA here is from genome assembly GCF_902655055.1 of Lutra lutra. Classification (NCBI taxonomy): domain Eukaryota; kingdom Metazoa; phylum Chordata; class Mammalia; order Carnivora; family Mustelidae; genus Lutra; species Lutra lutra. Next base: position 47,296,517 of record NC_062290.1, on the reverse strand, counting down.
TTTTTATCATTTCCCTTTCCTTATGTCTTCATTTGAATACAAAGAGATGGGTCGCCTGATTTTGACTCAGACTCCGTCCAAGGTAGTCACTCTGTTTCTTCTGTCTCAGATGGAGATGGCGCCTCTGGAAGCACGTCTTCAAGGATAGGGCAGGGCCCTCAAACCCGGGCGAGGCTTTCCCACTCCCGACGCAGGTCCCACACAGGTTTCCAGGGTTCTGGCTGCCCCAGCAGGGATGGGTTCAGGCAGCAAACGGTGGTGCCCGGTGAGGAAGAGGGTGAAGGTCAGCTGCAGCATCTCGTGGAGGACAGACTTGGCATGGACCTCCTGGTACTGGCAGCCATGCACCTTGTCCCAGAGGAGGTGTCCCTGGTTCAGGAGAAGGGACTGATGCTCCTCCTCTGTTCAGAAGCAGCGGGTCCCCCTGTGAAGCTGCCAGGGGCCAGGAGACCGCTCGCAGACCAGAGCTGAGATGCTGCCATGGGGATCCAGGAGGAGCCCCGCAGATGGGATGGGCGCTGGACCTGAGGGCTTCTGGTGGCCTGGCGGACCAGTGGGGGATACCCTGGCCCCTCATTCATCTTCAGTTCTTTCTATTCAGGAGTCTTCAATAGAACAGGGTAGTTTCCATTTGCAGAATGTCCCCGGTACACTTTCATGCCTTTTCATTTTTGTGTGCTTTTCTCTATATATGCTTTACATGGCTTAGAAGACTTTAGAAGGCATCACCCATTTCAATTATTAGTTCATTTTTTCATGGAAGTTTAATTAGTCCAAAGAAGGTAAATCTCCCAGATCTATATTTTAACTAAAGTCACTAGCTTCTGTTCTGTTCCTTGCTTTCCTCTACTTTCCTCTACTGCCAGTATGATTTCTGGTGAGTAATTCAGTCAAACAGCTGGTCCCTTTGGTCACAACCCTTCTACTTCCTGGCTTCATGGACCCTTTCCATGCACCCTTTGCTATGATGCAATTCCTTGAAGCGTTTCTCGGCTTTGAAATAGACTTTTAACCAATATTCGCTCTTACACTACTGCCTTAGGGCCATTCCACCTTTGTTTGCAGGGTGGCTCTTTTCTCCCTTAACCAGGGGAGGCTTGAGGCACCATTTCTCACTCTACGCTCTCTTCCCAGGCAACCGCTTCCTTCCCTGGGCTTTATGTGAATGGAATGTCTTGTAAGTGGCAGAATCAAGGATCCATTTTGTTTGTTTTAATTTGTTTTGTTTTGTGTTTTTAAAAGATTTTATTGATTTATATGACAAGAGAGAGAGACAGCAAGCACAAGCAGGGGTAGTGTGAGAGGGAGGAGCAGATTCCCAGCTGAACAGGGAGCTTGACACAGGGCTTGATCCCACGCCCCAGCATCATGACCAAAGCCTAAGGCAGACACTTAACCAAATCAACCACTCGGGTGCCCCTGAATGATCTGTTTTGTAAAGAATATTTGCACTTGGGTGTCTACCAGTGTAATGTAGAACGTATCTGGTGCTTTTCATTTTTTTCCTCACATGTCTGCTTCCTTTTCTACTTACAGAATTCATATTATCCCTTCTTCTCACTCTTCCCTTTAACATACCTGATAATACTTCACTATGATAATTGTTCTGAGGTTAGTTTTTCTACAGAATCCAAGATACAGACACAGCATTGGACTTGAGAAGTCAGCCTTTCCGGTGACGACAGCATGCAAAGTGACTTCCAGGAAGTCGATGCGATTACTTCTAATGTGAAAATGAAATAATGAGTGAGAGAGTGATAAAATCTGTTCTTTCATCAGGTAATAATCAGACTTGTTTCCTGCTTCAATTAGAAACAAACGCAAGAAGTTTTCTTTTTTTTTTTTTTTTTTTTTTTTTTTTTTTTTTTTATTTATTTATTTGACAGAGAGAAATCACAAGTAAGCAGAGAGGCAGGCAGAGAGAGAGGAGGAAGCAGGCTCCCTGCTGAGCAGAAAGCCCGACGTGGGGCTTGAACCCAGGACCTGGGATCATGACCTGAACCGAAGGCAGCGGCTTAACCCACTGAGCCACCCAGGCGCCCCCGCAAGAAGTTTTCTATAGAAACATTTAATGAACAGAAAATAAAGAATTTAATATATGTAAAACATATACAATACTCTTAACCACAAAGAGTAGGTACAAGTAATATAATACAATAAAAAAAATAACTTAAATCTTACAAATAGTGAAATAAATAAATAGCTAAATAGGGAGATCAGCATGGTCATCTGAAGACAACAGGTGTTTGTATCATTGAGTCAAGTTGCCTAATACTCCTTGAACACATGTGACAAATTGATTCAGTTCATGTCATGATGACAGCAGAAATGAGAGTCTTTGACACTACAGGACACATGGGAGTATGATATAATTCTTCAGAGAGAATCATTTCCATGTTGAAACGGGTCTCACTTCCTGCTCCGCAATCTCTTATGCAAGGCTGTTGATGCATACAAGGGTTTCATGGTCTCTGCTCGGACCATCTCCCAGGCACAAGGGCTGTATTGCTTCTCTTGCAGATAGAGGGAGATTCTCTGGAAGTAGTTCCTCAGGAGGGAGTCCCCATTCACCGGGAGTGTCTCTCCCACCCCCGCCTCCTGCAGGGGACAGGCTTCCAGGTGGCCCAGCTGCTCAGAAAGTCCCGAGCACAATTCCTCCAGGAGGGTCGTGTTCCAAGGAGCAGGGGAGGCCTCCGTGCAGAAGAGGTGGAAGGTCTTCTGGTTCGTCACATGGATGGCAGAGAGGGCTTGAGCCTTCTGCAGCTGCTCGCCGTCAAACACCTGCTGGGGGAAGCCAAAGTCGTTTGTGTACTTGTCACAGTAGCTAGCAGACAGTGTCCTCATTTGTCGCAGGAGCATCAAGGCCCTCCAGTGCACCAGGCCATGGTCCTGAGGCAGGTCACATCCCAGAGAGCCGAGGGAGTGGCAGCTGAGCAACACAAGGGCCACCAAGAAGGAGCACGGCAGGGCCATCAGGGTATCCTGCAGATGCTGTTGTCCTGGCTGGGGTGGGCACGTCTGGGACCTGTGACTCTAGGTTCTCTGAGAATCTTCCCTTGTGCATGAGACTTAAGTAGGGGACATAGGAGTTTTCGATTTCTGAATATTTCCCTAACTTTCTACTTCTCTTTTTGCTTTCCTTTCTACACTTTCTACTTGGCTTTGGAGTATGGGTCTCTCAACCATGTATTGTTTTCTTTAAGTATTATCCTTGCCTCCAGAATCTCTTTGGATGTTTTTTAATTGCAACTTTGAAGAAAACTTAATATCAGGTAGACACAGTATAGATCATTATATATTGTATTTTAGTCTGTGTTTTAAGATAAAAAAAAAGTGTAAGGTTTATACAATTCAGGGTCGAGAATGGCTAAAACGTTTAAGCTAGTAGTTATATTTTAAAGCTATTGATGCTTATGTATATAAGTACAATTTTATGAGTGACTTATAATTTCATTACATGTATACAAGGAAGTATATGGAGTACATATGCAAATTAACAATTTCTAAAAGGATATAATGATTTTAGTGTACCTGAACATTTCCAATCAATCCAGATTGCTAAATGCAAGTGAAAACTGGAATTATTTACTTAACATGTGTTTTTTTTAGTGTACTGAATTTGAACGTGTCCTCATATGACAAAATCATGTTTTTAAGGTTTTTATTTATTTATTTGAAAGAGACATAGATACAGAGAGAGCACAAGTAGACAGAGCGACAGGCAGACAGTGAGGGAGAAGCAGGCTCCCAAGAAGCAGGGAGCCTGATGCAAGGCTCCATCCCAGTACCCTGGGATCATGGCCTGAGCTGAAAGCGGCCACCCAACTGACTGAGCCACCCAGGCACCATGACAACATCATCTTTATCTTCCCCTGCTACTACGTACTCTGGAAGGTATTGTCAAAATGCTTTTTCTGTTTAACACTAGATAACTACTGAGGTGTTGAATGAGTTTTGTAGAGCTAACTCATAAATTTAAAGTATTTGTGTTTTCATTTCCAAAGCCAGCATCACAACAGGCCTCAGACATCAGCAATGGCCGCAAGACACCACTGGCAGCTCAGCAGTTAGAAAGATCACCTGTCCAGGTAAGACTCTGAGACCCAGGAAATGATGGAGAGAACCTCCTCCAATCCTAAGGGATTCCGGTTCTTCCGAGATTTGTCACACTGACCTTCAGACACTTTGTGTCCTCCAAGAATTCTGTGCCATTGCTTCTTATGTAATATCCAAGAAACCCCAATGAATGGCAATGAATACCTAGGTTTTGTTAGAGCGCTCCAAGGCATTACAAGTGCCCCCAGCAGGAAGCCTGGTTCCCTTCTGGGAAGAGGAGGTGTCCAGGTTCTAATTCCAGATGACTGGATTTTCCCAGCAGCACCTCACTGACAAGGTAGTTATCACATCTACTAAGCTCTTTCCTCTGCAGTGACTGAGTGTCCTCCATCCGGGCTCTCCTGAGCTCACTCCTGAGGACAGGCTCACCATGAACTGAGGACTCAAGATTCCCCTACTGTGCGGGGGCTGGTTTCCTTGTTAGCATAGCACTTAATGCCCCGAGTTCCTTGCCCTTGCCCTTGCCCTTGCCCTTGCCCCTTGCCCCTGGAGTGTTTATGTCCGGGACCCTCTCAGTGCTCACCTCCTCCTCTCCTGACCAGGAATCAAAGGTGTCAACAGCCCCCAGGTGCTGAGGGTCCTCGTTTGTTTGCTCCAAGTAGAGGGAAGACCGATTATAATCCTTTCACCTTGAATAAGGGAATACATTTATTTTGCCACCACGATGCTTAATTTCCCAGTTTTTCATTTTTTTAAAAGTAAGCTCCACACACAGGGTGGACCCTAAAATGGGGCTTGAATTCAGTCTGACATCAAGCCCTGAAGGGAGAGTAAGAATCAGATCCTCAACCATATGAGCCACCCAGGATCCCCTATGGTTCAAATTTTCCTGAAACTAGGGAACACTTGTTACGTCCAAAATTTCTGAGCCGAGCACAGGGAATTCACTGACTGGGTCTCTCAGGAGAAACTTCCAGCACAGAAACGGATGACTTTCACTAGCTCATTCAGACTGTGTGTTTCTAGTAGGCAGCTTCATCTGGCCATCTGTCTTGTGCTCAGAATGCAGGGGGGGGTGAGGCTCAGGCTATGATGTCAGGGACACACTTCCTTGTTTCCTTTCCTTATTCACAGTGTTGCCTTTTCAACTTAAGTAACAACAACAAAGAGTATTTGAATAACTTAATATTTCCACATGCTTTCCTGGACATGCTCTCGCTTGCTGGTCCTGATCATATTTTACGTCATCGTGAGGATCACACAGAAGGAAGGAAGAGGATGGGCAAGGGGCTGCCCCGGGTTTCTCTTTCATTTTTAGGACATCAGTTTTTCTGTTTCTCATGTCAACTTTCCTCGAAAGCAAAACATGGCAGCTGTGTGGGGGAGGGGGGAAGACAACTGTTCTGTCTAAACGTGACCAAAGTGAAAGAGTGGCCTGTCCGCTGAGAAAATGGCAGAGTGTACGTCATCCAAATTTGATGCAGAAACACTGGGGACGAGCAGCTTTGGCAGACGGGGAGAATGAAGGCTGTCCTGAGTTATTGCAAGTTAGGAAAGTGTCTGTCTCAGCCAGAGGATCCCACAAGACCAACTCTTGGATCCCCATGAGGTCCTCAGCTCTACAAGAGGAGCCACCTCATTTTCCTTTCCTTTAATCCACATGTACTCGGCTCTGAGGAGAGATGAGAGGAGTCATACCAATCAGCTCACAAGAGATTGGCGACCAGGACTCAGCTGCTCACCCTCACTGGAAGGAGACAGGATCCTTGCCCTGCCTGAGAGCTCCACCTACCTGATAAGTCCACTCAGACCCGGAAAATGTTGCCAGAGAAATCCAATATGAAGACAAGGGGAACTGAAAGATCCTACATGATTCTGCTCTGCACCTGGCTTAGAATAATGATGAGGATCTTTTAAATGATAACACTAAAGCTGATTGGAGTCTAACCCTTCTGAGATCCTTGAAACCATTATGTCTGTCTTGTCAGTAATCCCATTGGATTCCGCTGCTTTCTGCAGCTGTTTGGAGAGAAACAGAAACCCGGTGTTAGAATTATTCAGATCGAACAAATATCCAAGGTAGAACACAAAGGAGTTGTGAGATAATGGCTGGTCTGAAAAGAGCTGTTAAAAGATGTGAGGAATAGAAATGGACAGAGGATTCAAGAACCAGGAGAGGCCATGGCATGAATTCAGTCAGATGGAGAGGTTGAGGGATCGAGGATTCTAGATGGCACTGTAGTTGCCAAAGGCTTGTTGAGTGTGGTTGTGTATGGCAACTGGGGGTATGGGAGGAGTCAAATGCATGAGTGACTTGAAGTTCCTAAGACAAGTTGTCAGGATCCCTTTTAAATACTCATGAGAGTGGGGAGGAGTCAAGATGGCAGAGAAGTAACAGGCTGAGATGACATCAGGTAGCAGGAGATCAGCTAGATAGTTTATCACACCATTCCGAACAGCTACACTCTAACAGAAGATCGAAGAGAAGAAGAGCAGCAGTTGTGGAAACAGAAAATCGACCACTTTCTGAAAGGTGGGACCTGCGGAGAAGTGAATCCAAAGCGATGGGAAGATAGAGCACAGGGGCATGGTCGGGGTCCCCGCAAGCAGTGGAGCAATGGAGCACAAAATCAGAACTTTTAAATGTCTGTTCCACTGAGGGACATCGCTCCAGAGGGTAAGCTGGGGTGAAGCCCATGCGGGGATAGCGTGGTCTCACGTCCTGCGAGGTCACAGAAGGGTCGGGGGTGTTTGAGTGTCACAGAGCTCCCAGGTATTAGAGCGGGGAGCCAGTTACAGAGACTGAGCTGAGGAATAAGTTCTCAACTCAGACTTACCTTAAGCTGTGATCCGTGGCATAGGCAGGCCCCTGCTCTGTGAGCAGGGACCCCACAAGATCCTGGGAGACCCTCCCGGAAGAGTGCAGGGATCTGCTGGGTTTGGAGACTCCAGGCGGGACTGTGTGCCAGAGACGCTCGGTGACAGGCTGGGGGAGCTCAAAGTGTGGCTAGAGGCCAGGGAGATGGGAGTGATTGAGCACTTTTCTCCAAGGGTGCACCAAGGATGGGGCCCCGAGTTCTCGGCTCCTCTGGTCCAGAGATTCAGAGGCCACCATTTTCTTGCCATCCTCCTGAACTCTATGGAAAGTGTTCAGGGAACAAAAGCTCCAAAGGGGAACCCCAGTGGATTACTTAGCACAGCCCATGGTAAGGGAAGTGCAATTCCGCTCGGGCAAAGACACTTGAGAATCACTACAACAGGCCCATCCCCCAGAAGATCAGCAAGAAATTCAGCCAAGGACAAGTTCACTTACCAAGGAGAACAGCGGAATTCCAGAGGAGGAACATGCAAAGCATGGAATTCATGGCTCTCTCCCCATGATTCTTTAGTATTGTAAAGTTAATTAAGTTCTTTTTAGTTTTATGTTTTTGTTAAGCTACAATTTTTTTAACCTTTACTCTTTCCTCTCTAAACTTTTTAACAGGTTTATCTTAACAATACCTTAAATTTGAAAATTTTTGTTGAACCTTCATCATTAAACTCATATTTTATCCTTCTTTGCATCTATCTTTATTGTTTGTATACACTTAGGGTTTTTCTTTTAAAAATTTTTGGGATAAAACTTCTTCTAATAGCTCAAAGTAAACCCTAAATCTAGCGCAGGTCTTTCTTCTAGTCTCCAGCCTGAGCAAATTCTTTCTCCTTATCATATCAACTCCTTTCTTAGAAATTTTTTTTAAAAACTTTCATCTTTTTAGTCATATTCCATCACTACTTCATCGTGTTGACCCTTTGTGTGTGTGTGTGTGTGAGTTATTTTGTTCATTCTTTAAAATTTTGGGAGATAGTTTCTTTTAAGAGACTAACATATTCCCAAAATTAAGTGGATGACTCTGTTCTAGTCACCAATCTAATATATATAAATATATACATATATATATATATACATATATATATAATATACACAAATATTTCTTAAATATTTTTTCTTTATTTAATTTTTTTTTCTCTGACCTTTTTTTTAAACCCATTTCTTCCCCCCCCATGTTTTGGGTCTCTTCTGATTTGGTTAGAGCACATTTTCCTGATGTCCTTGCCACCCTTTTAGTATTTTATTCGCTCCTTCATATATTCTTATCTGGATGAAAAGAAAGGTGAAAATTTCACTGAAAAAAAAAATAACAAGAGGCCGTAACGAAGCCTAGGGACCTAATCAATACAGACATTGGTAACATGTCAGATCTAGAGTTCAGAATGATGATTGTCAAGGTGCCAACTGGGCTCAAAAAAGGCATGGAAGATATTAGAGAAACACTGTCTGGAGATATGAAAGCCCTTTCTGGAGAAAAAAACGAACTAACATCTAACCAAGTTGAAATTTAAAAAGCTATTAATGAGGTGCAATCAAAAATAGAGGTTCTTACTGGTAGGATAAATGAGGCAGAAGAGAGAATTAGTGATAAAGAACCAAATGACAGAGAAGAAAGAAACTGAGCCAAAGAGAGACAAACAACGACTAGACCACAAGGGGAGAATTTGAGAGCTAAGTGATAACATAAGACAAAACAACATTAGAATAATTGGGACTCCAGAAGGAGATGAAAGAGAGAGGGGAGCAGAAGGTGTATTGGAGAGAATTATTGTAGAGAATTTCCCTAATATGGCAAAGGAAACAAGCACCAAAATCCAGGAGGCACAGGGAACTTCCCTCTAAATCAATAAGAATAGGTCCACACCCCATCAGCTCATAGTAAAATTTAAAAGTCTTAGTGACAAAGAGAAAATCCTGAAAGCAGCAAGGGAGAGGAAGTCTGTAACGTACAATGGTAAAACTATTAGATTGGCAGCAGACTTATCCACAGAAACCTGGCAGGCCAGAAAGAACTGGTGTGATATATTCAGAGCACTCAATGAGAATAACATGCAGCCAAGAATACTATATCCAGCGAGGCTATCATTGAAAATAGAAGGAGAGATAAAAAGCTTCCAGGACAAACAAAAACGAAAACAATTTCTAAACACCAAACCAGCTCTACAGGAAATATTGAAAGGGTTTCTCTACGCAAAGACAGAGCCAACAAGTAGTAGACCAGAAAGGAATAGAGACAATATACGGTAAGAGTCACCTTACAGGCGATACAGTGGCACTAAATTCATATCTCTCAATAGTTACCTGGAATGTAAATGGGCCCAAAACCCCAAGCAGAAGACACAGAGTATCAGAATGGATAAAACAACAAAACCCATCACTATGCTGCCTACAAGAAACTCATTTGAGACCCAAAGACACCTCCAGATTTAAAGTGAGGGGGTGGAAAACAATTTACCATGCTAATGGACATCCAAAGAAAACTGGGGTGGAAATCCTTATATCAGATCAATTAGATTTCAAGACAAAGATTCTAATAAGAGATGAGGAAGGACACTATATCATACTCAAAGGGTCTGTCCAACAAGAAGATCTAACAATTGTAAGTATCTATGCCCCTAACATGGGAGCAGCCAATTATATAAATCAATCCAAAGCAATCTCAAAGAAACACATCGACAAGAATACAATCATAGTAGGGGACGTAACAGCCCCCTCCCTGAAATGGAAAGATCATCCAAGCAAAAGATCCACAAGGAAATAAAGGCCTTGAGTGACACACTGGACAGAGGGACATAACAGATAGATTCAGAACATTCCATCCCAAAGCAACAGAATACACATTCTTCTCCAGGGCACCTGGAACATTCTCCAGAATAGATCGCATCCTGGGTCCTAAATCAGGTCTCAACCAGTATCAAAAGATTGGGATCCTTCCCTGCATACTTTCACACCACAATGCTCTGAAGCTAGTACTCCATCACAAGATGACATTTGGAAAGAACCCAAATACCTGGAGACCAAAGAGCATCCTTCTAAAGAGTGAATGGGTCAACCAGGAAATTAAAGAAGAATTGAAAAAATTCATGGAAACAGATGATAATGCAAACACAATGCTTCAAAATCTGTGGGACACAGCAAAGCCAGTCCTGAGCAGAAAATATATAGCGATACAAGCCTTTCTCAAGAAACAAGAAAGGCCTCAAATACACAACCTAACCCTACACCGAAAGGACCTGGAGAAAGAACAACAAGGAAAGCCTAAACCCAGCAGAAGAGAGAAAGTAAAGATCAGAACAGAAATCAATGAAACAGAAACCAACGCCCCCCCACACACAAAAAAAAACCAACAACAATAGAACACATCAACAAAACTAGGAGCTGGTTCTTTGAAAGAATGAATAAGATTGATAAGCCCCTGGCCAGACTTATCAAAAAGAAAAGAGAAAGGAGACCCAAATAAATAAAATCATGAATTAACAAGGAGAGATCACACCCAACACCAAAGAAATACAAACAATTATAACCACATATTGTGAGCAAGTATACGCCAGCAAATTTGACAATCTGGAAGAAATGGATGCATTTCTAGAGACGTGTAAACTACCACAACTGAACCAGGGAAAAAGAGAAAACCTGAACAGACCCATAACCAGTAAGGAGATTGAAACAGTCATCAAAATATCTCCAAACAAACAAGAGCCCAGGGCCAGACGGCTTCCCAGGGGAATTCTACCAAACATTTAAAGAAGAATTAATTCCTATTCCCCTGAAATTGATCCAAAAAATAGAAATGGAGAGAAAACTTCCAAACTCATTTTATGAGGCCAGCATTACCTTGATCCCAAAACCAGACAAGGTTCCTATCAGAAAAGAGAATTACAGACCAATAACCTTGATGAACACAGACGTGAAAATTCTCACCAAAACACTATCCAAAAGGATCCAACGGTACATTAAAAGGATGATTCACCACGACCAAGCGGGATTTATTCCAGGGCTGCAAGGTTGGTTCAACATGCACAAATCAATCAATGGGATACGATACATTAATAAAAGAAAGAACAAGAACCATATGATATTCTCAATAGATGCTGAAAAAGCACTGGACAAAGTACAGCACCCTTTCCTGTTCAAAACTCTTCAAAGTGTAGGGATAGAGGGTACATACCTCAATATCATCAAAGCCCACCATGAAAAACCCACTGCAAACATCATTCTCAGTGGAGAAAAACTGAGAGTTTTTCCACTAAGGTCAGGGAACACGGCAGGGATGTCCATTACCACCACTGCTCTTGAACATAGTACTAGAAGTCCTAGCCTCAGCAATCAGGCAACAAAAAGAAATTAAAGGCATCCAAATCAGCAAAGAAGAAGGCAAACTGTCACTCTTTGCAGATGATATGATACTATATGTGGAAAACCCAACAGACACCACTCCAAATTTGCTGGAATTTCGATAGGAACTCAGTAAAGCGTGAGGATATAAAATCAATGCACAGAATACAGTTGCATTTCTTTACACCAAAACAAGACAGAAGAAAGAGAAATTAAGGAATCAATTCCATTTACAACTGCACCCAAAACCATAAGATTCCTAGGAAGAAACCTAACCAAAGCAGCAAGGAATTCATACTCAGAAAACTATAAAGAACTCATGAAAGAAATTGAGGAAGACACAAAGAAATGAAAAAATGTTCCACGCTCATGGATTGGAAGAACAAATATGGTGAAAATGTATAAGCTACCTAAATAATCTACACAATCCCTATCAAAAGCCCATCCATTTTTTTCAAAGAAATGAAACAACGAATCCTACAATTTATATGGAACCAGAAAAGACCTCGAATAGCCGAGGAATACTGAACAAGAAGGCCCAAGTTGGTGGCATCACAATTCCAGACCTCAAGCTCTATTACAAAGCTGTCATCATTAAGACAGTATGGTACTGGCCCCAAAACAGACACATAGATCAGTGGAACAGAATAGAGAACCCAGAAACAGACCCTCAACTTTATGGTCAACGAATCTTTGACAAAGCAGCAAAGAATGTCCAATGGAAAAAAGATGGCCTCTTCAACAAATGGTGTTGGGAAAATTGGACAGCCACATGCAGAGAAATGAAACTTGACCATTTCCTTACACCACACACGAAAATAGACCAAAATGGATGAAGGACCTCAATGTGAGAAAGGAATCCATCAAAATCCTTGAGGAGAACACAGGCAGCAACCTCTTTGGCCTTAGCCACAGCAACTACTTCCTAGGAACATCACCAGAGGAAAGGGAAGCAAGGGCAAAAATGAAGTGTTGGGAGTTCATCAAAATCGAAAGCTTCGCCACATCAAAGGAAACAGTTAACAAAACCAAAAGACAACTGACAGGATGGGAGAAGATATTTCCAAACGACATATCAGATAAAGGGCTAGTATCCAAAATCTATAAAGAGTTTATCAAACTCAACACCCAAAGAAAAGGTAATCGAATCAAGAAATGGGCAAAGGACATGAATAGGCATTTCCAAAAAGAAGACATCCAGATGGCCAACAGACTCTTGAAAAAGTGCTCCACATCACTCAGCATCAGGGAAATACAAATCAAAACCACCATGAGATACCACCACACACCAGTCAGAATGGCTAAAATTAACAAGTCAGGAAATGACAGATGTGGGGGGCGATGGGGAGAAAGGGAAACCTGCCTACACTGTTGGTGGGAATGCAAGCTGGTGCAACCAAACTGGAAAACAGCATGGAGGTTCCTCAAAAAGTTGAAAATAGAGCTGCCCTACAACCCAGCAATTGGACTTCTGGGTATTTACCCTAAAGATACAAATGTAGTGATCCGAAGGGGCACGTGCACCCGAATGTTTATCGCTGCAGTGCCACAAGAGCCAAACTACAGAAGGAACCTAGATGTCTATTAACAGATGATTGAATAAAGATGTGGTGTATATATATATAAAATGGAATACTATGCAGCCATCAAAAGAAATGAAATCTTGCCATTTGCAATGACAGGATGGAACTTGAGGGGTTATGCTTAATGAAAGAAGTCAATGAGAGAAAGACAATTATCATATAATCTCCCTGATTTGAGGAGTTGAGAGGCAAGGTGGGTGGTTTGGGGGTAGGAAAAGAATAAATGAAACAAGATGGGATCGGGAGGGAGACAACCATAAAGAGACTCTTAATCTCACAAAACAAACTGAGGGTTGCCGGGGGAGAGGGGATTAGGGAGACAGAGGTGAGGTTATGGACATTAGGGAGGGTATGTGCTACAGTGAGTGCTATGAAGTGTGTAAACCTGGGGAATCACAGACCTGTACCCTTGGGGCTAAAATACATTATGTTAATAAAAAAAAAATAAAATTTAAAAATTTAAAAAATACTCATGAGACATTAGATTTGTCTGCCAATGAGGTAGATGTTTTCCGCTGGCACTAGAGTGACCCTCCTCCTTCCATACACATTGCAGGCTGCTGTCCTGTCAGGGTCACCCGTGGTGAGGCCGCTACCATGGGCCACATCCACCTAGAAGAATTCTGTGCTCCCAGTGTCCACTTGAACCTTCTCAGTCTCGGGAAGGACACAGAGAGACAGTTGACTCAATGCTGCCCTACTGTCCTACTGTTCCACTTCCTGAGGTTAAGTCACTAATCCAGTGGACACTTTCCCATTTCCATTCTCCTTCCAGGTTCCCACACTCCTGCTGACTTTCAACACTTTCGTGTTTCCAGATGTCAGCTGTGGTTGTCTGAGCAAAGGAGTGTCCTACTCCTGGGGTAATGAGAACTTAGGGAGTGCTCCAACACAGGCACAGTTGAGCTCCGGGATTCTTTGTGCAGGGGCCCTGGAATTAGCTTGTTTCTGTGTGGGACCAGATTTCTGGGGGCCTTGAGCTCCACAGCACAGCAATCAGCTGACAGGAGGTTGGAGGGAGGGCAAGTGCACACTCTGGCTTCTGACACTACCAAACCTTGGCTGCTTGTGGCCAATAGTGCAGGGTGATGTCTCCCAGCCTGTCCCTGGGCACCCAGCCCTGAGCCCTGCCTCCTCTATGTCCCCTGGCAGGCTGAATAGAAATGCCTGAGGATGGAAAGTTGGTTGGGGTCGGGGCGCCTGGCTGACTCAGTCCTTTAAGCATCTGCCTTGAGCTCAGGTCATCATCTCATGGTCCTAGGATCGAGTCCTACATTGGGCTACCTGCTCAGTGGGGAGTGTGCTGCTCCATCTGACCATCCCCCCTCTCATGCTCTGCCTCTCTGCCTCTCTCAAATAAAGAAATAAAATCTTTTAAAAAAATGTTGGCAGGGGTGCTCACTCCCCTCGCCCCTGCATTTGGCCTTTGCTGCTTGGTTCTCCAACACTTTCCAGTATTTAATAATCAAGAACATTGGGATTGAAACCGACTATGGCTATAGGGATTTTCAGGACAAGACTTACACTTTGTTATAGACAGAGTAAAGAAACAGGTTTATGACAGCATTAGAATCTCTGGATGTCCACAAGTAGGCTTTATGCAGCTGGAAGGGACATTCTCAGAAGAGGTTCCATTTTGGTCACCACCCTTGTCGCATTTGGCCACCAGGAGGTGGTCTTCCCGGAGAGGAGCTTCACTAGGCCACCCTTCAACCTGATCCTGCTTTCTGTTTCCCTTGAGCCACAGCTGCTGTTCCATCACATTGGATGGAAATCCGAGCAAAGCCTCTCTAGCAGGTGGTTCTGCAAAACCTAGAGATTTCATTGCATTTTTGTCTTCTACTTGCTTTCTTCTGTGGCTCCTTCGGAAAACCTTTAAGCTGAGATGACAGCAGAACAGAGGCTGTTGTGTGAACAGGCTGAGAGGTCAAGAGAGTGAATGCTAAGGGGTGGGGACTTCTGCCTTGTCGAGGAAGGAAACTGTTAGGACACGGAAATGTGTTCTAGAATGAGCGTTGAGGGAGGGTAGAGGGCAGGGTGGGTGCCAGAAGGTTACGGAAATAGCATGTTCTTCTGCGCTTTCAACTAGATATTTATTCTCGACTCTCAGATGTTCGTAGAAGCCACTGTCTCATCACTGGTGATAAATAAAAACGTTTCTTGGCAATGTGGGATGAATTAGTCAGCCTTTTCTAGAATTCACTACAGAATTCCAGTTTGGGAGGCTGCCTCCTTTGTAAGTCAGCTACTGAAGTGTAGGCCACACTGTTCCCAAGAATTTTGTAGGAGGAGACAAACAATATTCTCATATATAGCTGTCAGAATTAAGATAAGACAATTGCTACCATATTTATACAATTCCCTACAGAGGATGCACTGCTAGGTGCCTTTCAGTGCTTGAGTTCAGTGAATATACACGCTATTCTGTCATAACTGTTAAATTTGTTCGTACTCCTAAATTACACACAGCTCACTATTGCTCTATGGATTTCCATGATTCATGTATTTTCAGCTGATTTGACCAAAGATTTTTCATTGCTCTAAATATTAGAAGAGATAATGCCTGACCCAGCTTCCCACCCTCATTTTTGAAGAAAGTCTGTCAGACCTTATGTGCATGACAATCTCGTGATGTAGATATCCACCAAACATTGTGGTATTCCGGACATGGGGAAATACTAGCAGCGCGCAACAGAGAAGAATGTTTACCACATCAAACTCTCGAGAAAAAGCAATGGGGTATTATGCCGCTTTAGTAAACAGGGTCACACGGAAGGGTTAAGGAACCTAATTAATGATGCTAAATAATTCCAGGAAACATGATCTTATCCGTAGTCATAGATAATTTGATGAAGGATTGAATGAGTTATCCATTCCTGCCAAGTGAATTCTTTTTTTTTTAATATTGTATTTATTTATTTATTTGACAGACAGAGATCACAATTAGGCAGAGAGGCAGGCAGAGAGAGGAGTGGGTGCAGGCTCCCCACCAAGCAGAGAGCCTGACGTGGGGCTCGATCCCAGGACCCTGGGATCATGACCTGAGCTGAAGGCAGAGGCTTTAACCCACTGAGCCACCCAGGCACCCCCTGACAAGTGAATTCTTAAAGCAGAGCAGCTCGCTAATGTTCAATGAAGTAAGAACCAAGACAAGATAAACAACTGTCAGTAGTTCATTCATGATGAAAAATAAATACAACATTAAACACATTAACATGATTTGCAGAACATCAAATCCATGAAATCACTCGGGGAAAAAGAAATGACATAAAAGGGCAAACTATGCCCAGAATAACGAACCCCATTATTCCCAGATCCCATGCAATATTCTTCTCCAAGTCAGATGCACTGACTTCTCTTATTCATGCTCCCACCCGCTCCAGGGTGGCCTCTGCTTATGCATTCTACCAAACCGACTCTCAGGAAGGTCAGCAAAGGCATCTGTGTTTCTGACATTGCAGGCAGTTTCAATCCATATCTTCCAGGAATCCACTGATGGTCTTCGAAGCACATTTACTTCCTTTAAGACACTCACCAACAGGGGCGCCTGGGTGGCTCAGTGGGTTAAGCCGCTGCCTTCGGCTCAGGTCATGATCCCAGGTCCTGGGTTCGAGCCCCGCATCGGGCTTTCTGCTCAGCAGGGAGCCTGCTTCCTCCTCTCTCTCTGCCTGCCTCTCTGCTTACTTGTGATTTCTCTCTGTCAAATAAATAAATAAAATCTTTAAAAAAAAAAAAAAAAAAGACACTCACCAACATCCTCTCTTATCCCTGTGCTGTATGGCCAAGAGGCCACCGTCTCCGTTGTGGCTCTCACTCCCCTCCCTTCAATGGTTGAAGATCCTTAGAATCAAGTTTATGTCTGTTTCTCACATGACACGGTGTGCCTGCATGACCACCTCTGTTTCTGGCTTTGCCTGCTAGATGTGGACCTCAACCATGGCATTTCTTGTCAAATGCCAGCTCTCCTGCCCCTAACACTGGACATACATGCCTCCATGTCTGCCAGGGACCTGTCGAGGGGTGTACAGCTTTTCTGTGTGCACTTCCTGTGTGCTTCAACCCCTCCGTTCTAGCAGCAAGTGAGAGAGTCACTTCCTTTCCTTCTTCATTAGAACACTAGGTAGGAGGATTGTTTATAGATTCCATCCCTACAGCAACCATATTTATATGTCCCTACAACAAATATGTAGACATCAGGATCTGTATTTATTATGTCCTATAGACTAAGGTCAATGTGCAAGTTGTCTCAGAGAAAGTCAGTTGTTATTTCCAGTGTTAATGCAGTATGATGGTAAATGCATTCTGCTATCCAATTTCCAATGGAGTTACAAAATCAGACCTGGTGTGCCTCTTTGAAAACCTTTTTGTACTTAAAGTTCCATAAAAAAAATGATATACTGATTACATATTATATATATATTTTATTATATTCTGCGATGTAAAGGTGCACATCATGTTATATGAAAACTGAATCTTATAAATATTTACATAAATAAATATTTAAATAGATAAATAGAACGAGCAAGATCATCTGTAAGCAACTACTGCTTGTAGAGTTGACATGTTCTGAAAACACGTGACAAACTGACTGTGTTCATGTCTTCACGACAGCAGAAATGAGAATCTTTGACACGGCAGAACTCCAGAATGTGTGATGTTATCAGTCAGAATGAATCATTTCCATGTTGAAAGGGGTGTCACTTACAGTTTCTTAGTCTCTTTTGCAAGGCTGTTGATGCATACAAGGGTTTCATGATCTCTGCTCGGACCATCTCCCAGGCACAAGGGCTGTATTGCTTCTCTTGCAGATAGAGGGAGATTCTCTGGAAGTAGTTCCTCAGGATGGAGTACCCATTCACCAGGGGCATCTCTCCCACCCCCGCCTCCTGCAGGGGACAAGCTTCCAGGCAGCCCAGCTGCTCAGAAAGTCCCGAGCACAATTCCTCCAGGAGGGTCGTGTTTCAGGGAGCAGGTGAGGTCTCTGTGCAGAAGAGGTGGAAGGTCTTCTGGTTCGTCACATGGACGACAGAGAGGGCTTGAGCCTTCTGCAGCTGCTTGCCGTCAAACACCTCCTGGGGGAAGCCAAGGACTTTGACAAGTTTGTGTACTTGTCACAGGAGCTAGCAGACAGTCTCCTCATTTGTCGCAGGAGCATCAAGGCCTTCCAGTGCAGCAGGCCGTGGTCCTGAGACAGGTCACATCCCAGAGAGCCGAGGGAGTGGCAGCTGAGCACCACCAGGGCCACCAAGAAGGAGCACGGCAGGGCCATCGGGGATCCTGCTGATGCTGTTGTCCTGGTTGGGGTGGGCACGTCTGGGACCTGTGGCTCTAGTTTCTCTCAACATCTTCTCTTGTGCGTGTGGCTTAAGTAGGGGACATAGGCGTTTTCAATTTCTGAACATTTCCCTTACTTTCTACTTCTCTTTTTGCTTTCCTTTTTTGCACTTTCTCCTTGGTTGTAGAGCATGGGTTTCTTAACCATTTCTTTTTCCTATTGCTGCCTCCTGTCACAGTCTTTTGAATATTTATGTATTTGAACCTTCCAACAAAACTTGGTAACATGGATCTACAGTCTATATAGTTATGTATGTATAGCTCTACTTAATAGATTAGAAGAAAGTGTTCATTTTACTCGGTTTATTTAATTCAGTGTTAAGATGGACAAAAATTTCAACTGGGAGCTATATTTTAAGCTACTTATTCTTTACTGGATATCTAAATATAATGAATGACTTCTAAATTTTTTCTTACTTAAATGGAAATATAAAAGTACAATACTAATTAAGAATTTGTAGAAAGACATAATAGTATTGGTGTCCCTAGATACTGAGAATCATTCCAAATTGCTAACAGCCAATGAATTATTCAATTATTTATTGCATGTTTGCTTTTTGTGTATTGTATTTTAGTATGGCCTCAGTGAGAAAATGATTTTTAACTTCTTGTTGCTAGATACTCATCAAGTTATTCTCAAAATATTTCTTCTATTTATACCAGATAGAACTCTTGATGCAATGAATAAGTTTTGAATAATGAAATGATTATGTAGAATCTATTCGTATTTATTTCCAAAGCCCACATCAAAACAAGGCTCAAAGACCAGCAACATCCACAAGACAGCCCATGGCGTGTTGAAGCCTTTTTCCCAACCCTAACAACTACTTGTTACATTGTTGGAAGCACCTGGACAAGTGTTCACTCTGGTGGGGGGATGCTGTAATGTGGGAGAGACCGTGCAGCTATAATCAGGGCAGATGGGGAATAACTCAGGACCTTCTGCTCACTTTTACTAAGAACGTATCTGCTCTTTTTTTATTTAAAAAAAAAAAAGGGTATTTTTGTTGAAGTTGATGGCTTTAACACTAGCAGAGTCCGTTCATTCCAGGAAAGTTTTTGTTTGTGTTTGTTTGTGTTTGTTTGCTTGCTCTGGAGGAAAATATCCCACCAGGGGACAGATTTCTACATACAACACAAACCCATGTGCACACCTGGTCACTGTCTAGCCCTCCTTGCCCCCTGTAAAGCTGGGGGCTGGCAGCCTCCCCTGTAAAGACTGTGACAGGCCACAGAACAGCAGCCTCCTGCTCCTATCTCCTCTCTGCTCCTGCCACTGTGACATCACTGCAGTGGGGACATTCCCTCAGGTCAACAATAGTCACCAGGAGAAAAGAAAACAACAAGGCTACTGCTAGGAGAGTTTCGAAAAAACCTGGAAATTTCAAACAACTTGTGTTCTTCTTTGTGGCTTTGTAATTGGAAGCAAAAGGGCCAGACAGAAACCACAAAGGAAAAGGAAGCAGCTGTGTGAATGGGCAGGAGAGGACCCTGAGGAGGGAGGGAGGAGGGGAGCTCACAGGAGGTTTCTACACTGGGGGAGGGGGAAACACTGTCATTGGAGAGTCAAAGGATGGGATCTGGGGAAGCAGGGTGGAAGGAGAAATGTTCTGTACCAGAACGTATAGAGTATGCAGACATAGGTACAAGTGTATATGTATACGTACTATATTATTGTGTATTAATTACATTCAATGGATAGTGTAAGGTTTTACAGGGGAGATAAACAGGACACCAGGCGAGGTCGGACAAGGCAAGATTAATTAAAGGCGCTCTCTGGCGAAGTTTCAGGGCTCAGGAGAAGGGGAGCCAGGAAAGTCGCACAGGGAGGAGGTGGGCATCCTCAGGAGAGGTTCCGCAACTCTGGAAAGAGGAGTCAGGGAAGTCGCGCTGGGAGGGGGTCAAGTGGGTCTTTTATCTGGGTTAAGAGAGGGAATAGGTTCACAGCCATATAAGGTAAGATATTCGGGGATTGGAGGGTGAGGGAGTCCTGATGTTCCGGTTTCTTGCATAGGTATCAGGTTACTTGTGGAGACATGACCTGGGCATACATCCTTATGGCCCTAGAGTCAAGGGTTAGGAAAGGGGGGGGGGCTGGAAGATGGCAGCCCAGCGGTCATTTCTATTGTTTCTTCTGCATTCCCAGAGCTGCTGACCCTACAGGTAGGCCACCTGTTCCCAATGGGTATTTTATTTTTCACAACGATATTTAGGAGGATTAACCCTTTGCAGTCAGTTATAGGGAAAAGGCTAAGGGCCAATTAATTTTTAGGGAAAACATAAGATAATAGTTCACATCTGTTAAACTCTCACTCAGTGGAAGATACTAGATGCTTTGAAATGTGCCACTTCATTATCACAACAGCTCTAGGAATATTTCCACCCCACTTTACATCTGGGGAAACTGAGCTGCAGAGAGCTCAATGAGGTTCTTACGATCAAACAAGGAGATGGAAGCAGAGTCCAGATGCAGAACACAGTCCTGTAGCCCATGCGATAAATTCCTGCCTGAGGTTCCTCTTGGGAAATTCTGAATCTTCCCTTCTGCCACACTTCCTGGAAATCATTCTTCCCTGGTTGCGTCCCACCTGCACTGTCTGCCCCATCTCTGTGCCCCTGACAGACTCCCCTTCTCCTGCTCAGCCTTAAAAGTTAAAGGTTCTCTGAAGCCTTAGGGCATCTTCTCATTCCACAGTCACATCAGATGGAAGGACTTTCAGCACCATGCTTCGATTTCCAAATATGCAAGACACATTGAGATTTAATGTCTCCAGGACATGCATTGTTGGAGAGTCCAGACTCACCCCTACATCTCCAGTGGGAAGTCTGCTCTTCTTGACTTCCCTCCATCGGGCTCCTGGTCACAGATCCCCTTGGCCTCCAGCACTCTGAAGAGGTAGCCTCAGACTATTCTAGAATGATTGCTTTCCTCTCCCTCTGCTGGCAAAGCCAGCAGATTTCCCTCTGCTCTTCACAGGGGCAGCCTAGCCGAGATTCCAAAGGTACAACTCACAAACCCGTGGGCTCCACCAACTAGGGAGGACTGGACGTTGTAACTGTCCAGTGGAAGCACACAGACCCCTGAGCCATGCTTCCGTAACAGCTCGAGTTCCTATCACTGCCTTCTTCTGGCAAGTGTGATTGTCTGCGCGCTCCTTTTTCTCCTGGTACCAGCGCTGAGACTGGTGCTGGGACCTCAGCTGTGAGTGGATCTAAGAAGAGTTGTTGTTTTCAAAAGAGTTTTTGCTGTTGGTGGTTGTTGGTTTTGTTCTTGTTGCTGCAGCTGTGAGGTCAGGAAAACTGTTCCAACTGGTTCAGCGTTGATCCAGAAACCAGAGGATTCTGCAGTACGTGAACACCTAAACAATTTCAGGCTAGCTCTGTCCTGCGGACGGAGGCCCTTAGGGACAGTCCTGTCACAGACACATTTTACCCACAATGCTGAGTAACTTAACAAATTGTATGGCTGAAGCAGAAAGAGGAGTCCTTAGAAAGATGGAACTCATGGGCATATGACTTAGTGTTGTAGGTCAAGAATATCATTTCCAGGTCCCTTTCCTGCTTTCTTCGTTTTTATCATTTCCCTTTCCTTATGTCTTCATTTGAATAGGAAGAGATGGGTCGCCGGATTTGGACTCAGACTCCTTCCCAGGCAGTCACTGTGTTTCTTCTCTCTCAGATGGAGATGGATTTGCTGGAAGCACATCTTCAATGCCAGGCCAGGCCCCTCAAACCCAGGGGAGACTCCCCCACTCCCGTCACAGGTACCACACATGTGTCTAGGGTTCTGGCTGCCCCTGGGGCCCTGGGCGGGTTTGCCCAGCAGGGTCAGATTCAGGCTGCAAATGGTGGTGCCTGGTGTGGATGAGGGTAAAGGCCAGCTGGAGCATCTCATGGGGGACATAGGTGGCCCGGGCCTCCTGAAACTGTGGGCCACGCACCATGTCCCAGAGGAGCTGTCCCTGGGTCAGGGAAGGAACAGATGCTCCTTCTTGTGTCAGAAGCAGCACGTCCTCCTGTGAAGCTGCCCGGGGCCCAGAGGCAGCTCACGGCCCAGAGCTGAGAGGCTGCCATGGGGAACCAGCAGGATCCCCGCAGCAGGGCTGGGCGCTGCACCTCAGGGCTTCTGGTGCCCTTGAGAAACAGTGGGGGGTGCCCTGACCCCCAATTCATCTTCAGTTCTTTCTATTCATGAGTCTTCAATAGAACAGGGTAGTTCTCATTGGCAGAATGTTCCCGTACACTTTTCATGCCTTTTCATTTTTGTTTGCTTTTCTTTATATATGTTTTACATGGATTAGAAGACATTTGAAGACATCACTCATTACAATTATTTTTTCATTTTTTCATGGAAGTTTAATTAGCCCAAAGAAGGTAAATCTCCCAGATGTATGTTCTATCTATAGTCACTAGCTTCTGTTCTGTTCCTCGCCTTTCCTCTGCCGCCAGTATGGTTTCTGGTGAGTAATTCAGTCAAAACAGCTGGTCCCCATGGTCACAACCCTTCTACTTCCCGGCTTCATGGACCCTTTCCATGCACCCTCTGCTATGATGCAATTCCTTGAAGCCTTTTTTGGCTTTGAAATAGACTCTAAACCAATATTCGCTCTTATGCTACTGCCTTAGGGCCATTCCACCTTTGTTTGCAGTGTGGCTCTTTTCTCCCTTAACCAGGGGTGGTTTGAGGCACCACTTTTCATTCTACGCTTTCTTCCCAGGCAACCACTTCCCTCCCTGGGCTTTACGTGAATGGAATGGCCTGTAAATGGCAGGACCAAGGATCCCTTTTGTTTGTTTTGGTTTGTTTTCTTAAAGATTTTATTCTTTTATACGACACAGAGAGAGAGAGACAGCAAGCACAAGCAGTGGGAGTGTGAGAAGGAGAAGCAGACTCCCAGCTGAACAGGGAGCTCGACACAGGCTTGATCCCAGGACCCCAGCATCATGATCTGAGCCTAAGGCAGACACTTAACCAACTGAGACACTCAGGTGCCCCTGAACGATCCATTTTGTAAAGAATATGCACACTTGGGTGTCTACCTTGTGTGTGGAACGTATCTGGTGCTTTTCATTTTTTTCCTCACATGTCTGCTTCCTTTTCTACTTACAGAATTCATATTTTCCCCTCTTCTCACTCTTCCCTTTAACATAACTGATATTATTTCACTACAATTATTGTTCCATGGTTAGTTTTTCTACAAAATCCAAGATACAGATACAGCATTGGATTTGTGAAGTCTGCCTTTCCTGTGACGACAGCATGCAAAGTGACTTCCAGAAAGTCGATGTGATTACTTCTAATGTGAAAACGAAATAACGAGTGAGAGAGTGGTACAATCTGTTCTTTCATCAGGTAATAATCACACTTGTTTCCTGCTTCAATAAGAAACAAATGCAAGAAGTTTTCTATAGAAACATTTAATGAACAGAAAATAAATAATTTAATATACGTAAAACATATACAATTCTCTTAACCACAAAGGGTAGGTACAACTAATATAATACAATAAAAAAATAACTTAAATCTTATAAATAGTGAAATAAATAAATAGCTAAATAGGCAGACCAGCATGGTCATCTGAAAGCGACAGGTGTTTGTAACGTTGAGTTCAAGTTACTTAATACTCCTGAATACATGTGACAAATTGATTCAGTTCATGTCATGATGACAGCAGAAATGAGAGTCTCTGACACTACAGACATATGGGAGTGTGATAGTATTCTTCAGAGAGAATCATTTCCATATTGAAAGGGGTGTCACTTCCTGCTCCGCAATCTCTTATGCAAGGCTGTTGATGCATACACGGGTTTCATGATCTCTGCTCGGACCATCTCCCAGGCACAAGGGCTGTATTGCTTCTCTTGCAGATAGAGGGAGATTCTCTGGAAGTAATTCCTCAGGATGGAGTCCCCATTCATGAGGGGCATCTCTCCTACCCTCGCCTCCTGCAGGAGACAGGCTTCCAGGTGGTCCAGCTGCTCAGAAAGTCCCGAGCACAATTCCTCCAGGAGGGTCGTGTTCCACGGAGCAGGTGAGGCCTCTGTGCAGAAGAGGTGGAAGGTCTTCTGGTTTGTCACATGGATGACAGAGAGGGCTTGAGCCTTCTGCAGCTGCTTGCCATCAAACACCTCCTGGGGGAAGCCAAAGTCGTTTGTGTACTTGTCACAGGAGCTAGCAGACAGTCTCCTCATTTGTTGCAGGAGCATCAAGGCCCTCCAGTGCAGCAGGCCGTGGTCCTGAGACAGGTCACATCCCAGAGAGCCGAGGGAGTGGCAGCTGAGCACCACCAGGACCACCAAGAAGGAACAGGGCAGGGCCATCGGGGTTCCTACAGATGCTGTTGGCCTGGCTGGGGTTGGCACGTCTGGGACCCGTGGCTCTAGCTTCTCTGAACATCTTGTCTTGTGCGTGAGGCTTAAGTAGGGGACATAGGAGTTTTTAATTTCTGAACGTTTCCCTTTCTTTCTGCTTCTCTTTTTTATTTCCTTTCTGCACTTTCTCCTTGGTTTGAGCACAGTTTCCCAACTCCGTATACATGTTTTTCATGATTGCCCTTGCCTCCAGAGTCTCCTTTGATGTTTTTAATTGAACCTTCTAGGAAAGTTAATAGCATGGATACAATATGTATACAGTTATGTTTTGTACTTATATCTGAGCTTGTACATACAAAAGAAAGTGTGAAGTTTAGTTTTTTATTCTTACCTATGCAGGGTTAAGAATGACTAACAATTTTAAGCTAAAAGTCAAATTTTAAAGCCATTGATGTGTAACTGTTTAACTAAATTTGATGAGAGACCTACAATTTATTTACTTATATAATTTGTCATATATATAATGCACATATGTAAATGAACAATTTCTACAAACATGTAATAATGAATTCAATGTATTTTAATATTTCAAATCATTCCAATTTGCTAACAGCAATTGATAAATAAAATTATTTAGTGGGCAATTGTGTTTAGTGTACTGAGTTGTAATGTTGACCTACGTAGGAAAATAATATTTGACCCCATCTGTGACTAGATAGGCATCAAGTTATTGTTAAAATATTTTTTCCTGTTTAGCGCTAGATATAATTACTGATGTGTTGACTATGGTTTATAGAATTAAATCATAATTTTAACCTATTTATGTTTTAGTCTAAAACATGCACCACATGAAGCTCAGATAGAGGGAGACAGCCAATGGCAGCTCAAGAGTAAGCAAAGACCACCCGTCCCAGCATGCCCTTGAGATTCAGGAGAGGATGGAGAGAAAGTCCTCCAAACACAGTAACATGTCATCCCTAGGTCTGTTGCACTCTCTGCAGACATTTCATGTTCCTTCCACAAATTCCTTGTCCATGCTTCTTGTGTGATACCCAAGAAAACCCAGTGAGAGAATAAAAATACTAAGGAAGAAGGTTTTGTTAGACTGCTCCAAGTTTGAGCTTCGAGAGCCACAGACCATTGTGATATTGAAGACTGGTTCACACCCTAAGAACTACCTGTTACACCCTTGGAAGCATTGTAAGAACTCTTCTGTCTGGTGCGGGAATGTTGATTTCAGGGAACACTGCAAATACAGAACCAGGGAACCTGTGAAAAGTGTTGATATCTTATATTCAGTTTTGCTGTGAAACTAACTGCTCTTTAAAAAAGCATGTTTTTCTAGGGACACCTGGGTGGCTCAGGTGGTTAAGCTTATAACTCTTGGTTTGGGCTCAGGTCATGATCTCCTAGGTCGTGGGATCAAGCCCCGCCTAGAGCCCTAGGTGGGGCTCCACACTCAGAAGGGAGCCTGCTTGAGGATTCTGTCTGCCACTCTCCCCAAGACTATGCCCTTCTCTATCTCTCCAAAATAAATACATCTTTTTTAAAAAAAGTATGTTTTCCAAAAATATATAAAAGCTTATTGCATTAACAGGGTTAGTTCTTTCCAGGTAAGATTGGGTTTTTATCCCCCCCACTCTGGAGAAAAACCTTCCAGGGACAGCCTTAGGCAGAGAACACAAGCCAGGTCTCCAGACTTGGTCGCAGTCTTAGTCCATCTGGACAGGAGTTTGCACTCTTCCTCAGTAAATAATTTGACAGGCCACAGGATAAAATGATCCTGCTTTCTATTTCGATTTAAATATAGCAACTGTTGCATCATTGTAACAGGGAAATTCCCTCATAACCAGAAATAGTCACCAGGAGGAAAAGAAGAGAACAAGGCCTCTTCTAGGAGTGTTTCCAAAAGGTCTAGAACTTTCACACAAAGTTGATTTCAGTTTGTGGTTTTGTACTTGGAAGTAAAAGTGTCAGACAGAAACCACAAGAGTATCAATTCTTTTCTATTCTATACTCTATTTCCTTGTGACCACTTCCAATCCTGGGCTTTAATTTGATGGAATTGCTTATAAATGGCAGACTCAAATATCTGTTTGCACTCAGGTATCTACCAGTCAACTGTAGGAGTTATCTACTGCTTTTGTTTTTATTTCTGTACATTCTGCTTCCAGAGTCCACTGAGAGATTTCCATTTTTGCCTTTTCTTATTACACCATTTAACATAACTGATATTAAGTAAATGGGATTATTGCTTGGAGGTTTTTTTTTTAAGACTTTATTATTTATTAGAGAGAGGGAGCACAAGCAGGGGGACCGACAGGCAGAGGGAGAGGAGGGCTCCCTGCCGAGCAAGGGGTCGGATGCAAGACTCAATCCCAGCACTCTGGGATCATGATCCACATCAAAGGCAGAGGCTTAACCAGCTGAGCCACCAAGGAGGTTGGTTTTTCTACAAAACTCAACAATTCAGACCAAGGATTGGATTTATTATATTCCCCTCTATCCTGACCACAACATGTACACTGGCTTGGAGAAGGTCTATTTTTACTTAAAATGTGAACAATGTAATAATGAGTAAGTGAGTTGTATAATTCATTTTTCATCAGATGATAATCAAAATTGATACCTCTTAATAAGAAACAGATACAATAGTTGTTCTACAGAAAAATGAAATGAAAAACTAAAAAAAAAAAAGGAATATAGGGGGTTTTTTCCTGCTAATCACAAAGTGTTTTCGAGGGCTCAGCAAACAATATCACTGATTACAGAGAGTCCTGATTATCACTTTCTCCTGTACTTGTGGATTGTGAAAGGAGGAAAAAGGCCTCTGCATTTCTGCTCTGACAACCTCCCCGGCACAACAGCTGTGTTTCTTTTCCTTCAGATAAAGATGGATGCTTTGGAAATCCTTCCGGACCACGATCCCCAAACAGACAGGCAGGGTTGTCTTCTTCCCTGGGCTTCCAGTGTCCCAGGCAGCAAAGAAGGCTGGAGAGGAGGTCATGGAGGGTGGCGTGGCTCCAGGCAGCCTGGCTGTGTTCTGTGCTGAAGGGGTTGAAGACCTGCGGGAGTATCTGGTGGTGGAAACAGGTGCTTTGTGTCTTCTGGATTTGGGTGATGGTCCGTCTTTCCCAAGGAAATCTGAGGTAGGTTCTGTCCTTCGGGCACGTGTGAGAGGGGACACTTTTCAGCTGTCTCATAGTATGAGGATGTCATGCACTCTGGGCTATGGGTTATGGATGCCCAGCGAGGGAGCAGGCAGGGATGCAGCAGAGCTGGGCTCCTGCTACTAGCCGAGACAGGTGGGCCATGAAGGAGTTCGGTGATTCTCCAGGAAGCACGTGGGTGTCATTTTCCATAGCTGTTTGTGGTCTACGCTGACTTGGCTGGCAGGCACCACCTCCCTGTGGTGTTCATAGTCCACACAAACCCAGCCTTTCCACCACCCTCCTCAATGAGCAGCATCTGTGGGGCACTTTTGCTGGGGACATTTTCAGCCAGGGGTGCGTCCTGCACCTTGCAGTTGCTGGGCACGACCCTGAGACCTGCTTTCATGCAGAAACTGCAGCCAGACCATTGTCAGCAAGAATCGGTTTCCTGAAGGGACTTGAGACTTGGAGCAGAAGCGTGTTCAGTGGCCTTTCCAGCTTTGGGGTCGTGTGTGCGCCTGATACCATGGCCTCAACCGGCTCAATGTAGGGAGGAGGGCACACAGTGGAAAGCTGGGAGGAAGGGACGATGGAACAATGGGGGTGCAGGGTGACGGAATAAAGGGATGATGAGGCGATAGCAGATGTGGTGATGGGACAGTGGGGCTTGGGGAAGATAGGATGATGGGACGATGGGACATTGGGGTGACAAGGTGATAGCACCAGGGATGATGAGGAGACTTGAGGATGGGACATCTGGAAGATGGGTAGGTGGGGTGACAGGTCGAGGGGAGTGAAGGGACTAAAATAATGGGGATTTGGGACAATGGGGTGTTTTGGGGACCGGCTGACCAGATGTCGAGACAATGGGGGCAATGACATGATGGGATGATGAGATGATGGGGCAATGTAGTGACAGCATAACGGAGGATGGGGCTACAGGGAGAAGGCACATGGGGACAGGGCCATGGGGCAATGAGAGATGAGGTGATGATGGTCGACAGGATGATGTGGTAACAGGGCGATGAGAGACCGGTTAGCAGGACTCAGCCTGGACCACAGTGAAGACGCAGTGGACAGAGCCAGCCACCATCCAGCCTCCTGTGTGTCATCACTGGAAGTCGTGCACCCACATGGCGCTCCCTTGACGTCAAGGCCAATTTGCCGGTGGGATAGCAGGGCAGCCAGTGCAACAAGATTGCAGACTTCAAAGAAGGAACCTGGAGACTCTGACAGCATCCCAGTCAACTTTGTCCACATGACATATTTGACAGCACATATTAAATGAAAGTGTTGAACATAAAATATCAAAATTTCTCATTTTAAAAATATTCAAGCTTGGGGCACCTGGGTGGCTCAGTGAGTTAAAGCCTCTGCCTTCAGCTCAGGTCATGATCCCAGGGTCCTGGGATCGAGCCCGCGTGGGCTCTCTGCTCAGCAGGGAGCCTGCTTCCCTTCCTCTCTCTACCTGCCTCTCTGTCTACTTGTAATCTCTGTCAAATAAATAAATAAAATCTTTAAAAAATATATTCAAGCTCATAAGATTGAGTCAATTTCTTCAATGGAGTTAAAGCTTTCTTTTATTTACATCAAAAGAATTGACTATAAATTGACTTTTCTACCATTGATGGAAACAAACGCAACAATCTGTAGATTACCTCTTTCCTTTTCACTTGAAAGATTTGTATGTTTGACAATTTCTTGGGTCTCCATGACTATCTTGATTATGTTCTTTTAACTTTTGGGAATTGAAATATCTTTCCTCTGACCTCATCTTGACAATATTGTTAGCAAGAAAACTGTTATGCACAAGCATCAAGGACATTTAGTAGGTCAGATCATCTGCACCTGTCCTGCAAACACCACATCTGTCCCCCAATGTGTCATTGTTCCTGTGTGTCCTTCCACCGCACCAGCCACTCTGCCACAAACTCTCTTATGCCTAATCTTTAAATGTTGAGGCTCTGCAGAACCACATTTAGGTCCTCTTCTCATTGTCCCCTCTACAGAGAAGTGACCACATCCACTCCCTTGTGCTCATTGCCAGATGCAGTAAGGAATTTCACATGGGAGGCTAGGTCCAAGATGGTGGAGGTGTAGGAGACCTAAATTTCGTCCGGTCCCAGGAATTCAGCTAGATAGCTATCAAACCATTCTGAACACCTAAAACTCAACTGGAGAGAGAAGATAAGAATAGCAAAAACTCTGTGAACAGAAAAACTACCACTTCTTGGAAGATAGGATGTGCGCAGAAGTGAATCTGAGGCAATATATGGGAAGACAGACTGCAGGGGAGGGAGCCTCCATCAGTTCACTACCGCAAGTGGTAGAGCAGTGTACCACAAAATTGGAAGATTTGGGGCACCTGGGTGGTTCACTTGGTGAAGCGTCTGCCTTTGGCCAGGGTCATGGTCTCAGGATCCTGGGATCAAGCTCCACATTGGGCTCCCTGCTTGGTGGGGAACCTGCTTTTCCCTCTCCCTCTATAGTTCCCCCTGCTTGTGCTCTCTCTCTCTCTCTCTCTCTCACATACACCCTTTCTCTCAAATAAATAAAATTAAATTTAAATTTTAAAAAAAAAAAACAAAATTGAAACTTTTAGAAGTCTGTTCTAGTGAAGGACATCACTCTGATGGCTAAGCTGGGATGGAACCCTTGCTGGGATAGTGGTCTCAGGACCCTTAGGGTCACAGAAAAACTGGGGGTGCCTGAGTGCAATAGAGCTCCCAGGTATTGGAGCAGGGAAGCCAGTTGCAAAGAGTAAGCCTAGATGTGGGCTTTCAGCTCAGGGTTACCATAAACCATTATCTGAGACACAACCAGGCCACTGTTCTATGAGCAAGGACCCAAAAAGCAACCAATCCAGGGAGACTCCCCTTCCTCCCTTTGAAGGAGTGACACAGGAGCGGGCCTCAGGAATCTGCTGGGTTTGGAGTCTCCAAATGGGGTGGTGTGCCTAAGATAGAAACACTTGGTCACTGGCTGAGGTGCAGAAAGAAACCAGGCAGACAGGAGTGATTGACTGCTCTTCTCTGAGAGTACACTGAAGAGTGGAGCCCTGAGCTCTTGGATCTCCCCAGGCCAGAGATGGGAGGCCACCATTTTCATTCTACTTTCATTCTCATCCTCTAAAGCTGCACAGAAAGACTTCAGGAAACAAAAGCTATGGAGAGCAAACCCAAGCAGACTACTTAGCCTGGCCCCTGGCAAAGACAGTGCCACTCCACCTGGGGCAAAGACATTTGATAATCAATGCAACAGGCCCCTCCACCAGAAGATCAGCAGAACATCAAGCCAAGACCAATTTATAGATTAATGAGAACTGCAAAACTCCAGAACTAGGGAACATAGCACATAGAATTCATAGCTTTTCCCCCGTGATTCTTTAGTCTTTCAACTTTAATATTTTTAATTTTTTTTCTTTTTTCTTTTCTTTTTTTTTAATTTTTCTTCTTTCCTTTTTCAACCAACTTTTTATCAGTTCCTTTTTAAAAATCTTTTTTAATATTCATTTTTATAGTCATATTCTATCCCTTCATTGTATTTAACAGTATTTTTTGTATATATATAAGTTTTTCTTTCTTTAAAATTTAGGGAGGCAATTTCTTCTAACAGACCAAACACACCCAAAAATCTACTGTATGACTCTGTTCTATTCAACAACCTGATCATATTCTTTTTTTTTTTCTTTTCCCCCTGGTTTCAGGTCTCTTCTGATTTTTTAGTGTATATTTTTTCTGGGGTCATTGTTATCCTTTTAGTATTTTGTTCTCTCATTCATCTATTCTTCTCTGGTCAAAAATGACAAAGCAGAAAAACTCACCTCAAAAAAAAGAACAAGAGGCAGTACTAACTGACAGAGACCTAATCATTATGGACATTAGTAAGATGTTGGAACTGAAGTTCAGAATAATGATTATAAAGATACTAAGTGTGTTTGAAAAAAGCATGGAAGACACTAAGAATCCCATTCTGGAGAAGTAAAATCTAACCAAGTTGAAATCAAAAAGGCTGTCAATGAGGTGCAATCAAAAATGGAGGCTCTAACTGCTAGGATAAATAAGGCAGAGAGAATTAGTGATATAGAAGACCAAATGATGAAGACTAAAGAAGCTGAGAAAAAAAGAGATAAAAACTACTGGATCACAGGGTGGGGGGTGGATCACGGGGGTGGGGTGGAGAATTTAAGAGATAAGTGATACCATAAAGTGAAAAATATTAGAATAACTGGGATCCCAGAAGAAGAATAAAGAGAGAGGGGGGAAGAAGGTATATTGGAGTAAATTATAGTAGAAAACTTCCCTAATTTGGGGAAAGAAACAGGCATCAAAAGCCAGAAGGCACAGAAAAATACCCTCAAAATCAATAAAAATAGGTCAGCACCCCAACATCTACTAATAAAACTTACAAATCTCAGAGACAAAGAGAAAACCCAGAAAGCAGCTCACTACAAGAGGTCTGTAAACTACAACAGTAGAAACAATAGATTGGCAGCAGACCCCTATCCACAGAGACCTGGCAGGCCAGAAAGGACCAGCATGATATATTTAGGATATTAAATGAGAAAAATATGCGGTCAAGAATACAATATCCAGTTAGGCTGTCATTGAAAACAAGAGTGATACAAAGCTTCCAGGACAAACAGAAACTAAAAGAATTTGCAAACATCAAACCAACCTTACAAGAAATATTGAAAGGGGCCCTCGAAGCAAAGAGAGAGCCCAAAAGTAACAGACCAGAAAGGAACAGAGACAATATACAGTAATAGTCACCTTAATGCAATACAATGGCACTAAATCTGTATCTTTCAATAATTACCCTGAATGTAAATGGGCTAAATGCTCCAATCAAAATACACAGGGTATTAGATTGGACAAAAAGCCAAGACCCATTGATATGTTGTCTGCAAGAGACTCATTTTAGACCCAGACACCTCCAGATTGAAATTGAGGGTGTGGAATACCATTTATCATGTAAATGGACATCAAAAGAATGCTGGGTGGCAGTCCTTATATCAGACAAATTAGATTTTAAGCCAAAGACTATAATAAGAGATGATGAAGACACTATATCATACTTAAAGGATCTGTCAAACAAAATCTAACAATTGTAAATATTTATGCCCCTAACATGGGAGTAGCTAATTATATAAGCCAATTAATAATAAAATCAAAGAAACACATCAACAATAATACAGTAATAGCAGGGGACTTTAACACCCCCCTCACTGAAATGGACAGATTATCTAAGCAAAAGATCAACAAGGAAATAAGGGCTTTAAATGAAACGCTGGACAAGATAGACTTCACAGATATATTCAGAACATTCCATCCCAAAACAACAGAATACACATTCTTCTCTAGTGCACATGGAACATTCTCCAGAATAGATCACATCCTGGGTCACAGATCAGGTCTCAACTAGTACCAAAGGACTGGGATCATTCCCTGCATATTTTCAGACTGCAATGCTTTGAAACTGGAACTCGATCATGAGAGGAAAGGTGGAAAGAACTCAAACACATGGAGGCTAAAGAGCATCCTACTAAAGAATGAATGAGTCAACCAGGAAATTAAAGAAGAATAAACAATATATAGAAACAAATGGAAATGAAAACATAACTGTTCAAAATCTTTGGGATGCAGCAATGGCAGTCCTAAGAGAGAAGTATAAAGCAATACAAGACTTTCTTTAGAAACATGAAAGGTCTTAAATACACAACCTAACCCTATACCTAAAGGAGCTGGAGGAAAAACAGCAAATAGAGCTTAAACCCAGCAAGAGAAGAGAAATAATAATCATTAAAGCAGAAATCAATGAAGTAGAAACCAAAAGAACAGTAGAACAGATCAACAAAACTATGAGCTGGTCCTTTAAAGAATTAATAAGACTGATATACCCCTGGCCAGACTTATCAAAAAGAAAAGAGAAAGGACCCAAATTAATAAAATCATGAATGAAAGAGGAGAGATCACAACCAACACCAAAGAAATACAAACAATTATAAGAACATTTTAGGAGCAACTAACTACATGCCAACAAATTAAACAATCTAGAAGAAATGGATGCATTCCTAGAGACATATAAACTACCAAAACTGAACCAGGAAGAAATAGAAAACCTGAACAGACCCACAACCAACCAGGAAATTGAAGCAGTCATCAAAAATCTCCCAACAAGCAAGAGCCCAGGGCCAGATGGTTTCCCCGGGGAATTCTACCAAACATTTAAAGAAGGATTACTACCTATTCTTCTGAAGCTGTTTCCAAAAATCAAAATGGAAGAAAAACTTTCCAACTCATTTTATGAGGCCAGCATTACCTTGATTCCAAAACCAGATGAAGACCCCACCAAAAATGAGAATTACAGACCAATATCCCTGATGAACATGGATACAAATATTCTCACCAAAATACTAGCCAATAGGATCCAACAGTACATTGAAAGGATGATTCACCATGACCAAGTGGGATTTATTCCTGGGCTGCAAGGTTGGTTCAACATCCACAAATCAACCAATGTGATACACTACATTAATAAAAGGAAGAACCAGAACTATATGATACTCTCAATAGATGCTGAAAAAGCATTTGACAAGGTACAGCATCCTTTCTTGATCAAAACTCTTCACAGTGGAGGGACAGAGTGTACATACTTCAATATCATAAAAGCCATTTATGAGAAAACCACAGTGAATATCATTCTCAATGGAGAAAAACTGAGAAATTTTCTCCTAAGGCCAGGAACATGTTAGGGATGTCTATTATCACCATTGCTGTTCAACATAGTACTAGAAGTCCTAGCCTCAGCAATTAGACCAAAAAAGCGGGGGGGCATCCAAATTTAGCATAGAACTCAAACCCTCACTGTTGCAAATGATGTGATACAGTATGTGAAAAAACCAAAAGACTCCACCCCAAAATTTGTGGAATTCATACAGGAATTCAGTAAAGTGGCAGGATATAAAATCAGTTGCATTTCTATACAATAAAAATGAGAGAGAAGAAAGAGAAATTACAGAGTTGATCCCATTTACAATTGCACCCAAAATCATAAGATACCTGGGAATAAATTTAACCAAAGAGGCAAAGAATCTTTGTGCAGAAAACTATAGAACACTCATGAAAGAAATTGAGGAAGACACAAAGAAATGGAAAAACATTCCATGTTCATAGACTGAAAGAAAAAATATTGTGAAAATGTCTATGCTACCTAGAGCAATCTACACATTCAATACAAACCCTATCAAAATTCCATCAACCTTTTCACAGAACCAGAACAAATAATCCTAAAATTTGTATGGAACCAGAAAATACCCCAGATAGCCTGAGGAATGTTGGGGGAAAAAAATAAAAAACAAAAAAACAAAGCTGGTAGCATCACAATTCTGGACTTCAAGCTCTATTACAAAGCTGTAATCACCAATACAGTATGATCCTGGCACAAAAACAGACATATAGATCAATGGAATGGAATAGAGCACTCAGAAATGGGCCCTTAACTGTATGATCAACTAATCTTCAACAAAGAGCAAAGAATATCCAATGGAAAAAAGACACTCTCTTCAACAAATGGTGTTGGAAATATTGGGCAGATGCAGAAGAATGAAACTGGACCATTTCCTTACACCATACACAAAAATAGACTCAAAATGGATGAAAGACCTCAATGTGAGACAGGAATCCATCAAAACCCTTGAGGAGAACACAGGCAGCAACCTCTTCAATCTCAGCTGCAGCAACTTCTTCCTTTCCCATTGCTAAAGGCAAGTGGGTTAAGTGGCTGTCTTCAGCTCAGGTCATAATCCCAGATCCTGGGATTGAGCCCCACATCAAGCCCCACATTGAGGCCCACATCAGGCTCCCTGCTCAGCAGACAGCCTGCTTCTCCCTCTCCCTCTACCTGTTGTTCTGCCTACTTGTACTCTATCTCTTTGTGTCAAATAAATAAAATCTTAAAAAGAAAAAGAAAAAGAAACATTGCCAAAGGCAAGGGAAGCAAGGGCAAAAATGAACTCTGCATCCTTCATCAAGATAAGTTTTTGCACAGCAAAAGAAACAGTCAACTGAACCAAAAGATAAGTGACAGAATGGGAAAAGATATTTGCAAATGACATATAGGATAAAGGGCTAGTATCCAAAATCTATAAAAAACTTATCACACTCAACACCCAAAGAATAAATAACCCAGTCAAGAAATGGGCAGAAGACATGAACAGACATTTCTACAAGGAAAACATCCAAATGGGCAATAGACAGATGAAAAAAATGCTCAACATCATTCGGCATCAGGGAAATACAAATCAAAGCTACAGTGAGATACCACCTCACACCAATCAGAATGGCTAAAATTAACAAGTCAGGAAACAACAGGTGTGGGTGAGGATGCAGAGGAAGGGGAACACTGCTACACTGTTGGTGGGAATGCAAACTGGTGCAGCCACTCTGGAAAACAGTATGGAGGTTCCTGAAACAGTTGAAAGTAGAGCTACCCTATGACCCAGCAATTGCACTACTGGATATTTACCCTAAAGATACAAATGTAGTGATCCAAAGGGGCACATGCACCCCAATGTTTATAACAGCAATGTCCACAACAGCCAGACTATGGAAAGAGCCCAGATGTCCATTGATAGATGAATGGATAAAGAAGATGTGATATGTGTGTGTGTGTGTGTGTGTGTGTGTGTGTGTGTGTGTATGAATATTATGCAGCTATCAAAAAATGAAATCATGCCATTGGCAAGGACATGGGTGGAACTAGAGGGTATTAAGCTAACCTAAATAAGTCAATCAGAGAAAGGCAATTATCATATGATCTCACTGATATGCAGAATTTAAGAAACAAGGAAGAAGATCATAGGGGAAAAGAGAAAAAAATTGAAATAAGACAAAACCAGAGAGGGAGAAAAACCATAAGACACTCTTAATCTTAGGAGAGTTGCTGGAGGGGGGGGGGGTGGGAGGATGGAGTGACAAGGTGATGGACATTGGGGAAGGTATGTGTTGTAGTGAGCGCTGGGTGTTGTATAGGACTGATGAATCACAGACCTCTACCCCTGAAACAAATAAAACATTATATATTAAATTTTTTAAGTGACAGAGCATAAGTTAACAAAATTCAGTGCAGCAGCACTGGGGATGAGCGGCTCTGACAGAGGGTGAGAGTGAAGGCTGCACTGAGTTACCACAAGTCAGGAATGTGGCTGCCTCAGCCAGAGGCTCACACAAGACCAACTCCTGGGTCCCCATGCAGCTCTCAGCTTTGCAAGACCAGCCACCTGATTTTTCTTTTGTTCAATCCACATGTGCTCAGCTCTGAGGAGAGATGAGAGGAGTCACACCAACCAGCTCACAAGAGACTGGCGACCAGGACCCCAGCTGCTCACCCTCTATGGAAGGAAAGAGGATCCTGGCCCTGCCTGAGTGCTCTGTGTAGTTTAGAAATCCACTCAGCCAGGAAAAGATGGCCTTGAGAAATCCAATATTAAACCAAAGGGAACTGGATAATCCTAAAAGATTCTAGTCTTCACCTGGATAAGAACAAGGATGATGATGTTTTATGATGGTAACACCAAAGTTGATTATAAGCCAACTATTCTGAGATCATTGAAATCATTAAATCAATCCTGTCAATATCCCCATTTGGATTATGCTTATTTATACAACTGTTTGGAGAGAAATAGAAACCAGAAGGAATGACTTATTCTGATGGTACCAAAGATCCAGGGTCAAACATTAAGGAGTTGTGAGATAATGGATTGTCTGGAAGCACCTATTAAAAGAGGGCTAGAAATGGACAGAGGATTTAAGAACCAGGAGAGGCCCCATAGCATGAAAACAGTCAGGAGGGGAAGGTGAGGGATCAAGGATTCCAGATTCCACTTCAGATGCCACAGGGTTGTTGTCTGTTGTAGTGTATGGCA
Organism: Lutra lutra; assembly: GCF_902655055.1. Taxonomy (NCBI): domain Eukaryota; kingdom Metazoa; phylum Chordata; class Mammalia; order Carnivora; family Mustelidae; genus Lutra; species Lutra lutra. Next base: position 47,258,948 of record NC_062290.1, on the reverse strand, counting down.
ACTAAGGGTGTGGTTTAAGTCAACTGAGCTGACTTGAAGTTCTTTTGTCTTTTTCAAAGGACGCGTCTTTTCTTTTTTTTTTTTTTTCAAGTTTTAAATTCCAGTTAGTTTACGATGTGGGAAATAAAGGCAAAAGAAAAATTAAATTTCCTTACTACCTATGGCCCATTGACAAGTCCTCCAAATAGGCCAAGTGACATTCTTCTAGGAACTCAGCTGCCTTCCTGTTAATACTTTGCCAAGGGCAAAAGGCAATCTTAGCCCAACCCCCAGCATCCTGTAAGTCTATTTTAACAGATAAAATTCCTCTGGAAAATTCCTTTATCTCCACCCACCAAGATGTATGTTGTCCATCATTCCCAAAGTGTATGACCCACCGATATACATCTGAAGGGTCTCATGACTGATTTTCTACTGACCTAAATGACCTTTTACCAACAAGAGCTAGCCTCCTCAACGTCCTGGAAACCTTGTTTCCAATAGCTGGGAGGCTTGTGGTATCCCTAACCCCTTCATTACTCTAAAGTATATAATTGTCACTCTTCGTGACCCCAGTGCAGCTCTTTCTGTCCACAGGTTCTGTCCCTGTGCTTTAATAAAACCACGTTTTTGCACAGAAGACATCTCAAGAATTCTCTCTTGGCTCTAGGCTCTGGATCACAACATCTTTCTTACATGAGCTAACATACAGCATAAGATTCGTTTCTGTAGAACTTAATGATTCATCACTTACATACAATACCCAGTGCTCATCACTATAAGTGCCCTCTGTAACCCTCATCCCTTTAACTGATCCTCCTGGCCACCTCCCCTCCAGTCTCCTTTAGTTTGTTCTCTATAGTTAGAAGTCTACTTTCCAGTTCACAGCTTTCTCTTTTTTTTAAATGTGTTCATCTGTTTTGTTTCTGAAATTCCACACATGAGTGAATGAAATCATAGGGTATTTTTCTTTCTCTGACTTATTTTGCTTAACATAATACTCTCTAGTTCCATGAACTGACTACAGGTTCTAAGTAAAAGTCAAGAAAGTCTATTTCAAAGAGTCACAAAGAGTAGATTTTTCCCCCAATTGAAATAGATGTTTGCAGCTGGCATTGGGTAACCCTCCTCCTTCCAATACCCTGCAGGCTGCTGTCGTGTCAGTGTCACCCATGATAGGGACACTGCTATGGACCACATCTGCATAGGAGAACTCTGTGCTCCCACCATCCAGTTGAACCTTCTCAGTCTCAGGAAGGACACAGAGATACAGTTGACTTGATGCTGCCCTACTATCCTACTGTTCCACCTCCTGAGGATAAGTCACTAATCCAGTGGACACTTTCCCATTTCTATTCTCCTTCCAGGTTCCCACACTGCTGCTGACCTTTAACACCTTCATGTTTCCAGATGGGCAGCAGTGGGTCTTTTGAGCAAATGAGCATCCTATGCCCTTGTTAATCAAAACGTAGTGATGTAGGAAATGTTCAGGTTCAGAGCCAACAGCCAAAAAAGAATTCTTGAGACCACTTTGGTGCAAAAAAATAAATGGTTTGATAAAAACACGGAGACAGGACTTTTGGTCAGAAAGAGCTGCACTGGGGTTATGAGGAATGGCTGACTATGTACCTTAGTTGGGGGAGGTAAAGATAAAGGGAAGTTTCCAAAAGGGTGTTCATATGCCAAGGAAGACTCGTAGAATCCTGGAAGCCTAGGATTGTCAACCCAAGATTGTTTTCCCCTCTAGCAAGACAACAACATTAAGGCATTTGGGAGTTTCCTGGAGGGAGTGTTTGTCAATGGGCTGGAGGTTATAGGAAATTTAATTTTATCTACATTTCTTTTTTGTCTTTGTTCCCCACATCAATAGGTACGCCCAAACACTGGCAGAGATGAGCATCTGTGATTGTTTTAGTATAGACGTGTGCGCTGAGCTCCGTGTATTTAGCATATTTCTGTGCAGGACTAGACATCTGGGGGTCTTGAACTCCACAGCACAGAAATCAGCTGACAGAGAGGATGGAGGGAGGGCAAGTATGCACTCTGGCTCCTGAAGCTGCCAAACCTTGGCTGCTTGTGGCTGGTACTGCAGGGTGATCTCTCGCAGCCCATTGGTGGGCACCCAATCACCAAGCCCTTTCATCGCCAGCTCACCTGGCAGGTTGACCAGAAGCACTGAGGAAAGGAATGTTGACAGGGATGCTCACCCCTGTCACCCTGTCTCCCCTGTCTCTGACCCTGCTGCTCAGCTCTCCAACACTTTCCAGTATTTAATAATCAATAACACTGGGATTGAATCCAACCTGTGGCTATAGGGATTTTCAGGACAAGGCTTACTCTTTGTCATAGAACAAGGAAACAGGTTAATGACAGCATTAGAATCTCTGGATTTCAACAAGTAGTTTTTGTTTTTGTTTTTGTTCTTGTTTGTTTTGTTTTTTTTTGTGTAGCTCAAAGGACATCTTCAGGAAGAGATCTGATTTCTGCATTGATCCCAAGCCTGGCCTTCAATCTTGGCCACCACCCTTGTAGCACTTGGCCACCAGGAGGCGGTCTTCCCGGAGAGGAGCTTCACTAGGCCACCCTTCAACCTGATCCTGCTTTCTGTTTCCTTTCAGCCACAGCTGCTATTCCATCACATTGGATGGAAATCCGAGCAAAGCCTCTCTTGCAGGTGGTTCTGCAAAACCTAGAGATTTCATTTCATTTTTGCCTTCTACTTGCTTTCTTGTGCTGCTCATTAGGAAACCTTTAAGCTGAGGCCACAACAGAACAGAAAGCTGTTGTGTGAACAGGCTGAGAGGTCAGGAGTGTAAATGCCAAGGGTGATCTGGGGACTTCTGCTTTGGAGAGGAAGGTAACTGTTAGGATAGGGGAATGTGTTCTGGAATGCAGTGGGGAGGGCAGGATGGGTGCCAGAAGGTTAAGGAAATAGCATGTTCTTCTGCACTTCCACCTAGATATTTATTCTCAACTCTCAGATGTTTCTAGAAGCCACCATCTCATCACTGGTGATAAATAAAAACCCTTCTTGGCAACGGGGAATGAATTGTTTGGGTTTCTCTAGAATCCACGACAGAATTCTGGATTTTAGAGGTTGCCTCCTTTGGAAGTTAGTTTCTGAAGTGTAAGACACCAAGTCCCAAGAATTTTGTAGAAAGAGACAAACAATATTCTCATATATAGTTGTCTGAAGAAAAATAAGAGAATACCTACCATATTTTAAGTGGTTTTGATGTAGCAAAGATGTTGGGATTCAAAGCCAAGAGAGAATTCTTGAGATGTCTTTGGTGCAAAAAAGTGGTTTTATTAAAGCAAGGGGACAGGACCCATGAGCAGAGAGAGCTGCACTGGGGTCATGAGGAGTGGCTGATTATATACTTTCAAGTTGGGAGGAAGTTACGGATAGCATAAGTCACTAACGAATATTGGAAACAAGGCTTCCAGGACCTTGAGGGGGCTAGCTGTTCTTGGGAAAAGATCATTTATTACTGTCTATAAAACCTTAGTCATGAAACCATTCATATGTTTATTGGTGGGTCATATGGTTAGGGGGATGATTTCCAAACTGTATCTTGGGGGCTGGAGATAAAGGAAGTTTCCAAAGGAATTTTTATCTCTTAAAATAGACTTACAGAATGCTGGGGGTTGGGCTAAGATTGCCTTTTGCCCTTAGCAAAGTTTTATCATGGAGTCAGCTGAGTTCCTAGAGGAATGTCACTCTACATGTCTGGAGTGACAATGGGCTGTAGGTAAAAAGAAAATGTAACTTTCCTTTTCCTTTGTTTCCCAAATCAGTTACTCTAGGGAACATGTGATCTTAGTTGCCTTTAAAGTGCATGAGTTGGGTTAATATTCACGATATTCTGTTATAATTATTAAATCGGGTTTTACTCCTGAAATATACACAACTTGCTCTTACTCCATGGATTTCCATGATTCCTTCCATGATTCGTATTTTCAGCTGATGGTAACCAATTTTCTCTTTGCCTTAAATATTAAGAGACTTCTTGACCCAGCTTCCCACTCAAAGTGTGAAAAAAGCCTGTCAGTCTTTCTGTCCATGATAATTTTGTTATTTCGGAATTCATGGAAGTTTGTGATACCCGTAAAATTAGGGAAAATTCCTGGCAAGTAACATAAAAGAATTCTTATCATAGCAAACTCCCCTAGAAAAAGAAATGCAGTATATAACTGCTGTAGTAAACCAGTGTCACAATAATGAAAGTTAAGTAGCTTAATTAATAAAACCAATAATTCCAGGAAACATTATTTTATCAGTAGCAATAGACAATTTCATGAAGGATTGAATGAGTTATCTCTTCCTAACCTATACAAGGTTATAATAACCAAGAGAGGATAAACCATTATCAGTAATTAAGTTATGGTTCAAAATAAATGCAATATTTAACACATTAACATAATTTGCGAGAACATCAATTCCACAAAATCACTCAGGAAAAAAAATGGCATAAAAGGACAAACTATGCACAGAAAAACTAACCCACATTGTTCCCAGATTACATGCTATATTCTTCTCCAAGTCAGACGCACTGACTTCTCTTACTCATGCCCCCACCCGCTCCAGGGTGGTCTCTGCTCATGCATTGCACCAAACCGACTCTCAGGAAGGTCAGCAAAGGCATCTGTGTTTCTGACATCGCAGGTAGTTTCAATCCACATCTTCCAGGAATCCGTTGATGGTCTTCAAAGCACATTTACTTCCTTAAAGACATTCACCAGCATCCTCTCTTATCCCTGTGCTATATGGCCAAGAGGCCACCGTCTCCTTTGTGGCTCTTCTCTCCCCTCCCTTCAATGGTTGAAGAGCCTCAGAATCAAGTTTATGTCTGTTTCTCACATGACACGGTCTCCCTGAGTGACCACCTCTGTTTCTGGCTTTGCCTGCTAGATGTGGACCACAGCCGTGGCGTTTCTTGTCAAATGACAGCTCCTCTCCCCCTGACATTGGATATACGTGCCTCCGTGTCTGCCAGTGACCTGTCAAGGGGTCCACAGCTTTTCTGTGTACTTCCTGAACGTCTCCGTTCTAGCAGCAGGTAAGAGAAGTCACGTCCTTTCCTTCTTCATTAGAACACTAGGTAGGAGAATTGTTTTTAGATTCCATCCCTACAGCAACCAAAGATACAGACATCAGGAGTCTGTTGTTATTTCTGATGTTAAAATAATATCAGGAGTAAATGAATTCTGCCATCCATTCTTCAATGAAGCTGCACAATTAGACTTAGTGTTACTCTTTTATTTTTTTTAAGATTTTATTTATTTGACAGAGAGAGAGAGAGATCACAAGTAGGCAGAGAGAGGGTGAAGCAGCCTTCCTGCTGAACAGAGAACTGGACACGGGGCTTGATCCCAGGACCCTGAGATCATGACCTGAGCCAAATGCAGAGGTGTAACCCACTGAGCCATTCAGGCACCCGTAGTGTTACTCTTTTAAAAGAATGCCAGTCATAAAAGTTCAATAAAAAGGGGTGCCTGGGTCGCTCAGTCAAAAATTAAGCATCTGACTTCAGATGATGTTGTGATCTCAGGGTCCTGAGATGGAGCCCTGCCTTGGGCTGCCTGCTTAGGGGGGAGTCTGTTCTTCCCTCTCCCTCTATCTCTCCTCCCTGCCTCTGTTCTCTCTCTCCCTCACTTTCTTTCTCTCAAATGAACAAATGTTCACTGAAGAAAAAATGATAAACTGATTAAATATTAAAAGTTTATTTTATGATACCCTGCAATGTAAATGTACACATCATAGAATATGAAAAAAATTGAATCTTACATATATCTACCTAAATAAATATTTAAATAGATAAATAGACACAAACAAGGTCATCTGTAAGCGACTACTGCTTGTAGAGTTGACATGTTCTGAAAACACTTGACAAATTGACTGTGTTCATGTCTTCGTGACAGCAGAAATGAGAGTCTCTGACACGGCAGAACTCCGAAAAGAGTGACATTATTAGTCAGAGGGAATCACTTCAATGTTGAAATGGGTCTCACTTCCTGCTCCTTAATCTCTTTTGCAAGGCTGTTGATGCATACAAGGGTTTCATGATCTCTGCTCGGACCATCTCCCAGGCACAAGGGCTGTATTGCTTCTCTTGCAGATAGAGGGAGATTCTCTGGAAGTAGTTCCTCAGGATGGAGTCCCCATTCATGAGGGGCGTCTCTCCCACCCCCGCCTCCTGCAGGGGACAGGCTTCCAGGTGGCCCAGCTGCTCAGAAAGTCCCGAGCACAATTCCTCCAGGAGGGTCGTGTTCCACGGAGCAGGTGAGGCCTCTGTGCAGAAAAGGTGGAAGGTCTTCTGGTTCATCACATGGACGACAGAGAGGGCTTGAGCCTTCTGCAGCTGCTTGCCGTCAAACGCCTCCTGGGGGAAGCCAAAGTCGTTTGTGTAGTTGTCACAGGAGCTAGCAGACAGTCTCCTCATTTGTTGCAGGAGCATCAAGGCCCTCCAGTGCAGCAGGCCGTGGTCCTGAGGCAGGTCACATCCCAGAGAGCCGAGGGAGTGGCAGCTGAGCACCACCAGGGCCACCAAGAAGGAGCAGGGCAGGGCCATCGGGGATCCTGCAGGTGCTGTTGGCCTGGCTGGGGTGGGCACGTCTGGGAACCGTGGCTCTATCTTCTCTGAACATCTTCTCTTGTGCGTGGGGCTTAAGTAGGGGACATAGGCGTTTTCAATTTCTGAACATTTCCCTTACTTTCTACTTCTCTTTTTGCTTTCCTTTTTGCACTTTCTACTTGGGTTTAGAACATAGTTTCTCAACCATTTCTTTTTCGTATTGCTCCCTTCCTTCAGAGTCTTTTGAACACTTATGTAATTGAATCTTCCACAAAAATATAGTCACAGGGATCTACAGTCTATAGAGTACGTGTACATCATACAGTGTATACATATACATATATAGTTGTATTTCCACAAATTCCATGTGCATGCTTCTTGTATGACACCCAAGAAAACCCAATAACAGACAATAAATACTGAGCACTAAGCTTTTGTTAAACTCCAAGGTTGTGCTTTCACATACCACACACGTTGGAATATTGAAGCCTTGTTCCCAACCCTAAGAACTACTTGTTACATTGCTGGAAGCAATTGGAACAAGTGTTCGTTTTGGTGGGGGAAATCTGGTAATGGGGAAGACTGTGCAATTAAAGAAGCAGGGAGGATGGAGAAAAACTCAGGACCTTCTCCTTGCTTTAGTTATGAACATAACTGTTTTTTTTTTTAAATTATATTTTTGTAAAAGTTCATAAAAGCCATGGAAATTGGCCTGTAACACTAGCAGAGTCAGTTCATTCTACAGAAGAGCTCTTTTTTGCTCTGGAGGAAAATCTCCTACCAGGGGACAGACATCTATATACAACATGAGCCCATGTGCAGACCTAGTCACTGCCTAGCCCACCTTGCCCCTCGCTGGCAGCCTCCCCTGTAAATACTGTGACTGGTCACAGAACAGCAGCCTCCTGCTCCCGTCTAGTCTCTGCTCCTGCCACTGTCACATCACTGCAGCAGGGACATTCCCACAGGTCCAATAAAAGTCATCAGGAGAAAAGAAGTAAACAAGGCTTCTCCTAGGAGAGTTTAAAAAAAAAAAAACTAATTTCAAACAACTTTTGTTCTTCTTTGTGGCTTTGTAATTGGAAGTAAAATGGCCAGACAGAAACCACAAAGGAAAAGGAAGCAGCTGTGTGAACGGGAAGGAGAATCTCCTGAGGAGGGAGGGAGAAGGGGGAGTTCACAGGAGGTTTTTACACTGGGTAAGAGGGAAACACTGTGATTGGAGAGTGAAAGGATGGGATCTCAGAAGGCATGGAGGAAGGGGAAATGTGTTGTACCAGAACATATCGAGTATGCGGACATAGGTACAGTGTATATGTATACACATTACATTATTGTGTAACTAATTATATTCAATTGATGGACCAACTGGTCCCAATGGGTATTTTTTTAATATTTATTTATTTTTTACATTTTATTTTATATTTTATATTTATATTTTTATAAATATATTTATATATTTATATTATATTTCATATTTTTATTTTATTTTTTATATTTATTTTATTTTTTTAATATTTATTTTTAAAAGATTTTATTTATTTCATCATCAGAGAGAGAGAGAGAGAGATAACAAACAGGAGAAGTGGCAGGCAGAAGGAGAAACAGACTCCCTGATGAGCAAGGAACCAGGCGTGGGACTCAATCCCAGAACCTTGGGATCATGACCTGAGCTGAAGGCAGACACTTAACCAACTGAGGCTCCCAGGCATCCTACCAATTGAGTATTTTAGAGAATCAGCAGTTTGCAGTCAGTTACAGAGAAAAAGCTAAGAGAAGTTCACTTTTCTCTTAGAAAGCTCTAGGAAAAGCATAAGAAAATAGTGCCCATCTGTTAAACTCTCGCTCAATGGAAGATACTAGATGCTTTGAAATGTGCCACTTCATTATCACAACAGCTCTAGGAATATTTCCACCCCACTTTACATCTGGGGAAACTGAGCTGCAGAGAGCTCAATGAGGTTCTTACGATCAAACAAGGAGATGGAAGCAGAGTCCAGATGCAGAACACAGTCCTGTAGCCCATGCGATAAATTCCTGCCTGAGGTTCCTCTTGGGAAATTCTGAATCTTCCCTTCTGCCACACTTCCTGGAAATCATTCTTCCCTGGTTGCGTCCCACCTGCACTGTCTGCCCCATCTCTGTGCCCCTGACAGACTCCCCTTCTCGGGCTCAGCCTTAAAAGTTAAAGGTTCTCTGAAGCCTTAGGGCATCTTCTCATTCCACAGTCACATCAGATGGAAGGACTTTCAGCACCATGCTTCGATTTCCAAATATGCAAGACACATTGAGATTTAATGTCTCCAGGACATGCATTGTTGGAGAGTCCAGACTCACCCCTACATCTCCAGTGGGAAGTCTGCTCTTCTTGACTTCCCTCCATCGGGCTCCTGGTCACAGATCCCCTTGGCCTCCAGCACTCTGAAGAGGTAGCCTCAGACTATTCTAGAATGATTGCTTTCCTCTCCCTCTGCTGGCAAAGCCAGCAGATTTCCCTCTGCTCTTCACAGGGGCAGCCTAGCCGAGATTCCAAAGGTACAACTCACAAACCCGTGGGCTCCACCAACTAGGGAGGACTGGACGTTGTAACTGTCCAGTGGAAGCACACAGAGCCTTGAGCCATGCTTCCGTAACAGCTCGAGTTCCTATCACTGCCTTCTTCTGGTGAGTGTGATTGTCTGCGCGCTCCTTTTTCTCCTGGTACCAGCGCTGAGACTGGTGCTGGGACCTTAGCTGTGAGTGGATCTAAGAAGAGTTGTTGTTTTCAAAAGAGTTTTTGCTGTTGGTGGTTGTTGGTTTTGTTCTTGTTGCTGCAGCTGTGAGGTCAGGAAAACTGTTCCAACTGGTTCAGCATTGATCCAGAAACCAGAGGATTCTGCAGTACGTGAACACCTAAACAATTTCAGGCTAGCTCTGTCCTGCGGACGGAGGCCCTTAGGGACAGTCCTGTCACAGACACATTTTACCCACAATGCTGAGTAACTTAACTCAACAAATTGTATGGCTGAAGCAGAAAGAGGAGTCCTTAGAAAGATGGAACTCATGGGCATATGACTTAGTGTTGTAGGTCAAGAATATCATTTCCAGGTCCCTTTCCTGCTTTCTTCGTTTTTATCATTTCCCTTTCCTTATGTCTTCATTTGAATAGGAAGAGATGGGTCGCCGGATTTGGACTCAGACTCCTTCCCAGGCAGTCACTGTGTTTCTTCTCTCTCAGATGGAGATGGATTTGCTGGAAGCACATCTTCAATGCCAGGCCAGGCCCCTCAAACCCAGGGGAGACTCCCCCACTCCCGTCACAGGTACCACACATGTGTCTGGGGTTCTGGCTGCCCCTGGGGCCCTGGGCAGAGTTTGCCCATCAGGGTCGGGTTCAAGCTGCAAATGGCAATGGCGGCGCCCGGTGAGGAAAAGGGTGAAGGTCAGCTCTAGCATTTCGTGGAGGACATAGGTGGCCCGGGCCTCCTGGAACTGGTGGCCACGCACCATGTTCCAGAGGAGCTGTCCTGGGTCAGGGAAGGGACAGATGCTCCTTCTTGTGTCAGAACCAGCAGGTCGCCCTGTGAAGCTGCCCGGGGCCAGGAGGCAGCTCACAGCTCAGAGCTGTGAACCAGCAGGATCCCCTCAGAGGGGCTGGGCGTTGCACCTGAGGGCTTCTGGTGGCCTGCGGACCAGTGGGGGGCGCCCTGGCCCCCAGTTCATCTTCAGTTCTTTCTATTCCTTAGTCTTCAATAGAACAGGGTAGTTTGATTTACAGAATGTTCCTGTACACTTTTCTTTTTTTTTTTTTGTTCCTGTACACTTTTCATGCCATTTCATTTTTGTTTGCTTTTCTTTATATATGCTTTACATGGCTTAGAAGACCACCCATTTCAATTATTTTTTTCATTTTTTTATCAAATTTAAATTTGTCCAAAGAAGGTAAATCTCTCAAAACTATTTTGTGTCTATAGTCACTAACTTCTCTTCTGTTCCTCACCCTTCCTCCTCCTCCAGTATGGTTTCTGGTGAGTAATTCAGTCAAAACAGCTCATACCCGGGGACACAAACCCTGTACTTCCAGGCTTTGTGGACCCTTTCCATGCACCCTTTGCAATGATGCAATTCCTTGAAGCCTTTCTTGGCTTTGAAATAGACTCTTAACCAATATTCGCTCTTATGCTACTGCCTTAGGGCCATTCCACCTTTGTTTGCAGTGTGGCTCTTTGCTACCCTGACCAGTGGTGGTTTGAGGCATCACTTTTAAATCCTTTTCTCGTTTTACACTCTTTTCCCAGGCGACCATTTCCCTTGCTGGGCTTTAAGTGAATGGAATGGCTTGTAAATGGCAGATTCAAAGATTCGTTTTGTAAAGGATATTGGCACTTGGATGGCTACCAGTGTGATGTGGAAGGTAACTAGTGCTTTTGATTCTATTTCCTGATCTGTCTGCTTCCTTTTCTACTTTCAGAATTCCCATATTCTTTTCTTCTCCTTCTACCCTTTAGTATAACTGATATTAATTCACTATGATTATTGCTTGGAGGTTGTTTTTTCTACAAAACTAAATGATACAGACAGGGATTGGATTTGTTACATCTGTCTTTAACCTGAGGACAACATACAAACTGACTGCCAGGAAGTCTATGGTATTATTTCTAATGTGAATCACGAAATACTGAGTGAGTTGTACCATCTGTTCTTTCATCACATTGTAATCACACTTGTTTCCTCTTTCTTTTTTTATGATTTTCTTTATTTATATGAGAGGGGGAGAGAGTGCGCACAAGTGAGAGCACAAGAGAAAGGGGAGGGAGAAGCAGACTCTGAACTGAGCCAGGAGGCTGAGCAGATCTAATCTGAGGCTGCTAGGATCATGACCTAAGCAGAAGGCAGCCACTTAACCAATTGAACCACCCAGGTTCCCCTTCTCTTTCAATAAGAAACAAGTACAAATAAAAGAATTTTTCTACAGAAACATTTAATAAACAAAAATTTAATAAATGTATAGCATGTATATTTGTATTGCCACAAAGTGAAAATGTGCCTGTTATTATACAGAGAAAAATAATTTGAATCTTGTGAATAGTGAAATAAATAGTTAAATAGACAGATCAGCATGATCATCTGAAAGCCACAAGTGCTTGTACCGTTGACTTAATGTTGCTTAGTACTCCTGAGAACATGCGACAAATTGATTCCATTCATGCCATGATAACAGCAGAAATGAGAGTCTTTGACACTCCAGACTGAAGAACTCTGGAAAGTCTGGTATTATTAGTCAGAGGGAATCATTTCCATGTTGAACTGGGTCTCATTGCTTGCTCCTTAATTTTTCTTGCAAGATCATTGATGCGTACAAGGGTTTCATGATCTCTGCTCGGATCATCTCCCAGGCACAAGGGCTGTATTGCTTCTCTCGCAGATAGAGGGAGATTCTCTGGAAGTAGTTCCTCAGGATGGAGTCCCCCTTCACGAGGGGCGTCTCTCCCATCCCCGCCTCCTGCATGAGATAGGCTTCTAGGTCGTTCACCCGCTGATAAATTCCTGAGCACAATTCCTCCAGGAGGGTCGTGTTCCAGGGAGCAGGTGAGCCCTCTGTGCAGAAGAGGTGGAGGGTCTTCTGGTTCATCACATAGATGACAGAGAGGGCTTGAGCCTTCTGCAGCTGCTTGCTGTCAAATACCTTCTTGGGGAAGGCAAAGTCATTTGTGTACTTGTCACAAGAGATAAGGGAGATTCTCCTCATTTGTCGCAAGAGCATCAAGGCCCTCCAGTTCAGCAGGCTGTGGTCCTGAGGCAGGTCACATCCCAGAGAACCGAGGGAGTGGCAGCTGAGCACCACCAGGGCCACCAAGAAGGAGCACGGCAGGGCCATGGGAGATCCTGCAGATGCTGTTGGCCTGGCTGGGGTGGGCATGTCTGGGACCCATGGCTCTAGATTCTCTGAACATCTTCTCTTATGCATATGGCTTAAGTAGGGGACAAAGGAGTTTTCAATTTCTGAACATCTCCCTTACTTTCTACTTCTCTTTTTGCTTTCCTTTCTTCACCTTCTACTGGTTTAGAGCACTGTTTTCCAACTCTATGTACATATTTTTCATGATTTTCCTTGCCTCCAGAGTCTCCTCTGATGTTTTTTAATTGAACCTTCCAGAGAAATTAATAACATGGATACAGTATTTATACAGTTATGTACTGTATTTATATCTGAGCTTTGTACATACAAAAGAAAGTGTCAGGTTACTCTTTTTATTCTTAACTCAATGCAGGGTTAAGAATGACTAATAATTTTAAGCTTAGAGCCAAATTTCAAAGCTATTGGTGCTTAACAGTATAATTAAATTTGATGAGTGACCTATAATATATTTACTTTATAATTTGTAATTTATATAGCACATATGCAAGTTAACAATTTCTACAAAGACATAATAATTAATTCATATATTTAAATATTTAAACCATTCCAAGTTCCTAACGGCATTTGAAAACTTAAATTATTTAGTTTACACATTTTTAGTGTACTGAATTTGAATGTTACCTCAGCTGAGAAAATAAATTGTAACTTCACATGCTACTAGTTACTTATCAAGGTATTTTCAAAATATATTTTCTGTTTAGCTCTATCTATAATTACTGATGTACTGAATACATTTTGTAGAATTAAGTACTAAAATGTAATCAATTTGTATTTAACTCTAAAAGACCACATCACATCAAGGCTCAGATAGAAAAAAACATCCACAAGACAGCCAATGACAGCTCATGAGTAAGCAAAGACCACCTGTCCTAGTGTGCCCTTGAGATCCAGAGAAAGTCCTTCAATCACAGCAACATGTTAGCCCCAGGTCTGTTGCACTCTCTGCAGACATTTCATGTATCTTCCACAAATTCCATGTCCATGCTTCTTGTGTGATACCCAAGAAAACCCAATGAGAGGATAAAAATACTAAGGGAGCCTCCCTCCCCCTCCATGGCGCCGCCCGGGCTCATTCATTCCGCGCCAGGCCTGCCAGACACCTGCGCTCTCCTTTAGCCGCTCGCGGTCGCCGCCGGCATGTCAGGCCCCACCGCCGAGACCCCGTCCGCCGTCCAGATCTGCCGGATCATGCGGCCGGACGATGCCAATGTGGCTGGCAACGTGCACGGTGGGACCATCCTGAAGATGATCGAGGAGGCAGGAGCCATCATCAGCACCCGGCACTGCAACAGCTGGAGCGGGGAGCGCTGTGTGGCCGCCCTGGCCCGCGTCGAGCGCACCGACTTCCTGTCCCCCATGTGCATTGGCGAGGTGGCGCACGTCAGCGCGGAGATCACCTACACCTCTAAGCACTCCGTGGAGGTCCAGGTCCACGTGATGTCGGAAAACATCCTCACAGGTACTAAAAAGCTGACCAATAAGGCCACCCTGTGGTATGTGCCCCTGTCACTGAAGAACGTGGACAAGGTCCTGGAGGTGCCTCCAGTCGTGTACTCCCGGCAGGAGCAGGAGGAAGAGGGCCGGAAGCGGTATGAGGCCCAGAAGCTGGCGCGCATGGAGACCAAGTGGAGGAACGGGGACATCGTCCAGCCTGTCCTGAACCCAGAGCCCAACACGGTCAGCTACAGCCAGTCCAGCCTGATTCACCTGGTGGGGCCTTCCGACTGCACCCTGCACGGCTTCGTGCACGGAGGCGTCACCATGAAGCTCATGGACGAGGTGGCAGGAATCGTGGCTGCGCGTCATTGCAAGACCAACATAGTCACTGCCTCCGTGGACGCCATCAACTTTCACGACAAGATCAGAAAAGGCTGTGTCATCACCATCTCTGGCCGCATGACCTTCACGAGCAACAAGTCCATGGAGATCGAGGTCCTGGTGGACGCCGACCCCGTGGTGGACGACTCACAGAAGCGGTACCGGGCGGCCAGTGCCTTCTTCACCTACGTGTCCCTGAGCCAGGAGGGCAGGTCGCTGCCTGTGCCGCAGCTCGTGCCCGAGACCGAGGACGAGAAGAAGCGCTTTGAGGAAGGCGAAGGGCGGTACCTGCAGATGAAGGCCAAACGGCAGGGCCGGCCAGAGTCCCAGCCCTAGGGGCCGCCCAGCGCTGGGCCTGGAGAGGCCCCAGTGTCCAGTCACGTAGAATCCACCCCCTTGGCCAAAAACCCAACCCACACTGAGAGCCGGTGTCGTGTGAAGTGTTCGTCTTGCAGTGTTAACCTGTGCCCTCTCCCGAAAACCTACACACCAAAGCTTTATTTCTATGACTCCGGTGCAAGTGCTCCCGTGTTGTCCCTGCCACCGAGGCGTCCCTCGGGAAGACGCGCACACACTACAGCGTGTGTAGAACCCAGCATCACTAATAAAGCTGCTCTTTGGCTGGAAAAAAAAAAAAAAGTACTAAGGGAGAAGGTTTTGTTAGACTGTTCCAAGTTTGAGCTTGGAGAGCCACAGACCACTGTGATATTGAAGATTTGTTCACAGCCCTAAGAACTACCTGTTACACCCTTGGAAGCATTGTAAGAACTGTTCTGTCTGGTGCGGGAATGTTGATTTCAAGGAACACTATGCAAATACACAACCAGGGAACCTGCGAAAAGTTTTGATATCTTATACTCAGTTTTGCTGTGAAACTAACTGCTCTTTAGAAAATATCCCTCTTAGGGGCACCTGGGTGGCTCAGTGGGTTAAGCCTCTGCCTTCGGCTCAGGTCATGATCCCGGGGTCCTGGGATCGAGCCCCTCATCGGGCTCTCTGCTTAGCGGGGAGCCTGTTTCCTCCTCTCTCTCTCTGCCTGCCCCTCTGCCTACTGTGATCTCTCTCTGTCTGTCAAATAAATAAATAAAATCTTTAAAAAAAAAAAAAGAAAGAAAGAAAATATCCCACTTGTAGGGATGCCTGTGTGGTCAGTCGATGAAGCTTACATCTCCTGGTTTAGGCTCAGGTCATGATCTCCTGGCTTATAGGATCCAGCCCTGCCTGGAGTCCCAAGTGGGGCTCCACACTCAGTAGGGAGTCAGCTTGAAAATTCCTTTCCTCTGCCCCTCTCCTCTATACCACATGCTTTCTTTGTCTCTCTAAAATAACTCAATTTTGGGCACCTGGGTGTCTCAGCCGATTACACGTCTGCCTTCGGCTTGGGTCATGATCCCAGGGTCCTGGGATAGAGTTCCACATCCAGCTCCCTGCTCACTGGGGAGTCTGCTTCTCCCTCTCCCTCTACCCGTCCTCCAGGCTCTTGCTCTCTCTCTCTCTCTCTCTCAGTCTCTATCACTCTCTCCCTCTCAAATAAATAAATAAATAAAATATTTTTTAAAGCCACTTGTTTAAGAAAATAAAATAATTAGGGGCGCCTGGGTGGCTCAGTGGGTTAAGCCGCTGCCTTCGGCTCAGGTCATGATCTCAGGGTCCTGAGATCGAGTCCCGCATCGGGCTCTCTGCTCAGCGGGGAGCCTGCTTCCCTCTCTCTCTGCCTGCCTCTCCATCTACTTGTGATCTCTCTCTGTCAAGTAATAAATAAAATCTTTAAAAAAAAAAAAAGAAAAGAAAATAATTAAATCTTATTTTTTAAAAACTATGTTTTCCAAAAAATATATAAAAGCTAGTGAAAGTGGCTTATTACACTAACAGAGTCAGTTCTTTCCTTGTTAAAGCATTTTTGTTTGTTTGTTTTTCACCTCTGGAGAAAAATGACCTTCCAGGGACAGCCATATGCAGAGAACACAAGCAGGTCTCCAGACTTGGTCACTGTCTTAGTCCATCTTGGGTAGGAGGTAACACTCTTCCTTTGCAAATAATTTGACAAGCCACAGAATAAAATGATCCTGCTTTCTATTTTGATTTAACTATAGCCACTGTTACATCACTGTAACAGGGACATTCCCTCATATCCAGAAATAGTCACCAGGAGAAAAGGAAGAGAACAAGGCCTCTTCTAAAAGAATTTTCAAAAAGCCTCTTCTGGAAGAGTTTTCACACAAGTCTTGGTTTTAGTTGGTGGCTTTGTACTTGGGAGTAAAAGTATCAGACAGAAACCACAAGAGAATCTATTTATTTTAAGATTTTGTTTATTAACTTGACAGAGTGAGAGAGAAAGAGAACACAAAAGGGGAGAGTGGCAAAGGGAGAAACAGTCTCCATGCTGAGAAGGAGCCAGACCCCAGGCTCGATCCCAGAACCCTGGGGTCATGACCCGAGCCAAAGGCAGATGCTTAAACAACTGAGCTACCCAAGTGCCCCAAGAGAATCAATTTTAAGTTCTTTTCTATTCCATACTCTCTTCCCTTGTAACCACTTCCAATCCTGGGCTTTAATTTGATAGATTTGCTTGTAAATGGCAAGCAATATATTTTATATATTCTAAAGAATATATATATATTATATATATATTTTCTAAAGAATATTTTTTTCTAAATATATTTTATAAAGAATATTTGCATCAGATGTCTACCAGTCAACTGTGGGAGATATCTACTGCTTTTGTTTTTATTCCTGACATGTCTGTTTCCAGAGTCCGCTGAGAGATTCCATTTCCTTCATTTTGTCCTTATCCCATTTAAAATAACCAACAATAATTAAATGAGATTATTGCTTGGAAGTTGGTTTTTCTACAAAACTCAACAATACAGGCAAAGGATTGGATTTGTTATGTCTCCCTCTGACCTGACCACAATATGTACACTGGCTTGGAGAAAGTTTATTTTTTACTTAAAATGTGAACAATGTAATAATGAGGGAGTTGTACAATCCATTTTTCATCAGATGATAATCAAAATTCATTCCTCTTTCACTAAGAAACAGATATAATACTCGTTCTATAGCAAATGTAATGAAAAACTAAAAAATGAAATATAGCAATTTTTTCTGCTAATCACAAAGTGTTTTAGAGGGGTCAGCAAACTTTCTCTTATCACTTTCTCCTGTACTTGTGGACTGTGAAAGGAGAAAAAGGGCCTCTCCATTTCCACTTTCACAATCTCCCAGGCACAGCGGCCGTGTTTCTTTTCCTTCAGATAAAGATGGATGCTTTGGAAGTCCTTCTGGACCACGATCCCCAAACACAGACAGGCAGGGTTGTCTTCTTCCCTGGGCTTCCGGTGTCCCAGGAAGCGATGAAGGCTGGAGAAGACGTCATGGAGGGTGGCGGGGCTCCAGGCAGCCTGTCTGTGGTCTGTGCTGAAGAGGTTGAAGACCTGCGGGAGCATCTGGCTGTGGAAACAGGTGCTTTGTGTCTTCTGGATTTGGGTGATGGTCCGTCTTTCCCAAGGAACTCTGAGGTAAGTTCTGTCCTTCAGGCACGTGTGAGAGGGGACACTTTTCAGCTGTCTCATAGTATGAGGATGTCGTGCACTCTGGGCTATGGGTTATGGATGCCCAGCGAGGGAGCAGGCAGGGGTGCAGCAGAGCTGGGCTCCTGCCACTAGCCGAGACAGGTGGGCCATGGAGGAGTTCGGTGATTCTCCAGGAGGCCGCGAGGAGGCGCGCGGGGTCGGTTCCCGCCCCTGTTGGTGGCACAGGGAGGACTTAGCCGTCAGACACCAGCTCCCT
The DNA here is from genome assembly GCF_902655055.1 of Lutra lutra. Lineage (NCBI taxonomy): Eukaryota > Metazoa > Chordata > Mammalia > Carnivora > Mustelidae > Lutra > Lutra lutra. Next base: position 47,240,888 of record NC_062290.1, on the reverse strand, counting down.
GCCGCTTTCATAGTCCGCATAAACCCGGCCTTTCCGCCGCCCTTCCGGCTGAGCGGCTGTGGGGAGCTTTCGCTCGGGGCATTTTCAGCCAGGAGGGCGTCCTGCACCTTGCAGTTAATGGGCGCGGCCCTGAGACCTGGGCTCTGCTTCTACGCAGAAACTGCAGCGAGACCATTATCACCAAAAACCGGTTTCCTAAAGGATTTGAGACTCGGAACGGGAGCGCGTTCAGTGGCATTTGCAGCTTTGGGGTGTGTGTGTGCCGGAGGCCGTGGCCGCGACCTGCTCATAGCAGGGCAGGAGGCAGGACACAGGGCAGGACGATGGGAGGATGGGGCGATGGGGCGTTGGGGCAATGGAACGATGGGGTGTAGGGAGGACAGTGGGACCGGACGATGATTCTGTTAGGCAATGACGGCCATAGGATGTGGGTGAGGGAGCAGATGGGCCAATGGGAGGATGGGGCGATGGGGTGATGAGGCAATGGGAAGATGGGGTGATAGGTAATGGGTTGATGGGGCTTTGAAAAGTAGGATGACAGGACGATGTGATGTTAGGATGATGGGAAGAGGACACATGGGGTGATGGGACGGACTATGGGGCAAAGGGGCAACAGTGTGATGGGGACACTTGACGACGAGGCAACTGGTCGACAGGTGGATGGGTCGACTGGATGCTGAGATGATGGCCAAGGGGACGAATGGCTGAAGGGGCCTTGGGATGATGGGGCCTTGAGGTAGCTGGGTGACAATATGATGGGATGACAGAGTGATGGCGGAACAAGATGACAGCATAATGAGATGATGGAGCCATTAGGCAATGTGATGATGGGGCGAAGGGACGAGAGCACAGGACGCTTTGGGACTTTGGGCCCATGCGAGGAAGCAGTGTTGGGAGGCAGGACGATGGGACAATGGGGCGACTGGGGGAAGGGAAGATAGGACAGTGGGATGATGGGGCAATGAGATGATACCCGGATGGGAGGATGGGGTGAGGGGATGATGGAATGGGAGATAGGAAAATGAGAAGATGGTGCAGAGGGATAGAGGGGAGATGGGACGATGGCACGATGGGGCGATGGTCGTGGTGGAGGGAGAATGGATGAGGAGAGGGCTGGATGATGAGCGCTGGGAGGATGGGGCATGACCACCATGGAAGGATGGCGCAATCTGTCGATGGGATGATGAGACAATGTGACCATGGGATGATGGGGCTCTGGGAAGATGGGATTGGGGTAATGAGACTAAGGAACAATGGGGCGAAGGGACAGGGGTCAATGTGTGATGGGATATGGCACAAATGGGTGACAGGAGGATGGGACAATGGGACAGTGGGACAATGGGAAGATGGGATGATGGGGAGATGGAATGATGGCACCTCTGGGTGATAGGGAAATAGGGCAATGGGGCAATGGAGACAATGGGAGGTTGGGTCAGTGGGAGGATAGGATGCACCTGGACCACAGTGAGGACACATTCCATGGAACCAGTCGCCTGCCACCGTCGTCTGGAAGGAAGTCATGTGCCCACAATGCGCTATCCTGACTTGTTGACCAATTTGTCTGAGGGACAGTGGAGCAGCCAGGGGAACAGGATTGCAGCCTGCAAAGGAGGAATATCAACACTCATACAGCATTGCAGTCCACTTGATCAGCATGAAATATTTCACAATACATATTAGATTAAAATGTTAGACAAAATATTAAAATATTTTCATATCAAAAATATTCCAACTCAGAATATTTTAGGCACCTTTTTCAATGGAAGTGAAACATATTTTATTTACACCAAAACAACAATAGAATAACTTTACTTTCCTACATTTGATGAAAGTTAAGTCAATCGTGCATTCCAGATTTCTCCCTTACTTGTTTGCAGTGGACAGGACTACATGTTGGACAATTTCTTGCCACTCCATGACAATCTGAGATATAATTGGTATTAAACTTCTGGTTCCTGAGCAGTCTTTCACATCCAAAATATTCAAATTAAAAATTCATAGAAATACATACCAATTATAGTAAAGTAAGAACATCCTTATAAATTTTTCACAATGGCTAAAACTAATTGGAAATTTAAATTATTTCCTTAACATGTCTACTTAGATCTTAACTTTCCATTTTGCTTCATCTCAGAAAATAATTTTTAACTTCACTAGCTGCTAGATATTCACCTAGTGTCAACTTTTTTTATTTCAGCAGTTAACATAATTATAATGGGCTGAGCCACTTTATCTCCAAAAATAACAAAATGGAAACCATTTGCATTTAACTCCTAAAGCCCAGGTTACACATAAGCAACATCCACAGACCACCAATGGCAGGTCAATGGGGCAGTGAAGGGACAGGACAATAAGCAGTGGGAAGATGGGAAGTTGGCATGATTGGGGGATGTGATGGAGGGGCAGTGGGAGGATCAGATACAGGGTGGTGAGGCTATGGGGAAATGGGACCATGGGGAGGTGGGGGCATGGGGCGACAGGTAATGGGACATTTGAGCAACAGAATGATGGGATGATGGGACATTGGGGTGATGGGGCAACAGGGCCTGGGTGATGGGGAGACTTGATGATGGGGCAACTGGAGAGTGGGTCCATGGGGAAAGGGACAGCGGGATGATGGGGATTTGAGACAATGGGGCATTGTGGGGACTGGCTGACAGGATGACAGGACAATGGGGCTATGACTCGATGGGGTGATGGGACGATGGCATGATGAAGCAACACCATAACAGGAGGATGGGGCAACAAGGCAAAGGCACAAGGGGTGATGGGAGAATGAGGAGTTGAGGGGATGATGGCTAATGGGTTGATGTGGTAACAGGGCGAAGAGAGACTGGATGACAAGACTCGCCTGGACGGCAGGGAGGACACAGTGGACAGAGCCACTCACAGCCAGCCTAGCCTCCTGCGCGTTGTCACTGAAAGGAAGTTGTGTATCCACCCCACACTTCCCTAACTCTGAGGCCAATTTGCTGGCGAGACAGTGGGACACCAGCGGAACAGGATTGCAGTCTGCAGAGGAGGAACGTGAAGACTCCAACAGCGTCCCCGTCAACTTGGTCCACATGACATATTAGACAGCAGATATTAAGTGAAAATGTAAAACATAAAACATCAAAACTTCTTATATTGAAAATATTCAAGCTCATAGTAGTGTAGTCAACTACTTCAACTGAATTGAAGCTCTATTTTATTTACATCAAAACAACAGTTAAGGGACAGCTCAGTGACTCTGTCTGTTAAGCATCTGCCTTCAGCTCAGGTCAGGATCCCAGGGTCCTGGGATGGAGCCCCACATAGGATTCCTTTCTCAGGGGGATCCTGCTTCTCCCTCTCCTGCTGCCACTACCCCTGCTTGTGCTCTTTCTCTCTCACTCACTCTCTCTCTCTCTGACAAACAACAGAAATCTTGAAAAAATAACAATCACTGAATACGACTTTTCTACCATTGATGGAAACAAACTTGACGATCTCTTGAAGATTACTTCTTTCCTTCTTTTCAGTTGAACAATCTGTATCTTTGACAATTCTTGGGTCTCTGTGACAATGTTAAACAATATTTATTTAACTTCTGGTTAAATAGTTCTGAACTATTTGGGAGGTTGAGTCTATATATGCAGAGAAGAGTGTGGCACCTAGTAAAGAATTTTGAGGAACATCAAAATGCCCCCAGTGTGAGAGGGAGTATCACTAAAAGAAAGAGAGGAGGAGCAGCAGAAAAGCAGAAGATAGTGGGATACAGAAGCCATTTGGAGGCTAGCCTTGGACATGGACAATGTGCTCAGAAGGGTCAGACGTTTGTGAAATATCAGCCAAGGGGACTGACTCTGACCTCAGTAAGGTGTAGTTTCTTGGAAACCTTGGCTGAGCAGTTTCAGGAGAACTGGGAGGCTGAAGCCACATTCCGGTGAATGCAGGAAGACCTGATGTGAAGTAGGAACAGACATGACAGAGAACGTCAAAACATTTGGTTATGAACAGAATGACAGAAGCAAGACAAAGCCTATGGGTGATCGTATAGCTGAGGATAAAGAAGATTGAAAATTCAGCACATTTGATGTTCAGTTCTTATGAAGGGAATAAGAAAATGTGGGTCTGAGGAGAGACAGTCCCTGGTTAGTCCTAAGTATCTTGCTAGAATCTTCTGTACTCATGCATCAAGAGAGTCTCTCCGCAAAGCTAAGTCTTCTGGAATGATCCCTCTGTGTGGTGTCACAGAGGTTTTGCACCAGGGGGGCAGTGCACCAGAGGCCTGGGATGAGGAAGAGGGATGCTTTTTCACAAAGAAATGGAAGGTGTACATGTGAGTATGGAAGTAGGAATGCACATGGGCTGAACTTCCATTTCTCAGACAGATCAGCTTTATGGAAGCACGTTCGTCAGTGTTGAAGATGTTAAAAATTGGCCGAATGCACAGTTTAAATAAACTTTGAACCCTTTTTAAAAGTACTGAAATGGATCATCTTCTGAATATTTTAAAAATACAACTGTTTGGCATGGGGAAAACAGAATTTTCCCAGTCATGTCAATAAGGACTTTTGTATAATTGGGGGCTAGGAGATCATATTTATCCCATGAATTAGTAAAGTCCGACAGCAAATTAGGATATATTTTTCCTTGATACCTATCACAGGCCAGGGTCATGGTTTCCTCGGGACGCACGGCCTGAACTGAGAGCCTGCTGCGTGGGTTATGTTTGCAGATCCACTACTGTTTCTGGGGAGAAAGACGTGAATTCAGGGAAAGGGAAAATGTGGAGTCTATATACAAATAATTTCGTTCAATTTTAAAGGTCAGTTTCTACTACAATGTTCAGGTGGCCAAAAAAATTTTTTTAATGTATGTATTTTTCATCAGAAACTTTGCAGACCAGAAGCGCCACATTATATTAAAATTGCTGAAAGCAAAAAAGTTTCCAACCAGGAAGACTCTAGCCACAAAGCTGTCATTCAGAAGTGAAGAAGAGTTTTTGCATAATAGAATTATGAGCAAGGCACAACTGTGGCATAATCATCTTTGCGGGGGAGGGCAGGAATTAATGGCTTTTATACCTTTGGATGCACCTGTCACAGTAACAGCTATCATAGCTGTGTTTAGTATGTCCCTGATGCTTTATGCAATTACTCAATTTTGATAACTTCATGAGTTGTTTTATTCTCACTATTTAGGGACTAGAACATGGCATGTTATATTGAGTGGAATATTGTATTCCCATTATTCTTATTTTGAAGCTGAGAAACTTATACTATAGGACAATGAAAACAATTGCCCCAATCATGCAGCAAATTGAGGGAAAGATTCAGAAGTGCCTCATTAGCGATGTATAGGTCACCTGAGAAGACCAAAGTAACCCACCAGAAAAAGATGGAATAGGACAGAAGTTTTCAAACACTTTTACAGGCACAACTTTTGGGTTTTTTTTTTTTTCAAAGATTTTATTTATTTATTCGACAGAGACAGAGAGATCACAAGTAGTCAGAGAGGCAGGCAGAGAGAGAGGAGGAAGCAGGCCCCCCACTGAGCAGAGAGCCTGATGCGGAGCTCGATCCCAGGACCCTGAGATCATGACCTGAGCTGAAGGCAGAGGCTTTAACCCACTGAGCCACCCAGGTGCCCCACGACTTTTGGGTTTTTGAGAGAGAGAGAATGGGGGAGCAGGATGTGGGGAAGAGGGAGAGGGAGAAAACCTTAAGGAAGCTCTGCAATCAGCCGGAGACCTCCTGGGGCTTGGTCTCATCACTGTGAGATTGTGACCTGAGACGATATGAAATCAAGAGTTGGTGACTTAACCGACTGAGCCCCTCCCTGGCACAACTATTTTGAACTTATTGCATTTGCCACTTCTATTAACCACCCTTTGAACCTACAATATCCCTAATATTGTGCAGAACACTGGGTAGGAGTAAGAGATGTAGAAGTGCTTCTGCTCTGGGGCATCAATTAATCACAAACATTTCAGTAACTCTCAATTATGATGACCCATGTGGGGGAAGGGGAGATAAGAGTAAAGGACAAGACCTTGACCTTAAGATGTGCAGGACCATAGGAAATTATTAGAATAATGAAAGTAGAAATAAATGAAATGTATAAACTTTTGGTAGGAGCTTTGGGGTCAGTTTTTCTTTAAGATTTTATTTATTTATTTGAGGATCGCTTCTCGGCCTTTTGGCTAAGATCAAGTGTATTTATTTATTTGAGGAAAAGAGAGAATGGGCAGGGGGGAGAGGCAGAGGGAGAGGGAGAAGCAGACTCCCCACTGAGCAGGGAGCTGGATGTGGGACTTGATCCCAAGATCCTGGGATCCTGACCTGAGCTGAAGGCAGACACTTAACAGATTGCGCCACCCAGATGCCCCTCAAGTATTTTTTAAGAGATTAAATAAGAAACTCAGATTTAAAAAAAAACAATTATCAATGCATAATGAGTAAAATATCAGCAAAGTAAATCAGAAGCCATGTTAATAATTCATAAATCATAATCAAGCAGAGTTTATGTAATAATTCAAGGAGGCTTGCACCATAGCTATTAATATAATTCAGTTGATTTTAGAAGTCTTGTGCTTAAAATGCAGAGCTTTATCAAGTTCAGGGATGAAAACCCTCAATGGTGTAAAACCTCGATGACAATTAAACTCAATACATGATGGGCGAGGAAGAGGAGTTGAGAATGGTTTCTTGTGTTTAACCGGAGCACCTGAAAATATGGAGTTGTCATTAACTGAATGGTAAACAGTAAGAAAGGAGGGTGAGTTGTGTTTGCTTTTATTTGGTTTCCAGGTTTTTAAAGGAGATTTCCATTTTGAGTAACATAAAGTTGAGATGCTTATTAGATACTAACTATCAAGTAGGCTGTTGGGTACATGATTCCAGAACTTCAGAATACCTCAGCGACCGGGTTGTGCGTCAAGCCCTGAAAACTAGGTGGGGTCAGGACCTAGTTCATGAATTTAACTGAAAAGAATTCTAGGCACTGAACACAGGAAAACCACAAATTTAGATGTCACCAGTGAAACTCGGAATGGGCAGCCAGAAAGGCAGAGTAGCACATCTAGGGTCTAACCAAAGATCTGTGTGTGTGTGTGTGTGTGTGTGTGTGTGTGTCTGCTCCACAGTGTGTGTTGTCTAAAGACTTTGTGTAAGAAAAATGAATAATGAATTTCTTTAAATAATTCAGAAAAAGACAATGCAAAAGCAACAAATGCATTGTCTGTGGGTAGGAAACCCAGAAGAAGTATGAGTTTCCAGTGACTATGGAAACATACTGCTCTTAAAGCTAAAGTTAGCTCCAAATCTATTCATCTCAACTCTGCTTTGTGATGCTGGGGCTCTCGTTCCTTTACTGTACTTCTGCTTTGCTAGTAGATTTGTTTTTCTTTTGAAAGTACTCCACTCCAATTTCAGGAAAGGGACTGGAAAGCTAGAAGTGGGCTTTGTTTTCCTGATTGTACTCTGACTGGTCCCAGCTACCACCCATTGGAAAAGGACAAAGGACAACTCATGGTTACTAGGAAATGTTATTTGTCACCCATCAGATTGGCAAAAACTGAAAAAGAAAAAAAAAAGATAAGATCTTGTGTTTGTCAGTGTATGGGAACATAAGGATTTAGACACTCTTGAATTCAGATTAATGTGGCCATGTTTTGGTGAACAATTGGCAACACCTATTTGCAATGTGTATGTATTGCAACCGATACATTTTATTTTATGGCACCTTCCTCAGAGAGACTCCCACTTGGGTGTAAGACACTTGTGTGACACTAACATTGACATTGTCTCAACTTAAAAGCAGCCAAGAAATTGTCAGATAGTCAATGTGGGCAAGAGTTAGAGAAGGAGAAGCAGAGCTAGTGTAAGGGATCCTTCCTGTGGTATGGCCCCACCCCCAAATTTTGGAAAATCTATTAGTAGCCCTTTGTGAGTACACAGCTTGTCTGATTACCCTACCCCATGTGTGTATCTGGAGAAAAGTACAGATCTGGAAGCCAGATGTGACTTGTTGTGGGATCCACCACCAGTCCCTCAGAATGTGAAGCCACTACCTCTCTTCAGATGAGTCGTGTTTGCCCTTGGGAGCATAAGAGAGTCACTGTCCTGAGGGTCACCTCCTCTGAGTTCTTTAACCCTGAATTTTCTACCTATGTGGTTACTCATCCTGTCTGAAACTCAACTTAGGGGACACCTGGGTGGCTCAGCGGGTTAAGCGTCTGCCTTCAGCTGGGGTCATGATCCCAGGGTCTTGGGATCGAGTCCTGCATCAGATTCCAAGGAGCCTCCTTCTCCCTCTGCCAGTTGCTCTCCCTCTCTCTCTGACAAATAAATAAACAAAATATTAAAAAAAGAAAGAAACTCAATTTAGGAGAATCAATTTTTTATGTAGGCTCCACACCTTGGAGCCCAACACAGGGCTTGAACTCATGACCCTGAGATCAAGATCTGAGCTGAGATCAAGAGTCAGATGCTCAACAGAATGAGCCCCCAGGCACCCAAGGAGAATCAAATTTTTTTTAATTAAGTCCAGTATTACTAATTATGTAACAAAAAGCAGACATTCATCTTCCCAGGCTTGAATTGCTGTGTAAGGGTACACCTGCCTGTAGGAGATAAGGGTTGCTTCTCTATGTGGATACGGGAGCCAAGGCCGGTGAAGAGACTGGAGGCAAGCCTGGATGAGTGACATTGACCCCACCCTCTTCTCTCCTCCAGGTGGAAATGGCACGACAGGTGGCTCCAGTGGCTCTTCTCTCTATTTCATGGGGACTCCTCCTTTTTGGTGACTGCACTGTTCTGTGACTCTTCTTTTCAGCAGTCACTCCACTCAGCTCTTTCGTGGCTTTGATCCCACTCACATGGAGGTAGAGGACTACGGAGAGTCCTAAAGCCTGTTTGGCCACGTTGGCTTCGGTGGGCTGAATAGTGGTCCCAGGTGAGCCCAGGAAAACTGCACCCTTGTCACAACCACCCATCTGTGGTGCAGGCACTGTGTGTGTCCTGAAGAAAATAGCCCATGACCCTACCGAGTATACGACAATCACAGAGGACTCCTCGGGCCTGAGAGGCCAACCGTTCTCATAGAGTACGAGATCCTGCACGATGTCGTAAAGATTGGCTGTTGGGGCGCCGGGGTGGTTCAGTCGGTTGAGTGTCTGCCTTCAGCTCAGTTCATGATCCCAGGGTCCTGGGATCGATCCTGCATCATCAGGCTCCCTGCTCTCTGTCTCTTGCTCACTTGCTCTTGCAAAAATAAATAAATAAAATCTTGAAAAAAAAGAAAGAAAAAGAAAAAAGAATGGCTGTAAAAATGGCACTTAACCAAAAAGGAGTTTGGCAGACATTGTTTTTGTGCACAAAGACCCCCTCCCTACAACCTGCTACACACACACACACACACACACACGAACACACACACACACTCTTGCCAAGATGGCACCAGGGCCACGTCACCTCTCAGTGTTCCAGTCAGTCGCCGGCAGGTGACGCCCGAGTCAGGTCGCAGGGTGGAAGAGCAACAGTGGGAGAGGCCTGATTAGTGACGATGGGGACATTCTCGGTTCTTCCCTGTCCAGGGGTCCTTCCGTCCCTCTTCATTTGTTTCTCCTTTTCACTCACTCAACGCCTGACCTTTCCTCACTCTCTCCTCACCCTCCTACAGGTGCTGTATGTCTGCAGCGTGAACATTCCCTTCACTGAAGACTGGGTGACCCCTTTGCCCTGCATTGATGCTACGGAGCAGGCAGCGTCTCAGTGAGGGGGGGCTTCCTTGCCCAGGGTGACCAGCCGGCAGGGAGAGTTCATTCTGAGTTCGAAGTTTATGTCGAAACAGGTGGATGTCACAGATATTGCCCATCTCTAAGTAGCACTGACCATAGTCTCAGGCCTTAGCACATCTGTGTCAGGACCTAGCTTAGCAATACCTCCTCCCCAACCCCCCTGCCCGCCTCCACCCCCACTCCTCCAGTTCTGTGGCCCCTGTACCATAGCTGCCTCTCTAACATCTGAAAAAGTCAAATTTTAAAGAAAGATTTTCCAGTCTCTGAACCCCTTCAGAGCTGGGCTACCTAGTGGTCATAGCTCTCTTTTCATGTCCCTTGCTTTGAATCCAGTTCCCTTCCAGTGGCTAGAGAGTGACAGAAGTGTTACTGGAAGATATGCAGCCATTTCTTCCCCAAGGCTGCAGGCAGTATTTTCTCCTTTCCCTCCCAGCTTTCCTAACCCTTCCATCAGCCTCCCTTCCTTTAGCCACCTCCTGTCGAGAGGACACAGCGGAAAACCACCCTGCTTTAGCAAGCCCAGCCCAGCCCTGGTCCACAGTACCTGACAGAGCTCCACCACCACCAGCACTTACCGAATCAGAGCCACGAGTCCTGCGTCCCCTCCTGGTCCAGAGCATGTCCCGTGACGGGGATGAGAGGAGACGAGGGGATCTGCTGTGTGTTTTCATCGAGGCTGAGAAATGAACAGCCGTGCCCAACTTTCCAGCTTTGGGCGTGGGATCTCGGGTGCAGATGCACGCAATGCCCTATCACAGTCATCATTTTTCTCTTGTTTTGTTTTGTTTTGTTTTGTTTTCCCTTCACCCTCTGAACTCAGAGCTTTCACGACTTCAAAATTCTGGGTTCCACTTTGGGAAGCACACAAATGCAATCCCATCAGAGGGGTTGAAGAACCACGTGCTCCCACATAGCACCTGGTAGATGGTTTCATGCTATTCTTTGAGTTACATCCTCTTTCTTGCAACTCAGAAAGCTGTGGAGAGGCATGGGGCTCAAGGAGGGAGGGGACGTGCCCAAAGGCTACCACTGGTAAGGAGCAGCGTCCTTTTAGAGCACAAGACAGGTCGGGGACCTCTATTTTCTTCTCCATTCCACGGATGACAGGAGATATCTGAGGCCAGGTGGGGTTAAGAGTTAAGAGTTAAGAGTCCCTTCTCTCCAGTGGGGCCAGCTCACCGCCTTTGCAAGTGCTTGGTGCTAAACCTTTATGAAGCCCTAGACTGGCCTCATCTCTTTCCTGAATATGTGGGTGCTACTTGAACTCTCAGATTCCTGGAGGGAGCCCTAGATTTTTTTTTTAAGAAGATGTATGTATTTTTAAAAAATAAGTTGTATGTATGTATTTTTTTTTTATTTATTTACAGCACGAGCCAGAGGGGCAGAGGGGCAGAGGGAGAAAGAATGTCAAGCAGACTCTGCACTGAGCACAGAGCACTACACAGGGCTCAATCTCATGATCCTATGATCAGGACCTGAGCCGAGACCAAGAGTTGATCGCTTAACAGACTGCATCGGGAGCCCTAGATCTTGACTGCACTTGTGCTGGTGAGAGGAGATTTGCTAACTACCTAGGCAGATAATGTAGGAAGATGAGAATTGAGGTGGGGGTGGGGAGCAAGGCACAGGGGAAGCAGGGCAGGGGCTCTCTGTGAGCCCAGGATCTAGAAGGGGTGACGTGTGGGCACTGGATCTGTCCTGACAGCCCACAGCCACCTTGGGAGACATTTAGTGTGACATTTACTCAGTGCTGTGAGTTCGCGGTCTCACACAATCTACCTCCCCCAGGTACACTTAACGTGTCCAAAAAAGTGTATGTATATAACTCTTGTGCTATTTCCTGTGACCAAAACAGCAACTGTCAACTTTTAACACATACGTGGAATCCCAGAGAATGTCCACCTGTGTCTTTAAGGTGGAGTGCCCAGGGTTATGGAGATATAGGTACTCGATATTCACCTTCTACCCTTCTCAGAAAAAAATGCTGAGCACAGAGCTCCAATGTTTATTTTTATTTATAATATAGACTACAGTTATACTCTGCACATTATAAGGTATATGTAGTGGAAATTTTAAAATGGATAAGTAAATCTATGATAAAACATTTTTATATTTTTATTATTGGGGCACCTGGGTGGCTCAGTCGATTAAGTGACTGCCTTCAGCTCAGGTCATGATCCCAGGGTCCTGCAATTGAGTCCCACCTCGGCCTCGCGCCTGCTTCCTCTGCCTGCCACTTCCCCTGCTTGTGCTCTCTCTTTCTCTGACAAATAAATAAAATCTTTTTAAAAATGTGCTGTAAGCAATATCATGATATTTCATAAAATCCAAGTAAAGGTTAAGCAGTATAGACTGAGAAGAGGTAAGGACTACATAAACTCTAACAACCTCAGAACATTCTTACTAAGGTAACTTAGCCCCTAAGTCTCAGGTTCTGCCTTTCCTGAAACAAATTCTTGAGAACAGCTATCTGACTGGCTCACCCTATCTGATTTTATCAGCCATTGGTAGCGCTATATATCTTGCTGATCCTGATGTCATGGCCGGAGGGCAGATCTAGAAGGGCTGTGAGAACACATGATGCGTCCTACTCCTTTTCACCCATGGCTTCCCATTCACACTATTTCAGAGGTGCGCAATTGCATGATCCCATTTGCAACAGTCATGCCCCCAGTCAGAGACAACAAATATCACATCCATAAACTGCTTCTAATAAATATCATATATCTTGTCCAGCACAGTCCTGATGTGCCTTTTTGCAACTTATAGACCAAGTTGAAAATTTGAGTATGACCAAATCCATCCAAATGAAGCAAATGGAAGAGAAAAACTTTTATAAAAAGGAATAATAAAGTTTTTCGATTTTTTAACAACCCAAGAAGAAAGAACAAACATCTAGAGACAGCAGAGCTAATTTCTGCAAGTGGTGACAAGGCAGTAATTGGAGGGTAAGATATTCTTCTTCTCCTCCTGACACACTCTCTTCACTTATTTGCCTTCTTAGTTGGCCATGTTAATGCAGTCATATTTCTTGAGTTTTTTTCTCCAGTTCCTAGAGGGACCTGGTAATAAGACTTGGAAAGATGGTGTTATTTTTTGCAAATGACTTAGAAATTTGGAGACAGAAAGACGTCTATAGAGAAATACTACAGATATTCTAGGGAACTGGGAACCCTCCTGTCCAGCTGCTGTGGCAACTTCTCAAGGAAGCTAACCAGGTGTCAAATATGTTTAGTTGACAAATACAACTCTAGTCATATTATTTCCAGGATTCAGTTGTTTCCTATAATCCTATGAGTACAATCCAACACTTTAGCATTTATAATAGACCTCTGATACACAATTCAAATCTCCCTTTAAGACCTAAGGACCTATTCCATCTGGCTACTGATAGGGCTGCGAGCTGACAGCCCTCCTACATAGGCCCTCTCTGGAAACTCTTCTTGTTAGCCCAAAGTTCTTCCCCCCTCCTGGGGGTAGCCTGTATCCAATTACTGGTCCAGGTGGGGTAGAAAGGCCTGGCACCCACACTCTTCCTCTAAAGGGTCATCTCAGCTTCAGAGCTCCCTTGGGATCAGCTAACGCCCTGAGAGAACGGCACTGCAGCTCAATTTCTCTGCCCCAGTTGTTGACCAATGCACATCCCAACAAACCCCTTGCAGGTAATAATCTCTCATCTCAGAGTCTGCTTGGGTGTCTGACCTCCAACATCACAATATACGAGATCGTCCATTTTGGGCCTCTGGAAACCCAAGCTGACATGATATTCTCCCGGACAGGTACACACTCTCTTATGTGTGCCACTTTCTCTTTCTTGTTCTTCATGACTCATTTAAGACTGTTGCTTTCACTGGAAAGCCCTGATAGTCTCAGTCTACTAATCGCTCAGAGCACAACTCCTATCATGTGGCATACGGCATTAAAATGTAACAGATCGGGGCACTTGGGTGGCTCAGTGCATTAAAACCTCTGCCTTCGGTTCAGGTCACGATCCTAGGGTCCTGGGATTGAGCTTCACGTCGGGCTCTCTGCTCAGCAGGGAGCCTGCTTCCCTCTCTCTCTCTCTGCCTGCCTCTCTGCCTACTTGTGATCCCCCTCTGTCTGTCAAATAAATAAATAAATAAAATCTTTTTTAAAATGTAACAGATCACGTTTCTTTCTTCCAATTAGACTAGGAGCTAATCCATGGTGGGGATGTGACTCTTGATCTCTTTACCTACATTGTATAATACAGTCTTTCACACATAACAACACATTCTGAGTCTTGACTGAATAGAAAAATATAAAAACAATGTAGTTTTAAAGGAAAGGAGGGATATATCGATACCATATTGTCCTGACCCTCTGAGGCATGTGAGAAGAATCTCTGTCTGGAGAGGAGGGAAGCCTGATTCCAGTTTGCCTTACCAAGACATTCAAAACAATGAGACAGCTCTGCTTGCCCAGTTCTCCTAAGGGATTATATCTATTTTTTTAGCCTTTTCACTCTTTCTAGATGGACCATTTGGATTAGCTGTTTTCTTGGAGTCAACAATGAATATCTCTCTTTCTCTGATGAAAAGTTAGTTTATATCATTAGAGTAAGGACACAGTAACATAGTAACATAATGACCTCAGATATATATAGGTCAGAGGATTATGGAGTTTCTCTTCTAATGGGCTATGTTAGGGTCTATGCAGATGGTCATTTCTGCGTGTACTGTGTACTGTGTACTCTGTTTGCTGGGGGTCCCATTAAGGCTGATGGCGGCTCAGGGTCTAATTCTACAAACCTATGAGGAGGATTAGAGGGCCCCCTCTCACAGCTACCTGACTTTCCTTTGCCACAGGTGATGGAGCAGGGCAAGAGCAATCCAGTTTGGGGACTGAATCTCTTCTTTCTGACCTGCATGGGGGATTCTTCCAAGGGGCTTTGCAATCTTGGCCATGGAGTTTGTTCCTGAAACATAGATAACTGAGGAGGGAAAGGAGAACTTGGGAAGTGTAGGTCAAGTGAGGAGGAAGTGTTGAATGACAAAATGGGGGAGCAGGTTCTAGTACCTGCATGCATGTGTTGAATCTGTGTATTGAAAGTAAAAGGTCAGTGGTGGGGAACACGATCCTTGGATATTATGGGATCCAGTGATAAAAATGGATTTGGAGGTGGTGATAAAATGGAAAGTGAGGGATAAAATGGCCCAGCGGGTAGGGAAAGGTTGGAGGTAAAGAGGTCAGAGTGAGTAATGACCCAGTGGATCCCAAAGATAACAGAGCACAGTCTTCCCCAGGCACCCCACCTGCACCCCCCTGCCCCAGAAAAGAATGAGTGCTCCCACAGTTGCTTAGCTGCTCCAGAAAAATACCCTCAAAAAGGAGCACATCCTCTGTAGGAGACAGAAGGTTCAAAGCACTTCCGGAAGCAGACCAGGGGTGGGTCAGTGTGCTACATAGCCCTTTACCAGGAAGGCTATGCATGTCTGGACTTTCCTCAGTTTCTATACTTTGGCAGAATTAACATTTCTGATGGGAGAAGAGAGTGATAGATGAATTCTCTGACCAGTCAGCCACACTCACTCCAAGGAGTGTTTAGATATTATTTATTTACATCGACAAAGATAACCCAGTCATTGGATGCTGTCCGTGTGATTGGAAACCCACTTTCCGTAACTGTTTCGTGGTCTTGGTATATTCTTTAGCCACTGGACTCTGCATGCCTTCCGGGTGTTTTATCTTAATCACAAGGTTCTGTGTTTCACTCATACTAATGTACTTTTAATTTGGGAAATCTACTTAAAAAAAAAAAACCCAAATGCGACACAAGGATGACCAGAGGTCTCGGTGTGTTTTAATTAGGGTCTATCATAGTGAAAAGCAGGCAACAGCTCTTAGAACCATTCATTAACACCTATTTTGTGATGAATCAGGTGACGTCCTCTCCTTCCAGGAGTTCGCCTCTTCTGGGAACAGAACAGAACAGAACAGGAACATAGATAAGGTAATTAGTGCTGGAAAAAAAAAAAAAAAAAAAAAAAAAACCACCACAGGGCAGCTCTAGGCATTCAGCATTGTTAAGACTCTGCCAAGGAATTAGTATTCAGTGAAGATGTGATAATTAGCTGGGTTTTTCACAAGGGGTGATTGGGAAATTTCCAGACAGACATGGAACAAGACTGCTCTCTTTTATTACTGCGTTGGTGTTAGAAAGGATGTTGCAATCCTGATGGAAAATTTGGATGAACCTATTTTCCTAATTATAAAAATGAAGAGATCTGATATAAAAAAATGAATTTGTGGGGCGCCTGGGTGGCTCAGTGGGTTGAGCCGCTGCCTTCGGCTCAGGTCATGATCTCGGAGTCCTGGGATCGAGCCCCGCGTCGGGCTCTCTGCTCAGCAGGGAGCCTGCTTCCTCCTCTCTCTCTGCCTGCCTCTCTGCCTGCATGTGATCTCTCTGTCAAATAAATAAATAAAATCTTTAAAAAAAAAAATGAATTTGTGAAACTGGGAATTTACTATTAGCAGAGAAATGTAATGCACCATGAAATATGAGCTTGTGCTCAAAATATCTTTGCAGTTTTTAACCCTCAGATTGTTAGGCCATACCCACCTCTTAGCCGGTCATTGATCAGGATCCGTGAGTTTGCACAAGTCAGAGAAAGGAAACATTTTGGTCTCTTTCTCTCACCATAACTGTCCTAGGCCCAAAGGTGCCATGTGGTACCTAAACATGAAGACTCATTCTTTGTATGGAAGACTATGGTATGAGGCTGATTCCAATATGAGGGTCCATTCCTGCTAGGAAGGAGCCCCTTACCAGTGCCAGAAGAAAATTCCCCCAAAGGAGCACATCTACACACACCATAAGCCTGCCTTCCACAGACTTGGTCTCTAGCCCTGTCACCTTGGTCACCGTTCATTAGCCCACCTTGGGCTCTGTTATTAGCCCACAGTTACTGCACGTGCTTTCTGCTTCCTTGGAACGATGTCACCTGCTGCCCTGAGGCTTCAGAAGTATTCAGCCTAAAAAAGGGAGACTTCTCTTCCACGTGTTTTTTTTTACAAAATCTGGAAATCTCATTCAACTATTTATTTGTGTTCACCTGGGAAAACTCATAGCCAGAAACCACAACAGGACAGGGAGCAAGCAGGTGTCCTGAAAGGGCAGCATAAAGAGAGGGAAGGAGGAGGGGGGATGGAGGGGAACTCCCTGGTAATTGGTGGCTGAAGAAGAAGAAAACTAGTGAAAGAACAGATCCAAGAGAGCAGCATGTCTTTCCCATTCCCATTCCAATCTAGGAGGTTCCTCCCCGGTTCATATACGGATGCCAGCCGCTATGCTGACTGAACAGAAATCAAACATGGCTTTGATGGGAGGCATCCCCGTTTTCTTCAGGTTTATGGCTAGAATTCAGCTGGCTTCTGTCAGGCAGTGTTCAAGAGCGAGATGGCACAGTTTCCAACAGTTTATAGAAGACATGTAATGGAGAAAATGAAGAAAATATCACTTATTAAGTGGTGACTCCGGGGAATAGGATGTCCTAAGGGCTCTTAAATGTACTGATATAAGTACATTCTCATAAGTACTGATATAACTGATATAAGTACTCCATTTTGGGGCACCTGGGTGGCTCAGTGGGTTAAAGCCTCTGCCTTCGGCTCAGATCATGATTCCCAGGGTCCTGAGATCGAGCCCCGCTTCGGGCTCTTTGCTCAGCAGGGAGCCTGCTTCCTCCTCTCTCTCTCTCTGCCTGCCTCTCTGCCTACTTGTATCTCTGTCTGTCAAATGAATAAATAGAATCTTAATAAAAAAAAGTACTCAATTTTTCTGAAAACTGAGTCTTGAGAAGTTGAGCAGACTTTGAGCAAACCCGGAGTTCCATGTGGAGTGCCACATAAAATCAGCAAGCAGAATCTCACATAGTGAGTTATGGGTGATTCTTTAGGTCGGATTTCTGTTTGATTGTTGACTGATTGAATGAAGATTTTATTTATTTATTTGAGAGAGAGCGTGAGAGAGCACAAGCAGGAGGAGCAGCAGAGGAAGAGGGAAGGAAGCAGACTTCCTGCTGAGCGGGGAGCCCAGCATAGAACTCAATCCCAGGATCCTGGGATCATGACCTGAGCTGAAGGCAGTCGCTTAACCGACTCAGCCACCAGGTGCTCTGGATTTCTGGTTTTTTAATTTTTTTTTTTAACTTCTTCCTCTTTTTACCCTGGGCTTCAATTTTTGGCAGCTATATTTGTACTTTCTGATTATTTTCATCTATTTTTTGTTCCTTACCTTAGATTTTTGTGGAAGAGAAATTCTCTGATACAACTTTTTCTATCTGATGAAGAAGTTTCTCAGAATTTTATATTCATTGCAGTATGGTTATATCTGAGCCCACAAAATTTCATGATTTTTATAAAGCCAACGCTAGCCTCTGTAGGACAGTTTAAAAGTTAATCAGGAAAGATCACTAAGCAAAAATATCCAGGAATAGAACAGGAAAATTTTTTTACAGATCTAGCTTTACCAGAAAATGAACTGGATTGTAATGCAGCAATAGCAAAAATATGGGGCCAGTAAGGAAACATAGGTGGCCAGAATAATTAAGAAAATAATCCCAGAAATTGTTGTATTATCGTAGTAATTAAGTTTGGAATTAAAGGTATCTTAGATGTTAATGCAGAAAGAAAGAACTTTCAGTAAGTGGTAACGGAATAAATGCCTAGCAATCCAGACTCAAATCAATTTAGATCCTCATCTCAAGTCATAGATGAAAATAAAATCCTAATGAGATATAGAAAAACATGTGGAAGATTTAAAACATAAATGGGAACTGGCAGTTCATAAGCGCTATAGCAGAATGAAAATGGAACAGTATTGGTTCTACATGTTCAACATACTGGAACTCAAAGAAAATGTCAAGAAAATGGGACAAAGAGGTACGTCATAGGACTGTAGCCGCTTTTATACTGTAGCCAAGTTTATACGTACTTTTAAGAGTTAAGAATATATAAAAATATAATGCATAAGGACAATACACAACTAGTTAATGTCATAAAATAAAACCCAAATAAAGAGAACTAAAACTAGCAGACAAATGAAAAAATGTTCTAGTCCACTAGTACTTAAACACAGTTGAGCAATGATGCTTGACATCCGAGCCTTTTATTTATTTTTTTAAAGATTTTATTTATTTACTTGTTAGAGAGAGAGACAGAGGGATAAAGAGAGCACAAACAGGGGGAGCAGCAGGCAAGGGAGAAGTAGACTCCCCACTAAGCAGGGAACCTGAGGCAAAACTCCCTCCCGGGACCCCGGGATCATGACCTAAGCCAAAGGCAGACTCTTCACTGACTGGTCCATGTGTCCCAAGACATCACTCTTTTTTCTTTTCTTTTCTTTTTTTAAGATTTATTCATTTATTTGAGAGAGAGTGAGACTCTCAAGGAAACCGTGCTGAGGGCAGAGGCCCCACGCAGGGCTTCATCTCTTGACTCTGAGATCAGGACCTGCGCCAAAATCAAGAGTCAGAAGCCTAACTGACTGAGCCACTGAGGTGCCCCACGACACCGCCTTTTAAACACATTTCTTCCCTTAAGCATTCTCTCATCACCAGTCTCCTGGTCGTCTTATTGTGCTGCCTCTATTCCAGTGTGCTTTTTCATGCTCCTTCTTCTTTTCCCTACATGAAGTTGTAAAGGTCCCTACGGTTCAGTTTTTGGTAGTTTTCCTATTTTGTATTTCTACAAGACCTCATTTATTCCTTGGCCTTTTGGGAGCAGGTATACTTCAGCTCCCAAGCTTACATTTTTGCCACAGCACTGCAAATTCTAGAAAAGTGCATCAAGTATCAAGGCTCAGTGTTTCCGCATCCTCCAGTTCCTGGGGATAGATGATAATTTTGTTTTCTTTTGCTGACCATGGTAGTATATGATGCAGTTGAAATTAGTTAATTGATTGCCTAATACTTTTATGTTTCCTTCCAACAAAAAGGAAAAGTTCCAAGAGGGCTGACACTTTTTTTTTTTTTTTTTTAAGATTTTATTTATTTGAGAGGGAGAGAGAGCAAGCAGAGAACAAGAGCAGGGGGAGGGAGAAGTAGACTCCCTGATGAGCAGGGAGCCTGATGCAGGCCTCAATTCCGAGAAGCCAATCCCAGGATACTGCCGGGATCACGGGATCACAACCGGAGTAGAAGGCAGCTACTTAATCAACTGAGCCACCCATGCCCCTGGCACTTCGTTTTCTTTATTCAGCTTTTTATCTTGAAGGCAAGGAAAGTGCCTGTGATTTAGCAACTTAAGTATTTAAATTGAATCTAATGGATGAATGAACTGTACCTTCTGCTGAGCTACAAAATAAGTCTTTGTGTTTATTTATTAAAAATGAACAAATGCAAAAAGGTTTGACAGTAAAACTTTAAATAAAGAGAATAAAAATATAGGAATGCCTTGGTCGGCTCAGTCCGTTAGGCATTTGCCTTTGGCTCAGGTCATGAACCCCAGGTCCTGGGATCCAGTCCCACGTGAGGCTCCCTGCTTCTGCCTCTGTCTGCAACTACCCCCTTCTTCCTTGGGCTGTTATCTTTTAGAATACAGTTATATCCTTACAGGTTTGCATATGCAAAAGAAACTAGTTAGATTTAAAAGACATTAAACTCTTCAAACCATGGGAAATGTTGGAAGAAATTGTGTCAGAATTTATTCATATGGCAAAATTGAAATTTACTACTGAAGAAATGCAAGTTAAAGAAAATATCCATAAAGCAAAATTAAATATGTGGGAAATGCACAAACATTGCTGGTGACAACATTTTGGAAAGAAATTTTTATATGTCTTGAATCCTTAGTGTTTATCTAAATACAGGTGAAACCTTTGTGCCTAGATTTTAGTTTATTAAGAGACTATAAAAAATGAAGTACAAGAAGGTATATATTCAGGAACAAATAATGACCGAAGGAGACTATAGCATGTAGAGTCACCGGAAAGTTGTGTAGCCATTTAAAAATGTATGAGTGGAAGGCAATTTAGAATTGTATTGCACAGCAAAAATTCAAGCTATATTATTTACATACTATGGTCACAATTTGGTATTTAGAGACACACGATATGCATTTTAATTGATTAGTAATATGAAAATATGAATCAAAATTATAATTGAGGTGTTACTAAAATTGTGCAAGATAAAAATCCTAACTCAAGCGCTTTATTGAGGAACAGTTTTCAGCATCTTGCCGGTAGGCCCTCTTCTGCCCTGTTTCTTTTCAATGCATACAAAAGCCGCCTTTCATTCAAAAGGCAGAAGCCAGGAAGTGTAAATCTTAAAGAGAAAGTATGAATTTAGCCGGAGAGCTCCGATGCCGTGCACAGTTTATACCAAACTGGCAGCATCACATACGTGCACCCGTTGGGGCCGACAGAATCCGACAAACGGAGTAACCCGGAGAGGCCAGCCAGCTCGCTGGCACCCCGCGCCGCAGCTCCCTAACACCCGCCTCTGCACCTCCCACTCTCTTCCTTCCCATCCCCCATACACCCGCCCACTGACGCGGGCAGGCGGCTGCGCAGCCGCAGTAGCCGCCTCGGCCGCTCCTAGCCCGGGGGATCCTGGGACGAGGCTTTTCCGGAAGGACGGGCTCGGCGTCCGCGGCTAGGCCGGTGTTCCAGGCCCAGACCCAAGCCAGACCCGTGTTCCAGGCCTTCGTCCCAACACAGTCGCCGAGGCGGCGCTCTGGTGGCAGCGGAGGGCGCAGCGGGCCGCTCGTTGAGGTGGCCAGCCTCGCCGCCTCGCGAGTCGCTGTACGTGGCGGCGCCTCGCCCTTGGCCCGGAGCGGAACTGCTGGAGGAGCGGCCGCGCAGGCCTGACCAGGTGAACCCGGTCCCTTAACCGCCTTTTGGTGAATCATCTGCATAATAATCAGATTTGAGGTCCACAGCCCTTTGTGGTCCTGTTGTGGAACAGTTGTCGGTGGATGACTGACTGGTGTGTTGTGAGAGGCGCCACAGGGACTGCTTGCCCCTGAAAAGGAAAGCGAGCTCTCCTGCTCTTCGGGCTGCCTCGTTTCCTTGAAAGTTTTCGGGTTCTAACTGCGTGCTCGGGTACAGATCGGTGTGCCAGAGGAAGGCTTTCCCATGAAAGTGTCTCTTGGTAACGGTGAAATGGGCGTCTCCGCCCATCTGCAGCCTTGCAAGGCAGGAACCACACGGTTTTTTACCAGCAATACTCACAGTTCGGTGGTATTGCAAGGCTTCGATCAGCTTAGAATAGAAGGCTTGCTTTGTGATGTGACCCTGGTACCAGGTGATGGAGATGAAATCTTCCCCGTTCACAGAGCTATGATGGCGTCTGCCAGTGATTATTTCAAGGCAATGTTCACAGGTGGAATGAAAGAACAAGATTTAATGTGCATTAAGCTTCATGGGGTGAACAAGGTTGGTCTGAAGAAAATAATTGATTTTATTTATACTGCAAAACTTTCCCTTAATATGGACAATCTCCAGGACACACTTGAAGCTGCCAGCTTTTTACAAATTTTACCTGTTTTGGACTTCTGTAAAGTATTTCTTATTTCAGGAGTCTCTTTAGATAACTGTGTTGAAGTTGGGCGAATTGCTAACACCTACAATCTTATCGAAGTGGATAAATATGTCAATAATTTCATCCTGAAGAATTTTCCTGCATTATTAAGTACTGGGGAGTTTCTGAAACTCCCCTTTGAACGGCTTGCCTTTGTGCTTTCTAGTAATAGTCTTAAGCACTGTTCTGAACTTGAGCTCTTCAAGGCTGCCTGTCGCTGGCTAAGGTTGGAAGACCCTCGGATGGATTATGCTGCAAAATTAATGAAGAATATTCGATTTCCATTGATGACACCCCAGGATCTCATCAATTACGTGCAGACAGTAGATTTCATGAGAACAGACAATACCTGTGTGAATTTGCTTTTAGAAGCTAGCAATTACCAGATGATGCCGTATATGCAGCCAGTGATGCAGTCAGATAGAACTGCCATTCGATCAGACTCGACACACTTGGTCACATTAGGAGGAGTTTTGAGACAGCAGCTGGTTGTCAGTAAAGAATTACGGATGTATGATGAAAGGGCACAAGAATGGAGATCGCTAGCCCCCATGGATGCTCCTCGATACCAGCATGGTATTGCTGTCATTGGAAACTTTCTTTATGTAGTTGGTGGCCAAAGCAATTACGATACGAAAGGAAAAACTGCTGTTGATACAGTTTTCAGGTTTGATCCTCGGTATAATAAATGGGTGCAGGTTGCATCACTAAACGAAAAGCGCACATTCTTCCACTTGAGTGCCCTCAAAGGACATTTGTATGCTGTTGGTGGGCGAAGTGCAGCTGGTGAACTGGCCACGGTAGAATGTTACAACCCAAGGATGAATGAGTGGAGCTATGTTGCAAAAATGAGTGAACCCCACTATGGCCATGCTGGAACAGTGTATGGAGGCCTAATGTATATTTCAGGAGGAATTACTCATGACACCTTTCAGAATGAGCTCATGTGTTTTGACCCAGATACAGACAAATGGACACAGAAGGCTCCAATGACCACGGTCAGAGGTCTGCACTGCATGTGTACAGTTGGAGACAAGCTCTATGTCATTGGTGGCAATCACTTCAGAGGAACAAGTGATTATGATGATGTTCTAAGCTGTGAATACTATTCGCCAACCCTTGACCAGTGGACACCAATTGCTGCTATGCTAAGAGGTCAAAGTGATGTTGGAGTTGCCGTCTTTGAAAATAAAATCTATGTTGTAGGTGGATATTCTTGGAATAATCGTTGTATGGTAGAAATTGTCCAAAAATATGACCCAGAAAAGGATGAGTGGCATAAAGTTTTTGACCTTCCAGAATCACTTGGTGGCATTCGAGCTTGTACTCTCACAGTTTTTCCACCGGAGGAAAACCCTGGATCACCTTCTAGAGAATCACCTCTTTCAGCACCTTCGGATCATTCTTAGGACTAAGATGTAGTACCTTTGCAGTGCATCATGGATGATCTGATACTTCCCCTTCGGTTGTATCTTATAATGATTGGTACAGTTATTAGATAAAATGGTAATTGATGTTCTTTGTCTTGTTTGGTTCTGTGTTTATCATATGGTTAACAAATGCATTCTGAAAATGTATTCAACATAGCCAGCTGTTTTAGCAAATGTAAAAAGATACGTAGAAAAATGTTTGAGATGTGTTTGTGGTGTTGTGTAAGTCAAATTGTAGGTGATTGTAGTAAATGTATAATTATGTTCATTATGCTTCAAAGCTGCAAGTTTTCATCTTTGACTTCAAAACATCAAAGGGAGGCTGCCTGCCCTGACCTAAAATAAACAAAAGGTCACCAAATATTATCACCTACCTCCCTTTTTTCGTATAGTTTTTGACATCGTTGCCAATTCACCTGATTGAGTGCATTCAGAATATGTGAAGTTTCTTAGATAGGAGAAGTAAACAGTGTAGCCCTAAGTCAGCATTTTGTATCTCTCTCTGGAGAGAGGGAAGGGGAGAGAGAGAATATAAATATGTATGTACGTACATTACATACATGTGTATATACATCCATACGTCCATACACATACACATTTAATTTTTAAATTGATTGGTATTTCAGCTATAGGGAAATTGTTTTTAAATTAATTTTTTTCTTCTACCTAGCAGCTATTTCTATTCAAGTGGGAATTCAGTACCAGAAAATAAGTATAGAGTCATACTAAATTGAAACAGATAAGGGCTACAACATATTAGGTTGACTACCAAATCTGTCATTTGGCTAAATTGTTATTTCAGATGAATCATATTACTTTTTCTGCTGTGTATTGTTTTCTATAGAGTTGCTTTTATACAGGCTATTTAGCAGAGTTCAGGCTTCTGAGAATTGGTTTTGCTGAGTAAGTTAAAGTAAGCTCTGCTCTTCTGCCTTTTTGTTCAGTAAAACTTATATGAGGAAAGCTAAGAATGAAATATGCTGAACAAAGCTGTAGGATTTTAAGTTCAGTCTCCCAACTTAGTCATTCTAACATGATCGTTTGATTTGGGGTGGTTGCTCTAGGCAGTGTATGCCCTGAGCTTTGTGGGATCTGCCTCAAGGCTGTGATCTGAGCAAGCAGGAGATAGACTCAGTTCTGTTTCAAATCAGAAAAATGTCCCTTTGTCTGTGTCTAAAGAACAGGACCAACTTCAGATTCCCTAAGAAGCCAGTTACAGAAAGCCTAGGCCACTGCTGATTTTCAAACAGGTACTAAAGTAGATGTTCAGCCTCTGAAATACCAAGGGCATCCCTACTGGTTGAGAATCATATGGGGAGATCTTAATGAGACCTTTTCAGCGAATGGGAGTCATAGGAGACCTTTGTATGTAGTGAGTTATTCTAGAGAGGTACTTTCCTGGAATAATTGCCTACCTGAAGAAGAATTTACATAGGCACATATACATACATATAAATATATCCCTACACTTGGGAAGTTGTCATAGTATAAATCAGGAATGATCTTCTCTTCACTGACAATCCCATAATAAAACTCAGGAACCCAGACAAAAGGAATTGGCTTCCAGGGATCTGAACCTTACTGCCCATACAAGTGTTGATTCATTTTAATGCTTTTTATGATTTCTGCCTTGGCAGAAAATTTCATACTTTCTATGTTTTTTTAAATGACTGATTTTTTTATTACTAAAAATAGCACAGTTGAGTACATGTAGAAAATAGAAAAAGTAGAAATTGATGTTAACTTTGTGCATTAAATAAGCAAGAAATGGCATCCCAATCATTTCTTTATTAATGAAGTTAAATATTTGTGTTTTTTGAGTAGCTCTGTTTCCTCTGAATGTTTGTGTCCTTTACCCTTGTGATACCTATTGGACTTGCTTTGTTTTTTTCATACCAAGTTATAGGATCTCTTTATATAATAAATATAATTTAACTGGCATTTGTTTGCATTGATTTCTTTTTCTTAATCTATTACAGTTTTACAAAGGCAGGGCCATTCAGTTAATTTTAGAGATAAAATTTGTCCATCTTTTTGCATTTTGACCTTTTAGGGATAATTCTGCTATTTTTTTTTTTTTTATGTAGTATTGATGTATTATTACTCTTGGTGCTAATTCTCACCTGCTGAGGTGGTATTGCTCTGCTTGCCTTCTGTTCTGCACAAGCTTTTCTCTTTACCTTGTTGAAAAAAGGTTTTTGCCTTCTATTACAGTTAACTGTTGCTTTGTAACTAGCTAAGAATTGCTTAACTAGATAAGCTAACTATTCCACCTATATCCCCTACCTCCAGCCTCACACCCTCCACCTCTCACCCTCTTAGAATTTTCTGCAGTGGACAGCTGTCTTGGCAGTCCTAGAGTAGGTGACTGATGGTATGCTAATGCTACTAATTACACCTGGAATTCTTTGCTTATAGATAAAGAAATTTTCAGTGACTTTAAAATGGTTGGAAAGAGATTTTACTTTCATAAGCTAATAATTTTTTATGGGAGATTAAGACTGAAAAAAAGGATAAACTGTAAACACATTAGATATTTTTAATGTTTCTTATTTTTCTAAGTTTCAAAATTAATGTTCATTAGTTTTTCTGATTATAGAAGTAATTTATGTGTATTATAGAAAGTACAGGAAAATAAAAGTGAAACTGTAAATGATCAATGATTTCCACATGCCAAGGGTAACTTCTGTTAACATTGGATATATTATACATGTATATAGGTACAGACATTTGTCAAATATTTTTCAAATATGCCAGGCCCTAACCTAAAATCTGGATGATAAAAGGAAATAAATCCAACTTTGAAACACACTGCTATCATTATGACTTTTTCTTCAGGTTTTATAAAATATTTATATATTAAAAAATAATGTGCTTTTTTCCTAGTTATCAAATACATGTGCATTAAGAAAAACAGATTCTGTTTTTTACTCAAATCCATACTTCTTTTTTTCCCTTCTTGCCAACAGAATTCCTGTAGTTTACCCATAAAGCAAACACATTCATTCATGTTCATATTTTTCTGGTTCATAATTAAAATTACCTGGTTCTGATTACAAAGACAAAGTATGCTCCTACAGAACATTTCATTCAAAACTACAAAAACACACCATCAAGAGAAATAAAACCAATGTCCTATCCACAGCTCAACCAATTATTAACTGAAAGACTCTAAGCTCTCAAAGCTAACGTTTACCCTTTTGTCAATGGCATTATGGTGGGTATTAATAATTGTGGTATCTTATCAAAATTACAAGTTGAGAATGTTACAAAGTGATTGGCATAAGACATGCACTGGGAAGCATTTAGTGAAGGATAGTTGGTACTAATAAAGTTGGCATTTTGCATCATAATTTTTGACTTTTTTTTTTAATAAACATGTATTATTTGCCCTAAGGGTACAGGTATAGTACATAGCACTCACCATAGCACATACCCTCACCAGTGTTCATCACCCAGCCACCTCATCCCTTCCTCCCCTGACCCTCCAGCAACCCACAGTTTGTTTCCTGAGACTAAGAGTCTCTTATGGTTTGTCTCCCTCCCCAGTCCCATCTTGTTTCATTTTTTTCCCTCCCTTCCCCCATGACCCCTCACCCCCACCTCTCAAATTCCTCTTACCAGAGAGATCATATGATAATTGTCTTTCTCTGAATGACTTTTTTCACTTAGCATGATACCATCTAGTTCCATCCATGTTGATGCAATGACAAGATTTCAGGGTTTTTTGATGGCTGCATAGTATTCCATTGTGTATATATACCACATCTTCTTTATCCATTCATCTGTTGATGGACATCCAGGTTCTTCCCATAATTTGGCTATTGGGGACATTGTTGCTATAAACATTTGGGTGCATATGCTGCTTTGGATCACTACATTTGTATCTTTAGGGTAAATACCCAGTAGTGCAATTGCTGGGTCATAGGGTAGCCCTATTTTCAACTTTTTGAGGCTCCTCCATACTGTTTTCCAGAGTGACTGCACCAGCTTACATTCCCACCAGCAATGTAGGAGGGTTCCCCTTTCTCTGCATCCTCACCAACATCTGTCATTTCCTGACTTACTAATTTTAGCCATTCTGACTGGTGTGAGGTGGTATCCCACTGTGGTTTTGACTTCTGTTTCCCTGATGGTGAGTGATGTTGAGCACTTTTTCATGTGTCTATTGGCCATTTGGATGTTGTTGTCGTCGTCTTCTTCTTCTTTTTAAATTTATTTGACAGACACAGCAAGAGAGGGAATACAAGTAGGAAGAGTGGGAGAGGGAGAAGCAGATTTCCTGCCAAGCAGGGAGCCTGATGGCGGGGCTCCATCTCCTGGGATTATGACCTGAGCTGAAGGCAGAGGCATAATGACTGAGCCACCCAGGCGCCCCCGTTTGGATGTCTTCTTTGCAGAAATGTCTGTTGTTGTCTTCTACCCATTTCTTGATTGGATTATTTGTTCTTTGGGTGTTGAGTTTGGTAAGTTTTTTTTATAGATTTTAGACACTAGCCCTTTATCTGATTTGTCCTTCACAAATATCTTTCATTCTGTCTTTTCATTGTCTTTTGGTTTTGTTGACTGTTTACTTTGCTGTGCAAAAGCTTTTGATCTTGATGAAGTCCCTATAGTTCATTGTTGCCCTTGCTTCCCTTCCCTTTGGCACGTTTCTAGGAGAAGTTGCTGCGGCTGAGGTCGAAGAGGTCGCTGCCTGTGTTCTCAAGGATTTTGTTGGATTCCTGTCTCACATTGAGGTCTTTCATCCATTTTGAGTCTATTTTTATGTGTGGGGTGTAAGGAAATGGTCCAGTTTCATTCTTCTTCATGTGGCTGTCCAGTTTTCCCAGCACCATTTGTTGAAGAGACTGTCTTTTCTCCTTTGGATATTCTTTCCTCTTTGTCAGAGATCAGTTGACCATAGAGTTGAGGGTCCATTTCTGGGCTCTGTATTCTGTTCGATTGATTTATGTGGTTTGACTTTAGTTTTATCTTAATGATTTTCATAGGTTATTTTTCTTAGAAAGTATTAAATACCTGTACAATTTTGCACTCATGAATGTACCTTCATATTTTTTTCCATTTCCCTATGAGTATATTTAAACATCTACCCTAAATATATCTATTAAATTAATAGATTAATTAATCTATTAAATATCAACCCTCATTAGAAATTGAGCAAGATTTAATATTCCTACATAAAATTTTGTCCATGTCTGACTCTGTAATAAATTCTAAAGAAGTAAAATCTGAGTCAAATAGTGTAGGCTCTTAAAATACATTCCAAGAGTGTACCAATATGCATTTCCAGCAGAATGTGTTTAGTGATTATTTGGAAGGAAATCTTTACAGTTCTAGCTTTCTTGTTTGGGTTTTTTCTTCTTTTTTTATTACAACACTGAAATTTTTGTTTATTGAGTATGTGTATTCTTCACTTGTGAATCATCTTTTCCTATCTTTTACTTTAAATCTCTTATTTGCTGCAAAGAGTTTTTTTTTTCCTCCATTTATGGCATTTTTATGGGCCCAAGGCTACTCAACTTTTTAGTTGAGATATTATGGACATGTATTGGTTGAGGTCCACAAATAATGATTTGAGATATATAGATATGATATAAATATAGATAGATATAGATAGATATACAATCACCACAGTCAGTGTAATTAATATTCATCACCACAAATAGGTACAAATTTTTTTCTTGGAATGAGAACATTTTAAGATTTACTCTCAGTTGGGGTACCTGGGTGGCTCATGGGTTAAAGCTTCTGCCTTGGGCTAATGGTTTCAGGGTACTGGGATTGGGCTCTCTGCTCAGCAGGGAGCCTGCCTCCCTTTCTCTCTCTCTGCCTGCCTCTCTGCCTACTTGTGATCTCTGTCAAATAAATAAATAAAATCTTAAAAAAAAAAAAGATTTACTCTCGGCAACTTTCAAATATACAACAATATTATTAACTGTAGTCACATGCTGTACCCTACATCCTAATTTATCTTATAACTGGAAGTTTGTGCCTTTTGACCCCCTTCACCATTCCATATAATGCAGTCAAATATGTCCATCTTTTTTGCATTTTGAACTTGTGGTGGTAATTTTGCTGTTTTTTCCATAGTACTGATGTCACATTTCTCATCTTATCAGTTGCTTTATCAGCTCTAATTCTTACCTTGCTAAGGGAGCATTTACTGCTTATCTCTTGTTCAAATTGCTTTTCTTTCTGATTGAAATGAACATGAATTTTTAAAATAAATTTTCAAAAATTCCTTTTACATTAATATTAGTCTATTTACAGTAAGTATTTTCCCATCTTATTTCCTTAAGTATGTGTCTTAATATGCAAAGTTTTTTTGGCAATGTAGTGAAATTACTTTTTCCTTTGTCATTTTTAAATATTTGCTTGTGTATTTTTTCCCACTGTGATATGGTATAATTATCCCAGTATTTTATATTATTGTTATGAATATCACATTTTACTATACTTCTAGCATAAAATCTAATGTATGTTTTCAAATTATTATCCACTTGTTCCTATCACCCCTTTTTGGATAATTTTTACTTTCTCCCTGAATTTTTATGCTTTTTAAAATCATATAATAATATCTTATATGGGCCATTTAGGGTCTTTCTTCAGTTCCGATGATCTTTTCTTCACGTTGTCTTTGGTATATAGATTGTTGTTTTGAATGATTTTGTTTTCACATTGTATTCCAAACTTTATTGCAGCAGTATAGGAAATGCATGGTTTTAGCATGTTGCTTTTTTGACATCATTACTGTCATTGATTCTTAAGTTTTTGGATGAAACATTAGTCTCATTGATTTGTAACAGATTTTTGGGTGGATTCTCTTGTGTTTTCACCTTAGAGAATCATATTATATTATCTGCATAGTATAAAAACCTTGTTCTATATTATTTGTATCATAACTTAAAAGATTGGTTAATACTTCCAGGAAAATTATAGTAGTGACACATGTCATCATGTCTTATAGGTAATTTTAATAGGGGTGATTGTAGTTTTCTAATTTCTTTGTTAAAGAGAGATGTTCTTGCTTTTGTTCATCAAAGGTGATTGTTCGCAGTGCAGAACTGGTAAAGTTTTCCTTAACAAAATGCATGAATAATAAATTTATTCCTCTATTTACTTCGTAACAGTCTGTGAACAACCACTTTCTAGGGACTGATATTATTCTGCCATCTACTGGTTGGAATTAAAAGTCCTCATTTTAGACGGATTCCAGAAAATGTATCTCCTTAAAAACAACAGCAAAAAACCCCAGAAACCCCAGTATGACAAAAACTACGAGAAATTTTTGTAGCATCAAGTCTTCACAGACCCAATTACCTAATAAATATGTAAAACCTATGATAACTCTTGGTGGATATAGTGGGTCAGATAATCAAAGAAAATGTATTTTTTGGCATCAAATAAAAATACACATTTTAAATTGCTTTGACCTTTATTTAATTGATTAATCCATATAAATCGCCAACTATCTAAAGTCTATAACATTTTTTTAAGATTTTATTTATTTATTTGACAGAGAGAGACCACAGGTAGATAGAGAGGCAGGCAGAGAGAGAGAGAGAGGGAAGCAGGCTCCCCGCCGAGCAGAGAGCCTGATGGGGGACTCGATCCCAGGACCCTGAGATCATGACCTGAGCCAAAGGCAGCGGCTTAACCCACTGAGCCACCCAGGCGCCCATAAAGTCTATAACATTTTTAAAGGATTTATTTATTTATTTATTTATTTATTTATTTATTTATTTATTTATTTATTTTAGAGAGCATGGGCCAAGGTATTGCACATGGGAGGAAGAGTAGAGGGGAAAGGGAAAGGGAGAGGGAGAGAACCCTAAGCAGACTCCCACTCTGGGGACTCCCACTCCCACAAAGGGCTTGATCTCATGACCTGAGATCATGACCTCAGCCAAACCAAGAGTTGGAGGCTTAACCCACTGAGCCAGGCAGGTGCTCCCAAAAGTCTGCAACACTGTATCTAAGCATCCACACCCACTACTGCATGCCTTCCTTGGCGGGGGGGACGACGGTGGGCAGGGAAGACATTCCCCATTCCTTTTAGGATGATGGTGGGCAGGGAAGACATTCCCCATTCCTTTTAAATTGTTTTTAGCAAAGAGCTTCATTATGAAGACACTTATAGAGTAAATATTTTGCAATAACAAAGAATATAATATGCCATATATCCAGGTATAAATAAATCTGACAAACTTACAATATTCAAAGGGCTTTTTATATTGGCTCGCCCGTATGGATGCTAGGATCGGATCACTGCTCCAGCCACATGGCTTTCACTCAGCCCCAACAGCAACATATTTACAGAACCACACAGTAACTTCTGAACCAGCTGATGCAAATTCTTTAGAGTACCATTCATGGGCTCAAAGAAAGCCTGTTTCTCAGCTATGGGAACAGTAAGAGTGGCATAACTACCCATTTCTAATTCTCCAAAATACTGTCTCAGAGTAAAATATTCTCATCCATAAAGCATTCTTTTCCTCAGGATGGATATGACTGAAAACAGGTGACTTCTTACTGATGCCTCCTGAAGGCTATCAAGAGTACACATAGTCCCATATTTCTTTTCTAGATAGAGCTGAAGGAACAAGGTTATATTTCCTGCAATCTTAGAACAAGAGGAGGCAGGTATTTCATTGTGTAGAGCCCCAACCGCCGTTCTAAGTCCACAGAGTGTTCTGGTTCTTTACTGGTCTGTCTTCCAGAAAGCTGTTACTGTACAGGTAGAGACTTATCGTCCTTTGCCTGTCAGCACCATCTGTTTAGATATGAGTCAAAGGGCAGGTCTAATTTTTACTGACTCAAACAACTTTTTCCTAGTTGGGAAACATAGTTTATCACTTGCAAGTGAAGGAAATATTCTTCCATCCAGGAATTCGTGATTCATAAAAACTCTAGGGGCGCCTGAGTGGCTCAGTGGGTTAAGCCTCTGCCTTCAGCTCAGGTCATGATCTCAGGGTCCTGGGATTGAGCCCCACTTTGGGAATCTCTGCTCAGCAGGGAGCCTGCTTCCCCCTCCCCCTCTGCCTGCCTCTCTGCCTACTTGTGATCTCTCTCTCTCTCTGTCAAATAAAATAAAATCTTAAAAAAAAAACTAATTCATGGTAATCATTAACCAAAACATATTCAATATAGAATCCTAGAGTCAGTAATAACATTTATTTCTTCATACTAGGCAAAAATTTTTACTACAGCTTTTTATTAATGTCTCCAACCTTCTCTAGATGAGAAAATCACATATTTCATAAAACCTTCCATATATCATGTATACAGACACACATGAAGATGTTACTTAAGCTCAAAGACTGGGGAAAGAGTTTTCTAACCTTCAAGATTGCTCTGCCTTCCTGAGCTCACCCAGGCCCTGAAACATTGACTTTATCCTACAAGAGGAGTGGGTTGTGGATTCCATTGACACTGTCCACTTCATTCACTTCTTGGGTTTCAATATATTCTATATTCATCCTCACCACTGATCTGGGAGCTAATTCAGCCATGCACAGCAGGTTCATGGCTCTCATTCAGGGAACCTCTATGTGTAGACCAAACTCAAGAAGATCTCTCTCCACTTAGCTCCCAGACCCAATGTCTAGAAATGGATGAGGATTCCCTGCTGGACACTTCCAGTTAGTCCACATTCCCAGTGTACAACACCCTGCTGACATGAAGTATCTACTGTTGCAGAAAAGAGAAACCCCATCAAGATCTCAGTAGCAATCAGGGTTGTAACTTTGAGAATAACTGAAGTCTGATGAAGCCTTGATCTTACGCAGAGTCAGGAGTGGGGAGGGGACTTTATTCAGGAGAATGACAGAATTAGCCATCTTATCACAGCCATGAACCAGACCTGAACTATAAACAAGTCACCAGCTGGATGCTTTATCTTTAAAAATCATGAAAACAACTGATCATTCTGTTCCATTGCATTTGCCTGGGGTTGTTACTAAACCTTAGTGACGTCACAGGACCCAGCTGTTCTAGTCGAAGAAATGGGCCGTTTTTGAATACTTAATCGCACACGTGTTCAGGATGCGGTTTGGGAGATGAGTAAAGATGGTGGTATCAGGCACAAGAAACGTGCAGGACCTGACAACCCCTAAGCTCCAGGCCTGCACAGAAAGAGTGATGGGTTTTCCCTCTAGTCCACCTTATTTTTAAACCCACCCACTGCTGGCTTTCAGGAGACTAGGGGCACAGAAAAAAAAAAAAAAAAAAAAGCTCGGCAATAGTCTAACTCCTTAACAGCCTTGTCCAGCTCTTAGGAATGCCTTCACGCCCCAGACCTAACCTCTTCCACAGCCCCAATAATTCTATTCTCCTTACCCAAATTGGGCATTTGATCTATTAACCTTCTTTTATTAATATCAAGGATATAGTCCTGAGAAACATTGTTTTCTCACATTATAGATTTGTGTCGTCTGATTGCACGTTTCTGTGTACCCTCATTTTGAAGACTCTGAGCCATGTGGCCACTTGGACACAAAAGAATAGAAACCCAATTTCCAACCCAAACACAAAGCTTCATGTAACAGGTTTTCATCCTCTACCATTATAGTTTCCAGGGAAACAGGAACAGGATTCTCCGCCATCCCGTGGCCCATGGGACAATCCTCTCAGCTTCTGAGTGATGATTGCTTTCTTACCAATGACTACCCCAGTTCCACTGTGTTCCTGGGGCCTCCAGGAGAAACACTAGTTCACACTAGCTCAAGCTTTCTTGTCCAGAGCCTGATATTCTCTTCCCTGATTTCCTTAGAATCATTAGTCGAAGTTCAAATCCTAGAAGAATCCCCTTTCTACCCCTTCCTTCTGAACTTTATCATGATTCTTTGTGGTGAATGCTGGTGAATGTGGTGAAAGCACAAGTTAAGGCTTGGTTTGACTATAGATCTGTTGCTGTCAGTCTACACCTGTGAGACTTCATTACATTCCAGGAAAGGAAGGTGTGTGAGAGTAACCAAAGAGTAAGCACAATCTTCAGCCCTATCTGTACTGTCGGTGGTCAGAGAGAGGATCATTTGATGCTAAATTTTCGGGGAAAGGGAGTGGGAGGCTGGCAGATGCCCCCTTTTATTTTATACAAAAAATAATGTTTTAAACTGTTTTTTAAATATCTGAGAGATTTTAGGAAAAAATAAATCTCTTTCTTTGACTAATGTGAAAAGAAAAAAAAATGAGGATGGGGGAAATCGATAACCAAGAAATCTTGTCTGTTATTTTCTCATAGCTATCGTGCAGGTAACTTGAATATTAAAAAATCAGCAATGTGATCATATCTGCACCCAAATCCCTTGTAACGAGAAGTGCCCTCTTGGAAACATTGATTCTGAAGACCTGGAAGATGAGAAGCAGGTTTCATAGGCTTGACTCCTAAGAGCATAAAACACACAACCTACAGGGTGAGAACGGCAAAATCACTGAAGAGCAAAAGAAATCACAGGGAGACACCGCTACAGACTGCCCTCCAAAGATAGCTACGACAGTATCTCCCATCCCACATGTGTCCTGAGAACTTTGCAATTTCTCAAAACGTTGAATCTACTTCACCTCCCGTTAAATACAGGAGGGCTTGGTAATTGCTATAAAAGAATTTGTTAGAAATAATGATGCACGACTTCCAAGTTTACATTAGAGTTTATCACCCTTGACACTACCGATACTTGAGGCCAGACAGTTCTCTGTGGTGGGGCCCTGTCCCGTGCACGGGGGGACATTCAGCAGTATGTGTGGCTTATGTCCACGAGATGCCAGTAACAGCCCTCATCAGTTGCGACAACCAAAAATGTCTCTGGACATTGCCCAAAGTCCCCTGGGGGACAAAATCATTCTCACTGGGAACCACTGGGTTAGATCATGAAAGACGATAGAGCTTGGTCACTGGGCCCCTCATTTTTTGAGCCCTCGGGCCCCGTGTAAACAGTGCAACGGTACTGGGTCCACCAGTCTGTCAGAAAAAAACAGACGTCAAGGAGAAGTTAGAGTGAGGTGCTCCTGCTCCCAGGGCCAGCTGAGATCCTAGCTGAGACCTGTAAGCCTCAGACATAGCAGTGAAAATGTCTACCAACCATCAAGTCATCCTCAGCCATCCAGAGCGGGTGTGTACCAAATTAGTATCATGCATTTTAGAATAATTTGTTTCAAAGCTATAGTAATGGGGAGAATTTGTATTGGGAGCCCCGATCCACTGCACCCCTGCCTGCCTGCTCCCTCGCTGGACACCTGCCTGGAACCATAGTCCAGAGTACACGACATCCTCATACTATGAGACAGCTGAAAAGTGTCCCCTTTCACACATGCCTGAAGGACAGAACCTACCTCAGAGTTCCTTGGGAAAGATGGACCATCACCCAAATCCAGAAGACACAAAGCACCTGTTTCCACCACCAGATGCTCCCACAGGTCTTCAACCCCTTCAGCACAGACCACAGCCAGGCTGCCTGGAGCCCCGCCACCCTCCATGACCTCCTCTCCAGCCTTCATCGCTGCCTGGGACACCGGAAGCCCAGGGAAGAAGACAACCCTGCCTGTCTGTGTCTGGGGATCGTGGTCTGGAAGGATTTCCAAAGCATCCATCTCTATCTGAAGGAAAAGAAACACAGCCACTGTGCCTGAGCATCAGATGAGAAATAGCTGAACCAAAATCATGAACTTAAAAAAAAATGTATTGTCTAGAATGGATTTACAGAAAACA
The DNA here is from genome assembly GCF_902655055.1 of Lutra lutra. Taxonomy (NCBI): domain Eukaryota; kingdom Metazoa; phylum Chordata; class Mammalia; order Carnivora; family Mustelidae; genus Lutra; species Lutra lutra. The sequence goes on along the minus strand of NC_062290.1, from coordinate 47,204,441 downwards.
TCTTCAGAGAGAACATGATCTACTTTCTTAAATAAATGACTTTATGATGTAATTTTTTTAAGTCTGTTTAAGTTTTGGGGTATATTTTGCATCTCCAAAATATAAAGTCCAATCCTTTATGAAAAAGTACTTTAGCATAGTATTTTGTTGAAGACATGTGTCAGTTAAATGAATGCCGGCCACTGTAACTGATCTACAGAAAACTATAACAGGAATTATATAACTGTATACCTTTATATATAATATAATATAATATAGATTATATATATATTATATAATATCTTATGTAATATGTTATATATTATATAACTATAACAGGAGTTCCTGCTCAGATGACTCCACTGTTTGGCTCTTCTTCAAACAGTGATTCAGGGACACCGGAACCTTCTCTTCTGTGACTTTGCCATATTCCACATAGGACTCCAAATGCGTCTGTGGTACTTGAGTCTATTCCAATCATTTGCAAAGGGGAAACGTGGGGTGGATCACAGGGGCACAGGGGATGATTTCAGGGACCCAAACTGTACCAGTGCAGGGCAATATCACTTCATCAACATTTGTGTGGCCCGAATTTATTCTCATGGGTGGTCTCAGTGTAAAGAAGTTTCCACTGAGAAGCAGACTGCTGGAGTGACTCATAAAGAGGAAACAAGTTCAATGAAAAAGAGCAGCCTTCATTGTTACATTAGTCGTACTAATGTTTTTTTTTTTTTAAAGGAGTTGGGTTTTTTTTAAGATTTTATTTATTGATTTGACAGAGAGAGATCACAAGTAGGCAGAAAGGCAGGCAGAGAGAGAGGAGGAAGCAGGCTCCCCACTGATCAGAGAGCCCGATGCGGGGCTCGATTCCAGGACCCTGGGACCATGACCTGAGCCGAAGGCAGAGGCTTTAACCCACTGAGCCACCCAGGCGCCCCCGTACTAATGCTTTTTCAAGGGGAAAAATAACCAATAAGTTGGCAGCACACACTTTGAAATTCCCGAACAGCTGACCTGACACAATTTAAACCAGGGCGAGATTCAGTGGCTATCACTCTTTAGAATTGATAGCATCACTGACCCTTTGAAAGAAGCATTCAAGTTGATTCCCTAAGGCACAGCCTGACACCAGATGCGTAGAGATGAGGTCTCGGAACACTCCGTAAAATTCAAAGTTATTTCCTCATTAGGTGAGGTAGCTGAGCAAGGCAAGAGGAGGTGGTTCCTTGCAGGTCCTTGGGGCTCACTGAAATAAAAGATGAGAGTGAGTCTTCTACTGATAACCAACCTTGTGATTCTCATCCTGCTACCCTAAATACTGAAAATACAAACGTGAAGGAAATTTTCTTGCCCGTAGACATTTTTTGGTCTTGTTTTCTTTTGTTTTTAAATCCCCCACTGGCTATTCCATTATAACTTTCCTTATAGAACCAAGAGGAATTTATAAAGGATCTTCAGATCTGTTGAACTCCCACATTACATAAAGCATACCTCTGTAGTATTTGCTCGTATTATTCTTTCTCCTATAATTGCCATACTTGTTTTCCTCGTGAATATTGACGGTGCACTGGAAACAATGGAGACTGGTACTGGATGCCTAGAAAAACAGGTTGGGTAAGAGGAAGTCTCTCCCCTTAGGTATTTTATAGACCCCTGGAGGGCGATATTCCAAGGAGAAAATAGGGCAGGTCAGGGGTCAGTCCCTTTGGGTGCTTTTAAAAAAAATAGTATATCCTAGTTAACTTATAAAGAACAGAAATTCATTGGTCACAGTTCTAGAAGTTGGAAATCCAGTATCAGGGTGTCTCTTATAAGGGCCCCGATTTCATCAGGGATATGGCCTTGTACTCTCATCACCTCCAAAGGGCCCCCACCAGATAGCATCATTTCAGGGTTAAGACTTCAACAATTTCCAAACATTCATTAGCAGTTCATTAAAAGCTCCATGACTGCCATCTAAAAGAGACAATATAACCATCCTTAGTACCAAAGAAGAGTGAGTAGGTATATTAGCAAGAAAGAGCAAGTGGGGCCAAAAACTGAGAATCCACATCTTCATTTTTGGACCTGAAGTCACACTCTGCTTTTTACCTGCCAAACTGTGGAAATCGAACTGAAGTGGAGCCCAGTCTCCCTCTCAAATGGATGGAGAAAAGAGCATCCAATTGATTGTTCATTGTTGTCTGAGTTATCTCCAGAGCACCTCAGGATAAAGCTCATTCAGTGACGCTTCAGGAAAGATCTACCACAACTCATGGATTAATAGCCTGGTTGCTGTAGGCCGTGTGAATGGGGGAGAATTTGAGTTTAGATGTGTGGCACTCTGTAGGACACCAGGCTAGTTATTTTTCTGTGATGACCAAGTTAAGGCAAATTTGAGATGAGACCATCCTTGGGGGCTTCCTCTAGTGCTGGGCAAAAGCTGAAAATTGTGCTCTTGCAACCGAAACCCCAGATCCCTTTGCACCTGAAAGCAACTAGAATCCCAGTGGTTTCAACAATAATCCCAGTAGACATTGTTGACACCAGGAAGAGTAGAGTGGATATTTCAGGCATGGTCTCATATAGTCCTAGCAAACATGGCCGTGATGAAGCAAACCATTTTGGTCATTCATGAATGCCTCCTGGTAGGATGAAGAGATCGGAGAGCATGCTGCAGTTAACATGACATACTGAGCCAGGGCACTGGGCCCCGTGCCAAGGAGGGCCAAGTGAGTCCATGACTAGGAGCTGTCAAAGATGGCTATGTACCTTCTAGGTAAAGAGTAGGAATGTAGAGGGGTAAGGCAAGGTAACTTCCTATGCAAAACGAAAAGAGTTCAGAATAGAAGGTGAGAGTAAGTTTGTCACATGATAATAATATTTACACAGTTTTGAATTTAGGACAAAAAACTTTCCTTTTTTTTTTGGAATAGATCAGTTTGCAACTGATCTATTCCTCTGAAAGTCCTTTGGGAAATTTGAAATTACACGCAAAAATATAAACAAAGATTCAGGGGTGCCTGGGTGGCTCAGTCAGTTAAATGTCCCACTTTTGGTTTCGGCTCAGGTCATGATCTCAGGGTCGTAAGATGGAGCTCTGCATTGGACAACAGTCTCCAAGGGGGTTCTGCTTGAGATTCTGTCCCTCTCTCTCTCTGCCCCTCCTCCTGCTCTCTCTCTCTCTCTCAAATAACTAAATAAATCTTTTTAAAAAGAAGGGGCGCCTGGGTGGCTCAGTGGGTTAAAGCCTCTGCCTTCAGCTCAGGACATGATCTCAGGGTCCTGGGATCGAACTCCACATCAGGCTCTCTGCTCAGCAGGGACCCTGCTTCCCCCTCCCGCTCTGCCTGCCTCTCTGCCTACTTGTGATCTCTCTCTCTCTCTCTCTCTGTCAAATAAATAAAATTTAAAATCTTTTTAAAAAATCTTTTAAAAAAGGATTCACATTGATTATGTTCTTTTAGTTGCCAATTTTTACTACCAATGGTGCAAAAATTAGTTGCTGGAGAGTGAACAAATCTTAGGTATTACAATGATTGCTGCTCTTTAAATCAAACCTGTTCAACAAAATCCTATTCCCTAATATTTATTTTCTCACTATCTCTTATCTTGTTGGTTTTTCTTGAGTATCTTATGTGAAGTATTGACACTGAGTTCATGAAAGTTACAGAAAATGCAAGTTTAGAGCAATAAAATTACATCAAACAGATTGCTCACCAGACAACTCTTCCTCCATCATTTGCTTGATTTCAAAGCTGTATTGTGAGAGGTGAGAGGTGGCCTTCCCTTACTTAGTAGCTGCCATTATTATCTGTTTATGTTGCATATGTTGGAGCCTCAGTGTGAACTGGGCTTCAGAATTAAATGCAAGTTGTTCATATTTGATCATTTAATTCTACTAAAGTTATTAAACACAATAATTATATTAATTGCTGAAAAGGAATAAATATTGAGAATATCTGGATGAATATCAAGCAGTCAGTGAAATTAAAAACTATTTTCTGATATGAAGCAAAATTAGAAGTTAAGACCTAAAAATACATGTCAGGAAAATACTGTGAATTTTCAATTGTTTTGAGTACTTCTAATAAATGTTTAAGTATATCATTGCAGTCATCATTATTATGTATTGTATTGGTACAATTTTAAATTTGAATATGATTTTAATACATTACTATTTATGTAAGTGTAATAAAATTTGCTCTGAAAACTTAGCTATAAAGATAAATAAAATGTTAACTTTTAAATTTACTTATAGCTTAAAATTTTTGTCAATCTTAATCCTGCATTGGATAAGAGAGTCAAGTTTGGCACTCTTTTCTTTCTATGTATAAAGTACAGATACATAGAGAGGACACAAATAAATATAGAGGATAACTGTGTCATTAAAATTTCATGAGGGATTCAATTAGCAAAAAATATCTAAAATGACTCTGGGGTCAAGGGAAGGGGAGACAATAATGAAATGAAATTGTTGAGAAATACTGCTCTAAACCCATTTGGTGAATGCAAAATGAAAAACAAAAGTAGGAAGTAAGAGGAACATTCAGAAAATGGAAACTAATGCATCCCCATTTAAGAGTGTGCACAAGGGAAGATGTTCAGAGAACCTAGAGCCACGGTTCCCAGACGTGCCCACCCCAGCCAGACCAACAGCATCTGCCGGATCCCCAATGGCCCTGCCGTGCTCCTTCTTGGTGGCCCTGGTGGTGCTCAGCTGCCACACCCTCGGCTCTCTGGGATGTGACCTGCCTCAGGACCATGGTCTGCTGAACTGGAGGGCCTTGATGCTCCTGCGACAAATGAGGAGAGTCTCCCCTTTTTCCTGCCTGAGGGACAGAAATGACTTTGCCTTCCCCCAAGAGGTGTTTGACAGCAAGCAGCTGCAGAAGGCTCAAGCCCTCTCTGTCATCCATGTGACGAACCAGAAGACCTTCCACCTCGTCTGCACAGAGGCCTCACCTGCTCCCTGGAACACGACCCTCCTGGAGGAATTGTGCTCGGGACTTTCTGAGCAGCTGGGCCACCTGGAAGATTGTCCCCTGCAGGAGGCGGGGGTGGGAGAGACGCCCCTGGTGAATGGGGACTCCATCCTGAGGAACTACTTCCAAAGAATCTCCCTCTATCTGCAAGAGAAGCAATACAGCCCTTGTGCCTGGGAGATGGTCCGAGCAGAGATCATGAAAGCTTTCTCTTCATCAACAACCTTGCAAGAAAGGTTAAGGGGCAAGAAACGAGACCTGGTTCAACATGGTGATGACTCTCACTGACAAATAATATCGTACTTCCTTGTGTTCTACCAGGTCAAAGACTCTCATTTCTGCTATAATCATGACACAATGGAATCAATTTGTCAAATGTTTTCAGGAGTATTAAGTGACATCATGTAGAGCATATCAGCTCTACAAGAACTAGTTGCTTTCAGATGACTATGCTGATCTATTGATGTATCCATTTAATAACTTATTTATTTAACTATTTATAAGATTTAAATTATCTTTGAACAACATTAGGTATAATTTCTCTTTGTGGTTAAGAGAAAACATATATCCTTTATATTTGTTCAATTTATTATTTCCTTTCTTTATTAAATATTTTGTATAGAAAAATTATTGTATTTATTATTTAAAAAAAAAAAACAAGTCTGAGGGGAGCCTGGGTGGCTCAGTGGGTTAAAGCCTCTGCCTTTGGCTCAGGTCATGATACCAGGATTCTGGGATCAAGTCCCGCATCCCGCTTTCTGCTCAGCAGAGAGCCTGCTTCCCTTCCTGTCTCTCTCTGCCTGCGTCTCTGCCTACTTGTCATCTCTGCCTGTCAAATAAATAAATAAATAATCTTTTAAAGAAAAAAAAAAGAGAGAGAGGGGGGCGCCTGGGTGGCTCAGTGGGTTAAGCCGCTGCCTTCGGCTCAGGTCATGATCTCAGGGTCCTGGAATCGAGTCCCACATCGGGCTCTCTGCTCAGCAAGAAGCCTGCTTCCCTCTCTCTCTCTCTCTGCCTGCCTCTCCGTCTACTTGTGATCTCTCTCTGTCAAATAAATAAATAAAATCTTTAAAAAAAAAAGAGAGAGAGAGAAACAAGCCTGAAAATAACCTGACGAAAGAATGGATTGTACAATGCACCTACTCATTATTACGTTATTCACGCTATAAATTAAAAATAGACTTTCTCTAAACCAGTTTGTGTATTGCTGTCAGGATAGAGGTGGACATTATAAATCCAATCCTGCTTTGTACCATGGATTTTTGTGGAGAAACCAACCTAAAAACAATAATCATTTTGAAGTAGTACCAATTATGTTAAGTGATATAATGAGAAGGGGAAAAATGGAGTTCTCTCAGCAGAAGCTGCAGTAAGTCATTGTCAGGAAACAGAAACAGAAACAATAGATCTCTTCTACAATTGACTGATAGATATCCAACTGTAAAAATTCTTGGAAAATGGATATTTGAGTCTGTGATTTTATAAGCAGCTCTATTAACCAAAAGCCTGGGAGAAGAAGTGGTCATATCGGAAGAGTAGAGCATGAGAAAAGAACTTAAGATTGATTCCTCGATGGGCACTTGAGTGGCTCAGTGGGATAAGCTTCTGCCTTAAGCTCAGGTTATGATCTCAGGGTCCTGGGATGGAACCCCGCAATGGACACGGTCCCTGCTCATTGAGGAGTCTGCTTCTCCCTCTCTCTCCACCCTTCCCCCAACCCCACTTGTACTCACACTCTCTCTCTCAATAAAATAAAATAAAATAAAGAAAAAGATTAATTTTGTAAACTTTCAAATGGTAAGGGAGAAAAGAGCCACAAAGGAAACAAAGGTGAAATGGCCCTAAGGCAGTAGAATAAGAGAATACTGGTCAGAGTATTTCAAAGAAAAAAGTGCTTCAAAGAATTGCAACATTGCAAAATGTGGATAGGAAGTGTCTACCACCCTGTGATATAGGGAGCATTGAAACTTTAGTGAGAGCTGTCTTGCCAGAATTCATCAACAGAAACCATATTGGAAGTTAAAGGGAGAGAGTGAATAAGAGAAGTGAAGTTAATGTGTTCAGAGAAAATAGTTGTGAGAGATTTGCCTTCTGAAATGCAACAGAAAACAGAATGGGAATTGGAAATTTTATGCATTTTTTTTTCTGCAGAATTCCCTCTTTTGCAATGTATATGTCTCTGGGTCGATTCATGGATTTGAAACATTAGCAAATCATGTCCATCTGTTTAATATGTATTTCTTTTAAAGCATGGCACATTTCATTACTCACAATGCTAATTTATTATTATTTTGATTCCTACCGTGTGGAATGTCAGTAGGCTGCTCTGTGGATTGGAACCATGCAGAAACCACAGGGCAGCAGGTGGAAGGCAAGGTTGCCGAAGAGAAGAGCTCCTGATGTCTTTCTCTCACCTGGGAGTCGCCTTAGTATTGTCCTCCCCTTCCTGGTCAGATTGCCTTTGAGTTCCCGTTGCCTCAAAGCATCCAAATGTGATGACAGTTTTCTAGCAAAGGTGAGTGGAGAAAGAAAAAAAAGAAAATGATGTATTGAAAGTAATGGAAACTAATGGTCCAGGACCTTCTTTTTCCATTTTCTCTTCCCTAGTTTGGTACTGAATCAAGATGAAATGGAAAGGAATTGAGAAGAGCAAGACAACTCCTGTCCAGAAAATTACTAAATTAAAACAAACATACACAGTTTTAAAAACTCTGAGCCAGTGAAGCAAAAGTGGCTAGTTTTGTCTAGCATCCTATGTGGCCTCACTGCCCCATATTTCACTTTGAGGCAGAGCATGAGGAATCCAAAGGCTCAGGAGAAGAGGACCGACTCAATAATGCAGGGACAGTCATTCCTTCAGTCAAAGCCTCACACAGCAGGGAAAGCCACACCAAGTCCCCTGTGGCCTCAGAAACTGAGAACAGAAGAAGGACTCACAGTCTAATGACTGAACTCCATATAGAAATCAACATATAGCAAAATAAAACTGCAGTCACTATTTAAGGTAAAACTAAAAAAGGGGGGGGGGTGATAATTCACCCACCCCCGTGTCCCTGACACTTGCATGTAGTACATAACGTTTACCTTGTGTCCTCTGTAAAACACAGAAAAATACGACACTTGGGTACCTGACAGAAAGAAGAGGAATTGGTCACAGAAACACTCTTGGGTCTTGGGTTGCTGATTGTTCAGGGGACAAAAACAAATCCCCTCTAAGGCAGTTTTGCTCAAAACTGGAAGTGTGCTGAGCTCACTCCTCACAGCCAGGTAGAGAGAAGGGGAGTGGGAGAGGGAGGGAGGGAGTGAAGAGGGCAAAGGTGGAACACAGGTGGCTGTGGGCACAGCATAAGATGCAACCCGTCCTGCTCAGGGGGTATGAGATTCTATGCAGAAAGGACACACAGATGTGCAGCTGATATTAGAACAGAAACACCAAGCTGTGCCAAAAAACAAAAAACAAAACAAAACAAAAAAAAAAAACCTAGGAAACCAGCCTGGGTTTCAGGGAAGAAACTGATGAATCATTAGTAGGACAAGGCAGAAAGAGGTGGAAATGCCACTTACCTCCCTGGTCATGAGACACCCCCTCCCCTACCTCATCCAAACAGCACCCCGCATGGCCATCCTTGGAAGTCTTCTTTTGTACACAGAATCCAAGAATATTCTTCATTAGTCATTATGCCCTAAGCAATTAATAGGAACATTGGCCAATGACCAAGGTGTGGGAAGACCCCAGGGAGTGCTTGTCAAACAGGGGGACCACATTCTTTCTGAAGAGGACAGATGCTGAAGGATGAGGCAGCAGGGCTGAGGAACAGAAATGAAAACAGAGAAAACAGAGCCCAGGAGCAGAGGTAAAACTGCATTCTCAGCAAGGAGAACAAAGCCACCTACTTGTGACTGTAGCACAAACATTTTTTTTTTTCTCATTTGAAAGCTTTGGCTCCATTTACATAGAAACATCTCAAGAACTGGACAAATTAAACTTCAATGAAAAAATAATCGAAATGGGTGGTGTCTTCCAATCTCTTCTAAGTAAAGCATATGTAAAGAAAAGCAAATAAAAATTAAAAGCCATAAAAAGTGCCCAGGAACATTCTGCAAATGAAAACTACCCTATTCTATTTAAGAGTCATGAATGGAAAGAACTGGAGAGGAACTGAGGGCCGTGGCACACCTGACTGGTCCCCCCAGACAACCAGACTCAGCTATGACAGAGATTTTTCAATTGTCAGACTAGGAATTCAGAATGACTATCATTAATATCCTGAGGGTATTAATGTATTCATATTCTCATTCATTTATTCATTCATCTATTTTATCTACTATGTACTATTTAAAACAGATTTGAACAGCAAGATGCCCTTTTAAAAATAAAAAAATAGTTTTGTTCATATAATATCATATTTACCTTTATAATACATTTGAATGTAACAAAATTTGTTCATCTTATTTTTGTCAAACTGTTTTCTTTATGAAATTCTTCATGAGGAGATTTTTCAGATTTGTTAATTCTTAAAAAGAGAGATAGCCTGAATTTGTGACCAATTTTGAAGAATGAATGATAAATTCAAATCACTCATTCATTTCTCATTCATTATTTTAAAACTGCTTATCTCTATGCCAGATTATGTAGTTATTCTGGGGACACAGAGGTGAATAAAGCAATTGTAAAGCTTATTCTCTTTGAGCCTTCCATTTTGAAGAGAAAGAAGCATAAAACAGGAGAATGAGACAAGATGGCGGAGAAGTAGGCCAACTGAATTGGCCTACTTCTGAACACCTACAAACTCAACAGGAGAATATAGAGAAGAAGAACAGCAGTTCTAGGAGCAGAAAAGCAACCACTTTCTGGAAGGTAGGATGTGGGGAGAAGTGAATCAGAAGCCACGGGAAGAGAGACCACAGCAGGGAGGGGCCTGCTCCCAGCAAGTAGTAGAGCAGTGGAGCACAAAATCAGAACTTTTAGAAGTCTGCTCCACTGAGGGATGTCACTCCAGGGGTTAAGCGAGGGATGGAGCCCTCATGGGGACAGTGTGGTCTCAGGACCTGCAGGGTCACAAAAAGATCAGGGGTGTCTGAGTGTGGCAGAGCTCCACACTCAGTATTGGAACAGGGACACTGGCTGCAGAGACAGAGCCAAGGGGTGGGCTCTCAGCTCGGGGTTACCTTAAACCATGATCCGAGACACTATCGGGCCACTGCTCTTTGATCAGGGACCCCACAAGTGGCAGATCTGGGGAGACCCCTCCTTCCTCCTCCAGGAGGAGCAGCACAGGAGCACGCAGCAGGAATCTGCTGGGTTTGGAGACTCCAAACAGGGCTGTGAATCAGAGATAGACATGCTTGGTCACAGCTGGGAGAGCACAGAGTGCGGCCAGAGACAAGGGAGAAGGGAGGGATTGACTGCTTTTCTCTGAGGGCACACTGAGGAGTGGGGACCCGAGCTCTTGGCAACTCTGGGCAGAGACTGGGAGGCCACCATTTTCATTCTCCTCTTCCAAAGCTGTATGGAAAGTGTTCAGGGAACAAAAGGCACTGAGAGCAAAACGGAGCAGATTGCTTAGCCTGACCCCTAACAAGGGCAATACAATTCTCCCTTAGGTAAAAACACTTGAAAATTACTGCAAGAGTCCCACCCCCAGAAGAGCAGCAAGAATATCTAGCCAAGATCAAGTTCACCAATCAATGAGAACTGCGGAACTCCTGAGCTAGAGGAATACCCCACACAGAATTCATGGCTTTTTTCCCATTATTCCTTAGTCTTTCAAAGTTAATTTTTTTTTAATTTTATTTTTGCTTATTCTATTTTTAAAATTTTTTCCTCTTTTCTATTTTAACATATTTTAACTATTTTATCTTATCAGTTCCTTTAAAAAAAACTTTTTATAATTTTCATCTTTACAGTCATATTCTGTCCCTTCATCGTGTTTACCCTTATTTTTGTATATATATGTTTTTCTTTCTTTAAAGTTTTTGGAGGCAGTTTCTTCTAACAGACCAAAATACACCCAAAATCAAGTGTGTGGCTCTGTTCTATTCATCAGTCTAGTCATATTTTTTTCCCTTTCTTCTCCCCCCAGTTTTGGGTTTCTTCTAATTTGTTTAGTGTATATTTTTCTGGTGTCATTGTTGCCCTTTTAGTATTTTGTTCTCTCATTCATCTATTCCTCTCTGGATAAAATGACAAGGCAGAAAAACTCACCTCAAAAAAAAAAATAAGAGGCAGAACTGACTGCTAGGAACCTAATCAATTAGGACATTAGTAAGATGTCAGAATCAGAGTTCAGAATGGTGATTATAAAAGATGCTAGCTGGGCTTGAGAAAAGCATAGATGATACTAGAGAATCCCTTTCTGGAGAAATAAAAGAACTAAAATCTAACCAAGTTGAAATCAAAAAAGCTGTTAATGAGGTGCAATAAAAAATGGAGGCTTCTACTGCTAGGATAAATGAGGCAGAAGAGAGAATTAGTGAGATAGAAGACCAAATGATGGAGAACAAAGAAGCTGAGAAAAAAGAGATAAACTACTGGATCACAAGGGGAGAATTCAAGAGATAAGTGATACCATAAAACAAGACAATATTAAAATAATTGGGATCCCAGAAAAAGAAGAAAGAGGAGAGGGCAGAAGATGTTGGAGAAGATTATAGTGGAGAACTTCTCTAATCTGGGGAAGGAAACAGGCATCAAATACCAGGAGGCACAGAAAAAAACCCTCAAAATCAATAAAAATAGGTCCACACCCCATCATCTAATAGTAAAACTTACAAGTCTCAGAGACAAAGAGAAAATCCTGAAAGTGTAGGGGCCTACTTAGCCAGAGCAACTCCATCTCAGTTAAACAGACATTTTGTTGTTTGTGCCGTCAAACTTAAACTGACCCTGCACAGAGGAACTTACTTAAAAGCAAGTCTGGGAAACCAGTAAAATATGGTCGACCAGTCCGTGATAACAGAGCCCAAATACAAGGACGGGTCAGGTCAGGTGGAGATAACAGAGCCCAAATACAAGGACGGGTCAGGTCAGGTGGAGATAACAGAGCCCAAATACAAGGACGGGTCAGGTCAGATGGAGATAACAGAGCCCAGAATGCAAGGATGAGTCAGGCCAGGTGGAGACAATCTCATTGGCCAGGCTCAACCACATGGCCTTTGCTCTATAGAAGCTAGTCTGTGAAGCTGGGGGTGGTTTCTCTCTCTGTAAAAGACGGCCCGGCCAGTCAGTTTGATTCTCTGTGCTGGCATGAAATAAATTGCTTGACCTTCGCTTTGTATCAGTCTCGCTGCTTTGATCATGGATCCCATCATTTGGGGGCTCATCCGGGATCAAATATGAGGACTGAGTCAGCATCAGAATTTCTGGAAAAAGCCTCCAGAGGTAAGATCTCAAGACCCCATTCTGGGAGATCCTGTTCTGTCTGTCTGTGTGTTTGCGGAGCTCCATGGGTATAGCCCACCAGGGAGAAATTGGACGCAGTATTGCTCCCCAGGGCTGGAGTGGATGCGGGGATGCCCCATCCCTCCACTGGTAGATTGCCAGGGGGTTCAAGTCCCCCTAGGAGGTCAGGGGACCAAGAAAATCCCCACCAGTGGCAGATTGTATTTTTGAGTTGGGATTATATCTTGCACATCCTTATACTTGATATATGTTCAAGGAAGGGCCGCTGGGTCTGTGGTTGTCTTTGTCTTGTCTTTTTGTTGTCTGTTGTGTTGTTTGTTGTGTTTGAAAAGGTGTTTCACAACAAGGATCCATAAGAAGATGAAAAACAGACCAAAAAATAGTTAAGGTTTTGGCATTACATGAGGTGGGAAGGAGACGGGGGAAAGAGGTCAATGGAAAGGGGAAAGGCGGGTAGAGGATGGTCAGCTCCTTTGATCATGGACCCCATCAAAAGCAGCTCAGGACAAGTGGGCTGTAACATATAACAGTAGGAATATTAGACTGGCAGCAGATCTGTCCACAGAGACCTGGCCAGCCAGAAAGGACAGGCATGATATTTTCAGAGCACTAAATGAGAAAAATATGCAGCCAAGAATACTATATCTAACTAGGCTGTCATTGAAAATAGAAGGAGAAATAAAAATCTTCGAGGACAAACAAAAACTAAAAGAATTTGCAAACACCAAACCAGCTCTACAGGAAATATTGAAAGAGGGTCATCTAAGCAAAGAGAGACCCTAAAAGTAACAGACTAGAAAGAAACAGAGACAATATACAGTAACATTCACCTTAAGGCAATACAATGGCACTAAATTCATTTCTTTCAATAGTTACCCTGAATGTAAATAGTTACCCTAAATGCCCCAATCAAAAGACACAGGGTATCAGAATGGATAAAAAAAAAAAAAAAGACCCATTGATATGCTATCTGTAAGAAACTAATTTTAGACCCAAAGACACCACTAGTTTTAAAGCTCCTAAAGGAGCTGGAGGAAGAACAGCAAATAGAGCTTAAACCCAGCAAGAGAAGAGAAATAATAATCATTAACGCAGAAATCAATGAAGTAGAAACCAAAGGAACAGTAGAACAGATCAACAAAACTAGGAGCTGGTTCTTTAAAGAATTAATAAGATTGATATACCCCTGGCCAGACTTATTGAAAAGAAAAGAGAAAGGACCCAAATTAATAAAATCATGAATGAAAGAGGAGAGATCACAACCAACACCAAAGAAATACAAACAATTATAAGAACATTTTAGGAGCAACTAACTATATGCCAACAAATTAAACAATTTAGAAGAAATGGATGCATTCCTAGAGACATATAAACTACCAAAACTGAACCAGGAAGAAATAGAAAACCTGAACAGACCCACAACCAACCAGGAAATTGACGCAGTCATCAAAAATCTCCCAACAAGCAAGAGCCTAGGGCCAGATGGCTTCCCAGGGGAATTCTGCCAAACATTTAAAGAAGAATTAATACCTATTCTCTTGAAACTGCTCCAAAAAATAGAAGTGGAAGGAAAACTTCCAAACTCATTTTATGAGGCCAGCATTACCTTGATTCTAAAACCAGTTGAAGACCCCACCAAAAGGAGAATTAGAGACCAATATCCCTGATGAACATGGATACAAAAATTCTCATCAAAATACTAGGCAATAGGATCCAACAGTACATTAAAAGGATGACTCACCACGACCAAGTGGGATTTATTCCTGGGCTCCAAGGTTGGTTCAACATCCACAAATCAATCAATGTGATACACTACATTAATAAAAGGAAGAACCAGAACTATATGATACTCTCAATAGATGCTGAAAAAGCATTTGACAAGGTATAGCATCCTTTCTTGATCAAACCTCTTCAGAGTGGAGGGATAGAGGGTATATACTTCAATATCATAAAAGCCATCTATGAAAAACCCACAGCAAATATTCTCAATGGGGAAAAACTGAGAGCTTTTCCCCTAAGGTCAGGAACATGGCAGGACTGTCCACTATTATCACTGCTATTCAACATGTACTAGAAGTCCTAGCCTCAGCAATCAGACAACAAAAAGAAATAAAATGCATCCAAATCAGTAAAGAAGTCAAACTCTCATTATTTGCAGATGATATGATACTTTATGTGGAAAACCCAAAAGACTCCACTCCAAAACTTCTAGAACTCATACATGAATTCAGTAAAGTGCCAGGATATAAAATTAAAGCACAGAAATCAGTTGCATTTCTATATACCAACAATAAGACAGAAGAAAGAGAAATTAAGGAGTCGATCCCATTTACAATTGCACCCAAAACCATAAGATACCCAGGAATAAATCTAACGAAAGGGGCAAAGAACCTGTATGCAGAAAACTATAAAGTATCCATGAAAGAAACTAAGAAGACCCAAAGAAATGGAGAAATGTTCCATTCTCATGGATTGGAAGAACAAATATTGTGAAAATGTCTGTGGTACGTAGAGCAATCTATACATTTAATACAATCCCTATCAAAATACCCCAACATTTTCCAAAGAAATGGAACAAATAATCCTAAAATTTATATGGAACCAGAAAAGACCCTGAATAGCCAGAGGTATGTTGGGGGGTGGGGGGAACAAGGCTTGCAGCATCAGACTTCCAGACTTCAAGGTCTATTACAAAGCTGTAATCACCAAGACAGTATGGTACTGGCACAAAAACAGACACATAGATCAATGGAACAGAATACAGAGCCCAGAAATGGACCCTCAACTCTATGGTCAACTAATCTTTGACAAAGAGGAAAGAATAGCCAATGGAAAAAAGACAGTCTGTCCAAAAAATGGTGTTGGAAAAATTGGGCAGCCACATGCAGAAGAATGAAACTGGACCATTTCCTTACACCACACACAAAAATGGACTCAAAATGGACAAAGACCTCAATGTGAGACAGGAATCCAACAAAATTCTTGAGGAGAACACAGGCAGCAACCTCTTCAACCTCAGCTGCAGCAGTTTCTTCCTAGAAACATACCAAAGGCAAGGGAAGCAAGGGCAAAAATGAACTATTGGAACTTCATCAAGACGAAAAGCTTTTGCACAGCAAAGGAAACAGTCAACAAAACAAAAGACAACAGACAGAATTAGAGAAGATATTTGCAAATGACATATCAGATAAAGGGCTAGTATCCAAAATCTATAAAAAACTTATCAAACTCAACACCCAAAGAACAAATAATCCAATCGAGACTAGGGCAGAGGACAAGAATAGACATTTCTGCAAAGAAGACATCCAAATGGCCAACAGACACATTAAAAAGTGCTCAACGTCACTTGCCATCAGGGAAATACAAATCAAAACCACAGTGAGATACCACCTCACACCTGTCAGAATGGCTAAAATTAACCAGTCAGGAAACGACAGATGTTGGTGAGGATGCAGAGAAAGCGGAACCCTCCTACACTGTTGGTGGAAATGCAAGCTGGTGCAGCCACTCTGGAAAACAGCATGGAAGCTCCTCAAAGAGTTGAAAATAGAGCTACTCTATGACCCAGCAATTGGACTCCTGGGTATTTACTCTAAAGATACAAATGTAGTGATCAAAAGGGGCACGTGCACCCAATTGTTTATAGCAACAATGTCCACAATAGCCAAACTATGGAAAGAGCCTTGGTGTCCATTAACAGATGAGTAGATAAAGAAGATGTAGTGTATATACACAATGGTATACTCTGAAGCCATCAAAAAAAAAAAAAAAAAACCTCAAAATCTTGCCATTTGCAATAACGTGGATGGAACTAAAGGGTATTATGCTAAGTGAAATAAGTCAATCAGAGAAAGACAATTATCATATGATCTCACTGATATGAGGAATTTGAGGGGCAGGGTGGGGGTTCATGGGAAGGGAGGGAAAAAATGAAACAAGATGGGACCCGGTAAGGAGACAAACCATAAGAGACTCTTACTCTAAGGAAACAAACAGAGGTTTGCTGGGGGGTGGGGGGGAGGGATGTGGTGGCTGGGTCATGGACATTGGGGAGGGTATGTGCTATGGTGAGTGCTGTGAATTGTGTAAGACTGATGAATCACAGACCTGTACCCCTGAAACAAATAATACATTATATGTTAATATAAAGCCCAGCAGGGACAAAAAATTAAAATTAAAGAAAAAGAAAAGAAACATAAAGCACTAATCATGCTTTAAGAATTTCAATTATATTTCATATTATAATGAGAGGTAAAGGACAAGAGATTCTTTTGTTTGAATGAGGGATGTCAACAGGGGAGACAGAGCAGATGAACTCTTTAAAGCAGATGAAACCTCTAAACACAGACATCCCATTAGTAGACGTGTCCTCGGATCCAGAATCTCCAACAGAGTATATTGTGGAGATATTAATTTACAATGGCTTGTTGCATATTTGCAACCCAGGGCATGAGTTCACTTATGAGTAGATTGTAAAATGAAGAGATGACCTAAAGCTTATGAAGATGTTCAACTTTTAAGGTTAAAAGAGAAGAGCTTCCAAAGAGCCAGTGCAGGTAGAAGATAACAAGAGAAGAATGATCTTTAGAAAGTACTCAGTAAGCAAACAAAGATTTTAAATTTGATGGGGGGTCTTAGAGAAGAATAGGGCTAACTTGTCCCAGTGGATCTGGAAACATAGTCGCCATTGATCACTTTGATAAGATCCAATTAGGCAGAAAAATAGGCCATGTCGATAGATGAAGAATAAGAGTGTGTCATCTCCTCTCTCTTTTTACTTAGATCAGCATTGCTAAGGTTCTATATACTTACTGGAAAAAAGAAGCTCTTGGTTTCTTTGATTTTCTTTAGTTTTTCTAGTTTCTATTTCCCTGATTTTCACTATTATCCTTATTGTTTCTTTTTATTTATTTTATTTTTAGTTGCTTCTTTTACTTCTAGCTTGTTACAGTGAAAGTGAAGAATCCTGGCTTTGGATATTTCTTCTTCTCTAGCCTGATCATCTAAAGCCATAAGTTATACTTCAATCCTGCCTGGTTGCATCTCACAAATTTTTATATGATAGGGGTTTTTAATTTTTTTTTCAGTTATTTATTTTTAAAGTAGGCTCCACACCCAACATGGGGCTTGAACTCACGACCCTGTGAGCAAGAGTTTCACTTTCTATTGACTGAGCCAGCCAGGCACCTCCAATATCTTGTGTTTTCATTTCCATTTATTTCAATGTATTTTCATACTTCCCTTGGGATTTTTTCTTTGCCCCATGAGTTACTAAATGTGTTATTTAATTTCCAGATATTTGGAGATTTTTCATTATCTCTCTGGTATTTTTCTATTTTTGCGTATTGCAGTTAAAGAACTTCCTCTATCATCTCGGTACTTTCTCTATAGAGAAACTTTTTTATGACCCAGCATGTGGTCTGTACTTATGTTTGTCCTAATGAAGTCTGAAAAAATATATGTCACTTGTAATATTTGTAATATTTTCCATCTCTAAAAATTCCTATCAGTTTTTATTTGTGTCTTCCATTTTTTCCTTCATTGTGCCTTGAGGAAGAAAGTCATCTTAATTATCAAACTTAAGAAGATGTTATTCTTCATTTCAGCATCATGGACAGTTTCCTAGTTATTTCTGCTAGGAGCACATGTTCAAGCCTTCTTCACACATCGTGATTGAAAATGAGCTATTTTCCTTCTTATGTTTTATTTCATTTTTAAAAAATATTTTATTTATTTATCAGAGAGAGAGAGAGAGCTCGAGAAGGGCAAGTGGAGGGAGAAGCAGGCTCCCTGCTGAGCAAGGAGCCGGATGCAGGACTCAATCTCAGGACCCTGGTATCAGGACCTGAGCTGAAGGCAGATGCTTAACGACAGATGTTAGTCTTAACGACAGACTTTCCTTCTTAAAGTCCAATCTTCCATCAAGTCTGTATTGCATCAGGATTTTATTTTTATCTATCATATGATATGAGTTGACACTGATCCCTGCCTGGATTGGCAGGTAACCACTGTGGAATCATTTCTGGATGGTTAATCCCACCATTTGAACACCAGATACATCCTTTATCCTAAACCTAACTGTCAATTTGGGCATGATGCGTTTTATCAATCTGGTTACCTAATTTTCCTATTTGTTACACTGCATTTTCTGTAATTATGAAATATAGCTTATTTTTACATAGAGATTGATATGCCCAGACTTCTCTATTGCTTTCTTTCTACCTGACTAAATTAAGATTCGATCTTTAGGTAGGTCAATGACTTCAGAAAAATGATAAACTCTTAGGCATTAATAAGTAATGAGTTTGCAATGAATATAATGGCCAGGGACACTTCCCTCATAAGATGGAAAAATGAAAGTGAATCAGAAATTTTCTCCTTTCCAATATCTGAAGGGCAAAATTAGGTGAAAACCAGTAAAAATCAAGAGCAGCAGCATCAAAAAAGACAACAAAGAAGTGTATAAATTTGGGATTAAAATATATGAGAACTTTAAAATAAGAACTATAAGGAATATTTATGACATGTGATATAGATTATGTACTGCAACTAGATTTTGCTAAGGAAATTAGATGTTTGATCCTGGATAATTCACTAAGCCTTTTTGGACCTCAGTTCTCCAAATATAAAAGAGGCTGGAAATGTTTCTTGAGTTGTGAGTATTAAATAATCTAGAACACTTGGAGGCACTTAGCAGAATGAAGCCTTAACAGATGGTGACTATTACTTATTCATAGAGATCTAGAGAATAGTGGACTTCTCCTAGCCCTCTCTCTGTTACTGATTGCAAATTGCTGGTGGTCTAAAAAAACAGAATTGGGAACAAGTGTCTCATCAATTACATACATAATAGTATAATATGTTTATGTATATAGTACATGATATATATACACTATATATTCTGATAGCTAACACATTTCCCCCTTCTTCCCTGCTTCCCTAGATCCCATCCATTCACTACCATATTCCGATGTTTCCTTCTCCCCATGTAGAAACCCCCAGTGAGGGGAGCCTGGGTGGCTCAGTGGGTTAAAGCCTCTGCCTTCGGCTCAGGTCATGATACCCTCAGGTCATGATCCCAGGGTCCTGGGATCGAGCTCTGCATCGGGCTCTCTGCTCAGCAGGGAGCCTGATTCCTCCCCCTCTCTCTCTGCCTACTTGTGATCTCTGTCTGTCAAATAAATAAATTTTTAAAAATCTTTAAAAAAAAAAAGAAAAGAAACCCCCCAGTGAGATCCCCCTCCTCCCCGCCTCCTCAGAAGCCTCCCCTGCCCATTCATACACCTGCTTCCTTTTCCTTTGTGGTTTCTCTGACGCTTTTATTTCCAAGTACAAAGCCACTAACTGAAACCAAGAGTTGTGTGAAAGTTCTAGGTTTTTGGAAACTCTGCTAGGAGAAGCCGTGTTCTCTTTTTTTTTCCCAGTGACTATTTTTAGACATGAGGAAATGTCCCCGCTGTAGTGATGTAACAGTAGCTTTAGCAAAAAGGAAATAGAAAGCAGGATCATTTTACTGTGGCCTGTTAAAATATTTATGAAGGAAGAGTGCCGCCTACTGGCTACGAGGGACAAAGACAGTGAGTAAGTCTGGAGACTTGCTTTGTGCTCTAGTCAGAAGCCTGTCTCCAGGCAAGAGATTTTTTTCCAGGGCAAAAAGGGCTCATTCTTAGAAGGAACTGACTCCAATAGTGTAATAAGCCAATTTCCATAGCTTTTGTATATTTTTGAAACAACATACTTTTTTTTAAAAAGTGGTTGGTTTCAGAGAAAAATTGAGTAAAAGATATTAAGGTTTTCCACCTACACCCTGGTTCTGTATCTACATTGTCTTTTGCATTATCAATATCCCCCACCAGATGGAAGAGTTGTTATACTTGCTTCCAAGTTTCAAAATTGCTTCTTGTGGTTGTGACCCAATCTGAAGTATTGCAGTGGTCTGTGGCTCTCCAGAGCTTGTCCTTGCCGCGGTCTAACAAAACCTTGGTATTTATTGTCTCTCATTGGGTTTTCTTGGGTATTACACAAGAAACAACGACACAGAATTTTTGGAAGATACACAAACTGTCTGCAGGATCAGGGCAACAAACTTAGGAATAACAGGAATAATTTAGGATTGGAGGAGTTTCTCTCCATCATTTCTCGGATCTGAGAGTCTTTTTTCTTTTTTTTAACATTTTTATTTATTTATTTGGCAGACAGATCACAAGTAGGCAGAGAGGCAGGCAGAGAGAGAGGAGGAAGCAGGCTCCCCACTGAGCAGAGAGCCCGGTTTGGGGCTCGATCCCAGGACCCTGGGATCATGACCTGAGCCGAAGGCAGAGGCTTTAACCCACTGAGCCACCAAGGTGCCCCTCTTGGATCTGAGAGTCTTAACTGGACAGGTGATCCTTGCTTACTGGTGAGCTGCCATTGGCTGTCTTGTGGATGTTGCTTGTCTGACCTTTGACGTGATGCGGACTTGGCAATAAAGTACAAATTATATTTTATGACTTAGTTCTAAAAACTGATCAGTAATTATCAAGTGTTAAACAAAAAATATTTTGACAATACCTTCAAGAGTATCTAGTAGCTGGTGAAGTTGAAAATGATTTTGTCATATGAGGCAACGTTAAAATTCAGTTCACTAAAAATACATGTTAAGAAAATAATTTAATTTCTCATTTGCTTTTAGCAATTTGGAATGATTTTAAATGTTTGAGTACACCGATCATTATGTCTTTTTAGGAAATTTTAATTGGCTTATGTGCTTTATTTATTACAACTTATATATGTAAATAAATTATAGGTCACTCATCAAATTTACTTATATAGTTAAGCATCAATAACTTTAAAAGTTAACTTTTAGCTTAAAATTTTTAGTCATTCTTAACCCTGCATGGGATAAACTTCACACTTTCTTCTTTACCTATAGAGAACAGATAGAAATACAAAACAATATATACTGTGTCTCTGTGCTATTAAGTTTTCTTGGAAGTTTCCATTAAAAAACATCCAAAAGGGCGCCTGGGTGGCTCAGTGGGGAAAAGCCTCTGCCTTCAGCTCAGGTCATGATCCCAGGGTCCTGGGATCAAGGCCCGCATTGGGCTCTCTGCTCAGCAGGGAGCCTGCTTCCCTTCCTCTCTCTCTGCCTGCCTCTCTGCCTACTTGTGATATCTGTCAAATAAATAAATAAATAAATCTTTTTTTAAAAATAAATTAAAAATAAAAAACATCCAAAAGACTCTGGAGGCAAGAGACCATACAGAAAAAAATGATACGTGGTTGAGAAACCCATACTCTAAACCCCAGTAGAAAGTGCAGAATGGAAAACAAAAAGAGAAGTAGAAAGGAAGGGAAACGTTCAGAAATTGAAAACTCCTGTGTCCCCTACTTAAGCCTCACACACAAGAGAAGATGTTCAGAGAACCTAGAGCCACGGTTCCCAGACGTGCCCACCCCAGCCAGGCCAACAGCATCTGCCGGATCCCCAATGGCCCTGCCGTGCTCCTTCTTGGTGGCCCTGGTGGTGCTCAGCTGCCACTCCCTCGGCTCTCTGGGATGTGACTTGCCTCAGGACCATGGCCTGCTGCACTGGAGGGCCTTGATGCTCCTGCGACAAATGAGGAGAGTCTCCCCTTTTTCCTGCCTGAGGGACAGAAATGACTTTGCCTTCCCCCAAGAGGTGTTTGACGGCAAGCAGCTACAGAAGGCTCAAGCCCTCTCTGTCGTCCATGTGACGAACCAGAAGACCTTCCACCTCTTCTGCACAGAGGCCTCACCTGCTTCCTGGAACACGACCCTCCTGGAGGAATTGTGCTCGGGACTTTCTGAGCAGCTGGGCCGCCTGGAAGCCTGTCCCCTGCAGGAGGCGGGGGTGGGAGAGATGCCCCTGGTGAATGGGGACTCCATCCTGAGGAACTACTTCCAGAGAATCTCCCTCTATCTGCAAGAGAAGCAATACAGCCCTTGTGCCTGGGAGATGGTCAGAGCAGAGATCATGAAACCCTTGTATGCATCAACAGCCTTGCAAAAGAGATTAAAGAGCAGGAAGTGAGACCCAATTCAACATGGAAGTGATTCCCTGTGACTAATAACATTACACTCTCTGGAGTTCTGCCGTGTCAAAGACTGTCATTTCTGCTGTCATCGTGACATGAACAGAATCAATTTGTCACATGTGTTCAGGAGTATTAAGCCACATCAAGTCAATGCTACAAACACCTGTTGCTTTCACATGACTATTCTGATCTACCTATTAACTATTTATGTATTTCACTATTTATAAGATGTAAATTATTTTTCATTGTATAATATTAGATGTATCTTCATTGTGGTTAAGAGAAATATATATGCTTTAATTTATTAATTTTTTATTTTTTTGTTAATTAAATGTTTCTACAGAAAAATTCTTGCATTTGTTTCTTATTGAAGGAGGAAACAAGTCTGATTACAACCTGATGAAAGAATAAATTGTACAACTCACTCACTCTTTATTTTGTGATTCACGTTAGAAGTAAGAGCATCAACTTCCTGGAAATCAGTGTGGATATTGTCCTCAGGTTAAAGGCAGACATAAGAAATCCAATCGCGTGTCTGTATCTTTGAGTTTTGTAGAGATACCAAACTCTGAACAATAATCATACTGAAGTAGTATCAGTTATTTTAAAGGTAGAATGGGAAGAAGGTAAAATATGAATTCTATAAGCAGAAAAAAAAGCAGACACATCAGAATATAAAAACAAAAGCACTAGTAACCTTCCACATCACACTGGTAGCCACCCAAGTGCAAATATTCTTTACAAAATGGATCTTTGAATCTGCCATTTACAAGCCATTCCATTCACTTAAAGCCCAGCAAGGGAAGTGGGCACGTAAGAGAGAAAGGGACTTCAGAGTGATGCCTCAAGCCTCCCCTGGTTAAGGGGGAAAAGAGCCACACTGCAAACAAAGGTGGAATGGCCCTAAGGCAGTAGCATAATAGCGAATATTGGTTAAGAGTCTATTTCAAAGCTGAAAAAGGCTTCAAGGAATTGCATCAGTGCAAATGGTGAATGGAAAGGGTCCATGAAGCAGGGAAGTAGAAGGGTTGTGACCATGGGGACCAGCTGTTTTGACTGAATTACTCACCAGAAATCATACTGGCAGCGGAGGAAAGGGGAGGAACAGAACAGAAGCTAGTGACTATAGATAGAATATAGATCTGGGAGATTTACCTTCTTTGGGTTAATTAAACTTCCATGAAAAATGAACAAATAATTGAAATGGGCAATGTCTTCTAATCCATGGAAAGCATATATAAAGGAAAGGAACAAAAATGAAAAGGCATGAAAAGAGTACGGGGGGACGCCTGGGTGGCTCAGTTGGTTAAGCAGCTACCTTCGGCTCAGGTCATGATCCCAGCGTCCTGGGATCGAGTCCCACATCGGGCTCCTTGCTCATCAGGAAGCCTGCTTCTCCCTCTGCCTCTGCCTACCATTCTGTCTGCCTGTGCTTGCTCTCTCTTCCTCTCTCTCTCTCTGACAAATAAATAAATAAATAAAATCTTTTTTTTAAAAAAAAGAGTACGGGAACATTCTGCAAATGAAAACTACCCTGTTCTATTGAAGACTCATGAATAGAAAGAACTGAAGATGAATTGGGGGCCGGGGCACCCTCCACTGGTCCGCCAGGGCACCAGAAACCTGCAGGTGCAGTGCCCAGCCCCTCTGTGGGGATTCCAGTGGTAGCCAGTGGTTCCCAGTGGCAGCCTCTCATTTTGGGCTGTGAGCTGCCTCCTGGCCCCGGGCAGCTTCACAGGAGGACCTGCTGGTTCTGACACAAGAAGGAGCATCTGTCCCTTCCCTGACCCAGGACAGCTCCTCTGGGACACGGTGCATGGCTGCCAGTTCCAGGACGCCCGGGCCACCTATGTCCTCCACGAGATGCTCCAGCTGGCCTTCACACTCTTCCTCACTGGGCGCTGCTGTTTGCTGCCTGAACCCGACCCTGCTGGGGAAACTCTGCCCAGGGCCCCAGGGGCAGCCAGAACCCCAGACACCTGTGTGGTACCTGCGACGGGATTGGTGGAGTCTCCGCCGGATTTGAGGGCCCTGTCCTGGCATTGAAGACGTGCTTCCAGAGAATCCATCTCCATCTGAGAGAAGAAACACAGTGACTGCCTGGGAAGGAGTCCGAGTCCAAATCAGGCGACCCGTCTCTTCCTATTCAAATGAAGACATAATGAAAGGGAAATGATAAAAAGGAAGAAAGCAGGAAAGGCACCTGGAAATGATATTCTTGACCTGCAGCACTAAGTCACATAGCCATGAGTTCCATCTTTCTAAGGACTCCTCTTTCTGCTTCAGCCATACAATGTGTTAAGTTACTCAGCATTGTGGTTAAGATGTGTCTGTGACAGGACTGTCCCTAAGGGCCTCTCTCCACAGGACAGAGCTAGCCTGAAGTTGTTCAGGTGTTCACATACTGCAGGATCCTCTGGTTTCTGGATCAACACTGAACCAGTTGGAACGTTGTTCCTGACGTCACAGCTGCAGCAACAAGAACAAAACCAATGCCCCCCAAATGCAGGAAGACAGAAAACAACAACTCTTCTTAGATCCACTCACAGCTGAGGTCCCAGCACCAGTCTCAGCACTTGTACCAGGAGAAAAAGGAGCTCTCAGACAATCACACTCGCCAGGAGCAGGCATTGGTAGGAACTCAAGCTGTTATGGAAGCATGGCTCGAGGCTCTGTGTGCTTCCACTGGACAGTTACAACGTCCAGGTCTCCCTAGTTAGTGGAGCCCATAGGTGTGTCAGTTGTACCTTTGGATTCTCCGCTAGGCTCCCCCTGTGAAGAGCAGAGGGAAATCTCCTGGCTTTGCCAGCAGAGGGAGGGGGAAAGGAATCACTCTAGAATAGTCTGAGTCTACCTCTTCAGATGATAGATGCCAAGGGGATCTATGGCCAGGAGCCTAAGGGAGGGAAGTCAGGAAGAGGGGCCAGCAGACTTCCCACTGGAGATGCAGGGGTGAGTCTGGACTCTCCAACAATGCATGTCCTGGAGACATTAAATTGCAATGTGTCTTGCATATTTGGAAATCAAAGCATGGTGCTGAAAGTCCTTCCATCTGATGTGACTGTGGAATGAGAAGATGCCCTAAAGCTTCAGAGAACCTTTAACCTCTAAGGCTGAGAAGGAGAAGGGGAGACCCTCAAGGGAACAGAGATGGGGCAGCCAGTGCATGTGGGACGCAACCAGGGGAAGAATGATCTCTAGGACGTGTGGAAGAAGGCAAGTTTCAGAATTTCCCAAGAGGAACCTCAGGCAGGAATTTATGAAATGGGCTACAGGACTGTGCCCTGCATCTGGAATTCTGCTTCCATCTCCTTGTTTGATCATGAGAACCTCACTTGAACGCTCTGCAGCTCAGTTTCCCCAGATGTAAAGTGGGGTGGAAATATTCCTAGAGCTGTTGTGATAATGAAGTGGCCCATTTCAAAGCATCTAGTATCTTCCATTGAGTGAGAGTTTAACGATGGGCAATATTTTCTTGTTTTCCCTAAAAATTGATCTTCTCTTAACCTTTTCCCTGTAACTGACTATAAATGGCTGATCCCCAAAATACCATTGGGAATAAAAAACACCCATTTGGAAAGGGTGGCCTATCCACTGAATGAAATTAGATACAAAATAATGTCATATGCATACATATACACTGTACCTATGTCCGCATACTCGATACGTTCTCGTACAGCACGTTTCCCCTTCCTCCATGCCTTCCGAGATCCCATCCTTTCACTCTCCAATCACAGTGTTTCCCCTTCCCCTAGTGTAGAAACCTCCTGTGAGCTCCCCTCCTCCCTCCCTCCTCAGAAGCCTCTCCTGCCCATTCACACAGCTGCTTCCTTTTCCTTTGTGGTTTCTGTCTGGCCCTTTTACTTCCAATTACAAAGCCACAAAGAAGAACACAAGTTGTTTGAAATTTCCAGGTTTTTTTGAAACTCTGCTAGCAGAAGCCTTGTTGTTTTCTTTTCTCCTGGTGACTATTGTTGACCTGAGGGAATGTCCCCACTGCAGTGATGTCACAGTGGCAGGAGCAGAGAGGAGATAGGAGCAGGAGGCTGCTGTTCTGTGGCCCGTCACAGTCTTTACAGGGAAGGCTGCCAGCCAGGGGGCAAGGTGGGCTAGACAGTGACCAGGTGTGCACACGGGATCGTGTTGTATGTAGAAGTCTGTCCCCTGATGGGAGATTTTCCTCCAGGCCAAAAAAGAGCTCTTTCCTGGAAAGAACGGACTCGCTAGTATGATAAGGCAATGTCCATGGCTCTTATGTACTTTTTGAAAAATACACTTTCTAAACAGAGCAATTATGTTCATAGTAAAAGTGAGCAGAAGGTCCTGAGTTTTTCCCCATCCTCCCTGCTCTGGAGCTGCATGGTCTCTCCCCATTACTAGCATCCCCACACGGGAAGCAACACCTGTTTCAATTGCTTCCAACAATGTAACAAATAGTTTTTAGGGCTGGGAACAAGGCTTCAATATGCCAAGGTATGTAGTACCCTAAAGCTCAACCTTGGAGTGGTCTAACAAAACCTTAGTGCTCAGTACTTACTGTCTGTCATTGGGTTTTCTTGGATATTACACAAGAATCACAGTCATGGAATTTCTGGAAGATACATGAAATGTAGCAAGATAGTGCCACACCTAGGAATACCAGGAATAACACAGGAGTGGAGGAGTGTCTCTCCATCATTTTCTGGACCTCAGAATCTTACCTGGACAGGTAATCTTTGCTTACTTTGAGCTGCCATTGGCTAACTTGTGGACGTCGTTGATGTTTGACCCCTGTTGTGATGCGGGCTTTGGAAATAAATACAAATAGATTGTACTTTACAATTTAGTTCTTCGAAACTTACTCAACACATCAGTAATCCTATCTAGTGCTAAATTAAAAAATATTCTGAGAATAACTTGATGAATATCTAGCTGCAAGTGAAGTCAAAATCATTTTCTCATTGAGGCCACATTAAAATACAGTACACTGAAAAGAAACATCCAATAAATAAGTTAACTTTTCATTGGCTGTAGCAATTTGGAATGATTCTAAATATTTAAGTATATTGATATAATTATTATGTCTTTCTAGAAACTCTTAATTTGCATCTCACTTTTACATTTCTATTTAAATAAGTAAAAAATTAGAAGTCACTAATCAAATTTAGATATCCAGTGAAGGATAAATAGCTTTAAAACTTAGCTTTCAGTTGAGGGCACCTGGGTGACTCGGTGAGTTAAGCCTCTGCCTTCAGCTCAGGCCATGATCTCAGGGTCCTGGGATCTAGGCCTGCATTGGGCTCTCTGCTCAGCCTACTTCCCCCTCTCTCTCTGCCTGCCTCTCTTGCCTGCTTGTGACCTCTCTGTCTCTGTCAAATAAATAAATAAAATCTAAAAACAAAAAAACAAAACTTAGCTTTCAGTTGAAATTTTTAGTCAATCTTAATTCTGAATTAAACAGAGTAAAATGAACTCTGCATTTTTCAATCTACAAAGCAGAGCTACAAATACATAACAATATAGACTCTAGATCCGTGTTACCATGTTTTGTTGGAAGGTTCAATTACATAAATATTCGAAAGACTGTGACAGGAGATGGCAATAGGAAAAAGAAACAGTTGAGAAACCCATGCTCTAAACCCCAGTAGAAAGTGTAGAAAGGAAAGCAAAAAGAGAAGTAGAAAGGAAGGGAAACATTCAGAAATTGAAAACGCCTATGTCCCCTACTTAAGCCTCATGCACAAGAGAAGATGTTCAGAGAAGCTAGAGCCACAGGTCTCAGACGTGCCCACCCCAGCCAGGCCAACAGCACCTGCAGGATCCCCGATGGCCCTACCCTGTTCCTTCTTGGTGGCCCTGGTGGTGCTCAGCTGCCACTCCCTCGGCTCTCTGGGATGTGACCTGCCTCAGGACCACGGCCTGCTGCACTGGAGGGCCTTGATGCTCCTGCGACAAATGAGGAGACTGTCTGCTAGCTCCTGTGACAAGTACACAAACGACTTTGGCTTCCCCCAGGAGGTGTTTGACGGCAAGCAGCTGCAGAAGGCTCAAGCCCTCTCTGTTGTCCATGTGACGAACCAGAAGACCTTCCACCTCTTCTGCACAGAGGCCTCACCTGCTCCCTGGAACACGACCCTCCTGGGGGAATTGTGCTCGGGACTTTCTGAGCAGCTGGGCCACCTAGAAGCCTGTCCCCTGCAGGAGGCGGGGGTGGGAGAGATGCCCCTCGTGAATGGGGACTCCATCCTGAGGAACTACTTCCAGAGAATCTCCCTCTATCTGCAAGAGAAGCAATACAGCCCTTGTGCCTGGGAGATGGTCCGAGCAGAGACCATGAAACCCTTGTATGCATCAACAGCCTTGCATAAGAGATTGCTTAGCAGGAAGTGAGACCTATTTCAACATGGAAATGATTCCCTCTCACTGATAACATCACACATTCCGGAGTTCTGCCATGTCAGAGACCCTCATTTCTGCTGTCGCAAAGACATGAACAGAGTCAATTTGTCAAGTGTTTTCAAAACATGTCAACTCTACAAGCAATAGTCGCTTACAGATGACCTTACTCGTGTCTATTTATCTATTTAAATATTTATCTATGTAAAAATTTATAAGCTTCAGATTTTTCCTATAATATTATGTGCACCTTTACATAGCAGAATATAATAAAATATATTTTTAATATGTAATCAGTTTATCATGTTTTTCTTTATGGAACTTTTACTACAGAAAGTGTTTTCAAAGAGTCACACCCGGTCTAATTGTGCAACTTAATTAGAAATTAGACGGCAGAATGCATTTACCATCATACTACATTAACATTGGAAATAACAACTGACTTTCTCTAAGACAACTTGCACATTGCCCTTAGGCTATAGGACATAATAAATACAGTCCTGATGTCTACATCTTTGATTGCTGTAGGGATGGGAATCTAAAAACAATCCTCCTACTTAGTGTTCTAATGAAGAAGGAAAGGGCGTGACTTCTCTCACCTGCTGCTAGAACGGAGACGTTCAGGAAGTACACAGAAAAGCTGCGGACCCCTCAACAGGTCACTGGCAGACATGAAGGCATGTATGTCCAGTGTCAGGGGGAGGTGAGCTGTCATTTTGACAAGAAACGCCATGGCTGAGGTCCATATCTAGCAGGCAAAGCCAGAAACAGAAGTGGTCACGCAGGGAGACCATGTCGTGTGAGAAACAGACATAAACTTGATTCCGAGGCTCTTCAACCATTGAAGGGAGGGGAGAGAAGAGCCACAAAAGAGACGGTGGACTCGTGGCCATACAGCACAGGGATAAGAGAGGATGTTGGTGAGTGTCTTAAAGGAAGTAAATGTGCTTCGAAGACCATCAGTGGATTCCTGGAAGATGTGGATTGAAACTGCCTGCGATGTCAGAAACACAGGTGCCTTTGCTGACCTTCCTGAGAGTTGGTTTGGTGGAATGCATAAGCAGAGACCACCTGGAGTGGGTGGGAGCATGAATAAGAGAAGTCAGTGTGTCTGACTTGGAGAAGAATATTGCATGGGATCTGGGAATAATGGGGTTCATTATTCTGGGCATAATTTGCCCTTTTATGCCATATTTTTTTTCCTGAGTGATTTCATGGAATGGATGTTCTAGCAAATTTTGTTACTGTGTTTAGTACTGTAGTTAGTGTAAATCATGACTTAATTACTTACAATGGTTTATCCTCTCTTGGTTCTTACTAACTTGTACATCAGCGAGCTGCTCGGCTTTAAGAACTCACTAGGCGGGAATAGATAACTCATTCAATCCTTCAAAAAATTATCTATTGGGGCACCTGGGTGGCTCAGTGGGTTGAGCCTCTGCCTTCAGCTCAGGTCATGATCTCTGGATCCTGGGATCGAGCCCCACATCAGGCTCTTTGCTCGGCAGAGAGCCTGCTTCCCTCTCTCTCTCTGCCTGCCTCTCTGCCTACTTGTGATCTCTCTCTGTCAAATAAATAAATAAAATCTTTTTAAAAAAATTATCTATTACTACTGATAAAAAAAATATTCCTGGAATGACTGAGACTGACAGACTTTCTTCAAAAATGAGGATGGGTAGATGGGTCAGGCATTTTCTTTCTTAATATTTTAAGCAAAGAAAAAAATTGGTCAAAATCAGCTGAAAAATACAATATGAATCATGGAAATCCATGGAGCAATAGTGAGCTGTGTGTAATTCAGGAGTAAGAACAGATTTAACAATTATGACAGAATAGCGTGAATATTCACTGAACTCATGCACTTAGATGAACTCTCTCATTGCATCTTCCATAAGGAGCAGCTTAAATATTGTAGCTATCATCTTATTTTAATGCTGACAGTGATATATGAGAATATTATTTGTCTCTTCCTACAAAATTATTCAGAACTAGGTGTCCTCTGCTTTAGTAACTGGCCTCCAAAGGGGAGATTAACAAGTCATGGATGAGAGTCAGCCATAAGAGTCGGGGATGGCTATTTTTCAATCTTGACACCTGGGTAGCTCAGTCGGTTGAGCATCCATGACTCTTGATCTCAGCTCAGGTCTTGATGTCAGACTGTGATTTCAAGCCCCACATTGGGCTCCACCCTGTGTGTGGAGCTTACTTTTAAAAAAAAAATGAAAAAACTGGAAAGTAAGAGCTGTGGTGGCCAAATAAATATATTCCCTTACTCAAGGTGAAGTGATTATAATCGGGTCTTTCCTCTACTTGGAGAAAATGTTCACCCTCAGCATCTGAGGGCTGTAGACACCTTCTTCTGGTCAGGAGAGGAGGAGGTCAGCACTGAGAGGGTTCCTGACACAAACACTCCAGAGGCAAGGGCAAGGATCTAGGGGCAGTAAGTGCTTTGCTATCAAGGAAACCAGCCCCTGCACAGTAGAGGAATCTAGAGTCCTCAGGACATGGCGAGCATGTCGTCTGGGAGTGAGTCCAGGAGAGCCTGGGCAGAAGACACTCAGTCACTCCAGAAGAAATATATTAGTAGAGGTGATAACTACCTTGCCAGTGAGGTGCTGCTGGGAAAATCCAGTTATCTGGAATTAGAACCTTGACACCGCTACATCCCAGACAAGAACCAGGCTTCCTCTTGGGGGCACTGGCACAGCCTAGGAGCAGTGTAGACAGGTTACAAAATGTCAGAGAGAAAGGACAGTGCCTGTACTAGTCTTGCCCTTGAGGTCCCCGTGAACTGTAACCACATGGATCTGCACCAGTTATTTCTAGAATGAAGAGAAACATCAGAGAAACCCATTCACTCATTGCCATAAGACTTTGTTGTGAATATAACAGTAAATAAAACTCAGTCCTGGTTCTAGAGAACTTGTGTACCATACTTGGTCTGATCAGTACCTAACAAGATACAAATCCATAGAGAGGAAGGAGCCCATCTCCCTGTGTAAGGGAAGGAGGGTAAAACCTTAGTGCAGAATCAAGGCCAGATTTGTTCCTCACACAAAGAAGAGTAAAACAGGTATGTGTGCTGGGGTGTGTACATGAGTCCTTACATTCCTGCACCTCCTCGGTCTTTAGGACAAAGATGTCTCTCATTTGACTGGTAAGTATCCACGCGGATGGACCCATCGGAAGTTTACTGGGAAAATAAGCTTCTGTTGTGAAAGTCATAGTCTAGTTTGAGACATCCTCTTAGACCATATGGAGACTACATAAAGGAAAACAAAAAATAGGAAGTAAAAGCAGAGACGAGTGTTCAGAAAATGAAATTTTATGTGCTGCCCATTGAAAAGCTATGTGGCAAACAGAGAACCTCAGCTCCCAGGTTCCCTGCACGCCCAGCCTGGCCAGGCCTGGAGGCCTCATGTTCCCCATGGTCCTCCTGCGCCCTTTGCGCCCCGCCCTCGGGGTGCTCACAAGAGGCCCTGGGGGCTCTCAGGGCTATGCCCTGCCTCAGAGCCACGCACTGGTGAGCAGGGAGAACTTCGTGCTTCTGGGCCAGATGAGGAGACTGTCCCCTTTCTTCGGTCTGCAGGACTGAAAAGCCTTCAGATTCCCGCGGGAGATGGTGGAAGGCAGCCAGCGGCGGGACGCCCAGGCCAGGTCTGTCCTTCACAAGCGGCTCCAGCGGACCTTCAACCTCTAGCACACGGAGCGCGCCTCGGCTGCCTGGAGCGCCCCCTGCTGGACCAGCTGCGCTCTGGCCTCCATTGGCCGCGGCAAGATCTGGACACCTGTTTGCTGGGCGGGCGGTAGGGAGAGCTAGCCCTGGGAATGGACCGCCCCACACCCGCCCCAAAGAGGTACTTCCAGGAAATTCCTCTCCTCCTGGAAGAGAAGAAGGACAGCGACTGCGCCTGGGGAATCGTCAGAGCGGAAATCGTGAGTTCCTTGTCTTCAGCCACCAACTTGCAAAGTAGGTTAGGAATTAAGGATGGAGACCTGGGGTCACCTTGAAATGATTCTCAGGGACAAATGTGCCATATGACCCCCACACATATGTCTGGTCACTGCAAGAGGCTGTCATTCCTGGTTTCATTGCAGAATTTATTGACTTTAATTCCACCAAGTGTGTTCTGAGTAGTAGTAAGCAAGAACGTGTTTAAAAATCCAGCTTCAGGATCACCTGTCCCTAAGAGATGACTGCCCTGATGTTCGTTCGTTCTTTCTTTCTTTCTTCTTCATTCACTCTTGTAACTTATCATATTTATATTTATATTTTCATATTAAATATTTGCCTTTATTTGTATTAAAATTTAGAAAACATTTTCATCTTTTCAATGTATTAAATATGCATTTTTCATATTTAATTCTTATCAAAGACAACTTCTTGAGTCTGTTTTTTTGGTTTTATCTTTCTTCTTTTCTTTCTTTCTTTTTTTGAGAGAGACAGAAAGAGTATGATGGGGACAGCGGAACGTGGGCAGATGGAGAGGGAGAGAATCTTGGGCAGGCTCCATGCTGTGCCCAGACCCCCATGCAGGCCGGGGGTGGGAGTGGAGGGTCTCCATTTCGTGACCCTGAGAAAATGACCTGAGCCAAAATCAAGAGCTGGACTCTTAATGGACTGAGCCACCGAGGTCCCTGAGTCTGTTTACTCTTAAATCTAAATCCAAATACTTGTTTTCAAAGCCAACTGGAAGAATGGATGATACTATTTATCTATTTATTCATTCATTCAGTAATTTCATATGTAAACTGTCAGTGTGGCAGATTGCAGAATCACCTTTCAGAAGCACAGCTCAGGAAATCTAATGGGACAACTTCTGTTTCCAAACATTCAGTCTCACTAGAGACTTACAGAGAGAATAAATAGTTTTTAGCTTTCAATTATTGTATAGAACTCAAAAAGATGTAAAGGAAAATGATGTTCTTACTTAGAAACTTTAAATACAAATACTGTGGAGGGGAGGGAAGCTAAACATCCTTTGCAGGGTCCCTGGGAGATCCTTACTTACGGAGGTCTTGCTGCTGGTTGGGCTTAAGGGTCTAGACTAAACAAAAAATGCCCTGGGGGCGGGTGGTATTCATCTGAAATTCTTTATTGCGTATCTGGGATGAGGGCAAGGGAGTGCATGTGGTCATTGCTATGCAGGGAGGACAATGGGAAGAGGACCTAAATGTGGTTCTGCAGACCCTCAATATTTGAAGATCAGGCAAGAGGAGAGTCTGTGATGGAGTGGCCAGTGCAGTTGGAAGGACACACAGGCACGATGACACACGGGGGACAGATTCCTGCAGGGAAGAAGGTCAAAGTCGTGCTTGCAGGACAGGTGCCAACAATCTGTCCCAGGGGCTCTGCAAACAGACACCATTGGTGACCTGAACAGGATCTGGTTCAGTGGAATTGGTGGGGCAGAAACCAGAAGGGAGCAGGTGGAAGAGGAAACACAAGCACGGGACTCAGGGCCCCTGTATACACGAAGTCACTTTGGGAAGCTTGTTTGTGAAGTGGAGGAGAGAAATGAGGTGGTACCTAGAAGGACAGGGGGGTTAACATCTCTATGCATATATATATTTTTTTGTGTTTCTGTGATATCTTTCTGAAAGTGCAAGGATCAAGACAAAGAGACTTCAAAAATAGCCTAAACTCAGATTTGAAAAATTAACAGAAATCCCTAAATGAAACCTAAAATATCATCCACACTCCACAGTATAGGATTTTGCATCAGTTATCCATTCCACCAGTTTGTGTGTATGATCTTGGGCAAGACACCTAATCCCACTGGATCTTTGATTCTGGAGTGTCCTGGTCTCCTTCCGGACTCTACCTGCCCAAGACACCTGTGTGTGGGGGCAGGGACCAGGAGAGGCCCAGGACGCTGCTATGGCGGCTGTGAACACACAGGGAATCACTGTGTGGTGTCAGCAGGAGGCAGCTGAGTGTGAAGCCACGTCCTGATCCTCCCCCCATGCAATGCTTTGCTGTCACAGGCAGGACGCCATGGATGAGCAGCTCGGTAGAGAAACTGAATGAAGAGAGCTACAGCACCAACACCAACCTCACAAGCTGGTCAGGTGTCCAGGAGCGCCTTGCACCGGTGGGTAGGAGCCAGACATTCTCATCCCACCAGGAGGAGACGGCACCCATCACAGGAGCTCAACTGGCCACAAACCAAAGTGGGCTTCAAGAACCATGAAGCTGTAAGGGGCAGGAGCGGCTGGAGAACACGGAACAGAAGCAGCTCAGCTACTCTGTTCTCTCCGGGGCTCTCGGCTGCCCAGCTGAAGTACCAACGTCAAGTGTGATCCACTTCAGTTGCAAAGTGGTGCGTAGGCTGGCCACTCTGCCTCTGGCTACATTTAAAAGGCCAGTTGCAGGGTGCCTGGGTGTTGGGGGAAGCAAGCAGAGCCTGAGATTGCGAGTACAAGAAAAGGAGAAAAGACTCACTTCGTAGACTGCGACACGCAAACCCATCCAAATTCAGGTCTTAGAAAACACTGCTGGCCGAGCAAGGTGTTTCACAAATGCCGTCATCCTCCAGGAGACAAGACTGGTGTGTAACAGAAGTGAGGATCCTGATGACAAAGTTAATTGTACTGTGAATGTCTGGCATGACGGGCAGTGCCTGCATGCCCAGGACAAATGGGAATTGGAGAGAGAACTTCTCTGGGACCTGGCTGAATCAGAGATCTCCAGAGAAGCAGAATCAGTAGTATGTGCGTACATAGAGGTTTATTTTGAGGAAGTGGTCCATGAGTTTGTGGAGATGGTCAAGTCCAGTATCTGCACAGTAGTTCCGCAGCTGGAGGCCCAGGGAAGAGTTGCAGTTTGAGTCCAGATGTGGTCTGCTGGCATAAGTTCCACTCCTTCCAGCAAGGAAGACCTTCAGTGGAGTGGATGGGGCTCACCCCCATTATGGAGGGCAGTCTGGTTTGTTCAATATCTAGTAAGGCAAATGTCAATCTCACCTAAAAAAATAGCTTCACAGCAACTTCTAGAATGTTTGACCAAATATCTGGGGATTGCGGCCACACTGACCCATGATGTTAACCAACCCAAAGGCTTCCCTCAGATTCTCAACAGCCTCTTTGATTAGTGTGGACTGTGAGAGTCCTACCATGTGGCCAGGAGCTCAGGCTGGGGAGACAGAAGGCCTACATTCCAGACAGTCTCCATGACCTTGAGAAAGTTACTGCCCCTCCATGTGCTCCGTTTGCTTCTTCAGAAGATGGGGATAATAGAAAGGATGTCTGTCGGCCCATGCTGTTCACTGGCATGAAGTACAGTGACTGACCCAGTAGGTGGCGAGAAACAGCTGCTTGGTGAGTACGTGTTGGGGAGCAGCACTCATCTCCCCTCTATTCATGCTGTGTCAAGAAGAGAGGGAGGATCTGGGGGCAGGTGGAAGCTTTTCCCCACCCAGAGATTCAAGGTCCTGAGGACTTCCCCTTGCCCATCTGAACTGGCATTTAAGTGACTGAGCCACACAAGCACCCCCTCCTTGGCTGCTCTAAGACACTTCTCCGAAAAAGGATCTTGGTGGAACTCTTCTGGAAAGCTACCTGACAAAGGAAACCTGTACAGGTACCTGCAAGAGATAAGAGATACAAAGTACTTTTAAAAGCAGAGTGGGGACAGGTGGGCTTGTCATTCTGAGGTCATTCTGACCTCGTGATATTCTTTTTATCCTAAGTCCAAGGCTTGATTTCACATCCTGCTGTGATTCTCCCTCTTGTGTCACTTCAGCCTGCATGCAGAGCTTGGCATTCCACAGTCCATCTAGGAGGAAGGATGCCTGAAATAACACAACTAACAGGACAGATCAGTCCCCTTTTCTGAAGAGGAAATAGGTCCGGTGCCATGTTACTGCCTCGGCTATGAGCTCCCAATAAAGAATATAGGACCCCGGGTCACAGAGGCTAAAGGTAGCATCTTGTAGGAAGTTGAACTTGTCAAGATTAGCTCCTGAATGCCCAGGGATTAGGATGCAAACTTTAAAGTTCAAGGACAATTACAGTAAGCTTCACTTATGGATGGGGCTCTGTCATCTTAACACTCCTTTCAGACACATGGTCCCAAGTGGTCCTCACAACAATCCCATGAGATTTGGAGACCAGTGCTCTTTCCAAAGAGGAGTCTGATGCTCTGGAAAGTTAACAATTTGAAACATGTCCAAAGGACCCAGACATTTGCCCCCCAAACCAACGGTCCTTCCGCTGTATCTCACACCACCACCTAGTGGGCAAGACCCATGGCCCAACTCAATCACTCTTCCTTTCCAATGGATGAGCACAACAGGGATCAGGATGAGGCCTGTTTCCTTCCCAAAGGGCTGGCCTACCAGGTCATTAGTTTCTGAGGACAGGTTCTAGGAACTGATGTCCTCAGTGATTGTTGACCTGAGCCCTCACTGAAAAGAGATATGAAGTTTAATCCACAGAGTCTGGCATTCAAGAGCAGAACATTACATTTAAGCCTCAAACTTTTTCTTCCTGCCTCTATGTTGATGCTGAAAGACAAGGAAAAATGATATGTAAGACAGTCTCACTTTCCTCTGTCTACGAAAGCAGCAGCGGTCATTATTAGTGAATAAGGTGAGTCTACACTGTTGGGAGACCCATCTTCTAAGTTCTTCATTTTTAAAGTGGCTAACGACATTTTCTATTCATCCTTCTCTGAAAAACTCAAGGAATGGTTTTCTGCATGTGGTCCATTTAGCATATTTAATGCAGGAGTCCTGCTGAAGGAGGCCACACGGTGTCAGGTCTTCGAGATCACGTGTGCTCCATTGATAGGATTGTACTCCGAGGAGGTACTGAGTACTATCCACTTGGAGACTTGCAGAGGCTGAGCAGCTCTTTCCTCTCTCTCTCGTGCTGGTGCTGACACAATAAAGAGGCCTGGCCCAGAGATTCCCGAGATGAGTTAAAACATGAAAGAAGCCAGGGAAATCCAAGACCAGTAATGTCTATCCCGGGAGAGTCAAGGAATT
This sequence comes from Lutra lutra, assembly GCF_902655055.1. Taxonomy (NCBI): domain Eukaryota; kingdom Metazoa; phylum Chordata; class Mammalia; order Carnivora; family Mustelidae; genus Lutra; species Lutra lutra. The sequence goes on along the minus strand of NC_062290.1, from coordinate 47,166,694 downwards.
CTCCCAGGGGCACTAAAGAGGAAAAAGAAATATTTTCAAATAAAAGGAAACCCTGCCCTGAGATTCATTCCAAATGTCCTCACTTCAAGCTGCTTTTCCTGTTACATCAGTTCCCTCAGTTCTGTCTCCTCACTTTCTTCTAGAGTTCCTGAATTAAGTACCTTTTTATAACCTGAGCTCTTCTACCCATTTCTTCCTTCCTTCCTCCTCTGCTCACAACTCCCCCACCTTCTCCATTACTAACCCACACCATTCCCCATCATCTGGGAACAGCTCTGTCTTTCTAAGAAACGAGAGCTAGCACCCTTCTGTTATCTGATCACATAGTCTCTGGATCTTCTAGGTTTTCACAGTGCTCTGGTTGTGAATCTAAACTTCACTGAATAAACAGGAGAACTTTTTTTTAAAGAAGTGACCTAGATTCTATGCCAGATTAATTACATCAGACACTTTCTGGAGGCTGAGGAGAGCATAATTATTTTAGAATAACTTTATTTTGAGACAATTTTCAAACTTATGGAAACATTCAAAGAATAGGAGAAAAAATTCACAAATTCCAATCATTCAAAGACACCCCCCCCCCCATACTCCAGTTGTCCTCCCCAATTCCTTTATATTCAAAGAATTTAATCCAGGATCGTGCCTTTCACCCAGTACTCTCGTATTTCTTTTCTTCTTTTAACTGGAAACAATTCTTCAGGCTTTCCTTAACTCTGATGACCTTAACAATTTTAAAAAATGTAGGGCAATGACACTGAAGAGCGAATGTTTTCAATTCTTAACGCTCTAAGAAAAATGAACCACTAAAAAATAGTAATAACAAAAGCAAGTATATATGGGAAGAGTTTGCCTTTGGCCTCCGGCTCCAATAAATCTCAGCCGTGCATTGGACCTATTACCCAATCATTCCACTGCAGGGTTTCGATATTTATGAGATCGCGTCCAGATTGTAGATGCGTATCCCCTTTCCCTGAATTCTTGTCTTTAACCCCAGAAACAAGCCTGGATTTGCAAACATATCCCAGGCAGCACGCTCCCAGTTCGGGCCGTGCGTCCCCAGGAACGCGCCATTCCTACACATTTGACTCTGCAAAAACACTGCCCGACAAAGCAGAGGATCCACGCAAGGGCCGACCCAGGACATGAAGGATCCACGCGAACCGCGGCAAAGTTTCCCCTCAGCGGTCAGGCCCGACAAGGGAGAGTTTGCTCTCTGGCCCCCACCCCGATTCCACGCCGTCCCGGACCCCGGCCTCCGGCGACACCTCACCCAGGGCAGACCCCCCGCCGCTGGCGAAGCTGAGGTTCTCCCGCGCAGGGAGTGCCAGTTACGTTGTATTCGGGCGCCCCCTTCTGGCAGTCGGGGCGCAGCGAGGGAGCCTTGCCTGCGCCGTTAAGTCCCGGTCATGCGTGTTTCTCTGTGGTCCGCTCAATCACAGAACTCAGCGGCATAATAAATTCGCCAACGGTGCTGGTGATGCTTTGGTCTAGCCGCTCCGGATCCGATGGTCGTGAAAAACAGGAAATCACGTTGTTGAGAAAATGATAACTTCTCAGTCACGCCAGAGTAACAGGACCTGCTTTAATGTTTTTTTCACCACAAAATAGGTATTAACATCCAGAAGGCACAAGCCACCTGTTCCTGCCGTCGATTCTCAACCTGTCCCATACAGGCTGCAATACAGATCTTTATCCTGTTTTCACAGAAGACTACAGTACAGCTTGGAGGAAGAGCTGGTGCTTAGATTACTCCCGAGGCAGTCTGGAACGTCAGGACCAGAAAAAGAAAGTAGAAAATCTTCAGGTTTGTCCTTACTTGGAGAAGTTATCTAAGAGTATTTCCAAGGAATCAGCAGCTTTCTGAAGAAGAAGGAGTAGAGCTGCTGTGCCTTGGAAGTTGTCAGGGGGACAGCTGAAATGTGCTTTTCCCTATTTAATAAATTCCAAAGACAATCAGGAAATAAAATCATCCTCATGACGCTCTAATCACTATATTATTGTTTGTCAAATCAAAGAAAGCAATCTGCACTGTATTTTCTGTGCCAACTGTCAAATATCTGAAGTCAAAACTTTATATGTATAGTCTTCAAAAAATGTTCAGAAAAATAATCTGTTTCTTTAAAAAAAAAAAAAGCAAACTAACCAGTGATAATACATGTTTCATTTATCTTTTCAAATTTTTGGAGGGTATTTATTGTCCCTAGAATCTGAAATATAACTTATGGAAAACCTTCTTCATTATATTATTTTGTTACAGGCTTCTGTCCGTTAAGGTAATTTTAGCTGCTTGAACAGATAAACCTGAAAATGTCAGCATTTTGAACATAATACAAGTTTATCTTCTCTTTGTGTGATACTTCAATGCGCGTGTTCCTGAACAAATGACTCTTCTGGTAGGTTCTCCCTCAAACGGTGATTCAGGGATCCAGTTACTTTCTATTTAGTGCCTTTGCCATCATCAATATGTGACTTTAAATATGGCTGTGGTGCTTGGGTTTACTCCACTTAGTTGTAAAAGAAAAAAGCACGGTTGATCCCATGGGCATGTTTTCATGGGCCAGACCTGAGCAGAGCAAACATAATTTGCACCCAGGTTCAGCTGGCCAGGATTCACCCACAAGGCCACATCTACCTGTAAAAAGACTGGGAGAGGACGTCTAATTTTGTGACCAGTGGGGAAAAGATGCACGTTTAAGGAATAATACCATCATTAATTTTTAAACTATGGGCACTAATTTGGTTTTAGGAGAAACAGCCAATTTTCTAGCTTTTGTACATTTTATCCAAAAAACGCTGACTGCAAATCTGATTCCACAAATGAAAACCAGGCAAGGGACTCAACAGGAGAAGGCATGGGCATTCATATTACTGGCCCTTTAAAAGGGAGATTCACCTGGATTCCCAAGGGCCTTGGTTCTAGATCCCAAGTTCATTTGGGATCCCTCTTACAAATTAGTTTCCTTTCAAGCGCTCTTTTGGCTTGAGGCCTTGCCAGTTATCCCACAGTCCTCCTTTACCATTCTACCTCTCGGCAAACCTCCGGCAGGACACTTTTGGTATCCTTTTTGGTGTGCATTTATTTTGTTTTGTTTTTTTAAAGATTTTACTTATTTATTTGAGATAGAAAGAGAGCAGGAGTGCGGGGTGGGGTGGGGGGCACAGGGAGAGGGAGAAGCAGACTCCTCACTGAATGAGTAGCCTAATGCGTGGCTTGATCCCAGGACCCTGAAATCATGACCTGAGTGAAAGGCAGTTGCTTAACCGACAGAGCCACCCAGCGCCCCTACTTTTGGCATGTTATTAGCTACTTGCAAGCTTTAGGCTGAGAGATCTTATCCATTCACCTCTGCTCCCTGGGCAATGTATATAGGGTAGAAGGAATTGGTCAGGAGGTACTAGCTCCCATCACTGCCTATGGTGCTTCAACTTGAAGATACCACCTTTAGGCAGCGAGAGCAGCACATACTGCTGAGATCTCCATATCCCCAGAAATCTGGGTGCACATTTAGCAATGTTCTGGGAAAAGGTGGACTGTGTGATCCCAGACAACCCTCAGAATCCAACTGCATAGGGAATGAATGGTAACATGCCTGCTCCTCCTCTATTTTTTTTTTTTTTACAAAATCTGTTCACTGTCAATAATGCAGCATAACACAATTAGAGTGGTTGGAATTTTCAGTTAGACTGATTCTTCATCACTTGGTAACTGTGTGGCCTTGGATAAATTATGTAGTTTCTAAAGCTCACCGTCCTTATTGAAAAGTGTGAACGATAAAAATGATAAGCCTACATTCTTATAGAAGAATTGATATCATAGACATTATGACCAGATAAATTTACAATCAGATGGAAAATGAAAGTAAAAATTTGGACCCTTCAAGGACTGATGTTGGTGTCACCAACGTTCCTGCTTTGGTCCTCCAAGGGACCAGGGCTTTAGGAACTGGACAAGGTTGCTGGTGATTTTTGCCAGTATTCTTACCCGCAGGGCTATGAGTGTGTTCTTCATTTTCCAAAATTCATCAATCTATCCTGATGCCATAAAACAGGGGCAGTAAGATCTGAATGACAACCATGTGGCAGACACGTAGAAACCCTCACTACAACCCTGGGTAGGAGTTGTTCTTATGAGAAAATTCAGACGTAGGTTAAGCAATTTTCCTTATAGATCAAACAGGTCAAAAGAGTACCTGAAATTGAATCCAGGTCATTCTGACTTTAAAACTAGCATAATCTTGCCCCTTTTTCCATGACGGAGAACACAATTACAAGCCCATCTTCTAAACTGGGGATGACACGGACAGCATCTTTCAAGACAGGCATCTTGTTCAATGTGAGCCCTCTTGATGGAGTCACAACGGGGACTGATCTGAAGTTTAGAAGGCACTGACCATCCTTGACATGGATGTTCTCATGCCTGGTTCCTCCAGTTTGACATCAGTCATGAAGACATTCCAGGTGTGACAAAATAAAAACCTAACGATGTTTCAGTTCTTGATGTCACTAAGGGGGTCACAAACATCATCACTGTACCATCTTCCAAACTAGAAGTATCCGCGTGTTCCGGCTCAGCCCTGCTGATATAAGCCCTATCTGAAAACGGAAGTCTGATCACATCCTTCAATGAATCTGAATGCATGTTGGAAGAACTGTGGAAGAGAACACATGTTACTCATTCATCATACTCCCCTCATCCCAGCCTCAGAGATGCAAATTCTTAACTTGGGCGAAACAAAGATGGCCATCTCAGTAGAGGGCTGGATGGTGCCTCACCATGTGAGGATCTTTTGGGGGCAAGAACATTCAGCTGTCGTGGAGAGCAAATGAGCAAACCATTGTGCTGTTGGTTTCTCAGCCCACCAGACTCCCCTATCTACTACCTAATCATAAAACCCACTCATCCTTGTGCAGAATTCTGCAGTTTTCTCTCATCCAGAATCTTATTGGAGCTTCTAAGAGGAATGACTTTCAGATCAAAGTTGGGGAGTTGATATCTCCAAGGACACCCATCCACACTGTGGCAAGTGTCAGAGAAGGGACTCACAGCCAGTTCGGAATGCATAAGCAGTGTCCTTTTTGCCATTGAATCTGTCTAAGCTATACCATATCATCAGTCATCCAAGACTGGTGAAGACCCTCAACACTAATATAGTTTTTAGAAGAAGCTAATTTTTCAGTCTGTTTCTCTTTCAAAAGTGAGTAACCTCATGGGTGCTACCCCTACTAGATCAGTTTCAAAAAGAAGAGAGTTCAGCAAAGTCAGAAAGTGGGAAAGAGAAACAAAAATGTATCTGGCCATTTATGTGTCATCTACAAGGTAAATAATATATTACCTTATTAAATCTGCCTGTCAATTTGCTGAAACAGTAATGCCATTGAGTCCATCTGTAAATGAATAAAGCAGAACCCCAAGAGATGAAGTGACCCATCAAGGGCACAGGGAGTAGTTGGTAGAGCTAGGAGTTGAGCCCAGGTGTGTTGATGGAGACCCTTATGCCCAGGAGAACTGAGTGAATGTCATGCTTCCTTCACTCCCAGGTGGCTGTGGCAATCAGGATAGTCAAATGCCCATGAGTCACCCTGCCTGAAGTCCTGAATTCACAAAGAGCCTCTGCCTTGCTCCCCGTGTCTCACGCCAACCCCCTCCCAATTCTCCTCATTCTCCTGCAGCATTTGTCTAGGTTATGAGCAGATCTTCCATCACCAGCATGAATACGTTCAAGACCCCCTCAGTTATACTGAGATATAATGGACACATAACATTATAATAGTTTCAAGTATACAACATAACGGTTTGATATATGCATACACTGTGAAAAGATTACTAAATTCAGTTAACTTCCACTACCTCATAGGGTCACAATATTTTTCTTCTGCTGAGGACTTTTTTAAGATCTCTCTAAGCAACTTTCAAATATATGATACAGTACCGTTAACTATAGTCATCGTGCCGTGAATTTCATCCCCAGAACTGATTTCTCTTGTAATTAGAAGTCTGTGCCTTTGGGCCACCTTCACTCACTTGCCCATCTCCCCACCTCTGGAATCCACCAGTCTGTTGCATACTTGAATGCCCTTTGTCTGTATTTACTCATTTCATACACTAATCCTTGAAAAAATACCACTACTGTCCCTCATATTGGAGATGAGGAAACTGGAGAACATAGCGTTTATGTTATTTGCAAAAGGCCCACTAACAGTGGGTCACAGAGCTGGGAGTCAACCCTCAAACTCTGGCTCCAGAAGCACATTCTTTAACCACCAAAATAGATCGCGCAGACTGTCAGGGCACAACGCAAGACAGTAAAATGGGACGTGTTGAAGAGTAACCACTGACTTCCCACAGCACCCTGCCTACGGTTTCCTCCTACTCTTCACGGGCAGCTCAGAACACTACGCGGAGGCGTGAGGTTTTGAGATGGCCAAGTTTTTGTCCAAGAACCAGAACTGGTAAGAAGGAATCAGATGGGATCTCAGGGCCAATAGGGCCTATTATTTTCTTACCCATTTCACAGAAGACAGTAGTAAATAGAGGCCAGGATTAAATGTGCAATGGTCCCCTACCTTGAGTAAGCCCTGCTAAGCATGTTGCCTGTGTTTGGTGTTAAAGTTGGAAGAAATTCTAGACGTGCCTTGTCTCTGTACTGAATGTTTAGATGCAACATGGCACGGAGCCTCAGAATTCTTGGGGTCTTGGGCGTCTGGAGGGCTCAGTCGGTTAAGCGCCTGCCTTTAGCTCGGGTCATGATCCCAGGGTTCTGGGATCGAGTCCCGCATCTGATATCTGATGTGTAGCACATGAAGGTTATTGCTGGGGGAGGTGGGTGAGCAAATTTGCATAACAACTCAAGGATTCTTAGAGAGAACAGGAACCCAAAGCCCAACCCCATTTGTCCCAAGATTCAGTTATTAAAACTTGGTTATTGTCTTTGTGTTGCTTGATACCACACAAGCCAGCCCAAGAATATCAGAAATACTTACAAATACTTACAAACAAAAGTGCTAATGAAATATAAATGTCTCTTTTTGTTTTAAATTGGCTGTTTATACACTATGCCAAGTCTATGTATAAACTTACTTTGGAAGAAGATGACTATGTGGGTCTAAAAACATATATTTCACGTTACTCGTGTCACTTATTATAAATTAGAATTTATTTTGCTTCTCTTATACACTTGTCTCTTTGTTTTTAAATGGGCAGAATCAAAACTGTTCTTCTATTTCTAATTTCCTGACTTCTTCCCTGCTGGAGGTCTTGGAAGGGAGCTCCGGTCTCTGAGCCAGAAATTGACCTACGTGCAGCAGATGGCAGTGTAACACCAGCTTTCCATACCTCTAATTAAGGCACGCAGCGCTCCCGACTCAAAATGAGACTCGGAAGGAAGCTGAGGGCCTGGAGAACAGAGAAGGAATATTAGCCTAAAATCTTTATTCTCTCTGTTCTAGCTTGATCCCCACTCCAGCATGGGGTAGTAAATCACCAGAGAGAGGCCACTGAAGGCCGACAGTAACAGACAGAGAGCGTGGAGGGAAGGAAGCCCTGCGGCTTAGACCCTACTCTCAGAATAACTCGATTCATCTGCCGTTTTGGTTAAAGGTTGGAGGGAGCCACTGAAAACGGGTAGGCCACATGGAACACACATAGATCTTTCATTTGTTTCCTTCACTGTAAGTGTACCTTACTGCAGTTTCAATATGAATCTTGAAAAACGTCAGAAATATAATGTCTATTAATGGCAATAATATGATGCTCATTCAAAGATGTTGCATTCCAGGATGAGGGCCTTCTTCAGAGCCAGTTTAGTAAGTAGTAAGAATATCAAAGTTATTGTTTTACAGTCATATGCTTCATCTTAAAATTGTTTATTTGTTTTTACATTTTTATTTATTTATTTATTTATTTATTTATTTGACAGAGAGAGATGGTGCATACAAGCAGGGGGAGCAGCAGGCAGAGGGAGAAGCAGACTCCCCACTGAGCAGGGAGTGGATCCCAGGACCCTGGGACCATGACCCAAGCCAAAGGCAGATGCTTAACGACTGAGCCACCCAGGCGCCCCTCATCTTAAAATTGTTTAAGTCAAGTTGATTACCACCTGACAACCAGAGGACCCCTGAGAACGTCCAATGATTACATTTGGAATACTGACAGTTATTTTGCATACTGGATCGCATGGTGGATCCAACTTACTGCCATTCTAAGAGCATTTTTTTCTTCTTTTTCTAAAATAAGAAGTCAGGGCACCGGGATGGCTCAGTTGGTTAAGCAGCCAACTCTTTTTTCTTTTTTTTTTTTTTTTTAAGATTTTATTTATTAGAGAGAGAGAGAGAGAGAGAACACAAGCCAGTGAGGAGAGGCAGAGGGAGAAGCAGACTCCTCGCCGAGCAGGGAGCCCAAGATGGGGCTCGATCCCAGGACTCTGGGATCATGACCCGAGCCGAAGGCAGACATTTAGCCAACTGAGCCACCCAGGTGCCCCAAGCAGCCAACTCTTGATTTTGGTTCAGGTCTCGATCTCAGCGCTATGAGACGGAGCCCTGCTTTGGGCTCTGTGCTCAGCATCTAGTCTGTTTGTCCCTCTTCCTCTGCTCCTCCTCTTCCTTGCTTTCTCTCTCAAATAAATAAATTCTTTAAAATCAAATAAAATCCCAAAGTCAATTCCTTCCTAACTTTTTAGACCTTCTCATCTATGCACATAAATTCACATGCATATCTGTGAATGTGATGTCTCTTACACTTATGACGCTGACTACAAGCAATGGTGCTAGTAAGAACTGGGAGTAAATACTAAAATCAGTTAAAATTAATTTTCAGTTAAAACTTAAAAATTTATTTCTAAAGTATTGTACAATCTTTCACTCAAAAATTAAGAGAAAATTTAAAGTGTTTTAAAAAATATACTATCTCGATAATAATTGGGGCGCTGGAGGGAGTATGACAAGTGTCAAAAAGGTAAAAGTAATACAGAAAGCAAAGCATAAATCAATACACTTGAAAACCAAACACATATGCTTAAGATTATAAGTATAAACTGCTTAAACATCCTTATTAAAAGAAAAAAAAAATCTTGTTTGGTTTAAAGCACAAATTTCACTATTACTTTGCATAGGGAGAAAAGCGTAAAATCAAATAATACTAAAATAGTGCAAGAAAAGATGGGTGAAGGCAGAGCAAGAAAACACAATGAAGAAAAGTGTTTAGAGGTGGCAATATTAATATGAATGAGTTATTGACAATGATTAATAATACTGATACCCATGAGAATTGAATGAGTTAAATTTGAGAAGAAGGGTCAACATACATAGGACACAAATAGAATCTGTGATTAAATTATAAAAGGCATGGAACTAAAATTCAAATAATATAAATCACTAAGCAAAAATTTTTAGCAATATATAGAAATGTGAACAGAAACATAATGTTAGCATTGCAATTTTATAAAGCACAATGTCTATAAAATAGTTATAGAAAAATAATAAGGATGGGTAGAATTAGAAAATATGATTTAAAAGAGTAAACTGGTGGCTAAGACTCCAGGGCACTATAATTTCTTTCAAACATTTATAAATCATTCACAAAAATCATCCTATATTAAACTACAAAGAAAATATTTAAAATTCCTTCAGAGCAAATATACTGTAAGTTGTACACTCAGATCACAATGTCTGAAATCAATTTTAAAATAATTTTTAAACAATCAACTAGATAGTTAAGATCACACTGACAAATTATAGTCAAGTCAGAGAGGAAAAAATGAGAAATTTAGGAATGGCACTATTAAAATTTGCAGAAGCAGTCACAGTTACACACTGAGATAAACTGACAGCTTTATCCAACATATGAATTGAAAATAGACTGACCTCACTTATTAAAGTCAATAAAAGAATTCTAAATAATATTAATACACTGTATAAATAATAAAAGCTAATGTTTATTGATTTTTCACTCTGCAGCAGGGACTGTGCTAGATACTTTACAGAAAGTATTTTTATCTTCTCAACAATCCCACCATGCCCTTAAATAATACCTTATTCTCCATTGCATATCCATAGATCATACTATTTATTGAGCACCTACTGTTTGCAAGGGCAGCAGATGATAGAAGCTATTAAGTAGCAGAACTATGATTCAAACTCAGTCAGTATTTTCCCAATTCCATATGCTTTCCACTGTGACAGAATTCAAAATCACGAGAATAACCCAGTACATCATGATTAAGAGACTATCATAGAACTATAAAGATGATTTTATACTAGAAAATATATTTATGTAATGCATTATTTATCACACCAGAACTTAAGTGGTGGTTTCTTAAGGCTTAGTTGCAATGTGGAGTCTAAAACTAAAACAAAAAACTTTTGAAATTCTATTACAAAAAGAACCTACCAATCTGACTTACTCTTTGAACAGATCTCCTTTACCCATGCGTAATTTTGTAATAAATGCATCGGTTATTCAGAAAATATTGCTTCACTGAGCTATTCTGACATTAAAAATCTACATATATTTCAGTTACTATAACCAAGGGCTTTATTTGTTAATATCACCATTGTTGTCATCACAAAAGTCTTTTTTTTAAAGATTTTATTTACTTAGTTGACAGAGAGATAGAGAGCACAAGTAGGCAGAGCGGCAGGCAGAGGGAGAAGGAGAGGGAGAAACAGGCTCTCCACTGAGCAGGGAGCCCTATGCAGAGCTCAATCCCAGGACCCTGGGATCATGACTTGAGCCAAAGGCAGCCACTTAACCAACTGAGCCACCCAGGCACCCCACAAAAGTCTTTTAAGTATTGAGAAGTTGTCAAGTTCACAGTGGTAGGTTTTCAAAATTTTTAATTCTCTATTGAAAGTTTATAGGTTATCATTGGCAACTAACGTTTTTCTTGAGTTACAAGTTCACTTTGTATCTTGAGAAAATGTTCGTCACGTGCCTGAGTCTGAGTAACCCTAGCTTGTCTGTCATTCTTTCAAGTAAAAATGGATTCTGTGAAGAGTGGCTAGTTTAGCTGACAACTCAAACAATTGTAGCCGTGCTTTTCCTCAAAACAACCATCATGCATGTGACAGAAGTTCTTGTCACACAGACTCTTAAAAGACTATCACAGAGAAAATTCAAAAGATGTGTACTCAGAAGACTTAATAAAATTAATACTCTTTCTATTTCATCAAGGGCATTATTAAGTTAAACTGGCTTTCCTTTTACTTCAAGTATTTTACAATAAAAAATATAATAATTCCTGGTACATTTTGGTGCCACTGCCTTGATTGACATGGGCACCAGGAGTTTTACCCACCATTGTTTTTGCTCCATCAGTGCAAGTTGTCAATGTGGTGAAAAAAAGCAAATAATGTCTTGGTATTATTATAAAAGTAATTTTGGCGTCATAGAGCCCCTTAAAAGCATCCTGGGGACTCCTAGGGGCCCACAAACTGCACTTTGAGAACCACTAGTCTGATGGATTTTCCTGCACCTGCTCTGGTCAGGCTACTCTCTTGTTTTAAATCCTAAAGTAGCTTTCCTTGGCTCCTAAGATATAAGTCTAACATCTTTGACATAGTCTACTGTTGGACCTCTTTCTGTTTCTCCAGCGTCATTGCAGGCCATACTTTTCATCTGTCAACACAGTGCACCTACTCTAGTCTTTTTCACTCTTTCAAATGTACCAGGCCCTTTCCTGCTACAGGGCTACCTCCTCCCCATGCAGTTGCTTTTTGCCCTGGGAAATTTTGCCCTCCATGTGATGCTTAACAAACTCCTACTCATTTTTCCAGTCTCCTACTTCATAGCACTTCCCTGGGGAAAAGTGAAAGTACTCTAAATGAGCTACCCAGGAAACTCACTACCATACCATCTTTTATTTCTGTGTAGCCCAGATGCCAAATGTAAATACCTAATTATATCATAACTACTGCTTTAATGGCTATGTCTTTTGTTCCAATGTACTCCAGTGAAACTATGCATCTCATACTCAAGACTCTATCCCCAAGGCCAATGAATGAGTGAATGAAGGGAACCACATATTTTTATACTTAGTTTGCAGAATTAGGGCTTTGGAGAAAGTCTATAAAAAAGAAGAGAAGCGTCTTAAATTTAGTAAGTCAAGAACCAACACTTTTTATTACAGCTCTGAAACAGGTCACAGCTAATGGAGCTCTTGGGTTAGAAAGTCATCATCAGTAAAGAAAGTACTGAAGTACTTGGCAAGCCATTGGTAAGTTCCAAGAAGTCCTTGTGGTGGAGATGGTGAGATATTGTCCAGCTTCTCTGAAAATCTTCTGTCTATGGGTCTCTTAGGTATTGAGTGAAAAGTTGTCATTTTCTGAATTTCCTTTAGAACTTTGTGCTTCCCCATTTTGGGCTTTACTTTCTCATCAAGGGTCTGAAAAGTTGTCATCAGTTTCAAATCTTTCTGTACTCCTACAATTGAAGTAAAATTTATCCACTAAAAAATCAGAAAATTAATTAGAAATTAGAAAATTAATTCAATGGAATGCTTACCATCTTAACAAAATCCAACTTCAAACTAATGATAGAGCTATCTAAGTCGTTTTTCCTCATGTTAAGAACGACTTTTAAGGAAGTTTTACCAGGCTTCCATTTAAAATCTTCTTTATTCCCTTTCTAGACAACTCTCTTGGAAGTGTTGATCAGGTGTGAAACATAACCCGATTTGTGTATACACGGATCTCACCTTATTCTCTGCTGAAAAACATTTAATTTGTCAAATTTGATTTTATTTACTCTGCTTAATTGAGATAATTACTGAACATTTACTGTGTGCCAATTATTACACTGAGCTCAGGCTATACCCAGATGATTAAGCCTCTAATCTTGCCCACAAGAAGAGTAAAATGCAACCTCTACTACCATGCGGGGTGTTCAAGTTGTTAGAATGTGTGTTTGCTGCTTTGTGGCAGCTTCTTTGTGTTAGCCCAAACCATGGTATTAGTCTGGCAAAGTAATGGTTAAACCACCCTTGCTTTTCTTTGCTATTTTAATGGAATTATAAAATTGTTTCCCTTTCTTTTTTATTTGCCTTTTCTCTTTATAAAAGTGGTCCTAACGCTCCCCACAATTTTTTCTATTTCCACTTTGAGGTTTGATGCAAAAGCAAGGAAGGGAAAACATAAGAGAAGGGAAGAGAAGAGAAAACACTTCCTGTATGATTTTCAAGACATCAGAACTTGCCTCTCTCTTTTTCACATTCCTAGAGAGTAAAAGGAAGCAGTAATAAAAATGTAATGCACAAAAGGCAAATGGAAAGTAGATGCTGAAAATGAAAGGAAAAAAAAGTGGCATCTCCTCTGTCCAAATGATGAAATGTTACTTAAGCTACACAAGGGATCCCGAGCTCTGCCGAGTGACAGACTCAAACCAGCCTGTGTGAGACAAGTCCCCAGGGAGGGCAGCTGGCCCTTTAAGACAGACTGTTACCGAAAGTGCTGGCTAGTTTTCAGCTTTGCTGAATCGGAGAACCCATCTATCTAGCTATTTGTCTATTTACTTTTTTTTTTTTTCCACAGAGAAGATCAGATTCCGAAGACTTAGTCATACCGACTCACACTCAAAAGAGACTGGGTTATAGATGCGAAGGCCACATTAACGTGTGGGAGGTTGGCTACTACCCGGAAACTAATAGATGTCAGTCATTTGGCGGGACACTACCTGTCACATAAACCCATGCTCAGGTTCACACAAGAGATGAGATTAGTGAGCTGAGATGGAAGGGAAGGGAGGGGAAGCAGATCACAGCAGGGAAACCTCCGTCCGGTTCCCACAGTCGGATGGGTTCGTTTTCTCCGTGTGGCAATGGCTAACAGGTGTTGAGTGCCTGTTTTGCCCAGGCATTGTTACAGGTACATGACATCATCCTGTCTTCACAACAACCCAGTGGGAGGGATGTGGTTATCATTTCTGTAGGACAGAGGAGAAAAACGAGGAGCCCAAGGTCACACACCAGAGCAGAGGCTGGAGCTATGACATGAACCCCAGCAGTGTGGCCCCAGAGTCACCTGGCCTAGCCACCAGATGGGGACTTCTCCTCTGATGATCCTTCCTCCTATCTAAGATGGACGCTTAGCAAGTTCTTACCCTCCAGTTGCCATTCTTAGTGACCAAAAAGCACCATCTGGAGGTGCCTGGGTGACGCAGTCATCTAAGCATTGGACTCCTGGTTTGGGCTCATGTCACAACCTCCCAGCTGTGGGATCCAGCCCCGCATCAGGGTCTCTGCTCAGAGCAGGGTCTGCTTGAGTTTCTCTCTCCCTCTGTCCCTCCCCACTGCTCACGCTCTTTCTCACTCTCTAAAATAAATAAATCTATTTTAAAGAACACTATTCGATTATCTCAGAGACTTAACAATATACTTGAAAGGCTACTGCTCCCTTTTCACTTGCTAAGTAAGTTCCAGTCCTATCTTCCAAACGACATGTTTTGTTGATCTCTACTGGATCTTTGGACTCTCCTGTTCCCATCTGAAATATTTTCAGAAATTATCATGGAGGTTAAAGCATCCATTTTAATGGGTATCACTTGAGTTGGTCTTAAACTCACTGAAGATATTATTTGGAAAACAATATTGTAGAATAAAAGTTATTCTGACTATCCTTGCTTTCAGAAGACTATCATTTTCTGACACAGTGCCCAAATTTTAGACCTACTCACTTTTTGGAAAATATGGTCCTTTTTGTACTTGCTGTGGGACAGAAAGCGCTCTGCATGCCTTCACTATGACAGACACTCAAGATACACATTACTGCCCTCAGGGAACTTACAGTTTATCGGGGCAATCAGATATTAAACAAATCATTAAATTGATTAAAATCAATCAAATTAAATTAAATTGATTAAATTAAATTAATTACAAGCAAATGGAATATAGCCAAAGGAGAATGCTTAAGATTAAGAAGTAATATGGAGGCAGAACAATTTAGCAGTGAAGTACCACTTGTATAATAAATTGTGGCTTTTTTTAAAAGATTTTATTTATTTGACAGGGAGAGAGAGAGATCACAAGTAGGCAGAGAGGCAGGCGGAGAGTTGGGGGGCGGGGGGGGGGGGGAAGCAGGCTCCCCGCTGAGCAGAGAGCCCAATGCAGTGTTCCATCCCAGGACCCTGAGATCATGACCTGAGCCAAAGGCAGAGGCTTTAACCCACGGAGCCACCCAGGTGCCCCTAAATTGTGTTTTTTAGGAAGTTAAGCAGCCTCTCTGAGTTTTTGGTTTCCTTATCTGCAAAATGTAATTACAGTAATTACCTCATAGAGAAGTTGTGTAGTTTAAATGAAATTCTGTTTGTAAAAACACTTTGCTAAGAGCCTACATCTAATTGAAGATTGATTGAAGATTGCTGCCATTAATATATTAAAATATCTGCATGTTAAAGATTCAATGAAGACATATCATGATAAGCCTGGAATATAATTGCAGCCCCATTAGCCCAGAGTGTGTGGTGGGATATCATTTGTCAGTGGAATACCTAAGGATAAGATATTATCTGGATTACCATACAATGACTAAGGCAAAGTTTTTACTGTGAAGGGTTATACTTGGTAGAGAGCCAGAAGAATCACACACATGCACTTTGCACTTTGCACACATGCACACATGCACACATGCACCTGAATCTTTTAGGGAAACCAGCACCTAGCAAAGGGCTTGGCAGACCCTAATTTATTTTTGACAAATGATATCTGCAAAATCAATTCCCTAACAATATCTTCACTAATCAACTCAAGCGATACCTTCGAGGTACATATACAACTAAAACTTTTTAAAGGAGGAAAGTATAAATAAGGAAAAAATAAGAAAAATTGAAATCTCCTGTTTTATAAGCTTTTTTATATTTCCTGCTGACCTGGAAAGACAATCATTTCTTGCATACATAATTCTCCCTTTTCTGACTTTGTCCACGCTTTTCTTCCTAAGAACAACTTGGCACATGTGAAAAATATGAAAAAATATGTTCCAATGCTGTGTAAGTACTGCATGGGCACACGTGGTTGGAGTCCCCCATCTAGGTGCTCATGTTAATAAATGTACATTTTTAATTGACTTGGTTAAAAAAAAGAAGAAGAAAAGAAAAGTAGAAAGGGAAAGAAAAACACGACAATGGAAAAACCCAGAAAATGGAAGTTTCTATATTCACTATTTAAACGGCACTCATCAACCAAAGTTCTCAGAGCCTACTGAGACTTCCTCTTCAGGCAGTCCTGCAGAATCGCCCCCCAGCTGCCTAATGGCCCTCTCCATCTCTGTGCTGCTGGCCCTGGTGATGCTGGGCTCCAGCCCAGCCCGCTCTCTGGACTGTGTCCTGCATCCAAGCCATGGCAATCTGGAAACCTTCACACTGTTGAGTCAGATGGAGAGAATCTCCATTCTGTCCTGTCTGAAGGATAGGACTGACTTCAGCTTTCCTCAGATGCTTGTGGATGGGAACAAGTTTGAGAAGACAGAAGCCACAGCTGTCACGCATGAGATGCTCCGGCAGATCTTCAGCCTTTTCAGCCAAAGGGGCTCCCTGGTGGCTTGGGACGAGACCCTACTGGACAAATTCCTCGCTGGACTTCATCAGCAGCTGGATGACCTGGAGACATGTTTGGAGGAAGAAAAGAACATGGAACAGTTACCCCAGGGAAGTGAGAACTCCAGACTGGCTGTGAAGAGATACTTCCGTGGAATCAGTCTCTATCTTGAAAAGAAAGAATACAGCCGCTGTGCCTGGGAGGTTGTCCGGGTGGAAATCAGAAGGTGCTTGTTCTTCGTCAGTGAGCTCACAAGGAAACTCAGGAAATAAAGAAGATGTTGAGTCTGAAAACTCATCTGGTCAACTAAACGCCTATTTTCTAGGACTCAAAGTGTCATTTTCATCTCTATCCTTATGCCAGAAGAAAAATAAATAGTAACAAATGTATGGGGTTATTACAAAGTTATGTTAAATGTTGCAAGTTGTTTAGAACAAAGATATGCACAATTCATCTGCAATAGCTTAAGATCTTTTGTACTTTTTATTTATTTAAATTATTTGAAATATTTTTGCTGTTTATACTATTTAAATATTTATTGTTCACAAACTACTTGTTTGGTATTATGTTTTGCATAAGACTACAGTTCATTTTTAAGTTATGGGAAATAAAAGCAACTCTTAAAAATCAATTTTGCTTGCACACACTTTTTGAGTGAAAACTTAACCCTAAGCCTGATCTCAGAAAATAAACCAGAAGGTTCCTGAATGAAAAAGGACAAGGATAGCCCAACATGGCTAGTGGAAAAGCCAATGCTAACATTCATACGGAATTGCAAGTGACTTCAAATTGCCAAAACAACCTTGAAAAATAAGAGCAAAGCTGGAAGGTTCCCATTCCTGATTTCAAAACATACTACAAACTACAGTTATCAAAACCGTGGGATACTGGCATAAAGGTAGACTTATAGACCATTAGAATAGAATTGAGAACCCAGACATAAGCCTATATATCTATAGACACTTGATTTTTGACAGGAGTATTAAGACCATTTAATGAGGAAAGAACAGTATCTTCAATAAAATGATGCTGGGAAAAACGGGATATTCACACGGCAAAAGAAGGAATTTGGATCTCAACCTCACATGATATAGAAAAAAATCCAAAATGGATCAAAGGTCCAAATATAAGAGCTAAATCTAAAAAACTCTTAGAAAAAAACTCTTAGAGAAAAATAAATCTTGAATGACATTAGGTTTGCCAATGATTCCTTAGGTAAAACACTAAAAGCATAAGCAACAGAAGAAAAAAAAAGATAAATTGAACTTCATCAAAACTAAAACTTTTCTGCATTAAAGGACACCATCCAGAAAGTGAAAAGCAATCTACAGAACAGAATAAAATATTTGCAAATCATATATCTAATAGGGGTTTAGTATGCAGAATATATAAAGAACTCTTATAACTCAACAATAAAAAGGCAAAAAAAAAAAAAAAGAAAAAGGGGCAAAGGATTGAATAGAAATTTTTTGCAAAGAAGATTACACAAAGTGACAACACTAATATAAAATGATGTTCATTATCATTAGTCATTAGGGAAATGCAAATCAAAACCACAATGACATACCACTTCGCACTCACTAAGATGGGTATAACCCAGTAATGGAAAATAGTGTTGGTGAACGTGGAGACATTGGAACCCCTACACATTGTTGGTGGGAATGCAAAATGTTTCAAATTCTGTGGAAAACAGTTTGGGGGTTCTTCAAAAAGTTAAACATAAAATTACCATATGGTCCAGTAATTTCACTTCTAGATATATACCACAAAAGAACTGAAACTGGATATTCAAACAAATACTTGTTCACATATGTTCTCAACAGCACTATTCATGATAGCAAAAAGTGGAAACAACCCATCGAAGAATGAATGGATGAACTGTTGTGTATTCATGCCATGGAATACTGTTCGGCCATAAAAAGGAACAAAGTATTGATACGTGCTACAATGGGAATGAACCTTGGAAACATCATGCGGAGTGATAGAAGCCAGACACACAAAATTGCCTATTGTATGATTCCATTTATATGAAATATCTAGAATAAATAAAATCAGAGAGACAGAAAGCAGATCATGGTTGCCAGGCGCTGAGAAGGAAGAGGAGTGAGGAGTGATGACTGCTTTATGTGTATGAATTTTCCATTTGGGGTGATGAAAAAGTTCTAGGTGGCTCTGTCAGTTAAACATCCAACTCTTGATTTTGGCTCAGGTCATGATCTCAGGATTGTGAGATGGAGCCCCACACTGGGCTTCGGGATCTGCTTAAGATTTTCTCTCTCCCCCTCCTTCTGCTCCTCCCCGCCCATCCCTCAAAAAAAAAAAAAAAAGTTCTGCAACTAGATTATAGTGATGGTTGCACAATATGGTGAATTGTACTAAATACCACTGAATTGTACACTTTAAAATGGTTAGCTGATACAGATAACCGTTTTTTCCTCTGATCATTTCCCATGTTTGTCTTCCCCAAAGACTGCAAGTTCCTTAAAGATGAGGAAATACTGGATCCTTTAACTGAACTCAGCTAGTCCAGAACTTTGAACAGAGGCATATTTACTTGACTGCTGAGGAACTGGTCCTTTAGAGTAGTGATCCTGACTTCCCCTTTCATAGTGTCTTCTCCTGTTTGCAGGGCAGTGTAGGGAGGGCCTAAAGACAGTTAATAAAAATAAAAAAATTAAATCCATATATATAGTAGTCGTGTTGACATAGTAATCAGAGTTTTTACGAATGCTGCATTATTCCCAATTTTCTCTAGTGTGCTAGTCTTGTCTTCTCCTTTGGACATGGTATTCTTGCAGAGGGACTCTTCTTAGCAACTCCCATGGTTTACTGCAAGTCTTGGGCAAGTTGCCTAACCCTTCTGTGGCCTAATTTTCACGGTTGTTTTATGGGGTTCATAATAATGCCTACTGCCGAGGTTTACGAGATTAAGTGAGTAATGGGCACAAAATGCCTAGCACAAAGGAATCACTCAGAAGTGAGATATTTGTTACTTTCGTTTTTATTAACTGTGCATATAGTAGTTACTCAGTAAATAATTATTCACTTCCGAGTTTCTTATGGTAATTATTTAAAGAAATTTGGGTGCCTCTTGACCTTTGGTTAATGTCTCTACATTTCAGGAGCTGGGAAGAAAGAACTGGTGAACACACAGAGAAGCTGGCAGGGAACTTACCTCAAAAACCAAAGAACAAAAACTTTGGGGGATTAAAGGGTGTTAAAAGTCTTGCATAGATAACAACAATAGCTATAAAATCGAAACCTAATTAAAAAATAGGCAAATGACCTGAACAGACATTTCTCCAAGGAAGATGTACAAATGCTCAACATCACTAATCATTAGGGAAATGAAAATCAAAACCACAGTGAGATGCTACCACACACTTATTAGAAGTTATTACAAAAAAAAAAAAAAAAAGTGTTGACCAGGATCTAGAGAACTGGAACTCTTACTCGGTTGCTACGGGAAAAAGTATGGTGGTTGCTTAAAAAATTAAAAATAGAATTACCATATGACCCAGCAAATCCAGCAATTTTACTTCTGGGTATAGCCTCAAAAGTGAAAGCAGGTTCTCAAAGATACTTGTACACTCACATTCACAGCAGCTAAAAGGTAGAAACAACCCAACTGTCTATTGACAGGTAAATAAATAAAATGCGGTTTATCTGTACAATGGAATATTATTCGGCTTTAAAAAGGAAAGAAATTTGACACATGCTGCAAGACGGATGAACCTGGAGGACATTATACTATATTAAAGAAGCCAGTCACGGAAAGACAAATACTGTATAATTTCAATTATATGTAGTACCTACAGCCGTCACATTCACAGATACAGAAGTGGAATAGAGGTTGCCATGGGCTTAAGGGAGGGGAGAACGGGGAAGTTGTTTTTAATTAGTATACATTTCGGTTTGGCAAAATGAAAGGAGTTCTGGAGGTTGGTTGTACAACCATGTGAATATAATTAGCGCTATTGAACTATGCACTTCAAAATGGCTAAAATGGTAAATTTTATCCCTTTGCATTTTACCACCATTAAATTAAACAAAAACAAAAACAAAAACCTTAAGCCTTGCATCGACACACAAACATCGTATCAGTGTGGGTAAAGGCATGGGATTTATTCCGGTTTGAACCAGTGTTTAAATTCTGAGTTCCCGGGGACGCCTGGGTGGCTCAGTTGGTTAAGCGGCTGCCTTTGGCTCAGGTCATGGTCCCAGCGTCCTGGGATCGAGTCCCATATCGGGTTCCTTGCTCGGCAGGGAACCTGCTTCTCCCTCTGTCTCTGCCTGCCTCTCTGCCTACTTGTGATCTCTCTCTCTCTGATAAATAAATAAATAAAATCTTAAAAAAAAAAAATTCTGAGTTCCCACCGCTGAACTGTATGCCCTTGGAAAATATGCAGAACCCTTTTGGGCAGCCTCAGTTTTCTTCTCTATGAAATGGGAATAACTATACCTCGCTGCCTCTCAGGAGAGCGCTCTGAGAAGAACAGATCATCTCAAGGTCCCCTGTGGCTCCTATCCCTGTCAAACTTTCAGACTTTCCAAACTCGGGGCTCTAGGGACGCGATGGGGGCAGGGACCTGCGCTGGTCTTCTTGGGGGAGGGTCTCCCGCGGGGGAAGCAGCCTGCGCAGGCCCAGTGCTGCCGCCTGCTGGTGCACCTGTGCACCAGCGGAGGGACCGGGAGAGAAATGGCGCCAGCGGTCTCCTGTGCCCAGTGAGGCCCCTCCAGGGATACTACCTTACTGCGACTCCTCCAAGAAGGGCAAGCCGTCTTCCCGCCGCGTGCCACAGGTACTGTTCAGATGGCTGTTCCCAAGCTGTCTGCCCCGCGCGGTGTTTGCCTGCCTTCTCTCCCGGAGCAGGGCAGCGTCCTCGGGGCTCTAGGCCGGCCAAGCTCACTGACCTTTCAAACTCCAGGCTTGAAGCCCCTCTGGCTGCCAGAACTCACAGAACTCAGCCCCTCTCTTTTCCCCCAGTAAATGGCTTTGGGTTATGCTCTCCTGTGGGTTCCCGTGGGTGCTCCTGTCTGTTTCTGTCTCGCTTCCGCAGCCCCAGCTCCCGCTCCTCCACAGCAGTCCTGGTGGCTTCTGCCCCAGATCATGTCTCCGCCCTTCCCAGTCTCTTGGGTGAGGCTTCTTTTCTCCCCCTTTAGTTTTGGAGTTTGTCCAGTCAATCTTCAAGCCGATTTCTGGGGTATTGAGGAGGATTTAATAGTTCTCTCGTTGTGTTTGGGACACGATCAGCCTAGGGTCCTCCTACTCCGCCGCCCACCTAGCCCCTCCCCCACCAAACTCAATTCATTCCTAACTCATATTTCAGCAAGATTTTTTTTTAAGATTTTATTTATTTATTTGACAGACAGAGAGAGATCTCAAGTAGGCAGAGGCAGGCAGAGAGGGGGAAGCAAGCTCCCCGCAGAGCAGAGAGCCCGATGTGGGGCTCGATCCCAGGACCCTGGGATCATGATCATGACCGGAGCCAAAGGCAGAGGCTTTAACCCACTGAGCCATCCAGGCGCCCCTCAGCAAGATTTTTTAAAATGAATATTCTGTTTATTTGTTAGAGCAAGAGCGAGAGAGAGCACGCACACTAGTTGGGGGAGAGGCAGAGTGAGAGGGAGAAGCAGACCCCCGCTGAACAGGAAGCCGGATGAAGGGCTCCATGATCCTGGGACTCCAGGTTCATGACCTGAGCGGAGGGCAGATGTTAACCCACTGAGCCGCCCAGGAGCCCCTTCAACAAGATTTTTAGATGGAGCCTTACAAGTTGACTTTAAAATATATCAAGAAGAAATCACTTACAAGAAAATCTGAGAAAGAGGGAAATACACAGATGAGCTTGACTTATCCAAAATGAGATGGTCCTCTAAGGCTATAGAAAGTGAAACCAGGTGGTGTTATTGTAAGAATAGACAAATTTGATCAAGAAAACAGATTAGAGGTTGAGGATAAGACAATTGAATTTAGGGGCGCCTGGGTGGCTCCATCGTTAAGGGCCTGCCTGGGGCTCAGGGCATGATACCAGCATCCTGGGATCCAGCCCCACATCAGGCTCCCTGCTCCGTGGGAAGCCTGCTTCTCCCTCTCTCGCTCCCCCTGCTTGTGTTTCCTCTCTCGCTGTCTCTCTCTATGTCGAATAAATAAATAAAATCTTTAAAAAAAGAAAAGGCAATTGAATTTAGTGGATCTTTGCATATAATAAAAGTGGCATTTCAAACAAGTGGGAAAAGTGGGTGTCAGGGGCAATTAGCTAAGTCATTTGAAAAATAGCATTATCCCTCTGTCACATTCTTCCAGGTTCTTGCTGCTTTCGGCCTAAGTATGAAATAAGGTGGGGAGGGAGAGACACATACAAGCTAGATATAGTCATGTGACACAACACTAAACAATAGAAGATTTGGGAGAAGCCTGCTGGGCAATTCTAGAGAGAATTTCAGCTCTTATTACTCTCTTTCTGCTACGGATGCTCTTGCAAGAGTTTGATACTTGGAGCTGGCATACCCTTTGACTATGAGCAAGAGACCAAGAGAGTCACAGACATGCCATTTAGCAAACTTACGGCTTTGAGCTGCTGCTCTAACCCATCAACCATCACCCTGCAGACTTTAAATTGAGATCCGCACCCCCCACCTTCATTATTTTAACCTCCGATAACTGGTTATCTGTTAACTCGCAGCAAAAAGCATTCCTAACCGATAGAATAATATTGATCAGATTTCAGCTCTTTCTTCAAGCCCTGGTAGGCTAAGGAATAACTTGTTAATCGATGCATGGGTTCTGGGGCACCTATTAAGATAAGTGTTTGGTTTTTCTCCTTGTTGCGTACTGATGTTGTGAATTACATAAACAGGTTTTCTTATTTTGAACTTTCATTAACGTGCTGGATGAACTGCTGTTGTTTATAATACACCTCTGGTCTGATTTACCCATATTTAACATGGTATTTTTATCCTCATGTTTATGAGAAAGAATGTCCTGTGATTTTCTCTTCTGATTTTGATATCTGGCTTTTAACAGCCTTATAAAATGAATTGATGAGCTTTCTGTCTTTTTCTATGCCCTCTTACAACAGAAACATGATTTACCAAATAGTTTCATGATATGGTTTCCTGCTTTGCTATTTCTTTCTTTGTTTTGTTTTTTTTTAAAGATTTTATTTATATATTTGACAGGGATCACAAGTAGGCAGAGAGGCAGGCAGAGAGAGAGGAAGGGAAGCAGTCTCCCTGCTGAGCAAAGAGCCCAATGCAGGGCTCGATCCCAAGACCCTGGGATCACGACCTGAGCCGAAGGCAAAGGCTTTAACCCACTGAGCCACCCAGGCACCCCAGCTTTGCTATTTCTTCAGGCCACTTGACTGAAGACCCGTATTGCTTTTTAAAGACTTTTGATTATGGATTGTTATTTCTTTTGGATGCAGTACCCTGCTGAAAAGAGTCTAAGAGATAATAAGAAGACCCTCATGCAGTGGGGCTGAACTTGTCTAAAACAATATTTTAGTTTTATCAAAATGAATTGTGTTGTATTTTGAATGTTATTTTTCTTCCTTTGTTCACCTTGCCGAGCAGTGGGCTCATGGATATGACAGGGGCTTGAATTCTTGTCTAGAAAGCTTATTCCGTGAACACAGCAGATAGCGCTGAGAGAACCTCTTGCAGCTTGACGGCTGGAAGACGAGAGGAAGCTCGTCAAAGCTCGTATTTCTAGCACAGTACTTATTCAATGAAGAATACTTAAATTCCTACCGTGGGCTGGAAACTGTGCTAATGACTAAGGTTACAAAGCTCAGACTCAAAAAGTCTAATCTTCTCGAAGAGACAGAAAAAATGAACGATCAGTTAGAGAACAGAATGATAAGCGTTCTAATGGAAATGCTGTATTTGCACAGAGCCATAGGCATGGGGGGTGGGTTGTGAAACGGAGAGAGATAATCAATTAATTGGTACTTTAAGACGATAGATGGATATGGAAAGACATTGAAAGAATTGGACAATGGGTTAAGGGCCAGAGACATGCAGGGATTTGGAAGCAAGAGCTAGCCAAAGAGTTGTCAAAATTGGACATTTTATGAAAATAAGTAAAAACTAGGAACAAAGTCAAGTTTCCCTGCTTACAAGAGGTCTAGAAATGAGAGACGGGAAAGTTACACAAGACCTTGAATGTCCCGGCTACAACTCAGAGACCAGGAATGCTGTTAAATTCCTTAACACAGGCCAGGAAAAGAGACCTCTCTGTGCCCAGTTTCCTTATCTGTAAAATGAAGGTAATAATAGTACCACTTTTATAACTGGGGCGAGGATTGGTTGCTTTCATTTAGATAATGTGTTCAGAATGATACCTGGCACTTAGTATGATTATTCCCTGATGTTCCAGGTTTGTGGGCAAGAAGAAGAGGCAGTTCCAAGAGAGCTGCCCAGGAGAATTTGTAGGGCCAGCTCAACCACCACACAAGGAGGAGGAGAAATTGCCATTCTCGGGGATGACTGTACCAAGTGTCTCAGGACCCGTTCCTACTCACACACACACTGGCTGTCTACTAGCACATGCCTTTCCTCCACTGCTTTCTTCACTGTGGTTCTGCCTTGTATTCAGGATCTAGAAGTTTCCACCAGAAGAATCCTCTGCTAAGATTCCATGCACCAGACTCAGCCAAGCCCCCAGGGCCAGAGGGAAATCCTAGCCTCCTTTTTCAAATTCAATTTGGCAAGTTGCCTTTTAGTTTCCTTTTCACTTGTTGCAGCAGACTCGTTATTTTTGCATTCCCTATTCGTTATGCAATGGCAGATGATGAAATAAAACTAAATTTAGCTGTAGGTTTTAATTACGTAGAGGATTTTGCTTTGGGCTGTTTCACTTTAAAAAAGACCCAGGAACTTGAGAGACAGGAAACTCAGATGGAGTTCAGACAGTAAGACACTCCCAGGTGTTAGCGGAGGGAGGGACAGGAGCTTACTCAGCTGTTATTGTAAATGTGCTGCCCATTTAGTTCTCTTCTCAACACCAAGTAGGCCTGGCATCATCCGCCCCTGAGTGGTCATGAAAGTTAAAGAAGTCAGGCTCAGAGCATTGCAGGGTATCTAAAGGGAAATGTAAATCCAGGCTTAAGGCAGACTGGCAGTCAATCAGAACCAGTAGGAGTCACGGCAAACAGGGGAGACGCTGGGTGGGCAGCCTCCATGTGTTCCTGGGCAACCAGCGTCTTGATGGGACCATCCCGAGTGTGGCAGGGGGGCGCACAGTGTGGGATCCTCTGGTTGTGCGTGCATATTGGAGCAGGGATGCAGTTAGCAAGAGCTAGGGATGACCTTCAGCAACGTGGCCTTATCCCTGAGGGATCCCAGGTGACCAGGAAGGAAACTGAGGAATGAGTCTAGTCAAAGGCCTATGACAAGACATTCAGGATGTGGGAAAGGGAAAGAAAGAGAGAGGAATCTGAAAATGGGCACTTAGATCTCAGTGGCATGTTCTGCCTGTTCACACCAGCTCGGTGGCCTGAAGGTAGTTGGCTCCCTCAGCAGCTGCTGGCTTGTGGTCACAGGGAAACCCCAACTCCAGCCTGGGGCATCGAGTGTGAGCAAGAAGAAGGAAGCAAGTGACAGATTCTCCCCTCACCCCAAAAGCAGGCTTTTGTTGTTCTAAAGGTAAAATAGGAATTCTACCGGTTCCCAAATAAAATGTCTTCAGTGAAATGAAAACTTTTGGTGAAATGACCATGCATTTTTATTGTTGCAGAGAATATTCTTTTTGAACCAAGTTCTTCCTCATTTTCTGTGTCCTCATTACCTCCCCTCCTCCTTTTTCAATGGACTTCACTCCAAGTGGAACCTCACACCACAGTTCCTACCCAAGTCCAGGAAAAAAATCACATTTGTTTTCCTGTGATTCAAAAAGCACAAGCGGGCACCTGGTTGGCTCAGTGGGTTAAAGCCTCTGCCTGCATCTCAGGGTCCTGGGATCGAGCCCCACATCGGGCTCTCTGCTCAGCAGGGAGCCTGCTTCCTCCTCTCTCTCTGCCTGCCTCTCTGCCTACTTGGGGTCTCTCTTTCTGTCAAATAAATAGATAAAATATTTTTAAAAAAAGAACAAGCAATAAAGAAAAAGGACTCATGTTATTATAAACCCATAATACTTCTTCAGTTAGGCACCCAATGGGTCCTTGTAAATATTACCAACATCAGCTGTTTTTAAATGTTTTGGCCTCAAGACCCACTGACATTCTTAAAAATAATTATTGAGACTCCCTAGAGAGATTGTACTTATGTGGGTTACATTTATTGATATTTACCATGTTACGAATTAAAACCGAAAGAGTTCTAAATACTCATTCTGTTTAAAATAGCAAAAATAGGGGCACCTGGGTGGCTCAGTGGGTTGAGCCGCTGCCTTCGGCTCAGGTCATGATCTCGGGGTCCTGGGATCGAGCCCCGCATCTTGCTCTCTGCTCAGCAAGGAGCCTGCTTCCTCCTCTCTCTCTGCCTGCCTCTCTGCCTGCTTGTGATCTCTGTCTGTCAAATAAATAAATAAAATCTTTAAAAAAATAAATAAATAAAATAAAATAGCAAAAATAAGCCAATTACATCTTAACATAAAATATATATTTTTATGAAAACTAATTACATTTTCCAAAGCAAAAAAAAAAAAAGAAAATATTTTAAAGTTTTGCATATCTCTTTAATGTCTGGCTTAATAGGAGACAACTGGGTTCTCATATCTGCTCTGAATTCAGCCTGGTGTGATATGTTGTCTGTTTCAAATCTTTGAATGGAAATCCAGAACAGAAAATGAGGAAACTTGAAGACTGCTAAAAAAGTGTCTGGGAACCCCAGAGGTGCTCAGGCCACACTCTGAGAACCACTTACACACATTATCATCACACAAGGTTGAACAGATACTTAACAGACCACAGTGAGTTTGAATTACTATTCTTTTCTGCCTGTTTTCCAATTCTGCTTATTTTCATTATAGTCCAGAAGACCGAGCAGTTTGGGAAAACACTATACTCTTGTGGTTGATATTGTTCAGGATTCTCAGCTTAAAAGTTTTAGGTAAGAATAAGTGTTCATTTACAGCTTTTTTGATTCTTGATTACTAACCTTCTTTCTTTTTTTTTTTTTTTTTTTTTTTAAAGATTTTATTTATTTATTTGACAGAGAGAGATCACAAGTAGGCAGAGAGGCAGGCAGAGAGAGAGAGGAGTAAGCAGGCTCCCTGCTGAGCAGAGAGCCCGATGCGGGGCTCGATCCCAGGACCCTGGGACCATGACCTGAGCCGAAGGCAGCGGCTTAACCCACCGAGCCACCCAGGCGCCCCACTAACCTTCTTTCATTGTGAAATGTTAGCAGTCGTTCACGAAAACTCACAGAAGAGTAAAAATGTTAACAATTAAAGCAAATATTCATGTAGCCACCAGCCAATAAAAATAATCAAATTTCACAACATTCTAGAAGCCTCACCACCATTCCCAGCCAGTTTGCCCCTCTTGGATATAACTCCATCTCTCTGTACTAAAGGTAACTGCTATCCTGAATTTTATAGTGATCACGGGCTTACTTTTCTTTATAATTTTACCTTGAATCATCCAGTCTAGTTTTGCCTGTTTTTTAAAAAAAGATTTATTTATGGGGCGCCTGGGAGGCTCAGTCATTAAGCATCTGCCGTCAGCTCAGGTCATGATCCTGGGGTCCTGGGATTGAGCTCCTTATCGGGCTCCCTGCTCAGCAGAAAGCCTGCTTCTCCCTCTCCCACTCCCCCTGCTTGTGTTCCCTCTCTTACTGTCTCTCTCTGTCAATTACATAAATAAAATCTTAAAAAAAAAAAAATAAGATCTTATATATTTATTTGAGGAGAGAGTCAGGGGTGGGAGTAGTGGGGGGCAGAGGGAGAGAGAGAATCTCAAGCAGACTCCCACTGAGCACAGAGCCTGGGGTGGGGCTCAATCTCACAACCCATGAGATCATGACCGGAGCTGAAACCTAGAATCTTAAGCTTAACCAACTGAGCCACCCAGGAGCCCCTTGCTTATTCTTAAACTTACATAAAGTGAGTACGTATTCTTCCGAGTTTAATTTTTTCATTCACCATTATGTTTGTGAGATTTAGCCTTGTTTTTAACATATAATTGTGGCTCTTCATTTGTGTTATTTATGATCCTGTCATATGCATAGACTATAATATATTTATCCATACAACTTTTAAGGGATATTTCAGATGTTTCTAGTTTGGGACTATTATGTATAGTGCTGTAATGAACATTCTTGTGCATATATTCTGATGCATATCTGTAGGATTTGTTCCCCAGGGTAATTCCTGAAAGTAGACTTACTGGGTCATAGGCCATGCACATTTTCAGCTTTGCCAGAAAATGTCAGAATGTTTTCCAAAGTAGTTGGACAAATTTACACACTCAGCAGCAGCAGATAAGAGTCTTTGTTGGTTTATATCATTATCATACTTGGTATTTCCAGTCCTTTAACTTTTTTTACATGCATCCAATGTATTCTTTTATTGAAAAATCAATAAAAAAAACTTTTAGGCATAGTATTTACAAAGTTGTCCAGATACAAAATCAAAATTAATAACTTTCACATATATATGTGGGTGCACATATATATGTATATATATGAAAAAGTAATGAATTAATCCCATTCAAAATTAGAAAGTATAGTGAAAAAAATTTTGTT
The DNA here is from genome assembly GCF_902655055.1 of Lutra lutra. Lineage (NCBI taxonomy): Eukaryota > Metazoa > Chordata > Mammalia > Carnivora > Mustelidae > Lutra > Lutra lutra. The sequence continues at coordinate 47,137,481 of NC_062290.1, read as the reverse complement.
CATAAGAAATAAAGATTAAATATGTTGGAGTAAGAAAGAATGTGTAAGACATAGAATCACGCCAACAGGAAAAACCTTATTGAAAGACATTTTGAAAATAGCCCAATAAAATGCCAAGATAGACTGGTCTTCTTTATGAACTGATTAATAAATATTTGCTGAATAAATATTTATTCAATAAATGAATGTGTGTTTCTCAAGAGGAGGCTAGCATTGGTGGCCTTGCAGAGTCTGATTTCCCTTCTTAATGATGCTTAGTGAGCTTAATGCTCACCCTACCACATGCTTAAGTGTTCTTTGCTCACCTATGAAAAGAGCAAGTGAGAGAAGTTGCTTAATCCTCATTGGTGGTCAAGGTGAAAAAAATCAGTCTCAATCTAAGAGAAAAGACTACGGGGGTGCCTGGGTGGCTCAGTGGGTTAAAGCCTCTGCCTTTGGCTCAGGTCATGATCTCAGGGTAGTGGGATCAAGCCCCCTAATGGGCTCTCTGCTTAGCAGGGAGCCTGCTTCCCTCTCTCTCTCTGCCTGCCTCTCTGCCTACTTGTGATTTCTGTCTGTCAAATAAATAAATAAAATCTTTAAAAAAGAGAGAGAGAGAGAGAGAAAAGACTATATAGTATTTTTCATTGGTTGCTGGCCATCTTACTTGAATCAAAAATGTACTTGTAGGCTCATATTTAGAAGCCAAGAGAAAGATGAAGATAACTTTCCCTGTTAATGCTGTTTTATTTTTTAATTGAAGTCCAAACTTTATTCAGATTTCCTTATTTTTTACCTAATGTCCTTTTTTGGTTCTGGGATCTCATTCAGAATGCCACTACATTTAATCGTCATGTTATCTTGGGTTCCTCCTGGCTGGCAATGACAATTTCTCAGTGGTAGACTTTATATGATATTGTCAGTGGTGTTATTTTTTAAGTTTCATTTCCCATTTTTTTGTTGTTGCTAGTATAAAAGGAGGCGATTGCTTTGTAATACTGAGCTTGTGCTCAGTGATCTTACTAATTTTGTTTTTTAATTATCATTGTTTATCCGTAGATTCTTTTGTATTTTGTTATAGATAATGAAGTAAAATATTTGAAACAGCAAGAGATTTGAACAGGCTCTTCACAAAGAAAATATTCAAGTGGCCAATAAACATGAAAATGTGCTGAACCTTATTAATAAACAGGGAATACAAATTAAAAACAAAATGAGATATCACTAGACACCACTAGTACGGCTAAAATTAAGAAGACTGCCAACATTGGGTGTTGGCAAGAGTGTGATCCAAATGTACTTGTCATACACAGAGAGTGAGAATGTAAGTGGGTGCAAATATTTGGAAAATAGGTTTGATATTATATGTTAAATCTGAACATATGCATATTCTATGACCTGGTTACTTCATCCTGTTCATATATCCAAAAAAGTGCATACCAGCGAGCTCCGAAAGAGGCATACAATGGTTTTCATAGCCGAGTTAATTATAATGACAAAAAACTCAGGAAGAAAAATACCAAAACATTCATCAGTAGTGGAAAGGATAAAACACTGTGGCATTTCTGAGTAGATATGACATATTCGTGTGAATTAATGAACTCTAACTGCACACAGCAACATAGATGAATCTCACCGACATCCTGTTGACTGAAAGCAGCCATTTATACAAAGTTGAAAACCCAGAACGATAAGGGAGCTCAAACGCAGTAGGGACTCTATTGGGGGAGAGTGGAATAATGATTGCAAGGGGACAAGCAGGGGGTTTCTGTCCTATTATGGGTAATGCTTCCGCCTTCACTTAGTTTGGGGTTACAAAGGCGTGCAGAAGATATTATTTTATATTAATTTGTTGAGCTGTATACTTAAGATTTGTGCATGATTTTCTATGTATATTATATAATTTTTTTTTCAAAAAGAGGAATGGGGAATTTTTCCTTTTATTCATCAAAATACTCTCTTACTGTCAACTTTGCTGCCCTTTCCAGGTTATCACTGAAAGGGTTTTGGGGTGCTTAATTTCTGTTTTGCCACTGTTCAGGCACTTACTGTTAACTTTCCATCTTATCTAAGTTATCATTTTTTTATATGGCCCTTTTCCTTGAAAAAAGAGTTGAAGAGATGATAAGACAGCTGTAATTTTGATTTCTAGATACGTATTTGTTCTGCATAGGTAATTTATTGAATCAAAAAGAGGAAGGAGCTCTTCCTGTTTGTGAGGTTTATAGAAAAGCTCCAGGGTCAGCTGGGTGGCTCAGTTGGGTACAGCTCCTGATTTCCAACTAGGTCATGATCTCAGAGTTGTGAGATCCAGCCCTGCCTGGGACGGGCTCCCTGTTCATGGGGAGTGCACTTCACCCTCCCCCTTTGCCTCTCTCCCTGCACGTGTGCCCGCTCTTTCTCTCTCAAATAAATAGATAAATCTTTAAAAAAAAAAAAAAAAGAAAAGAAAAGAAAAAGAAAAGCCGCTCCAAATTTAAATGATTTCAAATGGTTAGACCTGCATGTAAGTTTTGCTTTCTGAATGTCAGCCTGCCTCTCTAGAAAACTTCACTAACCAGAAGAAACCGGTACAGGGACAGGAAGAAGTTGTCTGCACCACAGAAAGCCAGTGGGAGAAAATGTGTGTAGAAAACAAACAAAAAACCGACCTCCACATAGGCATTACATGAAAAAAGGCTTCAGATCAGAGAGGAAAAGCTGTTGGAAAAGGCTGCGCATTAATCCTTGCAACGGAGGTATGCGTTAGGCCAGTCTAAAATGTAGATATCCCTCAGTGAGACAAGGGTATCTGGTTCTTGCGATAAAGCTATATATATTAGCGGAAATGAAACAAAAACAAAAGACCGTGTCTTACAAAAGAAGAGACTTTACCCATTCATGGGTATCCGCCTGCCACCACGGGAGCGGGGCTAGAGAGAAGCTTCATGAAGGCGACTGGAAGACAGGGCTAGACCAGAAGCACCTGAACACAACAGCAAGAACTGGGAAGAGGACAAAGGAAAGAAATTAAAAAAAAAAAAAAAATCCCTTTTTATGATTCGGCATACATCCCTTTTCTTCAATTCCTCATATGCCTTCATTTCCCACCTCCACAGCCATGAGAGCCTCCGGGCATGGCCTCTTCCTGCCTCTCCCACCCGGGGCCACCTCCAGTATTGCTGCCCATTCTGCCCAGGACAAAACTCTGGTCTCCTCTGCCCACAGGTCTCTTGAGTTAAGTACGCATGCGCCACTCCTGCATTCAGGAACCTCCACTATACATCCTGAGCTCATTTTCCACCTTAGTCCCCCTGACGCCTAACACATAGCCTTGTCCAGATCTTGAAGCTCCTTCTCCGGTTCCTTCCACACTTGTAGGGGCTCCCGGCCCTGCTCGCTCGGCCCCTCCATCGAGAGCGACACTGGTCACCGTGGCAGGCACTGACCACGGCGGGCCTGCTAGGAACCCCACAAGTCCGGACTGAGCAGTACTATGAATGTAAAAATGAGCTTCATATTTTGAGGGCAGTATTTAAAGAAGAATGTAACTACCTCATTATAATTTTATATAGATTTCGCGTTAAAATGCTACTATTTGCCTATATTATGTTAAATAAATATACTACTAAAATTAACTTCACCTTTTCTAAATGTTTCTTTTTACTCTTTTAAGGTGGCTACTAGAAAAATTTTTTATTTTATTTTTTAACTGTCAAAGATTTTTATTTCTCAAATTACCTTTGTCAGGATTCTATGCAGAATGTATTTTTTTTTAAGATTTTATTCTTTTATTCATGAGAGACAGAGAAAGAGGGAGGGAGAGGGAGAAGCAGGCTCCCCACTGAGCAGGGAGCCCATGTGGGTCTCCATCCCAGGACCCTGAGATCAGGACCTGAGTGGAAAGTAGGCACTTAATGGACTGAGCCACCCAGGCGCCCTAGGAAATTTTAAATTGCAGATGTGGCTCGCATTATACTTCTGTTGGATAGCATTGATATAGAATGCCCTCTACCCTATCACCTTCCCCATAATCATCACTTCTTCAGGCTCACCGCTTGTCTCCTTATCCTCCCCATCAGCTGTAATTCCCTTGTCCTTTGAGTGCCACCACCACCACTATGGTTGGCACCCTGTATCTGTCTGAAGGTGCTAGCTGTTGTCTTCTCCACTGTATTTTAACTGTCGTATATGGAAAGAGCACAGGTTTGAATGCAGTCCACTCATTTGATTAACTGTGTGTATCTCACACTGTTTGGCCCTCTTTGAGCCTCAGTCTTCTCCTCTGTAAAATGGGAGTAATGGTAACCCATCTCCAATGTTTACTGTGAGGATTGCGCAGAGAATGACACAGAGGAACTGCTCAATTTGTGGTAACTAATACTACTGCCACTTACCGCCACCACTATTATTCTAGATTATGCTCTCTCTGATGACAGAGGATCAGAGGCTCTTGGATATGGGCAGGATGAGGAGGCCCTCTGCCACACCTGAGGAGTTCAGCTTTACCTAAGAGTGCAAGTCATCCTGGGAGAGCAGACTCCAGTGAACAGACTCCTTGGATGACCTTCATCCCCCAAGTGCAGTGGACCATCTCTAGGTTGACTGATCCCTGTGACTCCTTTCACTGGCCTTTGTGGTGTGAGCCATGATGATTCCAGTCTAATTCAGAGACAGTTTTCAAAAAGCAGAAACCCTAAAGAATGACTTAATGACAGACATCACTGGGCATTTGAAAGTGGAACAGCTGTGGGATTATTTTGTGTTTACCAAAACTCATTGCGAAGAATGCAGGAGATGGCAGAGGTTCTGTTCAGACCTGGCATGTAAAGGTCAAGAGGCTGGGGTGAGTGACATTGGGGCAGAACAACCAGAAAGGCTGGGGCTTACTGGCTCTTCCTTAGTGTAGATTATTTTCGAATGAAAGAACACACTCACTGGTGAAAAACTAGAAAGCCACACAAAATAAAAAAGAAAAACTACCACCCTTTTGTTATACAAGTCAAACATAACCACTATCCAAATGTGAGTATATTTCTGTTATTACTTTTTTCCTCTACATACTTTTACATAGCTGTGTTGTATGTACACTTTTATATTCTCCTTTTAACATAATGATTGCTTTTTATTTTCTAATGACACAGTAATGTATGTTCATTATAGGAAAATTTTAATGTGAAGGGGCGCCTGGCTGTCTCAGTGGGTTAAAGCCTCTGCCTTTGGCTCAGGTCATGATCTCAGGGTCCTGGGATCAAGCCCCGAATCGGTCTCTCTGCTCAGCGGGGAGCCTGCTTCCTCACCTTTCTCTCTGCCTGCCTCTCTGCCTGCTTGTGATCTCTGTCAAATAAATAAATAAAATCTTAAAAAAAAAATTAAAAAGGAAAAAAAAGTTTTAATGTGAATAAAGTTAAAGTTAAAAATTTAGTAACATATTTATTAAATTCTTTTAAACAAATAAAATGCACCAAATTATGAGAATGTCTAACAATTCTATTCCCCAGATATCTTCTGATCAAGAGAAAAAACATACATACAAATGGTTCCAAGGTAAAAAGAGAAAAGGGAAAGAATTTTTCTTCTTCTTCTTTTTTTAAAAGGTTTTATTTATTTATTTGACAGAGAGATCACAAGTAGGCAGAGAGGCAGGCAGAGAGAGAGGAGGAAGCAGGTTCCCCACTGAGCAGAGAGCCTGATGGGGGGCTTAATCCCAGGGCTCCAAGACCATGACCTGAGCTGAAGGCAGAGGCTTAACAAGCTGAGGTACCCAGGTGCCCTAGAATTTTTCTTCTTTCTAATCCTCATGTTAGCATTCTCCCCCGTGGTAACCACTACTAACAGATGCCCACCAAAAAAAAATTGTATGTGTGTATCAGCATACTTTTTGTATCTATTAATTTATAAAACAAATGATAATACCATTTCATTAAATATATCTGGAATATAGGTCCATACCAGCAGGTATTCCTTTTTAATGGCTCTGTGGTATTCCATTTGTGTCTACCATGGATTACTTAATTCCCCAATGATGGATATTTAATTTGTCTTTCATATATGGCAGTACTGCAATGAACATTCATAAATGTTCATATATAATATATATTATATTCACACACATATACAAACATATATGTATATACACATATACTTCTGCAGGAATATCCATAGGTAAATTCCTAGCAGTGGCATTGCAAGTTAAAGGGACAATTCCATAGCTTGAAATTTTACATTTTGAAATATATTGCCAATTGCCATGTGGTCTGTCCTTATGAGCTAGCTTGGGCTTTCTCACAGCATGGCAGTCTCAGGGCAGTAAGATCACTTATATAGTGGCCGAAGGACAAGGTAGGCATTGTATTGTCTTTCCTGATTCAGCTTCAAAATTATACAGCTTTGTTTCTACCCCAGAATTCTCCCCAGATTCCAGAGGAGGCACACAGACCCTACCTCTTGACAGGCAGAGTCAAAGTCACACTGTAGATTTTCACGTGGGTTGGGAGATAATGCTCTAGCAACTTTTGAAAAAACAACCTTCCCCATTGCATAAATTTATACTTCCATTGACTGTATATTAGAATACCCATTTCCCCATGCCCTTTGCAAATCTTATGGGTGAAAAATGATTGCCTCTTTACTAGTTTGATTTACATTTTTACTAAGAAATTTGAACATTTGAACAGATTTTCATGTCTTTTATTGGCCATTTATATTTCTTTTCTTATATATGAACTTCTGTATGATAGCTTTCTATTCAAGGGCTCCTTGCCTGTGAAGAAAATGATCCCTTTCTCTCTGTACATCATTACAATGTTTTTGATACTGCTCTTCCTTTTTTTTTCTTTTTTTTATGCTCTTCCTCTTTGACTTTTTTTTGCCATTCAAATTTATAACTTCTTTCTAGTCATATTTATCAATATTTTCCATTAGAGTTCCTGGGTTTTATAACTTGCTGAGAAAAGTCTTCCTTACTCCAATGTTTTTTTTTTTGTTTTGTTTTGTTTTGTTTTTTTTAAGATTTTATTTATTTATTTGACAGAGAGAAATCACAAGTAGGCAGAGAGGCAGGCAGAGAGAGAGGAGGAAGCAGGCTCCCTGCTGAGCAGAAAGCCCAATGTGGGGCTCGAACCCAGGACCTGGGATCATGACCTGAGCCGAAGGCAGCGGCTTAACCCACTGAGCCACCCAGGCGCCCCAACTCCAATGTTTAAAAAAAAAAATACCCAAGTTTTCTTCTAGATTTTGGTCATTCTCGCTTCTAATCTGTTCCATATAATGTTATATGGACTATATAAATTGTATCATCCTTGGTTTCCTGAAAATAACTCCCTTTGGCCGTTAGACACTATTTTTTATGTATTATTGGACTCTAGTTGCTAATATTTTCCCCCAGATTAAAGTTTTTCATCAGTGCCAGATTTCCCCCAAATTTCTCATTTCTTGAGACTCTGTTTTTTTCTGTAAAATTTAGAGTTTTTTCTCTTAATTCTAATTATTCCCTACATATATTAATTTATTTCTTGGTTTGTCTAATTCTGATTTATAGTGTTTTGTATCATTTCTTAATATTTTAAACTCCTTCAGTAACACTGTTAAAACTTTGATCTGTTTTGTGTGCATGCATTCCTGGTATATTTTCACTATCTATACAGATATGATTTACTCCTCATTCACTTGTTTCTAATAATAACTTTGTCTGACCTCGATCATAATGCTGTCCTGTTGCTGGATTTTATAGGCAGTTATTTTTCCTAAACTTTTAGATGTGGTTTGGTAGTTTTTCTAACTTCACAGAGCTCCCTCTTCTGTTGCTTTTGTCAAAGTGCTCAAAAACATGACAGCTTGCTTTCTGAGTGGCCCATTCCCAGACTGGTCTGATCTTTCTCTTTCCTTGCCTCTCTTGTTTCTTTCCTGCTCAAATCTCCACCCCCCCCCACCCCCCATCGTGTTCAAATTTGATTCCACTTCTAGCAGTTTCTCCTCAGTGGAGGGCCCTTTCCCAAAGGGAAGCTGTGCCCAGTTGGTTTGAAAATTATTTGTATCTTAGAATATTCCAGTGCCTTTCAGAATCTACTGAGGGCCGCCCCCCTCATACTCACCAGCTGTTGATTTGAGCAAAATCCCTTCCAGTTTCAACTCTTGTTCTCAAATCAGCCCCAGGTGGCTTTCCAGTCAATACGTCTTGGTTATATTAGGACTCTTGATTCTTTTCCCCTGCTTTCTCCCACATAGACGGAGCTACCAGACAGGTCCTGTGACATTTGGTAGTTGGTCCTCATCTGCTTGCATTCTGTGGTTCATGTTAACCAGTCTTATGTCAAACGGGGTTTTGGTTTCTACTAGTAGCAAGGTATGTTTTTGCATGGGAACTAAGGGATATTCAAATTATACTACCACCTCTGCCATCTTTCTGGAATCCCGTCCGCCTAATTTTGGATTGTTTGCTACTTCTTTTCAACCCTCCATCCTCTTAATTCATTTGAATGAACACCACTGGTATCTTTCCCACTCCCCCAGTTTAGGAGGAAAGATAAACTGCTTCCTCTCCACTCCATTTGGAAGGCATTGCATCAGCACAGTTCAAGCACAGGTAGTTTTGTTTAGGAACACCTCAGACATGACCAATAGATACTCTCTCCTGGGGAGAGCTGATTACATACAGCCAACAAAGAATAAAGAATAAGAATGGAGGAATATTTGGGAGATACATTGAGCATACTGCAAAGATCAGGAGACAAGAAACTTATTGGTGAGGGGAAACCTGGAGCTCACAGTTGCTCCTAGTTTTTTTTTTTTCTTTTAAGATTTTATTTATTTATTTGACAGACAGAGATCACAAGTAGGCAGAGAGGCAGGCAGAGAGTGGGGGGGAAGCAGCCTCCCTGCCAAGCGGAGAGCCGGATACAGAGCTCAGTCCCAGGACCCTAGGATCATGACCTGAGCTGAAGGCAGAGTCTTCAACCCACTGAGCTACCCAGGTGCCCAGTTGCTCCTAGTTTATAAATACACATGTACCCAGATACTTCCGGCCTCTACTTCAGTTTGTTACAATAGATGTAATGTCCCTGTACATTAAACACATATAGAAATCACCATAACCCACAGAACTGAGGAGCTTTCTGTAAAATGATGGAGAATTTCTTTAGGCATTTGAATCCACTGCTATCAGTAAATGAGATATTTCACACAAATGAATTCATTCTCCACCACTAGTTCCCTAGTCTAAAACTTTCATAAATCCCCTATCTGTTCTGTCTCCATCCATAATGTACTCCTTCCATTACTTACTGCTTTAACTGTAAAGGGAGTATTTTTTTCCCCAGAATCTAATCAACTTATTCCACCTTGCCTAAAACCTTTCCATGGCTTCTGTTGCTCTTAGGATTAAAAACAACAACAACAATAATCCACAAAACTTCTTGGCTAAACCCTGTGCTATCTGGCTCGCACTAGCCCTCTGGCCTCATCTCAGACCATTGCCTGACCAGTCTCTGATTGGAAGGTCACATTGGCTTTTGGTCAAGTTCTTTGCCCTTACCATATATCTTAGCACCACAGGGCCTTTGCACATGCAGTTCCACCTGATCTTCCTTTTGATTTCAGCTCCACTGTCACTACCTCAGGGCATTCTTCTCTGACCTCTCCTACTACATATATCCCCATATAGCATAGGAATTCATGGTACTATGAACCTCTCCTCTGTTACATTGTCACCCTTGCATTTTACTTCTTTGTAATTCTCTGTGTAACTCTCCTAATTCATTATACAATCCATGAGAATGAGGATTATAATCTGTAGCAGCTCAGCTGAATTCTTTGCACTCAGTGGGGTTTTGGTAAATTCAGGTTGAAAGATAATGCAAGGTTTTCTGAAAACTTAAAAGTTACAACTTTAAATATCATAATTATTATAAATTTATTTTGTATTGAAACCTTTAGAAATATATCATATTCCTTTCTGTTTACATAAGCAGGATGTAAAAATCATAATTTGATTTTTACTGATTCTTGTCTTAAAATCAGTTTTATACTCCAGCAAAAAAAAAAAAAAAAACAAAAAACAGCCTTAGAAATATTGAGAAAGAACCGTGTGTTTCTGTCTGTATAAGCAGGATATAAAAATCATAACTCGATTTTTACTGATTCTTCTCTTAAAATGTTTTATAGTCTGGTTAAAAAAAAAAAACAGCCTTAGAAATATTGAGATAGAATCATGTGTTTCAACAGTAACATCCTCTGATTGCTTGACTTTTTCCTCCCATTTTCCTTCTAGACCTCTTTCTAGAGTTGTCTGCTTGAGAATAGAAAATCAATGTTTAGATTTGTTAGAACTATGTACAATGGTATGTAGTTGGAACTACATAGTTCCCTAGTTAGAACTATGTACTATGTAACTATGCTAAAACAGTTCCATAGTTAGAACTATGAAAAACAGTTAATCCTCTGATTGCTTGACTTTTCCTCCCATTTGCCTTCTAGATCTCTTTCTAGAGTTGTTGTATGCATGAGAATGGAAAATCATATGTTTAGCTTTGTTAGAACTAAATATGTTATTGGAACTACATAGTTCCCTAGTTAGAACAATTTACTATGATCTACTGCTAATTTAAATGACATAGGAAAACTGAAAGGGAGAACTGAAAGTGGGAAATTCCTCTGAAAGAGAGAGAACCTCTGTGTATATAAGGCCACACTCATGGAAGAAGGGCATTCTCACTGCAGACTCTTGAAGCGTTGCCTTCAGCACCTAGACGGTAGCAGGCGAGAGTCTTCCTCTTTTCATCATGACCAGCAGGTGTATCCTCCAAACTGCTCTCCTGGTATATTTTTCCACCACGGTTCTTGCCATGAACTATAACTTGCTTCGATTCCAACTAAGCAGCAGCAGTGTGGAGTGCCAGGAGCTCCTTCTGCAGTTGAATGGAACTTCTAAAGATTGCCTCAAGGACAGGATGAACTTCAAGATACCTGAGGAGATCCAGAAATCCCAGCAGTTCCAGAAGGAGGACATCGTATTGGTCACCCTTGAGATGTTCCAGAAGACCTCTGATATTTTCAGGAGAAATCTCTCAAGCACGGGATGGAATGAGAGCATTGTCGAGAACCTCCTTGCCACACTCCACTGGCAGAAGGAACATCTGGAGGAAATCCTGGAGGACATCATGCAGGAGGAAAACTTCACTTGGGACCACAGGACCCTTCTGCACCTGAAGAGATATTATCTAAGGATCGTGCGGTACCTGAAAGCCAAGGAGTACAGCGTCTGTGCCTGGACAATAGTGCAAGCAGAAATCCTCAAAAGCTTTTTCTTCCTTGATAAACTTACAGATTCTCTCCCTAACTGAAGATCTCTCAGCCTGTGCCTCTGGAAATGGACGATGTTGACAAGGATTTTGGGCATTCTTCAACTCGCAGAGGCTCTGTAAGTGACTGACAAGCAAGATACTGTTTTTGAAAGGACAAAGATTTTAACTTTTAAAATTAATTTATGCATTAAGTTATTTTTCTACTTGAACTTTCACCCTGGAAAATAAATTATTTTTTTATGAAACAGAAGTCAACAAAGCAGTATTAATTTCAAGTTGATTTCATTAGGCCTGTATTAAAAATTACAGAACACCTACTAGATGTTCTTTGTAAAATGTGCCTGCAAAATCATATAGGTTCTGGCCTCTGCCTTCAAGGAACTTAAAATCCAAAAAGCCATGTGGAATATGTGAGACAACAGATGATAAGGGGAGGCAAACCTTTCAGGAGAATAAATGGAACAGCCTCTTCGGAATTAAAATGGAAGAGGCAGGCTGGTGGCTCTGGAATTAGGACAGAGGGTTCTACTGCTTCTTTGCTCCTACTCTGTGCCCTCAGGCTCTCTGACCCTAAAGTTAGAATTTGACTGGCTATCAGGGCAACTAGGGGAATATTTGAGATCTTGGGTTTGCCCTAAATTCATTCCAATTCTTTGTAGGATGCTCTGCTTGCCCCCTTCCGCAACCCTGCGGGATTTTAAAATATTTATGTGCCCCCCGTAAGCTAAGGGTGAGAAGTCCCAGAACGCCTGTTGACAGTGTTAAGGAGCAGTCCTTCCCTCGTACTCTTCCTGGACAGCTAAAATGTATGCCTGTGTCCGTGGAATTGGGGGTTTCTGTCTGCTTCCTGGGTACAAACACCATAGGGAGAAAGAACTCTGCTTTAGATCTCTGCTCTCTGGCTGGGTTTTCTCCCCATTTTGTCAGAAAAGCAAGTTTTCTCCTGGCCCCTGCTGCCCTGTTCATACAGAATTCCATCATCTGCTTTTCCTGATGCTCTGCATCTCTGAACCGCACATCCCCTGAAGCCAAATCCGAAACAGGTGTGGCAGATAGAGTCATTTCCATCAAGTGGAAAACCAGGAAGCATGCGGGAAAGGGAAATTCGGATGAGATAGTGAGCTCACTAATTTTTCTCAGAGCTTACACTGAGAAAATACAATTTTCCTAGGAGCTTCTCCAGGCACCTGGCCAGCCCGTACCAATTGGCTGGGTTTCTGTCTTTGTACTGAACCCCCCGGGAATTTACATTATTATAGCTGCTCCTGCCATTAGCTGCCATCCAGACACTGCACCCCCGTATGTATGTAATTGGAAATAAGTCCTCCTCACAAGCACCCCTCAGGTGGGCACAATTACATTATTGCTGTTTTACAGTTCCAGAAACTAAGTCTCGGATTTAGGAACTGCCCCAAGGTCACCATAGCTAAATGCATGGAGGTTTAAAAAAGTACAAAGGGCCAAATCATGTAAGACTTTGTTCGTATCTAAGCATTTTCTGCCAGAGCAGTACAGAAGTCCAAGTTCCCTTTGAGGGCGTCAGCCTTGAGGAGAAGAAATCAGTATCAATCAGGGGTTTCTGAGAAGACACTGCAGTACAGGGCAGACAGTGAACTTGGGGCTCCCTCTTCTGACTCAAGGCCAGTAACACGCGGACTATGGGACCAAGAAGTGCTATATTCCCTCGTGGATCTGCTGCATTTGTCTCAAGACAGTTGAGGTCCTGGTGAAGCAAGAAATCTTCCCTCTCCCCAAAACTCCTCACCCTCCACTGCGCCACACCCCAGCTTTGCCAAAAGCCTTCCACAGATGTGCTTCCTTTTGCCAGGGATTCAAAGACAAGATGGGCATGGAGAAATGCAGACTAATGGGTCATGGTTAGAACTGCCGAGAAGTCTCTCTTGGCAATGGATCCCAGCTGCCCATCATCTTCCCTAGGCTGAGGATACTACAGCAGTCCCAGCAAGAGGCTCTTCTCTGCTCACCACTAAATTGGCCCAGATACCAAGGGGCTGGAAAGTTCTGCTCAGCATGTGTCCTGGGGGCCAGAATGCCAGAGGAAATACTTCTTCTGGAGAATTATAAATACCCATGCCACCGCTGAGTATGTCAACCCATCTACAATACCAAAAGTACGTCCGTCACCAGGAGAGCTTAAATGATAATTAGTATTTAATTCCAATAAGGATGAGGAAGTCTTGCTTGAAGGCACAATTGCGAGTAGGTGTCTGTCGAAACAGATAGCAACGTATCAGGTGTAAAGTTACTATTTCAGCGGGCACCGGAATACCTCAGAGGAGAGCACTCATTCAAGGAAATATTGATGAGCCTCTTGAGGTTGTGAGTATGCTAACCCAAGAGGTCATGCACCACCCATGCTGTGCTTTTGTGTGGGTCTGTGTCGGAGGAGGAAAAAAGAGAGAAGCCCATCAGCAGCTCTGTGATGGTCCCAGAACAAGATGGCAGTGAAGATTTTCCGGTGAGGGCAAAGAAAGGGCTTTTAAGGACGAGGATGTCTCACATGCAACTTAAAAATTAGGTCCCATGTTTTGATGAAAACGTCTCCCCCCATACCTCAGTGGAGATGGCCACCAGCACAAAGTTCCCATGTGTGTAGGACTCATAGAGGGCGTCCAGGTCTGAGTTTGAAATAACGTGGGGAAGTGGGATCAGGGGGCCAGACACCCACTCAGGAGCCAGATGAGTGGGGACACAAGGCAGAGCCAGGACATGAAGCCATTTTGCCCCCGCCTGCCTCCCACCTGAGGAATCCAAGGAATTCTGCAGACTCTGCGCCTCCACAGACAGGGGTTAGGAGGTGGGAAGTTTTTTCTCGAAAGCGCTGGCAAGCATTTGGGTTACATAGAAGTACATGAATCCTGCCCCACCCTATGGGCCTGTAGACACAGGGTCCCTACATATATTTGTATGGAACTTTTTGCAGTTAACAAAGCGGATATTTAGGCATTTTGGGTGTCAGGCACATTTAGGTACTCGGATACATCTGATAAAGGGACTTGTTCATAAAATAGTCTTTAAAAAATGAGAAGAGGGGTGCCTGGGTGGCTCAGTTAGCGAAGAGTCCAACTCTTGATTTTGGCTCAGGTCATGGTCCCTCTCCCTCTGCCCCTCTGCCCCTCCCCCGCCCCCTGCACTCTCCCTCCTCTCTCTCTCTCAAATAAGTAAATAAATCTACAAAAAAAAAAAAAAAAAGGAAAGAATAAGCCACAGATTGGGCAAAAATGTTTACACATCACGTATCTGATAAAGGAGTTATATCCAGTACGTATTTTTTAAATAAAAAACACTCTCAAAACTCACCAATAAGAGCCCACCCAATAAAAAACGGGTGGTATATGAGTGGATACTACCCCAAGAGATACATGAGTAGCAAATAGGTATATGGAACGACTGAAGCCTTCGTGAATTTGTGTGTGTGTGTGTGGCTTAGGCCAGATAATGAATGTGAAATGGTTTTTGGGTTACAAAGGAGCCCATTCCACTGGGAGGACCTACCCTAGCCACTGCCCTTTCTGAGAAAGTTCCACCAGCCATTGTGGTCGGCTTGTATATGTGATACACGTGAGGTCTGCCCAGCAGAGAAGGCAGGGCCATGATCAATACCCACTTCTGTCTTGATTAGTCCGGCTGTGAGACATACAGAGAGAACCAGCAGTTGGTAGTCATGTCAGAAGGTGACTTGCACCCAGGACCAGACCTTGCCAATTGCAGACCTTTTCTCAACATCTGTTATACTGATGGGAATAGAACCTCAAAAACTGTTTTATGAATTTATTCTTTCATTCTCAGTGTTAATTGTTGCTTCTCAAACATCAGTTTAATTGTCTAAAATCCTCTAGCGTAGTTGGTTTAAAATAATAAACTCCCGAGATTGGACTAGAACTGCCAGCATGGACATACACTCTCCTAATTTAGGTGGGATCAAGTTAGTCGCTTGACTTGTGAATTAACTTGGTGCGCACTCCAGAGACATGTTCACTATCAATTACCACCAAATCAGTGGTAATCTGGCTTCAGCTGACATTCCGTTTCAAAATTCCTGCTTTGCTTTATAATTCCATGGCATGTGTTCTTAGGAAACCTGAAGCACATTATTTAAATTTTATCTCCCGACAGTTATCCTAGAAATAAGAGAGAAATGGAGCCCACTTCGAAATGGGGTTCACTCTGCACCTCCCCCCACTCAAGCGCTCTCTAAATAAACAAACAAAAACAATCTTAGAAAAAAAAGAAATTGTAGTATTTCCATATAGTGGACTACTATTCAGCAATAAAAAGGAATGAATGCCCAATATACTTAACAACGTGGATGAATCTTGAATAATTATGCTGAATATAATAGGACAGACTTTATTTTTATTTATTTATTTTTTAAAAGACTTTATTAATTTGAGAGAGAGAGCGTGCAAGCACGAGCAGGGGCAGGGGCAGAGGGAGAGAGGCAGGGGAGGCAGACTCCCCACCAAGCACAGGGCTCGATCCCAGGGCCCTGAGATCTTGACCTGAGCCACAGTCAGATGCTTAATGGTACTGAGCCACCCAGGTGTCCCTAGTCTTTCATAATTTGAAAGGTTGCCCAGAAATGGATCAATAGCTTTGCATCTAAAACTCTGAGAAGAGCGCAAGGCACTCTATATGTTGCAAACCCCACCGCGTATATTGCAAGTTACAGAATACCAAGTCCACGGAAACGATTTCATCTCTCTCTCTCTCTTTTTTTTATTGTGGTAAAAAATACAAGACAGGGGCGCCTGGGTGGCTCAGTGGGTTAAGCCTCTGCCTTCGGCTCGGGTCATGGTCTTAGGGTCCTGGGATCGAGCCCTACATCGGGCTCTCTGCTCAGCAGAGAGCCTGCTTCCCTTCCTCTCTCTCTCTGCCTGCCTCTCTGCCTACTTGTGATCTCTGTCTGTCAAATAACTAAATAAAATCTTTAAAAAAATATATAAGACATAAAATTTACCATTTAAACCACTTTTAAGTGTACAGTTCTGTGGCATTAAGTACATTCACATATTTGTGCAACCTTCACCACTGTCCATGTGCAGAACTGTTGTTATCTTCCTCAGCTGGAACCTCTGTACTCATTGAACGCTGTGCCCTGTTTCCCCCTCTCAGCAGCCCCTGGCAATCACCATTCTACTTTCTGCCTCCAGGTGCTTCATATAAGTGGAATCATATAATAGGTGTCTTTTTGCGATTGGCTTGTTTCATTTTGCATGGTGTCTCCAAGTTCCATCCATGTTGTAATGTGCAAGAATTTCCTTCCTTGTTAAGGCTGAATAATATTCCCTTGTGTGTCTATATCACATTTCAGTTGCCTGTTCACCCACTGAATCCAGCCATGGACCCTTGAGTTGTTTCTATCTTTTGGCAACCATGAGCAATGATGCTGTAAATACCTCCCAGAGTCCAACTTTCAGTTCTTTTTTTTTTTTTTTTAAATAAGATTTTATTTATTTATTTGCCAGAGAGAGAGAGAGAGCACAAGCAGGCAGAGAGGCAGGCAGAGGCAGAGAGAGAAGCAGGCTCCCCACTGAGCAAGGAGCCCAAGGGGGGCCTCGATCCCAGGACCCTGGGATCATGACCTGAGCCGAAGGCAGAGGCTTAACCAACTGAGCCACCCAGGCGTCCCCAGCTTTCAGTTCTTTTAGGTATATTTCCGCAAGTGGAATTGTAGGATAATATGCTAATTCTTTTTTTTTTTTTTAAGATTTTATTTATTTATTTGACAGAGAGATCACAAGTAGGCAGAGAAGCAGACAGGGAGAGAGAGTAGGAAGCAGGCCCCTCACTAAGCAGAGAGCCCAATGCGGGGCTCGATCCCAGGACTCTGGGATCGTGACCTGAGCCGAAGGCAGAGGCTTTAATCCACTGAGCCACCCAGGTGCCGCCATATGCTAATTCTATACAGAAGTTTTTAAGGAATCACCAAAGCAATTATTTTTAAGTTCTGTCTTCACAGTGCAAATATTTGCAACAATAACAGAATCCAAACACAACAATAACAGCCACATTTCTTAAAGATATATGTTCTGCAAGGGACTCTGCTAAGTGTGTTATAAATACACACCATCTTATTTAATTCTCCTGAGACCCCTAGGAGGGAAGTATCAAGAAAATTAAGGCTCAATAAGGTTAAGTAACTTACCCAAGTCCACATTTGTTTAGAAAGAAAAGAAAGAAAGACAGACAGACAGACATATTTGGAATCAGAAACCATAATTTTTTTTTTTTTTAAGATTCTATTTCTTTATCTGACACAGAGAGAGAAAGTGCATGCACAAGCAGGGGAAGCTGCAGGCAGAGGGAGAGGGAGAAGCAGTCTCCCCACTGAGCAGGGAGCTGGATGCAGGGCTTGATCCCAGGACTCTGGGATCATGACCTGAGCCAAAGGCAGACGCTTAACTGACTGGGCCACCCAGAGACCATACTCTGAACTGTCATCTTCTCCAAATGTTATTTTTAATCCAAGTACACAGCACTGATACTGTGATTTAGAGAGGGAACAAGAAGCTCTCCAGTGGTCCCAGCTCCTGGCTTTGCTGCAAGTGCTCTGAGGACCTTCTGTACATCCAAGTGGCTGCTCCCTTCACTCCAGCAGTTTGTCTCCCTGCCACCCCCATGCAGAGAAGGACTCGCTCCCTCTCTCTAGAGAGATTCGTAGGAAATTCCCACTTGCTCTCTCGCCAGACTCTACAGAGAATATTTTCACTTAGGTTTTTAGGAGGCAATTGTCTGTGCCCTGAGTCATAGTTTTCCCTGGCAGGCTGCGTTTCCTGCTCTCCACCACCTCGGTCCTTCCCAGGCTGGCAACACAGCGCTGTATGCAGTTTCCTTTTCAAGTCTGGCACTGGCTTGCTTTCCTTATCTCATAGGAACACTTAAGAACCTGTGTTATTTAATGAAACACCCAACAAATTTCTCTTTCCTTTCACTTTTCAATTTCTTGGCGTGCTCTCTCTCTCTCTCTTTTTTCCCAGTGAAAACCTAGAGGTAGGGCAAATAGTTTTCAAAGCAGAAAGTGACTGACTAATCTAGAAATGTGTGAATGGGAAGTCTGTGAATTTGAAAGTCCATATATATTTTTTTTCCGTTTTTTTTTTTCTTTTTTCTTTTTAGTAGGCTCCATGCCCAGCATGGAGCCCAACACAGGGGTTCAACTCACCACCCTGAGATCAAGACCTGAGCTGAGATAGAATCAGATGCTTAACTGACTGAGCCACTCAGGTGCCCCAAAAGTCCAAATATTTTTTAAAAGGTTCTTATACCCAAGAGGAAAAGGCATGACATAGAATCATACAAACCTGAGAGCTAACGTGGGTTCTGCCACTTTCTAACTGTATGATCTTGAACAAGATATGTGAATTGGAGATAATCATACCTCGAACTCTTGAGGAGTAAATGGAATAATAGGATGTATGTCTTGATCCAGCATTGGACCTTGTCTATGAAAATGCCCAGTGTTGTAGCACCTGGGTGGCTCAGTTGGTTAAACGTCTGCCTTTGGCTCAGGTCATGATCCTGGGGTGCTGAGATGGAGCCCCGAGTAAGGCTTCCCACTCAGCAGGGAGTCTGCTTCTCCTTCTCCCTCTGCTCCTCCCCCTGGCTCGTGCTCTCCCACGTTCTTTCTCTCAAATGAATAAATAAAATATCTTTAAAAAATTAAAAAAAATGCCCAATGCTTTACTTAATTAAAAATGAATAAAAATTACAAAAATTCTCACACTGAATTAGGTGGGCTCCTGGAGTACACTTTCCAAAATCTTACATGAAAAACAAGTTCTTAATAAAGTGATAGTTGGTAGCCATATTGCTCTTATAATGGGATCTAATGTCATTTTTACAAGTCATATTTATGGATATTAGGACAGTATTCAGCATCTATGATTACCAAGTATAAATAAGACTTCTCTAAAATTCCAATTTCAGCATTTGTATAAGTGGCCTCTAGTAACTTATTTAAGAAGCAAAACCAATTGGGTACCTGGCTGGCTCAGTTGGTTGGGTGGTTGCCTTCGGCTCAGGTCATGATCCCAGGGTCCTGGGATTGAGTCCCACATCGGGAGGGGAACAGGGAGCCTGCTTCTCTCTCTGCCTCTGACTCTCTCTCTCTGTCTCTCCTGAATAAATAAATAAAATCTTTTAAAATATTTATATGAATACTCTAAAAAAAAAAAAAAGCAAAACCAGTTGTTTCACAGACCTTTGAAATGTCAAGAAAAAAAGATGAGGAAAACAGACTGTGGGGAAGGGTGAACAGGAAGAATAGTCTGCTGATCTGCTCTGGTCTGTCTGAACTGTGCTCAGCCCTGCACATACTACGTTGGACGTCCGTTGTCTGCCTGGCATGGAAGGCCGTCACCTACGGCTGTGGGAGTGGGCGTCCAGGTCCAGCCACACAACATGTGCTCGGCACACCTGTAGGTGGTGCTCTTCTCTGGTGATCCTGACACGACCCACACAGGAAGAAATGCTTAAAAATAAAGCCAACTCAAAGGACGAGCAGAAGGGAAAGACAGATGAAGACACGTACCTTAAAATATTCTTTGAGCCATGCCTGAAGGTTTATGTCCTAAAATGTTTAAGCTATCTGAGCTGTGAATAGAATTAGAGGGGACTGGAAAATAAGCTAGAAACCCACCCAACCACTCAGTAACCTCTCTTGCCTTTGGAGGCTACCCGTCTGTATATTCCTTCAGCCTAAGTTTTAGGAAGCCTGCTCCAGATAGAGCTGCCCATCCTCAGAAGCATGGAAAGGCCCCTGAAGACCTTGCTGGACTGGCCCTTTCTTTGCTCTTCCAGTGTAAGCTGATGTGTGATACATGAAGCCTCCTACAACCTCACCACTGAATGCTTTAAATTGAGGTTCAGCGAAATCTCTGTAGAAAGAGAGCCAGGCCTTCAGAGTCAAACTGTCTTCTTGTTTCTAGTGAAAAGTTCCCTCGTCTTGGAGGCACATAGCTTTGCTGGTCCTTTCATGCAATTCAACAAACATGTCCTACATGTGCAGTGCGTACCAGACCCTATGCTAAGCCCTGAGCTTACATGGACAAACGAGACCCCACATTATACTCAGGAAACTCATTTTCAGGGGGAAACAAACAGATAGGCAAATGGCTAAAAATGATAACACGATGAAAAATGTCACTCTAACAAAACAGACAGTGCCGTACAGAAGCCCAGATGAACGTACAGTCTGTCCTGCCTGACAGGATTTGAGCAGCCCTCACAGAGAAGGTATCTGCACTTGAATGTGAAGAGATAGCAGCATTTTACAATGAAAAGAATGGGAGAGAGGACATTTCCAAAAAAGAGTGGTCTGAACAAAAGAATTAGAGTCCTGAGGACACATAGCCTCTTTCAGGGGATGTCATGGAGTACAGTGCAAGGAGATGGCAGGGACTGGAGAAGAGAGTGGGAAGGAAAAGAGGCTGGAGTTTGAGTTGGGATGGATGCTGAGGGCCTGGAGAGCTGGGTCTTTGAGGAGAGGAGTGACCTGGGCAGATGACCCTGAGACAGGAGACTGATCAGAGCCGGGAAGGATGGATTAGAGCAGGAAGAGACCAGAGCTCCAGAGGCTCTGAGGGTCTGAGCATCAGGGGAATGGCGGGCTGAACCGACTGAGCACAGGCCAGTTTGTAGACACATGTCGTGCGGATTCGATTCTGTGGAAATCTCTCAGCCTTAAGGCACTCTTTTCTCTTCATAGTCACAGCTTACCTCCAATGTTGCCATTGCTACAGAGACACTCTTTGAAAGGACTGAAATGAACAATGTGCAGTCAGACTGAGAAGCAACCTTAGTCTCATTAATGAACCACCCCTCTAGCCTCAGAAGCTGTTCTCAGGTGCTCTCTTTTGACAGCATCACCGGCATCTTGAAATTAGGCTCATGAGGGGTCTTTAAAAGCAGGGACCATGCACCACTGGCCGGATACAAGAAATTACCTGAGGAAATTAACATCCTCTATGTGTGTGCAAGGTAGAAATCCATTTCTATACAGGACAGAATACTGCTCTGGCCTGCTTGCGTTTCAGCTGCTTTTCCTGGTCATACTTAGAAGGCTTTCCTGTTCGGTGATGGGTATGGCCAAGCTTTCAGCTGACAGGGTAGGGCGTGTGCCCTGCTCTCTGGCATATCCAGCAAGCCCATGACAGTTCTCTACTCAATGTCCCCTCTCTCACCCACAAATGGCAATCTCTTAATCCTGGTGACTCTCGGACTTGGGAGCAGGACGTGGTGGCCCATGAGGGCCACAAACTGGGAGGCTGAGAAAAACAGGAATTTGCTGCGCCACACTCCAAAGGCTAGGAATCTGACATCGAGGTGTCGGCAAGGTTGGTTCCTTCAGACAGCTGTGAGGCAGAGTCTATCCATCGTCTCTCTCCTAGCTTCTTGTGGTTTCCTGGAATCTTGGGCATTCCTTGGCTTCTGCTGCATCACCCTGATCTTTGCCTTCCTCCACACCTGGTGCTCTCCCTGTGTGCATGTCTGTGTCCAAATTTCCACTTGTTATAAGGACACCAGTCAGACTGGATTAGGGAGCTCATCTTAACTCATTACATCCACAGCAAGCCTTTTCCCAAATAAGGTCGCATTCTGAGGTACCAGGGGCTTAGGACTTCAACATATAAATTTGAGGGGGACACAACCCAATACATAACAGAGGGGAAGATGAAATATTCTGTTCTTTTTTCTCCTCGGTTCGACTTTGTGCGGGGTAAGAAAAAGTTGATCAGCTCTTCTGTCTTTTGCCCTAAAAGAGCATCGCCATTTTCTACCTCAGCTTCTTCAGCTGTGGCAGCCCTGGTGCTGGGGCACAGATTTCTTCTTTCCTTGAAATGTTCCTATGAAGTCAAAGTGAAAACCAGTCAGCTAAAATGCCATTGACATTTTCACAGGCTGTTGAAATCATCCTTTTCATTTTACTTGGTGTAGACTTCATAGTTTGGAGGACAAGAAGATATTTGGTGAATTATCTTTAGACCATGGTCTCTGTTGGGTGTGTGTGTATCCATGCTGGTGTTGAGGAAGGGGAACCAAGTGTAGGGAGGGAGAAAAACTTAACACTAGCTTCTTCACTTCCAGGCTGCAGCTTGAGCTCTCCTAAAATCCAACATAGCTGAATCCCAAGGATTAATTTTCTACTCTGTACCCCACCCCTGAAACAGTAAATGTGGTCTGCATGACAGATTCACTTCCTATTTATTTAGCTTTGTTCTTGTTTCTTAGGACCTAATAACATTGAATTTATTAAGCCAACAGTACCCAGATTTTCTGGGCCACATTATAATACTTTCTGTGATGATCAACCAAGTTTTCATTCTTAAACTGATTCATCTTAAACCCTTGATTTCCCCCAGGCTCTGTTGGCTTCGGGAGGTCTGTAAAACTATAAATGTCTAACCATAGAAGAGTAATTAAATAAATCATGCTACAGCCTCAAAAGGAAATACTATATAGCCATTAAAAACTATCATGCTAGACCAGCAAATAACCCTCAGTCAATAAGCAAACCGCTCATGTGGTTGTATTTATGTAGGCAAAATACCGATTCCCAGAGAGAAGTGTTTTCGTGTGATGCCTTTTTGAAAAATGAAAGAAGCACTTCAAATGTATTACTGAAATGTTTCCTTTTTAACATATAAGAGCATTTAAACATGATTTCCAGTTTATTTTATATATGCTGGATAGGAGCATTTCAGCTCACCAAAAAAAAAAAAAATATATATATATATATTACACATATATATATATATATATGTTAGCTGATAAGAAGAGGTTCAATATTGGGGAAAGATTTTTTTTTTAGTGAAATTAATTTTAAATCCATTTGAATACACACTGAGGGATATTAAATCAAGTTAAGAGTCTGAATGATCCTAGCGCACTAAATAACTTTCATCCCCTGGACATGCTAGGCAGACTTACATGTTCCGTAATGACTCACCTGGCTATAAATTCACAAGTGTCATGTGTTAACATATTTAGAATCATTAAATATATTAAGAGGTGAATTTAAATAAAGTGCAATAGCCAAAAAAAAAAAAGGATTATGCTACATCTGTATGCCTTAACTTAAAATTATTCCATAGCCAACACACTGTTAAGTGACAAAGATACATTTTAAAACAACATACAAACTATAATCCCATTTTTTAAAAGATTTTACTTATTTATTTGACAGACAGATCACAAGTAGGCAGAGAGGCAGACAGAGAGAGAAAGGGGGAAGCAGGCTCCCCGCTGAGCAGAGAGCCCGATGTGGGGCTTGATCCCAGGACCCTGAGATCATGACCTGAGCTGAAGGCAGAGGCTTAACCCACTGAGCCACCCAGGCACCCTATAATCCCATTTTTGTTAAAAAATATATATATACTACACATGCATACAGTAAAGCCTAGAATTATGTCAATCATAAGTTCTAAATGAAATACTGAAGTGAGCATCTCTAAGTGACAGATTTGTGGATGGGTTTTTATTCTTTGTACTTTTCCTGAATGTTTAGCACATTCAGGAGTAGGTAATGGCTTTTCTTGATCATTTAATAATAAAATAATAATAATTTTGAAAACTGAAATACATTGTATTCAGTCTTATCTCAACCCTGATGAGTCATTTACCTTAGCCGTACCTTGACATTCCATGGGCTACACTGTGTCCCTGAGAAGATGTGACTGGGAACATGAAAATAAGCTCCACTGGATACAGTGATAAGCCCCAGTTTAGTTTCTGAGAATCACATAATGATATTATTTTTACCTTGATGTAATTTTAAAACATAATTACCCAGTCATAAACTCTTCTCATTAAAAGAAAATTCACTAGTCTGGGATTTAGGAGACTTGACTACTTTTCTCTCTTCAGCTACTAGCTAGCGGAAAGATCTCTCTTCAGGACTTCGTAGGGCCCCGTGGAGATTTCAGAAGCTTGAGCCAACATGAATTTAGTTCTGTCTCTCAAAGATCTTTAGTTTTATCTGGTATCCATCTCTTTTAAGATTATAATCAAACAGAAAGAACTTTTCCTGGCAGTTTTACTAGACCTGAAGCAGAAAGTCTGGATTGGATTCTATCTATTTTTGAATCTATATTTGAAGTCTTATATTTTATAAGGTAATACCTATTAATTGTGTGACCAACAAATTCCTTCACCTTTCAGGGGTTCAGCTTCATTGGTTTAAAAATGAGCAAATGATCTATCTCTTTAAGATGTAAGACATGAGATATTACATCTAAATCTCCAGCACAATTCCTGGTACATAGGAAATGCTAGACAAAGGTTAGCTCTTGTCGTCATTTGCTTTATTGGTTACAGACCTCTACTCAAATACAAATTAAATCCAAGAAAAAACTGAAGTTTCTCTTAGCATACATTTTGATCAGTGTACATCTCCATGTCCATTTTGTTAAGCACAAATGGGCTTTCATGTTAATGATACTCAGGAATGAAGGAGTTGAGGAGAAAAAAGAGAAATGATTCTACATCAAAATTTCCGGGGGACTGTCAAAAGAATTCTTAATTTGTAAGAACTTGAGAATCATCTTTTCTTATCGTTAATAAAGACAATTTGTCTCAAGTGTTTACCAGCAACCACAACTTAGAATGTCCTACTGAAATCGGCTCATTTCATAATAGTAGTTAAACAATGATTTAAGAAAAGCATTTCTTTTTCTAGATTCCTCATCCATTTCTATTCACAAGTCTTCCTTAAAAAATTGTATCTACACAGTTTTAACACTCGGGCTCATACAAAGATGGACTGCAACTTAAGATAAACATTTTGTTTTTATAAGCAGCACTTGAAAGTGCTCTTGTAATTGAACTCCTAAATTCCGAATCTCAAATGGAGAGCAGAGGATTTACCAAAAATGTGATGAAGAATCATGTTTTCATGTCCCTTCATTTTGGCAGGAACTCCTGTTTCAATTGAAAACATTCCCTTACCATTACAGAAACCCAGAGGGCAATCATGAATTAAGACCTGGAAAATAAAACTGAGAGGAAAGACTGGAATAACATGTGGTTGTCATTTTCCAGGCCACAGAGGGGGTGAAGTGGTTTTCCAGGGCTAGCTAAGCGAAGGCTAGCCCATGTACCACATTCACGTGGAGGGCAGACAGTAAAAATACGAAAAGATGGTGGTTCGCCTTTTTCTTTCATGGGGAAGCAGGTGTTGACTTGCCCTGCAGTTAGGGCTGCTTAGTTGAGGATCTTGATGTCATTTTAAATTCGAGGTGAAGTTATTCTTTTTATATTGGTGGCCTCTCACAACTTCTCTGATAGTGTATCTTACTCAATCTGGCTTCCCTTCCATAAAGATAAAACTTAGTAGGTTGTGGGACTTCCCCAAGACCACAGTTAGAAATTCGACTGGATATCACTATCTCTGAATTAGTCTTACAAATTATTCTATCTATGTCTAAGAAGATGGGGGGGAGGGTGTGGAGGAAGGAAGGAAGGAAAGAAGGAAAAGTGGTATTTTTGTTTCAAAAATATACTTACAATACCAGGTTGTAAAAGCAGTATTAACTTGTAGAAATCACTACATCATTCTTCTAGTCTCTTTTATAGCTTGTGGTCACCTGTCATGTTTAATCTTAGATCCTGCTCTATCTACACTCAAGCAAACAAGACACAGACCTAAGATATTTTAATATTTATATGAGGATGACAACTCATCATCCCCCCCATCTCAAGGCAGATAGCACTAGCTGATGACAGGACTCTTCACACACACACACACACACACACACACACCAGATGAAGCCTCAGACTCCTCCTCGCTCTGGAACACTAGCAACAATTAATTTGGGATGAGACCTCTTTGTCGTCTTCAATTTAGAGCACAGTCCTCAATTTAGAAGCACAGCTTCTTCATGGAATAACATTGCCTCTGCTACTTATGTGGTCCTTGGTACATTTAATCCTTCTGAAATTCACTTTCCTCACCCATGAAATGAGTATCATACCATTACCCCACATTGAGTCTATAATAAGATAATGTATATAAAAACACTATGAATAACTGTTATTACCTTTAACATTATACAGTGGTTTGTTTGTTTTACTCCACTCATGTTAATTGTTCCCCTCATAATTAGCTTTCTCCCTCAGAAAATTCTGACCTTACACAAAGTAGTGCCTCACCTAGCACAGTGCCTGCGCATGACTGGTTCTCCATAAGCAATAGCCGCTCTCCCGGAGCCCCACTGCCTGTTCCTGACTCACTCCTAGTCATTCATCAACTATGAGTGTTCACCGTGTTTTCACACCACCGTCTGCCCCAGTTCAATAAATTGCAAAGCATACTGTCCCAGAGGATTTAAAAACAATATCTTGACTGGTTACACTAGTCTGCAGCATTCTTTCCCAAAGAGGGAAAACTTTGGAAAGAAGTATGTCAGTGGCAGGGCCATCCAGGCCTTCCCCTCCCTAAGAGGATGATCACAGTGCTATTGTTCTGGTAGCAGTGGTGACAAACACATTTCCTATGTGCCAGTCATCGATCATTAATCTTTATAACAATCACGTGATAATATTGTCATCTTCACTTTAGATATCAGGAAATTGTCACAGAGAGGTTTAACAACTTTCCAAGGTCATGTAACTGTTAAGTTGATGTATTAGTGTTCTTCAGAGAAACAGTACTAGTAGGAAAGAGAGATGTAGATAGAGATGAGATTTATTATAGGATCAGCTCACACAATTATGGAAACTAACAAGTCCCATGATCTGCCATCTGCAAGCCAGAGAGCCAGGAAAGCTGGTGATGTCATTCAGTCTGAGTCAAAAAGCCTGTGAATGGGAGTGGGGAAGGGTGGAGGGATGCCAATGGGGTACCGAATCAGACTTGGAATAAAGAATTATTTCTGAGGGATCCAGGACTATTTGCAAGACCACAAATGTGGCAACTGTGCCTGGGAGGTCATCATTTTTGTTCGTTGAGCAGCTTACCACAAGACTTCAGGACCAAGAAATAGGTCACTTACATAAGTAACTAATATGGAGCTGATTGCTAGTATTGTTTTAGATGTCGCCTCAAACTACTGTGATATTTCTAAGCAACTCTTAGTTTAATTCTTTTTGTGACTTAGAGTAATACTGTCAGTCAGTTTTCTGGATTGATAAAATTATTCTTGTGGCACCTGGGTGCTTGAGTATCCAACACTTGATTTTCCCTCAGGTGGTGATCTCAGGGTCGTGAGATTGAGCCCCGTGTGGAACTCTGTGCTGGGTATAGGGTCTGCTTGAGATTCTCTCTCTCCGTCTCCCTCTGCTCCTCACCCAGGTCATGTGTGCTGTCTCTCAATAGACAACATCTTTTAAAAATATTATCATCTTTTAAAATGCACTCTGACAGTGTGAGGATTGTATCCACCAGAACTTCAGCAATATCCAAAGAGCACTATTGTGTATATTTTCCCATAGACACAGAAAGAGCAGGTCTAACCAGCAGGATAATCCCTCTTGGAAGCTGATGCACCTCCAGGAGCCAAGCTTTACGCAGCCCTGCCTGCTCTCCTGCCTCGGGGCAGGTGGAGACAATTCAGGGTTGTGCTTTACTGAGATCACAGACATCTTGAAGATGAACTCAGTCACATTTGGGTGTAGCTGTCCAGTCACCAAAGTCAAATATGTTAAATGTCTAATCACCAAAGATCTTCACCACAGTATGTTTTGGGAAGAAGAGCTAACAGTTTGCTTGTCAGAATATTTCTGATGCTCAAAGGAATTTTTGAACACATTTGCTCTCTGAGAGAGAAGGAACCTTAGTTCAGGAAGAGCAGAGATGAGACTCTGAGGACCCTCTCCTCTCAATATGGCATCCTATCTCCATTTCTTCAATAAATTTAATCACTTGTTCTCCACAGCACTCTTCCTCTGGGTCTTTAAATGTGCACAGCCTCCCAAATGTGGAGAAAACCTTCCCTTGATAGTAATATCCATGATTTTCCTGGAATAGGATTCTTTACCATCTCCAAGGAGCATTAGGGGATTACCTGACAATATTCTTAATGGGAGCTATTTCAAGTAATGTTGTATACCATTTTATGAGTAGCTTCTCCTCTCCTGGCATCGAGCCAAGTTGGGGGTAGGGTGGGGAGCCAGTGCAAAGATTCCTGGGTTCAGAAAGCTCCAAGTGTGCAGAAGAGGCAGACCCAAAAATCACTCTTGATTATGGTAAGCATAAAGCCTGAAATGAGAAAGAAGACCCAAAGAGGCGGAAAGAGATAGGACAGAGTCAGAGGCCATCAGTGGGCCACAGAGGGCTTAAAGAGCAGGAAGTGGTTAACAACGTCAAGGGAAGGAGAAAGCCCAGAAAGATAGGGTCTGAAAGACAGGCCAAGTTGGCTGTGAATGGAAGGGGGGAGATAAGGCAACAGCTGGAGCAAAAGCACAGTCAAGGGAGAGGAGTCTATTAGCTGTGTCTTTATGTGCCTTGAGGGTGATAGATTCAATTTCTTTAATATGACAGCTGCCCCGGAAAAATGTGATGGTGATGGATGGCTATTTGAACAGCTTCAGATGTAATTAAATTAAGTTGGAGGGGAAAACACATCCTCTGAAATGCAGGCTGAGATTTTAGATTAGTGTAAAGACTAGCCAGTATTCTGTTTAGTAAATACCAACTTCTAGAGTTCTGAAGCACATTTTTAAAATTCAGCATCTAAAAAGCAATTTTTTGTGTAAAGGCAGTTTTTGATCCCTTGAGTTGGTCTGAGTTGAAATCTTAGGTTTACGGCATGCTGGCCGTGTTAATCCTGGGTGAGTTACCTAAATTATCTGTATTTCAGTTTCCCCATCTGTAAAATGAAGATATTAATATTATACCCATCATACCCTTGCCAGAGAACCAAGTGAGTTAATTCACATTATGTGTTCAGAAGAGAGACTAGCAATTCAACTGTCAACATATGTAGCTATCCTCATGATTATTATGCTCACTAATATCATGATTTCATCTTGTTTTGGTCATAGTTCTCATAAACAGAAGGCAGTTTATTTTCTTTATTTTACATATGAAGCAAAAATGACTGCATGTGAGTAAATGATTTGCTTTGAGCCTTACTCAGCCAGAATTAGACCAAAGCTCCCAAACCTTCACTCATACACACTTTAGTCTTTGTTTAATATGAAGAGATCTTTACACCAAGGGCATCGCAATTGCAAGACAGTCTGAAATTATTTTATACGTAAGATCTGAGGTAGTAAATGTGTGTGTGTTTGCATGCACATAGGCTCAAGTTTTCTATATCTCACACCTGCACTGGAATCACGAGGTCCACAATAATTAGATAAAATCTAATTATATTATAGCAAAAAATAATAACAATAAAAGAAATTAAAAGGAAGACGTACTGAAATGTAGTGAAACATCCAAACTGATGTATTTCATGGTCAGCCCTACACTCTATGGGCCTTGAGAGAGCTAGGATAAGAGTATGAACAAAACCGCAAAACAACACCAAGGTTTTATGCAAGAAACACACCAGTGAAGCCACTGTCCTGATTTTCCATTTATAAAGGAGTCACGGGGCGCCTGGGTGGCTCAGTGGGTTAAAGCCTCTGACTTTGGCTCGGGTCATGGTCCCAGGGTCCTGGGATCGGGCCCCGCATAGGGCTCTCTGCTTGGCGGGGAGCCTGTTTCCTCCTCTCTCTCTCTCTGCCTGCCTCTCTGCCTACTTGTGATCTCTCTCTGTCAAATAAATAAATAAAATCTTCAAAAAAAAAATGAGTCAGAACATGCTTATCCATCCTTGAAATGCCTGCCCTCAGCCTCTTGTGTGGCACAAAGTTGGCCTGTGACAGACGTCAGTTTGTTGAATGAATGGAAAGTTAAGTTGAAGAGCGGAAAGTAATCTAAATGTCCCTTTGAAAGTAGGCAGGAGTATTATAACTATTACAATTCGGAAAGCAAGTGGAAACATTCAGCAGATTCAGAATCTGTAGCAATTGAGGAGGTAATTCTAAACAAGAAAGAAAAACAAAAATGAATTTTATTAAGTATTGGAAGACACCAAATAATCACAATTTGGGGAGTAGATTTCTCTTTCATGCTATATGTAAACTAAAACAAAACAGAAACAACTTTAGCTTCCCAAGGCCAGCTGGAAAGCAAAAGGAAGGGAGAATGAAGAGGGAAAGGAACAACACTCACATTGCAGGTAAGGACTAAACAAAATATGGTAGGGGTTCGTTCATTCATTCATTCATTACTGCCAGCTCCCCCTCATTCCCAGAGCTCTTAAAGATGTCAGTGCAGACAGCATGAGATAACAAGTTTTATCTATAGCTGTAGCTAAGTTTTTGGTAAAAGTCCATGTTGTATTTAAAGTTTGATTTTAAAAGTCAGGAAAGTAAATATTGTATTTTACAACAATTTATATCAAAAATCTACTTTTTTTTAGATTCTTGTGATGGAATATTAAATTGTTAGGAATGTAGAAAACTAGCCTGTATAAGTGATTCTGATTCTGCCCATGATGGAATCCTTAGTATCCCCACCATGACTAATCAGAAACTCGACAAAAGACATCGATCAACTGTTTTCAGTACTGGACATTTATATATTTATATATTGTCTCATATCGAACCAGTGAATAAAGTTTAGGAAGTGGTATGGGGCGCCTGGGTGTCTCAGTCACTTAAGCGTCTGCCTGCGGCTCAGGTCATGATCCCAGCCCAGGGACCTGGCATCGAGCCCCACATGGGGCTCTCTGCTCAGTGGGGAGCCTGCTTTTCTCTCTCTCTCTCTCTCTCTCTCTCTCTGCCTGCTGCACCCTACCCCCCACCATGCTTGTGCTCTCTCTGTCAAACAAATAAATAAAATCTTAAAAAACAAACAAACAAAAAGAATAGGCAAAGCAAGGTACACATTCACACCTGCTTTCTGTCTGAGGGCACTTCCTAAATTGTGGCACCTGGGGTAAATCCCAGAGAGCAGAAAGTTCTCTTTCTGGGCAGAGAAAACAGAGATCAGAGTTTGAGGCTAATGAAGTTGCTAGAAACTGTGCTGTGAGAAATTGAATGGAGAGGGGCACCTGGGTGGCTCAGTTGGTTAAGCGCCTGCCTTCAGCTCAGGTTGTGATCTCAGGGTCCTGGGATGGAGCCTCTCATCAGGCTCCCTGCTCAGTGGGGAGCCTGCTTCTCCCTCTCCTTCTACCCCTTCCCCCTGTTCATGCTTTATCTCTCAAATAAATAAATAAATACATAAAATCAAGAAATCAATCAATCGATCAATCGGTCAGAAGGGAGAGGGCTATGTGTAGTGACAGAGTTCCAGATGTTTGCCGAGGCATCTCCTTGTGTTTTTGCCCAGGGCAGTGCTCTGTGCTACCTGGCGACCAACAGCTACTAAGTGCTATATGCCGAACATTAATCCCAGAGCTTCTCCAGCAGAGAAAGATATGGGAGTTCCAACCACCCAGAATAGAAAGACTTCACTAAATACCATGGTTATTTACTTGACATTCAAGAAAAGTCATACCCCAGAAGGGCTATTCTAACCCTCCAGTCATGAATACTTTAGACCTTGAAACAAAAGATAGTCTTTTTTTTTTTTTTTTTAAGATTTTGTTGATTTATTTGAGAGAGAGGGAGAGCATGAGCAGGGGGTAGGAGCAGAGGGAGAGGCAGTCTCCCTGCCGAGTGGGGAGCCCAATGTGAGATTAGATCCCAGGACCCTGGGATCATGACCTGAGCCAAAGGCAGAAGCTTGACCCACTGAGCCACCCAGGTGCTCTAAAAAATAAAGTCTTTAAATCAGTCCTAGAGAAAAGATGCATAACATACAGGGAACAATAAGAATTGCTGATGGCATCTCACCAAAACAATGTCAGCCAGAAGGCTATGGAAGGATACTTTTAAGTACCAAAAGAAAAGAAATAGCAAAAACAATCTATTAAACAAGGATTCTATACATAGTAAAAATGTCTTTTAAAAATAAGGTGAGGAGAGACTGGGTGGTGAAATTGGTTAAGCATCCAACTCTTGGTTTCAGCTCAGCCCGTGTTCTCAGGGTCATAGGATCGAGCCCCATGTCAGGCTCCACACTCAGCAGGGAAGTCAGCTTGAGCTTCTCTTTCCCTCTCCCTCTCCCTCTGCTTCTCCTCCTGCACATGTGCTCTCTTTCTCTAAAATAAATAAATAAACCTTTAAAAAATAAAGTGAAATAATGACAAAAACAATTCACTGCTGTAAGCCTTATATTACAGGAAATATTTTTTAAAGTTCTTAAGATAAAGAGAAATGATATCAGATAACAATAAGAATCTCTGTGAGGGAATAAAGAATTGCAGAAATGGTAAATATATAGTAAATGCAAAGGCCTTTCCTCATTTAGAATTTATTTAGAAGAGAATTGACTCTCTAACACACACACACACACACACACACACACACAACTTACTGTGGGATTTATCACATATAAATGTATAAATGTAGGAGTGAAATGTATGAAAGAACAGAAATAGCAGAAATAATGGGAGGGGGAAAATGGAAGAATTCTGTTTTAAGTTTCTTATAATGCATGTGATATATGTAGTATAATAATGAATCCAATGTGGATTATAATAAGTTAAGGATGCACATGATAATTCTTAAGCAACCACTACAATATAAAGAAAAATAGAGCCAAAAAGCCAATACAGGAGATGAAATGAAATCCCCCCAAATACTTGGTAATTCCAAAAATTCCAAGCAAGGAGAGAAAAAAAGTTAAGCTGGGCAATTAGAGAAGACAAAAGGTGGCAGATATTATTAACCCAACTATAGCAATAATTGCACTAAGTATAAACTAAATAATTAAAAGGCAGAGATTGTCAGACTGGGTAAAAAAGTAAGACCCAACTATATGCTGTTTACAAAAGACATACTTTATTCATTTTTTTTCAGTGAATATTATTTAAATACAGACATTATTCTGAGATGTTTGGTCTTCACAATGTGTGGTTTGCATACTCAGCATCTGGTTTTGTGGAAAGAAGTATTCTTCCACTACAATTTGTAGACTTATATGTCAGCATTGACCACTTAGGGCAATGGCTCTATCATCCCATATACAAAAGACACACTTGAAATATAAAGAAAAAGATAAGCTAAAACGAAAAGGACAGAAGAGGATACATACCATGCAGACACCTGTAAGAAAGCTCGTGTAATTCTTTTATTATCAAAGTAGACTTCATACTTAACAAAATATTAGCAAATGAATCCACTAATAAGGATGATACATCATAAGTTGGTGTGGGGTTCATCCCAGTAATACAAGGTGAGTTTGTCACATTAACAAATATAATTTCAATCTATTGGAGTTGTTTTGATATCTGTTGCCATACAAACACATTTTCTATAATCCTGTCTTGGCTGAACAGCCTTTCCTAACACCAAGGTAGTCCAAATAATCATCTAAATTTTTTTTTATACTTTCTTTACACATAATTTTTAATCCATTAGGAATTTGCTTTTATATGTGGTATGTGATAGCATTCCAACTTTATTTTCTTCCAGATAGATTAACCAGGTATGCCAGCCATTTGTTAAATACATAATCTTTTTCCCATGGAATTGAAATTTTTACATTGTCAAACATTTAGTTCCTCTATATGTTGAAACCCAAATCTGGGATCTTGATTGTTTTCCATTATTCCATTTGTTTGTTCCTCTCCTAATACAATGTCTGGTGATGTATTTTATTGCCTGGTAGTGCAAATCCTTCTCACTGTTCCTCTTTTTAATTACTTTCTTGGCTATTCTCATTTATTTCTCTGTATGGACTTAGGAGTATTTTATTCAATAAAAGACTGCTTATGTTTCTAATTGGAATTACCTTTCATTTATGGATCAATTTGGGAAAATTTAAATTTGGGGTCTATTAAGGATTCTACCTAAGAACATGGTCTATTTCTCCATTTGTATCATTTTTAAATATCCTACAAGCAGGTTTTATAACTTCCTTCTTAAAGAATCTGTATCTTTCTTCTTATTTCTAGGTATCTTTGGTTCTGTTACTCTTGTGAATGGATTTATAATTCTGTCTTCTTTTTAACCAATTATTGCTTTTATAAAGAAAGGATTTAGAAATTCAATTTAAAATTAAGGCTCATATCTGGCCTTTTGGAAATGTGGGATGAGATCACCCAGCCCTATGAAGGCAAGCTTGAGCTCACAAGATCATCAGGATGAATCAGGACCAGTTCCAAATTTTGTTGTAAATCTGTCTCCTCGTGGCTCCTTTACCTAGCTACTCTCTGATTTGGGTTCCTCTTTAGAGGTTTTTTTGTGTGTGTGTCTCCCTACCAGGGACACACACACACACACACACACACACACACACACACACACATACGTGTTCCATCTTCCACAGGCTTCTACCAAATTTGACAGGCAGTACCCAGGGTTCTACCTTTATTTTTTTTTTTAAGATTTTATTTATTATTTATTTGACAGGCAGAGATCACAAGTAGGCAGAGAGAGAGAGAGAAGTGGAAGCAGGCTCCCCGCTGAGCGGAGAGCCCGATGTGGGGCTCGATCCCAGGACCCTGGGATCATGACCCGAGCTGAAGGCAGAGGCTTTAACCCACTGAGCCACCCAGGTGCCCCAGGGTTCTACCTTTAAAATGCTGGAACAGGTCATCTGCTGGGCTTGCAGACTCTGGTCTCATTCTTCCCTGAAGCTTGACAGAGATCTTATTTGATCCTCACATGGGAAGTAGCCTAGGGTCTGTCATATGACTTTTATTCGAGAAACAAAGTTGCTGAGGTTCAGAGAGGCATTATTACTTGCCCACAATCACGCAGAAGTAAAATCTAGACTTGAACACTGGTCTTCCGACTAAACATTCCTTCCTTCCGGAAACTCTTCCTTTCTGTTTCTCAGCATAGTTAAAATAAAAATGGCCATTTTAAAATACCTTGAGGTTACAGACCAGTTCTTTTTGTCTTTAAATTCATTCTGTCTCCCAAACATCTAATAAGGGCCCACTAGGCACAAGGTCATGCACAATTTTTTTGATAAACAATAATTCTGTGGAAAGTATATATAAACAACACAATGAAAATATAAAACCAATGCATGAATGAGGAAGTAGGAACATTAACATCACTTACAGCTGATGGCTTTTCTAGAAACAGCTTTTACAGAGAACTCATATTTGAGATATGGAATAAATCATGGGGTTATAGAATATTAGAACCAGATTATAAAGATCTTTATGATCTTTTCATCTAATTCCCTTCAAATGACAGAATAGTCAACATTGAGAAGGCAACAGGAAGTAAAGCAAGCTGAAGTATAAGCCCCTTTTCTTTGTCAGAAACCAATTATGCAAAGAAGGAAGCTTTCCATCATTTTTCTGTTGGGACCAGCATTACCTACCACTGTTCAGCTATATAAATGCATAATCTGAACTACCTTCATCTATTTAAACAGCCAGTAAAATTCAATAGCTTTTAGATAAGTTCATGTTTAAGTGTTTAGATTGTTTAACTTTATCCCTTTTTTACTTTCCTTAGTCAAAAGTGATTACAGAAGACATGGCAGGTTTTGCTTCTTGACTCTCTATTTATCATACAGTCTTAAATTGTTAAAGCCTAATTCATTTTTAAAATCTCTTACCTTAGAACACCAAAAAGTGAAAGCCTTTAAAGGTGATTTAAATGCTAATGATTATAATTTTATTTAATGAGATTGATATAAAAGCTGTCTTTTTGAAACTATTTCTATCTGCAACCCAAATAATGCTTTCATCATTACAAAATTAAACCTTATCTCAAAAATTATCATATTAAGTTAGTTTGCTGTGGGTGACTCCTCTAGTTCATAAAGTGAATTGACCTAAGAAAAGCAATTTTCAGTAATCATAGACAATGGCATGGAGCAAGAATATACAGAAATGAAAACTGTGTGTGAATTTAAATAAAACCTTAACTGTAAATAACAGGGATAATAGTTTTGAAATATACTAATATGATTATCTCCTTTGCATTTCTTTGTCTGTGACCTTCCTTCTAGCCTGCCAGAGGCATCATTTTGCCTCAGGAGATTTGGGTTGGTTTAGTAAGACTGCCAAGGGATAGAAGGAGTCTCAGCCTTTATCCATCAAAGTGGCCTTTCCAGGTCCTAGTGAGGCAATGGTTTTGAGAGTCATGCTTTGTCAGGAGGAAAAAGCATTTCTAAATTCCCCAAAGACTCCTTTCATCATAGCAAAACTTGGAGAGGTATGGATTGAGTTTTACAATAAGCCATGGGGTGGGGGAGGGGAGGAACTTAGTATACAACAGTAAGTGAAAACACACCTGCCTAGGGAATTAGTGGGGGAGATTTCTAGGGTGGGAGGAATTAGAGATTCTTTAAAAAGCAAGTTATATGAAAATATCTGTAGCCAAAGTCCATTTCTCTCTCCCCTCACCCACCTGGAAACCAAACCACCAAGCAGGGCAGGAACTTGGGAAGGACAAGAAATGTCTGAGTTGCAAAATTTAAGGAAGTGCTTCTTTTCAGGCAGGCAATGCTGAGGGCGAACCTGCTTAAATTATGCACCCTAAGTGCTTGCTAGCCTCCTCCAGTCCCAGCCTTGCTACAAAGATGGTTTTAGAAACATCCTGGGTGACTTCGAAGAATGAGAGCCATAAGCTTAGTTTCCTACGTTCTCAGGCAGATGCTGGCAGGCCTGTGGGCTCTAAAAGTAGCTTCCCCTTCTGTACAGTGCCATGTCCAGCACAATGTGGGAAAGACAGAGAGACGCCTGCAGAGACAGCCTGAAATAACGTGGCTGATTGCTCACAGCTTACTCCAGAAGTTCACACATGACTCCTGTGAAAATTAATAAGAGGAAATCTCAATTAGGATGGAGTTGGGAGGTTTGAGGGGGATTCTCATGCCCTACCACTTGCAAACTCAAAGGAAGAGACACATCTTCCACGGGGGTATAGCTTTACTATCCCAGCGCGAGGAAGAAGGGCTGTCCTCCGCCCTGGCAACGGCCCAGCCAATGAGAGAGCGTCACAACTCAGCCAATGAAAAGCCAGTATAGTTCAAACTCCCAGTTTACTCCAATGGGCTTTTTGTTTATAGCAGCCTTCCCAATGTCCCCCTTTCCTCTATTAAAAGAGCCTTCCCTTTCTTTGTTTGGGGCACTTGCCTATGGTTTTCCTATAGCTCGTTCTTCACCTGTTGCAATTCTCTGCCATTCCCCCCCCAAAACTCACTTTTGTGGGTAAAATTACTGGCAGTTTTATTTTCTAAGGTTAACATTACTCGGTAATCGGAAGTGGGATCGGGAGAAGACCCCCAGCAACTGTGAGGCTGGTGAGCAAACAGGTGTGGGTACCCGCACAGCCCTTTGGGCTCACTGCTTCCTCTCCCACCCTGGCGTCTGAGGGTAAGTCTTTATGGGCAGGTTCCTGGATTTTGGGCAGCTCGCCCTTCAGGCCTTATTTGGGACGTATTTTAAGGGCTCAGGTTTTCTTTCTCTGAGGATCCTCATTTGGCCTTTTAGTTTGCCTCCTTTTAGAAACCAGACCATTTCTGTCGCAGCTACTGGCCTTTGGTCCAGCTTGTTTGGGACAAGATTGTTCCTATGGGAACTGGGTTAGTCTTTGGTCTGATTCCTTCTGGAACCAGGCTGTTCCTGCTGCAATTCCCCCGTTTGGGAGCTTTTCTCTTTAGAGAAAAACTCTAAAATGGGATTCCAGTTAGCAAAATACTTTGAGGGTGCCCCCCCCACTCCCCCAACTGGAACTCTGGCCAGTTTTATGTTTAAAAACTATGGCTCCTTAGTGTGCGTATGTATAATCAAGTGGACTGATTTAACCTAGTAATTTAGAAATTCAGTGGCCATTAAGGGGCATGTTGATTTCCCCAAACTTGTTTTACTCAAGATTAAATTAGAAAGCCATGACTCCAAAACAACTCAAAACCTGAATGGGATGCCTATTTCAAATGGTACCTTGAGGCTTCCAGCTGTTTTGAGGGTTCTAAGTTTGCTTCTGCAAAATACTGTTTCTAAATTCACTGAGGCAAACTGAAAGGAGTCAAGTGGTTTCTGATGACTTATTACCCTCTCCCATTTTCTTTGTCTGCAGACAGGTGGCCGCCACCTTGTGCTCAGGTTTGTTCCCCCCCCCCCCCACCGCGGCTATTTTCCTGTCTTTGCCAAACTTCGCATTTCCTGTTACTCCACTTGCTCCTCTCCTGAACCTATGAAACCTGCCTCTTTAAAATTAAGTCGCTGAGGATCTAAACAAAACTCAATTTCTTATGTTACCTGGCCTAAGACTCAATTGTGATCCGTAGTTATTGAGTTTCCTAAAATGACTGATAATGCCCATAAGTTTGCTGAAGAATTTAATCTAGTTATTTAAACTTACCAACCTGGTTTCTCAGATTTATATCAATTAGTCCACATGATTGTTGGTGAGGAGCAGACCAAACATTGGATGAAACTAGCCAGAAGGGAACATTCTGGAGGAAATTTAGAGAAACAAACTCCTAACATTTTCTCTCTCTCCTCCTTTTTGTAAGTTATCTCTCTTCCCAATGTGGGGCTGAAACTCATGACCCTGAGATCAGGATCTTTGCATGCTCTACTGACTGAGCCATCCAGATCAGATGCGTCCAAACCCCTAACTTTTTTAAAACGATTTTTTATTTTGGGGGGCACCTGGGTGACTCAGTTGGTTGAGCAGCTGCCTTGGGTTCAGGTCATGATCCTGGAGTCCCAGGATTGAGTCCAGCATCAGGCTCCCAGCTCTGCAGGGAGTCTGCTTCTCCCTCTGAACTTCTCCCCTCTCATGCTCTCTCTCACTCACTCTCTCTCAAATAAAATCTTATTAAAATTTTTTAAAAGTAAAGGATTTTTTATTTTTTAATAAAATTTTTATTAAGAGTCAACACTTTACAGACTGAGTCACCCAGGTGCCTCAGCAAACCCTAATTTTTGACAAGATGCTGTAGCACTGGCTGTAATTGCACAGCAGAGCAATTACAGTAGCTGTCCCCATGCCTGGTGATTGGAACCAAATTCACACAAAAGCCTCATGAATTGGTTCATGACTGTCAACTCTAAATTGTCTTTTAAGAATCTCCTGATCTTTAGATGTTGAGTCCATCCAGGTAGCATTTAAGTGTTTATTAACAGGTTGAACTGGGATGTTCCTCTTTTAGCTAGGACCAGGTTGGAATGGGAAACTACCACTCAAGATTTAGTTAATTTGACAAACCATCTCCCTTGAGTCACCTAAAAGACTCCCTTGAATCATCTAAAAGAGTCACCTAAAAGACTGCTAGGACACCTGGGGGGCTCAGTCTCTTAAGCATTGACTTGATTTTGGCTCAGGTCGTGATCTCAGAGTTATCAAATCGAGCCCTACATTCAGCTCGGTGCTGGGCTTGGAGCCTGCTTAAGATCCTGGCTTTCTCTCTTTCCCTCTGCTCCAACACCCCCGCCCCTGCCCACGACCAAAAAAACCCCCAAAACCAAAAAACACACAAAAAACCCACCACCACCACACTACAACAACACAAAACAGAAAACTGAAATTCTCAATTTTCAACTCTACCAAATGACCCTTAGAGCCAGAATCTCTTTGTTTCTGCTGTTATTGCAAAGACCAGGGCGATGCGGGGGGGGGGGGGGGGGGGGGGGGGAGATTGTTACAAGTTTAAGTGCTCCAGGCACCTTCAGCCCTCTAGTTAATGTTTACAGTGTCCTCCTAATTCCCAGTAATGAGGCTCCAGGGAACTATAGGTGCTCTTTCCAATCCCTCCTCTTTTTTTTTTTAAAGATTTTACTTATTTGACAGAGATCACAAGCAGGCAGAGAGGCAAGCAGAGAGAGAGAGAGGAGGAGGAAGCAGGCTCCCCGCAGACGGGAAAGCCCGATGCGGGACTCGATCCCAGGACCCCGAGATCATGACCCGAGCTGAAGGCAGAGGCTCAACCACCGAGCCACCCAGGTGCCCCCCAATCCCTCCTCTTAATCTGCTCAGAGAATCCACTCTTCAGATTCAGAGTGAATCTCTGTCCATATTGACAGCAGAGCTGCACTCTCGGTGCCCCTGCTCCAAGTACCAGAACAGTTCAGATTGGGGGAGGGGAGCACTAGTTAACCCCACCCCCCCTCCATGGATTCCTGCCTCTGAACCTGCTCCCTTTGTCTAGGCCTTTTGAGAGAGACACTCCTGTCTCCTTAGTTCCTCTGACCCTATTCATTTATTGGTCTGAGGTTTCTTAAAGTATCATGCCTGAATTTCTTTTTCCCAAAAGGGGGAAATAATTCAAGATTTTGACAGTAGTAATCAAAATAGCCAGCCAGGGGAATTAAATGACACGTTGACATCTTTTATTAATTTTTAATGGATCAGCTACCGTCGTCTTTATGGGCAGAATCCTCAACTGATGTTGGCAAATTCCACAGGACACTTCTCATCAAGACTGACGTAGATCCCTCAAAACCTCTTCCCATAATTAACACCCTATTAGTAAAAAAAATAAAAAGTCCTTCAAAACATCAACCTCCTAATAGAAGAGATTCCAAGTGTTAGGGCCTCATTATCTCCTGCATTATTTCCTGTGTTACCCCAGTATACCTATGAGAAAACTCAGTGGCTGAACATGGAGGTTTGCCCAGGACCTCAGAGCAAAAAATAACACTGTTATTTCTTTGCAACCCCCCATACCCTGCAGACATCCATTGCATTGAAAGTAAATGTTTCACTGTAATTGACCTATGCCTTGCCGTTTTTAGTATTCCAGTTTATCAGGATAGTCAATATGTCTTTGCTTTCACTTGGGAGGAAAGGAAATACACCTGGATAGTAATGCCCCAGGGTTTCACAGAGAGTCCCTCTTGCTTTCACAAACCTTAATTTTTTTTTTTTTAAAGATTTTATTTATTCATTTGACAGAGAGAGAGATTACAAGTAGAGAGGCAGGCAGAGAGAGGAGGAAGCAGGCTCACCGCCGAGCAGAGAGCCGGACGTGGGGTTCGATCCCAGGACCCCGAGATCAGGACCTGAGCCGAAGGCAGAGGCTTAACCCACTGAGCCACCCAGGCGCCCCTCACAAACCTTAAAAGCTGACTTGGATGATACACGGTTTTCTGCAGGCTCTATGAGTTAACAGTGCACAGATGATTGGCTTCCCCAACCCCCTTCTCAGACCTCTTCACAGGAAGATAGCATCCACCTGTTAAAACTTTTGGCTTTAAAGGGACATAAAGTTTCCAAAGAAAATTACAGTTTCCTCAGACTCACGTTTAATATTTGGGGCATCTGATCTCAAATCAAGAAGATTTGTATTTGGATCCAGATGAAACCCCTCATGACTGCTTAATGCTTACAGGTTACCTTTTGAGTCCCCATAACAATTTACAGGAAACTCCTTAAGCATATGCAGATTTTTCATGGTTTACTGGTGGTTCTTATTTGAAGGATAAAAATGGAAAATACCATGCTGGGTATGGCAATCGAAACTCCTTTTGAAGTCATTGAAAAAGCACCTTTATGTTTGGCCACTTGAGCAAAAGAGATTGAATTCTATACTGTTCCTTGACTTGTACTTTAGCCAAGGTTAAAACCACAGATATTTATACTGATAGTAATGGGGTAGCTCGTGACTTCGGAATATTATGGAAACAGTGAGATGTCCTTCCCTCTGATGGGAATAAAATTTAAAATGGCTTCTATGTCCAGAATTTACTACATGCAATGCTTTTGTCCACTGCTTTGGCTATTAAGGTTCCTGGGCATTCCAGATTCAACTCCCTGGAGGCCAAAGTAACCCACCTCACCAATGTTTCTGCCAAAAATGCTGCTCCCAAGGAAACCAATAGCCAAATCAGTCATGGTCCAAAGGGATGTTCTCCCAAATGATCACTTGGAAAAATTGACAAGAGACACCCAGGAATTGGCCCCAGAGAGGGCAAAACAATATGGAAATCTAATCATTGTTGGCTCAATAAAAAGAACTCTGGCCTGAGCCAAGTAACAATATGTCCTTGCCAGTAGTTCTAAAATTCTCAGCGCTTACCACTGTATCTGCATTAAACTCTTGGACTGTTGACAAAATCTTGGCATTCATGAACCAGTAGTGGTGGCAAAAAGTTAATTAGGCTGCAAAAATTGCCTGCCTCACTTGTCCCACCTGTCCCAAGTACATCCTCGGGAAACCTCCTCCTACAGATGGATCATACAATTCCCTCTCGTAGATACATGTTTTAGTCTTGGTTTATAGGTTTTCTCACCGGACCCAGACTTCCTCTTATAGGCAAGCCACTGCTGCTTCTGTTAGATTATCTCTACCCGGGAGCCCATTTTACTAGTCAGGTGGTGTGAGAAGTCTGTGCTAGCTGGCCAGCTTTGAACACTTTCATTGTATATATACCATCTTTAATCACATGTACTAAGGGCACTATTGAGATGGCAAAATTTGTAGAGACCTTCCAAATACCTTGGCCTAAAGCATTCCCATTCGTCTTCTAAATCACAGCTCTATCCCTTGGGAGCTCATAGACAGCTTTTGAGATAGAGGATATCCAATACACTTGGCCCCTACCTTCTTTGGCCCATAGTTGATAAAAGGAAATCTAATTCAATAGTGTAAAGGCCTAATTCTATTAAAAATAACCGTGCTTTGGCAGAGCAGTCGCTGGGAGACTATGACCTTAAGGATCACATCTTGCTACCTAGAGGTTTCCTCTGTCGAGAAAGAACCCTCCAGAGTCTTCTACCTCACTGGAGAGGCTTTTACCAGGAACTGCTAAGCAACCATTGTGCCACCAAACTCCAGGGAAAAGACTGTTAGATTCATGTGACACATCAAAAGAAAGTACCAAACCCTGGCTGGACCTGAAAGTAAAGATTTCCTGGAACTGAAGCAGATGACATCTGATGAGACACTTGCTCCCCAGATGTCCAGGACAGGCCTGTGTACCTTTTTCTCACTGTTGCATTTTCTCTTTTGTACGAAGACAGTGCCCCTGTCTGCATTTCCCAAGCCATTGTGAGAGGAAGGAACCTCCTCTTTTGTTTATGGCCTTTTGGAAACAGACTCCTCACAATCCCAGGACAATTAAATTTTTCATTTGCTTTTTTCTGAAGGGTTAGAAGGTTCACAATCACTGAAGTCTTTAAACTGTTAACTGTCTTTGGATTCTTACCCAGACTGATGTTCTCTGAATTTACAAACTTACAGGCTATATTATCAATAACACATTTCGTTCCAAACAGTTCTTTTGAGATAACAATACTGTTATTAAAATACCTTTGAAGTTTTGCTTTTTTGCAAAAAGTTCATCAGCTATAGTTTCATGTTTATACTTGCACTGTGTCTTCTCAAATGCACTTGTGTAATTCTTTCCATTGCGCTCTTGTAGTGTTCACTATTTTGCTTTCATGGTGACTTTAAGTGGAGAGTTCCAGAAGGCACACATGAATTCGGGTTTGTCCTCAGTAAGGTAAAGCTCTCTCCTCTTAAGTTA
Organism: Lutra lutra; assembly: GCF_902655055.1. Classification (NCBI taxonomy): domain Eukaryota; kingdom Metazoa; phylum Chordata; class Mammalia; order Carnivora; family Mustelidae; genus Lutra; species Lutra lutra. Next base: position 47,093,719 of record NC_062290.1, on the reverse strand, counting down.
GAATAAATGCCAATAAATATTTCATTTGGCTACTTGTAGGCCTAGAGGCCTGGTTTAGAAGCATGATACAATTTGAAATCACTGTCACTTCTGTTTCATGTAATTAGTTTAAGTTTTGTGTTTTGTTGCCTATAAAACTTGTTAAGAATTATGTACCCAAGGGGCGCCTGGGTGGCTCAGTGGGTTAAAGCCTCTGCCTTCGGCTCAGGTCATGATCTCAGGGTCTTGGGATTGAGCCCCGCATCAGGCTCTCTGCTCAGCGGGGAGCCTGCTTTCTCTCCTCTCTCTCTCTCTCTCTCTCTGCCTGCCTTTCTGACTACTTGTGATCTCTGTCAAATAAATGAATAAAATCTTTAAAAAAAAATTATGTACCCAATAAGGTGATGCTGGCTCAGTCCTTTGAGATGATCTCCAGTTAACATGACCTGGAGGAGATAAGGACTTTAGGGAGTACCCGAGAGTTTCTCCCTCCTAACCTTCCTCTGTAACTCCGATGTGGCCTTAGGTGGTTTCTAACTGCTATGCCCTTTCCTGTAGTGTAGGACACGACACCCAGGAAAGGTCCCTCCTGGCAGTGAGGGACATAACTACTAAGTAGTGGAAAATGTGACTTTCAATCAGCAATGCTTCCAAAGAAAGATCTTGATCAAAAGCCGAATGTGAAAATTAATAAAAGGAAATCTCATTTAGAATAGAATTGGGAGGCCAGCAGGGAAAACTCTTGGTTTATCCACTCATCTTCTGATGGCTTTTTGGGTTGTTTTCAATTTTTAGTTATTACAAACAAAAACTGTATGAGAGTTCTAGTTGTACTCCACATTCACCAACACTTGGTATGGTGAATCTTTTTTCATTTTATCCATTTTCATAGGTATGTAGTGATATCTCATTGTGTTTTTAATTTGCATTTCCCTAATGACATTGGGCATCTTTTCTTTGTTCTGGCCATTTGGGTATCTCTTTTGGTGAATGGTGTGCTCAAATCTTTTGAGTTTTATTGGGTTGTTTTAGATTTTATGTAGACTTACATTTTGACTCTATTATATATAATGGAGTATTTGTGAACAAATACTGAACAATCGTATGAAACAAGTTAATATAGCACAGTGGTTAAGAATTCATATCTGGAGACAGACTAAAGTTCTAATTTCAATTCCAACATTTACTAGTTGTGTTGATCTTAGACAAGATAATTTAACTGCTCTGACCTTTTTTCCTCATCTGTAAAATTGGCTGAGAATAGTTACCATCTCCTAGGATTTCTCTGAGGATTGAGTCAGATATGTGGAGGAGGAGAGGGTCTATGGCATAGAAAAACCAATCTAAAAATGTCTCCTGTGTAATTGAATGAAGCAGTTACACACTTGAACCTGTTTGTCTTGGAATAAGACAGGGGATATATCGGGGAATGATGATGCAACAAGGCAGGTATCCAAGCCGAGGGTTTGATCTTATTTGTTTGTTTTAGACAATGTTAAGAAGGTGAGGAGGAGCAAAGGAAGGGGGGGTAGAGAGAAAGACTCTTAAGCAGTCTTCATGGAGCCTGATGTGGGACTTGATCTCATGAACCTGAGACCATGACCTGAGCCAATATCGAGAGTCAGACACTTAACCAACTGAGCTACCCAGGCACCCCAAGGTTTGATCTTTTGAATGTAGTAGTAAGGGTCAAAGCTATTTAAAGGAAGGACAGTTAAAGTTCTAACATAGAAGTGCAAGCAATGCCTTGGAACAGCTGAAAAAGAGTGATAATGAGGGCTGAGAGTATGACAACAAAGATTACAAGAGATAACTATGACTAATGCCTGAGTAAGATTAAGTAATGGGACTGGAATTTTGCACAGTGGGATGGAAGGCACTCTCAACCCAGCCTTCACTAGCTTTTTGGTACCTGTGAAATAAGGAGATTGGGCCACATAATCTCTACAGTTTTATTTGGGTCCAGCAGCCTGTGAAATTTCCAGTCTGTTCTATGGAACTGGGAGTGGAGAAAAGGGGGAGGTTTTGATCCCTGACAATTCTAGGTAGTTGAAAGAAAAAAATCTAGAATTGAAAGTTGTCAGCCTATAACTGGTTCCTTATATAGCTATTTGTGGCTAATAGAAGCAAAAGGGAACAATGGGCCACTTTCCCAGAATCTCTGCTTTCAGTGAATATTGCATGAAGTATTGTATTTAAAATGAGCTTACCGGGGAATGGGAGGGAAAAAAACACAAATGAATGGATGTTAAGTGTCCAAAGTCAGGATATGCAACCTGGACTTAATTTTTCTGAAGATCATTGTGAAAGAGTATCCTTTATCACTTTTTGTGCATGGTTTAAAAATATCTCGAGTCAGGGGTGCCTGGGTGGCTCAGTGGGTTAAAGCCTCTGCCTTCAGCTCAGGTCATGATCTCAGGGTCCTGGAATTGAGCCCTGCATCGGGCTCTCTGCAAGGCAGGGAGCCTGCTTCCTCCCCTCTCTCTCTCTCTCTGCCTGCCTCTCTGTCTACTTGTGATCTCTGTATGTCAAATAAATAAATAAAATCTTTTAAAAAAAATCTCGAGTCAGTCTGTTATTGCTATGAAATATATTTTGCAACTTTATTCTCCCCATTAGTGTTCATAGGGAAGAAAACACATTTAAACATTTGCCCAAGAAAAACAAAACTGACATGTTCAAATGATGTTAAAATTGCTTCAAGGGGCACCTGGGTGGCTCAGTGGGTTAAAGCCTCTGCCTTCGGCTCAGGTCATGATCCCGGGATCCTGGGATCGAGCCCCACATCGGGCTCTCTGCTCAGCAGGGAGCCTGCTTCCCTTCCTCTCTCTCTCTGCCTGCCTCTCTGCCTACTTGTGATCTCTGTCTGTCAAATAAATAAATAAATAAAAATCTTAAAAAAAAATTGCTTCAAAAGACAAGATATTAATTTTAAGTTATTTGAACTATCTTGGCCTCTGACATCCATACAGGGAGACAATTAAGAGTCCACTGTACATATTCCAAAAATGCAAGTATTGCTGAAAGTTTGTTTTATTTTGGTTATAAGTTTGGGAGAGGAAAATCATACCATATATTTTACATGTTTTATACATTTTCTTATTTAATCCTAACAGTCATGTAGTTGGGGGAAAGAAACCTTATTTAGAGAAGTTAAAATTTGTACAGTTCTTTTTTTTTTTTTAATTTATTTATTTGACAGAGAGACAATGAGAGAGGGAATACAAGCAGGGGAAGTGGGAGGAGAAGCAGGCTTCCCTCGGAGCAGGGACCCCGATGTGGGGCTCGATCCCAGGATGCTGGGATCATGACCTGAGCCGAAGGCAGACGCTTAATGAATGAGCCACCCAGGCACCCCAAAATTTGTTCAATTCTTACTGTTCATAAGAGGGCTAGTCCTCTGGGAATCTGTAATCTAGTGGAGCAGGCAGAAACCAAACCTCAAACAAGTCCCATCATAGACCTTTATTAGTCCTGAGTGGCTCCTTGAGGAAGCCTTGGGAAGGGCTTTAAAAGATGTCTAGAACTTTGACAGGTAACTGCTGGGCTGTGAGATGGGGAGGAAGCAAAAGAGAAAGTCAGAATAGAGGAGAAAAGTTTCACAGAGGCATGATGAGCAAAATACCTGGTGTGGCCAGGAAACAGTAAGAGATGCTCTAATTGGTGGGGGGATAGGATGGTTTAGGATGTCAGCACCTGCGACAGACTTGGAGACAAGATGAGCTGCTGTTGCCAGATGAACTAGAGACCTTGGGCCCTGCAGCTCTCACCCAGCCTGTCCCCCTGACATCACCAGAGGCTTTTGGTCTCATCACCAGAATTCAGGGACAGATGAGCCCATGTTTGAGTGGTGCAAATGAAAGGTTTCTTAGAGCACACTCTCGAGATGTGAGGGTGGGCCAGCTCAGGGGAGAGCTGTGCCCTGGGTTTTGGGTCTCTATCTTGTATTGACAGTTGTTAACTAAGCGGTGGAATATTTATTATTTGGGGAGGGGATTTCTTTGAGAGCAGGATTTTGTGCCTTTTCTCCTTACTTGGTCAGGGCTTCTGGCCTTCTTCGTCTTAGGCCTGTCTGGTGTGACTGGGTTTCTTGTGGCTTTGTGAAATGCTGCAGGGACAGGTTCCTAATTTTCCTGATAACAGGGCTCGGGTCCCCCTTTGCTGGCCTTTAGGCAACCTGTTAAGGCCTAACTAACTGCCCACTCTAACAATATAACTAACAGGCAGCAAGGAAGTGGCAAAGGGTTTTGACCAGAGGAATAGCTGTAACAGGACTGTGTTTTAAGAATTCTTCCAGCAGTCTTCCACTAATGTATGCCAGTCTGAGTAGAAGGAGGAGGCAGTAAGGCCAGTGGAGGCTGTTTGGGTAATGCTGGCAGAACCCAAAGAGGATCTGCCCTGGGCCCTCCCAGAGGAAAGGGAGAGTCCTGCTTCTTACCCCAAATGGTTCCCTAGGAAGCTCTTTCCTGCACGTATTTCTTGGAAAACAAGTAGAATTCCCTGACTGCTTGACTTGTAAAAGCTTTTTGTTTGTAGTTTGTTATTTATCTGTCAAGTAAAAGGGAGCTCTTTTTGTGTCCTTTTTACTCAGGTTCTGAGTCCTAACGAACGGAAGTGGAGTGCTAGGATCAGTAAGGGATCTGGAAAGGTTGGAGTCAATAGAACTTGATTGGATGGGGAAATGTAATAAGGACTCCGAAATTTTAAATCTGAAAGACTAGGAAAAGAGTGGTTTCCATGTGAGAAATAAGACCATGATTTGAGAAGAAAGTATGCCAAATGGGATCATTTGGAAGTTACAATAGCCTTTTCATGCAGAAATATCCAGAAGCTGTTGAAAGGCCAGAGCTGGTATTCAAAAAAAAAAAAAATAGTAGGGTCTAGAGATAGTAGAGTCGGCTGTTGTCTGCATGGAGATAAAGCCTTGTGTGGTGGATGCCTGTGCAGAGGAAAACATGGCAACTAGACAAGATGGTGGGGATGTTAAAATTCCAGAAAATAGAGCAGGAGAGGGGGGAAGGACATGCGAGTAGAGCATGCAGAGCTGGAGAGGAAAAGGGAGGAGATGTGATGTAGGTAAATGCAGCAGGCTGGTGGGGGGGGGGGGGAGGCGGATATAGTCACAGGGGCTGTGTTTGGTGATAAAGGATCCCTTCTCTGGGCAGTCTTCCCACTCCAGGCTATCCCAGACTGTCTTCCTCTTATGGCTTGGCATCGTTGACTGGTTAGTCACCAGAGTTTGCTTGTGTGTCCATTAGATCAAATGCCCGCAAAGAGCAAGGACTGTGTAGAGTTGTCTGCATGGTGAGTATAGGATGAGGAATCAGGAAATTAAGGACATTCCATGAGAGAGCAGTTTCAGGGAGGCGTTGAAAAGGAAAGCCAAAGTGTAGGTTGTGATGAAATAGAATGATGGTAAGAAATGAAAGAAGGCAGTTATGAGAAAAAGAGGAGGGAGAGAGATCACCAGGAAAGAAGGGGAGAGAATAAAATGTCTAATTCTAGGGTAGGTGAGATTTGAACATGTTCCTACGCTGTGGTGCAGACTCGTGGAAAGGAGAGGTTGAGGGTGGGAGGAGAGGCAGTGGTAATGACGCATGGAGTGAATCTGAAAGGGACTGGTGGATGCAGGGGAGGGAATGAAGCTCTGGCAGGGGTGGGGGAAAGCACTGAGAAATGTAGACCTGAAAGGTGGGCCCTGCGGTGGGAGGTCATAATGGACTGCTAGGGAGGACCCTATGGCCTAATGAAAACACAGCAGCCTTGGAGTTTTCATACTGCCCTTCATCAGTGGCATGAACTGTAGCAAGTGACAGCGTTTTATCAAATGCCTCAACTTCCCTGTGGGTAAAATGGGCGTTAACTACCTTCCAGCTCCAAAAATCAGGTGTTGTTGACCCACTTACTTGCAAGTGCTTTCTTGGCTTTTTGTTTGTTTTGAGTTTCTTTGGGGGATGTTTCCATTAGAGGGTGGAGAAGCAAAGTAGGAGTTGGGTCCTCTTAGCATGCAGGAGACAATGCTGTAGGCCTCAGTGATCAGTTTTTCTGAGAGGTGGGCATAGGATAGGAGGAAAAACACAACGTGAATAAAAGGTTTTGGAAGCATGTGTAAAGACCCAGGGGGAGGGTTAGAGGGCAAGGATGCCTGATCCTGGAGGAATCAGACGCTATAGCTGGAGAGAAAGGGTTAGGGAAGGAGTGACCACAGGCTACCTCCCTGACTGCCTCTTACAGGTGAGGGTAATAAGAGAAGCAGGCACGCACCTGGAGCCCAAGCATCCTTAGGGATGGCGTGACTGCAAGCCAGCTTTTAGAGATTAATGGGGAGGGTCCATTAATTTCCACGCAGCTGCAAAGGAGTGTCAACGCAAAGATTAGGAAGTCCTGGCAGGAGCTTCGTGAACCCGCGGGCGTGCAGCCCAACCCTGTCTCGCGCGCGTGCCGTGCCCCCGTCCGGCATTCGTGGTGCAGCGCGCTCTCGCCCCACCAGGAACTTCAAGAACTTGGCTTTCATCTAGTTCCCACAGCACGACCTTAGGTTTTTTTTTGGTTTTGTTTTGTTTTTTTTTTTCTTAAAGTGCTGGGTGGGGACAGGCCCCGCCTTTCCCGGCCGGGGGTTGGCCTCGGGGGCCGCCCCTCCCGTGCTCCCCGGCAGCTGCTCCTTCCCTGACGGCGCTGGAGGGCCCTGCAGCGGCCCACGAAACCCAATGGCGCTACCCGCCTGGCTGCAGCCCAGGTAGGGCGCCCGGCCCGTGGCGGGAGGCGAGGGGTGAGGTGGGTGAGGCGCCAGGGGCGAGGTCCCCCCCACCCCGCCACGCCCGCGGGCGGCTGCGCGGGCAGCACAGCGCGGCGCAACCCTGAGCCCAGTGCGCTCTTGAACTCTAAACAGGCATTAGCTAGTTTTCAGTTCTCTCTGCAATCCTAGGAGGAAGGCTCTGTTATTACCCCCATCTACAGGCTAGGAAATGGGAAGGACAGGCTACCCTGCCACCCCTTTTGTGCGCCCTCTACCAGTCAGTCCTGCTTTCCTTCCCCCTCTGGCCACCCGGAGTCCTTCGATTGACTTTGTCGGACCCGCTGTCCCAGGGTGGGTTTCAGACCTGCCAGGTGCAGAAACAACTGTTGCATGTGTAGATTCCAGAGCTCAGTTCAGGGGACTTGGGGCTGTGTGTTTAACCAACGCCAGGTTATTCTGGTGCGGGTTTAAGAAAGGCCTCCTTACGCCAGCTCCTCTTAGTGGTTCGCGTGATCTGTAGGGTGCCTGTCATCAAGCTACACTGGATCTGCTTCCTGCTTATTTGACTTATTTCTCAGAGGTTTCGCGTCTCCAACTAGAAGAAATCCTTGTCTATACTGGCAGGGCCCCTCCCATCACCCTTCTGAACCCCCAAGGCACATTTCAAACAGTGCTTTCCCTAACTACCTCAAATTGTGTATCTGTCAATCATTCCTGAGTCATCTCCCCAGCAACCCAGTTTTAAACCCAGCTTGACTTCCCTTTTCTGGCCTGAGCCACTAAACTGCTTTCTGTGTGTGTCTGGGGAAGGAAACGTCTGCCCTTGTAAATATAATGGGCAGTGGCAACGTACTACACACACCACCCCCCATCAGAGAATGCATTCACAAATCAGGTATGGCCAACTACTGAATCACCCACCGCTGGGAAATGCCACCACCACTACTCCCCTCTTGTAACCGTGATCTCAGGTTTTGCACTTCGCAGACTGAGTTGCGGGAACACATTGAGCATGTCAAGTGAGCCCTCACCATCTTTTTTTTTTTTTTTTTAAGTATTCAAAGCCATCTTTGCAATGTTTTAGCCCTTCGTGAAAACAAGGTTAGAACTTTCTCAAAGCTGAAAGTGAATTTTGAAATAGAGCCATCTTTGACTTTAAGCAAACTCAGGATACTCCTTTTAGCAGATAATGTATGCTGTAGGTCCCTTCAAAATCTGAATAAAAGACTCTGATACGGAATGGTTTTCTCTTGCTTGCTTAGGTGGGCCAGCAGGTTAGTTAAAAGATTTGTGCGTAATGCTGAAAAGATTATTATGAAGGAAGTACTTAATGGTATTTTCCTTTATAGGTATAGGAAGAATACCTATCTTTTCATCTACTACTTAATCCAATTCTGTGGCCACTCATGGATATTTACCAATATGACAGTCCGGTTCTTTTCATTTGGAGAAGGTAAAACTCCAGAAATCATTTTGGATTTTTAACATTCAATACTTGTTTTCACCTAGTCCTGCTTATGTTAATTTTTCAACTTCTGCGAACTTCACCGAATATCCTTCACTGCTCTAAGATTTAGTAGCCATATTTTTCAGTAACCATTCTTCTTGCTCATTGCAAAAACTAAAACCTTTTTGGAGAAAGGGGGCAGGTGAGTTGAGGGGGGAGGGACTTGGCTTCCCTCTGACTAGGCAGTTTGCTCTGAAAACACAGACATGGCATTGGGGTGGTGCCATCTGACTCTTCCTTTTTGGTTCTGCAGCAAACCTTCTCATATTTGTTGGGTTTTGAGGAAATCTGTAAATGCCAATATAACCTTTTGCCCAGAGAACTCAGGAATTAACCAGATTCTTTCCTTGTCTTTTTATTCCCCAGGCTTAACATAACTAGAGACTACTAATAAGTAAAAGACAAACTGTATGGTCCCCTTAAGAAGTAATGTGTCCCTAAGTAAATGACACACCTTCTAGATGACTCACCATCCATATGGGAGTTGGTAAAGTCATGTTTCCTCCAGTTTTCTAAAAAGTAAAGATTTTAACCAGCATTTCAATTTTTAAAAAATGAATCACTAAGTGACTGTCAAAATAACATTCTTTTCATGTTCCATCCCCACATGGGTAAGTGTCATCACAGTTTACAACTGTTGGGTGGCTTGACAGTTTGAGCAACTGCTGGTTTCAGCTAGAAACAAACACATAGAATGTACCCTAGAAAAACCATGCTGTGCTCATCAATTCAGACTTCTGTATCATAAGGAAATACATCTAATTCTGAGGTGCCATAACTATCTTTGGTTGCTTTTTCTTACTGTGAATCTGCAGTTAAAGTCTTGCCTTCAGCAACCTCCAAAAACACAACCTAAGGCTTGAATTCCAACTATGAATGTTGGGAGTCTTCAATCAGGGGAAAACATGAGCGGTGGGAAAACTTCCTGTATGTTTATAGGGGAAAAAGTCAGCGCTTCTAGGCCTTGAAAATTAGCTGGGGCGTTGTGGGCATATTACAAGTCATTCACACCAAGAGTTACAAGCAATGAACTCTTCTTATCCTGCCTGGCCTTTCCAGTGGGAAAAATTGCTTTAGTTGGCAGTGTGTTTATTTCTTAATTATTATCCTACTGTTAAAATTAGAGAAGCCTCTTATTAAAGTAACACAACCATTCATATGGAAAGCGGACTGAAAACAGCTAAGTAGGAGTTCAGTATAATTCCTGAGTCAATGTATAAATTAAATAGCTTAGTAGCAGTCTAATCACCTGAAGAGTAACACCTGCTACCTTCTCCATCCCAGAGCTGTGTAATGGGAAATGCTCTTTTTTTTTTTTTAAAGATTTCATTTATTTATCTGTCAGAGAGAGAGAGGGAGAGAGAGCGAGCACAGGCAGACAGAATGGCAGGCAGAGGCAGAGGGAGAAGCAGGTTCCCTGACAAGCAAGGAGCCCGATGTGGGACTCGATCCCAGGACGCTGGGATCATGACCTGAGCCGAAGGCAGCTGCTTAACCAACTGAGCCACCCAGGCGTCCCGGGAAATGCTCTTTTATAGCAAGTGTGGGGCAGTGGATGAGAGCATGGACTTCGTCCCTCAGGGACCATCTGTGAAATGGGAATGATGATAATAGTGCTCACCTTATAGAGCTGTTGAGAAGAGAAACCCTTAGTGCTCCATAAGTTACCATCATGTGAATGATCACTGGGCAATAAAGACAGCCAACTCTTCCCTAGATGTTTCTTAACATGGTGGGATTTCCTTTTAAAATTTAAGCCAACAAATACATCCTATTTAGAGGAATAGTTGTTTCTCCTATTTCGTTTTTTTCCAAATGCAGTGTGGGCTCTCTGCAGTGCAAACTTCAAAAGTCCCCACCAGAGGCTCAGGTTCTAATAAAGTTTTAGAAACCCAAACCAAACACATATAGGACACAAATAAGATGTTATTAAGCATGACATCATTATGAATGTGCTTTCCATAAAGCTTCTCTAGTATCCTATTTTTCTCATCTTTGTCATTTTCTCGTCAATGAAAAAGGTGTGAGCACACCAGCTTCTTCAGTAAGTTTACCTCCAACCTGTTTACAGTTGATGGTTTAGATTCTACCAGGTTACTTTTATTTGGGAATTGCTTTATAACATATATTGGGAATTATATATATGGAGAATAAATACTACAGTTTGGCCATGGGCCTTCTTTTTCAAAATTTTGCTGCTTTTTTTAGCAGAGGAGCAATTAAGATATACTACAATAGGAAGTACTTTCTTTGGTTGCATGGTATTAGTAATTTAGTAGCTGTTAGGAAATTTCTCACATGTACAATGAGAAAAGAAGTAAATAATCACAATTTTTATTTCAAAGTGCTGCATAGATTTGGGTTGTGACCTAGCTTTTACCTTATTGTATCTGTTTCTAATTCCTGGACACAGATTCCATGGTTGACACTTTCTACGCTATTGGTCTTGTGATGCGTCTTTGCCAGTCCATTTCCCTCCTGGAGTTGCTGCACATATATGTTGGCATTGAACCAAACCATCTCTTTCCTAGGTTTCTGCAGGTAGGTTTTGTTTTGTTTTGTTAACGATTTATCACTGGGGGCTCCTGGGTGATGCAGCCAGTTAAGCAGCCAACTCTTGGTTTCGGCTCAGGTTGTGATCTTAGGGTTGTAAGATGGAGACCTGTGTCGGGCTCCTCACTCCACACAGAGTCTGCTTCATGTTCCCTCTCTCTCCCCGCCTTCCCCTCCCACCTGTGTGTGTGCTCTCTCTGTCAAATAAGTCAATCTTGAAAAAAAAACACACATGATATTATTGACTATATTCTCTATGCTGTACTTTTCATTCCTGTGACTTATTTTAAAACTGGACATTTGTACCTCTTAATCTCCTTTATCTGTTTTGCCCATCCCCCCAAATACCCCTCCTCTGGCAACCATCAGTTATTTCCCTGTATTAAGGAAGCTGTTTGGGCCCTTTATTTATTTATTTATTTTTTGGTTGTTCATTCATTTGTTTTTTAGGTGCTACAAATAAGTCAAAGTATGTGGTCTTTGTCTTTGTCTTTCTAACTTATTTCACTTAGCATAATACCCTCTAGATCCATCCATGTTCTTATCAATGGCAAGATCTCATTCTTTCTCATGGCTGAGTAATATTCGTGTGTGTGTGTGCACACGCACCACATCTTTATCCATTCACCTATGGATGGACACTTGGGGTTGCTTCTATAACTTGGCTGTTAGAAATAATGCCTATGAACAATAGCAATATTGCAGTAAACACAGGGGTGCATATGTTTTCAAATTCGTGTTTTTGTTTTCTGTGGGTAAATACCCAGTAGTGGAGTTACTGGATTATATTGTATTTCTATTTTTAATTTTTTAAGGAAATTCCATACTGTTTTCTCCAGTGGCTGCATTAATTGACATTCCCACCAGTTGCCTTTTCTCTTCATCCTTGCCAACACTTCTTGTTTCTTGTCTCTTTGATTCTAGACACTGCCAAGTATGAGGAGGTATCTCATTGTGGTTTTGATTTGCATTTCCCTGATGATTAGAGCATCTTTCCGTGGGCCTGTAGGCCATCTGTATGTTTTCTCTGAAAAAATGTCTGTTCAGTTCTTCTGCCCATTTTTTAATTGGATTGTTTGTTTTTCTGATGTTGTGTAAGTGCTTCATGTATATTTGGATAGTAACCCCTTACCAGATATTTCTCATTCAGATACATTCTCCCACTCAGTAGGTAGCCTTTTTGTTTTGCCGATGGTTTCATTTGCTGTGCAAAGGCTTTTAATTTTGGTGTAGTCCCAGTGGGTTAATTTTGCTTTTGTTTCTCTTGCCTGCGGAGACATATGCATAAATATGTTGCTAAGGCTCATGTCCAAGAGATTACTGCCCATGTTTTCTTTTAGGAGTTTAATGGTTTTAGGTCTCATATTTAGGTCTTTAATCCATTTTGAATCTGTTTTTGTGTATGTTGTAAGAAAATGGTCCAGTTTCTTTCTTTCACGTGTAGCTGTCCCATTTTTCTCAATACCATTTGTTGAAGAGACTGTCTTTTCCCCATTGGACATTATTGCCTCCTTTGTTGAAGATTAATTAACCATATAATCATGGGTTTATTTCTGGGCTCTCTGTTCCGTTCCTTTGATCTATTTGTCTTTTTTTGTGCCAGTACCATGCTGTTTTGATTACTTCAACTTTGTCATATTATCTTGAAATCTGGGATTGCAATTCCTCCACTGTGTGGTTTTCTCTCAAGACTTCTTTGTCTATTCAAGGTCTTTTGTGGTTCTGTACAAATTTTAGGATTATTTGTTCTAGTTCTGTGAAAATGCTTACGGTATTTTTACAGGGTTTGCTTTGAGTCTGTAGTCTGCTTTGGATAGTATGGACATTTTAATGATAATTCTTCATGAGCTTGGTTCTGCAGGAAGATTTTAATCACTTACCAGTATTATAGAATCTGTTTTTTAATTTAATTTAATTTTTTTATTTATTTGACAGATCACAAGTAGGCAGAGAGGCAGGCAGAGAGGGGGAAGCAGGCTCCCCGCTGAGCAGAGAGCCTGATGTGGGGCTCGATCCCAGGACCCGAGATCATGACCTGAGCTGAAGGCAGAGGCTTAACCCACTGAGCCACTCAGGCGCCCCCATAGAATCTGTTTTATACTTTATACTATTTCAGGCTCTCTTGACTTAGAGTGAGCAGTTGAAAAGCAAATCCCTGAAAAATTGCAACTCAAGTCACTGATAAGAATTCTATGAAAAAAAATGACCTTACTCCAAGACATTGCACCATTAGACTAGGCAGTTGGAAACATTCAAGGCAACGAGGCTGTTGCTTTAGGAAGCATGGAGGTGATCTTCTCTTAAGAGTTGGATTTCAGGGACGCCTGGGTGGCTCAGTTGGTTAAGCAGCTGCCTTCGGCTCAGGTCATGATCCCAGCGTCCTGGGATCGAGTCCCACATCGGGCTCCTTGCAAATAAATAAATAAAATCTTAAAAAAAAAAAAAAAGAGTTGGATTTCAGGGGCACCTGGGTGGCTCAGAGGGTTAAAGCCTCTGCCTTCGGCTCAGGTCATGATCCCAGGGTCCTGGGATCTAGCCCCGCATCGGGCTCTCTCCTTGGTGGGGAGCCTGCTTCCTCTTCTCTCTCTCTGCCTGCCTCTCTGCCTACTTGTGATTTCTCTCTGTGGAATAAATAAATAAAATCTTTAAAAAAAAAAAAAAGAGTTGGATTTCAGAGCCACTTGCCACTCTACCTGTGCCACTGTCCTGGGCACTGGAGGATAGAGGAGAGTCATAGGATTGGAGTCATTCAGACTTCGGTTTGACTCCTGGCTTCTCTAGCTACACTGTGGGGTCAGATCCATAGCTATTGAGCTGTTTCAGGGAAAAGACACCACACAAAATATCTGGTCAATAGTAAACGGCCCAGGGGCACTGGGTGGCTCAGTCAGTTAAGCATATGCCTTTACAGCTCAGATCATGATCCCAGTGTCCTGTCCTGGGATGGAGCCTTGCATTGGGCTCCTTGCTTGGCAGGGAGCCTGCTTCTCCCCCAACCCCCATGTCCTCTCTCTCAAATATATAAAATCTTAAAAGAAAAAAAAAAATTAATCCCCCCAAAAAAGTTTCCTTCACCAATATCCAAAGAATAGAATATTCAGCCATTTCTTGTTCTTTTTGCCAATTTTTACTGAATACAAATGCAAAGGAGAGACCATTCATGTTTATCTAGTATATCTAATATACATCTAATCATAGACTTGGGACTCCTACAGACCTGGATTCAAATCCCAGTTCTAGCTCTTATTAGTTGTATGAATTTATTTTTTTTATTTCAAATTTTTTATTTAAATTCTGGTTAGTTAACAGATAGTGTAATAGTTTCAGGAGTAGAAACTAGTTGTATGAATTTAAACAATTTCCATTTAAACATGGAAATTGTTCTGAACCTCATTTTCTCATGTGATGTGAAAATAACACTTACCTCATGGAGTGACTGGAAAAAATGGGTGGGATAAGTTCCTAGTGCTTAGTTAAAATACAATATCTGGAAGCTATTGCTATTATTGTAGCTATTATTTGTTTCCTGTACCAGGTCTTTAGCCCTAGATGACCATGTTCCTTTTTCTTTTTTTTTTTTTTAAAGATTTTATTTAAGAGAGAGAGTGAGAGCCCACACTAATTTGGGGGTGAGGGGAGAGGGACACAGAGACAGGGAGAGGGAGAAGCAGACTCCCCACTAAGCAGGAAACCTGATACAGGTCTTGATCCCAGGACCCTGGGTAATCCCAGGACCCGGAGATCATGACCTAAGGCAAAGGACACTTAACCTACTGAGCCATCCAGGCACGCCCACCATATTCCTTTTTTAAAGCCAGGTTGAAGGGTGGTGCCTGAGTAGTGCAGTTGGTTAGGCAGCTGCCTTTGGCTCAGCTCATGATCTCAGGATCCTAGGATCAAGCCCCGCATCAGGCTTCCTGATCAGTGGGAAGCCTGCTTCTTCCTCTCCAGCTCCCTCTGCTTGTGCTGTCTTTTCCTCTCTCTGTCAAACAAATAAATAAATCTAAATAAATAAATAAAGGCAGGTTGAAGGAAGATGAGAAATTCACAGGTGGAGACTCAATACAAGAAATCATTGCTGGTAAGGCAAGAAAAAAAAATGCTATTTTCCATATGAAGAGAGATAAGTTAGGTGACTATGTGAACATGTGTTTAAAATATGCAGAAAAGGGATTTCTGTGAGGATAACTTTAACTATTTGCAAAATAAATCAGAAAAATGGAAATAACTAAATTTGACAAATTGGCATTGTGAAAATAATTTGTCAGAATCTGCATTTACTGCTAACATCTAGCAAAGTATTAGGATAAACATATGCCTTAAATTTTTGTTGATTAGAGTGACACAGATTCTTATACTAAAATCTGTTTAAAATACCATGAAAGTTTAAAGATGGAAATAGGAATATAATCCTAAGGAGCCTATTAAGAACTTAGCATTAGGGGCGCCTGGGTGGCTCAGTGGGTTAAAGCCTCTGCCTTTGGCTCAGGTCATGATCCCAGGGTCCTGGGATCGAGCCCCACATCGGGCTCTCTGCTCAGCAGGGAGCCTGCTTCCTTCTCTCTCTGCCTCTCTGCCTACCTGTGGTCTCTGTCTGTCAAATAAATAAAATCTTTAAAAAAAAAAGCATATTACTTGGGAACAAGATTTATTGATATTTATTCCTTGTTAACAACTTCATGCTAATTCTAAAGAACAGAATGAACTACCCAGGTTAAATGAAAGCTGTAGTCCATCATATGGAATTATTTTGCCTCGAATATGACCAAATTCATTGAAAGTCTAAGCATGTTTTCTTTCGCTAATACCTTTCTGGACTTTTTACTTTTATTTTTTTAAAGATTTTTATTTATTTGAGAGAGTGTGAAAGATATTTATTTGAGAGAGAAAACACGAGTGGGGAGGGACAGAGGGACAAGTAGACTCCCTACTGAGTGAAGATCCTGACAGGCTGCTCGATCCCAGGACCCTGAGATCATGACCTGAGCTGCAGTCAGAAGCTTAACCAACAGAGTCACTCAGGCACCCCTGGACTTTTTACTTCTTTAAGCTACATTGGTGAATAATAGTTTCATAGTAAAACAGCATTTTCAAAATTAAGAGTAGTGTTATTTTAGTTATTGACAGTGTGAGGAATGCAAGTGAGAAATGGGACAGGTAGACTTGGAGGAAAGAAAATAGAACACCTTAATGATGCCTAGAAAATGTGCACCTTTTTTATTTCCAAAATTATGTAGGCTTGTCCAGTAATAGAAATTATTATACAACTTAGAAATCTGATTTCTTGGAGTTCTAGAAGTTCCGGAGTATTTAAATGTGATTTTAATCATATTAATATAGTGCTTTATAGAACTATGATCGCTGTAATCAAACTATATCCTGGTTTGGTAATTTAAAATAATAATGGCAAATATATGTTGAATCTTCTTTAATTTTTTTTAAGATTTTATTTATTTATTTGACAGAGACACAGCAAGAGAGGGAACACAATCAGGGGGAGTGGGAGAGGGAGAAGTAGGCTTCCCACCCAGCAGGGAGCCCAATGTGGGACTTGATCCCAGGACCCAGGATTAGGACCTGAGCCCAAGGCAGATGCTTAAGGACTGAGCCACCCAGGCAGCCCACATTGAATCTTTTTTATTCAAAGTGAGTTTGTAGTGCCTACTGTTAATGGGGCTCAAGTGATTTTTAAGTCTTTTTTTGTTGTCAGGGATAACAGGAAAGGGATTCACCACATCAGGGAAGATGGCTACCATTTTCATCATGGGCTACTATTAATTTTTGTTGTGATTGTTTGGCTTCTTCTTTTTTTTTTTTTTTTTTTTAATCTCTTTGCGATTTTTATCTGTACTCTATTTGGATTACTCATTTCCTATCTTCTGTGTAGTTCTCCAAAAGGAGCCAGTGCTGGAAAGAGCTTTGAAAACCCATATCCTCATGTTCAAAGTTTCATTTTCTACCCCCTTCCTTTGAGTTCTGCCAACAGTTAGAAGAATTATGGGGTGACTCCGAGGCCTCTGTTTTAAAATAACCAAACAAAACTCTAAGATTGTGTAACCTTTCTTGGTTTTCCTGTTTCCCCATTTTTAAGTGAAGAAAGCATAGTTAAGAATGTGGCTAAGCTACTCAGTAATCCTAGCTGAGTGCACACAGTTTCTTGAAAAATGCTTGGTGCCCGGCTGCATTCAGTGGGCCAAAAAACACGTCCGTGTATTTGTGATGTTATTTTGCCATTACTGTTGTGAGACTGAGGCATGACTGAATTTTCATTTTGGAAACTGGCCTTATAAAATGTCAAGATAAGTAATTGCAAAAAGCAGTAGGAAAATTGAGCTAATTGAGCCATGTATCAGATGGTGGTGGTACGTGTACAGGAGGTCTGTGTGTTTTCTGTGTCTCGTTCTGTGCATTTTTAGATGTTTTGTACACACATCTTTATTTTGACAGAGAAGAGTCTTTATGAATTCCTAAAATTACACACAATTGACAGTAAGACTAAAATAATGTAACAATAAAAAATTTTTATGTATTTTCAAAATACACAATGTACAATAAGATACAATAAACAGTAATAAATTTTATGTATTTTTTTAAAATCTACTTTAGGGGGAAAAGGCAAGATGATAACATAATAGTTGCTTATAGACATCCGTTTTTGGAAATAATTACGTGTCCACTAAAATCATATAAAGAAATATAACAAATTTTCTATGTTTTAATTTATAAAATGGGAAAGTGATTTAGGTCCCAAACACATAACTATTTTTTTTAAAGATTTTATTTATTTATTTGAGAGAGAGACAGTGAGAGGGAGCATGAGCGAGAAGGTCAGAGGGAGAAGCAGACTCCCCATGGAGCTGGGAGCCCGATGCGGGACTCGATCCCGGGACTCCGGGATCATGACCTGAGCTGAAGGCAGTCGTCCAACCAACTGAGCCACCCAGGCATCCCACACATAACTATTTTAAGACATGATAATGTAGGTGAAAAGTAGACATCTTTCCTCTCCAACCCCTTCCTTCCACAAGGCTCATATACTTAGCTTGGTAAAAAAGAGAAAAAAGGTTGGATTGGGGAATTCATATTTCAGTAGATGTAATCAAATCAACTAGGCTTTTATTTTCTATTTTATGTTATTTTTTAAAAAACAACTTGGTTTTTATAGTGTGGAAACACTGCCAACCCTGATATACTGATTTTGAAGGACTTTGCTCTAACATTGTGCAGAAGCCTGAGAAAGAGGTTTTTACTGACATAGCCTTGGGTTGTTCTCAACTCCAGGAGGTGGGAAAATATCCACAAAACTAGCCTTTAGATGGGGACTTTCGACCCATGTACATTTAGGAAACCCTCCGAGTAATCCTGTTTACTCCTTTACCTTTTGAGAAATGCTTGAAATTCAAAGACTTCATATATAGCTGAATTAAAATGACTAAAGTCTGCATTTGTCCTTTGCGTTGTAGGAAACACTGCCGCACATGTGTTATTTTACAAAACATGAAAAATCCATAAATCAAAACACTAGGAATTACTATCCCCAGATTACTGTGCCCACAAAAACTTCATTTGCGAACCCAAATTGCAAAAACCGCTTTTATATTTATGAATATCACCTATTTCTGCTAAGGGCAGGCAAGGGTCTGCTTGCCAAAAATCACTCCAAAGATTTCTCACAGTCCTAGATTCTTAGAACAAATACGAAGAAAATACCAAGGGGTGTCTTAACATAAACCCTTCAAGGAAAACAGCCAAGTTTCACCCTAATTTCTTTTTTGCTGTGAAGCAGGTGCCTCTTTGCATTGCTAGATTAAAGAATCTGGTTTTCCATATAGTCATATGGGTTTTCTCTCCAGTTTTGAGTTGAGAACAGGTTTGTACTCAGGTTTATTTAGGTTTATCTAACAGGTTAGATAAAAACTGTACTGGGGATTGTGTCAAGCTGACGTTCTCGGTATTGAAACCTCCTGGGAATGAATGACCTGATTCGCTCTGTAGGTAAGATTTTAGATTTTTTTAAGATTTTTTTTAAATTTGATCCATGGAATTCTTCAGTGTGATTATTATAAAACTGTATTTATAGTATAATTTTAAAGATGCTGAGATTAGGGGCACCTGAGTGGCTCAGGTCAAGATCCCAGTGTCATGGATTCAAGCCCCACATTGGGCTCCTGGCTCAGCAGGGAGTCTGCTTCTCCCTCTCCCTCTGCGTCTCCCCCTGCTCATGCTTTCTCTGTATCTCTCTGTCTCAAATAAATAAATAAAATCCTTAAAAAAATTGTAAAAAATGCTGAGATTAACCTTTTTTATTCAATGATAGTCTTAATGATCCATATAGAAAAATATATTTTCTGTAAATATACTAATCACTATGTTAAATTATATTTATTAGTAATAACTTACATTTATTTAGGGATTTTTATATGCCACATAGTTCTCTACATTCTTCATGTGCATTAACTCATTTAATCTTCAAATCTTCAATCACAACCTTATCCTTTATAGTTTACTATATAATGCTAATGCTAATTATTATCTGCAGTATGATTACTTAACACAAAATCTAAATAAATGACTCAAGGTCACATATATTGTGGATGGTGAAGTGAAAATTTGGATTTAGGCTATTTGTCTTCAACTCTAAACTATTCTAAATTTGCTTACTGTGTATCTCCCAAGTAGGATGGAAATACTCTAAGGACTGGAACTTGGTCTCATTCATAGCTACAACTCCCAGGACCAAGAGCACTGCACTCAATAAGTATTGAATGCAGTGTGATAAATGATAAATAAAAAAATATATGTAAATAGAAATATGTAAATGCTTATGTCTCCTAGAAGAAGGTAATCGGTGGTTTGGAACATATTAAGGATATGTTTCTAAAGTTCTCAACAAAAGTTCATAGGATCAAAATAGTTTGGGTTATTATTTTAGTAAAATTATAGTCTTTGAGGCTAAAACTAATTTGTATTTTTTTAAATGAAGCAAAATTAACATGTGTTATAGTTCAGGTATACAATGATTTCAGCAATTCTATACACTACTCAGTGTCCATCACAATAAGTATCTTTTAATCCTCTTTATTTCACCCATTGCCCCCACCCACTCCCCCTTGTGCAACCATCAGTTTGTTCTCTGTATTTGAGTCTGTTTTTTTCTCCTTTTTGTTTGTTCATTTGTTTTGTTTCTCAAATTCCACATATGAGTGAAATCATACAGTATTTGTCTTTCTCTTTGACTTATTTCACTTAGCATTATACGCTGTAGGTCTATTCATGCTGTTGCAAATGGCAGGATCTCATTTTCTTATGGCTGAGTTATATTCCAGTCATATGTAGAATTTAAGAAACAAGAAGATGAACATAGGAGAAGGAAAGGAAAAATAAGATAAAAACAGGGAGTTGGGGCACGTGGGTGGCTCAGTAGGTTAAGCAGCTGACTTTGGCTCAGGTTATGATCTCAGAGTCCTGGGATCAAACCCTGCATCAGGTTCCCACTCAGCAGGCTTCTCCTTCTTCCTTGTCCCTCCCCCAGCTTGTGCACGCTCTTTTTCAAATACATTTAAAAAAAATTTAAAAATAAATTTTTTTTTAAAGGGAGGCAAACCTTAAGAGACCCTTTCAAAGGGTTTCAAAAAGTTTCCTATACCTAAGGGTCTCTTTTTTTTTTTTTTTTAAGATTTTATTTATTTATTTGACAGAGAGAGATCACAAGTAGGCAGAGAGGCAGGCAGAGAGAGAGAGAGGGAAGCAGGCTCCCTGCCGAGCAGAGAGCCCGATGCGGGACTCGATCCCAGGACCCTGAGATCATGACCTGAGCCGAAGGCAGCGGCTTAACCCACTGAGCCAACCAGGCGCCCACCTAAGGGTCTCTTAAGGTTTGCCTCGGAAACTGAGAGTTGGCGGGGGATGGGATAGCTGGGTGAGGAGGTCGCTTGATGGAATGAGCATTGAGTATTATATGCAATGGATGAATCACTAAACTCTACCTCTGAAACTAATACTACACTATATTAACTAAATTGAATTTAAATAAATAATTTTTTAAAATATTCCATTATATATAATTATACTACATCTTTTGCCATTTTCTATGGATGGACACTTGGGTTGCTTCCTTACCTTGGCTATTATAAATAATGCTGCAATAAACATAGGGGTGTGTATATCTTTTTAAATTAGTGTTTTCATTTTCTTTGGGTAGATATCTAGTAGTGGAATTACTGGGTCATATGGTAATTCTATTTTTAATTTTTAAGGAACCTTCATACTGTCTTCCACAGTGACCGCACCACAGGCATTTTCACCAATAGTGCACGAAGGTTCTGTTTTCTCCATGTCCTCATTAATACTTATTTCCTGTGTTTTTTATTTTAGCCATTCTAACTGATATGAGGTGGTATCTCGTTGTGGTTTTGATTTTCATTTCCCTGATGACGAGTGATGTGGAGCATCTTCTCATGTGTCTGTGGCCATTTGTATGTCTTCCTTGGAAAAATGTCTGTTGAGGTTCCCTGCCTATTTTTAATCAATTTATTTGGTATATTTGGTGTTGTAGAAGTTCTTCCTATATTTTGGAAATTAGTACCTTATAGGATATATACCATTGGCAGATATCTTCTCCCACTCAGTAGGTTGCCTTTTTGCTGATGGTTTCCTTCACAGTGCAGAAGTTTATTTGGGTCTCAATAGTTCAACTTCACTTTTAATCCTCTTGACCCAGAAGACCTATCTAGAAAAATGTTCCTATAGTTGATGTCAAAGAAATTATTGCCTACATTTTCTTCTAGGACTCTTATGGCTTCAGGTCTCACGTTTAGGTATTTGACCCATTGTGAGTTTATTTTGGTGTGTAGTGTAAGAAAGCAATCCAGTTTCATTCTTTTGAATGTGGCTGTCCCGTTTTCCCAGCACCATCTGTTGAAGAGACTCTCTTTCCCCCATTGTGTATTCTTGCCTCCTTTGTTATAGATTAATTGACCATATGAGCATGGATTCATTTCTAGGCTCTCTATCCTGTTCCCTTGATTTATGTATCTGTTTTTGTGCCAGTACCATACTGTTTTGATTAATACAGCTTTGTCTTTTGATTAGTACAGCTTTGTCATATATCCTAAAATCTGGGATTGTAGGAACTCCAGCTTTGTCCTTCTTTCTCAAGATTGCTTTGTCTATTTGAGGTCTTTTGTAGTTCCACACAAATTTTAGAATTATTCATTCTAGTTCTGTGAAAAATGCTGTTGGCATTTTGATAGGGATTGCGTTACATCGGTAGATTGCTTTGGGTGGTGTGGACATTTTTTAACAATATTTGTTCTTCTAATCCATAAGCGTGGAATATCTTTCCATTTACATGTCATCTTCAATTTCTTTCATCAGAGTTTTATAGTTTTTGGAGTACAGAGCTTTCATCTCCTTGGCTAAATTTATTTTTGGTTATTTTGTTATTTTTTCTATGTAATTGTAAATGTGATTGTTCTCTTAATTTCTTTTTTCTGCTACTTAATTCTAGAAATTCTCTCCATAGAGGGAGTAGTTTATAACTACATAATTGATAACTGAAGTGCCAGCTGCCATTTATTAAGTAACAACTTGGGTTTAGTCACTGCTTAATTTGAAATTTAGGATTCCCAAGTAGAACCTAAAAATGCAAAGTATCATGACCTGAGCTGAAGGCAGACACTTAACTGACTGAGCCACCCAGGCGACCCCCCTTTAAGTCATGATTTTCAACAGGCTGAATTCTATTGTACAGCACCATTTCTGTTTAGATTTCCCTCCCTGTACTCATCAGTTACTGGGTAGTCTGACATCACAGATAGCTTATAACTCTGGACACCACAAAACTTGGGATATATGTTTCCCGGTCTGCCACTAGGGCAAGTCACTTCTTTGGTTCCTCAATTGTTTATTTGTAAGAAGGTGGGGTTGGGCTAATGTAGAGTGGACCCTAGAGATCCATCTTACCAAGAGTTATCTAGGTTTTTGCTTTCTGTAGTCAGCCATATAATTAGAAATATATGTTACGTGTATGCACTCATGTGTATGCACTCATGTATATGTATCTTGAGATTTTTATCAAAAAAGGAGATCATTTTCCTAATTAGCAGGCACTGACCAAACATAAGATTAGGTGGTTCCTAAGTACTTGTTTGCTGCTAAGATCTTTTATCCAAAGGCTGCCAGGTGTCCTTGACCGCAAGCTTGGATCATTTGGTAATTATAATTGCAGTTAAGTATTCTTCATTATTATAAATATAATTAAATCAAGAAACTAGGGCATTTTAAAGAAATACGGACAATCAGTACAGCTATGTAAATGGCTTCTATAGATTGACTAAGGTTTGAATCATATCTAATTCCCTTAGCCAAGCAAAGACCCTCTTGACTCACTGCTGTGGTCACACTTGCTGATAGAGCGTGTACACTCTATGCTGATAGAGCATAGCTGATCATGTGGCCCAGTGTTGGCAAATCTCGGATTTCTCTGCACGAGGTGATTTTCCAGGATTAACAGCCTATGATTCTAAGTCACAGATGGTTCTGTTCTTTTCTCTTTGATCTGCCTTAAAAATAAGGATAACTACTGAAAAACATAAAGCAGTCCTCCCCTATCACTAATATGCTCCCTCCATCTCAAGTACATTTTCCTTTGACCATTGAGAGCAAAGTAGAATGTTTTGTTTAAAAAAACAACAAAAAAATGTGGACTCTGCAGGGGGCATTAATATGATATAAGGTGGCTCATTATATTTAGATTGGGAAAGAAGAACTTAGTTTTTGAGGTCAGTAATTGGAGCTAAGCCATAGTGTGTGAATTCTCAATGATTTGCACTTACCGACTTGGAAAAAAATGTGGATGTTGAATTCTTTTCATTTTCCACTGGCTTATAAAGGTTAGGATTATATTACTTCTCTTCCCCCTCCATCCACCCCCTTAAAAAAAGCTACAATAGCTTCCCTATTAGATGAAATCAAAATTTCTTGGCCTGTCATTCAAAACCCTTTATAACCCAGCACCCGCATGTTTTCAATTTTATCTCCTATTTATTCCCTTTCTGAGCCTTTCCCCCAACACTAGCCTCCAGGGGTTCTCCTTATTCCCTAATACACCTGCATTTTCACACCTCTGCCTCTTTGCTTTTCCTGTTCCCCTAACCTAGGATGTCCTTTTTCCTAATCAGTCTACCTAAGAAACTCTTGCCTCTTCTCTCAGATCCAACTGAGGTGTTGCCTGTCTTCATAAATCTGTGCATCCTTTCCCCAGGCAGTTATGTCCCTCACCTGTGCTCCCATTCAGAGCACTTTAAATGACAGCATTATTCACACTATGTCATAATTCTACTGCCACATTCTCCTACCACTGCTACCCTCTGGAGCAAGGACCTTGCTTTCTGTGTGTGTGTGTGTGTGTGTGTGTGTGTGTGTAAAAACCTTGGCATCTAATACATAGTGGACATATAATAAAAGCTTACCAAAGTGAATAAAAACATGTGTGCATATATCGCAGGAGGAGAAATATCCTGATTACATAAAATATGTTTTTATTCATTATGTATAATTTGGAGAATACAAAAAACAGCAAGGAGGAAGTGAAATTGACCTATAACCCTACTCCCTCAGAGATCATGTTAGCAGTTCAGTATACCTATTTCCAGTTAAAGCATACTTACTTTGAAGAGGAACTCTGGGGTTTTGAAATTAAAAAATGACCTACATGCTTAACAGATGATCCTAATTCTTGACTTTGCTGTTTCTTTCTTAGCTCACAGAGAGAATAATTATCCTCTTTGTGGTGATCACCAGTCAAGAGGAAGTCCAAGAGAAATATGTGGTGTGTGTTTTATTCATCTTTTGGAATCTATTGGATATGGTTAGGTAAGGAGGCAAAATAATATCTTTTTTTTCTTTTTTTAAGATTTTATTTATTTATTTGACAGAGAGAGAGATCACAAGTAGGCAGAGAGGCAGGCAGAGAGAGAGAGGAAGGGAAGCAGGCTCCCTGCTGAGCAGATAGCCCGATGTGGGGCTTGATCCCAGGACTCTAGGATCATGACCTGAGCCGAAGGCAGAAGCTTAACCCACTGAGCCACCCAGGTGCCCCGCAAAATAATATCTTAAAGCCACGTTGCTTTTCTACAGTGAAACCAGTAATAGCTGCCTACATTTGGTTACCCTGAATGAGAGAGGAAAACATAACCCCTTTCCAAATTATTTTATCTTGATATCAAAATGTATTCTTAGCGCTTTCCATAATGGGCATGTCAGAGGTAATGCAAACCTCCCGTGGTATTACAAGAGCAAATCAGTGCATTCAGGTTTCCAGCAGAAGACTTGGCATAGCACCAATTTGGGATAAACCTCACAGCTGCTTGCTAATGAAAGGCATTCCTTGAAATTGCTCTGGTACATGTAACTGTAACAAGCAAAGCAAGACTTCTGTTATGTCTTAGGATTTACAAAGTTGGTTTCTGTGAGTTCCAGAATACTTTAAATACAGGGCCTCATCACTCTGGGGAAGAACGTACCTCCACATACATTTATTTTGTGTTGTTTTTCTTTGAAGTATAATTTTTTTAAAAAGATTATTTGTTTATTTGACACACAGAGAGAGATCACAGGTAGGTGGGGGCGGGGAGTAGACTCCCTGCTGAGCAGAGAGCCAGACGTGGGGCTCGATCCCAGGGTCCTGAGATCATGACCTGAGCCAAAGGCAGAGGTTTAACCCACTGAGCTACCCAGGCACCCTTTAAGATTTTATTTGACGGAGCAAGCACAAGCAGGGGGAGTAGCAGAGGGAGAGAGAGAAGCAGGCTCCTCATTGATCAGGGAGCCTGACGTGGGGCTGGATCCCAGGACCCTGGGATCATGACCTTAGCAGAAGGCAGATGCTTAACCAACTGAGCCACCCAGGTGCCCCTGATTGGACAGTTCTAGACATTAATCAGCAGCGACCATGATAAGTGCGGTCACCATCTGTCCCCATACGTTATGACAATATTTTTGACTATATCCCCTAGGTTCTACTTTTATCTCCATGATATATTTTATATACCAATTCCAGTGGGTCCAAATGACTTATTGAATTTATTTTGTGGATACCCTAGGAATTCTTGAACCTCAGATTAAGAACTTTTGCTCTAGATCACCTTCAGTTTCCTTCTACTTCTAAAATTTTGCAAACAGATGGGTCTAGTCTTGTCTCTACCAGCAGTGGGGTAAACAGTCCCCTTTGCTCAGAGGCTTATCTTGGGGAGGTGTCCTAACTGCTTCTTTGGCTTTCACAAATGAGAACTGCCCCTTCTACTTGCAAGATCTGGGTGTGGATAGGTAACAAAAGCGCCCTAGCATTTTAGCTGAGTTACGTAAATTATTCATTTACTATGTTGTCAGTAACTTAGCTGAATTAAAGTATTTCTGAGTAATAGGTTGAGCCTTAGAGTGAGTTAGAATGAAATGTTTTGTTGAATGAAAAGGAGTAGCATTCTTTGTATATATAGTTTAGTAAGTTATTCCTCATTTTTAACTGATAGTTTTGTAGACTTGGGGTGAATTTCATGGACTTTTGTAGCCCATGACTTTGTGTTCATGAGACAAGGAGCCCCATCTGGGACTGGGACCTTCTGACATACTGTTCTCTGGCATGCCTGACTCTTTTGGTGTCAATTCAGTCTCTAATGAGCACAGTTAAACCCATTAGAGAACAAAATGATTTTAACATTGAGAGTAGTATCATGATGTCATGGAAGGGCTTTTTAACGGAGGAGATCTTAGGATGCATCCCACCGCCACTACTTGCTGTATAATCTTGGACATCCCACTGAACCTTCAAAAACAAAAGAATTGAGATAATTCATGTACTTTAACATTCACCTTTTATTTATTTCTTAATTAGTTAATTAATTAGAGCAAGTGTGGGGGTAGGGAGGGGCACAGGCGGAGGGAGAGGGAGAGAATCTTAAGCAGGCGCACTCCACACTCAGGTACAGCCAGATACAAGGCTCGATCTCAGGAGCCTAAGATCATGACCGGACCTGAAATCAAGAGTCAGACACTTAACGGACTGAGTCACCCAGGCACCCAACATTCACATGTAAAATAGAAAATTTATGGGTTTTAGTGTATTTAAAGATGTGTAACTATCATCACTAATTTGAGGACATTTAGGGTTTCTATAAAGAAACCCTAAACCCCTTAGCAGTAAAATCCCCATTTTCTCCTCTCAGCCCCTCGCAACTACTAATATACTGTCTCTATGAATTCACCTATTGTGGACATTTCGTATAAATGGAACCATACTGTATATGGCCTTTTGTGACTGATTTCCTTCACTTAGCTTAATGTTTTCAAGGTTTATCTATGTTATAACATGTATCAGTATTTCATTCCTTTTTATCAGTATTTTATTCCTTTTATGGATAACATTCCATTATAGCAATATACCACTTTTATTTATCCATTCTTCAGTTGATGGACATACTTTCTGGTTATGAGGAATATCGCTATGAATAGTCAGTCATATACAAGCTTTTGTATATACATAGGCTTTCTTTTCTCATAACTTGGAAGTAAAATTTCTAAGCATGTAGCCTTTTCGAAACTCAGTTTTTTTCCCTCTGTGATGTTGGGGTGGAATTATCTTCCCAACTTACCCTAAAATTCCTTTTTTTTTAAGGCAAGGACTAGAAGGACACCTGGATGGCTCAGTGGGTTAAGCATCTGCCTTCAGCTCAGGTCATGATCTCAGGGTCCTGGGATTGAGTCCCACATGGGCTCTCTGCTCAGTGGAGAGTCTGCTGCTCCCTTTGCCTCTGCTACCCCCTCTAATTGTGTGTACTCTCTCTCTCAAATAAATAAAATCTTAAATAAATAAATGCAAGGATTAGAAAAGGGCATCTCTAAAAAAAACCCACATCCAGATGATAGTTAATGTTGAAAGACTAGTGCTTTCTTCCTAAGATGAGTGAAACCAGGGAGAGTGTGCAACTCTTGCCGTGTCTATTCAACATTGTACTGGAAATACTCGTCATGGCAGTTAGGCAAGAAAATGATGTGAAAGGCAGGAAGGAGTAAGGTCTGTTGGCAGGTTATATGATTTTGTATAGAATCATAAGGAATCCACTAAAAGTACTAGAACTAGTAAACCGGTAAGAAAGGTTGTTGAATACAAAACCAATATGCAAAATTATTTTTGTATATTGTGTTTTATACACTTGCAATGACCCATTTTAAAATAAAATTAAGGAAAAATTTCATTTCTAATAGCATCCAAAAAATAAAGTACTTAGGAATAAATTTAACAAGAGATGTGCAGAACTTATGCATTGAAAACTTTAAAATACTATTGGGAGAAATTTTAAAATACCTAAATTAAGAGATAACCCATGTTTATGGGTTGAAAACTTAATAAGACTGCAACACTCTCCAAACTGATCTACATATTCAGTGCCATCCTTATCAGAATCCCAGCTGGCTGCTTTGCAGAAATTGCAAAGCTGATTTTAAAACTCATATGGAAATTCAAGGAACTTATTAGCCCAAGCAGTCTTGAAGAAGAACATAGTTGGAAGATTCACACTTCTCAATTTCAGAACTCACTACAAAGCAATAATAATCAAGAATGTGATACTGGTATAAGGATACAGTACAGAATAGAATTGATAGTCCGGGGATAAATTCTCACATTTATAGTTGATTGATTTTTGACAAGGGACCAAGACCATTAAATGGGAGTGGGAGAATAGTCTTTTCAACAAATGGTGCTGGGACAATGACATGTCCATCTGCGTGGATCCTTACCTCACACCATACACAAAAGAATTAAAATGGATCAAAAAACCCAAATGTAAGAGCTAAACCTATAAAACTCCAAGAACGCATAGAGGTAAACCTTTGTGATTTTGGATTTGGCAGAAGATTCTCAGAAACCAAAAACAAAGCAACAGAAGAAAGAAGATACACTGGACTTCATCAAAAGTGGTTTTAAACATGTAAGATGCTTGTCTACTCTTGTAATAAAAAATAGATGCCTGGGGCACCTGGGTGGCTCAGGGGGTCAAGCCTCTGCCTTCGGCTCAGGTCGTGATCTCAGGGTCCTGGGATCGAGCCCCGCATCGGGTTCTCTGCTCAACAGGGAGCCTGCTTCTCCCCGGCCCCCCGCCTGCCTCTCTGCCTCCTTGTGATCTCTGTCTGTCAAATAAATAAAATAAAATCTTATAAAAAAAATAGATGCCATTTTCGAGATTGGTACAGATCAAGTTTGATAACATGCCGTGTTTAGTGAAGGCTTGCACTGTTGGTATATGGTTTTTATATACACAGATAAGCAATTGCAAGAGTATTTGAGAGGATATATAAGAAACTGGCATTGGTCATTGTCTCTGAGGAATGGAATCGAGGTCCTAGAATGGGAGAAAGGTTTAGTTTTCTCCATGTTTTCAAGGTTTTGGATTTTGTTTTGCCATATGACGTACTGCCTATTCCAATAGTTCTCAAAGTACAGACCCGAGCCCTGTATGGCATCTGCATCACCTGGAACTTGTTTATAATAGAAATTCTCGGGCTCTACCTGAGACCCACGGAATGAGACCCTCTGGGCATATGGCCTAGCAGTTTGTGCTTTAGCAAGACCTCTGGGTGATTCTGATGTCTGCTTAAGCTTGAGAACCACTGCCTATTCAGAGAAACAAGAAGATGCAGACTACTTCCTCCATTACATCACTAAGGCAGCTTTAAAACCACCTACTGCGCTCCAAACAAGCTTCTAAGCTGGCTCTTTAACTGATCACACAGCATAGCCCAACTGCACAAGCAGAAGGATGACCAATAAGGACTTGGAAGTCACACTTGTGTTTTAAAAATTCATTACCTAAATATTTACAACTCTGTTTTTAAAAGCCCAGCTGCATACTGGATAAAATGGGCTTAGCTTCTGAGTGAACCTAAATTTACTCATCAGGGAAAGGTAATTTGCTGAGGGGTAAGGGTTCCATTTTTCTTTGTTTACCTCCATAATTATCCATAATCCAACCCCTGAGACAAGTCAGACTGACACAGTTGTCTTCCCCTTATTTTTTTTTTTTTTGAACCTCCTGCTTAAATGGTAGAAAATAAGGTTTGGAATTTAAACTTTCCACTTGTATCTCTGTGTTTAATTACAGTGTAAGGTATTTTCTTCTCTTCTTCTCCCAGATATCAGTGGGAAATGATGTTTCTGACCTCCTTGTCTTGTTTTAGGTACACTTACAGCATGTTGTCAGTCATAGGGATATCCTATGCCGTCTTGACCTGGCTCAGTCAGACACTGTGGATGCCCATTTATCCTCTGTGTGTTCTTGCTGAAGGTAAGAGTGACTTTGCATTATTGCTTCTGACAAAAACAATCTGCTTATAATGGTTCACTTAACTTTTTGATGATTAAATTACTATTTTTGCTACTGCTAGCGGACAGCTGACTCAATGGATCATTCCTGGCACACTTCCCTTGATGCAAAAAAGCAAAACATTAAGAAACAAAGTTAGAGGGGGAAGCAGCTTTGCACAGTAGACAAAATATTAGATGAGGAATGAAGTCATCTGAGTACAGGCCCTTAGCTTCATTAACTCACTGTATGAGTTTTGGGCAAATCATTTAACCTCTCTCAGTTTACTCATCCAAAAGGGGTTTAACATTTAGTGACTCAGTGATTTCTTTTTTTTTAAAGATTTTATTTATTTGACAGACAGAGATCACAAGCAGGCAGAGAGGCAGGCAGAGAGAGAGAGGGGGAAGCAGGCTCCCAGCCGCGTAGAGAGTCCGAGGTGGGGCTGATTTTTTTTTTTTTTTAAAGTATGCTCCACACCCAGGGTGAGGCTTGAATTCATGACCCTGAGATCAAGACCTGGGTTGAGATCAGGAGTTGCATGCTTAACCAACTGAGCCACTCAGGCGCCCAATGATTATTTTTAGTGCATAGAAATTCAGTTCCCCCTGGCTGGATTATCTTTCCTACTTAACTATCTACCATGCATCACACTGTCTGCCAGGAACAGTTAACTCTACGTTTAGATCAGTCATGGATTTCTCAGGAAAGCATTCCTCAACTTTCTCAACTAAGTCTGTTCCCCGCCCTCTGCCCGCAGTACAGCACCATGAATCTCTCTTTCATAAGATCTGTCTCAGGTGTGATTAGACGTTTGTGTGATTCTTTGAATAATCTGTTTCCTGTCTAGCCTCTAAGCAACTTGGGGATATGGGTTTGTTGTTGTTTCCTTGCTTCCCTTTTTCTCATGCACCCAATATATATGCTCAATAAACACTGAATAAATTATTGAACACAGTATGAACTCAGCTAGTTACTTAGCCTAAATGTAAACCTAAAACTTAAATAAAATTCATCAGTTTGCAAAAAGCTTGAGGATATTAGGGGAATATATGCTTCCTTCCGTAATGGATTTGGCAGACTGGTAAGGAACTTTCTGAAACATTAAAATTTTTGAAAACAGAAGGCATAAAGAAATTAAGAAAGCATATTATATAGTAACTAAGGGAAAACAT
This sequence comes from Lutra lutra, assembly GCF_902655055.1. NCBI lineage: Eukaryota > Metazoa > Chordata > Mammalia > Carnivora > Mustelidae > Lutra > Lutra lutra. The sequence continues at coordinate 47,062,411 of NC_062290.1, read as the reverse complement.
AGAAAAAGAAATTTAAAATAAAATAGTGACATTGGCGATAATCATAAAGTGCACATAGTTTTGTACCGATGACCAGAGAAAAATTTATAGTAAATCATATTAGGTAGAACTTTAAAATTTGTTTTGCTTTCAAAAGAATTACTAATTTTTAGAACAGACTAAGCCAAAAGAATTTAGAGAATACTCCTGAAAACTAAAAAAACTGGATTGCTCATTTCTTTGAGAATGAAATTCTTCACTCATTGAAACATTTATTAAGTAAATTGCTTTATTATATTGTATGAAAAATACCATAAAGAATATATTATAAAGGACTAAGGTAGAGACAGGAGTAATCTTTTCCTAAAAATAAAGGATGAATAACTATAGAAAACTTGTACATTCTCATTATTTGATAATGTTAAGCCTTCACCTTTCTGGGAAAGCCATGTTCCAGTATGTTTGCCATAAAACCCGTTTTGTTTTTTTTTTTTTGAAATTAGATTCATTAACTTATTCTTGTAATTAAAAAGTGAAGTGTATATGCAGAAAAGGAGTCTGGAAGCATATGTGACAAAATGTTAATAATTCTGGGTGGCAGAAAATGGGTCACTGCAGTTTAACCTTCACATGTTTCTTTATATTTTAAATGCCCTAAAGTATAAAAAGACGTGGTTAAGAAAACCTGGCTGAGTTTTGATGACTCTAATATTTTTAAATAACTATAGTTTCCCATCCAATAACATCAAGGACAAAAGCAAGGTGTGTAGACAGCGAGATCATCAGTTTATACCGATTAACTGCTAGAAACTTAGGCGCAGCATCTGGAAGTCTTAGACGGCAGGTCAGTTGCGGACCCTGTGGCCGAGCCACTCATCCTGCTCAGGCTAGCCCTAGCAGCCTTGGTTGCCCAACGTTTCTTCTGTCTCTAATTTTTTTTTTTTTATTTACAAATGATTTTAGACTTACAAGAAGTTACAAAAACAGTGTATTGTTCACGTGTGCCCTTTACCCAGCTTATGCTAACAGCATCTTACATAACCATAGTACAGTATCATTTCATAAAATATCATAAAAATCTGTATGTGAGATATAACTTCATAGAACCTCCTCTTTATTTTCATTGAAGTATAATTAACATCCAGTGTTATATTAGTTTCAGGTGTACAACATATTTTGATTCAGCAATTCCATACATTACTCATTGCTTGCCACAGTAAGTGTAGCCACCATCTGTCACTGTACAACATTCTCAGAGTATTACTGACTCCCTATGCGGAGTCTTTTATTTTTTATATTCCATATATAAATGAAATCGTATGGCATTTGTCTTCTCTATCTGACTTATTCCACTTGGCATAATACCCTCTAGGTCCATCCATGTTCTTGTAAGTGGCAAATCTCATTTTTTTTTTTTTTAATGCCTAAGTACATTCCACTGTGTGTGTATCTTTAACACATAAACACATCTACTTTACCCATTCATTCATCTATTGATGACACTGGGGTTGCTTCCTTATCTTGGTTATTGTAAATCATGCTGCAGTAAACATAGGGGTGCATTTATCTTTTCCAATTAGTGTTTTTGTTTTCCTTGGATAAATAACCAGTCGTGGAATTACTGGAGGATATGATACTGCTTTTATTTTTTTAAGCTAACACTGTAATTACCCATCTTATTAAGTAGTAATTTCTCAGAAGAAGAAATCTAAGACAAAATCTTAGGTATATTTGAAGCATTCACACATACAGTGCACTCGTGTCTATTCAACCTGAGGGTCTCTGTAAGACTGCTCAACCCATTCCTAATTAGTATTTGAATGTGAACTTTCCTAGTAAGTGTGAGTTCACTGGTATGGTAGTTCTATTTTTAATTTTTTTGGATGAACTTCCATACTGTTTACCTGCCCACCCCAGTGTATGGGGTTTCTTTTGCTTCCCATCCTTACCAGCATGTGTTTTTTGGGGTTGGTTTTTTTTGTTTGTTTTTTGTTTTTGGATACCAGCTATTCTGACAGGTGTGAGGTTATATCTCATTATGATTTTGATTTGCATTTCCCTGATTATGAGTGAGGTTGAGCATCTTTTCATGTGTCTGTTTGCCACCTGTATGTCTTTAGAAAAATGGCTGTGTAGGACCTCTGACCATTTTTTAATAAGAGAGTTAACCAACTGTCTGGTATTGAGTTGTGTAAGTTCTCCATATATTTTGGATTTTAACCCTTTGTCAGATATTTTGATTTCAAATATCATCTCCCATTCTGTAGGTTGCCTTTCATTTTGTTGATAGTTCCCTTTACTGTGCAAAAGCTTTTTATTTTGATGTACTCCCAAATAAGTTTGCTTTCATTTCCCTTGTCTGAGGAGACATCTATAATATGTTGCTAAGGGTGATGTCCAGATGACTGCTTATGTTTTCTTGCAGGAGTTTTATGGTTTTGGGGTTCACATTTAGGTCTCTAATCCATTTTGTGTTTAATTTTGTGTGGGTTGTAAGAAAGGGGCCCAATTTCATTCTTTTGCAAGCAGCTGTCCCAGGTTTTTTTGTGTTTTTTTTTTGTTTTTTGTTTTTTGCACCATTTATTGAAAAGGCTATCTTTTCCCCACTCTAAATTCTTGCCTTTGTGATAAACTGACTGTATGGGCCCGGGTTTATTTCTGGGTTCCCCATCTCCTGTTCCATCAATCTGTGTATCCATTTTACCATCCTTGGATTACTATGGCTTTGTCACGTATCTTGAAACTGGAATTGTGATACCTCTGGCTATGTTCTTCTTTCTCAAGATTTATCTATTCAAGGTCTTTTGTGGTTCTAAACAAATTTTAGGATTACTTATTCTTGTTCTATGAAAAGTGCTATTGGCATTTTTGTAGGGATTGCATTGAATCTACTTTGCTTTGGGTAGTATGGACATTTTAATGATAGTCTTCCCATTTGTGAGCATGGTATATCTTCCTATTTGTGTCATCTTCAGTTTCTTTCTTTAAAGTCTTATAGTTTTCAGAGTATAGGTTTTTCATCTCCTTAGTTAAGTTTTTTCCTAGGTATTTTATTCTTTTTGGTGCATGTATAAATGGTTAGTAGCATATAGAAGAAACATAACACAATTCTGTTAATTTTGTATCCTGCAAATTTACTGAACTTACTTATCAGTTCTAATAGTTTTTTGGTGGAGTCTATAGGGTTTTCTCTATGTGGTGTAGCATGTCATCTGCAAATAGTGTTAGCTTAACTTCTTCCTTGCCAATTTGGAAACTGCTCTTTTTTGTTTTTTGTTTTTTTTTTTAAAGATTTTATTTATTCATTTGACAGAGATCACAAGTAGGCAGAGAGGCAGGTAGAGAGAGGGGGGAGGAAACAGGCTCCCCGCCTAGCAGAGAGCCTGATGTGGGACTCGATCCCAGGACCCTGAGATCATGACCTGAGCCCAAGGCAGAGGCTTAACCCACTGAGCCACCCAGGCACCCTGGAAACTGCTCTTTCTTGTGTGATTGCTGCAGCTAGGACTTCCAGTACTCTGTCGAGTTAAAGTGGTGAGAGTGGGCATCCTTGTCTTGTTCCTGATCTTAGAGAAAAACCCGTGTTTCTTAAGCACTAAGTATGTTAGCTGTGGGTTTTTCGTATATGGCCTTTATTATGTTGAGATATGTTCCCTCTGAACCCATTTTATTAGTAGAGTTTTAACCATGAATGGATGCTGTATTTTATCAAATGCTTTTTCTACATCTATTGAAATGGTCCTATAGGTTTTATGTTTCCTTTTGTCAGTGTGATATATCGCATTGACTCATTTGCAAATATTTAATGACCCTTGCATCACTGGAATTAATCTCACTTGTTTGTGGTGAATGATCTTTTTTAATGTATTGTTGTGTACAGTTTGCTAATATTTTGTTGAGCGTTTTTGCACTATGTTTATCATACTGGGGTGTAGGGTTTGGTTTTGTTTTAGTTTAACAGTGTCTTTGGTTTTGAAGTCAGGGAAATGATGGCCTTATAGAATGAATTTGGAAGTTTCCCTTCCTATTCTGTTTTTTGGATAATTCTTTAAATGTTTGGTAGAATTCACCTGTGAGGCTCTTATGGTCCTAGACTGTTGTTTGGTGGGAGTTTTAGATTACAGATTCAATTTCTTTACTAGTGACTGGTCTGTTCAAATTTTCTATTTCTTCCTGAATCCCTTTTTTTTTTTTTTTTAAAGATTTTATGACAGAGAGAGACACAGAGAGGGAACACACGCAGGAGGAGTGGGAGAGGGAGGCTATCTGCTGAGCGGGGAGCCTGATGTGGGGCTTGATCCCAGGACCCCAGGATCACCAGAGCCAAAGGCAGATGCTTAATGACTTAGCCACCCAGGCATCCCTGAATCACTTTTGGGAGATGTATATTAGGATTATCTGTTTCTTCTAGGTTGTCCAATTTGTCAGCATATAATTTTTCATCATATTCTCTTATAATCCTTTGTATTTCTCTGCTCTCAGTTCTTCATTTTTAATTTTATTTTAGTTCTCTTTTTTCTGATGAGTCTGGCTAAAGAATTATCAATTTTGGTTATTTCAAAGGACCAGTTCTTGGTTTCATACATCTGGGGTTTTTTTTGTTTTTATTTTTTTAGTTTTTCAATTAATTCTACTATAGTCTTTATTATTTCCTTCCTTCTACTTTCTGCTAGCTTTGGGCTTTGTTCTTTTTCCAGCTCCTTGAGGTATAAGTTTAGATTATTTGAGAGTCATATTGTTTGTTGAGATAGGCCTGTATTGCTATAAATTTCCTTTTTAGGACTGCTTTTGCCACATCCCAAAGATTCTCACTGCAATGTTTCCATTTTCATTTGTCTCCGTGTATTTTTTTAAATTTTCTTTGATTTCTTTGTTGATGCATTCATTGTTTAATAGCATGTTGTTTAGCCTTCATGTATTTGTATCCTTTCCAGAGTTTTTCTTATAATTGATTTCTAGTTTCATATTGTCATGGTTGAAAAAATGCTTGATAGGACTTCAGTCTTTTTAAAAAAATTTTCGAGACTTGTGTTATGGCCTAACATTTGATGTATCCTGGAGCATGTTCTGTGTGCATTTTAAAAGAATGCATATTGGGGTTTTTTTGGTTTGTTTGTTTTTTTTAAATGGAATGTTCTGTATATATCTGTTAGGGCCCTCTGGTCTAGTTCTGGCACTCCCTTCTGGCCTGCAAAGTTTCTGCTGAAAAAATCAGCTGATAGCCACAGGGGATTTCCCTGTGGTTAATGGTTTTTTTCTTTTGCTGCTTTGAAAACTCCCTCTATATCACTGACTCTTGCCATTTTATTTATTATGTGTCTTGCTATGGACCTCCTTAGATTTATCTTGTTAGGAGCTCTTTGTGCTTCCTGAAATGTGATGGATAGATCTTTTCTTTCCCAGAGTAGGGAAGTTTTCAGTTATTTCTTCAAATAAGTTATCTACTCCCTTCTCTCTCTTTCTCCTCTTGGATCCCTCTAATGTGAATGTTGTTACTCATCACAATGTTGTTGAGTCCCCTTTACTGAACTCTTTTCTTAATTTTTTTTGTTTTTGCTGTTCACCTTGATTACTTTCCATTACCCTGTCTTCCAGATTGTTGATCTGTTCTTCTGAATCCTCTGATCTGCTCTTGATTCCTTCCAGTGTATTTATTTCATTTTTTGACTTCTTCAACTCTGTATTTTCCCTTTGTTGAAGTTCTGACTGAGATCATCCACTCTTTTTTCACATTCAGTGAGTATCTTTATGACCATTACTTGGAACTCTTTATCAGGCACATTGATTGTTTCATTTAGCTCTTCTACTGTGATTCTGTTCTTTCATTTGGGCCATATTCCTCTGTCTCCTCATTTTGTCTAACTCTGTGTTTGTTTTTGTATAGTAGGTGAGTTAGCTATGTCTCCTGGTCTTGAAAGTAGTGGCCTTATGTTGAAGGCGCCCTGTGGAGCCCTGTAACACAACTTCCTCTTGGTCTTCAAAATCAGGCACTTTGGGAATGTGCACTGTGTGGGCTAAACATGCCCCACTGTTGTGGCTGAACCACAGTTGCTTCCAGTTCAGCCAACTGCCATGACCCACTTTGCCTGCTGTAGGCACACTGGGCAGGGTTTGGTCCTTACACTGTTGAGAGGGCTGTTTGAGGCCTCTGTGACTAGTTGGTGGGAAGACCAGCAATCAGCCTAGGTGTCTGCAGTTAGCCTCACTGCCACATCTTCTGTTCCACCAAAGCAGAGGGCTTATTCCCCACACAGCCAGCTAAGAGCCTGGGCTGCTGAAACTGTGGGTGCACTGATTTGTGGGGCTTATTTCTTCCCTCCCCAGGGAAGGAGTCATTTTGGAGTAGCTTTGTCCCTGCCAGGGCTTTCTGCAGGGTGTGGGAGGCACGAGCCCCTTTGAGGGTTGCCTGCTGAAGGGGGCAGGTTGGATGGGTCAGGTCAGTCACATGGTGCTAGCAAGATAGTGTTAGCACTGGCTCCCCTAAGTGACTAGCCATCTAGGCTGGGAGAGGGGAAGAGAAGTAGCACCTGTCAGCACTTTTGTTCCCAGAGAAATCTCTTAAAGATCCTTGCCTTTCCAGCACATAACCCAAGACTAGTCAATAAATTTTCTTGACATATACCCCAGGCACTTTGCAAACTGCTGCTTCTGCACAGTGTCTCCGCCAAGTTATTTATTATGTTGGGTTCTTAAGTGAGGCGACTCAGTTTCCTATTGCCCTCTGGCTCTCCTGGCATTAAGCCTACTGATTCTTAACATTCCTGGATTTAAGCCCCACTGATTTTTTTTTTTTGAACTATAGGTGACACACAATGTTACATTAGTTTCAGGTGTACAACATAGCACTTCAACAACTCTGTTACAGTATGCTCACCACAAATGCAGCTACCATCTCTTACCATACAACAGTGTTATAATGCTATTGACTAGATTCCCTATCTTGTACCTTTTAGCCTTGTGACTCACTGATTCCATAATTGGAAGCTTTTATCTTCCACTCCTCTTCACCCCTTTTGCCCGAGCCCCCTACCCCCTCCTCTGTAGCAACCATTACTTCTCTGTATTTATGGGTCTGTTTCTCCTTTTTGTTCTTTTGTTTTTTAGATTCCATATATAAATGAAACCATATGGCATTTGTCTTTCTGTATCTTATTTCACTTAGCATAATATCCTCTAGGTCCCACCATGTTCTTGCAAATGATAACATCTCCTTTTTTATGCCTAAGTAATATTCCATTATATATATTTATGTGTGTGTGTGTGTGTGTGTACACACCACATCCTGATCCATTCAACTATTGATGGACACTTGGGTTGCTTCCATATCTTGGCTGTTGTAAATCATGTATCTTCTTGAATTAATGGTTTTGTTTTCTTTGGGTAAATACTGTTTTGGAATTACTGGATCATATGGGAGATATATATATATATATATATATATTTTTTTTTTAAACCTCCTTACTGTTTTCCACAGTGACTGCACCCATTTACATTCCTACCAACAGTGGAAGCAAGAGGGTTTCCTTTTCTCCATATCCTTGCCAACACTTGTTTGACAAGTGGGAGGTGGTATCTCATTGTGATTTTGATTTGCATTTCTGAGATGATTAGTGGTGTTGAACATCTTATGCCTTCTTCAGAGAAATGTATGCTCATGTCTCCTGTACATTTTCCAATTAAATTGTGGTTTTGGTATTGTGTAAGTTCTTTATATATTTTGAATATTAATACTTTATAAGAAAATTAATTTGCAAGTATCGTCTCCCACTCAGTAGATTGCCTTTTTGTTGTGTTGGTTTCCTTCATTGTGCAAAATTTTATTTTGGTGTAGTCCCAATAATTTAATATTGCTTCCGTTTCCCTTTCCCTTTCCCATATTTATGTTGTTAAGGGAAATATTAAAGAGTGTACTGCCTGTTTTCTTTGAGGAATTTTGGGTTTCAGGTTTAGGTCTTTAATCCATTGAGCTTATTTTTGTGTATGACATAAGGAGTCTAGTTTTTCTTTTGAATGTGGCTATTCAGTTTTCCTAGCATCATTTATTGAAGAGACTATCTTTCCCCCATTGTATATTCTTACCTTCTTTGTTATGACAAGATATATAGGTATGGGTTTATTTCTTGGCTCTCTATCCCATTCCATTAATCTATATGTCTTTTATTTTTTTTTTAAAGTAGGCTCCATGCCCATTGTGGAGCCCAGGGTGGGGCTTGAACTCACATCCCTGAGATCAAGACCCAAGTGGAGATCAAGATTTGTGTGCTTAACCAACTGAGACACCCAGATGACCCCTATATGTCTTTTTTTTTTTTTAAGATTTATTTATTTTAGAGCAGTGGGAGGGACAGAGGAAGAGAGTGTCTTAAGCAGACTCTGCACTGAGTGCAGAACCCAGAGAGGAGCTTAATCTCATGAACAGAGATCATGACTTGAGCCAAAACCAAGAGTCACATGCTTAACCGACTATGCCACCCAAGTGCCCCTTCATATGTCTGTTTTTGTGTCAGTAGTTTACTATTTTTGATTATGCTTAGTCATATATCTTGGAATATGCAATTGTGCTATATCTAGCTGTGTTCTTTCTCAAGATTGCTTTGGCTATTTGAGGTCTTTGGTGATTTTTTTTAACTTTTTTTTTCTTTTAAGATTTTTATTTATTTATTTGTCAGAGAGGACAAGCAGGGGAAGCGGCAGAGGGAGAGGGAGAAGCAGACTCCTCGCTGAGCAGGAAGCCCAATGTGGGGCTCAACTGCAGGACCCTGGGATCATGACCTGAGCTGAAGCCAGATGCTTAACCAGCTGAGCCACCCAGGCACCCCCAGGTCTTTTGTGATTCTGTACCAACTTTAGGATTATCTGTTCTAATTTTATGGAAAATGCTGGTATTTTGATAGGGACTGTGCTGAATCTATAGTTTGCCTTGGGTAATATGGACATTTTAGTGATGTTCTTCCAATTCATGGGCATGGCGTATCATTCCATTTGTGTCATCTTCAGTTTCTTTCATCAGTGTCTTAGAATTTTCAGAGTATAGGTCTTTCACCATCTAGGTTAAGTTTATTCCTAAGTATTTTATTCTTTTTGGTGCAATTGTTACTGGGATTGTTGTTTTCTTAATTTCTCCACTGCTTTGTTATTAGTGTATAGGAATGCAGCTGATTTCTGGATGTTAGTTTTGTATCCTGCAATTTTACTGCATTTGTACTGTTTTTTTTTTTTGTGACATCTTTAGGATTTTTTATATATAGTGTCATGTCATGTGCAGTAAGTTTAACTTCTTCCTTGCCAATCTGGATGCCTCTTACTTTCTTATCTGATTGCTGGAGCTAGAACTTCTAGAAACTATGTTAAATAAAGTGGGAGGAGTGGGCATCTTGGCTTTTCCTGATCTTAGAAGAAAAGCTCTCAGTTTTTTAGCATTGAGTATGGTGTTAGCTTAGGCTTTTTATATATACCCTTTATTATGTTGAGGAATGGTTCCTCTAAACCACTTGGTTGAGTTTTTATCATGAGTAGATACTGAATTTTGTCAAATGCTTTTTCTTCATTTATTAATCATGGATTTTATCCTTTGTTTTGTTGATCATGGTGTATCACACTGATTTGCAAATACTTGCATCCCCATAATAAATCCCACTTAATTATGGGAAAGATTATTGAATAAGTGTTTGCTAATTTGTTGAAGATTTTTGCATCTATGATCATTATGGATGATAGCCTGTATTTTAGGGGGAGGGGGTAGTAGTGTCTTTGCCTGGTTTTGATATCAGGGTAACACTGGCCTTATAGAATATATTTGGAAGCTTCCCTTCCTCTTCCATTTATTGGAATAAATTGCCATGAATAGGTATAAACTTAAATGTTTGTTAGAATTCACCTATAAATCCATCTGGTCCTGGACTTTTGTTGGGATTTTTTCAATTATCAGTTCAACTTCGTTACTAAGTATTAGTCTATTCAGATATTTTTAAGTTGCCCAATTTGTTGGCATATCAATTTTCATAAGTCTTATAATCTTTTGTATTTATATAGAGCAGTTATTATTTCTGCTGCTTTGTTTGATTTTATTTTGGTCCTCTCCTTTTTTCTTGATGAGCATGACTAGAGTTTCATTAATTTTATCTTTTCAAAGAACCAGCTCTTGGTTTTACTGGTCTTTTCTTGTTTTTCTTAGTCTCTATTTCCCTCCTTCTACTAACTTTGTATCCTGCTGATTTCTAAGGCTCCCAAAGATAAGCCCTACTGGTTTTCAAAGCCAAATGTTATAGGGACTTCTGTTCCCAGTGCAGATCCCTAATGCCAGGCGTCTCTGGTGTGGGGTGTGATCCCCTGGCTTCTTCAGGCTTGGAGTATCCCTCCCTTTTGTGGTGTCCCTCCCTTTTGTGGTTAGTCTGACCAGGACACCAACCACAACTCCACACCTCCTACCCTTTTCCATGTGACATTCTCTCTGCAGCTAGCTGTGGAAGGTGTGGTCTGTCTTTAGGTTGTTTTCAGAGTTGTATAGATGTACATGTCTATCTGTTATCTTGGGGCGTCCATGGGATGAGGTGAGCTCAGGATCCTCCTCCATCTTCCCCTGACTCTCTGAACCTCCGTATCTTTTTCTTTGACACCAGCCTCCCCCCTCAAAATGTTTTGGCTAACATTTCTCCCAGAGTTCCTCAGCATTCTTTAAATTTTCCTAGTGGGTAAGGAGGGAGAAGGAGCTCTTCCAAGGCCAGTTACACTGAGAAACTGTAGAGGAAAACCAGTTTCTTTACTGCAGAACTTTTCAGAATCTCTACTGTACTAATGTGTTTTGAAACTCTAAGAAGTAACTCTGTGCAGCATTTTTCAAATTCATTTGTTTGTGAGAAGGGGATATGTAGTGGGGGGATACCATTCTAAGAAACAAATTATTTCTCTGTAGGTATAACCAAGTATAAAATGGATATAAGTTCAAGTCACACTGCCATAACAGCCTTGCCAGTTGACTCAGCTCTAGCTTTAGCTAAAGGATTCAGCATCTGTCAAAACCATTATTATAAAATTCAAAATATCCTTGAGCTCTGTAGACATTTATATATACACACCCCTGTAGCAGTATGAGGGGAAACTTTCACAATTCCTTCTCTGTTCTTTCAACAGCATTTGCCATCTATCAGTCGCTGCCGTATTTTGAATCATTTGGCACTTACTCCACAAAGCTGCCCTTTGATTTATCAATCTATTTCCCATACGTGCTGAAAATATATCTCATGATGCTCTTTATAGGTAAGTGGCTTTTCTGTTTTGTTTCTGCATTCTTCCTGTGCTTTCTGGTTTGTGCTGCTATCTACTTTAACAGAAAGGTCTGTGAACATGGGAGAAACAGAGGAGGACACCCAGCACGGTGAATTAGACCTCGTTAGTAAAGCACCTAGAAGTTATAATGCTTTTCGCAGGGTATCACAAGATCAAGTATGTCACTGTTTTGCTGTATAAAGAATAGGTTTACAAGCAGGTAAAGTACCTGTATTGTGTAGGAATTTTAGAAATTTGACTCTGGATACAGGGATCTACAGAGAAAGCATAGATGTCAAATTAAGCAGGCTGGGCCATTTCTGGTTTTCCCATTTATATCTATTTGTTTCCTGTTTGTTTGGTTTTTTGTGCTAGCATTTCCCAGCAGGCACGTGGGAGTAGGTGCTAAAAACCCAAGAAAAATGTGTGGAACAAAAACTTAAGAGTCAAGAAAATTTAATTGGCAAAGGATTTCTGTGATTACATCTCACTTTCTGCAGCTCTGACCTTCACAAATCCCCAAGGTAGTTGGTCTAGAGTCATCGTCAGACAGATAGGAACAACGCATCAGCAACAAGACAGATGTGAAACTTCAGTGCTGGTAGAGAGCGCTACCCTCCAGAAAGGGAAACATTAATTCCTTGCCTTAAACAAAACAGGAGCGTAGAGGAGTTCGCTTTACTTCCCTTTCCTGGCCTCTTGTTTACATGGTCCTTCTTTGAGTCTCCCATGCAAGTGTCTTGTCCTTAGACTTCAAGCAGCACTCTGACTATATATCTTTCCAGAGAAATGGTTAATCAACCTTACTTACTCTTGCCACTTCCTTCCCTGTGTTAGGCATGTATTATACCTACAGTCATCTTTACTCAGAAAGAAGAGACATCCTCGGAGTCTTTCCCTTTAAGAAAAAGAAAATGTGAAGCACCGCATTCCGATGTGAGAGAAGGAAGGACAGGCTTGTGGACTCAGCTGCAACGAACAACACAGGAAGCAGCCTGCTGGAAAAATACCTGCTACTGGACACGGCTCCGCGACGACCGCCTTCTCCTCGAGCTTGAGGCCGATCGCAGCACTCTTATCCTTGCATGTTCCACGCAACCTACTTTACCAAAGCTGTGGATTTTATACAAGTAACTTTACATTGATTCTTTTCCTGTAAGGCAAATGAGAAATAGATTCACTGGAACGGATTTAATGAAATTGAGAAACCAAAGTTGTTAGCCGGGATTTTATCTGTTTACATCGTTTTCTTTTCACTTTGGAGTTTGCAAATAGCAACTCCACGGGAGGGCAACAATGTGAAATATGTGGCAGTTGTCTAGAATAACATTTTATAGACAGATGTCACCCTCACCAGGGCTCACCCCCATCTTACACATTAGACACGCTGAGAAAATTCTACATTTTCCAAGCCCTGAGAAAGTATTCATTAATATTTGGAGTTTGATGCCTTAAAAAGAGGAGACTGATGAAAACAGAATGGATCTTTGGTAAATATACAAATATTTATTTGATCCATATTCCTTTTCTGGGGCAGGGGTTGAAATCAGGCCATGTTACTTACCTTACAGGGACGCAAAAGGTAAAAATCTAGAGTAAATTATTTTAAAGGAGATAAGGCAGTTAACTAGTGATGTTTCAGATTACTATTGAATTATTGTTGCTAATCACTGTCACATAAGTCACAGAGTTTTGAAAACTGACTAATATCACTTCTGTATCATCAGTATACATTCACTTTTCTTGAAAGGAGTCTAGAATCTTATTATCCAGTAACTATATAAAAAGGTTACTAAATATTTTATGACATAAAAACTAGGTAGTAAAATATAGTTACAGAAAAATTGGTAACTAGGTAAAGATAACTGATACCTTTGAAAATTTAGTATCCTATTTGGGATTTTAAAATACTTAAAATTATCCTTCTAAAAAGCTACATCTTGAGATACCTGGGTGGTTCAGTCAGTTAAGCATCCGATTCTTGATTTTGGCTTAGGTTGTGGTTTCAAAGATGTGCGTTCAGGCTGCACATTGGGCTCCATGCGCGGCAGGGAGTCCGCTTCTCTCTCTCTCCCCCCTCTAAAAAAAATAAATAGGGGTGCCTGGGTAGCTCAGTTGGTTAAGCGTCTTTGGTTCAGGTCCTGATCTCAGGGTCCTGGGATCGAGCCCCGTATTGGGCTCCCTGCTTAGTAGGAAGTCTACTAGTCCCTCTTCCTCTACCCATCCCCCTTTCAAATAAATCTTTAAATAAACAAAATGTAGAAGCGCCTGGGTGGCTCAGTGGGTTAAAGCCTCTGCCTTTGGCTCAGGTCATGATGCCAGGATCCGCATCGGGCTCTCCGCTCAGCAGGGAGTCTGCTTCCTCCTCTCTCTGCCTACTTGTGATCTCTGTCAAATAAATAAAATCTTTAACAACAACAACAAAAAAGCTTTTTAAAAAAGCTTACTTTTCAAAATTAAAAAATACTGAAAGTTTTGGTGTACAAAGAGAACAAAATCCATTTGCAAACTGTAGGTGACTCAGTCAAGCTTCCTCTCAGTCAATATGGCTACGTAGATTGCTGAAAGCATTACGTGCATCACTAAAGTTGCAGAGTAAGAATTAGAGAAACTATATCGCACTGGACTATTATAAGAAATTAAAATCTTGTTATTTAATTTTTAAACCACATTACCATAAGAGCCTGCCTAGTTCTCAAACTAGACTAAAAAGCACAGTTTATAATTATGGATTGAAAATCAGGTCTCCGCAACAATTGTAACAAAGCTCTGTGATTCCTTTGGTAAAACACAGTCACAACTTATTATTACGGGTGGTTACCTGTATTCATAATTGAAAGAAAAATTTCATTAGAGGTTAGTGGACTTAAGGATGTCATTTCTCTTCCACTCAAGTTCATGTTCCCCAGGTTAAGAAACTTAGACAAGTAAACATCTACCTAGTTAACTGGATATTACCCAGATTGCAAAGTTGATTTTTTTGGCTGATTTTTTTTTTAAGATTTTTTTTTAAATTTATTTATTTGACAGAGAGAAATCACAAGTAGGCAGAGAGGCAGGCAGAGAGAGAGAGGAGGAAGCAGGCTTCCTGCTGAGCAGAAAGCCCGACGCGGGGTTCGAACCCAGGACCCGGGATCATGACCTGAGCCGAAGGCAGCGGCTCAACCCACTGAGCCACCCAGGCGCCTTTTTTGGCTGATTTCTTAAACTGTATGTCCATCAAATCTCTATTTCATTTTGTTCAGTGTTGTCAAAGGCTTGGTTTCTCAAATATAATAAATATAGATGAAATAGCAAACTGTTAGATATTTTAGAAGCATAACATGTAACTTTTAAAAAGATCTTTCTTAGGGCTCCTCGATGGCTTGGTCAGTTAAGTGTCTGACTTGATTTCAGCTCAGGGTCGTGAGATTGGGTGTGGAGCTACTTAAGATTCTTACTCCTTCCCCAAGCCCTTTTCTCTCTCCCTCTCTGTAAAACAAACCTCCCTCCCAACTTTCTTGGGACCTTTCAATGCCAAGTTCCATTGCCTCAAGTTCCTAGTAACCCAAGCTAAGGTGTAGTAATCAACATCAGCAGTGCCTCTGGGACTTAAAAGGGTAGGGTAGTGGGGGGTAAAACTGCTCTGAATGAGAACTACTTCGAAGAATTTCCTTACTCAGCAAAAGTCTGCCTAAAAAATACAACACACAGACACTGTAATATCATCAAAGTCCCTGGGTTTTTATGTTACCAAAATAGTTGAATGAAAGCAGTAACACTTCTGCCAAAAGTATCCATTCAATATTAATGTGTTTTCTTTCCCTCTAGTATGCTCTTCAAGAATCACACAGTTATCCTGGTCTTATGTTTTTGTTCAATAAACAGGTTAACGTTAGAATGAGTTGATTCTTAGTTGCTGCCTAAGTGTCTACCTTTGTTCAAGAAACACCTTGTGGGACGCCTGACGCACTGAAAGCACAAAATTACAAAACTTAACTCGGCTTCCTGCAAACATACTTGTTACCAAAAAATGTACCACATCGCACTGAAGCCCCCCGCCCCGCCCCCAAGAAAAACCATTTTGTTTTAGGATACCTTATTCTGCTTACCTTGAGCAAGTTGTCACCTCTAAGACTTTGTGTTTCTTTAAAGAGATAATGTAGCTGTAACATCAGTATATGAAATATTTCCACAGAGAATCTTACATTTATTGATGTACAAAGAAAACAGTTACATTTTATTGTGCTAAAGTATCAATGATTTAAAATGAAAATATGCTACAAATGATTTCCCCTTTCCCCCACATCTTCCTCTCATTGGCTTATTTTTCCTTTGTAAACATTTTTGCCCCCTTGTTAACTTTTACTTTCTACTTCCAGGTCTAATTGCTATGTTACCTTTCGATATGGCGCTCTTGCCAAGTATATTCCAGAGAGCAACAGTCCTAGGACAGGATGCCACCTAGGACCCAGACTCTTGGGCTCCACTGGGACCCAGGAACCTACATGTTGTCAGGCTGCTTAAATGCCCCTCCTACACACTACAGTTTAAGTATCTCAGCTTTGGACAGAAATCTAGAAATCTCCTAATTTATATAAAAGCCCCCATACAACGTAGCTTTCTCTGTTTTCAGGGAGATGACGGCATTTATGTTTGGTTTTTAAAGATGTTAAAGAGGGATTTATCTTTGCTAAGGGTAGCTAGAGTTTAAAACCTCAAGTAAAGGTAACCGTCAATTCCATATTGCAAATCAACTAGTGAGAACATGCCTTAATTCACCAAATAAACGTAGGCGTCCGCTGCGTACTTACTTTGTGGTACTCTGCTGAGCCACAGGGTCCTGTGAGCGAGAACGTGGCCTGGATGGAAGTAAGAGCAGTGGGTTTGATAGGAAATCCAGCTCCAATGTTTACTAAGTGAATGAGCCCAGGGTTCCTTTCCTTCACTGCCCCCACGCTGTTGTAAAGAATAAATGCAGTGTGGTAAACTAAACCTCTCTAAATGATAAAGAGCTACACAGAAGCAGGAAATTTGTAACCTGTTTCCTGGATGCATTAAAATTATCTGATGGTTTACTAATTTATATTTTCTGAATATAAATTCTGTGAGGGCAGGAATATCATGCCTTGTTCACTCCGGGCACATGGTGCACACTCATAATTGTGCAGCTCTGACTTTAGAGATTACTACCAGTACCTCCAGAAAAAGTCCTGTTTTAAGAAATCTATCAGATAGGGGTGCCTGGGTGGCTCAGTTGGTTGGGCCTCTGCCTTCGGCTCAGGTCATGATCCCAGGGTCCTGGCATCGAGCCCCATCTGGGGCTCTCTGCTCAGCGGGGAGCCAGCTTCCCCTCCTCTCTCTCTGCCTGCCTCTCTGCCTACTTGCAATCTCTGTCAAATAAATAAAACATTTTTGTTAAAAATATCAGATTGACTAGGTAATATCTCCATTGTATTTGATAACTCTCAAAGGGCAGTTCATATTTACAAGACACAAAAGGACTTTTTTGTTTTGTTTTTTTAGCTTCTCTAAGTATCCTTTCCTAATGTGCTACTTGCTTTTAGAATGTTTTAAGAACTGGTTAAATTTCCATTATCTTCCCAAGTCCTAACATACAGATCGCCAAGCGTTAGAACTATTTTCAGCGAAACATACGAAGGTGATAACATTTCTATTACATTTTAGAATTTATAAACCATATTTCTGTATCATTGTGAGATACAGGATACCTTCTGTATCCTGTATCCTTTCTCTTTTATCCTTGTGAGTTAAGTTATTCCTTGTATCCAAGAAACAAAACCAAAATCAGGGAGTCATCCCTGTCATTTTTACTTGGTTTAACGTCCAATAATTTAGCTAGAAATTATTTCACAAGTTCCTTATGTTTGACAAGAACCAGACGAGCTAAGTGGCAATTTTAAAGAATTCCATACTGTTTATGAAGATTAACACATTCCACGCACACTCACAACTTCATAATTACTATATATAGCATACATTTTTTTAAAAATGAGGCTCGAGAGTTTAGCATCAGTATAAAGCATTTCCTTCCAGGAAATATAAAAGCATATTACATCATCTAGGACCGGAGTGACGATGATACACATTTATACATAAAGATGACAGCATGAGGTGTTTTTCTGCGATGGTAGGATGGAGGATGGGAATTCTGGCCACATCCGGTCCCCTGGTTTCATCCGAAATGCCTGCAGCTGGGAATAGGCGTGTTGGGGCATCTCACTCAGACTCACCCAGAGGCCTCGCTCTGGCTTTAGTGAAGGCCCCCATCCTCCCAAGCCCAAGATCTGATCTCCCTTCGAAAACAGCAATTTATGAAAATGTTTACCAAAAGTTTAAAACTGCTTATTTTCAAAGTGACTAAGTTATTTTGAGATAGTAGTTGCGTCCCTAACAAAGTCTTAATCCTTTTATAATTACAATTTCGCTATCTTTGGTTAAAATCATTTCGAGTGAACTTCTGACCGTTACCTTCAAAAAAGGTCATTAGCATGTAGTTACTTACCATGGAGTCATTACATGACAAAACATAAAGATAATTTTAGGCCCTTGCACGGATCCCATCCCAACATCTGCTGCAAATGCACACTTTGCAAATCAAGAGTCAGAGTGTTCTGAGACACATAATAAGGCTTTAACCCCCACATGTTCATTTGTTAGTATATCCCAGCATGCTCTTTGTCTTGGCAACTTGTGATTTCAAAATCCAACGGAAGATGACTTGTGAAAAGGAAGTGTTTACATACATAGTTTGGAACATCTGGTCTAAAAAGGCAGAGATTTCTGAGAAAATAACAATTCTGACCTGAAGTCATACAGGGAACCAAGAGAAAGAGTGTTATTATTCCAGTGACCTAATATATTAGTGTGTTTAGATTTTAGAACCTTTAGGTTTTGAAATTTACATTTTTTTTTTTAAGAGAGAGAGTTTGAGCGATCAGGAGAGGGACAGAGGGAGAGGGAAAAAAAAAAATCTCAAATAGCTGAAAGCCCTGCGTGGAGCCCTGCTTGGGGCTTGATCTCACGATCCTGAGATCATGACCTGAGTCAAAATCCAGTCAGTCACTTAACCAACTGAGCCACCAGGCACCCCTAGCACCTTATATTTTTGACTCTTCAGAGATGACCATGAAGAGGAAAATCCTACAAATCTTAAGCTCAAGACCCCCGAAAACAAAAACAGGAGGGGGGTGTTGTGTAGCTAGGGAAGAAGGGATACAGATAGATTTTGTACTCTTCTGTTTTCTTGTCAAGGGCAGGAGCAGGGACAAAGTTTGAATGGGAAGAAACCAGGCTGAGGAGAAAAGGGCAGGCTGGGTTTAGAAGCTGGGCCTGATCCTTCATCCCTTCCTCCAGCACTAGCAAGCTCTGCCTGCCGACCCAGGGCGGAAGCGCAGACAGGCTCCTCAGTGCCCACTTCCCCTTCGCTGCTCTTCTTCGCCACACATGTCTGCAAGCCGGCCCAGGGATTTAAGTCCTTCAACTGGCAAAGACCTGTTCCTTAACACTACAACTCCTCAACTTCCCAGTTCCAGCAGCTTATTAACATGAGGCAGTGTCCTTTTCTGATTTGGGGTTTTCTAGTTGACATACAACATTCTATTACTTTCAGGGGTCAATACAGGCGTTTGACAATCCTATATGTTACGCAACGGGCACCACGGCTAAGTGTAGTCACCATCTGTCACCACCATTATTTCGATATTATTGACACTATTCCCTGTGCTTCAGGGTTCTCTCTTTTGTCTGATGATAGCAATCTCTGTGACGCATGCGTGAGGCTTTCTCCTTAATAGGAGTTTTCATCTGAAAATGGGCACTAAATGCCCGGATACAGCAGAAAGGGCACTGGACCTGGGGCTTTAAGGTTTTGGCATTCTAGGTAGCTCTGCCTCTTATTAGATGTATTTTCTCCACTTTAAAATAGAAATGCGTCTTCGCAGTCTTGTTGTAGGAGTGAAATAAGATAATACAAGTGAAAGTTCTGGTGAACTTACCGTCTGGCACCTAACGATAAATGTGAGATGAATTTCAATCACCGTTTGGTGGGAAGTAAAACAAAGCGCATGCAGTGGGAAGGAAAGAGAAGCTGGCTGCTCCCAGAACATGTTCGGCTGCTTCCCTCAAATTCATTTCCCTCTAGCCCGGCCTCTGAGGAGGTAATAAAAATGAAATGTTGGCCCTGCAGGTGACTCCCTGAGAGCTCGCCCTCCCTTCCCTTTTCCGTGAGCATCTCGGCGTCGAACTGAAGTTCAGCAAAAGAAAAAACGGAGTGTGGATTACACAGTGAACCACAAATATCTGAAACCTGGAATCATAAATCCATATATTTGGAAAATAAATCGAGGAGAGCTATTTTTAACCTAAGTCATCGGCGGGTTCACTTAGTGACAACATGGATGTATGTGTCACATGGGAATAATACTGAAGGTTCTACAGGGCTTTTAAGGACCAGGTACCGCTATGGCCTGGAAGACACAAAGGAATATTATTCCAGTGGCACAACCTTTCTTCCCAGAGACCCTGTATATACACAGAGCCCTGGCAGTGCTCTCCTGTGCCCGGTTTTTAAAGCCCGCCCTGATGAATGCCTGCGCAAAGGAAAAACGAGCAGCAAACAGGTCGAATGCGGGCTGATGCTCACACCTTTGGGTGAGCTGCTATCCCAGGGGACACTGTCACAGATTTCATTTACTTGTCATTAGGCCAGCAGTCGCCCTGCTTGAGACAGAGATGTGTGCTTAACAATAAAACACATTGTTCTTTCAAGGAGGTATCCGCCCAGCTTTCCACCATCTTCCTCCTGGAGGAAAGCCAGTTCAGGTAGGACTGAGGACCGGTCAATTAGATTAGCCCAACTCCCAAGGCCCACATAGTTGTGCAGGGACTCTCACATGACCCACGCAGAACCAGAGTCCTCTCCAGGTTGCTTCTGCCACACCCACAAGCAAAGATGCCGTTCCTTCCCTTTGAGGTGGCTGGTCGCCATCCTACCAACTACGAGGAGTGCTCCTGTCTATGCCCCTAATGGCACCACCCACTGGATGCAGCTGACTGACCTGTTCAGATCTACTCTTGAACTTTTTGGCTTATGACCCAATATTCTCTTCCTTGGTTGGAGCTATTTTGAATTGGGGAACTTTCAATTGCGTTCAAGAGGCCCAAGCATAAGCAAATTACAGCCACCACTAATGAATCGGATTTGGCTAATGTTCAACACACAGCATACTTATTGTTTAAATGTGGACAGCAGTTCCAAGACTGCTTTATCTATAAACATAAGAAAATACTGAGTCAGAGAATGTCCTCTAGAAACTTCACGGGAAATCAATCGTGATGCCACTGTCACCACTATAGTTTCGCTTTGCTAGCAAAACCTTCCCCATGCCTTAAGACAAAGAAGAAACATGCACGAAATTCACAAGATTATTTTACTAGAATTTAGGGGGAGTAGATAATGTAGTCAAGTTTTCACAAAGAAAATCTTCAGGTTGAACTCCAGCCAAATAAAAGAAAATTCAAGTTCTAGTTTCGTTCCCAATGGGCCTGGGCATTGAAGCAATGCCCCCTTCTCTTGGCATGTACCTGTCGAAGGGTCAGTTTTGTGTCCACCTTTTCATGCCCCTTGACCCTCTGCATCATGACTTGGCGATCCCAGGCATGAATTCTGAAAACCTTCTTCCATTTCTATGGTTTTCCTCACTCAGCTGAGGAGGCTGCTGGCTACCCACGAAACTTCACCAACCATAGGCTCTGGTCCACACAGCTTTCTTCTTAAACTCTGGGAGAACTCTCAAGGACAGCAGGGTGGCTAAGGGGACAAAAAAAAGTAAAGTGAACTGTTGCATTTGGTGAAACTGCACTTGAAAAGGTCATTTAGATGGAAAATGTGTCAGAACAGAACTTGGCTTTTTCTTACTTGGCTCATCTTCAAGACTGAGAACTCCCATCAAGCCTTAGGCAGAATTTGAATAGTAGAACACGATTAATAAAATCTGGGGGAAAGGGTTTCTTTGTTGTTAAATTATTCTGCAACCAGTTAACAGGAAATTCTGCAGAGTTTAACAAAAACTGACTTCTGGGATGCTGGTTCTTTTCTTTATCTGGGTGATGATTACATAGGTGTGTTCCCTTTGTAAAAAAAAGCTACTTAATCTGTGTATTTTTTCTACACGAATGTGATTTTTCCATTAGGAGTTGGTTAAGAGGTAAAAAACAAAAATAAAAAACTGATCCTGCAACGAAGTTAGGTCCTTGCGGCTCAGTGGAGCGGGCATGACTGTGCTAATCTGTATTCAACTACATGCTTTCAAGTCCACACCTTTTCTTATTCATCACGGGTCCCTCAGGGATCAATTTAAGGTAGGCCAGCTCCGTGTAATTCCACTAGGTCACTCATTATAGATCTTATTTTAGGATATTAATATAAATATATTGAGATGTCATTTAAAATAGGGAGGAAATGTAGAGAAGCCAGTAACACAATTCTTGTGTGTGACTCTAATAAGCCTTTGACTATCTAATCAAGTGAACGTGTACTTCCTTGACCCAAATAACTATTCTCCAAATCAGAATCAAGTTGTTTGCTATCTTCGTGACCTAAAACACTGTATGTTTGGAGCAACCGATGGTATTATAGCTGTATGGCCATTAAGAATGAGTTCAATCTTCCTGAGGCAAAGAAAAAAAGAAAATCCTAGCAAGTCTCTAGGGACGGATCAAGTAAAGGTAGGTCAGACCACTGCCCTTTTGCCCCGTGAAGTTCTGTACTTGATCACAATCCACTTCTTACATATGCCCTTCAATATGTGGGGGTAGGGAGAAGGATCACAACCAACTGGTTAGGGAATTCTTACTTGTTTGCAACCAAAATATCATACCATACTTAGAGTAAAATATAGTCATCCTAAGACTCCAGGTTGGCCAGATAAATTACCACACGTGTAGGCCAGGAGAATCACTCTCCCAAGCTAAGACTTTCCAGTGCACTATCTTACAGTATACCGGGGTTCATCTCACCAACAGCCACTGGTTGGACCAGACTTCTGAGCCCTAAGACACAGATGACAGTACATGCTGTCTCAGGCCACAGAACCAACGCCCAACAGACTTCTCAGATTTGAGGAAAATAATGTACGTAATTTTCAGAGGTAGGTATTCTATGTTTGTGGTTCCTATAGTCATAGTTCAACAGATCAATAGAGAAGTATAAAAAGCACAAAGACTATTCAAATGCCTGAAAGCATGAGAAATGTCCAATTCCCTTGGCAAAATACCATGCAGCTGTTACAAATACTATTAAAGAAGCCAATATAGGAATAGTTAAAAGGCTTTAAAAATAACTTTTAAATAAAAAAGGCAGTGCTTAAAGTATCTATGTCTATTTTTTCAGGTGCTTAATGATTTATAAATATGTTAGAACAACACTCACACGCGGAGGGGCAAAAACTTCTTAGGAAAAAATTATCAAAATTGCCACTGTGCAATGGGACTCTGGATTCCTCTCTGCTCTTTCCTGAATTTTCTAAATTTAAATTAAAGTGATAGTTTGCCATCATAATAAAACATTTAAAAACTATTTAAATAAAAGTTAAATTTAAAGGCATGGAACTCTTTTTAAACCCACTTTCTGCTTCAAAATGCCACATAATGGCAGCTCCAGATTACTTCTCTACCCCGAATTCAGACGAACCCTTTCAGGAGCCAATATACAAGAGATTGCTATTTCCGCAGCAAAGGCAAGCACAGGGGGCCTTCGCCTCTGTTGGGCTTGCAGCACGGAAGTCATACCTTTTAAAAGATCCCTGGATTTTGCTGAGAGGCCTTCTTTAGGGCTTTCCATGATGCCGAAGAGCCAGTCAATGAACTAGGGTGAAAAAGAAGAGCAGTGTCAGTGAAGACAGTCGCACTATCAGTACAAGTGCGATCGGTCCCTTGGGTCCGACCATGCAGAGCTGGCAGACTGGCGATGGGAAGACCATGCCTAAGAGACGGGGAAGCTGGACACAGCTCCCATTCAGCCAACGACCCAGCCAAGTCAAAACCCCTTTCTCAGCTACATACCCTGAGGCTGCTGTGGATTTTTTTTTCTTTAAGATTTTTATTTATTTATTTGACAGAGATCACAAGCAGGCAGAGAGGTAGGCAGAGAGAGAGGAAGGGATGCAGGCTCCCTGCCGAGCAGAGAGCCCAATATGGGGCTCGATCCCAGGACCCTGGGATCATGACCTGAGCCGAAGGCAGAGGCTTTAACCCACTGAGCCACCCAGGCGCCCCCCCTGCTATGGATTTTAACAATGAGGCAGACATGGGCCCAGTGGGCTTCTGGTGTGCCATGAACTTCCTCTCTCATCACTCCGAGAGCACAGACAGGTTAAGAACCTTGTCCAAGTCCACTCCCAGTGAATGGCAGAATCTGGATTTCAGCCCGGGTACACCTGACTTCAGAGCCTCGCGAGCCTTCCTTGTCTCCGGCTGCCTGACACTGCAGGCATCTAGGCCCAGGCTCACAGGGTGGGTGGTAAAGAAGGAAACACATCAGACATAAGCCCGCATTTCTAAAATCAGATATTCTGTAGCTGAGAACAATTTGTGCTCAAGTGGAATTGAAACAGGAAGTTAAAATGCAAGAGAAAGGCATAAAGTAATTTACTAGGTAGAGCCAAGTGTGTTAACTGCAAATAAATCCTACAAATGAGGTAGAAACTCAGACTACTCAGGAGTTTGACTGATCTCCCAGGGTACAACCAAAATTGGTTTTGAATTAGATGGAGGGTAATTTCATTAATGACTGAATGGTCCACTCTCGACTCACTAAAAAACACATACATTAGTCATAGGTACTAGGTATTTTAACTTGGGATGTAGAGACTGGCTTGCAAGAAAGAGTCAGAAAATATTCCTAATTCTCTGCTTTGATTAAATTAAAACATTTTTTTCTCCATTTTGTTTTATAATATCTGACTGGTAAGAAAATAAATCAAGCACTACAAATACCTAACAGACACAGATGTCTGTACTGTCATCCATGGTGATCATGGTATCCCAGGCCAGGAAAAAACACAAGGGGATAATGCATTTGAATCGATTTTGATTTAAAATGAGATGGAAAAAACAAAACCTGGGACAATATGAATGCTTAAGAAAGCAAAGGCCTATTAATTGAGTTGCTTAGTGGAGTTGTGCAGGGCTAACCTGTGGGTCCATAGTTCGGAAATATTTTAAAGACTAATGTTCGGATTTTAACAATAAGCTATAAAAAGCTGGCGTTAAGCTTTCAACCTCATAAAAATCCAGTTGTCATTAAACGGGACTCAAAAAAGAATCTTTCAATCAACTGTCTTAAAGGCTGTTCAGAGCCATGGAATGAGAAGCAGAGGAAGCTATTTCCATATGCTCTGCACAACAGCTAGCTGTCTGGGGAAACTCAACATTAAAAATCAAAAGGTGCTTCCTACAGTCTGGATTTTCCGGAGGGCTAGGGTGATGACCTCGACAACTTTCCCCATGTCGTCGAGCACAGGCTGGGAGCAGGGTGGGCCCCTGGAATGTGGCTATAGGACCAAGTTTGCTATGAGGAACCCCAATTGGGCTACGGGAATGGGGCTGCTCCAGATGCCCGTTTCCCTGACCTACCCCCGGGGCATGAGGGATCGTTCCCAACCTTCCAGCTTTGAACTTGCCTTCCTATCTGTCCTCACTCTGACATTCTGAGCACTTGGAGCCTCACTCATCCCTTCACCCCCAGGATCAAGAACACATGTGCCTTCCGAATCCCAGGGCAAGTATAAGCTCTTCTTTCCGCCTCACCTCCAGCTGTAAGCAAGTTGTTGCTGTTGTCATTGCTGTTTTTGGCCACAATCAGCCTCATTCTCTGAGGCTCTGCATCCGGCTGCGATTCGGGGCTGAGGATGAGAGCCCGTGGGGTGATTCCAGTTTTACTTAACTTCCAACCTCAATTCTACCGCAGAAATCACGCAAGAGAAGATGGCGGCCTGCCCTGACATGCAAGAGGATGCCAACCTCACCTTCTGGGTCTGTTCCTTCCATGGTTCTTTCTGTAGCAGGAGAGACATGCTACTGGGAAGGAGAGTGAGGGCCTCCTGCAGAGCGACCCTGTGCAGTGGACTCTGGCCAAGGAAGCTCGAGGTTGACCCAGCTGGGCCATTTTCCCGATGCCATGGCAACCAGCTGGCACTGAGGCCGAGGAGGAGCGGGGCCGCATGGTCTGCCCATGTCACCACTGCGGCGGCAAAGAGCAGCAACAAGAAGTCCACAGCCTACAAAGGAAATGGAAACAAAGTTAGGTCACAGGTTTTAACAATTCAGAGTAACACATGTTCACACACACAGCCCCTCTCAGGATGATGCAACGTTATCTTCCCCTTCACCCCAGAAAGGAAACGGACTGAAAAGAAATTCCATTTCCATGCCTAATGAAGAGACATTTCAGGGCTCCAGAAGGTTTTAGGAATCCTCTTTGGTAAGACAGAAGCCACAACAGTTTCATTATTATTACTCCAATAATGCAGGAGAAACCTTATTTCATTCCTAAGCACACTGAGATCCAGATCCTCCCCTGTTCTGGTGTTTCCAGCGAGATTAAAGAATTCGTTAGGAGTGTAGGGAGAGGGATACTTACAGTTATTGTTATGTGGCCAAAATGGATTTTTAAAAAGAGGTACAGGTCTGATACTACTTTTGAACAGTAACAAATGACTCTCCCCAGGCATTTTCTTTTTCTGTTCTCATTATCTAATCAAAACATTTGGGAGGCGAACACTTGATTTTTGTTCCCTTAATGCTGAAACGTAAGCATGAAGACAAACTACCAACAAGCATTCTTGGAATAAGGGAGTCAGTCACAACAAATCATTAGGCATTTTTTTTAAAACAATTTTTTCAGTATGCTCTACCATGAATTCAAAGAGACTCACCAGGGTCTGGCTCCTGACCTATAGTTATAATTCCAAGAATTTGTTTAAGTTTTAATTCCAGTGTGGCATTAGTTCAGGTGTAGGACACAGTGATTCAACAACTCCATGTCTTACTCAGCTGCTCTTCAAGTGTCGTCTTAATTCCCTTCACCTATTTCACCCATCCCCCACCCCTACTCTGGTAACCATCTGTTTGTTGTCTCCAGTCAAGAGTCTGCTTTTTGTTTTGGTTTGGTTTGTCTCCTTCTCCCCACTTTGTTTCTTAAATTCCACAAATGAGTGAAATCATATGGTATTTGTCTTTTTCTGACAGGCTTATTTTGCTTAGCACTTCTTCTCTAGCTCCATCCATGTTGCTGCAAACGGCAAGATTTCATTCTTTTTTATGGCTGGATAGTGTGTGCGTGTGTGTATATATATATATACATACATACGTATATACATATACGTATGTATGTATATATATATATATATATATATATACATCTCATCTCTTCTTTTTCATTCACCTATCACTGGACACCTGCGTTGCTTCCATACTTTGGCTAATGTTGATAATGCTACTATAAACACAGAAGTGCATATACCCCCTCTGAATTAGTGGTTTTGTAAATCTTTGGGTAAATACCCAGTGATGTGATTATTGGATCACAGAGTACTTCTATTCTTAATTTTTTGAGGATATTCCATACCAACCTTACAATAACTACACTAGTTTGCATTCCCACCAACAGAGTGCAAGGGTTCCTTTTTCTTCACATCCTCACCAATGTTTGTTGTTTTCTTGAGTTTTTGATTTTAGTCATTCTCACAGGTGTGAGGTGATATCCCGTTGTGGGTTTGCTCTGCATTTCCCTGATGCAGAGGGATGTTGAGAATCTTTTCATATGTCTGTTGGCCATCCGTATGTCTTCTTTGGAGAAATGCTGGTTCATGTTTTCTGCCCATTTTTTAGTTGGATTGTTTGGGGTTTTTCTGGTGTTGAGTTGTAGAAGTTCTTTATATATTTTGGACACCAACCTTTTATCAGGTATGTCATTTGCAAATATGTTTTCCCCTTCAGTAGGTTGTCCATTAGTTTTGTTGATTGTTTCCTTTGCTGTCCAGGCGCTTCTTATTTTGATACAGTCCCAATAGTTTATTTTCGCTTTTGTTTCCCTTGGCTCAGGAGACGTATCTAGAAAGATGATGCTGTGGCTGATATCAGAGAAATTACTGCCGGTGCTCTCTTCCAGGATTTTAATGGTTTCCGGTCTTACATTTAGGTCTTTAATCCGTTTTTTTTTAGTTTATTTTTGTGTTTGGTGTAAGAAAGTAGACCGTTTTCATTCTTTTGCATGTGGCTGTCCAGTTTTCCCAACATCATTTGTTGAAGAGACTGTCTTTTTCCCATTGCATATTTTTGCTCCCTTTGTTGCAGATTAATTGACCATAAATTGTGAGTTTATTTCTGGGCTTTCTATTCTGTTCCATTGATCCATGTGTCTATTTTCATGCTAGTACCATACTGTTTTGTAATTACAGCTTTGTAATATAACTTGAAGTCTGAAATTGTGATGCCTCCAGTTTTGTTTTTCTTTTCAAGACTGCTTTGGCTATGCAGGGTCTTTTGTGGTTCCGTACAAATTTTAGGATTGTTTGTTCTAGTTCTGTAGAAACTGCTGTTGGTATTATGATAGGGATTGCATTAAATCTGTAGATTACTTTGGATAGTATGGACCTTTTAACAATATTTGTTAAAGTCCGTGAGCAGGGTCTGTCTTTCCATTTCTCTGTGTCATCTTCATTGTCTTTCATCAATGCTTTATAGTTTTTTGCGTACAAGTCTCTCACCTCCTTGGTTAAGTTTATTTCTAGGTATTTTGTTATCTTTGGTGCAACTGCAAATAGGATTCTTTCTTTCTTTCTTTTTTTTTTTAGATTTTATTTATTTATTTAACAGACAGAGATTACAAGTAGGCAGAGAGGCAGGCAGAGAGAGAGAGGAGGAAGCAGGCTCCCCGCTGAGTGGAGAGCCCGATGTGGGACTCGATCCCAGGACCCTAGGATCATGACCTGAGCTGAAGACAGAGGCTTTAACCCACTGAGCCACCCAGGCGCCCAAATAGGATTGTTTCTTTTTTTTTTTTTTTTTTTAATATTTTATTTATTTATTCGACAGAGAGAGAGAGATCACAAGTAGGCAGAGTAGCAGGCAGAGAGAGAGAGAGAGGAGGGGAAGCAGGCTTCCTGCTGAGCAGAGAGCCCGATGTGGGGCTCGATCCCAGGACCCTGGGATCATGACCTGAGCTGAAGACAGAGGCTTTAACCCACTGAGCCACCCAGGCGCCCAAATAGGATTGTTTCTTAATTTAGCTTTCTGTTGCTTCATTATTGGTGTATAGAAATGCAACAGATTTCTATACACTGATTTTGTATCCTGCAACCTTACTGAACTCACGTATCAGTTCCAGCAGTTTTCTGGCAGAGTCTTTTCTATACATAGTATTATGTCATCTGCAAAGAGGGTAAGTTTTACTTCTTCCTTACCAATTTGGATGCCTTTTATTTCTTTTTATTGTCTGACTGCTGTGGTTAGGACTTCCAGTACTGTGTTGAATAAAAGTGGTAAGAGTGGACATCCTTGTCTTGTTTCTGACCTTAGCAGAAAAGTTCTTTTACCCCCCACTGAGTATGATGTTAGCTGTGGGTTTTTTACATATCAATTTCATTGCTGGTAATCAGTCTGGTAGGACTTCAATTTTTTTGCATTTATTGAGAGTCGTTTTGTGGCCTTCTTTTGAAATCTGTCCTGGAGAATGCTCCATGTGCACTTGAAAAGAATGTGTATTCTGCTATTTTAGGGTAGAATGTTCTGAATATGTCTGTTGAATCCATCTGGCCCAGTGTGTCATTCAAAGCCTTGGTTTCCTTGTTGATTTTCTATTTGGATGATCTGCCCATCGATGTTAAGTGGGATGACCCTAAAGTCCCTTAATATTATTGTATTGCTATCCATTACTTCCTTTATGTTTATTATTAACTGTTTTATGTATCTGAGTGCACCCATGTTGGGTGTATAGTTACAATTGTTATATCTTCTTGTTGGATTGTATGCTTTATGATTATATAGTGTCATTCTTTGTCACTTTTCTCTTTCCTGCTCAGCTTGATTACTTTCCATTACTCTATCCTCCTCCCGGGTTGCTGATTCATTCTTCTGCTTCCTGTACTCTGCTATTTATTTCATATAGTGTATTTTTTATTTCATTTGTTTTTCATTTGTATTTCATTGCTTTGATTCTTCTTTATCTCTTTGTTAAGGGTATCACCGATGTCCTCCCCTCTTTTCTCAAGTCCAGTGAGCATCTTTATAATCATTACTTTAGGGACACCTGGGTGGCTCAGTGGGTTAAGTCTCTACCTTTGGCTCAGGTCACGATCTCAGGGTCCTGGAATTGAGCTCCGCATCGGGCTCTCTACTCAGCAGGGAAGCTGCTGCCCCGCCCCACCGCCTGCCTCTCTGCCTACTTGTGATTTCTCTGTCAAATAAATAAAATCTTTAAAAAAGTTTATAATCATTACTTTAAATTCTCTATCAGGCATATTATTTATCTCCATTGTGTTTAGGACCCTTACTGTGGTTTTGTCATGTTCTTTCATCCGAGATATATTCCCCTATCTCCTCATTTTGTCTAACTCTCTGCATCTGTTTCTGTGTGTTAGGAAAGTCAGCTATGTCTCCTGCTCTTGAAAGTAGTGGCTTTATGAAGAGGACCTGTGGTGCTCTTCAGGGCACTTTCCCCTGTTTACCAGAACCTGGCGCTTCAGGGGGGTCTCCTATGTTGTTAGTGGGCCAGGCTGGTGCTGCCTTGTGCTTGAGTTGAGCCAGACCAAGTGTTTGGCAGAGATGCAATAGCACCAAACCATAGAGCACCTTCCCTGAGTTGTACCCTGAGAAGCCTTCATTGGTGGGCAGGGCCCACGATCAGACGAATTGTCTGTCCCCAACCCATGGTGGAGGCCAAAGCCTGACCAATGTGGTGCTTATCTTTCTCTCTCCCCAGGACAGGAATCACTTTGGCGTGGTGCTGGTCCCTGTCCAGGCTGCTAGCACACTTTTCTTGTGGCTTGTGCTTCGGTTTGAATGGGCTTTGGCCAAGAGCATATTGGAGGAGGAGGATCTGCCATGTGCTCAGGAGGGAGGTATGCAGAGCCCACAGGTTTGTGCACCAGGGAGAGGGGACATGACGCTACCTCTGAGACCACAGTGGCTGGGCCAATCCATAAAGCATACAGGGGTAGGGCATGGATTTTTACCAAGGTGCACTCGGGTTTGCTGTGAAAGGAGACCTACCACCACCACAGGGCCAGCCCGTGTGGATCCGCAAAGAGTGGGCAGGTGGGCACACAGCTTAACAAGGCATTTGCCCATCTTCCATGAGAGGATACTGGCTGCCACCACCACTGCCGAGGCCCCACATAGTGCGTGGTTTGCAAAATGTGAGCAGGTCTTCTCAGGGAGGGGATCCACAGTGCTGGGACTGAGGCAAGGCCAGCTGGAGTGGGCAAATCCCCAGAGCTGGGGAGGAGTGGGGAGGCAGGGAGTAGTGTAAGCAAGCTAGGTAGCAAATGTGGGCGCTAAACTAGTTCCTGCAGGTGGCTGCAGGTGGCCACGTGTTTATGCTGGGAGGCAGGGGAGGGAAATGACACCTAGTAGTTCCTCTGTTCTTGGAGGATACTCCCTGTGAACATGACCCCTCCGGGACAGGATCTGAGATGAGTAAATAACTCTTCCTCTCTGTGCCCCAGACATTCCCCCCCCCCTTTTTTTTTAAATTTTTTTCAGTGTTCCAAAATTCACTGCTCCTATGTTGTATCTCCACAGGCTGTTTCTTGTGCTGTCTCTTTAAGGGCAGACACTCAGTTTCTTCTCAGTGGCCAGGTTCTCCCAGAACCCAACTTGCTGATTTTTAAAGTTGCAGGCTTTAAGTCCTACTGATTGTAGTAAGTCACTAAACTTTACCCCCTCTAGTTTTCAAAGCCCAATATTATGGGGATTCATCTTCCCCATGTGGGCTCCCCAGTGTGATAGCCTTCTTCTTCCCCTTTTCCACACCCATGGTCCATTTAGCTCCCCAGCACGTCTCCGCCCTTCCTACCCTCTTCAATGTGGCATCTTCTCTACATTTAGTTGAGGAGTTTGTTCTGCCAGCCTTTGGGTCATTGCCTGGGTTATTCATACTGACATCCAGTTGTACCTGTGGGATGAGGTGAGCTTAGGGTCTTCCTATGCTGCCATCTTCTCAGCCTGTATATTTCCACATGCATTTTTTTTAAAGATTTTATTTATCTGAAGGAGAGAATGAGAGGGAGAGAGAGAGAGCAAGAGGGGGGTAGGGCCAGGGGGAGAAGCAGACTCCCCGCTGAGGAGGGAGCCCAATGCGGGACTCGATCCTGGGACTCCAGGATCATGACCTGAACTGAAGGTAGTCGCCCAACCAAATGAGCCATCCAGGCGCCCTCCACATGTATTTTTAATACACTGTCTAGGATCCATCCATTCAGAATTTAGACTAATCTACACACTTATAAAATGGTGGTAACAAGAGGCCCCTCTGAGTTGTTGGATTACTGTGATTCAAATTATATTTCTTTCTGCTTATCTGTATTTTCTAAGTTTCAAAAGATTTTTTGTAAGAAAACAGAAAATTAACAAAAACTTAGATCAGAAAAAAAGATGACAGATTCTGCTAGTTAAAAAAAAAGTTTAAAAGTACTCAATTTCTTAAAAGTCATAATTTCATTAATTAAAATTTCAAAAATATACACAACTCTTTAGAAAGCTGGTCAGAACTTCAAATGACATCCCAGGTTATACAAATTCCACCCACACAGTAAACAGGACACCTGTGAAACATGCCTACGGAAAAAATTCTACTAAAAAATGCACAGTGGTTAGCAAAGTCAAGAAAATAAGAAGAGTGGGAACATGCTATTTTCATTTATTAACCTTTTCCTATTTTAATTTACTCCTTATCAGTAGCTAACCTTCTGGGGGTCATAGATCATTTTACCCCTCTCATGCTGTGCAAACACAGATCACTTGCATACACTTCAGGTACCTCTTCAAACCAGACGTTTGAAGACATTCTCTGGGCCAGTGTGAAGGCCAGAGCCCTGTACCTCCTCTCTGTGGGGTCAAGCATAAGTACACAGAACGCTGGGTTCCCTCATCAGCTAGTGTCCTTGTGTGCTGCCTATCAAGAAACTTATTCTGTTGAAAATATTTTTCCAAGGGCAGCCCTGGGTGTCTCCAAGAGACAGGCAAGCACATCCATTTCCTTATGACATCAGAGAATTATCACCAGCTTTACCCAAAGTAAAAGGAAGGAGGGGGAAAAACAAAGGCAAGCAGCAACTTCTTTGTCTTTTGGGAGAGCAAACGTAAGTTCCACATTTTAAGGGAGCCACAAATGACTCCTCTAGACTGTACCTCATCAAGAGCCACGTTCTGAACAGATGTTGACTGGTACGCAACATTTCTGATATAACCCATCAGCTCCAAGAGCCATTCCATTCTCTTCAACACACCTGAAACAAAAAGAGATATTTTCTTACCAGACCACAGTTTTCCTATGAAATGTCCAATAGGTCAGTACTAGCCACCATGATGAAAGCAGAACAGCTGAGGAGGATTCCATGAAACAGTCGCAAATCCTTTTGCCATACCTGAGACTTGGGATTTTGTAGTTCTCTGACACTATTCACATCAGATAAATGTAGTTTTGCCTTTATTTTCAAAAGATAATTTATTCTTCAAAGGACACATCTGCTGGGTGCCTGGGTGGCTAAGTGGGTTAAAGCCTCTGCCTTCAGCTCAGGTCATCATCCTGGGGTCCTGGGATTGAGTCCCGCATTGGGCTCTCTGCTCAGCAGGGAGCCTGCTTACCCCTCCTCTCTCTCTCTGCCTGCCTCTCTGCCTACTTGTGATCTCTGTCTGTCAAATTAATAAATAAAATCTTAAAAAAAAAAAAAGTACACATCTGCTAATGATAAAATGCATTTGTTGGAGTTTCTCTCTCTCAAGGTTAAACACACTAGGAGAAATCTGGCATGCCAGCTAGCCAGAACGTTGACTCTTGGCTAGTTAGTTGTTTTTATGGTCTTCTTTACTTACATGTTCCCATTTTATGCCAAAATCAAAGAGAAAACCTACCCAAAGATATCAGAAGAAAAATAAAAACCAGCTATTATATAGTAACTGGAGAACAAACATTGGCATAAAAACTGATTCTTCCGTTTTTATTTTTTAAAAATGAGGGTTCCCAGCACAATAAAGCTTACTTGGGAAGGCTGTCAAATTTCAGTGAGTCAGAGGAAAACGGGAACTAAACTGGAAGGCCAACTAGTTAAAACCAAAGACAATATCAGATTTATTTCAGTTTACTTCACGTTATCTTCACGCTTCCTTGGAAGTACCTACTAGACTTCTTCCTGATAAACACACTTTTGATTTAGAATTAAAAAAAAATAGTTTTTCATCACAGGTTCATTTTTCATCAGCAGGCACTGATGCAGAGATGAGACAACCATCTCAACTGCCAAAGAGAAGAATAAATCAAAATTTCCTATCTAGTCCCAAAAAGGGTATTACAATTATGTCTGCCAGTTTTCCTCATCAAGAACTGAGGAACATACAAAAAATCCAGAAATGTAAGTAACCCACCTGCGGTCACTAGGAGTTCCCCGCCATACCTGATCTACTGAAGCAGGTGCCGTTCAGACCTGACTGTAGGCCATAAGCAATGTGACCAAAGGCTCAGGTGGAGAAATGGCAGAGCTCATTATTATTCAAGAGTAAAGGTCTATGATGATCTAAAAGTTCCACCATATGGGGCACCTGGGTGACTCAGTGGGTAAAAGCCTCTGTCTTTGGCTCAGGTCACGATCCCAGGGTCCTGGAATCAAGCCCTGCATCAGGCTCTCTGCTCAGCGGGGAGTCTGCTTCCTCTTCTTTCTCTCTGCCTGCCTCTCTGCCTATATGTGATCTCTATCTCTCTGTTGAATAAATAAATAAAATCTTAAAAAAAAAAAAAGTTCCACCGTATGATTCATTAACAGAGCTGCAGGCCTAGAGCTTCTGGCTTGAGGATGTAGTGAGGGAATCCCAATTTTATTCCCCTCACCCTTGAGAAGTTCTCCTACAGAATAACAATTTAATTTTGTTGTCGCTGTTTTCCTCTTTTTGTTTGTTAGGTAACCACCTCAAAGTCATTTTCCTGAAAACATCAGGCAGAATCGATGGACATCCTGGTTGGGAAATGGAAGCAGGCAGAATCGACCCGATCCACTCGTTTATGGACTCGAGGGCCTGGACAGCTAAAGATAATAATAAAAATCACCAACAGAACCCATTCCCATCCCCAGGGTGGAGGTTGTTGAGTTTTAACTGGTCTTTTCATTTAAGGTGCTCTTCCTTTGGGGTAACAAGAGCTCTCCTGGGTCTCGAAGCACTAATCTCCCTTTTTAGTGGAGGAAACAGTTACAGGTTAAAAGGGATGGCAGATCCTTCTAGTCCTGCTGTTTCCCCAGGCCAGCCTCACCTGTGTTGGCGTGGCTCGCGATCCGCGCCTGGTAGAGGCTATGCAGTACCATCCACGCCAGGGTGTCTTTCTCCCGGTGCTGGATGGCCGCGCTGAGAATCTCCATCAAGCCCATCAAGGGGAATCGTCCTTGAGAGACCAAGTACAGTCTGACAAAGGCAGCCTTTTCTAGGCTGCTCTGCAAAAAAGCAAATTGTTCGGTTACTATTAAATTAGTTGAAGTCATTATAAAACCTCGGGGCAAGGGCAAAACAGAAAGGGTGAGTTGAAAGTTGATTATTATTCCAAATGCTAAAACCGCTCATTTCCTGCAGCATGTGACCTGTCTGCCTGCGTGCTGTATTTTAAAATGAATATACAGATAGAGAGTTATAATGTCACCTTCTGTTTTCTCCTAAAAACCGTCAGTGATTTCAGGGGTTAACTGGTGATGATATTTTGTACAGATTCGCAAATAATCATTATTATTTGCGTATCTGTACAAAATAATGTGTGTATTTGTGTATTTGTACAAAACAATGATGATGATGATGATGATGATGATGATGATGATGATGACTGAAAAACACAGTACTCGTGTACCACGCACCACTCTCAGCACTTAATACGGATTAATTTGGCAGTTCACAAAGTGCAGTGCACAGACCTCCAAGGGACCCCAAGACCCTTTTAGAGGCTCTGCGAGGTCAAAGTATATTTACAGCAGCACCGAGGTCACAGTAAGAGTCACTGCATTTTTCACAGCCACTTGCAATTTTTGTTTAAAATAACTTATCTAAAATACCCTTATAAACTATAAAAATTATTAGTTTCATTAAACCTTCGCCCTTGAGTATACATCTTTTTAACAAAAGGGATGATAAAATGGCAAGCATGCACAAGGGACTTCTGGTGCCTAGCCAAGTATTATGGTTGTCTTGAGGGAAAACCCTAAGTCTGGGCTGTGAACTGAAATAGCCACGTTTTTCGGGACACATCTACTTGGAAGGATGACTGATGGACCAATGATGGCTATTCAAACTGAGTATTTGACGGACTTTTTTTTTTTTTTTTTTTTTTTTTAAGGAGAAGAAAGTGAGACTGTCACTTCAAGGAAATACTTCACAGTATTTGTTAGCAGTGATAAAATCTGAGCTTTCAAGTGACAATTAGACTTTCGGAAAAAAATTGTATTTGCTACTGTGAATTGGCAGTTTCCCAATACATAAAAGACTTTTCTGATGATTTTAACAAGTGTGATGTTTGGTAGTGTATAATGAAATGCATCAACATTTGGAAGATTTTCAAAACTCAGTGATTCAGTATTTTCCAAATGATTTTGTGATATCATACCCGGAGCAGAAGTTGGACCAATGGGTTTTAATACAACAGACTATGTGAAGTTCACTGATAGGGACTCAGACTCCACATAGTGCCAACTACCCTGAAGGAAACACCGTTTGTTGAGTTCTGTTGCAATATCAAAACAAACAAAAAAAGATATCCATAATTGTTTGAAACTATCAATACACTCTTCCCTTTTCTACTGACATATTTGTATGAGGCTGGATCTTCCCCACATACTTCACCAAAATACCACCACAGACTGAATGAAGCAGCAGCAGCTATGAGAGTTCAACATTAAAGAGATTTCCATTAAGCCAGACATTAAAGAGGTTTGCAAAAATGGAAAACAATACCATTTTTTATTTGTTTTCAAAACTTTTTCTTATTTGTGTTAAGATGCAATGGGTTTATTATTACTTTTAAGTAAATATTTTTAAAATTTCCCAGTTTTAATTTCTTATATGGTAAATATTGAAAGATATGATCATTTAAATTACAGTCTTTTGGAGCCCTCAACAGTTTGTAAGACACTAATGTAGTCCTGAGACCAGAAAGTGTGAGAAGTCCTGTACGAACCATTGAATTTTCACACCACCCTACGCAGATGACAACCATCATCCTTCCTTTGTAGAGGATAGTAGTAAGCACAGACGTTAAGTAACTTGCTTACGGTCACATGGCTCGAGGCAGAGTAAGAACTGAAACTCAGGGAGTCTGAGCCCTTCACTACTTTATTCTTTCCAGAAAAGAACAGAAGACATTGACCTCAGTAAAATGCACTAACTCTTTTGGGAGCATAAGAACACTATTCAGCTAAGTTCTAGCAAAAATGTTCTAAGTGGTACTTTAAGAACCTGGGTGAGGAGGCACCTGGGGGGCTCAGTGGGTTAAGCCTCTGCCTTTGGCTCAGGTCATGATCTCAGGGTCCTGGGATCAAGTCCTGCATCGGGCTCTCTGCTCAGCAGGGAGCCTGCTTTCCACCCCCACCCCCCCACCCCCCGCCTGCTGTTCTGCCTACTTGCGATCTCTGTCAAATGAATAAAAATAAAATCTTAAAAAAAAAAAAAAAAAAAAAAGGAACTTGGGTGAGTAACCCAGCAATGTTCAGCTCCAGGTACCACGAAGGAAATTATATGCATTACTTCCAACTGTATTACATGAATATAATAATAACAGGATATAATAAATTACATGAATGTGATCATAAGGATAACAAATAATCACTGAGTACCAGCCTTATGTCAGATATTTTTCCAAGAACCTACCATGGATTAAGTCACTGTAACTCTCAAAACAACTCTGGGAAGTAGGTGTTAATATCTCCCTTCTAGAGATAAGGAAACCGAGGCAGAGAGAGATTATGAAATGTAACCAAGGTCACATTGCTAGTAAATCACAGAGCTGGATTTCAATCCCCAGCATAGTCCACTCTCTTAAGCATTTCCTTAGACTGCTTGTCTTTCCTTAAAACAAACTAATCTCCAAAATGCTGATATTCCAAATACTCTAACAGGAGTTCTCAAACCTCAGGATGCAACACTATCACCTGGAGGGACTATTAAAACACAGACTCCTGGACCCCACCTCTGACTCAGTAGACCTGGCTGAAGTGGGAATCCAGAACTTTCATTTCTAATCAGTCACCATGCTTATGCTGCTGGCCCAAGGAACACATTTTGAGAATCACGGCTATACAATGCAGCAATTCAAGGATTCAACTGAACAGGCACACCTGTCATCAGGTGAAATAAATGGTAAGAGGTCTACCAGCTGGGTGAGGGCTCACAGTTCTCTATATCTTTGCTATCATCTGGTATGTAGAGTTGGCATTTGTGTAAGTATGTCCACTGGAATATACTTATACTAAAAAAAAAAATTCACTGTTTATAGGCAATTCAAATCTAACAAGACATGTATTACACTAGCTAAATGTGCAACTTTGCTGGTATGTTACTCATTCATCCTTTGGGTGTGAGTAAAAGGAGTACTTCTTGGGACCCCTGGAGGCTCAGCTGGTTAAGTGTTTGCCTTTGGCTCAGGTCACGATCCTAGAGTCCTGGGATCAGGTCCCACATCGGGCTCCTTGCTCAGTGGGGAGGCTGCTTCTCCCTCTTTCTCTGCCGGCTGATCACCCTGCTTGTGCTCCCTGACAAATAAATAAATAAAATCTTAAAAAAAAAAAGGAGTATCTGTTAATTATCTTGTGTCTGGGCTAATAGTGTTTGTTTTTCAAATAGACACCTCTCTTCATTACAAAAGGATAATAAGTACCAGGTGAAAGAAAATCAAATTTAAGAACTACTTATTTATGCCTTCCATGCACCAGAAAGTTCTTCAGCCAGAATATTCCCATTCTTAGGGATTTTTATTGAAGATGTTGTCCTGTACTTATGTTTGCCCATAGGTGACACGAACATGATCTTGACAAAATGGAATTAGGTTAAAATGTTGTTCATCCATCTATCCATCCATACCACTAGCCTGAACATGAGATCCCACAGTGAACACAGAGAGCTTCCTCAAATGAACTACTAACAGATATGAAGCAAAACTAGCTTCCATCAAAAGGATACTGTAGTCACCTCTTCAATTGTAACCCCCACTTCAGTAATGGAAATAAATATATAAATACATTCTTACCTCCGTAATCTGGGCAACCCGATTGGCTTCATCATCTGTCATTTCTGAGAGGCATTTTGCTACACTGACATACAGCTCTAGATCATTTCTCTGGCAAAGAAAAATCACAAACACGTCAAAACACAAGGTAACATAACAGATATAGTCTCCATGTTCTGACGAATTATTAGATTTACTTATTTCCATGAACAGCAGCTTATGAGATATTAATCAAACCAAATATATAGCCAATTTTTATCATTTAAAAAAAACATCTTTCTTGGGTGGCCTGGCTGGCTCAGTTGGTAGAGCAGGTGACGCTTGATCACAGAGTCATGAGTTCAAGCCCCACACTGGGCATAGAGCTTACTGAAAAACAGAACAAAAACCACCTTTCCTATTATTTTATTTATGTGGCTGTACTTATTTGTGTGGCTGTACTTTTTTCCTCTTATCAGAATCCATCGTTCCAAAGAGATTTTTTAATTTCTTTGTAAAACTACAATTCAGGAATCTGTTGGGGGAGGGGAAAGGCTAGGATTACATCACTTCATATAAGCAAAATACAGGACCATTGTGCCCAACGTGTTTCCAGGCGCAACGTGGAAGCACTTCTGAGCCCACTCATCTTCTGCATTTGGTAAAAAGCCCAAGGGCGTATTTCCTGGTGTAGCACTGAGTAACCCAGGGCTCAGCTTGCTCCCAACTTTGGTTCTAAATATTCAACCTCAATTTAGATCTTGGAAGCGAACACATTCCTTGTGAAAAATGCGGTTATTTCTTCCTAGCCTTCCTGCCACATTCTTAAAACATACACCTCCCTGCTTTGCCAAAAGGGCTTTCAAAAATCCCAAACATAAATTGTCGGGAGTGTAAATATTTTTGTTCCTCACCCGAATCTTATTTGGCAGAAGGTCGAAAATGTTTCCCGTAGCTTCAGAGAGCAGACTCCAGAGGTGGTGGGTGGGGCTGGGCAGCTTCATGGCCTGACCCAGCCCCTGCAGGGCGCTCGTGCGCAACTCAGCCTGGGCAGGCGGGGAAGCGGCTCTACAAACGGGCACCATCACATTTTCAACGAAGCCCCGGATCTGTTCGTCAGAGACGTGTTTTACCCACAGAGGCGTCGACACCAGGAGGTACTTCTTGATATTCACCTGGAAGCGAAAGAAAAGAGGTCAGAAACAGGCACATCTGGGTTTGCGGTGCTCAAAACCTTGAGGCTGTCCCTGTGTTTGAGGGCAGGATGAGAGAAGAAAGGTTCGCGTTACTTCTTGGCCCCACAGGGCCCCCAGCCTCGTGGTCCAATGGGCCACCAATGCATGCAATTTTGGCTGTTGCTACCAGGACTTATGACGCACAGTGACTCGTGGGTATAGACGGCATCTGCCGATCCACCCGTGAACCACCCTGCTTAATCCATGGGTCTTTTCACAAGGAGGAAAATACTGGGCTACTTCTTGACATACATGACAGCTGCTGTTCAGTCTTAAAAGGTCACATTCTCTGGCAAGAACCAAAATCCTGAAGATGAAAGGCTCCTCTGCAGGAAATGGACTCATTGGAATACCTGATATTATTAATTTCTTCTTCCAGGAAACATAAGGAAATCAAAGGACTGGCAGGCCAGGACCATTGCTGACCACACAAATGGGGACATGACCTTGGCTTTCTGGAGGTCATGAGAGCTGAAAAGGGGGCACAGTTTGAACATAGCTGTGTGCCAGACATGTTAAGAGAGGAGGCCGAGAAGCTCTTAGGAACACAGGTATGCTACCAAAGGAGCAGCGAGTCAGAAAGAAGTCGTCTTAAAAAAAAAAAAAAAAGGAAAGAAAAGAAAACCTGACACAGCCCAGTAAATTTCAAAAAAGTATCAGCATGGCTGCATGAGTTAGCCAACCAGTTCACTGGAAAGAACGTGCCATTCCTGATCTTCTTTGTAAATGAGAAGATATATTATTAAGAAAATGAATTCACAAACTTCATTTGTTCATTAACATAGATAATAAGAGAGTCCACAATCACAGACAAATGCCAAAAAGTAACAGGGAAGTGGGAGGAGAACTAAATTCTAGAAAGATTTTTGAGGTAAACAAGACAGGCTGTTCAAGGTATACCTGACTCAAAAGGAAGGAGAGGTTCACAGAACAGTGTCTTAGACACAGATTCGGAGTCAGCTGGACTCACTCTGTTTATTGGCAATATAAATTTTGTTTAATTGCAACCTGCCTCAGTTTATCAACTTGTAAAATGGAAACAAAAAAACTGGACTTCTCAGAAATGAAATAAGCCAGGCATGAAAGACTTCATATTGTATGATGCCTTTCTAAAGAATTTCTAAAGCTTATATGAAATTGAAATTTATTAGGAAAGTTCTCTAAAAAGAGAAAAACTATAGAGACCAAAAGCAGATCAGAGGTAGCCTGGGTCTGAGACTGGGAGTGGGGATCGTCTCCAGGTGGGGACAAAGCAGTTTTGGGGAGGGGGTGATAGAAATATTACTGGGGATGGACAAAAATGTATAAATGTCCTGGAACTCATCAAATTGTACACTCAACACACCCATACTTTATGGACTATAAATTATAACTCAAGGTTGAAAAAAGAATCTGCCAGAATTGAAGAGAGATTCAGTCTGCTGTCCAAAACTGCTCACTGAGCGCTTACAAGTAGCGGGTACCTAGCAAGCACCGGGTACTGGCAGCCGGATGGGAGGTGCTTGGGCCAGACACCTCAGGGTCATTGCTGACACGGGGACGCAGCCCTCAGTCTGTCCCCCTTCAATTAAGGAGCACGAGAATACATAGCAGAGCTTAGAAGACAAAAGGGCGGGACAGGAACTGAAGTTAAAAGACCGAGGAACAAATATGAGAACTTTACACTATTCTCAAGGAATTAAAGCTTCCTGAAGAATAACAGGATCAATTAACTTAGGATCAATTGGTAAACCTCTAAGGAATCATGGAATGTGGGGTTTTTTTTTGCTTTGTTTGGTCCTAGCTTTGAATACATTCAAATTTATACAATTTGTTAATTTTGCATTTTTAAACAATCTGGCTCCTTCTGTCATAGATACTGGGCTACGTTACTTCTTCCTCAGCACTTTGCTCAAGCCACACATCCTGGCAGAGAT
Source organism: Lutra lutra (assembly GCF_902655055.1). Lineage (NCBI taxonomy): Eukaryota > Metazoa > Chordata > Mammalia > Carnivora > Mustelidae > Lutra > Lutra lutra. The sequence continues at coordinate 47,020,571 of NC_062290.1, read as the reverse complement.
GTTCTCCCCCCTTCACCTACATCCCCCCCCGCACCAGCACCCCGCCCCATGCCTCTAACTTGATGCCTAACAAAACCTTCCCAAGCCTTCAGGGCCCACCTGAATTGCTGCCTTTTCTGTGAAAGGGAGGAATCATATATGGATTTGCCATTCTCTTAACACCCACTGAACCAACATACTGCATATCCTAGAGATAAGCCGAGGTTTCAATAACACCACGATTTTCTAGCTGTACGATCTGGAGAAAGGACCTTTAATATCTCTGGCCATCATTTTCCTTTTTCATAATCAACGGGAGCCGAAAGCACGAACGCCGACGGCTAGGGCAGAGGTCTGAATCACACACTCTCCCAGTCTGCTGGCCAGCGACCGCCAAGGCCCCGAGTTTTAGAAAATCACATCTGTCCATTCTTGACTTTAAGAATGCACACAGCAATGAGCGCTCCTCTCCCCCAAAAGAACCGTATCCGCCTGCTGCCCAGCATCCTTAAATTTGACTTACGCTCAGACCGTGGATCAGCGGCGGCATCACCCACAGTCCCAAGAGCGCAGCTGCATTCTGGGATGACTGCGCCTGTGTCACCATAATTTCAAGGCACAGTTGCTGGATCTCTTCCCCTGCAAGAGAAGGTAAGAATATAGGTAATACAGCTGCTCCTGGGACTCACTGTCAGGCTTCCATGTCTCAAATCAAAGCATCTGCTGGTATGACTTCTCCCAGTGACAGTACTTGAGTGAACCAAAAGATATGCCAAGTGACCTTTCCACTATGAAGCAAAGATTGTACCCACTGGCAGCAGAGGGGTAAGTCTTGGAACTGGCAAGGGCCATGATCTTGCTCAGGAAATTTCTCTTGTGATGTCCTAAGAAATCTAAAGAATCTAACAAAAACGTGAGAAAAATTCTAGATAAACTCCCTGTCTCTGTTTTCCCCTCCTCTCCACCTTTCATTCTGAAGACAGAGAAATCTGTTTATGTCCATAAGGACTTAAAATTGTAGCCACATGGAGCACCTGGGTGGCTCAGTGGGTTAAGCCTCTGCCTTCGGCTCAGGTCATGGTCTCAGTGTCTTGGGATCGAGCCCCGAATCAGGCTCTCTGCTCATTGAGGAGCCTGCTTCCCCCCCTCTCTGCTGACTTGTGATCTCTCCCTCTGTGTCAAGTAAATAAATAGAAATCTTAAAAAAAAAAATGGTCACCACATTCTCTTGCAATCCAGACTTTTATTAGCCCGATTCCCATCAGCAGGCATATTTTCCCAACCAGACCTTTTCTTCTTTTTTCTAAGGATTTATACTAAAACACGAACATTTTTAATACAGCACATAAAAACAGGGGAGGCTCGGGAGAACATACTTTTCAAACGAAATCTCCAGAAACACATTACGGTGACATCGTAGTTATAGAGGTATTAGGTTAAAATGAAAGCATTTAAATGCAAAAACTGTGTATAGTCAAAAATCATCTTTGATTATCCTTTCAGTTGTACATAAATTACAGTTTACAAGTCTTTCTGCATATCATATGTAAGCGAGCACCCCAATGTAAACAACAGAGCAAACACTGCAAATACACACACACAGAGTAATACAGCACTGTTAAAAAGTGGTTCTCCCCAATCTTTTTCTTAAGGTGGGGGGGGCAAGTACATGGGATTAAATCTGCATACGCTAACATCATAAAAGAGGCTGTGGTAGGTGAATAAGAGGTGTGTGCTCCCTCTGTCTCTCCTCACCAAGTGTCTGTGGTAAAGAGAACATCGGCCCTTAAAGATGCCGCCATCCTAATGCCTGGAGCTGTGACTATGTTGTGTTACCCTGCTTGGCAGAGAAACTTCTGAGAAGTGGTTGAGGTTAAGGACTGCTGAGGTGGGGAGATTATCCTGGATTATGCAAATGGACCCATTAATCACATGAATCTTTAATGTGGAAAACCTTTCCCGGTTGTAAGGAACCAGAAAGAGGACAGTGTGACAAGGTTGTGGCTCTCCGTCACAGGCTTTGAAGATGAAGAAACAGGGGGACACAAGCCAAGGAATGTGGGAAGCCTCTAGAAGCTGGGAAAGGGAGAGAAATAGATTCTCCCTGCCTTCGTCTGCTTGGGCTGCTCTAACAAAATATCACAAAACGGCTGGTTTATAAACAATAGAAATATGCTTCTCATTGTTCTGGCAGCTGGAAGTCTAAGATCAGGGTGCCAGGATGGTCAGGTTCTGGTGGAACCCTGTGTCCCCGGCTGTAGAATGCCAACTCTCGCTGTGTCCTCACACTGCAGGAGGGGCTAAAGAGCTCTCGGGGGCCTCTGAGGGCTCTATACTCATGACCAACTTACCTCCTAAAGGCCCCACATACCAACACACTAGGGATTAGGATTTCTACATACGAATTTTGGGGGGACAAAAACACAGACCATAGCACTCCTCAAGGCATCTAGGAAAGAACGATGTCGTGGCCAAGAACCATGCTGGACTTCTGATCGACAGAACTATAAGCTGATAAATTTGCAGCGCTTCAAGCCACTAAATCTGTGATAACTTGTTCCAGCAGCAACAGAAAACTAATGCTCCATACCACGGGGCGCTTCCTTGAATCCTAGAGCTCTCACTGTGCTTTGTGATGACCATCAAACCGGGCTTTCTGTGCAGTGTGATGACCATCAGACCTGCACCACACACGCAGCAACAGGCACATGTCAGCCAAGTACTGCTTTGATGAGCGCACTTGGCCTGTGTCCTCAGACCTCCTCCTCCTGCTCAGCCTCAGCAATCTAGAAAGTGACTCGGTGGAAGTAACCCAGCTCTTCCATCCAAGAAGACAAACCTCAAGATCCCAAAGGTCTCTCCAGTCACCACCGACTGTGACCCAGAATCTCTCTTTCTATTCAGGTCACATCCTAAAAGCAGGGTCCAAAGGCCTAAAAACATTTGATATTTACCAAAGTTTAGCCTCATAAGTGGAGAGAGGAGTGCGGCCCAGTTCACAGGAGGATACTGGTAGCTTTCTCCGACAGCTGAGATGGCTTTCATCACGACTTTGAGAAGGGAAGGAGGCACAGACTCGGGACCTGCGACAGAAAGGAAACAAATTAGTGAGACACCTTGACAGCACCGTGAGAGGGGGAAATGCCAACTTTCCCTCTTTCCAGTTTCAAACGATTTGGTAGCACACCTGCAACTGCGGTCGGGCCTTCAATTCTGTGCTCTCAACCTCAACCCCATCTGTTACAGAAGCCTGCTCCTTCTGTCCTTCTCTTTCCTATTCGCCTCCAGTTGCCCCCTCTCATCCGGACAGACACATCCCACATTACTACTTAGTTGTCCTCCATCCTCACCTGTGGGTACTTCATCCAACTTTCTAAAAAGAGTAACTGATCCACATTATTGCCTCATTACTCATTCACTCACTTCCAAAAAAAAAGGGAACTATTGCCTACTTGGGCACGGTCCCTTCAAACAACCACAAAGTCCCTCGGTGCCTGCGGCCCTCTCCCCCCAGCGCTGACTCTGCAGCCTGGGCCATGGTTGACGGCTCCAGGGGTGAGCACCTACGATACAGCTAATATCCAGGTTATTCAGCTCTCTACGATAGTACATAGCTTTACCATAATTTTTTAAATTAAATTTTATTTTTTTCAGTGATCCAAAATTCATTGTTTATGCAAATAATTTTTGTGTTTTGTTTTTTTAGAAGGAGGCTAGTTTGAAAATGACACGATGAGACACTGGAGTAATTATGAGTGGAGCCATAAGACACAGTCAGGGTTCGAGTAGCTACTGAGGGCCATATAAAAGTGAAGTTCGAAAGGAGCCAGAAATGATGTGCAAAAAAGTAAAACAGCAAGGAGAAGCAAGAGCGGCTGGATCAACATACGTGGCAGAAGGGAAATCAGCATCAGCAGAAAGAGCAGCAGACTCAGGAAAAGCATCAGTAGGAAAAGGAAAAACAGATAAGGATCAGCAGATAAGCAGCAGAATCAGCAGCCACTGAAAGAGGATGAAGCAAAGGGGTGGAGTCAGCAAAAGGAGTAACAGCTGCAGAAAGGACAAGCACAAGAGAAGAAGAAGCTGAGGCAAACGAGGCAGCCCGATCAGCAGGGGTTGAACAAGGAGGAAGCACAGGCAAGGACAGAGTCAGTGAAAGGAGCAACAGCTGCAGAAAGGAGAAGCCCAGGAAAAGGGAGAAGCTGAGGAGCACGATCAGCAGGGACTGAACGAGCGGGAAGCTGAGGTGGGGACAGAATCTGAAAAAGGAACAACAGCTGCAGAAAGGAGAAGCACCAAAGGAGAAGCTGAGACAGAAAAGGCAGCACGATCAGCAGGGACTGAACAAGGGGGAAGCTGCGGTGGGGACAGAATCTGAAAAAGGAACAACAGCTGCAGAAAGGAGAAGCACCAAAGGAGAAGCTGAGACAGAAAAGGCAGCACGATCAGCAGGGACTGAACAAGGGGGAAGCTGTGGTGGGGACAGAATATGAAAAAGGAACAACAGCTGCAGAAAGGAGAAGCACCAAAGGAGAAGTTGAGACAGAAAAGGCAGCATGATCAGCAGGGACTGAACAAGGGGGAAGCTGTGGTGGGGACAGAATCTGAAAAAGGAACAACAGCTGCAGAAAGGAGAAGCACCAAAGGAGAAGCTGAGACAGAAAAGGCAGCACGATCAGCAGGGACTGAACAAGGGGGAAGCTGCGGTGGGGACAGAATCTGAAAAAGGAACAACAGCTGCAGAAAGGAGAAGCACCAAAGGAGAAGCTGAGACAGAAAAGGCAGCACGATCAGCAGGGACTGAACGAGCAGGAAGCTACGATGGGGACAGAATCTGAAAAAGGAACAACAGCTGCAGAAAGGAGAAGCACCAAAGGAGAAGCTGAGACAGAAAAGGCAGCACGATCAGCAGGGACTAAACGAGCGGGAAGCTACGATGGGGACAGAATCTGAAAAAGGAACAACAGCTGCAGAAAGGAGAAGCACCAAAGGAGAAGCTGAGACAGAAAAGGCAGCACGATCAGCAGGGACTGAACGAGCGGGAAGCTACGATGGGGACAGAATCTGAAAAAGGAACAACAGCTGCAGAAAGGAGAAGCACCAAAGGAGAAGCTGAGACAGAAAAGGCAGCACGATCAAGCAGGGACTAAACAAGTGGGAAGCTACGATGGGGACAGAATCTGAAAAAGGAACAACAGCTGCAGAAAGGAGAAGCACCAAAGGAGAAGCTGAGACAGAAAAGGCAGCACGATCAGCAGGGACTGAACGAGCAGGAAGCTACGATGGGGACAGAATCTGAAAAAGGAACAACAGCTGCAGAAAGGAGAAGCACCAAAGGAGAAGCTGAGACAGAAAAGGCAGCACGATCAGCAGGGACTAAACAAGTGGGAAGCTACGATGGGGACAGAATCTAAAAAAGGAACAACAGCTGCAGAAAGGAGAAGCACCAAAGGAGAAGCTGAGACAGAAAAGGCAGCACGATCAGCAGGGACTAAACAAGTGGGAAGCTACGATGGGGACAGAATCTGAAAAAGGAACAACAGCTGCAGAAAGGAGAAGCACCAAAGGAGAAGCTGAGACAGAAAAGGCAGCACGATCAGCAGGGACTGAACGAGCGGGAAGCTACGATGGGGACAGAATCTGAAAAAGGAACAACAGGTGCAGAAAGGAGAAGCACAAGAAAAGGGAGAAGCTGAGACAGAAGAGGCAGCACGATCAGCAGGGACTGAACGAGCGGGAAGCTACGGTGGGGACAGAATCTGAAAAAGGAACAACAGCTGCAGAGGGGAGAAGCACCAAAGGAGAAGCTGAGACAGAAAAGGCAGCACGATCAGCAGGGACTGAACAAAGGGGAAGCTACGATGGGGACAGAATCTGAAAAAGGAACAACAGCTGCAGAAAGGAGAAGCACCAAAGGAGAAGCTGAGACAGAAAAGGCAGCACGATCAGCAGGGACTGAACAAGTGGGAAGCTACGATGGGGACAGAATCTGAAAAAGGAACAACAGCTGCAGAAAGGAGAAGCACCAAAGGAGAAGCTGAGACAGAAAAGGCAGCAAGATCAGCAGGCACTGAACGAGCGGGAAGCTACGGTGGGGACAGAATCTGGAAAAGGAACAACAGGTGCAGAAAGGAGAAGCACAAGAAAAGGGAGAAGCTGAGACAGAAGAGGCAGCACGATCAGCAGGGACTGGACAAAGGGGAAGGTTAGGTGCGGACAGAACCTGAAAAAGGAACAACAGTTGCAGGAAGGAGAAGCACAAGAAAAGGGAGAAGCTGAGGCAGAAGGGGCAGCACGATCAGCAGGGACTGAACAAAGGGGAAGCTGAGGTGGGGATAGAATCCATAAAGGGAACAACAGCTGTAGAAAGGAAAAGCACAAGAAAAGGGAGAAGCTGAGGCAGAAGAGGCAGCAAAATGAGCAGGCACTGAACAAAGGAGAAGCTAAGGTGGGTTGAATCAGCAAAAGGGCAAATGCTGCAGAAAGGAGCAGCACAGAAGAAGAAGCTGAGGCAGAAAAGCCAGCAGAATCAGCAGTCCCGGGAAGAGGGGAAGCAGAAGTTGGGGCAAAGTCTGCTAAAGGATAAACAGCTGCAAAAAGGAAAAGCATAGGGAAAGAGGAGAAGCAGAGGTTAAATCAGCAGAAGAGTAGCAGAATCAGCAGATGCTGCATATGGGAAAGGAGAAGCAGGGGTAGAGTTTTTCTAGAGATGATACACAAAGAACCAATAATAATTTGGAAAGATGCTCAACATCCCTAATCAGTAGAGAATTGCAAATCAAACCACAATGAGATAATATCTCACAATGAGATAACATCCATTAGGACAACTACTATTTTTTAAAAAGGAAAGGAAAAGAAAATAACACGTGTTGGTAAAGATGTGGAGAAACTAGAGAAACAGGAACCCTTGCGGACTGTCGGTGGGATTATAAAATGGTAGAACTCCTATGGAAAACGGTATGATGGCGCCTCCAAAAACTAAAAACAGAACTGCCATGTGATCTAGAAATCCCATTTCTGAGCATATATTCAAACGAATTGCAAGCAGAAATCTTGAAAAGATGTTTGTACACCATTGTTCACAGCAGTACTATTCACAATGGTCAACAAGCAGAAGCGACCCAAACATCAGTCAGTGGATAAATGGAGAAACAAAATGTGATTGATACACACATGAAACAGTAGTCAACATTAAAAAGAAAGGCAGGGGCGCCTGGGTGCCTCAGTGGGTTAAAGCCTCTGCCTTCGGCTCGGGTCATGGTCCCAGGGTCCTGGGATCGAGCCCTGCATTGGGCTCTCTGCTCGGCCAGGAGCCTGCTTTCTCCCCCTCTCTGCCTGCCTCTCTGCCTACTTGTGATCTCTGTCAAATAAATAAATAAAATCTTAAAAAAAAAAAAAGGGTATTACTTACTAAAAAAAAAAAAAGAAAGGCAATCCTGTCATATGCTACAACATAAATGAATCTTGAAGACACTATGCTGAATCAAACAGCACGGTCACAACAAGACAAATACTGTATAAGTCTCTTTATATCAGGTATTTAAGTGGCCAAATTAAGAGAAACTGAAAACAGAATGATGGCTGCCAGGGATAATGGGGCAGGAGAAAGGGTAGACATCATTTAATAGGTACAGAGTTTCAGTTTTGCACGATGAAAAACATCTAGAGATTGGTTTTTACAACAATGTGAATATATGTAACACTACTGAACCATATACTTAAAAATGGTTAAGATGGTGGAACGCCTGGGTGGCTCGGTCAGTTAAGTGTCTGCCTTCAGCTCAGGTCACGATCCCAGGGTCCTGGGATCGAGTCCTGCATCGGGCTCCTTGCTTGGTGGAGAGCCTGCTTCTTCCTCTGCCTGCTGCTCCCTCACCCGGCTCATGCTCTCTCTCTCTCTGCCTCTCTAACAAATACATAAATAAAATCTTTAGGGGCGCTTGGGTGGCTCAGTGGGTTAAAGCCTCTGCCTTCGGCTCAGGTCATGATCCCAGGGTCCTGGGATCAAGCCCCGAATCGGGCTCTCTGCTCAGCAGGGAGCCTGCTTCCTCCTCTCTCTCTGCCTGCTTCTCTGCCTACTTGTGATCTCTGTCTGTCAAATAAATAAATAAAATCTTTAAAAAAAAATCTTTAAAAAAATTGTCAAGATGGTAAGTTTCATGTTGTGTTTTTTTACAATTAAAAAAAGTTAAAAGGAATGACTTCTGGTTTCCAGTTCTGCATGTAAGTAGCTTGAAAGTTCGCCACGCTGTCCTGATAACAAGTAAAAAGCTGAACAGACTAAAAAATCCACAATTCTTGGTTCTGCCACAGGGCAAATTGCTGCCCTGGTGATTGGAGAAATAGGCAGATGAACAGAGGGCGTAATGGTTTACCAGGCAAGGGTGTAGAGAAATCAGAACCCTCATATATTGCTGGTAGGCATATAAAATGCTATGGCCACTACGGAGAAAGAGTGTGGCAGTTTCTTGAAAAATTACACAGGATTACTATAGGACCCAGGATTTGCACTCACATATGTCCAAAAGAATTGAAAATAGGTGTTTAAACAAAGACTCGTACACAAACCTTCATAGCACCACCCATAACAGGCAGAAACAACCCAAATGTCCATCAACTGATGAATGAATGAAGTGTATATTCACACAATGGCATATTACTCAGCTGTAAAGAGGAATGCAGTTCTGATGTTCACCAGAACATGGGTGAACCTTGAAAGCATTATGCAAAGTGAAAGAAGCCAGTCACAAAGTGCCACACAGTGTATGATTTCACTTAAATAAAGCATACAGAACAGGCATATCCACAGAGACAGAGGCAGATTAGTGGTTGCTAGGGGCTGGGGGAAATGGGGAGCCAACTGCTCAACAGGTGCAAGGTTTCCTTTTGGGGTGCTGAAAATATTTGGGAACTACATAGTGGTGATGGTTGCACAACACTGTGAATCCAAGAAATGCCACTGAATCGAACATTTTAAAATGGTTAAAACAAAGAGTGCCTGGGTGGCCCAGTTGGTGAAACATTTGCCTTTGGCTCAGCTCATGATCTCAGGGTCCTGGGATTGAGCCCTATGTTGGGCTCTCTGCTCAGCAGGGAGTCTGGTTCTTCTTCTGGGGGGGGGGGGGGAGAGAGAGAGGGAGGGAAAGCACAAATGACAGACAGGCAGAGGGAGAAGCAGACTCCCCATTCATATATTGACGACGAGTAAATCCACGGTACTCATCCAGACCTTCCCTGATGTTTTACATTCTTATTTCCAGCTAGAGCCACCTCAAAAATCAGCATTTAAAAAAAAACAAGATTTTATTTGTTTGTTAGAGAGAGCAAAAGAGAGAGCATGAGCGTGGGGGAGGAGCAGAGGCAGGGGGAGGGAGAAGCGGACTCCCTACTGAGCAGGGAGCTGAAGCGGGGGCTCAATCCCAGGACCTCAAAAATCAGTATGTTTTCTTAGGCTAGTCACCAACTAACCTACTTCCTCCTCACCCTTGGAAAGGGAAACTAGTAGTGTACCTTCCAGTGATGTTTTTCTCCCCTCCGACAAGCGCTTTTTCGCTTTCTGAAAATGTTAAGAGCTCAACACATCTGCCACGTTTCTAGCCTCTGCTATGAATAACTGAAGCTTTATTGCTATTCCATCTTAAGATATAATACCAGGAGTGCAGGAAGTATTATCAGGGAATTTACCACTGCTCTTACAAAGAGAAGAATTTCTGACCAAAAAAAGTAAACATATTCACCAAAAAAAAAGGAAAAAATTCATTCATTCAATCACTGAGCATCTGGGGGTACCACGTACTGTTCCAGACATGAATAAGAGTGTTCAACAAGACGGAACAGGCACCTTCACTAATGGAGCTTATATTCTAATGAGAGGACAGACACACTGACAAGGAAAGAATCAGGTGTGATAAAAATCAAAATGCTGTGCTAGGAATTAACTGGTTGGCCATTCCCAGAACACCATCCTGGTTACACACATGGGGCAACTGTCCCTATATCATGTGGGCAGCAAAGTAGACATCACATACAGAAAATGAAGCTGCATTTTTGGGGTCGTTTTGGCATGTGATTCTCAGAAATGGCCTGATGAACTGGCAGACAGGACACAAAAATCTGTGCATAGAACTGCTTTTCTCTCCTATTAAGGGCATGAATCCAGTTTTACATTGGAAATCATTAATTCATAAGCAGATACCTTTAAATTCTTTTTTTTTTTTTTTAAGATTTTATTTATTTATTTGACAGACAGAGATCCCAAGTAGGCAGAGAGGCAGGCAGAGAGAGAGGAGGAAGCAGGCCCCCGCTAAGCAGAGAGCCCAATGCGGGGCCCGATCCCAGGACCCCAGGACCATGACCTGAGCCGAAGGCAGAGGCTTAACCCACTGAGCCACCCAGGCACCCCAATGAAAATGTCTCTCCTTTAAATTCTTTTTCTCAGGTCAAGTGTTTTCAAAATTACATAACATTTTATTCCAGGTCCTTCTACAGAATTTACTACAGAAATTTTGTTGTTTCTGGAGGATTTAGGGAATCAGGAAAGACAGACACCATGTGCTCTAACAACAGGACCCAGTGCAAAATATGACCATTTCACACATGCACACACAAAACCACACCCTATTTTATTGCTTACACAACAAGCTCTTGCGCCAACAACTTGCACTATATGTAACTACACACAACCACGCTTCACTATACACTCTGCACCTTGCTTCTCCACTCTTTGGAACTGACCTGATGCATAAGCAAGAGTTAGAAACAAGACCTTGAAGCAGGGAACAGAGGCTTGAAAATCAAGTAAGTGCTATGACACAATAAATCTTCCCCTTTTAAAAAAGGGCAGAGCATTGGTACTGAGAGGCGTAACTAGAATCACACAAAATTTTCCGCTATATTTGCAGGGAACTAATTCTTACACTAACTGGAATGAAAGGAATTATAGTAACTGTTAGGAATGGAGAAAATACTTGGCAGTTCCAAGCACGTGGTGGTTGGGGGCGGGGGGGGGGAGCAGTATGGAAAGAGGGGGAGTCCCACAACGGGAGAACAGAGTCACGTGGTTTGCTCCCCAGAGATCTTCAGCGCTGGACACAGGAATCCAATTCTAAGCAACGGGAATGATTAGCTCCCTTCTTGGCTGTGCTTTGTCTTTCAAGAAAGCGCCTTAGATAAAAAGAAATAATGCTTTAGAGAAGATGGCTTTGGAACTGGGAAAGCCTAACAGTCCTTGTTAACAGGATCCAGATGTTTTAAAATCCAGATACAAAGTTGCTTTAAATCTCTCATCCAGTTGACAGCCTCAAAGAACCTTGATATAAATGGCATATCCGAACATAATGCATTACAACAGGACCCATTATCACACATACTTTAGCTACACAGAGGATCACATCTCAATGCCACAATGCACATGTGTAACCCCTCCAGTAAAAGTCTAGTAACAAACAGTCGGCTGACAGCCGGTGGTGCATCTATTCCGCATCACGGCATGCTGTTCACGTAGTGTGGACATGTCGTTATTTTCTCCATCTTCGGTGTTGTTTAGAAGCACTTAGCTTAGAAGTATCTAAACACGTGCACGCACGCGCGCACACACACACACACACACACACACACACACACACAGCTGTAGGTCAACCAATATTTGAAAATGATTAAATGTCAAGTACACTGTTCTCAAAGCATTTAGGATAAAACACCTATGTTCTTCCTGTCCTTGAGGAAATGACAGTCCAATGGAAAAGAGAGACTTTAAACAAAGAGTCAGAAACAATTAAGAAAATAACTACTCCTATGTCAAGTACTGTGAGAAACATTGGAAAATGTAACATAAGAAATCCAAACTAGTCTGGAAACACTGAATGAGGAAAGGATGTTTAAACCAAGATGGAAGGGGTCACTAGGATTTTTCTAGACCAAGTCACAGAACACACAGGTTGAGATAATGACAGCATGGCTTAGTTGTGGAGTCGAAGAGATGCTTCGCCCCTGCCAGAAATTACTCTAAATCCAGACGGTAGTTAGAAACAGCTGAAGATTCTGAGAGGTGAGATATTCAGACTTAGTAGGATGTTCTGTAGAAGCACGTCAACAACATTCAGAATTCATCACTGCAATAACATCCCCAGACCCCTTTGCACCAGGAAGGCTGCCAAGCAGGGTGGCTGCCCATTGGGGATCAGGATCCAAAAGGGGAAGGTGGCTTCCACAGGGCTGTGGCCCAGTGGGGACAGCAGACTGTTCACATACAGGGGGACTCCACAAATGAGGAGATAGATGGAGAAAAATGGAGCCGGTTTCTCCCTCTCAGGGAAGAGAGTTACAAATATGAAAAGAGGGGAAAAGTACAACGAACCCTGTGCTGTTGAACCGGAATTGGAGATATTAGTATAAACTAGTGGCTTTCATTGTGTATAGTGAGATACAAAAATGAATATAGATATGAGAGTGAGAGAGAGAAAGAGAGAGGGTGTGTGTGTCTATTTCCTAACAACTGTTCACTGAGAGAGCTTGGGAGCAGTGATCACTTCAGGAACAAGGAGAATTTGTACCCAGATCTTTGTTTCGAAGTATCACTCCCCACTAAAAGGAACCTGAGCTACCTGGCTGTTACAGAGCTGGGGATAATACGAGATGAGCCTAGCAAGTCTTCTTGGGCCACAATGAAACAATGTACTCACAAAATGATGGGGTCATGTCAAAAGGACACAAAGCCAATTTAAAGAGGTTCTCACTGATCAAATATGGAACAGTATGAAGGTTGAAATAATGAATAATAGAATAGCAAATAATTACATGAAATACAATTTTTGTGTGGGATCAAGACCCATGTCCAGCTCCCTGCTCAGCAGAGAACCTGCTTGAGGATTCTCTCTCTCTAAAATAAAAAAAAATAAATCTTGGGGTGCCTGGGTGGCTCAGTGGTTAAAGCCTCTGCCTTCGGCTCAGGTCATGATCTCAGGGTCCTGGGATCAAGTCCCGCATCGGGCTCTCTGCTCAGCAGGGAGCCTGCCTCCTCCTCCTGTCTCTCTCTGCCTGCCTCTCTGCCTACTTGTGATCTGTCAAAAAAAAAAAAAAAAAAAAAAAAATCTTAAAAAAAATAATAAATCTTAAAAAAAAAACTCTCTATTTCGCTCTGCTCCTCCCTGCTCCCACTCATGCTCTTTCAAACCCCCCCCCCAAAAAACCCACCAAACCCCCCCCGAAAAATGAAAAACAAAGAACCAAAAAGCATGTTCAAGTCTTGAAAGGTAAAGAAGGACTGAGGAACTATTCCAGATTGAAGGAGACTGAAGAGATAGGACAGGTAAGTGCAGTGTGACATTCTGGATTAAATTTGTTCTCTGCTAAAGACATCACTTGGATGGTCAGTGAAACTTGAATAGGGTTCTCTGGCTATTTTCACTTTTTTACAAGTTTGGAATCATTTCAAAACAAAAAGTAAGAGAAAAAATGTACAAATCTTGGAGGTGCCTAGCTGGCTCAGTCAGTAGAGTGTACTACTCTCAATCTCATGGCTGTGAGTTCAAGCCCCACAGCCCCACTTTGGGTGTACAGCTTACTTCAAAACAAAGTAATTGAATTAAAAAAAAAAAAAGTGGTCTAAAATTTAATTTAAAAGTAAACTTCTCGAATAGTAAATACACGCAAAAGTGTTCATTCCTTCTGGCAATGAAATGTAAATTAAAGCAGTGTTACGGTATCATTTTATACCTGACGGATTTTTATTGTAATCATCTGTTTATCTGTATGGTTTGCTTTGTAAAATGATAGCTAGAAAGGGTTTCTTACTTTGTTTTCCAAGCACTGTGACATAATGTGACTCATAATCTCTACCAAAACTCTATAAAGAAGATTCAGTTATTTTCTCCACTTTATAGAAGCAACCGGGGCTTCAGGACTTAAGCGGCTTGTCTGAAATTACATAGCCTGCCTGTGGTGGAAGTGGGGCATGAACCACGGCAGCCTGACTCTCACGCCTTTTACCTCAAAAATATACTGCTTTTCACATGCACCCAGGGCTGAGGTACCAAAACCTATATAATCCTTTTGAAGAACAATGAGGCCAAGCCATCCCCAGCATCACCAAATCCTTTTGCCAATTTTAAGTTGCTGAGAATGTATCTTGAGGAAACCTATATGCAGAAAAGCAAAAGCTACATGCATAGAGATGTTCCCCATAATGGAAATTTTTCAAATGACGCATAGAAAAATGGCTAAATTATGATCCATCAAGTTGATGGAATATTCTACCATCATTAAAAAATGATAACTATGGGGCGCCTGGGTGGCTCAGTGGGTTAAGGCCTCTGCCTTCAGCTCAGGTCATGATCCCAGGTCCTGGGATTGAGCCCCGCATCGGGCTCTCTGCTCAGCAGGGAGCCTGCTTCCTCCCCTCTCTCTCTCTGCCTGCCTCTCTGCCTACTTGTGATCTCTCTCTCTCTCTCTCTGTCAAATAAATAAAAAATCTTTTAAAAAAAATGATAACTATGGAGATATAATGAAAGGTAGGGAAATGATAATAAAAGATTCAAAGTATATGTGTATTTGGAAGTATGTAAAAACTGCATGTGCGTAAAAGCAACTAATTAAAGAGAATATTTTTTAAAATGATGATAGGGGCACCTGGGTGGCTCAGTGGGTTAGAGCCTCTGCCTTCAGCTCAGGTCATGGTCCCAGGTCCTGGGATCGAGCCCCGAGTTTGGCTCTCTGCTCGGTAGAGAGCCTGCTTCCCCTTCTCTCTCAACCTGCCTCTCTGCCTACTTATGATCTCTGTCTGTCAAAAAAATAAATAAAATCTTAAAAAAAAAGAATGACGATAGCAGTTAGAAAGTCATGGGATAATTGGTGACTTTTTTTCCTTTCAAATATTTTTCATGGTATTTATAACCAAAAATAGCCATCAAATACTCCCAAAACATATCCCATTAACAAATGTCTAGGAAGTGACATAAGGATTCTTTTTGTACTTTCCCCCAAACCTTCTTTTAGAGGAGATGAATGATTATGTCCATTTACATGAAAAGTTTTTAAAAATCAGGCAACAAAATAAAAGAAATTTTATGATTCAATATCATCTAACACACACACATCTAGAAGGACCTGTGTTGGAATATCTATGTGGCTATCTCTGGGTGGTGATATTATAGGAGATTGAAACCATTTTTGAACTTAGTATAATATACAAGTATTCCTTTCTAGTAATACTTGTCAAAAGCTTTGTATAGGTAAGCTAGTACTAAATTATAATACTTTAACACAATCTCAGCAACCGACTTCATAATTTTACCAGAAAAACAGGACAGCTTTCCCGTATTGTTTATTCTACACTCAGACTTCACTAATCCTGCTTCCTTTGACTACACTCACCAATAAACACATCTCATGCTAATAGTCCAAAACGACCAATGAAGAATATACCTACCTGTAGTTTATACAAGAGTCCAGCACTTACACACATGCATCAGTGACCAATGAATTCGGATCAAGAAGGAAATGCTATTCATAGAGATTTTATTACAAAGATTTAAATATACTTTCCTCAAATAATACTTCTGTGAACTTTAAAGCTTAACAGAAAAACACAAGCTTGGAAAGCTAGTCACATTCGCCAGCAACAGAATGGTAAGAAAAATAATCCTCAGTCATTAGGTAGAAATACCTGGTGTTAGCACCAAAAGTGAACCATTGCTTTTATTTAGTGCTTTTGATCCCCTTTAAATGTTTTATGAAAGAGACAGATATAATCTTGATGAAATCGGAGTATGGCTATGAAGCTGAGGAAAAACAAAGATCAGAAAAAAAGAATAAATGAATAGAAAAGAAGCAAAACTAAGGGTCAAAATTGACACTCTTCAGGGAAAAAAAAATAAATAATTCCATGATAGGCAGAGATAGATTCTGAGCATATTTTAATACTTTAATAGCATTGTGAAGAAATGTCCATGGGAATAAATAATGACGATGTTGATGACATCTGCCATTAGAGGTCATGGTTATCAGGGAAGAAAGGAGAACGTCGGGGCAGAGCGAAAAACCAGTTATATTCAAAGCCATTAACTGTAGTCTTTAAAAACTAAGATTTTCATCTGTCGGGTTTTCAGATTTGGCCTGTGTGAAGGAATGGATGTTCTGAACGTCTTGTGTGTTCTATCATCCAAATACTAAAATGTGGATCCAAGTGGGGGGCGGGGAGCCCTAAGCATTAGACACCAGAGCCACGCATCCACTATCTCAAATCTGACTGGCTAACCCTGATGACGCCCTAGCCTGTCCTGGCATAAATGTGGATCCAGGATAACTCATCACATTTTTCTTCCTCTCATGAGTTAGGAAGCAGCACACAGAGGCAGTGAAGCCATACCAAGCCTGAGGTCTTCTCTCTCCTGCCTAGGCCATGCATGATTTTTATTCTCTAAAGCCATTTCTTCCTCAAAAGAGCTCACCAACGTCATCATCCTTCCTATCGGCAGCCCCACTGGGCTCTAGTGAGTGACATCCAGACATTTAAACTCAAAAGCTGCTTCAGAAGGGAGTTATTAAAATTCAAATGAGCTGGGCATATTGAAGAAGAAAACACTCGTTTGCATGCACACCTCCACATTCGGCCATCCCATTTAGACCCACAGAGCAGGGTCTGGTTTTGTTTTTGTAAATGGGCTTCGGAGGCGGAGGTCAGCCTCCCACGGCCCCCACTCCTCTGGGGTCATCATTAGCAATGTGTAAGGCTGAATAGATTTTCCTCTGAATCTAGTCAGCAAACCTGACAAGAAGGCAGCCCTCTCCCACAACCTGAAAATGCCAAAAATCTGATTGGTAATATGGCATTTTAAATACTTCATTTATCTGTCTTAAAACGGCTTTCAGGAAGATTGCAAGTAATGTCACTGAGGCCAGCTCCACCTGATTTTTCAATTCTAGAGCAGAACATTTCCTGTTGTGCCATGACTATGTAATCATAAAAATGTTATGTTTAACCAACATGAAATCCTGAATTTCCCACAGGATTCAGAGAAAATTCATGTCTGCCAAGAAATAGGGATCTGGGAGTCCACATTACATTTTATTCACTGGAAAAGAAAACGTATCTTTTCTTTTGTCTGAAGAATTTTTATTTTATTTCTCATGGAAATAACTCACATTGTCATCATTTAAAATTTTTGTAAGATATCAATGAGCAAACTAAAAAAAAAAGGAACAAAATATATATTCCTAAAATTATCCTGGCTATGGAAATTTTAGATGCTCCTTCGGTAAAAGTTCAATTTCTTACTAATGAAGACATCTCTATTATGATACTACCATAAACAGACTTAATTTATGAGACTATAAACAATTAACTCCATATTACATGTAATATACTACACATTTAATATATAACTATATTATGTACAACAATGACATAACTATATGTCCATTTTTACTGAGGGTATATAAAAGCAGTCATGCTAACTCATGACCCTAAAATAATACTACAGTTTCAAGAACTCTAGGAACTAAAGGAGTTCATCTCCAAACTCTGAAACTAGTTTATAATCTAGAAGCTGCAGGGAGTACTGTATTCAATGAGAAATCAGATGACATGACCTTTAACGTCCCTTCCAAGAGTAAGATTTTATTCTTTTATGACCTTCATTAATTAAATCTGAGTTCTCCAGATTTCTTCAGTTTAATTTGTTTAAAAACTCCCCCCAAAACTGGGATGGCACTGGATTTGCCCAGATCAACCCAACCAGGCCAGGCAAGAAATAAACTAGCAACGATCAATGAAAGAATATTCTATGAATGAAACTATCTATAATGATACCTGAGCTATCAAATTCTCAAGAGGGATATATTTTGCCCTCACATCGCTGAATAGTCGATGTGTATCAGTAGAGAGCATTTATTTAAGAACTTCTATGGCATTATTTGGACTCCAGTTAAAAACGAAAGGTGAGTCCATCTGTCTTCAGGTTGCTTGTGCTCTAATGTGGGTGGCTGCAAGAAAGAATCCCACAGGGACAAATGTTTGCAGAGAAAAAGAACACAAGATACAATTAAGAACTAGAGCCAGTGATTCCAACAACAGAGAGCCATCATTCAAGGTCCAGGGAGAAGACTTACTTCCAAGTCAAGTCTCAGCTGCATTTTCTCTTTCATGGTCAATACCCACTCAACATTAAGAAGAAAAGAAATGCGTGCTCATACTTTTTGAAAAAAAGATTAAGGTCTTCACAGATCCCCCTGACCCCTACCCCGCCACTCCCAAGGTCAGATACAATGATTCCAAGAGAAGACATGGTGTGTTGGCCTTGTGGTCAACACAGAAGTTGGTCTAGCAGATGGAAATATTCTCTCCTTCATACTGATTATGGTTTAATCCTACAGAAGCAAGCTTGGGGTACCCAAACCTAACACGTAGAAGAATGATAGCATTCAAGAAATGTGCTCACTTGCCTTTTTTCCCTCCTGTGACGAAGAAGCCAATGGCCGCTCTAATAAAACTGCTCTCAGGCAAATAGCTATAGTCAGTAGGAACTGTGGAGACAGAAAATGATCAAATTAACCAGTGAACTTGGCGGGACTAATGAAGGAAAGATAATGATCTCCTGCTGCCATATCAACCGAGAGACAAAGCAGGGATGTTTACGCCATTAATCTAGCACAACACTCCGTGGTGGCAACTAATTCTATTAGATTAAGTGACTGGCCTTGAAGGAATCACTTAGGCTATGCAAGCAAAGCTAAAATTGTGGTAAACCTAGCAGATTCTGCAAAATCACAGGGGACTGAAACTTCACTGAAGTGGTTTAAAAAAAAAAAAAAAAGTCTTTTCCATGCTGTCACATCAATACACCCCAGTCTGGTGACCCTCGGTGTCTGCAAGGAGTCCGCTGGCCTCTAGGCTGAGACCACCATTCTAGGGGTGACTTAAGGACATCCCAAGCCAGACTGATGAACCAGGGAAATGCCACAATCAGTAGTAACAGCAGCCGGCCTGTTACTTCAGAAGGCGGGGACCTCTCAGTGACCAGCATGTCCAAATCACCAGGTCTGCCTGCTGACCTGGAACACTGAGGCAGCAACACGGAGGCAAGGCGAGTCTGGGGAGTTTCTTAAATTCTTTTCCTCCCCAGCCCCCCAGAATTGCTTCATGAGATGCTTTTTGCCACAACAAATGGCTCAACTGGAAAATTCCAACAGAAACAAGGAGCTGTACTTTTCCAGACATAACAATCATTGTGTTCCCATGAACCTGGTGTGAGACGGTTCACGACCACCTGACTTGAGTACATGTGGGGCCAGCCATGTAACCCAGAGCACAATAATTAAAAATCTACGTAAAAAAGCAAAAGCCTGACATCAGCTTGCTAATTTACCAGAACCTTATCTTAGGAGCCCACTGCCCTTCCAAACTAGCATTACTTAAGGTTTCCTCTATGACTAAGTTTGGTGGTTTGGTTTTGTATTTTTTTTTCCTTTTTCCCATTTTAACATGACAACTGCCAGCTGTTTCAAGTTCATCATGTTGGGAATGCTGTGGAACAATGTCCTATTTCTCTAGCTATGGAGTGTTTGAAAGTGAGGGCAACAGTAATTACGATACTACGTGTTCATGGTGATGCTATCTCTGGATTACCTGTCAGGGCATATGTGAAACTAGGTTTTAATGACAAATCTTTGGTACCTAACCTCTCTGGTCTGGGTCCAAGAGACCCAGTGTGTCAAAATTCTGTAAAGAGCAAGGAGCAGATTCAGGTCCCCATGTATTACAGGGAAGGCTTCCGCAGAAAATCTTCAAGTACAAACTTAAATTAAGCATGTGGGAATTGCTTTTTTATTTTTTATTGCTATTTTTATTGCTTTTTTATTATTTATTATAAATAAATATTTATTTATAAATATTTATTTAAATATTTTTAATTGCTTTTTATTAAAATTGTGGAAACAGAAAAGGCCTTATGATGGTAAGACCTAGAATTTTAATTTCAATGCCAAGTATGTGCATATCTTTAAATGCATGTATTCCATTCTCTTCTTAAAAGCAGAGGCCTGGGATGCCTGGGTGGCTCAGGGTAAGGTTAAGCCTCTGCCTTCGGCTCAGGTCATGATCTCAGGGTCCTGGCATCGAGTCCCGCATCGGGCTCTCTGCTCGGCGGGGAGCCTGCTTTCTCCATTCTCTCTCTCTGCCTATTTGTGATCTCTCTCCATCAAAAACAAAACAAACAAAAAAAAAGCAGGGGTCCAAAGAAATCCAGTCATATAGGAAGAGACTTTTAATGAAATATGAGTATTACACAAACTATAATGCCATCTAGGAAAATAAAAAGAACTCTCTTCTGTGCTTCAAGGACCTGTTCCTACTTTCTGGATTTGTTGCTAAACTAAGTGCACATGTAAGTCATGTCACCTTTCTAAGCCTCAGTGTCTTCATTTGTGAAATACGGGGTTAGACGGCATAATCTGTTCTCTGAGGGAGGCAGGGAGGAAGGATGAAAAGAGCAAGGGCTTTGGGGGCTGACAGAGGTGAGTTCAACTGTGTGTCCACCACCTGCTGCCACGTGACCCTAGGCAAGTCAGGAAGGCTCGCCAAGCCCCTCTTCTTCTGACATTAAAGAATGATGGTATTTGGGCAAGTCAGGAAGGCTCTCTACAGCCTCTCCTTCTTCTGACGTAAAAGAGGGATGGTAACACCCACCACTTAAAGTGGTTGCAAAGGTTAATGCTCTTAACCAAGTACACAGCCCCCGGAGCAATCTCTCCTGCCAGCCCCAGTATTCTAAGATTCTGATCTTACCAGAGGTTCTGCTCTGACTTGAGGACAGAGTAGACAGATGAAGATGTCCTAGAAGCCAGAGAGCATTTGACTGAAGACCAATCACCCCAGACACACTGATGACCTATGGATGAAAGCATAACAGTTCAATTGGGCAAGATCCAAACTCTGTTTCATATAAGGTCACTCAGAGGAAATCATCTATCTTTTATGAGGTGGTGGCTTGTCTACTAATGACAAGTTCTCTGACAAGACATAATATCACGTGTCTAGTATACTAAACCCTGGACACACAGGTGATCAAGGATTGTTGCTGAAGAAATGAATGGATGAATCAATCAGTCATGACTGGTCTCAAAGGAATTTTTTTTTATAAAAAAGGGGGAAAAAAATCCAAAAAGTAATTTTTTAAAAAGGGTGTTAGATATTTAAGAATACCTCTAAAAATGCAAGGAGATATTATTTTGTTCTCTTCTTTAAGTAATGTTCTATTATTGCTTTATCATTCATAATGTAGATTTTCTTAAATAAGTTTTCATTTATAGATTTTTCTCCCAAGTTATAAGCACTTAAGTTTTGGTATAATTCTTTTTCTGAGAATCACATTCCTACACACAAAAGAGAGTTTCTTCTGTTCAGAGATTTATGTTTCCTTCTCAAAGCATGAATTACTGAAGCTTGTTTATGTGGTAGATGTAATAATCAGCTGTATTTACATGAAGAAAAAAGTATGCTAAATGAAAAGACTAAATGAAAAGACTATCTACAAAGTTCTATATATAGTAAGAGTATCAATTGTGCGAAGCAAATAAGAATACTTGAAATAGGACCAATTATTACGAACACTTTTTATCTGTGACATCTGAATTAGCACTTCTCAACTATTCTTAGATATCTGTCCTGCCCTTTGATCGCCTTCCATTTTACTCTGTCCTGAGGGCCTAACATCCCTTCCAGGGTCAAACTTTCATTTTTAAAGGAAACCAAGCCAACTTCAGTTAACTCAAAAATGCCAGCTTTTTTCCCAGAGGCAGTGCGTGTTTGTTGGTAAATGGGCCATAAGCCACTCTCAAGTGCTGCTTGGACTGAATGTGAATAACCAGAGGTCTCCTCGTTTTCCAAGGAAAACAGCTGGTACCATGAAAGAGAAAGGCAGTAAAAGTAAGTAGCTGAGGGGTGCCTGGTGGCTCAGTCAGTTAAGTGTCCAACTCTTGGTTTCAACTCAGGTCATGATCTCAAGGTCATGAGATCGAGCCCTGCATCAGGCTCCACACCAGGCATGGAGCCTGCTTAAGATTCTCTCTCTCCCTCTCCCACTGTCCCTCTAACTGCTCACACACACATGCATGCTCTCTCTCTCTCACTCTCTGTCTCAAAAAGGGGGGGGGCAGATTATCTGTTCTTCCATCCAAGAATTTTAAATTCCTCTTCTCACCTGAGTTACAGTTTTAATGACTTCGTTGAGTCGGGCTTGAAAATGAGAGGACTGGATGGCTTCTGACTTCAGCTGAAAGAAAAAGGAGAAATATCTACCCCAATATCCCCAAAAAGTAAATAATGACATTCTCAGTGGATGAGCTATCATCTTCTAAGCTATGGTATCATCTACCACTAACTATGTCCTTACATTTCATAAACAAAAGCTGTGGGCTCCTGGAGGGCAGGGCCCGCGCCGTATTTATCACCTATTTCCTAACATGAGTTCAGTGCAGTGAGCAGCGCTCACTGAAGAGCCTTCACTGTGTGAACACAGGCACTCCTTAGCATTACTTGTAAACTGGAACACACATATGTCCACTGAGGGAAACATTTAAAAGTGAAACAACTACCTAGATATAAACTTAAACATGGCAGATACAATATGGAGGTTCTTACGGACAACTTCTGAAATTTCTTACGATTCAGTCACTTCTTGGGCAGGGAACTTCGTGGAAAGTACACAGGTTGACTACGTCTAGTTCTTATGAACTAAATAAAAGAAGGAACAAATCTCTAAAGGGAATGCTCCCCCAAGAGCAATTTTCTATATATCAAGGCATTGAAAAGCCCAGAATAACCATTACTATGAGCATGTATCCTGTCCTTGGCAAACTGAGACACTTGGTGCTCTCCTCTTGCTGTGGCCATGCACACATATAGATTTCTCCATTCGTGCTTTGTTTTTTGGTTTTACCTGCATTATGTCCCCTTCGGAGCCTACCAAGGCCACCATGCCATGAAGCGCCGCCAAACAAAGCATTGTGGGAGTGCCCTGAAAACAAAGCATCTGGTATGTCAAGAGGCAAACAATCCTGGGGTTTGGATCCTATAAAATTTACTATATTCTAGAGAAACCCTGGTCAAAATGATACTACACTTGTAGGGTCAACGTAACCTGCATCACCAAACCAAAAATGGCAGCCGACTTGAATACAATAATAGGCTGAAGTTATTCGATCAGAGGTCGCTTCTTCTTGTTCTGTATTTTCAAAACCACAATGCTGTTTGAAAGTTAAAACACTAAGCAAGTAGCCTGTTTAAAAAAAAACAAAAGCTATAATGGTCGACAGGATGTATCATTTACAAGGGATTTAAAGTTCCTACGTCCCTTTCGTTTCAAATTGCCTATTCTTTTACTGTTAGGCTATATATCTTAGCAGCACCTATAAATGGTTCAATAAAGTTGCTCTTTTTTTCCATTATAAAAATAAAAAATCACATGCTAGGATGTGCCCTCCTACCTGTGCTAGAACAGTTCTGATCCAGGCAGGGAGCAGTCTGTGGCCCAAGTCCTCAGCTTTTCCATGTCCGCAGACAGATAAACCATGAACCAGGTTTCCCAACGCCAGGGCAAAACCTGAAGTCTGTTATAAATAAATAAAAACAAAGGGTAAAGAAAAGAAGAGCACAGATGGCACACAATTTTATAGACAGCATCTAAGCACTTCGAGGGGCTCCCTTTCCTACCGATAGGTTCTTTTGCAATTTGAAAATCAGCGATTTGCAGAATTATTATTTTTTTTAATCAAGACTTTTGGGACACCTGGATAGCTCAGTCAGTTAAGTGTCTGCCTTCAGCTCAGGTCATGATTCCAGGGTTCTGGGATCAAGGACCGCATCAGGCTCCTTGCTTAGTGGGGAGCCTGCTTCTCCCTCTGCCTGCGGCTCCCCTTGCTTGGGCTCTCTGACAAATAAATAAAATCTTAAAAAAACAAACAAACACATATCTATCTCACCTTCCAGCAACTGAAAATTTCCTTTAAAAAAAATCAAGACTTTGGTTTGCAACAGAAATTGCAGACCAACTATAAGGAATTCACCTGCACTGAATGGTTTATTTAAGGAAAATAATACTGGACCATTACAAGACTTGATTCCAATGATCCAAATTTTCAGAAGGAATTAAAGGGTGAAAATACTGAAGTAGATCATGCAAGCTTAGTCAACTCCCAAACAAAAGGAGAAAAAGTCCCCATAATGAGCACAGCATATGCAAATTTCCACATCTTGGTGTTGCAAAGCCTATTTTGAATTTAAGTGAGCAGTCACACATCCATAAACTAGTAACAATACAATATTGTATTGTACCATACAATACAATATTAGCTAATAACCAGTGAATCCTGCAATAATTCACCCCATGGCCAATATTGAGACTTTGTGGAGAAATCTAAAAAAAAAAAAAAAGTCCAGATGGGGCAATTTTATAACATGTGTAATCAGAGGGAACATATTTTTCAGTGAAATTGTCATAAAATATACATAACATACAATTTGCCATCTTCCCCACTTTTCAGTGGCATTAAATACATTCATACTGCTGTGCAACCATCACCATGACCCATCTCCAGAACTCTTTCATCTTGCAAACGCAAATCTTATACCCCTTAAACAATATCTTCCCATCCTCCCTCCCGAAGCCCTTGGCGACCACCTTTCTACTTTCCATCTCTAAGCTTCTGACCACTGCAAGGACTTCCTATCAATAGAACGGCACAGTATTTGACATTTTGTGATTGGTCCATTTCACTTAGCATCATGTCCTCAAGATCCATCCATGTTGTAGCGTGTGTCTGAATTTCCTTCCTTTTTAAGGCTGAATAATATTTCAGAGGGAACATTTTAAAGGTCTTTAAAGTAATTTGCAGGTATTTAAATTGTCCCATGCATATTCAGTCATGAGCAGACATTCTCTGCTTTGAATTTGCAGAGCTTTGACCCATCAGAGTCCATCAAGTATTCATATCTTTGCAAATTGTTATCACTAGCCTTACATTCCCTAGCCACATGTTTCAAGGTTTTATAAATACCGGTGGAGGGAGAGAAAAGCCTTTCATACTCCCTCTGACAAAGAAAAAGAAGTACCTACAAAAGATAAAGTATAAGAAGTACCTAAAAAAGATAAAGTATAAGAAGTACCTACAAAAGATAAAGTATAAGGAGAAAGAAAAGACATCTGTGACCACTGGCTATGGTAGTGAGAAAAGTTGGAAGTTTCTCAGTTCTGGGGATGCCTCGGTGGCTCAGTCAGTTAAGCATCTTCTTTCGATGAGGTCATGATCCCAGAGTCCTGGGATCGAGCCCCACATGGGGCTCCCTGCTCAGCAAGGATTGCTTCTCCCTCTTCCTCTGCCCCTGCCCCACCACTTGTGCACATTCTCTCTCAAGTAAAATTTTTTTTTAAATCTTAAAAAAAAAAAAAAAAAGAAGTAGTTCCTCAGTTCTGTGCATGAAAACATCCAGAGAGTAGTCTAATCAGAGTCAGTCAAGATTAGGACTCAGCAGCAACATGAGACCCAAAGAGAGGAGTGATCAAGGCACACATTCCAACCTGTTGGTTGTTTTCTACCAACATCTGAAGCTTGTTCATGATATCTTCAGCCTCCGCAGCCTCAACAATCCCGGTACTGAATGCTGAGGTACATACACAGCTGAGAGTATAGGCAAGAACCTAGAAGAAGAGACGGCAGGAGAGGTTTCTTCGTGAGGGAAAACAAAAGAACATGATTTAATGGACATCAGTGTTCTGTCCACCTTCTCCCCGGGATAAGGACTGGATTGAAGTACGCCTACCACAGACCAGGCACTGCTCCGCCACCTGACATGTCCTCACGATGGTATGAGATGCGGGTCAGAATCTCCACTTAACACATAGGGATGTTGAGGCCTGACTACATACAGCTTCCAGTGACAGAGAGGCAAGATTCAAGCCCAGGTCTTTAGACTCAAAATCAGAAAGTTCTCTCACCATCTCATGTCAGAACACTGGATCTATTGACAGCAGAGGCTAGATTTTCATCACCAGCGAATGTTACTAATAGCCATGTGCTCTGATCCAAGGCCAAGCCGGAGAGGAAATTCAAAGATGTGACCCATGGCTGCATTAAGATTCCCTCTTAGGAGTGGCGCATAGCGGCCAGGCATGCGGGTTTTAGAGTTACATAAATCATGTAAAATAGAGGTAATATTCCTTACCTCAGAGCACCGGTGTGCTAAGTAATACATGAAAAGATGAATAAATGAGCAAATTATAAATAAAAGAGAATGCTGGGAGTCAAGACGGCCCACACAGGTGTACATCCCACACTGACCACTGACAGGCCAAGAAACTTCGGGCAAGTCCCTCAATCGACTTGAGCCTCAATTTCTGCAAATCCTGGCTAGTCATCCCCTCCCCGCTACCTCACACTTTCCTCATGAAGCCCTCCTTCACAAAGATGTTGTTAAGGCAAAGTGGAAATGTTCAACTCCCAATCCTGGTCGGTACAGCATGAAAAAAGGAAGCTGTTTGTAAGGTAGAAATTGGATAATAAAACATCAGAGGGGAGGGGGAAAACCAAACCACCTGCTTGAGGCCTCATAAGTCGAAACATCAAGGCAGACCGAGGCATTAGTGCTAAAAACCCCACTTTCGTTTATTAATCGAACTGCCCCTCGGTGGCAAAATTTTCTCGCTTTGCTTAAAAAGATACGTCCTTTTCAACTGTGCTCTGCAACTGCTTTAAAAATGGAAATGTGGTGCACATAGTAGAACAAAACTTCAACCCTCTGTGCCCCAAAGAAATTCACAGATTCAACAAGTCCTATTGCTGAAAGCAGAGGAGCCGAGCGGGGGAACACAGCAGCCATTATGTGCCCATCAATAGCTCGTGGGCAGGCCCGGAGAAAACAGAATCTGCTCTAATGAGACAGAGAATCTGGCCAGGCTAAAAGGTCATCCCCAGGTCCTCCAGAAGACAGAGCCCAGGCTGCCCAGCTTCACCTGGGCAGAGACACACACCTCAGACGTTCACTCTGAACGCGGTTGACACACAAAAGCTGTGTCCCAGGATCCACAATTCTGTGTATTTTTGCACCGTAACAGAAAAATCTTTTCATTAAGTGTGGTAAAGGGAATTTCCTCAATGACTTTTCATGCTAGCTGACATTAAAAAAAAAAAAAAGAAAGAAAAAAAAAGTAAAATGCCTTTTTCCATCCACAGTTTCTTAAGCTTACTCCCTGGCCACCTTTTAAAGTAACATTTGGGTTGAGTGTAATTCTAAAAATCTCCATTGAACCTTCCTCCAGAAATAGCAGCTTTTCTTAGAAAGTGCCTTCTAGCCCTGCTGACTTCGTTTTTTGCATTCACTAAAGGCTCTTATCTTAAAGGCCACATTTAAGTCTGAGTTGATTTAAACAGCTGCACAGTTTGAAAACCTTATGATCTAATATAGGTTGTTTGCCACTCAAATTCTTCTCCTTATCTCAGTTGAAACTGAGGAAGAATTTAATTTCAGTGTTACCAAAATATGAGAAGTAGAAAATCAGTGGCCACGGGAAAACATGAGACAACAAAGGGAAGAAAGCCGTAACCTCCCGCTCCTACCTCCTGAAATGTTCTGCTTTGGCTCCCACTGTCATCTAGGTACGTCGAGAGCTTCCGAAGCGATGCTGCCACGTGAACTCGGGATTCTGTCTGGCTGCTGTGGCTCATGAGAGACAGAACAAGTCCAACTCCCAATATACAGCCCATGCTTGGATGCAAAAAAAAAAAAACAAAAAACAAAAAACAAAAAAAACCAAACTTAAAAATCACCGGAAATCCAAGTTACTGCTCTTCACTCATCATGGGAGTTTATAATACTCTTGGACCTGAGATGAGATGGCTGGATTCTCAGTCTGCTGCCTGGTATATAAGTGTGTCCCATGAACCACCACAGGCACACCCACTGCCCCTCCCCACCTTAAACGGAAAACTTTCTATCAGAACAGGTGTCTCTGGCCCATGTTAGTGCTGTGGACACACTGGGGAAGAACAAACGAAAATATGAAATAGATTTGACTTAAACTCTATGGTGAGGTAGGATGATGAATAAAAAGTCAAGTCAAACCAGCTCGATCCCCACACTGGGAGAAGCTCTGTGGTCCTCGACCCCATCCCCCCCATGTCCGCATATAGACGGCGCTATGATGAACTGAACGAGAGAAAAGACTCCATTTCAGAATATGAGCTGAGGACAGCTGACTAATGACAGGGGGGACACATCGCAAGCCATGATGATGAGGTACTGCTAAGTGCTTCGTGTTTCCTAGTCAACTTCCACAAGTGGAATTTCTTAAAGAAACTGTGTTATTTGTCTGCGCACAATGACATTAATCCTCTTCTCCCCTCTGATCCCTCAGAGTACCACTGGGTCAGAAGAGAAAATGGACAAATGACAGGCTTGTCAAAAGTTACCCCATGTGACAATTCAATTGGAATCTTAGGCTTTGTGCCCCAGTTCTTGGGAAAGAATACATATCCATTTAAGGAAATAAAAGGGGTCTCCCAGAAAACTTCTAGTTAGAATGATTAGATAATGCAGCTGTAGGGTGATTTTCTACTTAAAAAAAAAAAGTTTCTGACATCATTGTTGTGTTTTGAACTGAGAAAATGCTGAACTGTTTTTCAGAAATCATCTCAACTCTGGTTTGGCTTGCCTGGCATGGTATCTGGCGCTGAAGACGCCATTCCAGGGCATTTCTCCAATAACATATTTCAATGCCCATAAGTTATGTTACTTTACATGTCTATAGTATCTATCTCCTTGGCTGGCATCAATAACCTTCACATCGTTTCCTGAATATGTTAGCTCCTTCCCTCAAACACCTCCTGCAAAAGAAGCATCCACAACAGATAAGAGACACCCAAAAGGACAGAGAGGCTACAAGATTTGTTCAAGGTCATATGGAGAGTTTCCAGCAGAGCACGGCCAGGAGACAGAGGCTTCTCATTCCCAGCCTTCTGCTCCATCTGCCAAGCCCCAGGCCCTTCTCAGGGCCCCGTCGGGATGCCCTGATGAAATGCCTGGGAGAAGGCACCGTATCTCGAGCCTGTTTTCCTCAGTTCTATTGTGTAACTATCTGGCATTAGGAAATCCTTTGTAAAGAAGCTACTGCAGTAATAATCCATCATTAGCCAGGCAGAACTGCTGTTCCAGCTTACAGGAATTTAACAACAAGCTCGACTAGCATAATCACTTCCAACCAGTTAAATCCGCGCCTACCACCTGAACACGGCACACTTTAGAGACCAATCACATTTCTGAAAGAGAAAAGGTGCTCTTCTTTAGTATGGGATTTAAAGTCTTTGTTTCCATTTAGAATCTATAGGGAAGGTCTTTTTTTTTTTTTTTTTTGGCTTTTTCTATACTGGCGCATATAAAAATTGATAAAATTAGAACCAAAGATATAGTTAGACAAAATGTGATTAATACTTCGAAAAATTTGACTTTTGCTCCCTCTTGACTATTTAACTGCTACTTTCGATTAAGATTTCAAATGTTACTTCCTCAGGGACACCTTCCCTGGCCCAGCAGGGAAACTCTTCGGGACTCTACCATAATGCCCCATACTAATTTAATTCAGACAATTTTAATTATAAATTTCAAGTTTTTTAAAGAGTTTATTTTAAATTTCTATTTTTTAGAATAGAATATTTTTAAATTTCTATTTAAAAAATAATAAAGATTTTATCTATTTGAGAGAGAAAAAGAGAGAATGAGCGAGATGGGGAGGAGCAGAGAGAGGGAGAAGCAGACTCCCCTCTGAGCAGGGAGCCTGACGGGGCTCCATCCCAGCACCCTGGGACTGTGACCTGAGCCGAAGGCAGATGCTTAACCAACTGAGCCACCCAGGCGTCCCTTAATTATAAATTCTGATGAGGATTATTTGAAGGACTTTTTGATTTCTGCCCATGTCCTCCACTAGTCTGGAAGCTCCACGAGGCTGGGTATGTTTTCTAATTTTCCCTCACTGCTATATGCTGCTTTGACAGAGACAGAGTTCAGTCAATATTGAATGCTGGAGAACTGACCCAATACAGGGTTTTAAGAGAGTCCAAAGTAGAGAGAAGATCTACAAGTAAAACAGC
Source organism: Lutra lutra (assembly GCF_902655055.1). NCBI lineage: Eukaryota > Metazoa > Chordata > Mammalia > Carnivora > Mustelidae > Lutra > Lutra lutra. The sequence continues at coordinate 46,990,460 of NC_062290.1, read as the reverse complement.
AAAAACAAGACTGGATTCTTCTATTCAGGTTGAGGCAAAATTTACCAATGCTAAAATATACTGAATATATTATCCAAGATTCAATCAAGAAAACTCAATTTCCATTTCTTGCCAGACTAATTTAAGAAAGAGGAGTGTCAGATTTCATGCGGGAAAAGGAGACCTCTCAAAGCTCACTTAAGTTTCAGGGTTCGTCTTTCTCAGTAAGTAGCAGGCATCCTATGTCTGGCTTTTGAGGGGCTATCCTGGGTAGGCAAAAATCTTTATCTCCTGGACTAAAACTCCTCTTTTACTATCCCAAGGCATGCAGGCACAAAGACTTAGAAAAAGACATCCTGGTTCCTAGTTCACATTTACCTAATATTATCACAGCATAATTATTCATGGGCAAGGTTGCTATTCACTAGTGATTCTATTCTATTGCTACAATGATCAGTGACTGTTGTCATATGTGAACATACAATCTAACTATGGACAGACGTGTGCCAATATAAATATGCTAGGATGTATGTGTCTACTAACCGTCTAAACTCCTACTCCATCTCATTTTTCCAGCATGCTCCAAGAAGATAGTCCTGAAGCTTTATTCCTGATATTTTCTTCTGATTTCCAAGTGGTCTATATTTTAATTTTGGGGGGGGGTCCTAAGTCTTAAAGATTCCCCTAGGTGCTTAGGTCAGCACTGCTATACATTTACCTCATCTTAGCTCCCTTTTGATACGTTTGCTGGCTCTAAACCACGAATAACTTGGGCAGAAGTAGCTTCTACATCTTTCTCTCCACTGAAAACAAAAAAGAGTTCCATGGTGGTGTCTCAGAGAGATGAAATAAAACGAAATTATAATATTAGGTATAAATTTCGGGTTTTGGAATTACTAACATGAATCTCGAAGAATACTAACAAATGACAAAGAGAATGTGAGTTTTAAAATTATATGCCCTATTATGTCTTTACTTCTTTGAGTCTCTTATCCAAGTATATTAAAATATCACTGGCAAAAAGAAAAGCTGTGCAATTCTGCTCTGTGGGTTGCTATATCAACTGAGATATAATGACAAATTGTTTCTAAAATTAATCAGGTATGAATCTTCAATTCCTGACTTTATTGTCGACAACCCTGCAGATTAAGTAGGAGGCCATCTAATAATTAGTTCTAATAACAGTTAACATTTGCATAGTACTTTGCCCTTTACAGAGTGCTATACAGATGTTATCGTATTTGTAAAAGCTCAATAGCAATTAACCAGCGCTCAGGTCATTGATGGATGGCAGGACTAGTTAAGGCTGCGGGGACTGCAATGGCACAACAGGTACCACTAGATGGCAGCAGAATGTAAGTGATCAGGCCACCCTCCCCCTCCACCAGCCCAGGTGCTGGGTCCTCTCAGCAGGGACAGGTCTATTAAATCACAGAAGCGTGGTGAATTTACTCTGGGTGAATTCTATCACTTGAGGTAGCAAGCTCCCAGGTCTATTAACTACCTCCTGGTAATGCTTCCACTATTTCACTTGAGGGTAGACTGCCGGAGACTCCTGAATCTCATTAGTCAGGGGAATACTTTATGCCTGGCGGGGGCGGGTGGTGGCGGTGGCGGTGGGGGGGGGGGGGTGGGCGGGGGGGGGGGGGGGGTGTGTGGGTGTGTGTGTGGGGGGTGTGTGTGTGTGTGTGTGTGTGTGTGTGTGTCTTTTTTTTTTTTTTAAAGATTTTATTTTTATTTATTTGACAGAGAGATCACAAGCAGGCAGAGAGGCAGGCAGAGAGAGAGGAGGAAGCAGGCTCCCCGCTGAGCAGAGAGCCCGATGCGGGGCTCGATCCCAGGACTCTGAGATCATGACCTGAGCCGAAGGCAGCGGCTTAACCCACTGAGCCACCCAGGCGCCCCCTGTCTCTCTTTTTAATAGTGAGATACACCCACATGTCGGAAAAAAAAGTAGTAAACAGGGGCAGCTGGGTGGCTCAGAGGGTTAAAGCCTCTGCCTTCGGCTCGGGGTCATGGTCCCAGGGTCCTGGGATAGAGCCCCACATCGGTCTCTCTGCTCCGCGGGGAGCCTGCTTCCTCCTCTCTCTCCGCCTGCCTCTCTGCCTACTTGTGACCTCTGTCAAGTAAATAAATAACATCTTTTTTTTAAAAAAGTAGTAAACACCATATTGTCAGCAAACAGCTTTCCTTCTACTGAAATACACTCTCCCCACCAAACTATGTAAGAGACAGAAACATGGCTTTGATGGCAGACGACCTAGGCTTCTCCCCCAGCTGCTATTTGTGTGACCTTGAACCAGCCTCCTGTGCGAGAGTCATTTTCTTAATCTGTAAACCAAAGCGATGACTGTTCCTGTTTTAGTATCAATATTTAGATTGTCATTGGGGCTGAATGACAGGAGAAACGGATGTGAAAATGCCTAACGCAGTACACAGCCATGTGGTATTAGTTGAACTGAAACCAGAGACAGTTACCTAAGCGCTTCAAGCTACAAAGCGTTAGGAACGACAAAATACTAAACTTCATTAACTGTAGAGAGAACGGGAGTTTGAGAAGTTGGAGAGTTTCCTGAAGGATCTGGGCTTTTAACTGAGTTCTGAGAGACAGGCAAGACTTTCCTAAAGGGACAGGAAATTTCTGATGACCCTATTCTACTTAATTCCCCAGGTTTAGTCCCGATCTGGGCTCACCCTTTCCTCTCCTACGCACAGCTGATCATTACGGAGGTAAGAATCAAGGAAGAATAATGAAGAAATAAGAATTCTCTCGATATAAAAAGTTAATGGGGACACCTGGGTGGCTCAGTGGGTTAAGCCTCTGCCTTTTTTTTTAAAGATTTTGTTTATTTATTTGACAGAGAGAGATCACAAGTAGGCAGAGAGGCAGGCAGAGAGAGAGAAGGGGGGAAGCAGGCTCCCTGCTGAGCAGAGAGCCCGATATAGGACTCGATCCCAGGACCCTGAGATCATGACCTGAGCCGAAGGCAGAGGCCTAATGCACTGATTCACCCAGGCGCCCAAGCCTCTGCCTTTGACTCAGGTCATGATCCCAGAGTCCTGGGATCGAGTCCCACATCTGGCTCTCTGCTTGGCAGGGAGCCTGCTTCCTCTTTTCTCTCTCTGCCTGCCTCTCTGCCTACTTGTGATTGCTCTCTGTCAAATAAATAAAATCTTTAAAAAAAAAAAAAAGGTAATGGTAAAGTTAAATGTCCTTAGACATAGGAGGGTTTTATATACATAAATACCCACACTATGGACAATTCCATTATCTCTATGGCTCTCCTTCATTCAAACAAACTTCCCACAGACCAGTGGAGATAATACATGTAAGTCACAAGGCTGAAAGCCTGCAGTAAGTTGATCCACAAATGTGTTCCCGGCTTTGTAATACCATGCCTTATAGCTATGATGAATACCTCTGGGGGAAGGCAGGGCAGGGGGGAAGGGAAATTTATCTTACTCCTTGGCTGTAAAAGGCAACGCCACCAACACATGGATTGGGCTCCAAGATAGCAACTCTTCATCAGACCCGATAACAGCTAAATGGCCCTATCCCTTCCATTCATCATTTTCTACATTCAAGAGACTTCAATCATGCCACTGAACTCTCTTTTCCCATATTCAAAACCACACTCTTAAAACATCTCATTTCATTTCTGAAGTGTTTCATGATAAACTGGGTGGATGTCAATGATTCTTATCTCATCTTAGCTTGCATCTCAGAGAAGATCTTCTATCATCTACCAAGTGAAGATTTGACTTCATCTACTCATAATGAAATACCTGAGATATGCAGTTACTTCTACTATTGACTCTTTTCTCCATCTGAACGTAGCAGGCTAGATGACTTGAATGTAACTTCAGGTCGTAAGTTCCCTTAAAGGCCATGAACGTAAACAGTCACATTTGAGCAGTGCCCAAAACAGCACAAACTAAATGAGTTAATAAACTGTAGCTTAGTGCTTACAAGGTATTGAGATTTTTAGTAACAATGAACACCAGAACATCTAAACTGGAGGTTCCAAAACACTTGGAAGTCCAAAAAGATACAATGTAAGTCCTCGACTGCCTTAGTACTTCAGGAAGCCTAATAACACTATATTCTCCCACAGAAGTCACAGACCAATTAAAACATTTAGAAAACTAAATGAGTAAGTTTAAAGTTTTTTGAGGTATTTTTTTTCTTTTTTAAAAAAATATTATTTTTAAGTAATATCTACACCGAACGTGGGGCTCGAACTCAGAACCCCTGGATTAAGAGTCGCATGTCTACCAACTGAGCCAGTGAATGCAAGGTATTCTTTTCTAATTATTCTTTTTTGTTTTGATTACCTTTCAAGAACTGGAATAATAAGTTTTAAGATATTTAGTTTAATAGGCAAAATTTTTAAAAAGCATGAGGTCTGCTGTGGGGCAGAGAGAAGTGATTAATATTGAGGAGTTTGGGAACCCCGGACGTAACCTATATTTGTTTCTGTTTTGATTCTTTAGTCATTGGATTTCACAAGGGAAATCTAAATCATGGGTCAAGGTTCTCTTCATCCAATCAAATTCAAAGAATAGTTTCAACTATTTAAAAAGGTTAAGTCATGCATATAAGTCTCCAGATACATGCCTCATATGATAAGTAGAAGACAGAACTAAGATATTAATAACTTAATGACAGCCATGAAATGACATTCGTTACTTTGTATTGAAGCAAACTCTCTATTACTGAAACATGGTTTTTAGAACAAGTACCTTTAACTACAGGTTCTGATTATTAGTGAAAAGTCTTTGCAAAGGAATTCAAGATCCAGTCCTACAAATAATTCACGATTGAAGGTAAAGTTTATGGCAGAGAAAGAGTCAATCCCCCTGTATCAGAGAGGAAATGGAACCAACATACTTATATTCAAGACTAGGATCAAAGCAGCAATTTTCCAGGGTATCCAGAGACTTCATCAGAAGGAGGTTCATCTGTTGGCCAGATATATCACTGGGCAAAGACCAAGAGGAAAAAGTCAGTTACTTAAAATCATTCAAATACCCAAAATACCGTATACTATTTCCTCTTAATATTTTACTAAACACTCATTTCATTAAAAAAATATAAAAGTAACAATAATATTGATGATTCACATATACTTATTTTGCAGAGCAGAGAAAAAGAGTCTGAGAATTTAATAATTGAGTTCCTGAACAGTATAATCACTTGTAAAACAATAAACTCAAAAACTGCTGCTTTTGTGTTTCCTCACCCCATTCAGATTTTAAACCACTGAAAAATAAAAACCAAAATCAGAATTCCAGAAACATTTCTAACAATGTTAACGTGATTTTCTTCGGAATATTTAACAACCCGTGAAGCTGGAATTAAGAATAATCATTCCGAATCTTTCTCTTGCAGATACTGTTACTTCTGATTTCATGTCTCACTTGTGAAGGGTGTTCTCGTCCTTTTTGTTTCACTTGTTTTTTCAGAAGGTGGGGGAGGAAACCCAGCCATGTATTTTTCTGCCTTTACAGAGTCATTGATGTGGTCTTGCAATGGTCTTGGGTGAGAACTAGGACTTCTGTAGTAAAAGAAAACTTAAAAGGTGGTTCTGTGGCTGTGTTTTCAGGCAGAGTTGTGGGCTGTCACCAACACTCGACTGTTAAGGGGCTCCTAACACATCAACTGTCACAATGCTCCCTTGGACCATGCTTAGTGGAATGCAGCCCCAGGATGCCAACCAGCCACACACACTTTACATAGTATCTTCCCAAATCAAGAATCAGTGGTTTTATCAGAGGTGAGGGATTATATTCCGTAGTGAGCGTGCACCTGTGCACACTGCGTGTGCGTGCACACACACACACACACAGTTTTAATAGCTCTAAGTCCTATTATCGTTGTTCTCTCGAGTAAAATATACTTAACTATCCTAAACCAATGCTGAAGAGATCCACTAGTATCCTCTGGGAGTTATGACAGAAGCAAGCTTGGGAATAATATCCTTTTCTGAATAAATTCTAGACCAGAACTGAAATTCAGGTGACTTTTTCATAAGCCATGGCAAAAAAACAAAAAAGGATTGTCACAATTCTCTTCTACAAGGTGATTTTTTCATTCTTGAGCCCAACATACTGTCCTAATCCTGTACCCCTGAGGGAGTCATGCTGGGCCACTTACTGGTTGTCACTGACTATTCAGAGTCAACAGCCCTTCAAATGACGACCTTAATTTTAGAAAAATGGAAACTTCCTCCAAAAATGTCATTATCTAGTGTCACTGTCATTATCTAGTAAAATACTCATCAGCACCAAAAGGCAAATATTTCAGATTCCTCTGTTCCGAGAAATTAGGAAGGTGGGAACCATGAATTATTACACTGGTCACTACAGTGCTCACACACAGGCCAAAAAAGGAAGGATGCTGTCCAAACAGATCATTAGAGCAAAGTGAAAATTTGCACTAATTCTGAGGGCATTCAGTCTTGGGAAGAGCTTCTTGGTGTCCTTCCCCAGGCTCTTCTGCAGGTGCAAAGTCAAGTAAGAGAGATAGGGGTGGAAGGTAATCTAGGAACTGGCATGAATCCTTCGGGTTTCTCCAGGTAGCATGATTAAATTAACCACAAGTGTAAACTTGTCAAGCCCTAAAACCAGCAGCATCTCCTCCTAAACTAATGATGAGGGGAGCCAGAGCCAAGATAGGATGAGATGAGTTGCCTGGAATTAAACTGCCATGGCTCATTTTTAGTTGTAGAACGTGTTGCTTGAAAGATACTGAAGAAAGAGCATGAACACAGATGGTGAAGAAATTGCCATTTGTAGCAATAGTGGCAAAGGGAAAAAAAAAATCACTTTCAAGCTTTAAGTCTTTAAAAAACATGCTGCGTTCTATCACACACACGAGATATGGAACAGTGAATTCACATGCAAAGGGCAGCCTTGTGTTCATGTCCAGAACCAGGCCTATGAATACAAATGCTGGTCAACAGAACAAAATGAGCATTCTAGAAACGCTTTCATTTATGATCACAGAGACGAAGCCAATCTTCCCCATCATCTGACAGATGTTTCCAAGAGCTGAAAATGATCATCTGAAAGACAGTATTTCCCTAGATCAATAGCAGTTCTCATAAAGGTTTCACATAATGGTATCTGCACAAAGCTATGTAAATTATAAATGCAAACTTAACCACTGGTTTCAAACTGAAATCTAAATATAGCATAATGCCATCCAGTTTACCCACATCGACACTGTCTCTTGGCTTCGGACAGACTATTCATTTCTGCCAACCAGGGAAGTTTAAGGACAGTGAACGTCACAACAGGCTGCCTCTCCCTGCTATCCTATTTCCAGTGCGGGGGAAATTCCAATTCAGTGCACACCTAAATATTCATGATATTCAAATATTCACGTTGTACCACACTGCAATCAACCTGGATATATAAAATTCTAAGGCTTGTTTCAAAATAAAGAATAAGTGGGACGGATAACACAACCAAAGTAGATTCAGGCACAAGAAAACTTTCCCATCTCGTGGAATTTTCCGCCTGGGTCTTTGCTACTCGGTTAGCTCCATTCGAGGTTAAAGCTAGCTGTCCAACACCGAGCAAATGGAATAAAGCACACGGTGTAATATACACAGATTAAGACTCTTCAAGGATTATAAAAATGTAGCCAGGGCACAGGATAAAAGCAATCTTTAAAACTGGGTACATGCAGTTCTCAGTTAGCCTGGGTGATTCTCACCTCCCTCAGGCAGCAGGGATCCTCCAGTCTTTTCCTCCCATTTTATAATGACATCAATAATCAATAATTATTTTCACCCTTGGAAACCAGGGGGGAAAGCAGCTTTTTTCTTTTTAGGCCACTTTTCCTCATATCTATTACACGGATCTATGCAGGTCATTCAGCTAAGCACGGAATGATTTTCAAGTTGCCATCACCTTCATAAGAGCAACCCCCCAAGCACACTAATATCTTCGGGATGGCATTCTGGGAAGACGGATGCACCCACAGAGGAGAAAAAGGCACCGATGCGCCCATTTCAAAAAGTTGAGCTGCCACCAACACGCTCGCGAGCGCATGTGCCTGCGGTGCCGCCTGCCTCATCACAAAGACGAAAAGGAGGAGTATTTTCATCGACTGTACCTGAGTTTCTCCTCACACAAGCAAGAGAGAAACATCCCCAAAGCCAGGCCCATGTGGATCTGCACGGCTTGAGACTCATCAGCTCTCGGTTTCCCAGGTAACCTGGCAGTCAGCATGTTCAGGATTTCCTCAACCTTCTCTTTGCAAGAAATAATGAAAACTGGCACGAGGAGAGACAAAGCCGTGGCGGCAGCGGAGCGGGCGATCGCGCTAGCTGTGTTTTCACCAGAATAGGATTTCTAGGACATGCCAAAGGAAGAAAACAGGGGTTGGCCTTTTGTTTAAAACATGAAGGAAGCACACCTGTCACAGAGTGTCACAGAGGCACCGCACCACAAGATCCGAGGCTCTTAGAGCTGCCACTCTCCCCCCACACCGCCCCCACCGCCAACCAAAAATATCATTTAAAATCATCTGTATCTGTGTTTGTCTAGGTAGTAGGTTCCCTTTTCACCCTCCCTTACCGAAACAATTTGCTCCTAAACAGCTGATTAGTAATATCCTTTTACATTTGGAAAAAAATAAATAAATGTCTTCTTTGAAAGGGTGTGAATTCCCTCACTATAAAGCCTGAAAAAAAGTCAGTGTTTGGAAAGACCACGTGTGTTTACTAAAAAACAAAACAAAATGAAACAAAAAATCAAAGTGAAGTTACCCAAGCTTGGAGAAACCACCAAGCCATATTTATAAATGCCCAGAAAGCCAGTTTTCCAGGAGAGAGAGGAAGCGTGTGTGCGGTGGCGGTGGCGGGGTGGGGGTGGGGTGGGGGGTTAAAGTTTAGTACGAAGGAAGAAGTGTAAGTTTAGCACAGGGATCTATTGGCAGATCTCCCAAAATTTTGGTGGGAACACTTCCCAGTAGATGGATTATTTCCTACAGGGGGTTAATTCCTTTTAATTAAAAAGGAAGTTGAAATCCTAAAAGCCTTTGGTTACAAAGCAATAACCAGCTATTCAAAACGAAATGGAGAGCTCTATATGCTCCTTCTTATATGTAATTATGGGAAAAGAAATGAGTAACAGCCCCAATAAAATGGCAGGGCAGCTGAGTATGAACAGCTTCTACAAGAATTCTACAAGAATCCCATGTACAGACATTATATATATTTATAAATATATCTCAAGTGGGGAAGAAAGCCCATTTATCACTCCGCATTATTATCTACTTCAAATTTTCAGACACACCATAAAGGCTGTTCTGTCCCTTGCAATCAAAGCACATTAAAAAGTGTGTTTAAGGGGCGCCTGGGTGGCTCAGTGGGTTAAGCCGCTGCCTTCGGCTCAGGTCATGATCTCAGGGTCCTGGGATCGAGCCCCGCATCGGGCTCTCTGCTCAGCAGGGAGCCTGCTTCCTCCTCTCTCTGCCTGCCTCTCTGCCTGCTTGTGATCTCTCTCTGTCAAATAAATAAATAAAATCTTTAAAAAAAAAAAAAGTGTGTTTAATTCTGTACCCATTTGCTCTCTAAGCTTCAGTACTTCAAGGACAAAAATCAAACATGTGCTAAGGTATTCTTTAAGTTAACATAGCATTATTGTAATGACAATACTATTCAAAATGACCCAGCTGCTCCAACACTGGAAGTCAAGAAAGTGGCTTTCGAATGAGTGCTTTGAAGAAGTAGAATAATGCAAAAATCACAATGGTAAGAGGCAACCCTGAGCTGGCTACTAGGGAGATTATATTTATTGGTTTGCAAGAACTAAGCAGCATGATTAGAAATCTCATAGAATATCCTGGCCTGGTGAATATCTGAACCAGAGAGCTATTGCAAAGACCTCCACATAAACTAGATTTCCGTCCGTCATTAAAGGAGTAAGAATACTTCCGACAGCAAGCAAAGGATCATAATGCAAAGATTTCTTTGAGGAAAATCCAAATTCCAACTTAATTCTATATTATCTACAAGTCATTTCTTTGTCCCCAAGTATAGTTAAAAATCCTAGTTCCAGACCCCAAGGCCCGGATGAATATGTAACAGGTCCTCCCAAAAGCAGGAGGACAGAGGCATGCAGAACGCTGTATGGAGAAGAGAAGGGAATGGAGTTTCGGGCACAATTCATGATCTTAGCAACCGTTCATGACCTGTGCTATATTTTTATTCAAATCGACTATAATCCTCTGCCACTCAGCTGATTGTCCCATGATCACTGTAATTCCCTAAGCAGTGGAGAGTGATAAGGCAGAACCAAAATAATTCTGGGCAGATACAGAAATAAAACATGCACTACAGCCAATGAAGGGGAAATAAAACCTAAACAACAGAGGTGTGTTTTTAGTTTGTTTCAAATCTTAGGATATTAGCATGAAGAAAAAGAGGGACTAAGTGACAGGTGCAACAATATTCCTTGGTATGTTTAGAGTATTTCAAAAGTTATAGGAGGTGATCCTCGCAAATCTTTCATAAAGTTGGCAAGGCATTAATTTTTACCTTCATTGTAATTTTTACCTTCATTAATTTTTACCTTCATTTTACCAAAGGAAAATAAAATGATGGGTTAAGTATCAGGCCAACGGTCACAGAACCAATAAGGGGCAGGGCTGGGGCTACAATCAGTATACATAATACTGTTCAATTGCCTCATTTTCCAAGTTAGGACACAAAGGTCCAAAGAGTCTGACGTGAACTGCCCATGGTCACATATTCCAGAATTTTAAAAAACCAGGACTAGAAACTCAGGGCTCCCGATGTTTAGCCAATATTTATTTCACGACAACTATAGCTCTTGCCTCTGATTACACATGGGAATCATCTAGAGACCTTTCAAAACACTGATGGTACCCAGGGTCCATCCCTAAGCAATTAAATCTGAGGAGAGGCCTGAAGGGCAGTACTTCTTTTTTCTATCTATACAGAGATTTCAAATACATACACATTCCTCAGGTGATTCCAATGTAAAGCTAAGACTGAGAATGATCACACCATGGTATGGCTTTCGTATGGACAACTAATATGAGTAGCCTTGACCCTTCACTTTTCTGATCATTTTTAAAATTTTCTTTCTCAGACTTACGTAATAAAATGAAGAGAAAACTTGGCCTCTGGGTTGGTAATGGCTATCCACAATGACCAGGAGCGTATCAGACACCATGGAAACCCACTCCTTCATTGAAAGGAAATTGGGCTGAACCTGCAGAAGAAGGAAAATATGAAGTGAGGGGCGACCGGGTGGCTCAGTCGGTTAAGTGTCCAGACTCTGGATTTTGGCTCAGGTCATGATCTCAGGATCCTGGGATCTACCCCAGATCATCAGGCTCAGCACTCAGCAGTCTGCTTGAGGATTTTCTCCCCTGCCCCCCTTTGCCCTTTCCCTTGCTCACTTTCTCTCTCTTTCTCAAATAAATAAGTTTAAAAAAAAAAACAAAAAAGAAAAAAATAAAATGATAATAGAAAAAAATGAAAAGAAAACCTAAATATTATTTCTAGATCTAGGGCACAACCCCCTTCTGTATTAAAGAGTACAGTGCTGCTATTATCAAAAAGTAACCTTCAGGGCACCTGGGTGGCTCAGTCAGTTAAGCATCTGCCTTCGGCTTGGGTCATGATCCCAGGGTCCTGGGATCGCGTCCCGCATTGGGCTCCCTGCTCAGTGGAGAGCCTGCTTCTCCCTCTCCCTCTGTATGCTGCTCTGCCTACTTGCGGTCTCTGTCAAATAAATAAAATCTTAAAAAAAAAAAAAAAGTAACCTTCAGCTGCCAGGATATTAGGAGGCAGATAGATATTTAACAAATACACATCCTCAGTTTGTGCCCCAACAGGAATAAGATTTACCTTTTATACAAGACAAGCAGAGGCGAGAGGATGGGGATTAGAAAACAGACTGTGTCCAAGAGCTCTCCACAGCCCACCTGTGTTTAGTGAGGGTGACATGGGGGTTAAAGGAGAGATGTGCAGAGAAAGAAACTCAAAATGCCTCATTTCTCTGACTTGCCATTTCACAAAGGAGGCCATAAAAAGCAGCCTACAAAATTCTCTTCACCATCTTTAGCATTTCTGCTTACTACCACCACAGATTTATCATTCTGAATCATCACAACATTTGCCTAGCTAATTAGGTATGAAAGCACAAATGATCTTCAGTTGGGAAAAGAAAAGGAAAGAGAATGCAAAAAACCAAAACAACAACAAAACCCAACTCATTAAAAAGAGACCTTGGTTTTAAAAATCACTCATGACCGTGGATGTCAAAAGCATCCATTAACTCACATGGTCACCCCCAGGTGGTGCAAACGACAAAGGTCAATGCCCTGTTAAGCATCCTTGGAATTAATAGTTTGACTCAAGGAAGGCCTTCTTCCCAGGCTGTTTGGGTCTCAGTCACAGGCAGATTGGAACAAAGTTTGAAAGCCTCAACGTTCATCAAATAAGGAGTGAATTTGTACTGACAACCAGAGACAAGGCGATGAAGAACAAAAGCAGAGCTCCAGGCGGTGTGGCTTCTCCATGTTTTGTGTACTATGTGTTTTAGCACAGAACCAAAGAGTGGGGAAATAAAGAATAAGATTGCCTGGAACTCAAACTCAGAGCTAGATCCCTGGTTATCAGTGGGGCAAATTATCTGCTCGACTGCCCCAAATCAGGGATCCTAGAAAGGCACTTTTAACTTTTTAGGTCGTAGATTCTACTTAGCATGTTGTCTCTGCTAAAGTACTCTATGCGTCTTTCAAGGATAGAAAACATCTTTCTCAGCATTAAAGTAAGATTCTGCATTTAAAGTTAAATTTTCTTACGATAACTACACTTTTATCCTTCATGCAATAATTGCCTGGTCTCTTTCCCTTCCGCACAGGTTATATATATTTGTAGCTTTTGCCACACAGCCTCTGTTCTCTGGTTTACTGGTAATGGCACCCTTTGGAGAATTCCCTCCTCCAGGACTTGAAGCTTGGTTAAATGCTCAATGAAGCCTACCCATCCGACCTGCCCAAGGGGTGGGCACGAGACCCATGGGACCCTAAATCTTGAGTGACACAAACACAGTACATGACCAGAGCGGATCCATCCCAGGGGCAGTGGTCCGTCGGCTGTGATGGTTCTCCTATCACTTCCTGTGCCTAAGGCTCTTCCCCAAACCCAGTTTTAAGCTTTGCCTTCAATTCCATGGACTTCCCGATGCCCTATTTTTCCACTTTTTTAATTTAGATGAGAGTTGGTTCCTTTGCTTGCAAACAAAAAACTCCGCCATGAAAAAAGAGTACAGATGGCCCAGAAGACTTACTGAGAGAACCGAGACAGGCTGAATGGCGTTGAAAAAAGCCCGGCTCTTGCACAAGAAGTCACATGATGGTTACTATGACTGAGCACTTAGTATCCACCAGCCATTGAGCTCTACAAATATTCACTCATTTGATCCTCAGAGCAATCATGTCCGTTGAGTACCTCTATCCCCACTTTACGGATGGGGGAACGGGCTTTGCAAGGAAAATTACCAAAAACAGATCACAGAGCTAGCAAGTGCAAGTACTGGGATTTAAATACAGGACACTCTCCTACTCCAAAGCCTATGTTTTTTAACCACTTGGCTATATTGTCTCCAGATAATGATAGCTACTAGATAATGGGGCTTAAAAGAAGAAGAAATCCATGCCTTTTTATTTTGACAGATATGAATTATCTGAAAAAGTACATTGGAAATGAACATTGGCCAGCTCACCACATGTTTAATTAAGAAATAAATGCCTTGCAAAAATGAATAGGCACTTTGTCATTGACATCTACAATTAAAATGAAAAGTACAATTTTTTTCAGTCAGTAAACACTGCTTATTTATCATTTTTTGACAGCATTGTTCACTTTCAGTAAGCCTAGTTAACCTCCTAAGATTGGTTACCACCGATGTAATCACAAAAAGACAACCCCTGTTGCATAAAATTGGTACCTTCAAATGGAAATGACCACTTAACTGTGATGGAGAAAGCAAAACAGAAAAGCAGCAAGGAAGAGTGTCTGAGGAGCCCCTCGAGCTCGCCCGCCGTGTAAAGACCCATGGAGCAGTCTAACCGTGCTGCCGCAGGCATGGGCTCTAAACTCATAAATTCAGGGCCAGGCTTAAAGAGGCTTCTCAGTTTTCAAACGGTGCCCAACTGGTTCAAATCACCCTTAACTCACCTCCGGGACCCCCTCCGAGTCTGAGGAAAGGCTGGCTTCATGCTTGGATACGACCACAGCAAGGCTGCTTAAGGCTAACAGCGCGTTGCCCTTGACCACTGGGCTCTCCCTGTTCAAAACGAAAAAAATTCCAAGAGAGGATTTGGGGGCATTAACAGGGAAAAGAGAAGGTGTTATTACACAGAAGGCAGATGAGGTCAAAACGCACTTCCATTCCCTCACAGAACTGTAGCCCCACACATCCGCTTGTGCCCTGATGTTTTTGCCTTCTTCTGACACTGGTGCGGATTTCTTATTCTCCTCTACGGGTATGGTCATTCATTCAGCTTTTTTTTGGGGGGGTGGGGGGGACCTACAAATCTAAGCTCACATATCTAAGTTCGTTCTTTCTAAAGTTTTTATTCCATCGTTGGATGCGGCATTTCATAAGTTGTGTCTTTCTGTTTCATCTTTGGCTAATATAAATTTATTGATTTGCGTGGAAAAGACAAGCGGAGACAGTTGTGTGAATGAGTACAGTAGAATGCAACTGGCCTCTGGCTTTTCTCAGGCGCTGGTGTGTGGACAGCACTCTTTGCCAGCAACCTGCCATGCTGGTTACTATAATTATTATCATTATCCTCCCCTTCTTTCCTTCGAGATGCCAAAGCCAGCAATCTTAAAGGCAGTTTGTGATATAACCTAGAGACCCTAGATAAGATGCAAAAAATAATAATAATAAATAAATAAATAAAATTCCTGTTTTTAAACTATCTGGATGGAGTTGCCCTCTCCTATTATCCAAATAGTAGTTTTTCTATGAACAGCAACAAAATCTTTAGTGTGACTTCTGGATTTAGTATCAAGAAAAAAACTGAACCTTTTCAAATATACTTACCACCTGAAAATGAACACTTAATATTTTTCCATTATTCCAACGTGATTCTATAGGAGAAAAATCTTCAGTGGGACACTGATGAGAGGCTCTTGGCTGGCCACCTCTGTCCGAGCACCCAAGCCCTCGGACGTTCCACTCTGTCCTGGTTGGGGGTTCCCATAACTACAGAGATTGTTTCCCAAAACCTGGATTTGAGACCTGAACATGAACCTGTGAGTACATGCTAGAATGACTCCTGCTCACCCCAGTGCAAGAACAGATCTGTGGGGTGAGGAGACTTCCAGCTCTGCTCCCCATGCAAGCTGAGGACCTCCAGTCCCAGGCCACAATCATGACAGAACCTGTGAGTTAGGGGTATTCAAAAGTGAATATGCACACACACGTTCTTGCATTTTTGTTTCCACTGGGTAAGAACAGGATTCAGGACTTGCCATCATCAAGTTCCTCCATTTACCTATCCATGAAATCCCTCCCGCCTTCTCCCTCTCCACCTTGGGGTGGTTACACTCAGTGAAGGCTTCCTTTGCACACTTGCTCATTCTGTTCACTCTTGCTTAATTCGTTCCTCCACAAGGCCTGTCATAATTTGATAACACAACGATGTTTATATTGAGGGGTGGGGTGAGGAAAGAAACTAGGAGGAAGACCTGAAGGTTAAGCAGATGCCTTCAACCTAGGTTTTGCTAGACTTCTGCAGTGAGGATCACTGGGATATGGATAATAATAAAAAAAAAAAACAAAACAAACAAACAAAAAAAAAAAACACCAGGAAACAGGACAAGGTCTGTGCACTCCAAGGCGCCCAAGCCATAACATCACTTAACAAAACCAAAATTAAATCTTCTATTTCTAATATGATCTCTCTCCTTTAGCTGAGAATATCCTGAAGCCTGTCCTGCTACAAAACAGCCATCGATCCCTAAAGTTATAGTGAAAAAAAAAAAAAAAGAAAGAAAAAAAAAGTTTCAAATTCTGAGTGATCTCACAATTCGATCCCTGGTTTTTATTACCCTATAGAAAAACTCAGATGGTCACCAGAAACTGGGTGTCAAATCATTTAAAACAAGGATATTAGGGGTGCCTGGGTAGCTGAGGTCATGATCCCAGGGTCCTGGGATGGGGTCCCACATCTCGATCCCTGCTCAGTGGGGAGCCTGCTTCTCCCTCTGCCTGCCACTCCCCCTGCTTATCCTTGCTCTTTCCCTCCATCTCTCTCTCTCTCTTTCTCTGTGCCAAATAAATAAATAAATACTTAAAAAAAAATCCAAGGATATGAGACAAGATGACATGAAAAGTCCTTCTGTAACCCTGAAATTCCAGAAGAACATTTAGCTTCCGTTTCAAAACAAAGCCCTGAAATGATTTTGTTTCAGAAGTTCCACTGGTCTCGACATCCCCAACATGCATTGTTCTTGTAAAATGGAAAAAAAATGTATTAAAGCCACTAGGGATTAGACCTTTGCTTGAAGACTAAATGCATATTTGGACATTAATCTTTGAATAGAAAAAAAGTATATCACAGTCCATGCAGTGAATGCTCAGGCCAAGTTACACACTTCACAAAGGTGCTGTGACCAGCTCTTGGTCAACTTGGCCTTCCCTGCATGCCCAGCACTGTGACTTATCAAGGGGAGACACTCGATACATATTTAGTGAAACAAATTCACGGAGGAGCCGGCCAGGTGAAAATCTACAACTGGGTTCAGCAAAAACTCATCAGCTTGTGGATCAAATAACTATCCCCTACTGGTCGGGCAGTGGTAACTAATTTGCATAATAACATGTCAGCATCAGTACAGTATTTATCTAGGCAACACCACTAGCATTTTAATTAAACTGTCCTTTGGAACAAACTGATGCCATTAACCTAATTAAAAAGCACAGGGAAGGATGAGCTACAAGGATGCTTTCTTAGGGACGAAGTATTACATTATATATTAGTAAAATGATCCCGTCCTTTGGGGATTTTCATCTTTGGGTTCAGATCTATTTCATTAATAATGATGAAAATAAACTTACATCAATCATTGGGGTTTATCTGTGTTCTGATTCTCCTTAGCCCTATACCTGATGCTTTAAAACTGCTCTTAAATGAGCAAATCAGTCTAATTCTGTGACTGCATTTAACTTACAGCTCAGAACAAAGTGAGTCTTACAATGGTCCAAACCAGCCTGTGGCAGCCATGATCCAAGAAAGGGAAGGCTAAGCAGGCAGCAGGTGGTGGTTTGGTCCTCCCCTGGTTGGAGGAAGCCAGTGGGAAAAAGTAAAGAGAGGGGAGCAGAGTAATTTTTTTCCTCCTGCACTATCATTAATCTCTCAGCCTCCGAACCTCGCTTGCTGTCATACCTACTATTGTCAGCATTGCTTTAATAAGATAAGGTCTATAAAATACTTTGAAATTTTTGATGAAAAGGTTTAGCACCATGAGAACATGAATTATTTTTATTCCCTACCACTGAGAATGTGAACACACTCTTCCTAGGTATTAGTCATGAAACGATGCTTTGCAAATCTGAAGATTAAAATCTTGTTGAAATAAAATTTTAGAATGGAAAATGCAAAAGCTACTAGAGAGGCAAAATTATAGTCTAATAGAAAGCTGCTAAATTCTTCAGCATTTACGGTTTTTGCTGCAAATGTCAGAGCACTCTTTTTAACAGGATGTAAGTAGGCTACATAATGGAACAAACTACTAAAGGTAAAGGTCAAAGACAGCCCCCGACCCAGCACCCCCCCCTTCCATATGCAGCTGAGGGCTCCCCCACTGTGTCTGCAATTCACCAAACTGGATAAGCAGACACAAATGAGTCCCTAGCGAAGCCTCTCTGTACTTTAGTTTTCACTTTGTCAACAGATATGTCAACAGATATTTCCCAGTGCCTCCCACAGAACTGAGTGCAAGGGAGGATTACCACTTCTATCTCCCTTTATTCAGAAGACATGAGGCCGAATAGTGATCATGTACTGCGATCAGACTTCACCATTACGTGCCTGCCTAAGAAATTACTCGTAGAAAGCGAACTCTCAGGTAGATCATGTTCTTTGTTTTTGTTTTTACCCTAGAGTAAAACCTATTTAGCCACGGAAGGCTCTGGGACAGATAGGGACAAACTACACTATAATTAAATATGTCTAGATAATGCGGACACATGAAATCCTCAGGTCAAAGGTCAATCCACGTCATTTGGTGGATAAGAATAAAGGAAGTCCTACAGAAAGGGCAGCAGCTAAAGGTGACAGTGGAAGGGAGAAGCGGCGGTAACTGACATGTAACTTACTGCCAGAAACAATTACTCAGCTTGTTAGCAAAGGAACCTGAAGAGATTGTTCCAGCAAGTTCATTAGGGTGTAATTTTCTGTTGAGAGTTGGCTTAAGATAAATAAAAAGCCTCAAGGTGGTAATACTTGTTATTTTTGTTAAAACAACCATAAGGTTATGATTGAAACTGCCATTTTCATGGGTCTTCATGCTCGTTTTAGGTATTTAAAAATTCAATTTTTAGATACCCTGGACCCAGTAACACAAAGGGAATGAAAGGAAGTAGTACTCTGATTTATTTCCTGGCTCATAGTTGAGATTTAATAACCTATTTGCAGAACCCACACAATTCACATTAGCAAGAATTTCTCCTTCCCTCAGCAGCCCCCACCCCCGCCCCAAACCAAGTGAGAATCCTTTAAATCTAAGTCAAAGCACAGGGCACTCTGTTAGGTGTACAACAAGGGCACGACCTCAGGGACTCTTGATGTCAAAGTCATGTTTGTATTGATTCCTCCGTATTCTCACAAAAAAAGACATGAACTTAAGAATTAACACAAGAAAGGATAACAACTGATTTATAAAAAAAAAGAAAAGAAAAAAATCCTTTAAAATCCTTAAAGTTAGGACATACCCTAAAGGGAGAAATGGGATGCACCTGCCAGGGGGAAAAAAAAATGTTTAAACAAAATTTTTGGTAAGAGAATAAACGAATCTTACTTGGCCGCCGCCTTGGTGATCTCATCCGTCAACATGTCTCGGACCCTGCAATAAAGATTGAAAATAGGTGCAGGAGTTTATGTTGGAGTAAGAACCCAATCTTTTTGCTTACCTCTGGCAATAACTCCAAATCCTAAAACAACATATGTAGAACTTTAGTGTAAGGTGAAAAAACTGCAATGGAGGCTTTCCTTCAAGGACTTTCCCCCTGCCTGTTTCTTAGGTCACTTACTGGAGGCAGGAAAGAAAGTGACTGTAACCAAGGAGCGACATGCAGGCAGCGTCACGATGGTGTCACCTCTTAAACTGAGCGGTGGCTATACAGGTGTCCCTTATGTTTTATTCTGCTATGGGCTGAAAGTTTGTGTTCCCCCCAAATTCGTATGTTAAAATCTCCACACCCCATGTAGAGCGTTTGGAGGTGAGACCTTGAGGAGGTCGTGAGGGTGGGGAGCTCGTGAGGGGATGAGCGCCCTTGTTAAGAAGAAACACAATGGTTGCTCTCTCTCCTGTGAAGATACAGGGAGAAGGCAGCCACTCGCAAACCAGGAAGCAGGCCCTCCCCAGCACAAATCTCCCAGTACCTCAATCTGCATTTTCCAGCCTCCAGAACCATGAGAAATTTCTGTTATTTAAGCCATCCATCTAGTCTATGGTATAGCAGTCTAAACTAAGTCTAAACTAAGACATTCTCTCGTTTTTGGCAGAAGAGCTCACTAAAATAGCAATTTACTATGTCCAAATTGTAGCTAATGGAATCATCACTACAGAAAATAAAATTAAAATGGTTCTAAAATCACTCTGGAGCCAAAAAAAAATAATTACACATGTGGATTGGAAGGTAGTGTACTCAATTCAAATGTTCACAAGATAAAATCTCTTTTCACCATAAAAGCCTTGAGATCAAGAACAACCATGGACTGCCGTATTTACATTTTGAAGAAGCAATCGTAAGTATTTTCACCATACACCTTAAGTTTCTTAAGTTCAAACTTTTTATAAATATAAAATTTTGCAAATGTTATAGCTGCATTATTTTCACTGGAAATATTTTAAAAATCTTAGCTATCTGCAGTCTCTGAGAATGACTTGATCTTCACAGCCAAGTTTTTCAAACAGCTGCAAACACTGTTCCTACAGACTATAAACCTGCATTCTATAAAACTATTTGACAATAAATTTCTCTAAAATATATTGTCCTAGGGAGCACCTGGGTAATTCAGTCAGTTAAGTGGCTGGCTTCAGCTCAGGTCATGATCTCAGGTTCCTGGGATCAAGCCCCATGTCCAGGTCATTGCTCAGCAGGGAGTCTGCTTCTCCTTTTTCCTCTACGTACTCTCTATTTCTCTCTCAAATAAATAAATATTTTTATAAGATAAAATTAAAATATATTGTCCTATCTCAGTCTTCCTGAATGGAGTATGCTGCATTCAGTGTGGGTTTTTTTTACTGGTCAATGGGGAATTTTTACAAATGATGACCTGCCTATAGTTCTAATGCTAGGCCAAACCTTCTACTTATGGGCTGGTGCCCACCTCTTACTGTCTGCTCTGTCTGCTGCACCAACTGTTCTCTACTTGTATAACTCTCCTTAGCAGGTGAACATACTATAATACCTACCATCTTCAAGGAAAAAAACACTCTCCAGTGACTGCCCCAGTTTGCTGCTTCTCATACATTAGAATTTATTTAAGATAGTTCATCTCCTTCCACTCTTTCGAGACCCTTCTATAATCTGGCTTTTGTCCCCACACCTCCACTAAAACAGCTCCTCTAATGGCCGCCAAAGACTTTCAAGAGACCAAGTCTTTCCCAGTTCTCAGTCTCTACTTTTTGCTGCCTCACAGCAACCCTGGACACAACCAGTTTCTCCTTTCTCGAAACCCTTTCTTTCCTTGGTTTCAGATTCCATACTCTCTTGGTTTTCTTCCCACATCACTGACCCACTACTTTACCTTCATCTGCCCCATATCTAAATGTTGAACCGCGCTGGAGCTCTGTCCTCTGACCTTTTCTCTATCTTTACTTATGCCTTAGACAATCTCATCCAGCATCATGGTTTTAAATGCAGCTGATATGTTGATAATACCCAAATTTATATTTTTAGCCCTGATCTCATCCCCAAACTCTAGACTCACATGGGCAATGACCTACCAGATATCTCCAAATTGGAGGTCTAACTAGTAAGACCCAAATCTGATTCCTATCCCACAGAGACCTGCTTTTCTACTGTCTTCCCCATCTTAGTGAATGGGAAATTCATACTTTTAGTTATTCACAGTCAAAATCGCGGAGTTATCCTGGACGCCCATCTTTCTGTCACTTTCTTCATTCCATCTCTCTCTATGTATTTTGGAGATACACGACCAATACACGACCCCCACCAAATGATCATTTTAGAAGATGAACCTCAAACTATATGTAAAAAAGAATCACAAAGAGGAAGCGAAATCCAAATTCTTAACCTCTAATCTTGAATTCGATGTCCTAATGTTTTAAACTGTGTCGCCATTTTGAAAGTTCATCTAGAAAATGTAACTTAGAATAGAATTGCTTAAACGGACACACATGCACATATAGCTTCTGCTTTTCTACAAATGCCAATTATCAGTAAACCAAAACCTAAACTTCAGTAAGCTTTGAATAGATTTTTAGATTCAAGAAACCTGGCCGCTGCAGGTAAAGCAATTTAGATTCTAGGCACTTTACCTAGATTTAGGTTGCTGCCACATTAATCTGACAAGGTATTCTTCCTAACCCATGTAACAATTTAAATTGCTTTTAATGTGCCAGCACTTACACATTTCTAGCTAATATAGTGGGAATTCACTTGGGTATGTCTGCCAAAGAAATTAAAACCCTGACACCTTAAAGTTGCTCCTAATAATGAAAATGTCTTGGGGAAAGTGGGGGGAGCGTGGGAGTGGAAGAGTATTCCTTGATGACATAGGAGATGTTAGGAAGACAATGAATTGAGTGGGAAAACAGAATTTTTCCTCTGAAAGCATATGAAATAATCAGTTATAGGGAATAAAAATAAAGGGAAAAGCAACCCATTTTCATGCTGCTTTAGAAAACCATTTTAAGGGGCACCTGGGTGGCTCAGTGGGTTAAAGCCTCTGCCTTCGGCTCGGGTCATGATCCCAGGGTCCTGGTATTGAGCCCTGCATCGGGCTCTCTGCTCAGAGGGGAGCCTGCTTCCTCCTCTCTCTCTGCCTGTCTCTCTGCCTGCTTGTGATCTCTGTCTGTCAAATAAATAAATAAAAAATCTAAAAAAAAAAAAAGAAAGAAAAAAGAAAACCATTTTAAAAATAATTAAAACCTTTAAATAAAGCTCTACTTGTTAGAGCTGGAAAATCCACCTATCAGATCTTCAGTCTCTTCACCTTCCGGTGTGTATGTAAGTTAAAATTCCCCGCACAAGCTTTTAAACAGTGCCCCCCCGCCACCCCGCCCCGCATCGGTTGTTTCCCATGAGGAACAATGAGCAGCAGAAAGCCATCCCCTTACCAGAGCCATGCGGTGCCTTTTTTGTACTGCACCTCCTCGGGTCCTTCCTTCCCATGTTTCAGCTGCAAGTCCAACTCTCCTGTCCTGCCCTGCCAGACACACAGCATAGATCAGCGTGCAAACTCTACGGCGGAAACGACCTTAACAGTTCTTTGTAAACACTGATAACTGATGTAGTAGCCTTCCCCACTGGCCTCCAGTGTTCCTAATAAAATGTTAGATTATTAAAAAAGAACGTGAGAGGAGAGGTAAGTACATCACCACGCAGGTATTTCAACACTCATCAGAGAAGTTTATCCTGGAGCGGCTGTAGATTTGGGGAATTGAGTGCACAGCCCTTCATTTTGGGATAGCTCATTAAAAGCAGATTCGAGGGGTGCCTGGGTGGCTCAGTGGGTTGAGCAACTGCCTTCGGCTCAGGTCATGATCTCAGGGTCCTGGTATTGAGCCCTGCATCGGGCTCTCTGCTCAGAGGGGAGCCTGCTTCCCCCTCTCTCTCTGCCTGCCTCGCTGCCTACTTGTGCTCTCTCCCTCTCTGTCAAATAAATAAATAAAATCTTTAAAAAAAAAAAAAGAATTAAAAAAAAAAAGATTTGAATTCCATAGGTCCCCTTAAAAACAAACAAAAAACAAAAAACCTTTATCATAATGATCTGCCTCTGTCAGCAGCTGATAATTTTAACAGACACTAAACCAAGATTGGGGTCTAGGCACCAGTACTGTTAACAGAATGGGAGAAAATGAGGATTTCTATAACACTTAAGATTCGGGTCATATATAACCAAAGTTATTCTCATACATCTGCACATGACATTTTTATTTCACGAATTTATTAAAGTGATACCACACTTTTCAACTACTATACACAATAAAACTACAGCTACTATCACCCCTTTAAGACCAAGAGCTTCAGATATTTCTTTTCCGCTCTATTTTTTTATCCTCAGGATTATTTTGATCAGCTCCTTTGCCCTCTGGTCTAGCAGAAATTACATTATTTAAATGTACTTAAATACTGGGTTTGGGGGCGCCTGGTGTCTCAGTTAAGTGTCCAACTGTTGACTTCAGCTCAGGTCATGATCTCAGAATCCTGGGATAAACCCCGCATCGGGCTCCCCGCTCAGTGGGGAGTCTGCTTCTCCCTCTTGCTCTGCCCCCCCCAACCCACTCGTTTGCTCTCTCTCTCAAATGGATAAATAAAATCATGAAAGAAAGAGGCAGTGAGGGAGGGAGGAAGGAAAGAAGGAAGAAAAATACTTGTTTATTGATGAGTGCTACATTGGACGAGAACTCACTGTGTACTGTGTTACTGAGTGACACCACGCCACTTTCACAAGTGGTTGTGCAGCTTATGTTCTCACTAACAGTGAAAATAAAAAGTTCTAGCTACTCCACTTTCTCACCAACATTTGGAGTTGTCAGGCTATGAATTTTAACTATTCTGGCAAGTGCAAAACAGTGTTTATTATGGTTTGAATTTTCATTTCACTGTTTATCGATGAGATTGAAAATCTTTTCAAATGTTTATTGACTTTTAGATTTTCTACTGTGTCCATTTTTTTTTTCTTTTTTAAAGATTTATTTATTTGCGAGAGAGAGAGAGAGAGAGAGACAGCACACGTGCCAAGAGGAGGAGCAGAGGGAGAGGAAGAAAGAAATGCAGACTCTGCGCTGAGCACATAGCCTGACACAGGGCTCCATCCCATGACCCTGAGATCTCAACCTGAGTTGAAATGAGTCTGATACTCAACCCACTGTGCCACCCAGGTGCCCCTGTGTGTCCATTTTTCTATTGGTTGTCTTTCTCTTACTGATTTTTAGAGTTCTAAGGTATGGGGGCGCCTGGCTGGCTCAGTCAGTAGAGCATGCGCTCTCTACCTCAGGGTTGCGAGTTCAAGCCCCATGCTGGGTGTGGAGCTTACTTAAAAAATAATAATAAAATAAAGTGAAAAGTAAAGTCCCAATGTATGTTCCACAGAAGAACAGTATATCTCCATATAAACTGTAGAGAGGGAAGCAATACATCTTGCAGAGGGAAGGATGTGGGCTCTGGAATTAGAATGTCTTGATCTCAGGCCATTTTCACTTACTTGCTGTGTAAATTCAGCCAAGTGACTTCGTCTCTCTACACTTCAATTTCCTCATTTGTAAAATGTAGCTAACAGCTATCTCATGCCATTAGAGAGAACCACACGAAATCATGTGGGAAAATATCTATTCAGGATGGTGGCTGCTAACACATAGCTACCATACCAGGTCTACTGGTAACACAACAACAAAATCTCTCATATATATAAACTCTCAGTTACCACCAGCCTGTGAGCCCACTGAAGGCAATGACAGTCGATCTGTCTAAGGGGTTCTTGTAGTTTAGCACAACTTCCAGCCCTCAGTGCCCTGGGGCCGACCACCTCAGGACACTCGAGATCTGATGGGCATCCTATTCACACCCTTCATCATTTCCATTTACTTTACTCATCTCCGTCCCCATCTCTGTGTTTTCAAAGATAGAATCCTGGCCCTTTCATTCTCCCCTCTGTCTCCCGGAGCAAGTATCAGAGGTGAACAAATAGGAAAAACATTAATATTAATACTTATTAATACTGATACTGACCTCCCAGAGGGAGGATTACTATAACTAGAAAATAGTATTTGTGCCTATCCCTGTTACTTACGCTTCTTAAATTAGCCCCTTTACTCCTAGGAACACTTTCTTGTCTAATGTTTTTCCAAAAAGGATAAGCAGGAGGAAATGAAAACGTTCAAATCTGCTTAGAAATAAACCAAAAAAAACAAAAGAGCTCAGTATATGTGCAGCCTATTGAGAAGGCCTACGTTTCTACTCTCTTCTAGAGCCATAACCCAGTATAACCATCGACATAACTAAGTATATTTCTTATTTCTTCTTCCAAAGTCTCTCGCTCCTCTCAATCCTCCCTTCTGGAACATCTCTCTCCCCCTTTCCACCCAGTCTATGTGACGCTCTGTATTCATTCCCACTTTGCCCCTGGAGTCTCTGGGTGTCGGTCATGGTGGCCCCCATCTCTGTCACTTCGGCTTCTGGGGTTAAGAGTGCAGACGTTAAGAATGAACAACTCTTACCAGGGGTCAGAGAGAAATATACCGGGGGTCACAATTCCTGACCCTGGTTTTGATTTCAAATTATTTGATAGCCAACTGACCCACCCAGGAAGCAAATGTCTGCAGTCAACCTGATCTCTAAGTCCTCTCTCCAGGTTGAGGTCATATGCACAATGGGCCCTTTCCGCAAAGGCTGGAGACGTTAACCAGCTCAGCATCCCACACCGGCACCAAGGCAAAGATGGCTGGAGAGGCCTCCTTATCAAAATAGGCCTCTGAACTGTCAATCAAATGTATCTATTACATTTTCAATTTTAATGGGAAGAAAGCCAAAGACCTCCCCATGTCAACCACATTGATATGCTTAAAATTCAAATTCCAATGTTATTGTGGGCCAATCAGGTAAGGCTGGAAGCAGATGCCCAACCTAAACCCACTGGTGCTGCTTAGATCTCAGATTTACTCACATCATAATCAACCTCCAGGAAATAATGTGAAGTGTATCTTTCAACATGTCTCCTAGGCTTAACTGAATAAAACATGCCTCCTCTAAATGATCCTCTGGTTCAATGCTACAAAATATGTCTAGCACCATATGGAAGTGACTGTAACTCTTGTCTAGAAGAAGGGTCCTCCAGGACAGAAATTCTGGATATAGACAAGGAGTCTGGCAGTTGCTCTAATTCTCCTAAGATACCATAAATTCAGTTTTAAGTGTCTGGGCTCATTAAAAAAAACTCAAAACAATTAAAATGCATCAGTGTGCTTTCAAACAATAGTGATTTCCCTAAAAGCTTCCTGTACTTTTAAATGATAGCAAAAATCTTAAGAGTCTACAATTGGAGTTTCATTTCTATTGTCACCAATTCTTAGCGAAACTGAGAGATCCAAAGTTAAAAAGGTTTAAATGATAAATAAGCAAAGAGGCACACTAGCACCTACAACAGCAGAAAGGCAGAATAATTGACCTGCATTACTAAAAATACTCAGCTGGCTTTTCGTAAATAGATCCATCCTTTAAAAAAGTAAACCAATTTGCATGATTTGTGTTACGACTAATGACAGTGCCAGGGAAAGCGCATGCCGCAGTGGAAAGGCTGAGGCTCTGGGGACAGACAAATCCAGGGAAAGTTCCAGCTCCTTTCCCTAGAGCCCGATAGTTGTGACTGTTGGGTTTTGCACCGTTGTTTACTTTCCTAGCTAACTCTGCTTTTCGTCTGGAATCCCGTTATACGTTGGGGGTTAACATCTCACTTCAAAGGGTTACTGTAAAGATTCATTGAAATGAATTGGGCACACACTTGTTGTTCAATAAACAGTAGATCTTATTATAAAAATAACTGTGGAGGTGGGTTTTTTTTTTTTTAAATCAATGGCAAGTCATCTGCATGAGTTATACCTCCATCCTGTTCAATTTAGCCTTCCTTATGCTAAGAGCTAAATAAAATCCTCAGTTCATGCTGCAGCAGGAGTTATTCTAAAGCCTCAAAGATGTTGCAGTAAAATTGCTGGCGGCCGTGTCAGTCTCCCGCACTGGGCCAGAAGCGCCAGAGAGGAAGGAGTGTTTCAGTCTCCTGCATATCCCACACACCTGGCACAGACCTGGCCAGCGAAAGGGGGTCTATACGTGCTTGCTGAAGGAAAGCCCTGGAAATCACATCGAGGCAAACAGATGTAGAAAAAGAGCATACTCTGATTCTCGATCTCCCCTTATTGAATTAAAAACCGTAACTGGTTACGGGTTATGTTTGTTGTAATACACATTCTTCACTCATGGACCTGCTCAAAACCAAGTGCCCAGATGCCACCTGGAACAAAATGTGTGAAGCCTAAGCCAAAGGGAATGAGGGTTTCTAAAAGATATCCTCAAATGTGAATTCCAGTGCAGTTTGGGGAACCATCTAAAATGCTAGTGTGGTGACAGACTATTGTTTAAAATGACCTTGGATAGCTTATTAAACACGGATTTCCTGGTCCCCGACTCAGTTTAACAAGCCAGAAACTCTGAAGATGCAACATGGCTTAAACACCTAGACTCAATAAAATACGCTGCAGCAACGTTTCAGGACGAGAACACCAATGCTAAGATGCCCAGTCATTTCTCCCAACCGCACCGCCCCCCCATCTTTTAGGACAGCTATTACCTTTAACCCTAATACCACACTTCCTGAGACTCCATGAAAATCCTATTCTGGCCATAAATTACTTAAGTACCATCAGATTTTTTTTCTATCATCCTAAAAATGAATTTTATGCTTCGAACAAAGGTTGGTTAGTCATTTCCTCATATTGTTAATTGTTTGTATATTTCCAAACCGATCGCAAATTTTCTAATTTCAAAATCCACAAACCACAACTTTCAGTATTATTGGTCTAAATGAAGTCAAATGGAGGTATAATTCATTTATTTAGGGAGTACCTACTAGTTTTAGACACTATGCCACGTTCAAGAGGGACAACAGGGAAGAAAACACAGCTCTTTAAGAGCTCTTTAAGGAGCAGAGACAGCCAAGGGCCCCAGAGAAATATCTAAGGTAATAAGGACTTCTAAACAGGGAGCATGGGGGATGCTTGACCAGCTCGGTCAGCAGAGAGCATGACTCCCGATCTCGGGGTTGGGGATTCCAGCCCCA
Source organism: Lutra lutra (assembly GCF_902655055.1). Classification (NCBI taxonomy): domain Eukaryota; kingdom Metazoa; phylum Chordata; class Mammalia; order Carnivora; family Mustelidae; genus Lutra; species Lutra lutra. The sequence continues at coordinate 46,962,169 of NC_062290.1, read as the reverse complement.
CGTTGGGTGTAAAGATTACTAAGTAAATAAATAAATAGATAGATAAATGAATATACCATTAAAAAAAGGGAATGGGGAAGGAGGTATTCTAAGAAAGCACAACAGAGGGGCATATGATTCAGTTTTGGGGGTGGGCCCACAGGTAAGTGCCTTCCCAGATAAAATTAAAAAACAAAACAAAACAAAAATTAAAACCAGCAGGAATTAGGTGGGTGAAGACAAAAAATGGCAGCACCTAGAGCAGAAGGAAAGGTGTGTAAAAGTCAAGAGGTTAGGGAAGACGTGCTGAGTTGGACAACAAAGAGGTTCAGCCAAGACTGAAACACACAATTCCTGAGAAGGATTAGAGATAATGGGCGCCTGGGTGGCTCAGTGGGTTTAGCCTCTGCCTTCGGCTCAGGTCATGATCTCAGGGTCCTGGGATCGAGTTCTGCATCAGGCTCTCTGCTTGGGCAGGGAGGCCTGCTTCCCTCTCTCTCTCTTTCTGCCTGCTTCTCTGCCTGCTTGTGATCTCTGTCAAATAAATAAATAAAATCTAAAAAAAATAAAATAAAAAACTTTATAAGAGATAATAAGGCTGGAGTTGTAAACAAGGACAGCCTGGGAGGTACACAGGCAGACAGGAAGCTCAGTCTGGGATGTGTGTACATCAAGGTGCTTGTGGGACGGCCACGGAGGACACCTGGGACGTCTAGGAGGTCTCAGAAAGCAGCGGGGTGTAGAAGAGGAGCACCTAAGAGGGGGCTCTGGACCGGCCACAGATGGAGAACATCAAGGTTGAAAATATAAGTGCAGTTATGTGTGTAACTCACATTCTTTTGTGAGCAAAGTAAGCACTACATCTTTAAAAATACTTTATTTAGTTATTTGTCAGAGAGAGAGGGGAGAGAGTGCACAAGTAGGGGGAGCAGCAGGCAGAGGGAGAAGCAGGTTCCCCCTGAGCAAGGAGCCCCATGCGGGACTCGATCCCAGGACCCTGGTATCACGACCTGAGTCGAAGGCAGACACTTAACCGACTAGGCCACCCAGGCGTCCCAAGCTCCGCATTTTTTGACAGTGCTATTTTCCTAAGGGCTTTTTTTTTTTTTTAATATTTATTTATTTATTTGACAGACAGAGACCCACAGGTAGGCAGAGAGGCAGGCAGAGAGAGAGGAGGGAGCAGGCTCCCTGCTGAGCAGAGAGCCCAACATGGGGCTCGATCCCAGGACCCTGGGACCATGACCTGAGCCAAAGGCAGAGGCTTTAACCCACTGAGCTACCCAGGCGCCCCAAGCGCTTTTATATTAAATCCATATGCACAGTAAAATTTGAGATCCGAAGGGGACACTTCTCTACAGCACCCAATCCTATGGTTTCGTTACCTGTAAAATGGCATGATAAGCTCGACTCATAAACGCAAGCCAGGCCTGGGGCAGAAAGATCGCCCGGTGCCACTCAGAAAGCTGGATCTGAACCTGCGGGGAAAACAGACCACAACGTTAAGTCAGACTATGTGGTATTAAAACAGAATAAAACTCCTTCCGTCCCTTCATTTTAAATGATTCAGATTCTAAAACAAACCAAATCAGTCTAGAATCTGAACCACAAATAAGATCTTTCAGCTATTTTCAAAGGCGAAGGGTTTAGAGTCGCGTCAAGACAAAATAAGCCTGGAATTTTCTAAATTAAAGCCAATAGAATTCTACAGTAATCACAAGTTACGATGTATGTGTAAGACAAATGTGTCCCTGAAAATGAGGGGGCAACTCTGTGCAGCCTCTTGCCAATGTCAGGAAACTAGGTATTGTCTAGCAAATGCCCCTGGTCATTTTAAATAAGTATCGCTCGCATCCTGGATTTCCACAATGACAATTTCTTAAGTAATAAACTTCAACTGCCAACAGAACTATCATGTTGTGTAGAAACCATGAGGGCCAGAGATGCAAATGAGTCCTTCACCGAGCAATCATGCACACCACTAGATAAAGCCCTTTAATCAGTGTGGGTAAACAAGAGAAAAATGATATATGCCAATGCCGAAGCCCTGTTTCTGGAGAGAGGCCCAGACAAAACATCTGGTTTTCATAGTCATTTCTGTTTCTACCTATTAGTAGGAGGCTATCTTGCAACAAATCTTCCCAAGGTCTGCTTCTGTTAAAGAAAGATCACTCAAGAAAAACAGTTACAGCACATCACATTTGACATTTCCTGTAACCCATCTCATCTAAACCCAAACAACCAAAACTGTAGTCTGGGTCCTTCGCACACAAAAACAACAACAAACAGCCAAAAAGACAAATTTCTATACAATGACCCCAGAATTATGATAACTACAGTGTGTAAGGAGATCTTACTGCCTTGTGGGAATTAATTTTCTCAAGGGCTTTGTGAGAGGGAAGAGAACAGCCGCTCTGAATACAGCTGCTTCCTAGGGCCTCTGGAATTTTCTGGAACCCTGGTCCTCGTGCAGGCCTGCTATACATAAGGTACTGGGAAAGGTTATGAAGATTATCGGTGTGTGTCTGCAGAGAGCTTTCTAATGGGTGAGTCAGAAAGGAGCACAAACAGATTATCCATCAAAATTAGGAGGAACCGATTGCATGGAGCACTGGGTGTGGTGCAAAAATAATGAATACTGTTATGCTGAAAAAATAAAAAAATTAAAAAAAATTAGGAGGAACCTATGGGAATGAAAAGAACAAAGAAAATTATTCTGTCTGCTACCTATCACTTCTCATCTTAGCACTGCTTTTCTTAAAAAAAAAAAAAAAAATTGATACTGAGTCTGAAAAAGATACCTGCACCATGAAATGAACTTAAAAAAAATTCTAAGGATGGGTTTCTTCTTTTTCTGATTAAGTACTCACTGTATGGAGTAGGGTAGAGGGAGATTGTCAACAGGTCAACAAAAATCCTTGAAGAAACAGGCCCACCGATTCCTGTTTCCTCTCTCATTATCTGGGAAACAGTTGCCTACAGAGGCCCCATTTCCAGCTGGAGAGGCATTAATTGGTCCTTAGCCCTGATCTTTCTTTCCAAAATGGGGGGCATCTTCCTATTAATTCTATTTATGTTTCATAAAATACATTAACTCTCAAGTCCTATTTTGGGGGCACCTGGGTGGCTCAGTCAGATAAGCATCTGACTCTTGACTTTGGCTCAGGTCACAATCTCAGGGTCATGAGATGGGGTCCCAGGTCAGGCTCCATGCTGGGCGTGGAGCCTGCTTATGATTCTCTCTGTCCCCCTTCCTCTGCATCCCCCCCTTAAAAAAAATCCTATTGTGAGACCTGGATTTAACAGAAAGAACACTTAAGCACAACAACAACCAAACTTTCCTCTCTTACTTCACAACCTCAAAGTATTTCAGTATTTTCCTGCCACAGACATAATCCACAGACATCACTGCACTACTGAGACGATCCATGGTCTCAGGAATTGGTAAAAAGAGCACTGGATGCTTTTGGAAGGACAACAGTGGCAATGATGATTTCAACCTGAGTTTAAAAAAAGAAAGTATTATGGAAAAAATGTAAAGGAAAATGAACAAATCAAATGTTGAGCTTCTAAGAACAAAAGCATTTGTGCCCGGAAACCTATCTGAAAGGAGGTTAAAAACTGAAGGTTAAAGCTAATCCTCCGGCTGCAACTCCAACCACATCTGAAGGTGGGTGCGGGGACCCAGCTCAACTCTCGAGCCTACGCACCAGCCTGAACGCCTACTGGTTTATGAGATTATAGCTAGTCTCAGCTATGGAGTCAGCTGCGAATAAATCGCCTTAAAGATGCACTCTCCTGCTCTTCCCTTTACTGAAGAGAAACTCAGGGAGACAGCTTGAAGTCAGTCATGCCCTAACGCTCCCGTTGTGTTACACAGCAAAAGAGACGTCCTTGACCATTTTTAACAAAAACACATTTTAGGACACTATTCTAGTTCAATATATAGCCACCCATATAGGTTAATGTTGCTAGGCTGAAGAATACAATTAGCATTTTTAAAGCATGGAAATTATGTATAATTTGCTATACTCTGAGAAGCCTTTGAAGGGAATCCAATCAACTAAATAATTGCAAATCATGAACTTGTAACCCTGTTACTCAGCGGATGAGGGTTCTCTACTACTGTGCAGCAAGTTGTCAGGGATGTGGAATGTAGTTTGGCTTCATCTGCACATGCCCTTGCAATGATGAGTGTCTGACGGACTGTTGCCATGAGCAGGTTCTGTGATCTGGAGAAAAGGAAGTGTTTCTAGGTGTAAGAGGGAGTAAGTATAATGAAACATTACATATGTGTCTAAAAAAAGAGACCATAATAGAGAAATATACACGGGGAGGTTATGGGGGGAGGATAAGGAGGGGAGGACAGGGACAGAACACTTTACGGGACTCAACAGGGCAGTTCAGAGCAGACCTTGTTGAGAAGGTGAGGTCTGAGTAAAGACTGGAACGTGATGAAGTTATAGAAACCCAGAGAAGGGCTTGTGGGAATGGAAAACAGTTCAGCTACTATGGAACACGGTTTGGTCATTCCTCAAAAAGTCAAATACAGAATTACCCTATGACCCAGCAATTCCAATTCTACATACATACCCAAAAGAATTGAGACCATATATGCAAACAAACACCGTAGATGAATGCTCGAAGCAGCATTTTCACAATAGCCAAAAGATGGAAATAACCCACATGAGCAATGCATGGACAAACAATATATCTACAACAGAATATTATTCAACCATTAAAAGGAATGATGGGCAGATGTGCCCTAGATGTAGATGAACTGTGAAAACATTTATGTGAAACAGAAAGAAGCCAGACAGAAAGGTTCCTATTAGATGATTCTATTTATATGAAATATCCCAAATAGGTAAATTCATGGATGTTGTTGCCGGGGGAGGGGAAGAGAGGGGGAAGGGAAGAAGGGAGAGGGAAATGGGAAGTGATTATTTAACACACACATGGTGTCACTGGAGAGTGATGAAAATGTTCTGGAACTAGCTAAAGGTGATGGTTTGCACACTGTGAATATACTAAATACCACGGAATTGTATGCTTTAAGCTTTAAAAGAGTTAATTTTATGTTATGCAAATTTTGCCTCAGTTTAAAAACACACACACAAGGTAGGGCACAGGTCCTAAAGCAAGCACATGGCTAACCTGTATAAGGAACACAAAGGCCAGTGTAACCAACTATAACCAACGAGCACAGACAGAGTGAGCACAAGAGTTTGGGAAATTTACAGGGTACTCAGAGGACACAGGTAAGTCACTTCTAGGTCACTTTTCAAGACTTACCTTTTTTTGAGAGCGAGCAAGAGAGAATGTGTGCAGGTGCAGAGAGCAAGGGGCAGAAGTAGGAGAGAGAATCTTAAGAAGGCTCCACGCCCAGGGCAGAGCCCAACACAGGGCTCGATCTCACAACCCTGAGATCATGACTGGGGCTGAAATCAAGAGTCAGACGCTTAACTGACTGGACCACCTGGGAGCCTCTCAGGACTTATCTTTATCCTTATTAAAGGGGGAGCCATTATAAGATTTTGAGAAGAAAGACATGATCTAACCTATAGAACAAAAAGATGACTGCTATGTTGCGAATAGACTGCAGAAGGCAAAGGTCAGAGAAGGGACACCTACTCACAGGCTACTGCAACGATCCAGGTAAGAGAGAACTGTAGCTTAGAGTTGTGACAGCAACACCACAGAATATGACGAGGTTTTAAAAAGTGTTAAGCTATGCAATTTTCCTACCCACCCCAAATGTTAAGTAGAACGCCAACATATAAAACAGAAAACAGGCAAAACTTATCTAGATGAAGTGAGGACGAGGGCTGGGGGCTTGGTAGTCAGCCTCTTAATCATCCAACTGTATTCGTGGTGGTCCCCAGGACTCTTGTGGTTTCAACGAGAAGGACATAAACTAGGTCAGTGGTTTCAAAAGAAAGGAGAGAGGAAAGGGACTGACTATAAAGGATCATGGGGGAATTTTTCAGACGAAAGAAGTGTTCTTATCTTAACTGGGGTTTGGGTTATGTGAACGTATGCACTTGTAAAAATTCACAGAACTATGTACTAAGAGAGGAGAAATTGAGTGCCTGTATATTATACCTCAATACAAATAAAACTAAAAATACAGAGTTTGAAAGTCACTACTTTCAGATTGTAACGTTTCTCAAACCCTCACTTCCCATCGTCTATTATACCCTGTACACTTGCCATCAGCACTGAAAATCCACCCTTCCCCTTATCCTTTGTGTTTCTATCAATATCACATGTCAATATCCCAGCCATCCAGGTTTAAAACTTCTGATTTATCCCGGACTTCTTTCTTGCCCCCAACTCAACAGCCAACTCCACCTCTGAGTTGGAGTTTCTTCTATTTTTCTTCTATTTTCCATACTTTCTTCCTCACTGGCTTAGTCCTAATTCCTGCCTAGAGTATTGAGGCCCCTAACTGATCTCCTAACAGCCTAAAATCTTTCCTTCTTCTAACACATCCTAAATGGTGCTACTGCTCTTCCATTAACTCAGAACTCCCTTTCAAAAACCTTTGATGGTTCATTAAAGAACAAAGTCCAAACTATTTTGTACTATGTTCAAAGCCTTTTAGAATCAAAAGCACACCATTTACTTTAAGAAATAATTTGTTCTCATGTAAGAACTCTGCTGGCCAAGATCCCCAACCAATTTCCCCAGATGGTTTCCTGGACCTTTCCTTCATTTAACCTGCATTCTGGCTGAATCGGGTTATAAACCAATGCCCAAGTCAGTCCTATACTCTATAGAACCTTTGCATTCACTCCTTCCTCTGCCTGGAATGCTCTGGCTTCCTCTCATCTCTACTTACTGAAATAATTTCTTCCATCTCTATACTTCCAGGAGGCTTCAAACCTCTCCTGTAACATTCAACCAATTCCATCTTCGATTCTTTGTGTACGTACCTTCATCTCATGCAATCCTAGAGGTAGAGAACCTGTCCTACTCATCTCAGAATTCCTCCCATGGACCCATGATAGGATTCTGCACATAAGTATTCAATTAAGTACCTTCTGAGTTTAATCAAATCAAATGTACAGTATTTCCTTTAAGACAAAATGTCATGTGAAAACTATACGAGCATAAACAAGCAATCGGAAAACTAAGATGTTCAACTTTCAATCATGCAGGAAACAGTGTTAGAAAACTTTTTTAAGTAGACACGGCTCCACTCAAACACAAGTTGCTGGGACACAGTTATCTGAAATTTTACAAAAGCACGTCCAAGATATTCCAGCCAGGAAATGTTTAATTCCAGCTAAAACCACAGTGAGTGACAAGGCAGAATTTTCAAGTGGGTATAATATGTCCTATATTTTGAAGTTTCCTCACTAAACTTCATTTGAATCATATAGGATTTAATCAAAGACATCTGAAATAGTAGCTCAACAGAAATATCGTTGCTGGAAACACAATTCACAAATGAAGGGAAATGGTGAAAGAAAAAATCAAAAAGTAGATTTTGTTTCCTCACTGATACGTGTTGTACGGCCGTCTGTAAACTTACTATTCAGAATATACTGCCCAGAAATCTGGTAGTGTCTTCTGTCACTTATGCAATTTTAACAAACACAACTGCCATTTATAAGAAAACATCCATTTTAACAGACTTTCATTAAACACTATAATTCGAGTAAAATAACCTTGGTGAGGTTGTTAGAAGGTTGAGGCAGAATGAAAAAAGAGTAGCCTGTGCAAACTTACAAGTAAACCAAGTGTTTGCTATTGACTTTAAAACCCCAATTTCAAAAAGGAGACATGTGCATGCTCCCCAGATGTATTTATTATCAAAAGAACTGAAATATTTAATGTTAGTTGCTACACAGACTCACAAACACTGATTCACTCTACATGCAGTCTGTGACATACACACACTCCTCCCACATTCCCAGAAGAAAAGCCATTTGTCCTTAGTGTTTGAGACCCCAAAGCCACTCAATGTCCCACTGTTTATATATGAGATATAATAGCCTTCAATTTTCTGTCAATAGTAATCTTGTTGGCACAAAAATAATTTTGTTATTCCTGTCTCCTGACAAATAGTGACAGAAGGACAAGAAGGGAGGGCTTGTAGAGGATACATTTTTAAAGTAAAATGATACTCATCTCTTTGTGGTGCTTTCTGAACATTTTAAAATTTCTCTCCCTGCCTCTCTCTCCCTCATCTTCTCTCTCTCTTCCTCAGTCTATCTCTGCCCCCCCCCCCACCCCCATCAGGATAACATTAGCTTGAAAGCTGACAATTCAATCACATCTCAAGCAACCATTTACTTACTCTGTTATTTAATAGGAGGGGGGGAAACCCAGTTACCATAACAACTCACATCACATGGTAATTATGGAGTCTCTAAAATACAGCAAACCATACTTTTCACAGTGTTTTCTAAGGGGAATGTGTAATAAGCATAGATACCACTTCTCCCAATTATTATTCAGAATTTCCATCTAATTGTTTCATATTGCATGAATGCTAATGCTACTCCACGTTCTTCCTAAGAAATAGGTTTTTAAATAAAGAAGGAACTGAAAGAAAAAGGCAAATATATTCTTTGTATTTCCAATGATGGGTTATAGCCCACCTATCTAGGGAAAAAATCCACAGAAGGCAGAAGAAAGGCAAAATTAATTTATAGGACAAAAAGAATCAAATGATAATCAACACAAAAGGAAGGAAGAAGGAAGGACAGAAAGAAGGAAGGAAGAGACAGATTTCACAGAATAGTTCTGCCAGTAAGTCCAGATAAGGTTGCAGTGAAATAAGAATGAAAAAAGAGCTCATTACCTAATGCAGAGGCAGAAATATTGGGTGACAGCAGCAGGATCAGGAAAATTTGCATGCGCTCAAAGAGGGAGGGAATAATGAAGCAAGACTGCCATTCGCATCCAGGGACAGATCGCAATCATCCAATTTAGGTGAGAGTGTCACGTCAGAGTTAGAAATGCCAAAGGATGACAAGACAGGCAGCAAATTTCAGGGAAGGAACCTGTCATTCACCTTCAGCTTCCTTATCAAGAGGAATCAGTTAATGTCAGGACGGGAAAGTGTAGTTATAAATCAGAGCAGAAGAGGACGGTCACCTGAGGTGGAGAACCCTTAGTAGGTCTGAAATGACCCCTGCTTGTCCCTGTTCAAAGAAACAGAGAGAGGGAGGGGACACTTCAGGTTTAGAAAAATCTAAGCAGGGCAATGATGATACAGAACTTCTCCTGGTATTTCAGGTCAAAGTCCAAGGACACTTAGATTTTCAAGTCTTCTGAAAGTCCCATGGGAGAGTTTCACTTAAAGAAAAGTCAATTTAAAAAAAAAAAAAAAAAAAAAAGAAAAAGTTTTCAGAAAGAAGGAAATATAATAATCTCCAAAAGATTTCATCACAGATGAAATAGCTAGTTCTCCATAATGAAAATTACTTGATTTAATGAACACAGTTCTTGAGAAATACTGACAATTATGTAAAGCAAATAGGTCAGAATATGAAGAGCAGAGCTTTCAGGACATTCAAAACAAAGTTCTCTTCCCGATTCACACACTCACCCACCTACTGTTGTAGGCGTTAAGAAGGCCATAGCATATCCTGTGAGTATATGTAATCTTGGGCAGGGAGAAAAGGGAAAAGGCTACATCTATTCACATAAGTAAATAATGACATGAAACAGTACATAAAAGCTGTTCAAATTATAATAATGTCACCTCTTCGTAAGACCTCAATGATGATTAGATTCAGCATCAATTTATTAACAACATTTCTGGAAAAAGGAAACCATCACACTAAATGCACATACAAAGTCTGAGGCACATCCATGTTTCAAAAGGATTCAAACCATTAACTTGACAAAGGTCTACGAAGTATGTGCCATGTCCCAGGAATACCAGGCATTAGAGCTACATGTGACCAAAACCAGTTCCCTGATTTTATGAACTTTACACTTTACAGGAGACAGACACAAACTGTCATGTCTGCTGCCACCCACACACCCCTGTCAGGATTAGCAGGAAGATGGATAGATTTGTGAGAGCAGACTCATATATTAAATACATTGAATTCATAGTTATAAACATTCCTGAAGAAAACTCCAACCCCAAATGGTTTCACGGGAAAATTCCACCAAACATTTAAGGAAAAATTATTAGGATAGCATTACACAGCTACATTTCAGGTAAAGACAATAAAAGGAAACTATAGAAAAATATCCCTCATGAACACAGATGCCAAAATCCTTAACAAAATATTACCAGCAAAACAAATTCAGCAATATATAAATAGGATAATACATTAGGATTACAAGGAGTTTTTCCTAGAATGAAAATCTGGTTCACTCAAACAAATCAAAATAATTCATCATATCAACAAGTTTAAAAAGCATACAGTCTTCTGAATAGATACAAAATCGTGATAAAAACCCTCAGCAACTTAGGAATAACAGGAAACTTTGCAAACCTGATAAAGGATATCTATAAAATCTTTATACTAAAATAAGCTAAACATAACATCATATTTAATGTTAAGATACTGAATGTTTTCCCGCAAGACTGTGCATAAGATAAGAAATGTCTGCTCTTACCACTACAGTCAACACTGTACTAGAAGGCCCTATTCAGTGTAATCAGGCAAGAAAAAAAAATGAAAGGCACAAACATCAGAAAGAAAAAAAATTAAGATATTCTCTATTCACACACATCACAATGAAAAACAAAAAGAAGCTACAAAAAGCAACAAGAACATGTGAGTTTAGTAAAGTCATAGAAAAGTATCCATTATATGTTTATATACTAGCAATGAGCAGTTGCAAATTAACACAAAGGAAAAAACAGTTAATTAGATGTAGTAGCATCAAAATACTTAGGGACATGCAATACCCATTAAATTTAACAAAATGTGCATAAGATTTGTAATAAAACAAAACACTGACCTAAGATAATGGAAAGATACAAATACCTTGTTCATGAGTTGAAAGACTCAATATTTAGTGAGACGTCCATTCTCTCTCAAATTGATCTACAGATTCAATACATTTCAAAATTACAGCAGGCTTTTCTGTGGTTCCTCAAAGCTGATTTAAAATTTACATGGAAAAGCCAAAGGCCTAAGAAAGCCAAATTTTAAAACAACAAAATTGGAGGACTTGTATTACTTGATTTCAAGACTTTTTATAAAGCAACAGTAATTGAGCTGTGTGGTTTTAGTTAAAGTATACACACAAAGATCAAGGGAATACAACTGAGTGCAGAAGGAGACCCATGCAGGGGCGCCTGGGTGGCTCAGTTGATTAACCGTCTGCCTTTGGCTCAGGTCATGACCCCAGGGTTCTGGGATGGAGCCGCGAGTCAGGTTCCCTGCTTGGTGGGGAGTCTGCTTTACCCTCTGCCTCTCCCTCTGTGCATGCTCGTGCTCTCCTGCTCTCTCAAATAAACAAATAAAATCTTAAAAAAAAAAAAAAAAAAAGTAGTAGACCCATACATATGGACAAACAATTTTCTACAGAGGTGATTTGGTGAAGAAAGGGTGGTATATTCAATAAATATAAGTCATAGCTCATGAAAAGTTAACTCATACAGATCCTAGGCTAGAACGGAACTGTAAAGTATAAAACTTTCATGCGTAAACACAGGAGATCATCAAAGGACTAACAGATAAACTATACACGGTAGATTCATATAATGGCACATTATTCAGCCATAAAAAGGAATGAAGTCCTGACACATGCTACAGCATCTATAAACTCTGAAAACATTATACTAAGTAAAAAAAGTCAGACAAAAAAAGACCACATATGGCATGATTCTATTTATATGTAATGTCCAAAATATGATAACTATGGAGACAGAATAGTGGATTAGTGGTTGCTGGAGGCTGGGGCAAGAGGGAAATGGAGTCTCTCTGCTAACAGGTACAGAATTTCTTTTTGGTAAGATGAAAACATTCTAAAATTGATTGTGCGGATGGTTTCACAAATCTGTGAATATGCTAAAACCACAGAATTGCACACATTAAATGAGTTGGTTTCACAGCACATTAATTATGCCTCGATTTTTGAAGAAAATACAGGAGAGAAAAAGAAAACAGAAGATCTTTGAGGCTTTGGTTTCAACAAAAAGCAAGGACCATAAACAGAAAACCTTGATGAATTGGAATTCTTTAAAGCTAAACATTCACTCTTCAAAAGACACTGCCAAGGAAATAAGACAAGTTAAGATTTGGTTTAAAAAACAAATTGAAAAACACATTTCTAATAAAGAATTTGTATCAGAATATATAAAGAACTCTCGTTTAAAAAGAAAAACCTGGTTTAAAGAAACCAGGCAAAACAACAAAATACTTCATGGAAGAAAAAGTATGACTGGCAAAACAAACAAACAAACAAAAAAACACCTAAAAAGATGCTCGACATCAACAGCCATTAAGGAAACACAAAACCACAAAAGAGAAACCACTCTCCATGTATGAGAATGGCTAGCTTTAAAAAAAAAAAAAAAAAAAAAAAAAAGAGGAGTATGGACAAAGAGACAGAACAAGTGGAACTCCCTCACATTGCCACGAGGCACTCAAAATGGGACAGTCACTAGAAAAGTTTGGTAGGGGGCACCTGGGTGGCTCAGTGGGTTAAAGCCTCTGCCTTCGGCTCAGGTCATGGTCCCGGTGTCCTGGGTCCCGGTGTCCAAGGCACATATCACAAGCCCCATATCGGGCTCTGTGCTCTGCGGGGAGCCTGCTTCCCCCTCTCTCTCTATCTGTCTGCCTCTCTGCCTACTTGTGATCTCTGTCTGTCAAATGGATAAATAAAATCTTTAAAAAAAAAAAAAAAAAAAAAAAGGAAAGGTTTGGTAGTTTGTTACATTCACTAATCATATGACCTAGCAATTCCACTCCGACATCTTCCTTTATTCAAAAAAATGAAAACAGGTGTCCACACATACACCTATAGGAGAATCACTTAAAGCAGCTTCATCATAACTGCCCAAAACCGGAAACAACCCAAGAGTCCATCGATGGGTGAATAAACCAACTGAAACTCTCGTGACAGACATTTTTAAAATAAAAAGACTCAGAAGCAATAATAAGAACCCAAAAAAGTTTGACGAAACATCACCTGCAACACCACCAAAAGGATCCCATCAAAAGAAAATCTAGAAACAAGGAGAAGAGTAAAGAAATACTACAGGTATCTTGGGAAGATTCCAAGATATTTTTTAAATGCTCTCTGCTTAACTTGGTATGGTGTAGAGTAATTCAAGGACCATCCTGAATCACACCGCCTGGGTTCAATTTCTAGGCTCCTATACTTACGAGCTCTGTGATCTCAGACACATTAGCAGTACCAGCCTCACAGTGTTAGAGAGTAAATGAATACAGTTATTTTTTTCAATATTCAATATATATATTCAATATTCAATAAATTTTCAATAAATAATATATATTTTAATATATACTCAATAAATATATTTAATATATATTCAATGTTCAATACATATATATAGAGAGAGCAAGTTTTAAAATACCTGAGCTGATTATTAGCTATTATCATTGCAATTATTATTCTAACCAGATCTTAAAATTCATGTTATTTGTTGTCACCTCGTTTGAGAAACTGTATGATTCATTCACTATCTCTGCCTCTTTTTTTTAATGAATTACAGCAAGATGAATCCAAACTAAAATCCTACCATTGATTTGACAAAATTCTATCCAATCTATCTTCTAAATGACTCCTAAAATAATCATTGTTTCATCTCTTTGAAATTTTCTAGGCATTCTACAACACAAGCAACAAGTATCTTAACCCAAATACTTTGTTCATATCCAAGGCACATCTCATAAATTCTGATGCCATTTGCTGAAATTTATTAGACTGCCTTCTGCTACTCCTCACATTAACACTTTTTCTTGTTTCGTTCTGATGGTGACTTTTAAAATCAGCTTTCCATTATTACTTAACACTTTGGTTAAGTATGTGATTAAGTATCCTTCAATCTCCTAGGTGCACAGCTAAAAAACACAAAAAGGTACCAAATCTCTCCCTTGTCCATAGCAAGTATAAAAATGTTAAGGAAAACAGATCTAGAAACTATGCTCTCTTTTTCATGAAATTAAACCGCTCTTCCTCCCAGATCCTTAGTCTCTCCTTAGTTAAGCAAAGACACTGAATTAGACAAAAAAGGCTTTGAACCAAATATTTGCATAATTTCAACTCTAATTAAATACATGAAAGAGCACCGAATAAAGACAGCTCTCTAAAAACTGGATATGCTACTGGTGGCAACTGGGAAGATACAGCATATAGTCCAGCCAAATGACTGATGCCAAGATTTACACATTACACACCAAAATGAGATTTAGTACAAACATACTGTCTTAGCTCTAAGTTAACCTCAAACTGTTAAACGTTTTAAAATTCCTATCTTCATTTATTTATAAGTGGTATATAACCTATCATGTCTAAATTATATAAAATAAATCTCTTTGCTATGACACTTTGTTATTCACTTATTTTAGTTTATATTCACCGCAATAAGTCATCAAGTGTTCAACGGTAACACCAAAGAACACATTTCCCACACGCTGTCCAGCTTCTCTCTTCCCTCTGGTGTTGCTATAATCTGATATGATCAGACTTTATACAAATCATCTCATGGCATCACCTAACTTTATTTTAAAAGGGTAGCCTAAAGGAAAAACAGAATAAACACTAAAACCAAAGGTTTTTTTTTTCCTTAAACACTTTTATTTACTGTTAATTCCCGACATTCACAAAATATATAAACACTGGTGCCCTACATACTTGCAAAGGATTCAAATCAAGGAACAGGCAAGATTATTTCTTTAAACAAGAAGTTGGTACTTATAGTGAACAATACAAGTTAAACAATGATGAAATAAACCAAATTCCTACATACCACTCCATAATAATAAGGCTGGGCAATGGAAGAAGTGTGCCACTTTCTTTCAGAAATACATCCAAATATTTTAGTATTCAACTGGGTCAACTTTTTTTATTTCTTTTGAAAGCAACGTACAGGGGCGTCTGGGTGGCTCAGTCCGTCAAGCGTCTGCCTTCGGGTCGTCATCCCGGGGTGCTAAGATCGAGCCCCTCGTCAGGCTTGCCCCTTAGTGGGGTGCCTGCTTCTGCTTTTCCCTGCAACCCCTCACCCCACTCGTGCCCTCTCTTGCTATCTTTCTCTTGTTCTCAAATAAATAAGTAAAATCTTTGAAAAAATAAACACACACTAAATTTCATGACCATAAACTGAAGAGGGGGAACCCCTAAATATATACAAGCAAGAAGAACCTATTACACGGTACGGGAAGGCACCTACCTCATGTACCAGAGCGAGCGAGGTCTGCTTGAAACTTCGCCCCCTACTGGCCATCAGTCGATTCAAAGGTTTGCCATCTTTACTCTGATAGGTTGAAATATCGTAACAAAATAACATACCACCTGAGGGGAGGGGGAAACAACTTATAAAAACATGTCTTATGGAAAAACTTAATTAGATTCCCAGAGTCTCAGTAATCCACATTCAGTCAATCCGGACAGAGAGATTTTATTTTTTTATTTATTTAAATATTTCATTTACCCACTTGACAAAGGGAGAGAGAAACAGCGAGAGAGGGAACACAAGCAGGAGGCGTGGGAGAGGGAGAAGCAGGCTTCGAGCAGGAGCTCGATTCAAGGCTCGATCCCAGGACTCTGGGATCATGACCTGAGCTGAAGGCAGATGTTTAACCAACTGAACCACCCAGGTGCCCTTGGGTAGAGATTAGAAATTAATTTGCTAAGCAAATTATGATCTTTGACTACTGGTATCTGGAAAGAAAAAACAGATTTAAGAAATTAGCAGTTACCGTATTCAAATTATCAGTTATTTATGAGCCTTATTTGTAAATGAACAAAATTTTTCAAAGGCTTTTTCTGCATCTACTGAGATTATCTAAAGATTGTTATGCCTTTTTCTATTAAAGTACTTAATTATACTGATTTTCAGACATTAAATTAACCTCACTTGTATTTACAAGCTATATTGCTAAATTCAATATTCTAATATATTTTGGGGTATTTTTACAACTATGTATAATAGAAAAGACTGCTTTATAATATTCCCTTCTTGTTCTCAGTATCAAGATTATGTTGATCTCATCAACTAAGCCACCTAGGTATCCCACTTTAAAACATTTTTTAGAGATGCCTGGGTGGCTCAGTCAGTTAAGCATCTGCCTTCAGATCAGGTCATGATCCCAGGATCCTGGGATCGAGTCCCATGTCCGGCTTCCCACTCAGAGGGGAGCCTGCTTCTCCCTCTACCCCTCCTCCTCCTTGTGCTTGTGCTCACTCTATCTCCCTCAAAAATTAATAAATAAAATCTTATAAAAATTATTTTAAAGTTTCCCACTATTATTATAGGTTTGCCCATTTTTTAAAAAATTTGAATTCCAGTTAACAGAGTATAATATTAGTTTCAGGTGTACAATACAGTGATTCAAAACTTCCATACAACACCTGGCGCTCATCACAACAGGTGTACTCCTTAATCCCCATCACCTTTTCACCTAGACCCCCACCCACCTCCCTTCTGGAAGGTTTGTCCATTTTTTTAGTTTTGTGAATGGTTTTCATATAGTTTAAAAATGATGCTATTTTGTGTACACTGGTACTGTAATATTTTCTTAATGGAATGACTTCTTTATCTCCATGAAATGTCCCCTTCATTTCAAAGCTTTTCCTTTTTCATACATCCAATACCTTTTCATTGAATCCTGGACAGTATACAAAGGAAACACAGAAAATCTAAATGATTTTTTTTTCTTTCTTTTTTTTTAAACTCAGGAGTTTCAACTGCCTTCTTTCAGGTACACAGAATAAAGGAATGATCATTTAAATTGAATCAGAGACTGAACTGGGTTAGGCTTGATTATAGCTTTGGTAATTCTCAGTCTACCTCTGGTTCAACCCTGTTCCTAGGGCATGCCTCCCCCAAGATTTTCATCTGACAGCCTAATTGGTCTCCTCAATACGGAAAGCTTAAGAGAGACTCAGATGGGTCCTCCGAGGTTTTCAGTTTATCTCTTTAACCTCCCATCCCATAAACCTTCCAAATTTGACAAATAGGGAGAAATAGGCTATGTGTCTGAGGTTTCACAAGTCCCCAGTTCCACTGCTCAGACACCCCATGAATGGCAAGATCTCTGTGGGTTTCTCTGCCTCCTGTACCAGCCTCTAGTAAAGGTCAAGCCTGAAATTCAGTCTCCAGCTGAGGCCAGAATAAGTAAGTGCTCCCAGGTGAAAAGAGGCGTAGCTCTTCAGTATCAGTTCGCTGCTACTCCTGGGCTTTATTTTCAGGCCCATTGTCCTAGCTCTTCTTTGTTTCCTGTGCAGAGAGAGGCTGGAGACTGCACCACCTCTCAGAAGCTCCAGCCTAGTTCTGTAACTCTCAGTGCAAACTCAAAATTCATCAGCTAGCTTTTGAGAAAACTCTAGTTTCTCACCTCTGTTCAGCAGAGTCTTCAGAGAACCAGAATCTCAATTTCACTCTCCTCCCAACCTCTCCCTCTCCCCACTCCTTTCTCTCTCTCTCTCTAAATGGGGAGCTTTATTATAGGAATTGGCTCCCATGATTATGGAGGATAAGAAGTCCCATGATCTTGCTGTCTGCAAGGTGGAGATCCAGGAAGAGTGCTGGTGTAATTCAGTAATTCAGTGTAATTCAGAGGAGATGGATGTCCTGGCTAAGGAAAGAGCAAATTCACTCTTCTTCTAGCCGCCTGTTCTGGTCAGGCCATCACTGAATTGGATGTTGTTGCCCATCCACACTGGTAAGGGTGACTTTCTTTCCTCAGTCTACTCATTCAAATGCTAACTTCTTCTGGAAACACTCTCAAAGACAACCACAAGTAATTTTTCACCAGCTATCCGAATATCACTTAGCCCAGTCAAACTGACATAGAAAATGAGCCATCGCATCACTCTAGACCCATGGAACCACTAAAAGCTCCACTGTTTAGAGCACCTGGCTGGCTCAGATGCTTAAATGTCTGCCTTTGGCTCAGGTCATGATTCCAGGGTCCTGGGATTGAGTCCCGTATTGGGCTCCCTGCTCAGTGCAGAGTCTGCTTCTCCCTCTGCCTCTCTCTCTCTCTCCAGCTCTCAGGAATAAATAAAGAAAATCTTTTTTAAAAAATAAATAAATAAAAGCTCCACTGGTTTCTCTAGATACTGCAACAGACCTCTTCTTGGGCCAAGCCCCGGTCCTAGCATACAATCGAAGCATACAATCAGTGACGATCTCCCATGGGGCAGCAGGGGCACACTTCTAAAGTATTCTTTCTCCTCATTCCGTAGTTTTAGTCTACCTGTCTTTGCTTCTACACTTCTCTGATGCCTTTAAAATATGGTTTATTTTTGTCATTTGTCCAGGTGTGTCAAAATGTTAGCAGCAGGTGCGCTCTGCCATGACCTATCACACCCAACTTGGAAGAGGAAGTACAATCTTTAGGCTAAGAACTTGTATCTTGATACCATGTGCTGTACTTACCTGCAAGGCCAGGTTTCAAACCTGGCTGCTTATTGGTCTCATACATCTTCAATATAAAATTGGGGATCCCTGCTACAGTTTTTCCTTGGTCAGACCGGGGGCCTCCTTTTAATGCAGAGTGATAGACTCCACGGGGCATATTTACCATTTCCTGCTTCACAAGAGATGTAAAAAATTCCTCCAAGGCTGAAAGAGATGAAAGGAGACCAAAAGTAGAGTAAATACAATATGTCAGGAGACAATCATTCATTGTTAATTCACATATGTGTGTGTGTGTATGTATATATACTTATATATAGATATATATACACATATATAAAGTGTAAGTGTAGTATAAGTGTGTATATAAACACACTTATACACACACACACACAGCTCTATTTCAAACCAAACTTTACAAAGTAAGCAGGGAGTTCTTGAACCTCATCCCTTTCTTAGTCTTCCCAAATTAGAACATGGCACCCAGTTACTCAAGCTGAAAAACTTAGATATTCTGAATTCCTCTCTTTCTCATACTTCTCACATGTAATCCATTAATGAGTCCTTCTAAATCTATCTTTAAAAATATATCCTGGACCCATGCATTTCTCTTTATTTTCACTGCTACTTGGCCAGTTATTATCTTCTCTATTCCTCATCTGGACAAATTTAAACAAAACTAGCTTGTTGGTGTCTTCTCTTCATGACCATCCCTACAAACTATCCTCTACCCAGAAGCCAGAATCTGATGTCCTTGCCTTCCCTGACATCGTCCAGTGATTTTTTTCCACCATACGTGGAATAACAGTAACACTTCCGACAATGATCAAGGCTTTATATGATCCAGCCCTTGACTCTCCCATTGACCTCATCTCTGCCATGCACCCTCCTTGCCAGCTAAGTGTTAAGGGCACGCTGCCACATGGCCTTTGTTTCTATTCTGCAATAACACAAAGCTCATATCGAAGTCCGAGCCACTGTACGTCCTATTCCTCCCACTAGTGGAACACACTAGTCTCCGATTTCCACGGGACCAGCTCCTTCTTGTCAGTTAGGTATTATCAGAGAGGTCCTTTACGACTCTCCTTCATTCTGTAGCAATATCAGGACAATTATTTAAAAATCCAAAATATTAGTTCATTTGTTTGTGATCCTCCTAATTAAGCCCCAAATTTTATTGCTTAACGTTTCTACTTATTATCGACACAAATATGGGCTCAGAAGACAATAGGATACCCAAACAAAATTCTTGAGAAGTCTAGAGGTTCTATCCAGTGTTATTTTTCTAAGGACCACTAGAGGTTGCCCATGCAGAAACAAAAACAACAGAAACATGACATTTTAACAAATGTATGGAAAACAAAAAAAAGGACACCACTGCATGTGCCTCTCCTAAGAACAAAAAAGAAGGGTCTGCCTCCCGAGACTGGAATTTCATTCTTAATACACCAAAAAGTCTGCTTTAAATGACCATGATTACATTAAAGGCAGCAAGTGTGCCCTGGAGCCTCTATCACGTGCCCAGTTCTGTCATTCCTCTATAGAACCTTCCCAGATGCGACCACGCTTCTCCATTTAAAGCCCAGAGAACACCTATCTGGGACGTTTTCTATTTACCCCTCCCGACCCCCACCTCCACCCTCTCAACCCTGCTCCATGACCTGAAAGAATAATCAGGCTCCCTTGTCCTTGGGTTTCTGGTTGGCTTTTCTCCAATGGGAGACACTCACAGGAGGTCAGAGGATGGAAACAGAATGAGGTCAGGGCATGAATTCCCAGCCCCCCTCCCGCGGGATGGCTGCAAGTTGCCTGCACCCCTCTGCTGCAGGCCTTGGCCCCCCTTCCGCGGCACTGTGACAGGATGCTCTCCCTCAGTCTCCAAACCGCTATCTCCCTTTCCTTACCTGTTCAGGCGGTGGGGCGCTAACCACTCCGGGTTAAAGCACCACCGCCTGGGAATGTCCTGCGGCCCTGACCGCACGACTGCCAAGAGTCCATGCGTAAACGCTCAGGGACTCCGTCGCAGTGTGCCTTTTCTGTCAAGACCCTGACGGATACATGGTCTAAACGAAAGAAATGAGTAACATCCAACTGTATCCGATACGCACGCACGTGGGCGACCGCTTCACGCGGAGTTTCAGCACAGATTTCCCAGAATGTAGCGAAGAATCATGTTTGTGA
The DNA here is from genome assembly GCF_902655055.1 of Lutra lutra. Classification (NCBI taxonomy): domain Eukaryota; kingdom Metazoa; phylum Chordata; class Mammalia; order Carnivora; family Mustelidae; genus Lutra; species Lutra lutra. The sequence goes on along the minus strand of NC_062290.1, from coordinate 46,941,474 downwards.
GGACAGAGGAGCTATGGCGAGAGAAGGTCATTTCATGCTTTCTCCGAAGGGGTCCTATTTCGGCAAAAGCTCGCACGAGTCAGGAGGTAAGTACACACTGTACACACGCGAACTCGGGAATGGAAGTGTGTCTACGTGTCAAGCTCTTCAGAGAACTAAGGTTTCTCAAATTAATTCTAGCCCCGAAAATAGTCTAAATGAGGGTATGATACCATGAGTGTAACTGATCACACAGCGCCCTCTTTCCCCAACCACTAAGCCAGCAACCAGGAATCTTTCCACCCTGTAGGAGCCTTGCCCAGACCCTCCAGATGACCACGTGAGAACCTGAAGGAGCGGAAAATCTGTAGAACAGAGTGTTAGACACAAATTTTTAAAATAACCCCAATGTCCTTTAACAAGTGAATGGACAGACTGGTGCCTACTACAGTGGGATATTATTCAGTGATTAAGAAGAATCGAGACAGGCCAGTGTTGGGATAAATATCAGAGACACTATGCCAAGCAAAAAATAAAATAAAATAAAATAAAAACAAAAAGTGTATACACTGTATGGAAAAAACAACAACTGGAGAAATCCTCATAGGTTTATACTTCAGTTACCTGCTTTGTATCAACGTGAATTTCCTGGTTTGAATAATGAACTAAGGTATGTGAGCTTCTGGGCATCTGGGTGACATACACGGTAGCCCTCTAAAGTGTATTCACAACATCTTTGAATTCTAAAATTGTGTCAAAATAAAAAATAAATACCAGTAACATCCCCATTTAAAATAACGCAAATTACTGGACTCACACTGCAGCTGCTTTTGTGTTTACTTGAAAGGAAAGAGGAGAAGAAAAGGACCAGGATTCACTGACAGTGCAGTTGGGTTTTCTGGCTGCTTCAACTAGAGATCTTATACTAGCCACCCTGTACCTTTTAAGGTCCACAGTCCTAGGGCTGGTACCTTCCCCTGGTTCTTTTTTGAATAGTCGAGTAATTGCAGGGAAAGCGAGGCACAGAAAAATAAAGAACTTTGCCCACGGTGACACAGTCTGCCAGACACAGCCAGCATCTACAGCACCCCCACCAGAGTCTAATTACTGAATTTTCTCAAACAGATACAGTTGCAGAACTCAAATCCTCCCATTTCTTTCTCACGGAAAGACACTTGCAACCATCAAGAACAAATGACGTAGAACAGGTTAATGGCCACCACATCCTGAGAGGAGAGAAGCAACAGCTCACCTTGGCCACACCTTCTCCTTCTTCCAATACAACATGACTGGTGGGAAGGCCCCACGTCCCTAGGAATGATGTCATTTAAAAAGCCCACAAGAACTTTTACCTCTAAGGTGGTTTTGGGTTACAGGAGAAACTTTGGATAACAAAGTTATTTCCTTCCTGGGACTGACTATTAAAACGCTGAAGGGGTCCCAGACTCTGAAGAGCCTTCCGGAAATGGGTAAAAACAGAAGAGAGGACCAGGGAACAAATCTTTAAGGCTTGTTCTGGACATCAAGAGAAAAGGAAGGGTGCTCTCTTTGTCTATGCTGCATGGTTTCAGTTTTCTCTAACGAAAGGAGGCAGGGATTTGGGACAGAAGCTTTGTCTAGAAATAGATAATATATATTTGCCTTAATTCCTCAGAAAATCTCTATGTGGGGTGAAACAAAGGGAAAAATGTCCCCTGGTATAGGATATTGACTCTATGATTGACCAGATGACACTTCTTAAGTGTACTGACCTTAATTTTCAGAAACGGACTTTCTACGTCCATGTACAATTAAGGTAGGATTGGGGCTGAACAAGATAATAAACGCATGCTCGGCAAAATGTTGGCTAAGACTGAATTAGAATAATTAGATATAATTAGAATAATTTTTTAAAATGTCAAGGTCCTATAAGCTTTTTATCAAAACGGAATGATCATACAATTTAATCCATTTTTTAAACCATCAATTTGCAGCTCTCAAATATTGATACCATCTTTGGAATAATTCTAAAGAAAGAATAAATTCATAATGAAAGTGCCCCGTAAATCTCTGAAGATTCTAACCATCCTTTCATTTAGCTTATGGGATAAAGAATGATTATTGGAGCCAGTGACTTGAAGTCCCATTGCAAATTTGTCTGGTAGAATATAGCTTTGGAAATGAATTTTAATTTCTCACTGAAAATGGTTGTTTAAACTAGTTTTCCGGTTCAATTTTCTTTGACTCTAACGCTTTTCAGTGTGTTCTGAACACCATTCCTAACTCAAGCAGTATCTCCACAACAGATGGATATGTTGTGCCTTTCAGATAGAAAGTGGGCTGTAATTAAAGTGAGCTATTATATGTGCACATCACAAAAGAACACAATCAGACAGGTAAAATCCCTGAAAAATGCTAGCTCCCATGCCACTGAATAGGAGTCACCTGGTAAAACCAAAGGAGCAGTAAGTGACAACAGTCTGAGATAACAAGAGCCAGGAATAGAAAGATCCACATCCTTTTCGTCACCCTCGTCATCTTCGTCTTCATCTAGCTCATCGGGAGTAGGGATTTCTGGTCTTATCTGAAACGAGGGAGGGGGCAATACGAAAACATTATGTAAAATCCTTTCTTTGTCCTTTTTATGTCAAGATTTAAAAACTGAGTTAGACTCATTGCATTGTAATGTCAAAAGACCATTAAAATTTAATTTTAAATTACCTATTCATTTTCAGATTAACTGAATGGGAAACTCGCTCTTAGCAGCTACAAGCCCAGATCCATGTAAAGAACTAATGGTAATATACTAAGAAAATTACCGTAAGCCAGCATAAGCAATGATTATTATAGAACACTAATAAAATTTTACGCCATTTGACTATAAAATGCACACACTGACACATTCAATATATTGAACTTCTATGGTTTGTAATTAAATATTTGCCTTGTCAGAATACTTCCTTTTTAACTTGTCATTCTAGCCATATCTCTATGGCAAAGCTTAAAATCTTCCAGTAGCATATATAGTAGAGATCAGGAAAGGACAGAATGCTTTAGCTGACTTTTGCTTAGACTCCGCAGTTTGTTGCGAGAGAATATAAAAACACTAAAATCTATAATTGGTAGCTATACTTTATGGTGTCTAATTTGCAATTTGAAGATTTTGTGGTTGCTCTGTGATTAGTTAGGTTCGTTTGAACTAAAAATTTAAAAATTTAAAAAGATTACCACCATTGTAGTTTCTACAAGATGTAACTGTCAAACAATTAATTAAATTTTTAATACTTTCAATGACACACCATCATAATGCCCACATGGAGATAATTAAGCATTAGGGGAGGAAATCAAAATATATAAAAGTGGTTGCTATAACCATAAAGTGCCAGAACCCAGTCATTACCATTAGCCTGTCTCCCGGAGTTATTTTTAGAAATAATTAACAATTCCTGCAGACTGCCTTCTTCATAGGTCCCCAAAGCACTGTTCCATTTAGCAACTGCACTGAGTCAGGATTCTTACAGGGGGATAAAAGAAAACAGAGAGGAAATGCTTCTCTTAAGTATAATAACCTCAACTCGAATGAAGCCTTTCAACCATAACTAGTGTTCTCTTCACTAGTGAAGGAATAAAAGCAACCTGACTACCCAAGCACTTTCCAAGACACAATTTAATTCTGATTCAATATTGAGTACCTAATTCTCAGAGGACTGAGCCAGCCATAATTACAGAGATAACAATAATGTGTGCTCCGCATAGGGCATGACAGCATTTGTGGGTGTCACTGGTTCCTGGAGAAACCTGGGCACATGTGCAACCCTTTCAGCTCTCACAAGCAGGGGTTTTCCAAGTGCCTCTTGTCTGTGCCCATACTTTGAATTGGCCAAGTTTGGTTCCATCGGGAGTTCTCTTAGAAATCCTAACCAGTCCCAGTTGCCTAAGAAGATTCATAAAAGGAGGCGGTCCTGGGTCTGTCTGCCTTACTTCCTTTTTATACATCATGGTACAAACTGAAAATAACATTTGAACAGCAGCCAGGGGAAACAGACAACGAAGTTTACAGCCTGAGACTACACGGGTAACGCCAGCTACCACACCAGCGTATCAAAGCACCGGGAAGCTCTGACGTACACCCCATGCACAAATGGCAGGGGGTTTGGGGAGTTGGAAGACAGAGGGAAACATGTAAATTACCATGAAAACTCAGAGGGATGGGGAGGATATAGAGAAATCAGAACCATCCTATTCCGCTGGTGGGAATATAAAATGGTGCAGCCCCTTTGGGAAACAGCATGGCAGTTTCTCAAAAAGTTCAACAGAGTTTCCACATGGCCCAGCAATTTCACTCCTAGGTATGCAACCGAGAGAAATGAAAAGGTACAATCACACAGAAACTTGCATGTGTGTGAATGCATTATTCATAATAGCCCCCAAAGGGAAGCAACTCAAAGGTCCATGATCTGATAAATACATAAACTACGTGTGGTCTTATCTACACAATGGAATATTATTCAGTCAAAGGTGTGCATACAGATACGCACCAGAGATGAACGCACCTTGAAATCATTATGCTAAATGAAGGAAGCCAGTCACAAAAGACCACATACTATGTGATTTCATTATAGGAAAGGTTTGGGTTAGGTAAATTTAGGGACAGAGCGTAGGTGACACAGTTGCTTAGGGCTGCAGGAGGGGAAAGGGGTGATGGGGATTGACTACTCATAAAATTTTAAAATTAGACTGTGGCTGCTCTGTGATTAGTTGCACAGTTCTTTGAATATACCAAAAACTCACTGAATTGTACACTTTAAATGGGTGAATTATATGGAATGAGAATTATAGCTCAATAAAGCCGCTGAATAAGAACAGAAGAAGGGAAAGAGGAAGGTTGGAAGGAAGGGGGAAGGAAGGCGTGTTATAAAGAGGAGGTGGTAGAGGAAAGGGGAGGAGGGTGTGGCAGAAGCCGGAAGCTATCACCACCTTCGGAGGGATCTTAACTGGTGTAGGAACTATGGCAAATGACCAAATGCTTCCAATTCCAGAATTATTTAATGTAAAAGGGATAAGATTATTTTTACACATATTCTAGCCCACCCAGTCTTTCTGTTCGGTCAACCTAAATTACTTAAAATGAGTCATAGCACCCAAGCCAGCAATATTTCTTAGAAACGCTAAAGAAAGACCTACTAGGTTGGAAATAAAAAATAACGATCCACTCATCTATCTTATGTTGTCTAATTTTACATTCACATAACTGGATGCCTATATTAATTTATCTGCCATGTGGTAAAGAGCATATGTCTGCATCTCACATATGCATATATTTTAACAAAGAAACTACAGATGTACTGTAATTTCAGAATAGTTGATATAGTCTGCCGACTTATAATAGTATGATTTGTGTCTTCAAAGGCGAGTTAATTCTCCTGAATGTATTAGCACTTACTCTTGGACTTTGGTTTCATTACCTTTCCCTTTCTCTGCTCACCTCTTAAAGAAGTACTTGTTCCAGCTTCTCTGTGCTAGGCTTTTCCCTTGGTTTGTGTGTAATGACTGAGTAAGAGGAATGTACATACAACTAAGAAAAAATCAAAAGAAGTCACATAAAAAATACCTGTAAAATTATAACATTTTGGTAGATTACATTATCTACTAAAACATCCAGAAAACCACGTACATATTTCACACACAGGCACACACACAAATACACCCTTCCAATTATAGCTAAGCTTTGTTGAAAAAACTTAAGTGGAGAGCCAAATATGAAATGATTAATTACTTTTAGAATCGGCTTCAAATTGAATATTGGAAAGCTTATCCTATAAAATGCCTCCTCTATGGGTCCTGAGCCACATAACCTTTCAACCACCTTTCCTAGTGTATAACCTATGAAAACCCAGGAGTTTGTGCATAAACACAGGATTTTATTTAGAACACGTCAAGTATCCACATAAATTTATTTAAAAAGAGAAACAGCTTCTGATGAATGCAGTGACATTCACTTAAATCAAAGCCAAACAGGTTACACCATATTAATACCAACCCAGGATGCATAATGAGTTCTTTTATATTACTCACTTCTAAAATTAACTCCAGAAATCAATAACACAATCTATCTTAAGATTTCCAAAATAAAAAGTTTAATTTTTAAACAACTAAATATATTTTTAATGAACCCAAGTCAGAGATGAGAATCAATCTTCCACCTAAAGGTTCATCCATTACTGACTGTTTTACCAGAATAACAATTCTCTGTATTTTGGTTGTTTTTGTTTGTTCTCTTTTACTCGGTTGGGGGCACATTAAAGAAGACAGAAGAGAAGGATAAATAGCTAAGCACAACAAAAAAATACAAACTAAAAGAGAAAATCATCTGTGTCCATTTCTTAACATTGGAATCAACAAGTCCTCAAAAAAGCTCCCTGAAACTTTCTGACCAACTTTAGATTTGCATATTTCAAGTGATTAACATTGACACTTTAACCAACAAAACATATGGATTCATTCAACATTCCCAGATTATAAAATGGCCTACTACTTAGTGTATGTCCAATAAATAATTGCTAAACCGATCCAAGTATGAAGGGTCTATCATTAATAATGCCACAGAACTTCCTAATAACAAACCAATGACAAGAAATATGAGCTAATGAATTTGATATTCAAATTGCCTAACTCACATGGTGTCTTACTCAGCTCTACTAATCACTGACATTTTCCATCCTGCCTTACCTATAATGTTTCATTCAACCCTAACTAATGTCTGCCACTCCCCTAACACCTTTTGTTCTATCAATCTGTGAGCTTTCAACAAGTTTCACAGCTTAAATTGATGCATCAGTCAACAAGAAGTCTATCTTTAGTAAATGTGAAGAGACCTAGTACTTACAAAGTAGCTGAGTTATCCACAAAAGTAGCAATGTTGATCAGGATACAATGTATCTTTCTGTAATTTCTTCCTACTTGAAATTCACAGCACTCTCATTTAAAAGATTATCTCACAAGTTTCCAGAAACTGAGAGAATGTGGATGTACTTTCACGGGAAAGGTCCAGAGGGAGCCTTCAGTTTTGTGAGTGAACCTTGGTGCAGAGTGAGTCATCTCTGACAACAAGGAAGAGTGTTGGTTGTTACACTGTAGAAGACCCTACCTGGCAGGGGCCTTCAAATCACTGAAAATACGATTTTAGAGAAGATGAGCCTCAGTTTCACCTCACTATCAACTACCAGATGGAGGTGGGGACCTGACTCAGTTGTATCCTTAGCTTTGGAGAGCTTATTTGGGGTATGAACACACTGACCATTTTCCTAGACTTTTTGGTCCTTGGGTATTCAAACAGCCAAAGGGAAACTCAGTCATCAGTAAAAAGGAGAAGAAAGCATTGTGCAGTCTTAGAAGCAGTAATTCTCCATGAGGAGGCAGGCTGTCTACACCAGAAACTGGAGGTCAAAGACGAACTCTTTTAAATCACTTATGTCTCCTCATCTTAAACCTAGTTGAGAATATCCACTATAGTGAACCACTGTTACTTTGGGGAATAAGCCGAATCCCAGAAGGGGGTAAGGGTAAAATAAAGGCTGAGAAGAGTGGAAAAAAAAAAAAAGATAAATTTTAGAGATTTCCTTTATAGTTCTTCGTACTCTAAAGGTAAAAACCCAAGCATATCTAGAAACCCAACACTATCACCACCCTTTATGTTGGAAGGTATAAAAGAGCAATTTATGGATCCTCAGGGATCAGAGAATATTGAAGAATTAGATTAAGAAAGTATCTAATATCTCACTGAGCAGAAGTTTATGCTCAGAAGTTTATGCTCACTTATCTGAGCATAAACACTAAGAAGCACAACCAGGAACTGAATAGAAGGCCAAAGTAGGAACAGATATCAACATTCCAATATGTAAAGAGATAGAGACTAAACAGTCAAGAATATGTGGGAGTTATTTAATGCAACCTAGTACTCCAGCTGGCATATTTCATGAATAATAGCTAAAAGTAAAGGCAATTATTATGCCGTGATCTAACTTAGCAAATGCTCATTAAAATAATAATAATAAAAGGTATCTTTGCAGATGTTGTAGCCAATTTACTGGCAGTTTGCCTACAAAATTTACAGGTAGCTTTTTTTCCTTTTTCTTTTTCCTTTTTTTTAAAGACGGTTTGAGTATTGCTAGTCACCATAGCTCAGTCTGAGGTCCCATCTTTTTTAATTTTATGAGTCACAGAACACGTCTCCATAAGTCTTCCCATTTGTGATGACCGCAAGACAAGCTGGCCAACCTATGTTTGCATCCTCAACGTGGGAAATCCTGCCTTAGGATTTGGTTTCACAAGAGCCTTTTATAGGTCCCTCCAATTCAAGCCAATCAACACAAGTCTGCCTTGTTCCTACTGGCACCTAACCTCGGTGTAAACTCAATTCCAAAGAAAAACTCAACCCATTTTAACGCCTTAGGAACCAAGATACTTATATCGAAACTTCTTAGGCCACTTGACCTAAGGACAGACTCTGGGTAACGTTTCACATAACTTCTCTAACACAATGTCTGCCTTACGCTCTAGAGACCCTCGATAAACATTTCTCTGCATTTGAATTAACAGCAATACGAAATGTGAAATATACACTTAGCTCCTTAACATAACCGAATAATTTAAAGCTGGTTAGGTTCAGGATATATTAGAAAAGACTGTATGTTTTTAGTCTAAAAGTCAAGGCAGTGTCACATAACATCTTAACCCCTAAAAGAGTGATACTTTCCTCATCTAGTTCCCTGGGGCTTTTCACACTAAACTAAGTTTTGTGGGTTGTCTGTTTGTTTGTTTGTTTGTTTGTTTGTTTGTTTTGATGTGGCATCTCAATTTTGTATCAGAAATAAGGATCTTTGGCTGCCCAGGTTGCACAAACCTTAGCCGATGCAGGCCATCCTTGGATTTAAAGTTCGAGATGGAACACCAACTGGGCAAAACAGTTGCTATGGGGACACAGATGTTCTGGAACAATAAGCCTGGGGCCCAGGCATGCAGTCCTATACCTGGTCATCTACAGAGACTTCGGGGGCACCACAGGTGGTTCCCATTGGCCTCAAAGAGATTTAAATTCATATCTGTGAGGTCTAAGACCTCTGTGGTCTTTTACAGGTTAAACAAGCAATAAATATAAGTTCTTATCTTTTATAGACCACATATTTAGAATTACAACCATCAGGTAAAAACCTTCTAAGAGAGGAGATACAAATGGAGTTATAAAACCGAGCGAGAAAGCAGAAAGGCCTACCTCTTCAGGCAGATGAAGAATGGTGTGCTCTCCCGCACTGAAGTGTGACAGAGATTTATACGCGGCATTGGCTACAACTGGGTCCTAGACGGCGTACCAGTAAGACAAACAAAAGAAACAACAGACATTACACATCAACTCTGGAAGAAGAAAGACAATCCATCCCGCACCAACCTCGAAGTTCTAGAGTCAGTGCTTTGGAAATGATCCTCAAGCCTGCTTACTATGTCGCAACTAAAAATAGAAAACTGCAGTGGGTAGGGAGATCAGAAGCACTCAATTTTTATCCTAGTTTGGATGTTAAACAGAACATAACTCAAAATCGCCAGGTCCCTGTGACATAGTAGGGTTGACTGAAAGGAGTATGAGGAAATGGAGTCTGATAGGCTCCGATTCTCTAGCTACTAACCAGGAAAATTAGCCCTTGGGAATCTCAGCTCATACACTCTTGAGTCTAATATCACTGACAGACACCCTCTTCTTGATTGGAAACCATATCTAAAGAAAAGTACTGAACTTTGTTTGCTTGATGAGCTCATTGGTAGGGGAGGGGCAAAGTAGGAAAGGGGAAAGGCCTTCAAAAAAAAAAAAAGAGAAAACATCAGCAGTCTCTCTTCACATCTGTCAGCTTCACAAAGTAACAAATAAAGTGCACTTCATGACAAAAGTGTACTAATCATAAAATCTGAGAATTTCTAAAACCTAAACTCATTAACGTCACAATTCTTTAAAGATCACAAAGCCATCATTTCGAGTTAGTTCTATTTCTTATTCCTAGAGTCTTATTTCACAGTTCTTTCTCAACTTGGTTCTGTTTCACTGACACCCTTGTGATAGTACCTTGTTTTGAGTGTGGGTCCAGAGGAAGCTGAGGACTTGAACTTTAAAATTCTGAAAAATCAATAAACATCACAATAAATTGCGAAGATGAAGACAAAACAGGGAACAATCCAAAGTAGAAAACAGTGAAAATTAACTCAAAATTATACCATTAGTGATTGACTTAATCTATATTTAGCCACCATTCATGACATGAAAATAGAAAGAGATGCATCATGGAAATACATGGACATCTTAAACACAGTATGTTAATATTATTAAATTTAGAAACCTGGGCATCTGGGTGGCTCAGTGGGTTAAAGCCTCTGCCTTCAGCTCAGGTCGTGATCCCAGGGTCCTGGGATCGAGCCCCGCATTGGGCTCTCTGCTTGGCGGGGAGCCTGCTTCCTCCTCTCTCTCTGCCTGCCTCTCTGCCTACTTGTGATCTCTGTCAAATAAATAAATAAAATCATTTTTAAAAAATATTACTGAGGGACGCCTGGGTGGCTCAGTTGGTTAAGCAGCTGCCTTCAGCTCGGGTCATGATCCCAGCGTCCTGGGATCGAGTCCCACATCGGGCTCCTTGCTCGACAGGGAGCCTGCTTCTCCCTCTGCCTCTGCCTGCCATTCTGTCTGCCTGTGGTCGCTCTCTCTCCCTCTCTCTCTGACAAATAAATAAATAAAATCTATAAAAAATATATATTATTTAAATTATTATTGCTTATGTCCAACTCTTCTGCCAACTTTTGAGCTTCTGGAAGGCAAGGACTAACAATACGGTGTAATGGGAAAACAGAGGCTATGGAGCTAAATGTCCTGGACTTAGACACCAGCCTTTGTTTAGAAACCACAATGATATTCAGGCTTCTTGTCTGGCATGTAGCATGTACTCAATAAATATTTAATGAATGGATGTACCTCTCAAAACCTCAGATTCCTTAGCTCTAAAATGAAAATAATACCTTCCTATGAGATATTAGAACGAATTGGTACAATGTAATGAGAAGAGTGCTGGGGATTTAATAGGCTCTTAAGAATATCTATTATGTGTTAGTATTTCTAAAGCCTAGGACGGTTTTACGAAATATATTCTGAGTCAATGAATGGATGTACAAGCACTTAGCAAAGCCATTCAGAAAATACACAAATTGAAACATGCTATCTATTTGCCACAAGCCTATAGTTTAAAGGGGAAAATAATATACATACATATACATATACCTGTATTATAAAACAGAAATGTTCTTAAGACAGTACAGATATAAAAAAAAAAGTCAAGCCTATAGCAATAGACCCCTGCTTGCACAAAAGTTTGCAAAAATAGTGATGAATTAAACCAATTATTTATTCTCTAAAATAGATTTTAAAACTAGGGATTTAAAAAAAAAAAAGCAATTCTGGCAGAGAGAAGAACTGCACAGAGGAAAAGAAACAGAAAAGTTTAGAGGTAGAAAAAACACATTCCAAGCGATTTAGTTTTCCTGGAGTGAAGGAGGCAGAACCGCAGAGTGAGGACAGATTCTAAAAGGCCTGACTGGTTAGGTATAGAGAGGCTGGACTCCATTTTAGGCAAACACACGACACTGAGGTAACTGGGGAAAACAATGACCTTAGAAATTTGGGGGGAAAATTATACCCAAACTCTAAGCAGTTATCAGAGAACGCTTTGTTTAAATATACACATGGAGGGAGAGAAGAGGGAGGGAAAAGGGAAAGGATTGGGGGTGAGAGAGGAGGAGATGAGGGAAAAGACAGGAACAGGAAGAGACAGAGCCAGACAGACAGCGCAAGACAGATGGACAGAGGTCACTGCATTTCATGACTTCTGCTTCCAAGTGGACTACAGTTACTGAAGGGCTCTCCCTTACTGGGAGGAAACTGATGGCTAGAATGGCTCCATAGCCATCTATCTGAACGAACAACAGAGGAACCTTAGTATTAACATGAGCATAAAGAGAAACCAAAATAAGACACTGGTGAAAAAGAATGTAAATTTGAAGAAGAAGAAGGAAAAAAAAAAAAAAAAAACAACCAAGTGTCCCTTACACATACATACACACACACACAAATTTTTACAGCCATTGGTAAGCAGATATTAGAAAGCAACACAAAAACCAGTTCATAAATTAACCTGTAATAAAATCTGAGTAACTCAAAAGTACAAGCAATGCAAAGGTATATGAGTTCAGTCCTTGAAAACAGAAAGTAGATAAACACAACATGTCCTCCCTTTGGCTTTTAGTCTTAGCTCTTTATCAGTAGCCCAGGACACTTTCGGACAACGTGAGTGTATGTATCATAATAGTCTCCATAAAAAAGACTTTTGGTGAACTATATACTGTAGGAGTCTTATATTGACTTTTTTTTTAAACCCCAAAACAAAACCCCAAATCTGAGAATAAACTCATCCTCTATTGGTTCAATCATTCACTGAGTAACTACTTACTGACTGTGTGTTACGTGCCAGGCCCCCTGCCGGGGACTGTATTCTCAGGAAGGACAAATTTTATTTTATTTGCTGTGCAGCATTAAGAATGATTAGAAGACATATTATCTTATAATCCTGCCTTATCACATAATCTAAAGCATGGAAGGGACCATTATTGGATTCTTCTGGGGGAGGTAGTTTATCAAAGTCTGTGAAGCACTAAATCAAACTTAAAGTTCATGAAGATTTCAAGTGAAAATCAATTGCCGGGCTTTAATGGAAAAAGACAAAAGGGAAGCCTGAGTGGGAATGTGGCTACAGAAGTGGAGACATAAATGAATTAACCACCCTCTCATTTTGCTCATTTTGGGAAGAGAGAATACGGAACGTGTTAAACAGAACACGTGGATCTTCCATCCAGGCTTTGAGTTCACGGCAATGACAAAAAACCAAGCAGCTCATACAGACATTTTCCTCTCCTAAGGTAGTCTGATTTTACAATCATCCTCATCGTACAGATGTATATAGGAAATGTGAACTAACATGTAAAAATCAAATCTTCCTGGGAAACCTAGTAGCAAAACACAAATGACAGTATGTCTATACTATGGGAGATTCTGCCCTGCCTTATTAAAGTCTTTGTTACTTTTTTTTTTTTTTTTTAGAACTAGAAGCACTAATAAAATGCGTTTAAACTTTTGGCCTCAGGAATTCCATTATTTTAGAAACCCTATTTTTAACACACTGACTTTTTATTTTATTTTATTTATTACATCCTGACTTTTTAACATCTTGGCTCTCTTCTCATAATAAAAACGTGGTCTCCTTTATATAAATAAACCCTAGAGACACAGAATTGATAAGGACTCCTATTCCAGCAGTCCATAAAGATATCACGTTCTAAGGAACAAAAAGTGTTAAAGGATTTTTGGCAAACAAAGACTATGAATATCTTTTTCCCGAAGTTATTATGAAACCCATGTCTTTCCAGTGTGAAGAGAGAAAACATATTTGGCCTCCAAACTCGTACCTCATATTCAGCTGTGTTGACGGTTAAGGAAGGAACGAGAGAAAACAGTTCACTAAGGGTCTTCAGAATGAGAGGTCTCGTGTCGCAGCTGAGCTTCGGGGACAGCGCATTCCAAGTGGAGCGAATGCAAACGACCTGTGAAGAAAGGAAAGAGTCAATACCTCACAAAACCCCAATTGATAGGAGGCCATTAGCACAGAGTACTATCTCTCATTATAAGGAAACCAGCAAAGAACAAGAACATTCCCAGGAGTTAAGACTTGATAAGGTATCACTCCTCAAAAGAAACGATTTAAACCAATATAAACTGTGGTTGAAGACAATCCAGCCTGACTCTCAGGACCGTTTTTTTACTACTTTGCTAACCAAGGAAATAAAACTCTCCCAGGCGGACACGGGCCTGCATTGCCGGCGCACACGTCCGAGGGTGAGGGTGGGGTTAGTTACGTGTGCTGCCGAAGAACTATTCCAAACAAAGAAGGGTAAGATAATGTTAGAGTGTTTCTAAAGGCAGGTATCTGCAGCTTTTGTCCTTTTTCAGCCCTGCTGAAACTGCATCAGCACTCAGAAAATTGAGATGTTCAATATATAAATTGAACATACTCAAATCATCTTACAAACATTTAAAGGAGGCAGGAGAATAGCTCTATTATTTAAAATAATAATTTGGGCGCCTGGCCTGCCCAGCTGGTAGAGTAAGCGACTCTTGATCTCAGTGGTCCTAAGTTCAAGCCCCACGCTGGGCAAAGATCTTACTAACTAACTAATTAACTAACCTAATAAAATACTTTAAAACTTTGCTTTAAAAGTCACTTCAGATTCTTTAAGAGGGGTTAAAGAATAAAAGAAAATGACACCCCAACAAAATTGTTATTTTTAACTTGACCCAATTTTCTAAACCAAGTGCTCTTAGTTCATTTCACTATCTGGTTTTCTGGAGATTCAAGTGTCTTCTCAAGTTCAATTGCAACTACAACAGATGACTTCTTCACTTAGAGATATTTTATTAAAACTTTAAACTCCAGGAAGGAAGAGTGCCAACAAAGATCAATTAGATAGAGTTTAACAAGGCTCAATCTTTCTAAAATACTCCCACCTCTTCTCTTAAGCGTCAGTTCACACACACAATTTATCACTATCTACAAACATAAATTATTTAGGAAAAACTACATAAGGTAGTAAGTGAAAAGATGTCAAAGATAAATGAATAATATATATCTAAGGACACAGATTAAGAAGCTTAAAGAGGAGATCACAGAAGGAGTAGCTCAGAAGATGTGGGTTTAATGTTTTTGCTCTTATTTTCTCTTTTTGCGAAACAAAAGAAAAATGTTCTTCGGCTTGGGACCCCCTGCAAATTTGGGGTGAATTCACATTTACTAGGGAGAATACTGTGTGACAGTCATGTCAGTAGGCACATTTATACAAAGCAGCCTTAATATTACAAAGCATCAGTATTTGCCATCAAAAGATAAACTAATTCTTTCAAAACTCTCAATTCAACATGGAGTATCTGCCCAGCATAGCATAAAGTACTAAGAGGAACAATGGAATATAAAACATAATCTAACATCTCAAAGAATTTAGCACCTACTGATGAGAATGTACATAATTCCAAATCATCAGGAAACGAAAGAGATGATTAGATTTAAAACTGTTGTCAACAGAAAAGAGTTTCAGGAGGAAGTAGGGTATAGAGTGCTGTCTGGGGGTGGGGGTCATCAGAGAGGATATCCAGAGCCAGAAAGCCTCAAGATGGGACTGGAAGAAGGAATAGACAAATCCAGCAGACACTTCCTGAAGGGGTGGAAAGCATAAGTCGAAACACGAAGAAAGTGAGTTGTAGGCACAAAACTGGTATGCAAAGTACCAGTGAGGGAAGGCTGGCAGATCAGAGAGGACCTAGGATCCTAAAACAAGTTTGACTCAGAATCAAAAAAGAAAAGGAAGCTTCTAGCAGTTTCTGAGCTGGGGAACATCAAAATTAAAATGCCACTTTTGAAAGAATCTTCTGGTAGTCTTAGAGCCAAAGTCAAAGAAGCCACCCAACCCTGCTAATTCCTATTTCTCACTGGTCCCCAACACATACAGAGCCTCCAACATTTTCCCCAATTCTCATGCTCAGTGTGTTAACTGTGCTTTTTCTTCACTTTAAATGCCCATCCGATTCTAGCTGAGGAGGTTTCAAGACCCAGTTCAAACCCCAATTCCACAATTAAGCTTTCTCTTACAGTTCAAGCCCTCCTTTTATCCCTTTCTTTCCTCAGCCATCTAACACTTAAAACTCTGCACCACCCAATTTAGCATTTAATTATATACTGTCTAGTACTATTCACCATTTTCTTGAACATAAGTTGTCTCCTCAAGTAGATATTAAGTTCTTTGAAGATAATGATCATGTCTCATAGTTCTCCCTCCCCACTCACCTAGCATGGTAATAAGTATATAACAGATCATCAGTACATATCAACTACTCTTCGTACAGAACCTGAGGAATGCTAAATCTGAGATGGAGAATGAAAGAATTAAAAGAACCTGGAGAATGAATTGGGAAGAGAAAAGATTTTGCAACTAATGCCTAGGTGAATAAAAAGTAACATTTTAAAGAGGAGGGAGGGGAACCTGGGTGGCTGAGTTAGTTAAGCGTCTGCCTTTGGCTCAGGTATTAATCTCAAGGTTCTGGGATGGAAACCCACATCGGGCTCTCTGTTCGCAGGGAGTCTGCTTCTCCCTCTGCTGCTCCCCCTGCGTCAAATAAATAAAATCTTTAAAAAAAAAAAAAAGGGAAAACTGGACAAAGAAGCACATTTGTAGGAGATGGAACTAGGGATGATGAGTTCCATTTGATATATGTCTAATGTGAGTTGGTGGAAAGACATTCAGAGAGAATACCCTGCAAGGAAAAGAAAAGTACTTCCCGGGTTTGGGCACCAAAAAAAAAGAAAAGAAAAGTACTACAACTCAGATGTGAGGTTGGTCAACAATAGCTTTGTTGTTCGAGTATTTCTAGAAATCAAAATACCATGAGGAGGTATGGCCTCACAGATGCTCTGACGTACTCTGCAGATCAATGAAGAAGATGTCTGGCCATCAACTGCACAAGTACAAAAAAGGCCTTGCCTTGCCCTTTTGGTGGGGGGGTGGATGGGCAGGAAGGCTACAGCCTTCAAGTTTATTCAAGTGTTCACAGAACTTCTTGTAAAAAGTCTTTCTAGAAAGTTTGAAAGTGAAGGCCCGAAATGGTACTGTACATATGGACTAGGAGACGGTATTTCAGAACCGCAGCCAGGAAGTGTGGCCTTACATGGATGCAAGGTACACATGGGGGAGTACCTGTAAACCCAGGCTTGTCCCCATAATCAGAAGCAGGGAAGCCTCTAGTAAAGAAGGCTGGCTGCTTTCCCTGACCTTCCCAACCCTGGGCTATTCTTGATACTACATTGCAGAGATCTCCTGGCCCTGAGGGCTCCTTGAGTTCAAGCTATTACCATCTTACTATATCCACCTCCTGGAACCCTGGGGATCTGATCCACTACCCTTCTGACCCCTACAATCTACTGAATGATATCAAATTAGTCAGGCTCATGGTCCTGACCTTTACTGGCTCGTTCTGCCTCTACTCTTCATTACCCAATCACTTGTCTATTTTCAGAAAACAAGTTGACATCTGGCTCTAGGAATGTGATGGACCATAGCTGAAGTGACTGATGAAGAAGGAAATTCTGCTCTATAAAGCTGAGCTGAAAAGGAAAAAAGGTAGGGGTGGGAGCATGGGGAGAGGGTGGTGGTGTTAATTACCCATGCCAGAAACAAAGAGGCAAATAACCACACTGAGGGACTGTAAGAAAGTTGTCAGTTTCCATAACCTAATAGCTTGTGTTTCAATGTCCACAGGGAAAGACAAGATACCGCCTGTAGCCCTATAGAAGGCAAGGAGTTGCAACTGAGACCCTAACATAAAACCAGCACCCTTGGGGTGCCCGGGTGGCACAGTTGGTTAAGTATCCAACTCTTGGTTTCAGCTCTGGTAGTGATCTCAGGATCATGAGATCAAGCCCCCCCCAAAGGGCTCTGTGCTCAGTGGGGAGTCTTCTTAAGACTCTCTCTCCCTCTCCCTCTGCTCCCCCCTCTTGTGTGTGCTCTCTCTCTTTCTCTCTCTGAAATAAAATAAATAAAATCTTTAAAACAACAACAACAGTGGGGCCTGGGTGGCTCAGTGGGTTAAAGTCTCTGCCTTTGGCTCAGGTCATGATCCCGGGGTCCTGGGATTAAGCCCCATATCGGGCTCTCTGCTCGGCGGGGAACCTGCTTCCCCCAACCTCTGCCTGCCTCTCTGCCTACTTGTGATCTCTCTCCGTCGAATAAAAACATTTAAAATAAATAAATAATTAAATAAATAAAATAAAAATAAAACAACAACAACAAAAAAAACCCCACACAAACACAAAAAACAGCACCCTCAAAAGAACTGAATCCTTAGTGTAATGGTTGGACTAAAAACCACTGGGCTGAGACACTGAAATAACAAAACAGCAGTGAGCTAGGGGCACATGGATCGCTCTCAAAGGATACTCCTCTAACACGTAACTCAAATGGTTTGCAGAGAAAAATGAGATAAAATAAGCTCCTCTAAAAAGGAGCTCATGTTAAAAAAATTTTCGAAAACTATGATACAGTCCAACATGAAAGAATCAAGAAAAACAAGAAACATCAGGACTAAACATCTCAGACCTTTAGATAACAGAGCAGCAATACTGTAAGAATTAAAGATTTCAGTAGGAGGAGGGCGGTTGGGTTATGGACATTGGGGAGGGTATGTGCTATGGTGAGTGCTGTGAAAGGTGTAAGCCTGACAATTCACAGACCTGTACCCCTGGGGCTAATAATACATTATATGTTAATAACAAAATTTAAAAATTAAAAAAAAACAGAATTAAAGATTTCAGACAAGGCATTTAATTACCAGTAAAAGAATATGGCATGATGGAAAAGAAGAACCAAATCTGGAAAAAAAAACAAGTAAGATCTCCAATAATGAAGAATATAATCACTGAAATTATTATTTTTTTAAAGAAATACTTATTTATTCAGATACAAGTCTTTTGTCAGATATATCTATTTTGAATATTTTCCTCTCAATCCGTGACTTGAGTTTTCTTTTTTTTTAATCTTGGAACACTGCTACAAAAACTAATGATGTATTTTATGGTGACTAACATGACACAATAAAAAAAAAAATCACTGAAATTCTTAACCCAACAGATAGGAAGTTATCCTATCTACAGACCAGAGAGATTAGAGTTACAAAATATAAAAAGAAATTCGAAGTCAGGTAGTATCAAAAGAGGTGGTCTTTCTTACATTTATCAAGAGTTCCTAAAGGAGAGTCATTTGAGAAAGGCCCTTGGATAAGTGGTTGATTCCAGGACTGGACTAAGAAAAATGTGACTGAAGTCTGGAGCATCTTATGGTGCCAGAAGTAAGGAAGTGTTCATTAAAGGATGTGGACTTGCTGAAAGGACAAAGGAGCCAGTCTTAAAGTGTTCCCAATGAACAAATAAAAACCCCTAAGTCCTCAGAAGCAAAAAGAGATAGATAAATACATAAGCAAATAAGAAAGAAGGAACAGCTCTTTCTTACAGAAGAAATCCTATTGATAAATGTAGAAGCAATGACAGAAAAAAAAAAACCACCATTAGACAAACACCACAGGAATAATTGTCATAGGCAAGATCTGTTGGTGGATGTTAAAATTAGTGGGCAAAAGTATGAGGACAAACAGGACAACTAGATAGTCTCAAGGTAACTCCTCTAAGAAATGGATTAATTATAATTACAGAAGAAAGAACAGTAATGGGATGTGGAGAAACCCATTAACCAAGTGATGAAGGTTAATAGCACCAGTAATAAAACATATCAACACCATGTACTCCTGATATGATACACTGAGAAATACTACTTCTGGAGTAGTCTTGTCAAAAAACATCTAAGCTAAGCTCAACCTAATCATGAGGAAAAACCATATACACCAAATTGAAGGACACTTTACCAAATACCTAACCAGGACTCTTCGAAAGGGTCAGCATCAGGAAAATAGAGGAGACTGAGGAAGTGGCACAGATGGGAAGAACTAGGTAACAGGACAACTCAGTGCAACATGAGACCCTGGATTGGATCCTGGAATGGAAAATGGAAAGGATTTTTTTTTTTTTTTTTTTTGTGACGGAAAAAAGTCTTTATTGATAAATAGGTTACAATGAAATAAATAGAGTGACAGTTTTTGGGGGAATAAAAACTCGGGTAGGATTTCCGTGTCTCCACCCCAGCTCTAGCTTTCAGCCTCCACCTTCCTACTGGCCAGTTTGGATGATGAGGCCTTGGTGGGCACGCCCGGCCTCCTCGGGCCCTTGGGGGCCTCTATCTTCCTGGCCAGGGGTTCAGGTACCATCTTAGACCCGCCACCCCTGGGACGAGCAGAGGCCTTGGCTTTGGGCCCCTCCTTGGCCACATGGGCAATGACCTCTTTAGGGATGTGGTTTTCCTTCTTTTTGGCTGGAGAAGCAGGACCATTCTTGCCCTTAGGGACCGTGGATTTTACACTCTGACTCCCAGCTTTTGTCTTCCTGGGGGCCTCACCACCTTGGCTCTTCCTTCTGCCTTTGACCTTTGACTTCTCACTGAGCCCAGTGGCACTGGGAGGAGCCCATGGGGCCTTGTCTGGCTGTTGAGAGGCCTTTAGAGGGAAAACTATGAAGCCCCAGTAAAATCCATAATTTAGCTCATAGCATTATACTAACATTAATTCTCAGATTTGATGGCTGTGCTATAGTAATGAAAGTTAAATGTTACATTAGGGAAAGCAGAGTTAAAAACACATGAGAACTCTATACTACTTTTCTTTTTCTTTCTTTCCTTTTTTTTTTTTTTTTTTACAATAGCTTTTTGGAGATATAATTCACATACAATTCACCTAAAGTACACAATTCAATGGTTTTCAATGATACAAAGTTGTATGACCATCACCACAATCAATTTGATCATCACTCATTTTCCCCAGGCTACCCAATCCAAGACAACCATAAATCTACTTTATGTCTCTATAATTTTGCTTTTTTGTAGACCTTTTCTATAAAGGAAATCATACAACATATGGTCTTCTGTTACTGGCCTCTTCGAATAAGCATATTGCTTTTAAGGTTCATTATGGCATAATATATATCAGTAGGCTTTTTCGTTGCTAAATAATATGCCATTCTGTGTAATGACACTCTGTGCTATTTTTTTGAAACATTTCTATTGGTTTAAAGTTATTTCAAAATAAAAGGTTAAGGGCGCCTGAGTGGCTCAGTGGGTTAAGCCACTGCCTTCGGCTCAGGTCATGATCTCAGGGTCCTGGGATTGAGTTCCGCATCGGGCTCTCTGCTCAGCAGGGAGCCTGCTTCCCTCTCTCGCTCTCTGCCTGCCTCTGTCTACTGTGATCTCTGTCAAATAAATAAATAAAATCTTTAAAAAAAAATTTTAAAAAATAAAAGGTTAAAAAAAAAGGAACAGAAAAAAAAAAAGAACTACCTAAGGAAATAGTGGCTAAGAATTTCCAAAGTCAATGAAAGACATTAATGTTCTAAGTTGTCATCAAGAGAAAAATAAGGTTACATCTATATACATTATAAGATTGCTGTTTAGCACCAAAGGCAAAGAGATAATCTTCAAAGCTCAGTGGGGAAAAAAAGAGACTATCAAAAAACAGAGACTGTTGGGACGATGGGGTGGCTCAGGTAGTTAAGCGTCTGCCTCCGGCTCAGGTCATGATCCCAGGATCCTGGGACTGAGTCCCACATTGGGCTCCTTGCTCAGTTGGAGGGCCTGCTTCTCTCTCTGCCACTCCCCCTGCTTGTGCGTTCTCTCTCTCTCTCCGACAAATAAATAAATAAAATCTTTTTAAATATTTAAAAAAAGAGAGACTGTCTACAAAGGAACAATTTAGAATAATAACAGACTTCAAAATTAACAAGGCCAGAGACCATGCAATAATGTCTTAAAGGTCTGAAGAAACTATCAGCCTACAAGACTGAATCCATCATTCACTAGTAAGGGGAAAAGAAACAAGAATATATGAATTAAGTTAAATAGATGGAACACCTGGTATTAAGCACATTATAGCATATGAATATTTATGTACAAATTACCCAGAACGTGTTGCTCAGTTTGTCTATGAGTTTTGGAGAATACATCCCATTCTAAGTGCTTACATTATGTGTATTTTATTGCCATTTGTGATTCTCAGGGTGAAGGATACTTTCGTCCCATCCCCATTCCCCTACCATCTCAGCAACACTAAATTGCCCAGATTAAGACGACCATGGGCAGCGTACACTCGAAAGAGCACATGATTGGAGTCAAAAATCCCAGGCTCTCCCATTTGGTAGCCGAGTGAGGCGGGCAAAGTCATTAATCTCCTTCAATCTGTTTCCCCAGCTGCAAAACGGAAATAATAGTAGCAACACCTGCTCTATATAGCACAAGGTTAACAGTAAAGGCAATGTTGAGATGATTGTATGCAAACGGCTTTGTATACTATAAAAGATGGTTATTGCTGTTATAACCAATGGGAAAAAATCACAAATCCCCAAATAATCAAAGCCTTTGCTTCTAATTCTTGTACCATAAGAATGACTTTGTTCCTTCACAGCAGAACAGAGAGCTATCTTCTAATTTTACTTCCAAAAACTATTTCTAGAAATTCCTGGGAACAGCCTACTCCTTTTGTCGTGATGCTTTACTCCAACAGAGGGAAAGTTTTATTTAAAAAAAAACAAAAAAAAAAAACAAAAAAAAACCTTTAGGCAATGAAAACTGCCTTATTTGCCCTTTTCATAATGAAGGTAAAAGAAACTGCCTTCACAATTAAAGGACTCAAGGCATCATCATGCAGTGAAGTCCTCTTAAGCTAATTCAGCACACACAATTCATAAAAACAGGATGGTTCTGTTACCAAAATACAGGAATGGGGGATAAGAGGGAGTTTCAGCAGACACAATCAATGGGGCAGAAACAATGAGAAAAATAACACTCTTTCTTACCCTAATAATATGGGGTTAAAGGTTATAAGTATAAAAAAAAATGACTAGCACAGGTTTATTGAAGTAATTTTACAGTCCTTTCATGTCTGAGACTAGGATCAAGGCAGTGTCAGAGAAAAATAACAGAAATACTGAGTTGCCTTTTTAAGAGTCCTTTAAAATTGAAAGGACAGTTATCCCAATGACTTTCTATTACAGTTGCTCAGTTTCTGTCCTGTTCATGGCAAATAACGTAGAAGCCCGTATCTAAATTCCCAACTGTGAATCAGTAAATCAGAAATAGTTGTACTTGATGTGGTAAGGCTCCCCTCATAGTAGCAATCTCATCCTCCATGCCATCTCCAAAGAGACCTTTCAAATTAGTCTGTATTTCTGGAAAACTGGCAGTTTGTACTGCAGACTGGGAATTCCAGTATCTGCATAGAAGAGGCTTCTACAACAGACACAAGCAACAACAGACACAAGCAACAACAGAGAGGCACTTATTAAACAGACTGATCTAGATTATCAAGCCTCCCTAGGGACTCGCTACTCAGTGGCCAGGGATTTTTAAGTTTCTTTTTTATTCCCCCTTGTGAGAAGCTGCAGCTTCCCCAGCTACCTCCCCATAGGGAACAATATCTTCTGATGCAAACTCCATTGATTTCTTGGCAGGAACAGAAAGAATGACACAAAGAGCTCCCTGAAGAGATGCTCACTTTTCAGTTTTGCTACATTCTGTCCAGATTAATTATCTACTTCATGTTGGACATTCTTCTGGCCTGAACTAGCAAACTCACAGTAAGAATGTGTCAGAAATATCCTTTGATAACAAAATGATTAGCGCTTTACTCCCCCCACCCCTCAATAACCAGAGGGAATTTTTTTTTTTTTTTAAAGGTCAGTCCTTCCACTGTTCAGAGAAACGGAGGTTTGATTTCAAGGTAGTAAAGCAAAATAACAGAAATTCAATCAAAATAGCTTTAAAAATTGCTAAAAAGTTGCTCAGAAGATACAGAACTGAAAGCCAAGCAAACTCAATATCTAGCAGCAATGAAAGTAAAATACCCCCTCCATATAAATGTTACAAAAGGTGAAAGGGACTACTATGAGTGCTTAGTAGAAAGAGCTTAAGACACAGTTTAGTGCCATTACATACTGAAAAATCAACATGCTAGGCATCAAAAATAATTGATGACTTAAGCAGTCACTACAGAGGCTCTAAAAACACTTTACAGAACAATTCTAAGCGGCACAGATGAAGCTTTTAGAAATGCCTACTGAGTTTAGTCCCCTTTACAATGATGGGGTTCTGTGAAAACATTTCTGAATAACCAGTGTTGCCATGACTGAAACGTAACCTGATTCCACGTTCACGGAAAATGATTCTTCTATCCCCCTCCACCTCCTCTGTGCATCCACAGATTTGAGAATAACCCAACTGATGAATTCCTCGTGGATAGCAATGGTGCAGATCAGTCTTACTTGCCTGAATGACTCAAAAAGATGCATCTACAACTTTCTGTTAACAAAAGAAATGAACAAGCTCCCGTTTAATGAAAACTAAAGACAAAACCTGTGATCTACAAGTGCAAGAGAGAAAGAGAAAGAGAGAGCACATTTTGGCAGGTTTTCTTTAGGAATTATTTGTTCTTTCGTGCAAAAAAGCCCCTGAATTACAACAAAAAGGTTCCCCTTCACAAGGTTTTAACAAGTATAAACCCTTTTTCCTTCCCAAAAATGCAGTAGCTAGTACACTGCTTGGCATATAAAGGCACTCCCCTCCAAAAAAAAAAAAAGAAAAAAGAAAAGAAAAGAAAGAAAAAGAAAAGAAAGAAAGAAAAAAAAAAAAAAACACGTGTTGAATGAATGAGTGGTATGAATTGGCCCACCATCAGCTAGTACATGGCTGGAGAGCTTTCTGTCAAGCACCAGAGAGGGGATGTTTTGGGCTGTGAGGGCCACACAACCTGTCATTAACCACCCCGCTCTGCCGCTGTGTCACGGGAGCAGCCATTGATTAGAACATTTATGTACCACAAATAGGGATAATCGGTACATGTGAGAGGTAAGAAGGAAAACCAAAAACCACCCAAACATCAGAAATGGCACAACTCGTGTGGAAGAGAGGAATGGTGACTTAATTAAGAAATGCTTCCTTAAAATCAGTATTTGGAACTGTACCTTTGTTTCATGCCCTTGAGGTTTTACACCTCAGAAAATGACTGAAGAAATATTTACAGTAAGTAGAAATACGCCATCCATTTGTACCGCAGAGTGGGGGCCATTCTGGAGAGTTGGAAAAGGAGACATGGCATGATTTCAGGCAGAGAATTGCTAGGGAGGAGTGTACACTGAAGGTGAAGATCTGGCAATGTCCTCACTTACAACTAACCACACTGGCTTCTCCCTTAAGATGTCGTCCAATTCCACGTGTGCCCATCTGCACACTGCAGCTTTAATGAATTCTTCATTGCAAACTGTAGATGTTACTCCCTGGACCCAAGTCTCCAGAGAGAGAGAGGAAATGGAAACCACTCCTCCCCAAACACCAAGGAGTTCGAAAATTGAAATTATACGTGAGAACTCCGCAAGTCTAAATGAGCTATTAATGTCTTCTTAAATTATTCTCAGCAGTCTACTTTGCAATTGAATAATTATACCAGAAAATCCAGGAAAACATCAGGACTCCAGCGATGGTAAAGGAACTTTTTGAGAAAAGAAGCTACATATTGCTGGGGGAGAGAGCACATAGATGATCAATTTTCCTAAGAGTCCACCTGCTACAGGAAAGAATATTAAGTCAATACAGAAACAAAATGCACCTCAAGAAAGTGCAGAGGCTGCTTGTTGGCAAAGAGGCTTGAATGATGCAATGCAGAAAGGGCCACAGTGATCCCCAGGCTGAATACAGCTGGGTCCACTGGAGGACCCTCCACTGGGTCCACTGGAGGAGGACTCAAAAAAAGCCATGGGCCCCAACTGACCAATGGGCTACAAAAGAGAAAATTCCAAATGTCACCATACCTCGTCATTTTCCCTCTTTTTTATTTTAAGATTTTATTTATTTGAGAGAGAGAGGTAGAGAGAAAGAAAGCATGAGCTAGGGATGGGGCAGAGGCAGAGAAAGAAGCAGACGCCCTGAGCAGGGAGCCCACTGCAGGGCTCGATCCTAGGACCCCGAAATCATGACCTGAGCTGAAGGCAGACGCTTAACCGACTAAGCCACGGAGGGGCCCCACTCATGCTTCCTCTTTAAAAACAGCCCCTGCCCACTGCCTCATTGCAGAGAACCTGCCTCTCCTCCGCTGCGCTTCCCGCAGCTCCCCTGCGGTGTGCTCAACTTTTCAACTTCCAGCTCCTCTGTTCTGCCTCAGGTGACTTCTTTCACCTGCTGTGCCACTGGCTTCCACCAGATCATCACTGCACATTTGGGGGCCCCCATAAGATTGAGAAACACCCCATTTAGATACCACAGAAATGTCAACAGAGCAGGAGAATTGAGAAAAGATAGATACGGCCATGGAATCCAAGAGAGTAGGGAGAGGTTTATTTTTTAAGATTTTATTTATTTATTTGACAGGCAGAGATCACAAGTAGGCAGAGAGGCAGGCAGAGAGAGAGAGGAAGGAGGCTCCCCGCCGAGCAGAGAGCCTGATGTGGGGCTCGATCCCAGGATCCTGGGATCATGACCTGAGCTGCCACCCAGCGCCCCAGGAGGTTTGTTTGGAAAAAAAAAAAAAAAAGCTCTCTGTGGCTTTTTACACTCAAGAGAAGGTAAGGAAGTATGGGACAAGTACTTTGGCTTTGCCAAGAATAACGTCTTTTTAAAGTTTTCTAATGGAAATTGGAATTTGGATAGAAAACTTTTAAAAGTTTCTATCCAAATGGAATTTAAACTACTTTCTGTCTACATCTCCTGTTTATTATAAAAAATTAAGAATACAGGGGCACCTGGGTGGCTCAGTAGATTAAGCATCTGCCTTCGGCTCAGGTCATGATCTGGGGGTCCTGGGCTCAAACCCCACGTGGGCTCCCTGCTCAGCAGGGAGTTTGCTTCTCCCTCACCCTCTGCTTCTCCCCTCAGCCCCCGGCTCGTGCTCACTCTCAAATAAATAAATAAAAATCTTTTAAAAAATATTTAAGAATGCAGAAATGCAATGCTAACCCCCCAATTCTTCTCAAACCTAATTATCCATTGTATCAGAGTACACCTGCTAAAGAATAAAGATTAAGACACAAAAAAACACTGATTACGGTATGGCTTATAATATGAAAAAAAATCAAAACAAATCAGTAAATAAGTTAATTATCCCACAACAGGAAATAGACCCATGTGCTCACTCAACTGGATGTCAGAAGTAGACTGCCAACACAACTTGGTGCTCATGGTAAACTGCTAGCTGAGACAACAGATTATAAAAGAATATATAACACAGCCCTCTAACAACAAATGGTCTTTTTTTTGTTCTATACCTGTGGTTTGGAGGTGGTTTTTAATCTTTTCCTCGGTTATAACTTATGACTTTCCTACTACATACATATAAAACTTGAGTCATATTTTAAAGGAAATATATATCCATTTTATTCATTTGAGTCTCAATGATTTCTCTACAGTTAAAATTAATTTGATTCCCCCACTTCCCTATAGCTTACATAAAGATTAAAAAAAGATTTATTTTCATATGACACCTAAAATTAGTGCATTTTTAAAATGACATTTGGCAAAGTGATCCCTCTTTGGTAAAAAGAAAGATTTATGTTTCTTCCTTCTACCCACCTAAATTAATATTTTACAGGGAAATCTGGAAGTTTACTATAGCCATTCTTACTCTACAAAATGGAGCCAAACATCTTCCACCCCACCTGGGAAGCCTAATGTAATTCCAAAGGTTTCCTTAAACACCCTCATCGCCAGGAGGGAAGACTGCTCCTCCTCCCGCAAAGCCTAAGCCAGGAATTAACAGCTATTCCCGCCACATCAGGTAAATATATGGCTGGTGATAACTGTACAGCCCATAAACACATGGCAGGAAAATAATACTGCACAAAGCTGAAACAATTCTGAGATGGACTGAAGAGCTTCCCGAAGGCTCTCAAAGGAAACAGTAGCCAGTGGCACCATAAAAGTTTAGATTTAACACGCCACAACACGGATGAACCTTGACCTTACGCTGTGAGAAAGAAGCCAGTCCCAAAATACCAGATACTGTAGGACTCCATTTATATGTCTTATATGAAAACAGGCAATTTTATAGAGACAGGAAGTAGAATATCAGTTGTATAGGACCTGGAGGGCGGGGGCGGGGAATGGGGTTAATGTGGGGTGACAGCTAAAGGGTACAAAGTCTCTATTTGGGTTGATGAAAATGTTCTAAGTTTGACTGTGGTTGATGGCTGCACACATCTCTGAATATACTAAACAGCATCAAATTATGAACTTTACATGGGTAAACTGTACTGTGTGTGAATTTAATCTCAGAACTTTTTACCAAAAAAAAAGCTTAGATTTAGTGTGGTCCTACCTGCACCACAGGAACAAATATTTTGGTATCTGCCAACTCTAGGTTCAAACCTTGTCCCTGCCAGTAATTAGCTGTATTAACTTCAGTTTCCTCAGCTGCAAAATGAAGGACAGTGTTTGTCTTGGTCAGGGTCCTCCAGAGAAACAGAACCCATAGATGACAGACAGACAGATGGATGATGGGTGGATTGATAGAAAGACCGAGAGCGAGACAGAAAGAGGGGGGATTTACTACAATCTGCTGTCAGCAACCTGACGAATCAGGAAAGCTGATGGTATAATTCAGTCCAAGAGCCATACATCTGAGAACCAGAGAGCCAGTGGTGTTTGAGAGTCCGAAGGCCCCAGAAGCAGGAGCCCTGATATCCAAGGATAGGAGACGATGGCTGTCCCAGCTTAAGAAGAGAATTTGCCCTTTCTTTGCCTTTTTATTCCACTCCCTCCATGGATTGGATGCTGCCGCTCTCATATTAGTGAGGGAGGATGCCTTTTGTCAGCCTACAGATTCAAATGCTTATCTTTTTTTTTAAAAAATTTTATTTATTTATTTGACAGAGATCACAAGTAGGCAGAGAGGCAGGCAGAGAGAGAGGAAGGGAAGCAGGCTCCCCGCTGAGCCGAGAGCCGGATGCGGGGCTCGATCCCAGGACTCTGGGATCATGACCTGAGCCGAAGGCAGTGGCTTTAACCCACTGAGCCACCCAGGCGCCCCGCAAATGCTTATCTTTACCAGAAACACCCTCGCAGACATATCCCAAAATCATGTTTTACCAGTTATCTGGGCATCCCATACATCAGTCAAATTAACACCTAAAATTCAGCCATCACAGCACTAATACCAACCTCACAAGGTTAGTATGATGATTTTTATAAAATGGCTTACGAGAGGGGCGCCTGGGTGGCTCAGCGGGTTAAGCCTCTGCCTTCGGCTCAGGTCATGATCTCAGGGTTCTGGGATCGAGCCCTGCATTGGGCTCTCTTCTAGGAGGGGAGCCTGCTTCCTTCTCTCTCTCTGCCTGCCGCTTCCTTCTCTCTCTCTGCCTGCCTCTCTGCCTACTTGTGATCTCTCTCTGTCAAATAAATAAATAAAATCTTTAAAAAAAAAGACTTACAAGAGTACTGGGCAAGGGGTAAATGCTCACTGTTTACTTTTGGTGTAAGTAGTAAGACTATATTCTGCGGGCACCTGGTTGGCTCAATTGGTGAAGCACGCAACTCTTGATTTCAGGGTTGTGACTTCGAGCCCCATGTTGGGTGTAGAGATGGCTTAAAAATAAAATCTTAAAAAAAAAAAAATTATATCCCTTTTCACTTTTTATCTTGGGTAGTTTTCCGGATATGGGCCAGATATGAGATCACCATCCATTTTCAAGCACTGGGCTGAGCATGCCTCATCAGAATTCCACTTCCGTCCTCATCACTCTACTCCTTACTTGAATCAACACCTTTTCTGGGTCTGAGGACTATGGAAGCATAGGGTGTTCGTTTGGTATCTGTTTCATCCAACTGAGCAGGCTGTGTTCACCATGAAACCCCCATCCTATTGCCTGGAGAAGGCTCCCGGGCAGAACAGAAGAAGTAAAGAGATTTTAAAAGCTCTCCTCTCTCCTTCACGCTCTTTTATCCTCACTCTTCCATAGTGCGCTTTCGGGTGCTCTGAAGCTAACATGGTCCCACGGAAGGAAAAGAGGAACACCAGGAAGTTCACTGTTTCCACCTAGGTTGGTTTTGCTTTTACATGTGATGGGAGGGAGGTAGAGGAAATGTGGAAGTATCCTTTGACTCTCTGCAGCCTAACTTCCAGCCAAGGAGAAGAAGGTAAGATGGGGCAGAACCTCCCACACAGGGATGAGTATGCATTTCTCTGCCATGGCTTCTGAGTTTCGAGTCTCAGAAACCTAGTGTAACCACAAATATCTAGACAGGGCACATGAGGCTAAGGAGAGAGCACCCAACACCATCACGAACAGCCACACCCTACCCTGAAGGCCCAGCGGACAACCCAGTAGTTCTGCACTGGGGTAGAGAAGGGTTGGAGGCCTTTACACTATTCCTTCCCACAACTTTCCCCGACCCTACACTACAAGAAAGTGAGTGTCAATGTAGAATGTTTATTGCAGCAATAATAATGTTTGAGATTTCCTTGTGTTCTCTCATTTATTAGAGTGTATCATATACTTTAGTCTCAGCTGTCACCAAATCATCAGTAATGGCTACTTCTGTTAGCAGCTGCAAAAGGCTCACATTTAGCAGGGAAATAAAAGAATGAAGACTTAAGTTACAACGATCATCCATGTTTTCCAAAGTAAATAAAAAAGATATATGTGTTGGGGTGCCTGGGTGGCTCAGTGGGTTAAGCCTCTGCCTTCGGCTCAGGTCATGATCCCAGGATTCTGGGATCGAGCCCTGCATCAGGCTCTCTGCTCCAGGAAGACTGCTTCCTCCTCTCTCTCTCTGCCTGCCTCTCTGCCTACTTGTGATCTCTCTCTGTCAAATAAATAAAATCTTAAAAAAAAAAAATATATATATATATGTGAAACAATCACGTCCTATGTGTAGGTAAAGCATAGGTAAAGCAACATTCCCACATAATGCAGGTAGGAGTTTAAAAGAGAGAAATCAAAAACAAAAACAAAGGGGCGCCCGGGTGGCTCAGTTGTTAGGCGTCTGCCTTTGGCTCAGGTCATGATCCCATGGTCCTGGGATGGAGCCCTGTATCAGGCTCCCTGCTCAGCGAGGGGCCTGCTTCTCCCTCTCCCACTCCCTCTGCTTGTGTTCCCTCTCTCGCTGTGTCTCTCTCTTCCAAATAAATTAAATAAAATCTTAAAACAAGCAAACAAACAAAAAATATACATATAAAATAAAATAAAAGGAAGAAATCTTTATGGATGGTAATATATACCATTGGGCTAGCAATTCCATTTCTAAAAACTTATTCTAAGGAAATAATTAGAGATGCATGTTAAGGTTTAGCTCCAAGGATGGAGCTCATCACAGCTCTGAATATGGGAGTAGAAAATCAGAAACAAACAAAATACCCATCAACAAAAGATGGGTAAAAGTATGATACACACGGTGTACAATAAGGTACTATGTACCCACTAAAATATGTGTATACATATTGCCAGAAAGAGATGTTCACAATATGTTAAGGGAAAAAATCAGGTTATACTAAATAGTAAGCTCAATACACTCTCATTTTTTAGAATATCACTAGATAGATAGCCACATCTATATATAAAGAGGCACAAAATTATATATGGCAAGTTGTTTATATTAGATGTATCCCTGGATACTGATGCAGGCACCTTCTTGTTTCATGTTTTGCGTATTTGTATTTTCTGATTTTTGAGCAACAAACATGCCGTGCAATAAAAAATATACTTTAGAAACTCAATATACATAGTCTAAAAAATAAAAATTCATTGACAGCGTGGAATAGAATGTGAAATCATAACCTTCCTGGACAATTCAGAATGTCTCATAAACAAGCTGGTATTCAGATCTCCTAATAGGCCAACCCCTCTGTGAAGAACTAGGACTAGAGACAAATAAAAAGAGCTTATTACCTCCCCAAAGTAGCTCACAGGAGCACAAACATGGGAAGCAAATATTTACAGTTGGTTATAATGCTCAAATAGAAAGGGATGCTTTGGGGCAAAGAGAGAAGGACACAAACCTAAGGGATAAGGAAATTTCATAAAAGAGAAACAGAAAGCAATCATTTAACTACATTATTAACTAGAAAAGATCTCACTAATTAGAGAAGTTTTACTAGCATTCTTAGATTACCTGATATTACTGTAGATTACACAACTTATTCCAAAACAATTTATAATCCTGCTTCACAGAATTTATCACAACTGCAAACGGGGAGGCGTACCATGAATGGTTAAATGTCCATTTGCTCTGGGTTCCCAACTTAGAATGAGTTTTCTGGGGATTAATCCTTTACATCATTCTATCTCCAGCATTTCACAGTGCCTTGTGCACAGTGGGCAAACAAATTTTAGTTGAACATGAATGAATATAAATAAAAACAGTCAGTTTCTCCTTTCCTCTATTGGGTTGGCTCAGAAAGCGGGTTGCCTTGCTCGGCTCAAGGATGGGTGTCACTTGGTAACCAGAATCAAGTCCTTCTCTAATACCGTTCTACAGCTGCTGACTCTAAAACCTAGCTAATTCTAAGTGGTTCTGGAGTTTCCCATGGCTAAATGGAAATGTTCTTGCTTGCAAAACCTCTAAGCCATTCTTCTTCAACCCTTTTATTTATCAAGTGGCAGCAGTCTACATCTGCCCCACCTTCGGGGTGAGAGGGAGGACCCCTTGGAGGATGGGAACAGAAGTAACAAGAATGACATTATATGATAAGATACTGAATAAAAGGCAAGGGATTATTAGCCTTGTATTCAAACCCCAACTCTGCCTCTTCTTAGCTCCGTGCCCTTGGGAAAATTATTGCACTCCATGGATTTTAGCTTATTCCCATATAAAATAGGGACAAGAACAACAAACTCACAGAGATGTTGTAATAATTAAATGAGATAATGCATGTTATACTTAGTGTTGGGCCTTGACCACAATGGGCACTCAATAAATGGAATGGTTGTTTTCCTTGTGTTTGTGGTCATTACATAATGCTATTTGCTCCTAAGTTAGTCATTTAAAGACAATTCCTTGAAGTGAATGCTACAGCCTAGTTTCTTTAAAGTTAAATCCTTATTCCTTCAAAGCATCTTTTTTTTTTTTTTAAGTTTTGGGGGAGGGTTTTGTTTTTTTGTTTTTTTTTTTTTTAAGTAATCTCTACACACAACATGGGGCTCAAACTCACAACCTCATGATCAAGAATTGCATGCTCCATGTACTGAGCTGGCCAGGTGCCCCCCTTCAAAGCATTTCTATAGCATATAACAAAAAATCTAAGAAAAAGGATCATCTTAACAGATCTCTTCATAAAGAGGGCTTGAGAGGACACCTTTGAATGATACCTTACCATATGTTACACAGGCACAACCTCTATCCTGTGACCTATAAACATGCTTGTTTGTACAGCTCTACTAGTTAAAAAAGTGTGCCAACATATATTTATTCACATGTTATATACTTGAACAATAAGAAGGAAAATATTAGGTAAAGTAAGGAAACTTGAAACAATTTTTCTCAATAAAAGAAAAAAATAAAACATCTCTAAGTTCAATAACTTTTGTTGTTGTTATTGTTTTTTAAGATTTTACTTATTTATTTGAGAGAGAGAGACAGAGCACAAGCAGAGAAGGGGCAGAGGGAGAGGGAGAACCAGGGTCCTGGCTGAGCGGGGAGCCCGAAGCGGGGCTCAATTTTGGAGCCTGGGATTATGACCCAAGCCAAAGGCAGACACGTACCCGGCAGAGCCGACCACCCATCCCAAATTTCAATAACTTTTCAACCTCTATGCAATACACATTTCTCAGAGACACTCCCAATCTCAGTACAAAATACTGTAAGTAATACAGTCTGCCAATAAGCACATGTAAAGATGCTCAACACCGTAAATCCAGCAGGAAACGGCAATCGAAACCACAGTAAAATGCTTCAGACCCCATAGGATGGCTACAATAAAAACGACAGTAAGGAAGGTGGGGGAGCAGGTAGAAAAAGGGAAACTCTTACACATTGCTCAGAAGAATGTAAAATGGCGCGACCACTTGGGAGTTTCGCAACTCCATAAAAAATAAAAAAGAGTCATCACATGACCCAGAAATTCAAAGTATGTATCAAGAGCACTGAAAACAGAAATCCGTGCAAAAACATGTGTGCAAACGCTCAGAACAGTATTCATAATAGCCACAAAGTTGAAATCATCCAAATGGCCATCATCTGATGAATTTAATAAAATGTGGTATAGCCATTACAATGGAATATTACTCACCCACAGGAAGGAGTGAAGTTTTGTGAGCCCTCAAAATATGCTAGGTGAAAAGAAGCCAGATACAAAAGGCTATACAGTATACGTTGCATGATTCCAAAGACACAAGAAGTCCAGAGAAGGCAAATCTATCAAGACAGAAAGTGGTTGCCAAGGAATTGAGAGTGGCTGCTAATGGGCAGAGAGTTTCTTTTGGAGATCATATTCATTTCTACAAGCTTTCACAAATTATCACAAATGTAGTGGCCTAAATGACACAAAATATTCTCTTACAGTCCTGGAGGCCAGAGTTCAGATGACTCTTCCAAGGCTAAAAAAATCAGGGTTCCTTCTGGAGCCCTAGAGGAGAAGCTATTTCCTGGCCTGGTCTAGTTTTTTGGCTCATGATGCCTTCTTCTTAGCACATCACCTTATGTCCTCCTGCTTCAGCCAGCACATTCTCTCTCCCTGTCTCTTTCTTAGAGGGATGTGAGTGATTACATTTAAGGAACCACCCAGAAATACAGGACAATCTCAAGACCCTTAACTCAATCAGATATTCAAGCTCCCCTTTGATTATATATGGTTACAGTCATAGGTTCCAGAGATTAGGACCTGAATATCTTTGGAGGCCATTATTCAGCCTGCCACAGGAAAGATTTTGAAAATGTTCTGGAATTTAACAATGGTGATCGATGCATAACGTTGTGACTATACTAAAAATCACTGAATTATATACACTTTAACAGTGAGCTTTATGATACAGGAGTTATATCTCAGTAAAGCTGTTATTTTCTTTAAATGACACTGTTGTTAGAAAAACATAGCTATTATGTGGTTCAAAAAAAAAGGCAAACGATTTGTGTGTAGTTGTGCTTAGGTGTAACATGAAGGAATCAAGAAATTCATAAAGTCAAGGTTAACAGTGCTTCAGATAAACTTTTTTTTTTCAGATGAACTTTTCAATAATGCATACCCAGATCATCATGCCTAATTAAATGACACACTATATGTGGTATACACACACACACACATATAAATATATATGCACATGTATGTATGTAGAATAGTATATATAATATATATTACACAAACATAAATACATGCAAAATGACAACTATATACATATGTATATATGTATGCATGCATATACATTTCCTATAAATTCATTTAACTGATATGTATAAACTAATGGACTGTCATATTCTAACAGAGGAGAGGTGGTTCTAGAATCAGTGTTCACTGTGGAACTCTCATTCTTCCTTTATAAAACCTGGCTACTCCAGGTGACACCCGATCATCTGATGGACATGCAAGAGGCCATTCATCTGTATGCTAAATCTTATTAAAGTTTTCTTTCTCTCTTTTTAGAGAAAAGATAAAAAGAAATATCATAGTATCTTCTTTCTCAACCTCATGGGTAGGCTTGCACACAAACCACTTTAGAGACCACTGCTTTTGACACTGGTCCCAAACTTCACTGTACATCAAAGTCACTGGAGAACTCATTAAAAAAAATATCCTAGGTTTCATCTCTAGAGATTCTGATTTAGTAGCACAAGCTTTCTACCAACTTTGGAAGACCCTGCCCTACACACTAAACACTACCATCCTTCATTTTTCTTTGAAGTCCATAACTTAGATGTAGTAATAAGCTAAGCCAAACAAGAGAAAAAGAAGGAAGTACACTCCAATTGAAGCTTTAAGTATAACACAATGAAACAAAGTCAATGACATTCTTTTATTGGACCTGTATCTCAATCATTTCAGACCAAAGTCACTCCATGTCAGGCTGTTTAAGCAAGCTAACTGCTCCAATGACCGCTGACAAAAGCAGAGACAGTATGGCACGGCTCTGAAGCAGAAAGAATGATTCTCCAGACAATATCTACCCATTAATGCTGAATTAGAACCCAGGGCAGCACAGTCCACCTTGCTATTGCGAGAAAACGTCAGCCAAGCTTTTCATAAAGCTCAAAAACCAGACCACAGGGGCGCCTGGGTGGCTCAGTGGGTTAAAGCCTCTGTCTTCAGCTCTGGTCATGATCACAGAGTCCTGGGATCAAGCCCCGCATCGGGCTCTCTGCTTGGCGGGAAGCCTGCTCTCTCCTCTCTCTCTCTCTGCCTTCCTCTCAGCCTACTTGTGATCTACTTGTGATAAATAAATAAAATTAAAAAAAAAAAAAAAACAGACCATAGGATCAATAGCAAGAAGTCATCTGAATCATAAAGGTAATGTATACTCAAAACATGAAAAAGGCATTAGAATTACATCCAACTTATATTCCACAGACTAACAAAATACTTTACTATAAATGATAAAAGTCTCCCAAACTTAAAACTGAAGAACTAAAAGAGTGTGTATATTATCTCCTTTAAATATTACTTCTGGATATGCATGCATGTTACAGATGTATTGAGTAATTGTGTACCTACATGGAGACTTATCAAATTCTTACTGTCTTAATCCCAAGTATTTCCGAAGGAAGTTAACGGCCTTTCACTAAGAAGTGATTTTCATCATCTAGTCAAGGTGATGTGTAATCTGGAAACAGTATTTCCAGAAATGAGCCTCTTAGCAATATTTTTTATTATTATTATTGTTTATTATGTTATGTTAGTCACCATACAGTACGTCATTAGTTTTTGATGTCATGTTCCAAGATTCATTGTTTAACACCCACTGCTCCATGCAATACATGCCCTCCTTATCACCATCACCAGGCCAACCGATCCCCCTACCCCTTTCCCCTCAAACCCTCAACTTGTTTCTCGGAGTACACAGTCTCTCATGGTTCATCTCCTCCTATCCTCCATGCTATTCCTTATGTTCCACAAGTAAATGAAACCATCTGATAACTGACTTTCTCTGTTTGACTTATTTCACTCAGCATAATCTCCTCCAGTCCCATCCAAGTTGATAAAAAGTTGGGTATTTATCCTTTCTGATGGCTGAGTTATATTCCACTGTACATATGGACCATATCTTCTTTATCCATTCATCTGGTGAAGGGCATCTTGACTCTTTCCACAGTTTGGTGACTGTGGCCATTGCTGCTATGAACACTGGGGTGCATATGGCCCTTTTTTCCACTACATCTGTATCTTTGGGGCCAGTAGTGCAATTGCTGGGTTAAAGAGTAGCTCTATTTTTTAATTTTTTTTCAGGAATCCCCACACTGTTTTCCAAAGTGGCTGCACCAACCTGCATTCCCACCAACAGTGTAAGAGGGTTCCCCTTTCTCCACATTCTCTCCAACATTTGTTGCTTCTTGCCATGTTAATTTTTGCCATCCTAACTGATGTTAAGGTGGTATCTCAATGCAGTTTTGATTTGAACTTCCCTGATGGCTAATGATAATGAACATTTTTTTCATGTGTCTGCTAGCCATTTGTATGTCTTCTTTGGAGAAGTGTCTGTTCATGTCTTCTGACCCTTTTCATACTTGATTATTTGTTTTTTGGGTGTTGAATTTGAGAAGTTCTTTATAGATCTTGGATATCAGCCCTTTGTCTGTGCTGTGATTTGCAAATATCTTCTCCCATTCCATGAGTTGCCTGTTTTGTTTCCTGTTTCCTTTGCTGTGCAGAAGCTTTTTAATCCTGTCTATAAGAGACTCATTTTAAACCTAATGATACATCCAGACTTAAAGTGAAGGGATAGAGAACCATCTCTCATGCCAACAGACTCAAAAGAAAGCTGGGGTAGCAATTCTATCAGATGAATTAGATTTTAAGCTGAAGACTGTAATCAGAGATACAGAAGGACACTATCATTCTTAAAAGTCTATCCAATGAGAAGATCTAATAATTGTAAATATCTATGCCCCCAACATGGGAGCAGCCGACCACATAAGCCAACTGTTAATCAAAATAGACATATTGATAATAATATGTTAATTGTAGGGGATCTTAACACTCCACTCTCAGCATTATATCACCTAAGCAGAAAATCAACAAAGAAACAAGAGCTTTGAATGACACACTGGACCAGATGGACCTCAGAAATATATATAGAACAGTCCACCCTAAAGCAACAGAATACTCATTCTTCTCGAATGCACATGGAACTTTCTCCAGAATAGACCATATACTGGGTCACAGATCAGGTTTCAACGGATACCAAAAGATTGAGATGATTCCCTGCATATTTTCAGACCACAGTGCTTTGAAACTGGAGCTCAATCACAAGAAAAGGTTTAGAAGAAATTCAAACACTTGAAAGCTAAAGACCATCCTGCTCAAGAATGTTTGGGTCTGGGGCGCCTGGGTGGCTCAGTGGGTTAAAGCCTCTGCCTTTGGCTCAGGTCATGATCCCAGGGTCCTGGGATCGAGCCCCGCATCAGGCTCTCTGCTCCGCGGGGAGCCTGCTTCTTCCTCTCTCTGCCTGTCTCTCTGCCTACTTGTGATCTCTGTCTGTCAAATAAATAAATAAAATCTTAAAAAAAAAATGTTTGGGTCAACCAGAAAATCAAAGAACTTAAACAATTCGTGGAAACCAATGAGAACAAAAACACCTCAGTCCAAAACCTATGGGATATGACAAAGGTGGTATTTCATCTGAGGCAATGAGAGGGTGAGATCCTTCCATTTTTCATCAATACATTCATATGAACAGAGATGAGCTTAAGCACCACAGATGACAATGCCATTTTTGATAAAAGTTTAATTCTGGGTCACTTAAGGGTACGTATGAATAAAATCTTTTTAGAAATAAACCTTTTAAATTCTTGGAAGGTACCCATATAATGCTTTCAATCAGATCTCAAAATCCATAAAGCCTTTCAAACATTAATACCAACTGGTCTACTACCCTGATTCAGTTATTCCCTCTCTATACCCCATATCCACATTTATCCCCCCAAAGAAAAACCCCACCCCTTGTATAAGCTCAAACCAATGTATTTTATTCACAGGAATGGCAGAATGGCATACAATCAGCATCATTTGAGTCATTTCATTATTTCCAGCTCAGTGGCACTGATTCAGATAAGCACAATTTGTAACCACCGAGACCAGCTCTTCTGATGTTAACTGGCATCCTTGAAACCCTCTCAGTGTCCAACTTGTTTGATCTTTTAAAGAATGCCCTGGGCTTGTGACTGAGAGCCGGAAACTCACGGCTGGATACCCTGAACAGCGTTCATGTTCACTCACAGACAACTCACATCAGTTCATAATCCTCAGAGACCATGAGGCCAATTCAAGGGAGAAAACTTTTCTTACCGAAATACCTTAAACACAACGTCAACAGAAAATGGGATTAAGATCACGCATGGGGGCAGGAGGAGCTCCTAAACATTGTCACCTCCGAAGTTGAGATTATAAATTTTTCAAAGTATCTTAAGATCATAGCAAATCTGAGTACGGTGAAGGGCAGACAGCAGAGCAAAGAGGACTGAAGTATAAAAGCTGAGTCAACAAGAAGGGGTTTGAGGGATAACGGAAATAGGTGATGGGGACTGACGAGCACACTTACGAGGAACAATGAGCATGCAGAGGACACCGTACACCTGAAACTAATATAACACTGTATGTCCACGATACTGGAAGGAAAATCAAAAACTTAATTAAAATAAAGAAAAAGAGAAGCTACAGGAAATTGTAAAATTTCAACACCTCAAATTCAAGATTTCCCATTATGTTTTTATACAGTGCTCAATTTGACATGATCTCCAAATACTTCTTTAAAAAAAAAAAAACAAATAATTAAATAGTGGGAGGCTTAAGTCTTTTCTATTTAAAGAAAAAAAAACAGCAATATTTTTATTTTCCCACACATTTCACATGGCGTATGTGTGCTGAACCGTACAAAAATAACACAGTTGAAATTTTATTTTGAAAATGAAAAACCATATTGAAACATCTACTTACAGGGTGACAAAGTAAATGTTATAATATCCCGCAAATGTTTAATAAAAGGCAAGTTCCTGC
The DNA here is from genome assembly GCF_902655055.1 of Lutra lutra. NCBI lineage: Eukaryota > Metazoa > Chordata > Mammalia > Carnivora > Mustelidae > Lutra > Lutra lutra. The sequence goes on along the minus strand of NC_062290.1, from coordinate 46,901,567 downwards.
TGTCCTTTTAAAGTTAAAAATAAGGCCAAACTACAAGTGCAAGTGCAAAGGGTCATTGTGCTGTATATAAAAAGCTCAGCATGGAAATAGATTCAACAAATGTAGAAAAAGCGTTTTCATGCCCAGAAAGAACTGAAGGCATAAAAAAAAAAAAATGCCCCAGCTACAAATAACGTAGAGCTCAGTTCAAAAAGACCAGCAAATTCCTTCCCTAATGCATAGCAAATTAAACTTAATCAACTCCTCTGCAAGGTTGAACAGGCAATCCACCTTTAAATGTCCCCACAAACAAAACCTCAGAACAACAAAAGAGGTTCCAGAGTGTAATAAATACCGAATCCACAGTAGGCGACAGAATCCTTACTGTACACAGCTGAGAAAACCTGCCGTGGGACAATGGATCACATTTCCATATTAAATTATATTTATCACGCTGAAAAATGCTTAAACAAAATCCAGGATTTCTATTGGCCATTTCTGTACCACACTCACTCCCTAAAACCTTTCAAACCTGCTGCGTCCCATTGAAAATGGTTCCCACCCCGTGGTGCTCCGAAGGAGCAGCTAGACAAAGAGCTGGGATGATGAAGAGAGGGCAGGACAACTACCTTCCCCCGTGATTTCAGAAAATAAATCAATAAAAGAGGATAGAATAGCCAAAACATAACCTTGGCATAGGGGATTTCCGGGAAAATCACTGCTGTGACAAATGGCCTGAAGTGAACTCTTCCAGCGGTCAAGAATCCCCAGGAAAGGCCCCTCCCCTCCTTATCTATTGCTCAATTGTACAATACTCCGCTTTGAAAATACAACACCCTCTTGGAGCTGGCAAGATGAAAGAGCTTTTCTTCATGATCCTGCAACGCCTGTTAATTTTTGCTACAACAGACTCACAGCTGATTAAGAAAACAGAGAGCCCGGCCGGCCTCGCGGTCCCATCTCAAGACTTGAGAGAGAAAACGTTAAAAGTGAATGAGCCCCGCTTTTCAGGACAATGTATTGATTTTCATTTTTACACACCCTAGAGCCTGGAGCCGTTGCCCCTCCAACGGCGGGCAGTTTGTTTAGCTGCGAAGTTACTTTCCTCCTCAAGACTTCAGGAGCAAGTCTACGAGACTCAGGCACTTACGGAATTACCTTTCTAAATTGTTGCGACTCATTCACCACCTCCCGGAGCACAGGTTTAGAAATCAATGGCTTTAGGCACAAAACCAACTGCCCCAGAGTAGACCCACATTTTGATCACCACTGGTAAAGCAATATGATGGAATGGGAAAAGCACAAGGATTAGAGTTGAACCACAGGGCACGCAAATCACGTCACCATGTATTTGTACGTCAATTCCGATGTCACTTAGACTCCCTAGACTCATCAACAAGTACCACCTACATTATAAGATGATCGAGAAGTTTCACATGGGATATAATGGATGCCAAGTGCCAAATATGGTAACTAGCATGAAGAATATAGCTTTTGTAGTTTTGTTTTACAAAGTAGAATAACATACTACTGAAAGTACAAATCTTAATCTTACAGTTCAATGAATTCTGACAGATGTACACACTGTTGTAACCACCACCCTGATCAAGATGGACAGACCGTGGAAATAGAATGTGACCCACATATTCAATTTAAAATTTTCCAGTAACCTCATTTTAAAAAGTTAAAGGAGACATGAAATTAACTTAACTATATTTTATTTAACCTGCTATACCCAAAAATACTACCACTTCAATCTGGAATTGATTTTAAAAATATTATCAATGTGGTATTTTACATGTTTTTCATAAAGCTTCAATCTGCTGTATATTTTATGTTTGCAACATATCATACTTCGAATTAGCCATAGTTCTTTTTTTTTTCCAGATTTTATTTATTTGACAGAGAGAGACACAGCAAGAGAGGGAACACAAGCAGGAGGAGTGGGAGAGGGAGAAGCAGGCTTCCTGCTAACCAGGGAGCCTGATGCGGGGCTCAATCCCAGGACTCTGGGATCATGACCTGAGCCGAAGGCAGGTGCTTCAATACTGAGCCACCCAGGCACCCCTATTTAGCCATAGTTCTAGTGCTTACTAGTCACATGTAACTAATAGCTATGATATGAGCAGTGCAGATATAGACCACAGTCTGGAATTTCCTAAGGTCTTTTCTACCCTATCCTTCTCCTTCCAAACCTTAAGGCAACCACTATGCTGATTTGTCCCCAAAGATTAATCCTGCCAATTTTTGAATTTCATAAAAATGATACATATGCACTTTTTGTGACTGGAATCTTTCAATGAGCATGTTCTTAAGATTCATCTGTGCTGTCCCATATATGAGTGGTGCATTCCTTTATCTTGCTGAATAGCACTGTACAAATACACCACTATCTGCTCACCTGCTGACCAGCTGACGAACAGCTGAGTTGTCTGCAAATGTGTTACCATTAATGAAGCTCAACTGAACATTCTTATGGAGTTTTTTGTGAACCTGTCTTCATTTACTCAGGTAAATACCTAGAAGTGGAAATCCTGGATCATTAAGTAGGTTTCCGTTCATCTTTATCAAAAAAAACTCGCTGGGACGTCTGGATGGCTCAGGTCGTGGTCTCGGGGTCCTGGCATGGAGCCCCATGTTGGGCTCCACGGTTAGCAGGGAGTCACTTGTCCCTCTGCCCCTTCCCCTGCTTGCACTCTAATAAATAAATAAAATCTTTTTTTTTAAAGATTTTATTTATTTATTTGATAGACAGAGATCACAAGTAGGCAGACAGGCAGGCAGAGAGAAGAGGAAGCAAGCTCCCTGCTGAGCAGAGAGACTGATGCGGGGCTCGATCCCAGGACCCTGAGATCATGACCTGAGCCAAAAGCAGAGACTTAACCCACTAAGCCACCCAGGCACCCTAAACAAATAAAATCTTAAAACAACAACAACCACCACTACTAAATACTTTCCCACCATGGTTTTATCACTTTATATTCCTGACAATAACATAGGAGATATTCACACCTTCTCTAATATTTGGTATTGACAGTCTTTTTAATTTTAGCGATCACAGAGGTATATAGGTTTCCCGATGACCAACAATGTGGACCTTTTTTCATGCCTACTACCCAATCCTAGAAAAAGCTTCCTTTTTGAAGAGTGGTTTGGAAAGAAGAAGGGAGAGTTGTTACAAACACAAGTTCCTATGAAATCACTTGTAATATTAAAATAACGAGACACATTTGCAAGGACTACCTGGGTCAGACAGGTAATGTAAATCTAAAAGGCAAAGGGACCTGAGCAAATTAGACCATGTGCTCGTCTACAGGAAGCTGCTAAGTGCTACTTACCACCAAGGGGTCAATGCCATGTGGACAAGCAGGCCAGGTACTGCAAGATACTCCTGCCTCACGAAGAAACAGCAGGTATCTATATTTTCATTTTTTATTAATATTAGAATTTAAAATATTAATCCTATGATAATCAAACAAAATAAGCCATACATTTCCAAACTCTGATTTATAGATATGTCGGTTTTTATGAAGACAGACATCCTTAGTATGGTAAACAATGCACCATTCTGGACTGTTATTAATTACTGGTCAAAGAGGACACCTGGTAAGACAAGGGGTGGCAACTTCCCAAAGGCAGAGGAAATCATTTTGAGTAGCAAGGCAACAATGCCCCAAAGAAAGTCAGAAAGAACTGTCCAGGGCAGCTCCCCCTTTCTTAGCAACCCTTCTATATAACCAAAGATACGCTACTACATTCTTAAATGACTAGCCACATCATATACATTTTTTAAGAATGTACATAACAGCTAATAATGCTTCAGTGGCCATGCCTATCTAGGAGTATCTGCATTATCTGGGGAGAAGAAACGAAAGATGTATGTTGGCACAACAATATAGCTCATTTGGACAACAGTCCGGCTGTTACTCAATCAGCTAAACAGAGAGCGACATAATCCAACACTTCCGCTCTTAGGTTTCATTTTTCCTGGGTGTGTATCTATCTACAAGACCTTGGTGGAGGGGGCGGGGAGTGGGGCGGCTCAGCGGGGAGTCTGCTTCTCCCTCTCCCTCTAACCCTCCCCCGTTCATGCACACTCGCTTGCTCTCTTGCAAATAAATAAAATATTTTTTAAAAGACCTTGTTAGGGGCACCTGAGAGGTTCAGTGGGTTAAAGCATATGCCTTCGACTCAGGTCAGGATCCCAGGGTCCTGGGATCAAGCCCCGCGCATTGGACTCTCTGCTCAGCAGGGAGCCTGCTTCCCTTCCTCTCTTTCTCTCTGCCTGCCTCTCTGCCTACTTGTGACCTGTCTGTCAAATAAATAAATAAAATCTTTAAAAAAAAAAAAAAGACCTTGTACATGAATGTTCATAGCAGCATTATTCATCACAGCCAAAGTGTGGAAAAAACCAAATGTCCATCACCTAATGAATGAATAAAATGTGGTGTAGCCGTACAAAGCAGTATTACTCAGCTATAAAAAATAACGTATGGGGGCACCTGGGTGGCTCAGTGGGTTAAAACCTCTGCCTTCGGCTCAGGTCATGATCCCAGGGTCCTGGGATCGAGCCCCCATCGAGCCCCACATCGAGCCCCGAATCAGGCTCTCTGCTCAGCGGGGAGCCTGCTTCCTCCTCTCTCTCTCTGCCTCTCTGCCTACTTGTGATCTCTGTCAAGTGGATGAATAAAAAATCTTAAAAAAAAAAGGGGGGGGGCACCTGGGTGGCTCAGTGGGTTAAAGCCTCTGCCTTCGGCTCAGGTCATGATCCCAGGGTCCTGGGATTGAGCCCCGCATCAGGCTCTCTGCTCAGCAGGGAGCCTGCTTCCCTTCCTCTCTCTCTGCCTGCCTCTCTGCCTACTTGTGATCTCCGTCTGTCAAATAAATAAATAAAATCTTTAAAGAAAAAAAAAAATAATAATAATGTATGGATACATGCTACAGCACAGATGAAGCTGGAAAACACTATGCTAATGAAAAGCCAGTCACAAAAGGCCACATCCTATATAGCTCCTTTTACGTGAAATGTCCACAACAGGCATGTCTATAGAGACAGAAAATAGATGAGCGGTTTCCTAAGGCTGGGGGGAGGGGCATGGGGGGATGGCGTTTCTTTTTGGGCTCATGAAAATGTTCTAAAATTGACTGTGGAGATGGATGCATGACTCTGTGAATATTCAAAAAGCCACTGAACTGTACACCATAAATGGGTGAAATGTAGACTATGTGGATTATATCTCAAAAGGGCTATTTAACAAGACAGCTTTCTTTTTAAATAAGAAAAAAAACAGAGCTCCAGGTGAGCCACAGAGCCTCTCCCTTCTAGACCCAGATATTCTTTCCCTCTGCCACGGAATTGCTACGTGCGGTTTAGAGAAGGATTCCTTTGCTGTCTATCTCTCCTCTCCCTTATTTCCAAATTTCAAATACACTGAGTGTACTTAACGCAGTGTTCTCCCCTACTAGACTGCAAATTCCTAGGCCAAAAGTGTCTTATAAATCTTCATATCCAGAGAGCCCTGCACATCCCGGCTTAAATTGTCAGTATTTTTATTTTAAAGTGAATGTTGTTTCCTGCCCAAGGAATCCTTGCCCACTGTTTGCTATTGCAGTGGCCGTGGGGTTTGAGGGGGAAGCCACACCACCCCCTCTCCCCTTGCTCTCCTCCCCACCTCCAATCAAATGAATAGATGACAACTTGGCAGAAGCCTTCTGAAAGGCTACCAACCTTTTCTACCTGAACATCTCAGGAACAAGAGAGGGATTGCATGAGATTAGGACATAAATAGGATCTCTTTTACATTTAGACCCATAAATCGCTAAAGCAAAACAATGACATTTTTAAAATATAAAATAAAAGCAAACAAACAAAAAAAGCTGAAGTTTGGGTTTAATATGATCTCAAGCAAACAAGATGAACTTTAAAGGCACTCATAATAATAATATACAAATGATTTAAAAATAAAACTAATTAAGGGGCACCTGGGTGGCTCAATGGATTAAGCATCTGACTTCAGCTCAGATCATGATCTCAGGGTCCTGGGATGGGGCCCTGGGTTGGGCTCTCAGCTCAGCGGGGGACCTGCTTGTCCCTCTCCCTTTCCCTCTGCCCCTCCCCTCTCTTATGCTTGTATACACTCTCTCTCAAATAAAATGCTCAAAAAATAAAAATTTAAAAAATAAAATTAATTTAAAATACAGTTAACTTTTTACAACTTCCACTTAAAAACCCGTATTGAATTAAATCACCACCCTGCCTCCTTTATTAGTAATTCTCCAAAGCCCTAAAGCTAAACTAACACTGGGCAAATTCACCATGAGACAACAATTTAGATCTTTCCTTAATGACAGCTTGTAATTTGGGGCACATGGGATTATGGGCTCCTGGTAGCAACCACAATGATCATAACAAGCAATGCTACCAGGAGTTAATGAAGTAGCAATACAACTGAACTGTTCTCCCCAGTAACAAACAATACTGCCTGAAACTTGGGTACAAGTAGCTACATTCCGTCTCTCAGGCTCAGGTAAACGTGGAAAGTTACTACAAAAGTAAGTTAACTATTTAATAAGATCATTAAAATAGGGGCGCCTGGGTGGCTCAGTGGGTTAAAGCCTGTGCCTTCGGCTCAGATCATGATCCCAGGGTACTGGGATCGAGCCCCACATCAAGGGGAGCTAAGCAGGGAGCCTGCTTCCTCCGTCTCTCTCTACCTGCCTCTCTGCCTACTTGTGATCTCTCTCTGTCAAATAAATAAATAAAATCTTTTAAAAAATCATTAAAAGATCCTTAAAACTCTAAAATATTTATTCTAAGAAAATAATCCAAAAGGAACTTAAACTTTACAAGGTAATTGCTTCTTAGACTACTAAATATACAGACAGAAAAGTGGGGGGAGGGGGCACCTGCGTGGCTCAGGTCATGATCTCAGGGATTGAGTCCCCTAGCAGGCTCCGTGTTCAGTGGGGAGTCAGCTTGAGATTTTCTCTTTCCCTCTCCCTCTCTCTAAAATAATAAATCTTTAAAAAAAAATAAAGAGGAAAAAAGGGGGAAGCAACTTAAAAGTCAATCAAAAATGAATTATTTGTGGGGCACCCGGGTGGCTTAGTTGATTGAGCAACCAACTCTTGGTTTCAGCTCAGGTCGCAATCTCAGGGTTGTAAGATCAAGCCCCACATCAGGCAGTGCACTCAGCAGAGTCTGCTTGTCCCTCTCTCCCTCTGCTCTTACCCCCTCTCTCTTTCTCTTTCACCTTCTCTCTTTCTCAAATGCATAAATTAATAAAATCCTTTAAAAAATTTTTTAAGAAATGGGTATGATGCATAAACAATGAATCTTGGAACACGGAAAAAATAAAATTAAGTAAAAAAAAAAGAAATGCATTATTTGATTACTTATGATAATTTTACTCAGTGGAATGTAATTAAGTCATTAAAATATGTAGCAATAGGGCACATGGGTGGCTCAGTCAGTTAAATGTCCGCCTTTGGCTCAGGTCACAATCCCAGAGTCCTGGGATCAAACCCCACATCAGGCTCCCCGCTCAGTGGGGAGCCCACTTCTCCCTCTCCCCCTGCTTGTGCTCTGTCAAACAAATAAATAAAATCCTTAAAAAATTTTTTTAAATATGTAGAAACATCAAAAATATTTCCAGCAAAATGTAAATAGAGAGGATGGAAATAAAATATATATATGTAAAAATACAATGGAAAGGAAAATAAACAAAATGAAAATGCTTTTGTGAAAAGTTAATGGAGACTATTTTTTTCAATATTCAAAGTAAATGTGATACTATAAAAACCAAATGTCTTTAAAAGTGATATAAAAACATTCAACACATCTTTAAATTATAAAATCTAATTTTTCACCAGTAAAAATACTAAAAATTAATCTAGTTTAGCTCAAAACATCTCTTTCATTTGGATCTTTATGTGAATGCTAAATTATATAAACTCTTGCAGTAAACCAATCACAAAGGAAATGGAGGAGAAGTGTGGGAAATGAGTCCAAATGTCATGCTCACAAAACGATCTCTCCAATAGTATCACACTATAACTAGGTCAACTGAACACAAACATGACTAACCAAAACACATAGTGGTCATTTGTGAATTATCTCTCAACAAAGCTAGGCTTTTTTAAAAAAGTGATTAAGACAGAGACTTTGAATTGAGCCAGACCTGGGTTTGAATTCTGACTCTACCACAAGTTAGCCATATGACCTTGGGCAATTAATTTAACTACTGTTAGCTTCCCAGAAGACAATAGTACCTTTTAGGTAGAAGGCTTCTTTAAGTAAGATTAAGTGAGATAATAGTGACTGTAATATATAATGGTTACTATATAGAAAACACTCGGTAAAACAACAGATGCTTACTAATACTATTACTAAAACATGTCTAATAGTTTTCCATAAACTGAAGTGAAATCATTCAGCTAACTTCATTAAAAATAAAGAAAATGTAATATGTGGACAAATGGAACAAATGGTAAAATGGAACTTATGAGTCTTTATCTGATATTTCACATGGTTTAATAAGCTCTGTACTAAAAGGCCCGTAAAAAAGCTCATGATTTCCCAGTGTCCTTTACTTTGATGTATGAGAACAAAATTGTTTTACTAATCATTCCTACAGGAACAAAATGTAACTTGGCTGACAAGGCGAGTTAAAAGCTATGAAGAAGAGACTATTCGAAGGATCACAGTAGACATTTCTCCAAAAAGATACACAAGTGGCCAAGAAACACAAGGAAAGATGTTCACTACCATCAGTCATCAGGGAAACACAAATCAAAGCCTTAGGAGATACACTTCACACTCACTAGGATGGCTACAGTTAGAGAAAAAGAAAGGGCAGCTAAGAAGTGTTGCTAAGGATGAAGAGAAATTAGAATCTTCATACACTGCTGATGGGAATGCAAAATGGTACAGCCACTTTGGAAAACAGCCTGGCCATTTCTTCAATGGTTAAACACAGAATAAGCGTGTGACCTAGCAATTCCATTCCTAGGTATATACCTCCCCAAAATGAAAACATAGGTCTATGCCAAAATCTGTATGCCAATGTTCACAGCAGCATTATTCATAACAGACAAAAAGAAGGGAAAAACCCTAAATGTTCATTAACTAATAATGGACAAAACGGGTGCACCTGGGTGACTCAGTGGGTTAAAGCCTCTGCTTTTGGCTCAGGTCATGATCCCAGGGTCCTGGGATCGAGCCCCACATGGGGCTCTCTGCTCAGCAGGGAGCCTGCTTCCCCCCCTCTCTCTGCCTGCCTCTCTGCCTACTTGCGACTTCTGTCAAATAAAATCTTAAAAAAAAAAAATGAACAAAACGTAGAATTACCCTGTAGAATATTATCCAACCATTAAAGAAATGAGGTATTGATACAGGATACAATACAGATGAACCTTGAAAACATGTTAAGTAAGAGAAGCCAGTCACAAAAAAGCAATGTATTGTATGATTCCATTTTTTAAAAATTGTTTATTTATTTGACAGAGAGAGAGAAATAAAACAGGGGAAGTGAGAGAGGGAGAAGCAGACCCCCCACTGAGCAGGGACCCTGATGGGGTTTCCATCCCCAGACGCTGGGATGGTGACCTGAGCCAAAGGCAGACTCTTAATGACTGAGCCACCCAGAAACCCCTGTATGATTCCATTTATGTAAACTGTCCGGAATAGGCAAATCCATAGAGACAGAAGGTAGATTCATGGTTGTCTAGAGCTAGGGCAAATGCGAAGGGTTGGGAGGATGACAACTAAAGGATATAAGTTTTTTTTGTGGAGGTGGTAAAATGTTCTAAAATGGATTGTAGTGATGACTGTAGAACTTTGTACTAAAATCCATCAAATTGTAAACATTTAAATGGATAAAATAAATAGTATGTGATTTATAGCTTAATAAAACTTTTTAAAAAATACTTTATTTATTTGTCAGAGAGAGAGGGAGAGAGAGAGCACAAGCAGGGGGAGTGGCACGCAAAGAGAGAAGCAAGCTCCCCAATGACCAAGGAGGCCGATGCGGGGCTTGAACTCAGGCCCCTGGGATCATGGTCTGAGCCAAAGGCAGATGCTTAACCAACTAAGCCATCCAGGCATCCCAATAAAACTTTTTTTTTTTTTTTAAGAGAGAGAATATTGCTTTTCAAAGACATAACTTTAGATTAAGTGAAAAAGAAACAGGGCGCCTGGATGCCGTAGTCAGGCAACTGACTCTTGATTTCTGTTCAGGTCATGATCTCAGGACTGCGAGATCAAACCCTGAGTAGGGCTATGCACTCAGCAGGGAGTCTGCTTAAGATTCTCTCTCCCTCGGCCCCCACCCCCACTTGTGTGTGAGAACTTGCGCTCTCAAATAAATAAATAAATCTTTTTTAAGAAGAAGAAAATTAAGGCAAAAAGTGATGAGATGAGAAAGCTGAAAGGCAATAATATGGAAAAGATAATGCAAGACTATTAATTTTCCTTTGAAAATGGCAAACCCTCTGCTTAAAGATAAAAGTACTTTATTCCACGCTCATATTCTTCAAAGGAAAGAAGCCTCAAAATAACAAAAGAAAGTCAGACTTGGAGAGGGTCCTGGATCTACTTTCCTTCTCTTTTCACCTATGAGTCATGTGACCTTGGAAAGTTACTTAAATTGCCAGAGCCACTGTTTCTCCAGTATTAAATGATTCCCCATACCACCAAATGTCCAATTATTTTTTTTTAAGATTTTATTTATTTGACAGAGAGGGAGAGATCACAAGTAGGCAGAGAGGCAGGCAGAGAGAGAGAGAGGGGAGGAAGCAGGCTCCCTGCGGAGCAGAGAGCCCGATGCGGGGCTCGATCCCAGGACCCCGGGATCATGACCTGAGCTGAAGGCAGAGGCTTTAACCCACTGAGCCACCCAGGCGCCCCCAAATGTCCAATTATTAAGTGTAACTTGTAAAAAGTAGTTCGGCCAATTAAAAAAGAAAAAAAAGTGTGAAGTCCTGAATCAATATACCTATAGTGTTAAGAGTAAGTTTCTTGGGGCACCTGGGTGGCTCAGTGGGTTAAGGCCTCTGCCTTCAGATTGGGTCGTGATCCCAGGGTCCTGGGATCAAGCCCCGCATCCGGCTCTCTGCTCAGCAGGGAGCCTGCTTCCTCCTCTCTCTGCCTGCCTCTCTGCCTACTTGTGATCTCTGTCAGATAAATAAATAAAATCTTTAAAAAAAAAAAAAGAGTAAGTTTCTTTTCCAGTTCCAAAATGGAAACTACATTCTTGTCTTTATGGTTCACCAAGATTCCTAGGACTTCCCCTTACATTTTTGTCTAGTAAAGCATCATCGAAGAAACCCACACAGGAAACACAATCTTCACCTTCATAGAGTTGGCAATGACATGGAATCCATCCTTTCAATCTCTCATTGGAGGCCATGATAAATGATTAAGGAGAGGGAATTGCAGGCTTAATTTAGCCCTTCAGAAAAATGAATTTCATAATCGTGACTCTAAAACTGAGGAGTCAAAAGAGCTCTACTTACTTACAAAAGGCAAGGATGGGAAAGCCCAGAGAAATTCAATTTGGAATGGTTTTCCAAATGAGGCACTTTCTAAAAGAGAGGGTTATTCAATTTTACTCTTTTCCTTATTGGTTTTTAAAATTTCATTGTTTTTGGCTTTCTATATTTTCTTTTTTAAGATTTTATTTATTTGACAGAGAGAAACACAGAGAGTAGAGGGAACACAAGCAGGGGGAGTGGGAGAGAGAGAAGCAGACCTCCCACTGAGCAGGGAGCCTGCTCTGGGGCTCGATCCCAGGACCCCAGGATCATGACCTGAGCTGAAGGCAGATGCCTAACGACTGAGCCATGCAGTCGCCCCAGCTTTCTATATTCTTAATTATATTTGACAGTCAAGGATCTAAAAAGCTGTGGATAGACAAATTACTACCAAATGCTACTGGGAAATAGATTTATAACTATGCTAAATATTTTCATTCTTGAAACTCTTGGCAACCATCAATTGCTTCACACATGATATCAATTAGAAGACAGAATAAATGGCCTCAAAGAATGCATACTGGCTTCTATGGATAGCATGCTGGCAAAAAAAAAAAAAAAAAGATTAGCCCAAAATTAGTAAATGTGTCCTGGCAAGAGCCACCAAATTGAGTGTATTTTGCAACTTTAACACACACCACAGGACATAATAGCAGCAACTTCACAAACAATGAACACATACAAAAAAGGCTTGGAATGGCTTAAACAAAATACAAGGATCAATTACTACCGTCAAGATTCATCAAGGGGAAATAGATTATGTCTACTTATTTAAATGAACATAAAGCTATTCCAAAAATTTTTTTAAAAAGAGTATTTCTATTGCCAAAATTAACAGTGATACAGCCAATTTCAACGAATTCCACAACTCAGAAAAAAAAAAAATTAATTCCACAACTCAGGACACTTGTACTATCTATAAGGAAAAGATGGTAAATAACACTAAGTACCTCTGGTAAGCGTCAATAAAACAGTGAGTTTATCCTTTTAGACAAGAAAAATGAAAAATAAGTGACAAGAAAATAAGCACTCTCTATAAAAAATGAAGTTAAGTGACTGCCAGTATTGCTTTATGATTTATTAATACTCATCTTAATATAAAAAGGATTTGAAAAGGGTACCTCTATTTATTCAAAAGACAGGGCAGATTTATTTCATTTGCAACCTGTCAAGGGAACTTTTTTTAAGGTTTTATTTATTTATTTACTTATTTATTTGAGAGAGAGAGAGAATGCGCACACAAGCGGGGCAGGGGAGAAGCAGGGGAAGGGTCAAGCAGACTCTGCGCTGAGGGCAGAGCCCAACGTGGGATTCGATCTCATGACTCTGAGATCATGACCTGAACCGAAACCAAGAGTCAGATGCTCAACCAACTGAGCCACCCAGGCACCCCTTAAAAGTGAATTTTTGATTTAAAAAAAAAAAATCATACAGGATTTGGATTTCATAACACGAAAAGAAACATAAGAGGAAGGAGAGAAACACAATAGAAAAGAGAAATGCCTTCAACCAAGCAAAGGAAGGAATATTGAGGTATCAAAATAAGACACAAGCCTCACTAAATAAAATACCTAGAGACATGATGTCTTAATTCCTCTACAAGACAATGGAATGTGAGAAGCAAAGTGGCTGCCATGGGCGGAACACTTGTATCCCCTCCAAAATTCATATATTGAAATCGTAATTCTCAAGATTTGAGTTTTAGGAGCTGGGATCTTTAGGGGATGACTAGGTTAAGAGGGCAGAGCCTTCATGACTGGGATTGGTGACCCTAAAAACAATCTCCAGAGAGCTCTCCTGCCCCAGCAGCTGTGTGAGGTTGAAGCTATCTACAAAGATGGCTGTCTAAGAACCAAGAAGGAGGCCCTCACCAGACGCTGAATATACCAGCACCGTGAGCTCAAACTTACAAACCTCCAGACCATGAGAAAGAAATGTTTGCTAATAAGCTACCCAGTGTATGTTGTGTTGTATTACAGCAGCCTGAATGGATTTAGATCATATTTAGTAAAGTCCTCTGGGTAGTAGTTTAGACTGGGGGATGAGACTTCAACAATTCTCAACTGTCTCCTTTAAGTACTGAAAGAAGTAACAAGAGCTTCAGCACTGAAAGGACAGGATATCGTCTATAGGAAGACGTTAAGTCACTGTTCTATATTATGTAAACTTAAGGGAAAAGATTAAAAACAAAAAACTACTTGGAACCTTCTTGATGGCACTCACTATATCCAACAGCGTACCAATTTTCCAGGAGCAAACTCAACATTTAAAGAGCACCTATGTCGGCAGACATTATGCCAGGTTTCTTTTGTTTTTGGGTCATCTTTTCTCTTCACTTAAAGAACGAGACGCTCAGAGGCTAAGTAAACTAACCAAAGGACAGGAAGCTAAAAACTGGTATATCTCAGGTACAGTTCCGCAACTGCCCCAAAACAAAGATGCTTCCTGCCATCTGGTACATTTTTCATGTCTCCAGTACTAACTACAGTTAATGATATCTTAGAGAAAATGGAATGAGAAAAATCAGCACCACACACTGAGCATTTCTTATGAGTTAATAAGCATCTACAGACAACAGAGCTGCGTTAACAGCGGAGGATGGGTGGAGAACACAAAGGAATTACGGACACAGTAAGACAAAATTACCATCTGTTAGAGGAGAAAAGATTAATTTTGGAAAGGACTTGATTCCTGTTTGGAAAAAATAATGACCAGGAAATCCTCCAAAACGGTAACACTGATCACCCTTTGGAGGGGAAAGTACAGAACTCTCTCTTCTCTCAAAGCTCCTATTAAAAACTCATTTCCAGAAGAGGTTTAGAATTCTTTATCAGGAAAGCAAGATCATTATTCAAGTGACACTTGCCAATTCCAGATGACTAATGGAAGCAATAACAAACAACAGTCACTGGTTTTGTGCAGTTGTCCCCTGCTGCAGCAGCTCTCTGCTAGGAGACCCAAACAGCTCTGTCCACCACTGGGCCCAGGCTCTAGAGGTACAGCCCTCGGCACACACCGGTTCCTGAACAGTGATGGTGCTCACTCTCTGCTAAAGGAAGTATCTACCCCAAAGAGCAGTCTCATATCAAGTTCAGTCTCATATCAAGATTCTAAGTAAACAACCGCCCTCGAAGGTCTATTTTCCTCGTCTATAAAATGGCATTATAATCCCCATACTGCAGAATTAATGAGGAGCATAAATGGAAAGTACTTAGCACAAGAACATAAGCATATAAACACGAGTACAGTCACTGCCTGTTTTATTATACCATTACATTCATTATTGTACCAACCATAATTGCCAACACTAAGAGAATTCCACTTAGTCTCCTTCACAAAAAGACTCCAATTGTGTAAGTATGTCTCACAGTGTTAAAACCTTTGGTTAGGGATATCAGTGATCTTTGACATCATTATCACATTTCTCCAAAACGCTTAAGATTCTGTCTGCTGAGTTGTCAACTGGGGAGTGGGCTCAAGTTCAGAAAATGGTTAGAGGTGCAAGTCTGCAAGTCTAACATCAATCCATCCTACCCAAACTGGTGACTAGGAAAGAAAGGATCCTTTGCCAGTCTTCAAGCCAACGATAATTTCTGCTGGCTATAAAGTTGCCACGGGTGTATGCCAATCTCTTCACCTCTGCTTCTACGGCGTGCTAATCACAAACCTAAGAAGCAGATTTACTCACGAGTTCTCCTAGGAGCATAACTGTCCCGTGTTACAAGTAACACAGGAAATAAAGAACAAGGGAAAACAGAGTGGTTGTCTCTAGCCTCTGGAGAACGTCTGCGGGACCAGATGTTTCAAGAAAGAATGTGGCTAAACTCACTCCCTAACAAAATTCTCTGGGAGTGAACATTCAGCACTCAATTAACTGCATCTAAACTTACGTCCTTGTAATAAGTATGGTGCATCCAGTAAGTACTTTGTTCAAAAGGATCCAAAACAAGGTTAAAAAGCCTACCTCCGCTTGGCAGAGCGCGTGAAGACCTTGGAGCACCAAAGCTGCCGGAGTGGCTTGATCAGGCTTGGTGCACTCGTTCAACACCTGGGAAACGGCTGCCAACATATCCGCACCATGCTGGTAGGGCCTACCAGAAATGATAGTTTAGAAACAAGATTAAAGCCGAAGAGCACACTCCCCCTCCCAGGACTTTTGCCTGATCAAAAAGCTTTAGAGCTTTCTTTACCCTTACATCCATTAAATGTTGACCCACAAATACGAACATATGTTTTCTGCCAAGATTCGCGTCATCGTCGTTCCTGCTGTAACGTAAGGCTCATTTTTGATAAAGAGATATTATCCAAGCAAGAGGACACTTGCTAACAAATTGTCTTCTCCCTAAACTGTAAATGCTATTGCCTGGATTGAAAAAAATCCAGTCTGTAATAATGGTGAGAAGAACTGACTTACCTCATTGAGATTATCAGTAAAGATAGAGCTATTCCTGCCTGCCGGGTGCTCTGGTACCAGCCACTGACTACAAAAGCAGGGACTGGAGATGAGAAGATAATTTATTACAGCAGTGATAGTCGGGTGGTTACACCTATCACAGTAACGATGCTGATGACGATGATGATAAAAGTAAGGATATGAATCGTAACTGACAAAACCCCCCACCAGCACAACACTGGATTCACTCACTCCTCCTCCTCCCCTTCTTCTCCTCTTTCTTCCGCATGCAGTGTGCTAGCTCCAGAATGACTAGAACTTATCAAAGAAATGCTCAGGTCCATCCTCGGCTTTCCTCATAACCACTGAGTGACAGAACAGTTTCCACTAACAAACTACCAATTGATGAAATTTGCCTGGCTGGATTCTACCATTTCACTGTCTGGAAAACAGTAATCATTTTCCCAAACTGGAAAACTTTGGAAGACTTTGAGGTGGAATATGGAATAAGTTATCAACAGACTCTAACCTGCTCTGATATCTAACTTCTCCTGAAGCTGAGCTTTAAGGGTGTAAAATCAAAATGTCAGCTAATGGGGGCGCCTGGGTGGCTCAGTGGGTTAAAGCCTCTGCCTTCGGCTCAGGTCATGGTCCCAGGGTCCTGGGATCGAGTCCCACATCGGGCTCTCTGCTCAGCAGGAAGTCTGCTTCTCCCTCTCTCTCTCTGCCTGTCTCTCTGCCTATTTGTGATCTCTGTCAAGTAAATGAATAAAATCTAAAAAAAAAAAAAAAAAAAGTCAGCTAATGACCCTTCATCTCTAAAATGTCATCCATGCCAGTAGCTCAAGAGAATCCACACGCCCAAGTTTTGGGTTTCATGTGTGTGACTTGTACAGTGAGGCTATGTTGGCGTTGCCAAAAGGCTGAACTTAGAAAAGAGGCAGAACTGCTAAGAAGTAGATACATCCTGACCCCAGATTTGAAACAAGAATCATCCACATTACCAGCTTCAGGATAATCCTGAATCTACAACAGCAGAGTCACTTCCCCAATACCTTCATGTCTTCCTCACCTCTAGAGCATACGTGGGGATTAAAGATCAGGCCTTCTTTGTAATAATTCTAGTAATTAATTCTAGACAATGAGTCACAAATGAGATCTTCCCTATTCAAGCTCCTTTTAACAATTAGGCATAACACAGGGAAAATATAAAAAAGAACAGCTGACTATAGGGACGCCTGGGTGGCTCAGTTGGTTAAGCGTCTGCCTTCAGTTCAGGTCATGATCTCAGGGTCTTGGGATCAACTCCCGCATCAGGCTCCCATCTCAGCAGGGAGCCTGCTTCTCCCTCTGCTTGTGACCTCTCACTTTGACCAAAATAAATAAAAAAATAAATCTTTTAAAAAAAAAAAAGAAGAAGAAGAACAATCCATTATAGTCCACTGCTTAGGTTTCAGGGATTAATATACCCAAAAAAAACCCAGAAAACATAGCATCACGTTTTTTATCATAATATTGAATTATTATCCAGAAAAGGATACAAGTTTCCTATAAATCTAGGTACAAGGCTAGATCTGAAATAAAAAGACATCCTTGCTTCTCAAAGTTATTATCCAATCTTACTAAGTTCTACAATCAGAAAACTGGAACTGAAAATTAATTTATTCTTACCCAAATACCCTCTATCATTCCTAGTTTTTTCCTTACAATAAAAAAATTAAGGGACGCCTGGGTGGCTCAGTTGGTTAAGCAGCTGCCTTCGGCTCAGGTCATGATCCCAGCATCCTGGGATCAAGTCCCACATCGGGCTCCTTGCTTGGCGGGGAGCCTGCTTCTCCCTCTGCCTCTGCCTGCCATTCTGTCTGCCTGTGCTCGCTCGCTCTCCTCTCTCTCTGACAAATAAATAAAATCTTTAAAAAAAAAAAATTAAAAGCAAAGGAATATATCATGATATCCACTCCCAAGAATTAAGTGCATATTACCTTTGCTTACATATGTCTCTGATCGATGCTGCTTTGGCGATGAGTTTTTCCCACTGGACTTCCTTGCCCACGGACAGAGAAGGCACATCGGACATGGCCATGAAACGCTGCAGTTCAGGGTAGACACGATCCTAAGAAGGGAATTTCATAAAAAAGGTAATTTCCCAACTGGAGTTGAATAATCATTTTACATAGCACTTTTACCTCCAAATCCCACAATTTGCATCGCTAATTGTAATGCATTTCTTCTAATCAGCAGCAAAGAATGCTTTTGTGATTGCTGGGGATTTTCTTACAGACCCATGTACTGCTCATTTCATAAGACAAGAAAAAGGTGGCTGAATCTCACCCTAATTACAAAGGCACTAATCATGTATAATCATATTTCTATTACTTTTTCCATGCAGATGGAAAAATAAAGTTCAGAATTAAGGAAATACCTTTGTTTCTACTCTCAATTTCTCTTTGAGAGTCAATCACCACCGAATGCATTACAGATCAAAAGCAGCACGCTAAACCAAAATTTCTGAATGCAATCACTGATGCCACTCCACAGCCCTACTGCATGAAAGTACTGTCACACACACTGACAAAACTGGTTTGCTTTGGTGAAAGGGACATGTTTAATACACAAGCGTACACCTGAGCTTACCTGCTTTTCCCACAAAGATGTCAGCAAGCGCAAAGTGACAGGTCTTAGTTGTGGAGTGGTTCCAAGAAGTTGGATCACTCGTAGAATTTGTCCTATACACACCTAGAAAATATTGAAGAAACTTTGGTTTCTCAAATGTGAATGTAGGTAATCCCAAAGTGACCCCAACAATGTGAAAATCCCTTATCACAGAATAAAGACTGAAAGAGAAGCCAACTACAATACAACCCATCTTCTCAGAGGTGGGGGACAGTTTGGGGGAGGGGCTAGCTAGCAAACCTGGGGGCATAAGACCTTATCTCAGACAATAGCCAATGGGGAAAACTGGCTATTATATGATTTCAAAGAATTAATTCTTAAAATACCATAATAAATACTTCTGGCCCAACAAGAGAAACAGCGGTCATGGCAAAATTAAGGGCTCAAAATTCAATGTATTAGGCATGCCTCACGCTCTTTTTTGTCCCCAGGCAAACTGTTTAATATACAAACCTTGTGAACACCAAGTGTAGGTAAAGTATACAAGATATCATTATAGAATACGGGTTCCAGTGGTCTTCCCAATTTGAACATTAAAACCGGAATCAGATTCGGTACCTAAAATGAATGTAAAGAATGTATTTGTTATGCCTTCAAAGGAAATAGATCTGTAATGCAATCATTTTGTTTTTCTTCAAAAGAATAATGGGAATATATATAACTTTGAAGACTTAAAAAAATGTTAGCTAGCCATTTGTTGTCAGTGGTAATTTCATAGTACCACTACTAGTCTATCTCTTTTATAATGACCTGCCAAATACCAATCAAAATGGTTTTCTTTTTTTTTAAGATTTTATTTATTTATTTATTTGTCAGAGAGAGAGAGAGAGAGAGACCGCACGCACAAGCAGGCAGAGTGGCAGGCAGAGGCGGAGAGAGAAGCAGGCTTCCCGTTGAGCAAGAAGCCCGATGCGGGATTCGATCCCAGGACTCTGAGATCATGACCTGAGTCGAAGGCAGCAGCTTAACTGACTGAGCCACCCAGGCATCCCCCAAAATGATTTTCTTAAATAAGCATGACATTAACTCTCAGAAATACAAAAGTAGTTAAAATATATCCTGCTCCAAAGAAGTCTACAGTTCTAATAAGAAGCTAAAACACAGAATATATAAACAACAAATAACTGTACAGTGAAATTGTTATTCCAACATGAAATAAGTAAAATTAGTTGTACTGTAAGGGGGTAGTTAATGAACAAAAATTCGTCTCCAGGTGTCCGTTTCAATCCCTCTGCATAACACAATAAAAAGAGAAGCGCAGTTCATTTGTGGATCAAAAAACGTAATACTGCCAAGACAGCAATGTTTTCCAAATAGATCTACAGATTCAGCACAATCCCATCAAAATCCTAGCTGGCTTATTTGCCAGAATTGAAAAATTGATTCCAAAAATCGTGTGGAAAAGTGAGGGATCCTAAATAGCCAAACTATCTTGAAAAAGAACAAAGTTTGAGACTCAAACTTCTCAATTTCAAAATTCACTACAAAACTACAGTAATCAAACAAGTGTGGTAGCAGCAGTAACAACAAAAAATATAAATCAATGATGGGCACCTGGGTGGCTCAGTCAGTTAGGCCACTGCCTTCGGCTCAGGTCATGATCCCAGGGTCCTGGGATCGAGTCCCACATCGGGCTCCTTGCTCAGTGGGGAGCCTGCTTCTCTCTCTGCCTCTGCCTGCCTCTCTGCCTACTTGTGTGTGCTCTCTCTCTCTCTCTTACAAATAAATAAATAAAATCTTAATATATATTAAGATTATATATATATATAGATATATATATATATATATATGTAAATCAATGAAACAGAACTCAGGGTCTAGGAATAAATCCTTATATTCATCTTCTATTGATTTTTTTGATAAATACGCCAAGAAAAATGAAGAAAGAAGAGTCCCTGAAAAATGGTGCTGGATTTCAACAACTAGATATCCACATACAAAAGAATGTATCTGGGCCCTTTTCTCACACAACACATAAAAATTAACTCACAATAAATTTTAGACCCAAATGTAAAGGCTAACGCTATCAAACTCTTAAAGAAAATATAATAGTAAATCTTTGTGACCTTAGATTAGGCAAAGCCTTCCTAGATATGACACCAAAAGCAAGTGCATCTGAAGAAAAAAATAGATTTCTTCAAATTCAAAGTATTTGTCTTTCAAAGGAAAATAGAAAGAAAATGTAAAGACAACCCATAAAATGGGGAAAAATTTTTTACCAATCGTCTAATAAGGGATTTGTATCCAGAATATGTAAAGAATTCTCATAATTCAATAATGAAAGGACAAATAACCCAATTCTAAAAGAGCAAAGGATCCAAAGAAGATAAATGTTAATAAAGACAGGGATATTCAACCATCATCAGCCATGACACAATTGCAAATTAAAAGCAGAATGACATACCATTTAATATCCAATAGGATCTATCATTAAAAAAAAGATAATAGCAAATGTTGGTAAGGATATGGAGAATATGAAACCATCATACAGTCCTGGTAGGAATATAAAATGGTGCACCCCTTCAGAAAACAGTTTGGTAGTTTATCAAATGTTTAAACAGAATTACCATATGATCTAGCAATTCTACTTCTAGGTATCTATCTACCCAAGAGAAATGAAAACATATCCACACAAAAAACTCCTACATGAATGTTCAGAGCAACATAACTCACAATAGCCAAATAGTAGAAACAACCCAAGTGTCCATCAACTGATGAACTGATAAAGAAAATGTAGTGTAGTCATACAATGGAAATATTGATCAGCCATAAAAAGGCAAAGGAACCTTGCAAACATCATGCCAAGTATAAGAAGGCTGTCACAAAAGACTACATATTATATGATTCCATTTACATGAAATGTCCAGAATAGGTAAAACTAAAGAGACAGAAAGTAATTGCTTAAGATTGGAAAGGTGTAGAGGGAAATGGGGAGTGATTGCTAATGGGTACAAGGTTTCTTGGGGGGGGATAATGAAAATGTTCTCAAATTATTTATAATTACATTTGCACAGCTCTGTGAATATACTAAGTCACTGAACTGTACATTTTGAATGGATGAATTATATAGCATATATAGAACATAAAGCATATGAATTATATCTTAATAAAGCTATTTTTAAAACTTCAAGATCTACAAGTGAATACTTACTATAAGCCTATTAATGGCACAATGTAGCTCCAAAAAAAATTTTATTTTCCTTCCAGTGCATTTCACACTTTTGTTGTCTAAAATGTTAAATTTCCTCTATCTGCTATAATCTTAGAAAGCCTGTTCCTTCTAAACTGAGGAAGACATCTACTTTAATTCACTTTCAAGAAGGAAGAAAAATCCTCTACTAACCTGCTAACCAAAAAGTAATGGTTAAACATTAATTCATTAATGAGCCTGACCATGATACACCATGGCAGCATTAGGAGCTACGCATGTCATGGCTGGACTCACAGCACTCAGGCAGAATTGATGTTTTTAACAAGTGTTGGGGCTCTATTAGAGCACAGGTTTTTCATCACCCTATCTTGAGCAAATGAAGGGAGACAAATTTTTGAACTGGCTTCTTATTCCCCATTTTAATTAAAAACAAAAGGTTATCTTAGATTGCATTGCCCAAGTTTCAATTACCCTTTCTGGTAAGATTTCTACAAAGACACTTTGACAGATTGTTAGTTCTGGGAAGGCAATCAGTACATTTACTGACATTTTATAAACAGTGCATTTAGCCGTATGGTTTTAAACAACTGTTTTAATTATATTGTCAGAAAATAAATAAAAATAAAGTACTTATTTATGTTGAAGAGTACAGGTTTTGTTGTTGTTGTTGTTGTTGTTTTTACAAGCCTCAGATATATATATATTTTTTTAAGATTTTATTTATTTGTCAGGGACAGAGGGAGAGAGAGCGAGCGAGCACAGGCAGACAGAGAGGCAGGCAGAGGCAGAGGGAGAAGCAGGTTCCCTGCCCAGCAAGGAGCCCGATGTGGGACTCGATCCCAGGATGCTGGGATCATGACCTGAGCCGAAGGCAGCCGCTTAACCAACTGAGCCACCCAGGAGTCCCCAAGCCTCAGATTTAAAGAAGTATGATTGGGTGTTTACTGTTTCCTAGTGAGTTCATAAATGAAAAAACCTAAGTGAGAATATTTTACTGTACCTATCTTAAACTTAATACAGTTCAAAGGTTATTATACCCCAAAGTAAACTGTCAAAAGCCAATAGGAAAAACAAAATAGGGGGAAACACAGATACTAATATATACATATGGAAAATTTTTTTGCATAAAGTATGAACTGTTGGGCGCCTGGGTGGCTCAGTGGGTTAAGCCGCTGCCTTCAGCTCAGGTCATGATCCCAGGTCCTGGGTTCAAGCCCCGCATCGGGCTTTCTGCTCAGCAGGGAGCCTGCTTCCTCCTCTCTCTCTGTCTGCCTCTCTGCCTACTTGTGATTTCTCTCTGTCAAATAAATAAATAAAATCTTTAAAAAAAAAAAAGTATGAACTGTTGTTTTCCTATTGAAGTTACATATGTATTGACTTACTTGAGATGTAATTATGAACTATTGATTCCTCTGCTTTTTTAAAGATTTTATTTGAAAGAGAGAGTGAGAGAAAGAGAGAGAGAGAACATTTGGGGGGAGGGGTAGAAGCAGAAGCAGACTCCCCACTGAGCAGGGAGCCTGATGCAGGACTCAATCCCAGGACCCTATGATCATGACCTGAGTCAAAGGCAGACACTTAACTGACTAAGCCACCTAAGCACCCAATTCCTCTGCTCTTGAGCATTCCACTGTGAGGCAGAAAAAAATGAATGAATTCTCTGACTTTAAATTTAAAATAAGTTGGAAAGTTCCCTATAATTCAGTCTCATGATCTTCTGGTTTCAGAAAATTCTATGCTTTTGCTTCCCTCCTTCAGAATTCAAGTCAATGATAAACAATTGTTTTAGAATGATGAGAGTGGTGCCTGGGTGTCTCGGTTGGATAAGCACCCGAATCCTGATTTTGGCTCAGGTCATATCTCTGGGCTGTGAGATCAAATCCTGTATGGGGCTCCCTGGTGGGCATGGAGCCTCCTTAAGATTCTCTCCCTCTGCCCCTAACTCTCTCTTCCTCTTTAAAAAAAAAAAAAAAAAAAAAAGTTTAGTTTAGAATGATGGGATTATTAAAGAGCTCCCCCCATCCCCGACGTAAGACTATTAGCAGATTCCTCAGCAGAAATAATATAGGCAGAAGGGGATGCTACATAAGATATTCAAAGTGCTGAAAGAAAAAACAAAACAAAACAGGAATATTATAACCAGCAAAACTTTCTTTCAAAATGAAAGAGAAATACTTTTTCAAATAAACAAAAGCTGAGGGAGTTCACCCATCAGAACTGCCTTTCAAGAAATGTGAAAGGAAACCCTTCAAGTTGAAATTAAAGGCTATTAGCAAAAGAAAAGCTTATCAAAGTATGAAATCTCAGTGATAAAGGTAAAGAGAAGAACACAGAATATGATAGTACTGTAATGATAGTACACTTTAAATTCTCATATGGGAGTTAAAAGGCAAATGTAGAAATGACAAAGCTATAAAAATATCTCAATGAATACACAATACAAAAAGATGTGATTTGTGACAACAATAACAAAGTGTGAGGAGAATAAAAAGAGCTTCTTCAGAATTCAATATGCAGCAGAAGTTAAGCTGTTAACAGATTATAATACACTGTTACAGCTGTAAGATGTTTTCTATAAGCCCCATGGTAAACACAAACAAAATACCCACAGAAGATACAAAAAAAGATAATGAGTAAGGAGTCAAAGCATGTCACTACAAAAAAATAATTATCAATGAACCACAAAGTAAGATAGCAACAGAGGAAATGAGGGACAAAAAGCTGTAAGAGCAGGGCACTTGGGTGGCTGTCACTTAAGTGTCCAACTCTTGCTTTCAGCTCAGGTCATGATCTCAGGGTTCTGAGATCAAGCTGGGCATCGGGCTCTCTGCTCAATTGTGAGTCTGCTTGAAGATTCTCTCCCTCTCCCTCTCCCCAAACTTGCTCTCTCTTTTTCTCAAAAAATAAATGAGTACTTTTTTTTTTTAACAAAGGCTGTAAGACTCAGAAAATAATGAACAAAATGGCAATATTAAAGCTTTTTCTATTTGTGATCACTTTAAATGTAAATGGGTTAAACTCCCACATCAAAATACAGAGAGGCTGACAGGATAAAAACAAGATACAAATATATGCTAACTACAAAAGATTTACTTCACATTTAAGGACACACACTGGCTAAAAATGAATGGGTAAAAGAAGATATTCTAAGCAAATGGTAACCAAAAGAGAGCAAGGACAGACATATATTCATACCATATGACAAATACTTTAAGTCAACAACTGTCACGAGAAACAAAGATGTTATGATAAAAAAGGGTCAATTCACCAGGAAAATAATTATAAATATATAAGTATCCAACATCAGAGCAATATATGTAAGCCCAAATATACGAAGCAAACATTTATAGAACTAAAGGCAGGAAAGATAACAACATAAGAGATTTCATCACTCCACTTTCAATAATGGACAGAACATCCTGGCAGAAGATGAATAAGG
The DNA here is from genome assembly GCF_902655055.1 of Lutra lutra. Taxonomy (NCBI): domain Eukaryota; kingdom Metazoa; phylum Chordata; class Mammalia; order Carnivora; family Mustelidae; genus Lutra; species Lutra lutra. The sequence goes on along the minus strand of NC_062290.1, from coordinate 46,876,400 downwards.
GAACAGAGGACATGTATACTATCACCAATATACCTAACAGACATACACAAAACATTCCACCCAACAGCAGCAAAATACAAACTCTTTTCAAGTACGCATGAAATACTCTCCAGAACAGATCACATGTTAGGTTACAAAATAACCCTTAACAAATTTAAGAAAATTGCAGGGCACCTGGATGGCCTGGTCAGTTAAGTGACTGCCTTCAGCTTAAGTCATGATCCTAGAGTCCTGGGATCCAGCCCCCACATTGGGTTACCTGTTCATCAGGGAGTCTGCTTCTCCCTCTCCCTCTGTCACTATCCCTGCTTGTGCTCTCTGTGTCAAATAAATAAATAAAATCTTTTTTAAAAAGTTTAAGACTGAAATAACACCAAGTATGTTTTCTCACCAAAACTAAATGAGACTAGGAGTCAATAAAAGGAAGAAAACAAAAAAATTCACAAATGCATAGGAACTAAACAAAACACTCTTGATTAATCAAAGAGCAAAAGAAAAAATCTAAAAGGAAATTTAAAAATATTCTGAGACAAGTAACAATGAAAACACATGATACCAAAACTTATGGGATGCAGCAAAAGCAGCACTAGGAGGGAAGTGTGTAGCAGTAAGAATCTACATTAAAAAAGAAAGGAGATCACAAATTAACTTTGTATCTCAAGGAACCAGAAAAAGAATAAACCAAACCAATGGTAGCAGAAAAAAGGAAATAAACATAAAAGCAAAAATAAATGAAATTAAAAATGGGGGAAAAAATAAAATTAAGAGTTGGTATTTTAAAATGTCAGTAAAACTGACAACCCTTCCTCTAGAATAAGAAAAAGAGAAAATACAAATAAATTCAGAAATGAAAGTGAAGATATTACAACCTGTGCCCCAAAAATCAAAAGGATGTAAGAGACAACTATATACAATTATACTACAACTGAATAACCTAGAAGAAATGGATAAATTCCTAGAAACATACAACTTACCAAGAATGAATCATTAACTGAAAATCTGAGCAGACTGATAACAAAGGAGAATGAATCAGTAACCAAAAACCTCCCAACATAGAAAAGCTCAAGAGCAGATAGCTTCACAGGTGATTTCTACCAAACATTTAAAGATGAATTAACACGGGGCACCTGGGTGGCTCAGTGGGCTAAAGCCTCTGCCTTTGGCTCAGGTCATGGTCCCAAAGTCCTGGGATCGAGCCCCACATGGGGCTCTCTGCTCAGCAGAGAGCCTGCTTCCCCCTCTCTCTGCCTGGCTCTCTGCCTACTTGTGATCTTTGTCTGTCAGATACATAAATAAAATCTTTAAAAATAAAAAAAAGATGAATTAACACCAATCTTTCTTAAACTCCTGCCAAAAAACTGAAGAGGTGGGAATACTTTTAAAATCATTTCATGAGACCCTACCATTACAATCATACCAAAACCAAAGACACTACAAGAACAGAACATTACAAGCCACTATCCCTTATGAACATGGATACAAAAATCCTCAAACTACTAAGCAACAGAATTCCTTTAAAAGGATCACATACTGTGACCAAGTGGGATTTATCCCTGAGATGCAGGAATGGTTCAACATACAAAAATCAATCATGTTACAAACTACATTAGCAAGATGAAGGATAAAAATCATGATCATCTCGATATATATAGAAAAAACATTTGACAAAACCCAACACACTTTCATGATAGAAACATGTACTAAACTAGAGATGGAAGGAAATCACCTCAACACATAAAGGCTCTATATGAAAAGCCTACTGGTAACAGCATACTCAATGGTTAAAACCTGAAAACTTTTCCTGTAAGATCAGGAACAAAGCAGAAGTGCCCACTTTGGCCATTTCTATTCAACATAGTACTGGAAGTGTTGGGTCCCCCAAAATTGGGTTCCCCAATAATGGGTCTGTGATTAAAGGAGGGGCACTGATACAAAGCGAAGGTCAAGCAAAGCTTTATTTTGCTCCAAGCATCAGGAATCAGACTGATCATCTGATTTAACTAAAAATTTGATTAACTAAATTAAATTAAACTAAATTAACTAAATTAACTAAATTAACTAAATTTACTAAATTAACTAAATTAACTAAATCTGATTAACTAAAAAGTTAGTCTGGGAAATCAGACTAACTTTCCTGCTTTCCAGACTAACTTTTATAGAGCAAAGGCCATGTGGTTGGGCCTAGCCACATACAGGTGGCCAATGAGATTGTAACACACACAGGAAACTCCACAGTAATGCTAGGCAACCAACTGAATTACAATTTACCCTAGTAGACATCTGAACCAGCCTATCACCTAGTTCAGAATTGGTGCCCAAAAGGTGCCCAAAGGGCGGGGCCCATACTCCCTGGTAGCTAGGAGACAGTATGTGCCCCCCACTGATTGAATACCTCCATGTGGCCTGACCTACCCTTGTATTTGGACTTTGTTACCTGGGACTGGTTTCCCAGACTTGCTTTTAAATAAGTTCCTGGGGGGGCGGGGGTGTCAATTTAAGTTTTACAACAAAATGCCAGTTCAACCGGGGTGGGGCCGCTCTAGCTGAATAGGCCCTTACAGAGGTACTAGCCAGAGCAATTAGGGAGAGAAAAGAAAAGAGGAAGAAAGGAAGAGAAGAAGGGACAGAGGAACGGAGGGAGGAAGGAAAAAAGGAAAGAAGGAAAGAAATAAAGATCATCCAAATCAGAAAGTTCACAGATGACATGATATTACATGCAGAAAACCCTAAGGATTCCACCAAAAAAAGTTAGTTACAACTAATAAATGAGGGGGAGAAACATAATAAGAGAATTTAGAAATGTTGCAGGATTCAAAATGAACATTAAAAAAACTGATTGTGTTTTCATAAACTAATAATGAACAATCCAAGAAGGAAATTAATAAAACAACCCCATTTGCAATAGCATCAAAAACAATAAAATACTTGGGGATAAACTAGTGAAGTGAAAGACTTGTATCCTGAAAACTACAAAGGACTGCTTAAGTTAAAGACACAAATAAATAGAAAAATATTTTACATTTATAGACTGAAAAACTATTGTTAAAATGTACATAACACCTGAAGCAATCTACAGATTCAGTGCAATCAATCCCTATCAAAATCCCTGTTGGGTCAGCGGTTCCGGGAATGCAGGAGGAACAATAGAAATGACGGCTGGGGCTGCCATCTTCCAGTCCCCTCCCCACCCCCTTCCTTAACCCTAGACTCTCCCGCCAAAAGGGTGTATGCCCAGGTCACGTCTCCATAGGTAACCCGATACCTATGCAGGAAACAGGAGTATCAGGAACCCTCACCCCATACATTCCGATCACCAAATATGGATGTGAGCCCATGCCCTGCCTTGGCTGATAAAAGACTCCCGCCAACTCCCTCCCAGTGTGACTTCACCCACTCCCCTTTCTGGAGTTGAGGAACCTCACCCGAGGGTGCCCACCTCCTCCCGGTGCGACTTTCCTGGCTCCCCTTCTCCTAAGCCCTGAAACTTCGCCAGAGATGCCTTTAATAAATCTTGCCTTGCGCCCACCTTGCCTGGTGTTATGTTTACCTCGCCTGTGAAACTTTACAATCCCGATGACATTTTTTGCACAACAGAAAAAATAATCATAAAAATCGCATGAAACCACAAAGCCAAAACAATACTGAGAAATAAATAAAACTGGGTACCTCACATTTTCTAACCTCAAAACACATTACAAAGCTACCGTAATCAAAACAGTATGATCTTAGCACAGGGGAAAAGAGACCAATGGAATGGAATAGAGAGCCTAAAAATAAATCCATATATGTGTGGTCAATTAATTACAGAGGAGACAAGAAAATACAATGGAGAAAGGATGGTCTCTAGAATAAATGATGCTGGGTTAACTGAGTATTTGCAAGAAGAAGAAGGACAATGGACCCTTGTCTTACACCATACACAAAAATCAACCCAAAATGAATAAAAGACTTAAACACAAGACCTAAAGCTATAAAACTCCTAGAAGAAAACATAGGGGGAAAACTTCCTAACATTGGTCTTGGCAATGACGTCTTGGATGTGACACCAAACAACAGGTGACAAAGGCAAAAACAGACAAGTGGGACTACATCAACCTGAAGAGCTTCTGTGCAGCAAAGCAAACAATCACCAGAGTTTAAAAAAAAGAAAAAAAAAGGTAACCTATAGAATGGCAGGAAATACCTATATCTGGTAAGGGGTTAATATCCAAAATATATCAGGAACTTTTATAACTCAACAACAAATAAACAAATAACCCAAGGAAAAGTAAGTGGAAGGAGTTAAACATCTTCCAAAGCAGACATACCAATGGCCACAGGCCCAGGAAAAGATGCTCAGCGTCACTCATCACCAGGGAAATGCAAATCCAAGCCCCAATCAGCTATACCACCTCACACCTTGGGTGTTGGGATGGCATTATCCATAACAATAGAAATTCACATGTGTTGGTGAGGATGTGGGAAAACGGGAACCCTTGTGCACTTTTGGTGGAATGTAAAATGGAGTGGCCACAATGAAAAATAGCATGGAAGCTCCTCAAAAAATTAAAAATAAAACCAACATATGATCTGACAATGCCACTTCCAGGAAATTCAGAACAAAGCCTTTTAAAATATACTGACAAAAGTCCATTAACTGTACGGTTGCTTTTAGGTACCTGTTCTAAAACGATGGTCTCTCTATTGAAACACAAACAAATCTTTCTCTAATATTTTAAGAAATATAAAGAGACTGTTTAACTTGTTTAATTTGGCACTGTTAGTTTTGTTGTTGCTGCTGTTGTTTTAAGATTTTATTTATTTAAGAGACAGAGAAAATACCAGCAGAGAAAGGGACAGAAGGAGAGGGAGAAGCAGACTCCCTGCTAGAGCAGGGAGCCTGATGTGGGGCACCATCCCAGAACTCTGAGATCAATACCTGAGCCAAAGGCAGGCACCTAACCAACTGAGTCACCCAGGTGCCCCTGGCACTGTTGGTTTTGATAATGAAACACGCCCAGGGACTTTTAAATAATCTCAAAGAGGGGCACCTGGGTGGCTCAGGTGGTTGAACTTCTGCCTTCGGCTCAGATGATGATCTCAGGGTCCTGGGATCTAGCCCCACATTGGGTTCCATGCTCAGCAAAGAATCTGCTTGAGGATTCTTTCTCCCTCTCCCTCTGACCTTTCCCCTGTTCATGTTGTCTCTCTCAAATAAATAAATGAATAAATCATTAAAAATTTTTTTCAAAGAATTGCAGTATTTCAAAAGAATTGAAATCTGGATCTAGAAGAGGTATTTGCACTCCCATGTTGATTATAGCATTATTCACAATACCCAGGAGAAGGAAACAACCTAACTATTAACCGATGAAAAGATAAAGACAATGTGATCTACACATACAATGAAATATTATTCAGCCTTAAAAGAAAGGAAATCCTGTCACATGATACAGCATGGATGAATCTTGAGGACATTATATGTGAAACAAACCAATCATAGATGGACAGATACTGCATGACTCCACATTTATACCAGGTATCCAAAGAAGGCAGTCTTAGAAGAAGCAAATAAAATAATGATTGCCAGAGGGCCTGGGGATAGGAGGGAACAGGGAGCTGCTATTAAGTGGGTACACAGATTCGGTCTTACATGATGAAAATTTCTACACAACACTGTACCATATACCCAACGTTTTGCTAAGAAGGTATATTTCATATGTTTTTCATACCATAATTTTAAAAAAAAGTCAAGGGGTTGTTTTTTTAACATTCAGAAGAGTGTATGTTAAGTTCATTTGGTTAAACAACTTTATTTATTTTGGGTGGGGGAGGGGCAAAGGGGGGGCGAGAGAGAATCTCAAGCAGACTCCACACCCAGTGCGGAGTCCAACATGAGGCTAGATCTCACAACCCTGAGATCATGACCTAAGCTGAAATCAAGACTTAACAAGACACTTAACCAACTGAGCCACCCAGGTGCCCCTCTTTGAAATGTTTTTTTTTAAGGGCACGTGGGTAGCTCAGTCAGTTAAATGTCTGCCTTCAGCTCAGGTCATGATCCCATGGTCCTGGGATCGAGTCCCACCCATATTGGGATCCCCATTCAGTGGGGAACCTGCTTCTCCCTCTCCCTCTTCTTGTACAGTCCCTCTCTCTCTCTCTGTCAAATAAATTAATCTTAAAAAAAAAAAAAAAAGAAAAAGAAAAAATTTTTTAAATCCCTGTGCATGTTTCATTATCAAAACTAACAGTGCCAAAGTCACCTGGGTGCTCACTTGGTTACGATGGAAGTGAGGCCCAGACGGATCACAATGTTAGTTGGTGGAGTCCATGTCTCAGCTCACTCCTCCACTCTACTTGGCAGAGCAAAAGCAATCAGATTCCAGACTATCTATAACAGGATAAAGAGCTATCGAGTAAGACTTCTCCCTGTAATTAGACAAAACATACAGGGGAAAACAAGCTGGAGAGACATAAACCAGCATCGCCCAGGAGTCAATCATATAAAGAACAGAGTATAAAAATTTAACTCTGGATTCCGTGAAAAATATCCACGTTGGGGACACTGTATGAGGTTACACAGAAAGCATCCTGGTCCCTCAGACAGTTCTGTAATGAAAATCATGAGGAGTGCTATCTGCTTCTAAAGTATGAGGAAGAAAAAGGGCTTTGCTAGTCACCTTAGTCATCAGATGTGAGAATATATAATTAATGTTTACAACTATCCCTCTTTTTTAAAGGAATGAGATAGCTCGTACTTTACGACTATATAAAAGATACAGTAATAAATTAATATCCACGGAAATAAAGATACTAAGTGGAAACAAATAATTTAAGACGTGGTCATCTAGGCAAAAATCCAAAATAATATCCGGTTTTCTTTAACTTTTCAGACTTGGGTTTTACAACACTAGATCTGAGGCACACAGGTACATTCCTAGTTTATATTTTATTTATGTCCTTCAATGAGATAAATGCTGAACCATCTTTGCATAAGACTTTCTCCTGTGGAAAAAAAGGAAGTAAATTCTGTGCACACAAGTGTATTTGCCATTTATAAAACAGTGGGAAGAAAACAGTATCATTAAGTTGAAAAACTACACTTTTATACAACAAAGAATGAATATACTTGAATGGCACATACAAATAGAAACATAAATGCATTCTTTAATATTTTAACACTGAAAGAAACTTTAAAATTATTTATTCTACAATTAATGTACATAATAGTATATTATGCCTTTGAACATTAGTTCATTCCACTTTCCCCACTTACGTGACATAACGACTTATGGTTTCGGCTTATTATTTAAATAATACCTTGGAAAGCAGTCCATTGACGAAATGCTGAAAAGCTAATAATTTCTTTCACTGATAAGGAAACTGCAGGCATCGAGCAACATCAAAGAAATGCAAACAGTACAATATTATTCTTCCATAATTCAAATTATATTGATAGCATAACCTAATTAATAACTGGCCTCAGGTCTTGAAATTTAACAGTTGAGAGCCAAACAAGGTCAAGGGAAGAAATCTGTCTAGAATAACGAAGGCCCCTACTGGGCACTCTTCTATTTGCGATTCTCTCTAGCCTTATTCCAGTCCAGTGTGAGTGTCTGATCTACACGGACCCCCCTACTTCTACACCTAACATTTACTGAACAGCTACTGTGAACAGTCTCCTAAACATTTTATAGAAAATCAGGATTATCACGGTGTTTCAAATGGCAAAAGTGACTCTCATGAAAGCCAGATAATTTGTGCAAGCTAACAGGGCTGGCACATGCTGGAGTCAGGCCTGGACCAAAGCCACAGCCTCCAAAGCCCATGTACATGTCACTCCGCCTTGTAAAAAGCAGGGATAACATCTTCTTCTCCTCTGTATCTCTGGTTCGCAGCACACTATAAAATGACTGCAGAAAGCATAAACTATTCCTAATTTATCTGCTCTGATTCCATTCAGCAAGATGGATCTTGTAATAGTGTTAGTTATTTGATTCTATAAACAATTATTTAAAAAATACCACTTGCAAAGTAAAGGACTGAAGGATAGTAACTCTGATCAAATTTAACATAGAATTAGGAAATATATCTACTGGGTAAATGTTAGCAGGATCTCAAAATGTTACCAGGACATCCATCAGAATTTGAAGTAAGAAGTTCCAGTACATAGAAAATCGGGTCAACAACACTGAAGCTCCAAGTATGGAAAAACAGGAGAAATATCACTAGACCAGAAGCAGATAAAGTCAAGTATCAAATCACTTAAGGAGTTTTAAATCCTAGGAGAAAAGAACTGTGATCTTTCTCTACCTAAACGTGATTTCCAGGTTAGTCTCTTAGCCACCTGATTCTTCATTATCTCTCAGAGTTGGAGACAATTCATATTTTTAGAAAATGGTATAAGAAAACTTAAAAAGTAATGGTTAGCCACATAACTAACACGCAACCACCGGTGGGAAAAAGAAGTATAACCACCATTAATTTTTTCGATTGCTAACATTTTGACAATCCTATAAATGGTAAGTATAATGACTGAATTCCTGTAAGTATAAAATTTCCTTCCTGAGCAAAACAAAACAAAGTAGGTTTTACATTTCTATCACGATGAGACCTAAATCTTTGTTGGGCTGACCAGCAGAACAGAAGTTAAAAGCCAATGTCCTTTATGTATAATGTGTCTATTTTTCCTTTCAGTTAGGTGCAGTTAATTTCTACTGTTGGATCCATCACTGGCAATGTGTTTTACGTCAGAACTGGGAGACCGAGTCTGAATGCCCTCCAATAATTAAATATAGCTCAGTTAGGTGAGCACTTATGTAGTAAAAATAGAGAGTCAATGCTTTTAAATCTACTAAAATAGTAAATTGCTCAAAGATCCCAAAGCTATGAAAGTGAGGTCAATTTATTGGGATATGAAAAACTATGGACTGACCATGTAAATGGGGAGCCATCCATACTACATTTGAGAAAAAACGATTAAAGAGCCAACACAAGTTGGCTGAATATAAAGTATGACTCTAATCATCCCTCTTCTTCAATGACAAAAAAGTCCTTTGAAGATTAAGTAAGTGGTAAATATCTTATTACTGTGAATTTCATATAAGGGCCTTAGTCTCAAATAAAAGACTGACCATGAAATAGGGTCTGCACGAATAATGGTAAACAAATGACCTTATTAGAATGCTTTATTAGCCAAGAAGATTAACACCCAGGATGAAATGAAATTAATGAAAGAGGCCAGTAACATAAAAAAGGATTGATTTAAATTTCTTGCAACAATGAATAAGAAGACTGATTCCACTGCTTGGAGTAGATAGTGGACCATTAAGGAATGAAAGAAAACAGACTTAGCAAACTCCTATTGTGCATGATCTCTACATTAAGAAAATCGTTAGACTAGAAAGATAAAATGAATGTTAGAAGAAACTGATGGTAACATTCATGATAGAAGCAGACAGTGCAAACAAAGAGGGGAAAAAAAAGATTAATCCATGAATGGTGATAGAAAAAATGGTAAATGGGGAGGAAGGATCCTAACACATCACTATGCAGGAAAAAAATTCCAGATGGATTCAAAAATTAAAATCAGAGGCAAATAATCATTTAAGAAACCAGAATGGTAAGTGGCTATTTACATGCCACTACTAAGAATTAAAACAATGAAAGACTACTAAGGTGGATATAATTTAAGAAGAATATTCCAAAACTAAAAACAGCTGCTGAATTTAAATCCATGTTAGCACAACAATAAATTCAATAACAGTTAAAAGATAAAGATAAGGAAATCTCTCAAGGAGTGAAAAAGTAGAACGAGGGAAATAGGGGAAGAAGATAAGAAAATTATGAGATCGGTATAGGAATTCAGGATCCAAATAAGAGAATTTCCAGAAAGAAAAAAACACCGTCAGTAGAGGGAAAGAAATTAACAACAATATAATGAAAAACATTCCCCAGAATTCAAGGACTTGAATTTCCAAATTTTAAAAAGCCACCAATTATCCAGCCCAACACATGAAAATGGAAAGAGCCCAAAAGTCCACTGACTGAAGAACGGATAAAGAAGTACGTGTGTGTGTGTGTGTGTGTGTGTGTCTGTGTGTGTATACACACACACCACGGAATATTATTCAGCCATAAAAAAGAACTAAATCTAAAATGATGTGGATGGAGCTAGAGAGTATTATGCCATCCTTAAAGGACTTGATTGCAAAGTTAGCCTCTAAGTGGGATCCTGGAAAATGGATTTTCTAAGGGTTCCTACTACCATTCTTTACTGATACAACTGCACCTAAACTATTTGTACAAACACAGTAAACTGAACATCGTACCTACACAGTACCCAGTAAAAACCTTGAGCACAGAGTCTTGAATGTGCTTCCCTAGCAGACAACCCTTTACCCATGTTACCACAATTCCCTGCTGGAGGAATGAAGTGTAGCCAGGGCAACTCCCTAGGACAGGACACGCAGAAGCTTGCACCTATTTTCCCCAGGACCTTTACCCAAGGAAGCTTCTCCCTTACTCATTTTTACCCATTTGTGGTAATAAATCATAATCATGGTTGCAACTATATTCTGAGTCCTGCCGGACCTTCTAGCAAATCACTGAACCTGGGGGTCGTGTTAGAGACCACTGACCAGAATCATCCTATATTTTGCTTTAAAAACAAAACCAGGGGTACCTGGGGGGCGCTCAGTGGGTGAAGCCTCTGCCCTAAGTTCAGGTCCTGGACTGAGCCCCGCATCAGGCTCTCTGCTTGGCGGGAAGCCTGCTTCCCCCCCTTCTCTCTGCCTGCCTCTCTGCCTGCTTGTGATCTCTGTCTCTCTGTCAAATAAATGAAATCTTTTAAAAAATAAAATTAAATTAAAAAATTTAAAAAAAACACCAAACACAAACACAAAACAGCAATAAAAAAATGTTCCGTAGATTTTTAAAAGGACTAACTTCTAGAGTCTAATATCAACAGTAACAGTAAAATTTTCCTGTGAGTTATATACTGAACAATCAAAAATATTTGAGGGTTGAGCTGTGTTAGGCTTTAATGATACAAGAAAAGTCAGCCCCTGCTCTGAAGGAGTTTATAGTCTACTTAAGGAACTAACAATTAGAATCTCAGTCACCACTGAATCAGCCAAACTCAGCTCCAAAGATTAGAAATATAGAAAATAGTTTCTAAAGACAGAAATTAAAACATAAGAACAAGAAAAGAATTCAAGACCGTCTTTGATAATGTGTAAAAAACACTACCTAGTGTAACAATGACGGCTTTTTCTTTTTCAGAGGAAGAGAGAGATCCCAGAGCTGGGCTGCCCAATACAGTAGCCACGAGCCACATGTGGCTATTTAAATTTGAATTTAAACAATGAAAATTAAATAAAACTAAGACCCCATTTCCTCAGCCACACTACCCAAATTTCAAATGCTCAACAGTCACCTCTGGTTACCGGCTATCATATCAGACCTACTGATATACTGTGGAACACTCGTATCCTTCAACAATGATAAAATATATCTGTATAAACTACCATGGGAAAATGGGTCTAACATATAGAGGACAGAAAAACAAAAACTGCCAAGGAACTTCTTAAAAATTTATTTGAGAGGGGCGCCTGGATGGCTCAGTGGGTTAAAGCCTCTGCCTTCGGTTCAGGTTGTAATCCCAGGGTTCTGGGATCGAGCTCCACGTCGGGCTCTCTGCTCAGCGGGGAGCCTGCTTCCTCCTCTCTCTCCGCCTACTTCTCTGCCTACCTGTGATCTCTGTCAGATAAATAAATAAAATCTTTTAAAAAAATTTATTTGAGAGAAAGAGCATGCGTGCACAAGCAGGGGAAGAGTAGAGGGTGAGCGAGAAGCAGACTCTGTGCATGGAGCCCGAAGCAGGGCTCGATCTCAGGACCCTGAGATCATGACCTGAGCCGAAATCAAGAGTTGGACACGTACCAACTGAGCTATCCATGTGCCCTGCAAAGGAATATTTATAAAACACAATGCCATTGTGGGCATATGTTTGGGGGAAGAGGTGGCGTTAATATGTATGCTTATGACTACAATATATAGTACAATATATTGTCCGGATATTTTATATATTACTACTACATATTACTCTAGTAAAATAAAGATGGTACTTTACTAAAATTATTTACAACAATGCCTTAGTAAGTGATGGAATCAAACTAAATGACCAGAAGGCACAGGACTAGTAGAAAAGGCAGAAATGGACAAGGTGGTTACAGGACCCAGTAAAGGCTCGCTGGAGGAAGAAGACTACTGCTGATTTCCTGCCCAAAGACGACACTTGACGTCAGCGAACAAAGTCTGATCATGCTCCTCAGACCACCTTCTTGCTCAGCTTAGTAGTCAAGACACATCTAGCCCTTCCTCTTGCTCAAGGAAACTTGTCTATGTTTCTCTGTTTTCAAACCAATAATTCAACTACTTATGAACTAACCATGAAAAATCTGTTTTATTGCCGTGAAAAACATTCAAAGTTAATGGAGTAACTGGCTCTTTCTGGCCAAAGAATATTCCAAGTACTGTTTGTTACTGTAACTTTATGCACACCTTTGTTTCAGTATACTTTGGGTCACTGTTACTCCTCACAATCGCCCACGCTAGCCTGGGAACGCCTTGCAGGCAGCCACACTACTCCTATTCTTTGTACTATTATCTCAAAACACACACAGAGCAAATACTCAGTAAACATGAGTGAGATGAAACTCGAGACTACCTGAAGAAAGAAGAAAAGGTTAACAGAGTAAAAATTTTTTAAGACTGGCTACCTTCACGGGCACCTGGGTGGCTCAGTTGGTTAAGACTGGCTATCTTCACACACACACACACACACACACACACACACACACACACACAGCAGCTGCCGGACATAGCCTCACCTACTGAGTACCTTCCTGAAAACCCCATTTTCAGAATTATTATTCTTGGGGCACCTGGGTGGCTCAGTCATTTAGCATCTGCCTTTGGCTTAGGTCATGATCCCAGGGTCCTGGGATTACTCCCTGCTCAGCAGGGAGTCTGTTTCTCCCTCCCCCACTTCCCCTGCTTGTGGTCCCTCTCTTTATGTTCGTCAAATAAATAAATAAAATCTTAAAAAAAAAAAAAAAAAGGATCATTGTTCTTAATCATTTTAGGCTTCTATCCCACTGCAGAAACTGTAAGGCTATTTTTAGCCAAGTAAAACCAATTTAAAAAGAGTATTTCTTATTTATTTATTTGACACACACACACACACACAGAGAGAGCGAGAGAGAGAGAGATCACAGGTAGGGATAGAGGTAGGCAGAGAGGCGCGGGGCGGGGGCGGGGCGGGGGGACAGGCTCCCTGCCGAGCAGAGAGCCCAATGTGGGCCTGATCAATCCCAGGACCCTGAGATCATGACCTGAGCTGAAGGCAGAGGCTTAACCCACTGAGCTGCCCAGCTGTCCCAAAAAAGAGTATTTCGAAGTACATATTTACCCTTACATCAAATAAATGAGCATTGGGATTTTTTTAGTATCTCTATACTATTCAACACAGTAGTAAAATGTGGGTAGTCTAAACTGAGATGTGCTATAAGACTAAAATACACCAAATTTGGAATGTTTAGTAATATAGATATATATGTATATATGAAATATTTCATTAATAATTTTATGTTGATTACATATGAAAATATTTCAGATCTATTAAGTAAAATAAATTTTTTAAATTAATTTCATCTGTTTACTTTCACTTTTTAAAAAAGATTATTTTTTTTCCTTTTTTTTTTTTAAGATTTTTATTTATTTATTTGACAGAGAGAGATCACAAGTAGGCAGAGAGGCAGGCAGAGAGAGAGGGGGAAGCAGGCTCCCCGCTGAGCAGAGAGGCCGATGCAGGGCTCAATCCCAGGACCCTGAGATCATGACCTGAGCCGAAGGCAGAGGGCTCAACCCACTGAGCCACCCAGGCGCCCCAAAAGATTATTTATTTTAAAGAGAGAGCACGCTCAACCCACTGAGCCACCCAAGCACCCCCTTTTTTACTTTTTTAAGTGGCTACCAGAAAACTTAAACTTATATATGGGGTTCATGTTATATTCTATTGAACAGCACCATTCTTTATCTCCTTAATGCACCTAAATATACTAGAGTTTCTTTCTTTCTCATACACACACACACACACACACACACACACACACACACACACACACAGAGGCACATGTAGAAGACAGATAGTGGCTCTCTTTTCATGTACTTGGGGAATAAAGTATAACAATAAGCCCCAGATGGGCAAGGAACATGTCTATTTGCTAAACAGCCTAGCAGTGCTCCTTGAACAGAATCAGTATATACATAATTGTGAAATGAATAAAAGGGGCTATAAAAGTCAACCACAGTTTTAATAATACCTAACTTTCACTGAGCACTGATTATAGACCGGGTACTCTACTCTGGATTATCTCATTTAATCTACATGATGAATTTAATATGGTGGGTTCTTCTATTACTCTTATTTTAAAGGTGAGAAAACACAGAGAATTCCAACAGAATTTCCAGTATACTTTGTAAGAGTATAAGAAATGAAACAATTCAATTTAGATAATCTATACAGAAGATTTATACAACTTTGAACAATAAATATAGCCTGACTGCCTTCTACCTATCACATGGTATTATACTAGGTGCTGTGACATTAGGAAGAATCGTAGGTTAACACAATCAAAATATAAACAAGGTATAGGCTAAATCCTGTTCCAAATAAATCCCACTACAATTATCGCATATCCTACCAAAATATTAACAAGCCTGACTAATACCTAATAATCCCGTCACACAAAATTCTTGTCAGGTTTAGACAATACCTTGGAATTTGCGGTAAAAACTCATGTTCGTATGGCACATTACAACATTGCTCCTGCACAGAATCTTGTAATCCTTACAACACCCCTGATAGGTAGTTATTACTAGAGATTGGTTGGAATCTACAAGTACTTAGATTCATTATCTGATCCGGGGATGTTCCTTATCAAGCTTTAATTCATGTTCTGCACTTGTTTGATGGCTACTGTCCAGGATTTGGGGCAGGGGAGATGGAAAGGGAAGGAGTTTTAGACAGGCCACCTAGGAAATTGGTTTAGGGTTCCAGATTCCTATCATCTTCAGAAATAATGGCCTCGGGCTGAGCAAGGCATGAAGACAGTGTAATTAAAAACTTTCTAAGAGGCTTAAAGAGGCAAGTTGCAACAACTGATCATCTTTGGGGGGTGGTGGAGGGAAGGGGAAGCATTCGAATTTAAAATAAGCCTTCAGGGGCGCCTGGGTGGCTCAGTGAGTTGAGCCGCTGCCTTCGGCTCAGGTCATTATCTCAGAGTCCTGGGATCAAGCCCCGCATCGGGCTCTCTGCTCAGCGGGGAGCCTGCTTCCTCCTCTCTCTCTGCCTGCCTCTCTGCCTGCTTGTGATCTCTCTGTCAAACAAACAAACAAACAAACAAATAAATAAATAAATATCTTTAAAATAAGCCTTCATAGGGAACAACTTAACTAGTGTCAATAGGAACTAAAGCATTCTTATTGAGCTCCTTTTTGAAAACATATTTATTAGGGCTCAAATCTTGGTCCACCTTGAAAAAATAAAGCAATATACAGTACACACTAAATGGGCAACTTAATTTTTAACGGGTAAATGACATGGCAAGAATAGTTCAGGTACTTGTAAATGCTAAATGTCCGGGTATGTCTTCATTGGCTTTTGAACAGTTTTAAAGAGCAGACATGAGGATTCATTAGCTCTTAGCACATATGAACCTGCTCCAAAGGCAGCCAAGAGAGTTGCCTAGCAACAGTGCATTTTGCATCTCTCATCATCCCCAAAGATGCTACAGCAGCAACGGCTAGGTCAAGCCTCTCATTAGCAACCTGACAAAGGGTTTCTACCTCCCATTTTGCAAAATTATTTTTATTTCCAGGTGAAGCTCAAATATCTACGTATTATTCCTACTGACAACATTTTCCCTTCCCTCTCTTCCTTCTTCTGACCAACCCCTATTTTAACAGATAGGTTTTAATGAACCCATCAAAATACCTGTAACAAAAGCAGGCATTGAGAAATCCAACAGAAATTATATGCTTATGCACATCACGGTAACGGTTGCACATCTTTGGGGCAATAAAGTAAGTAAGTTTTAGAAGAAAAAAAAAGATGCTAAAATCAAATAATGGGAAGAGGAAATAGGTAGGATTTCAAAATTCACCAAAACACACCCCAATTATTTGCAAGGCTCTTGATTTCTTATTTATTTCTTCTCTCCCCACAAAAGCTAATCTCAAGCACATAGCAAAATAGCAAAAAGGCAGAAGATTCAAGAGTGGTAATTCCAGAGTGGATCGACAGTTTATAATGAATGTAATCCATAGGAAAGGAACTCTGGTTCCCAATTTAATAACTATGTTATAATGCTGCACCTCAGATCAATAGCTATTCATTCCCTTCTGATAATATTTCTTAAAATATTTACCACTCAGCATGGTTGCCATGCAGAACTAAAAAATATAATCACATCATCTTCCTTATATACACTCAGAGAGCCTTAGAAGAAAATAAACAAAATAAGCAGACTTCTCATTTCATGAATTTTAAAGTGTTTAATCCAGATTTTGACATAAACCACACACATCCTTGGTCTCTGAGCTTCCATGCGATCATGGATTTCCCTAAGGAAAAGATTGCAGAATGTGCATGACATGTTACGAAAGATAAAGTGTGATACTATTAGACCCAGATTAAGAATGGTGTAAATGAGGAACATTCAAAGGCAATCGTCATCACACCAAGTCAAAATCGGTAAATTTTTTAAGTGATCTGAAAGGAACAATGTGATTTCCAAACCCCCAAGACCCCTCCCCCTTTTTAAAATGTACAAACAGCAAAGAATGAATCCTTGGGACGATTTCCCAGAAGGGTGTCATTTACCACTAAAATATTTCATTCCAGCAGTTGAAAGACCATAAAAGGGTGAATGTCCTCCAGAGCCCCTAATAACGGTAATAGATCTTGTGTTACTATTCACAAGTGACCTCTCAGTCAGGCGATTTAATTTTTCCCCCTGCAGCATGGTTGGTTTCACACACAGTGTAATAACAGTTTTTGCACAACAAGACAATTCATCCGATTAGAAGGACTGTATTAAGTCTTTCATGAACAGCATGTGTCACTACTGCTTTAGCTGGCGTTTGATTTAAGACAACCTAATATATGCGTGCGTGATTCTTCATTTTTCCACCGTTTTAAAGGAGATTCCTGGACTTCCCTCAGCAATTTTGCAGACCATTGCCTGAATCCTCTCTGGCTTCAAAAAATAACTAAGAACTCATCAGATGCTCACTGAGCACTTGAAAACAGGTACCAACGATTTTTCAGCAGGCAACAGAAACGTGCATAGGGCTCCTGGTTTCTACGTGGGTTAAATGAAATCCCACCAATGCTTCCAAGGAGAAGAAAGAAGAAAAGGGAGAGAATGGGCATAAGGGCATAACTGATTACTGCAATGACTTTGATGCATCGCAACATTTCAGCAACTCACCGTTAATTATAAGGGCCATAGGACATTGCCAGTAAAAGCTTCAGATAAAGTGAAATGGGAGACTGCCATTGGTAAACCTCAGCAAAGCACAAAAAATGTAAAAAGTAGAAACTAAAGGAAAAGGTGTGAAATTATCCAACCACAATCCCTCCCAACAATACATGATTTGGCATCATTCAGTATCCACAGAAGCCTCAGCCTGAGGATGTCTACACATTTCTACACATTTCACTGCCTTGCTGATGCGATTAAGAAGGTTAAATGCAGAAAGGCTATAGTTGTACCCGGTGCGGCACAGGAATTCAAGAGCATCCGGCTGGGCGGCGGGGTGTCTCCAAACAGACCAGTTCCACCACTCTCCACCCACCGATAAAATCCAAAGGCAGAGAGACAAGAGGTGGGGAAATGAGAAAGGAATTTATTTCAGTGAGACGAACCTCCCGATGACAGTGAACTTGAACCTCAAAGACTGTCTCCAAAGTACTAAAAAAAGACTTCCAGGTTTGTATAGTGCAAATGTAGGACAAAGGTCAGTGGGCAATCCACACAGGTGGGCAATAAAGGTCAGGTCCATCACTGCCTTGGGGTTAAACACAGATGGGGTCTTGCTGGCTCAGGGTAGTCCCCATTGCTTGAGGGGATAACTGGGAATCCCTTCAGGGAATGCTCTGCTGTGGGGGGGAGGGGTGTCTTTTGACTCAGTTCAGAGATAAGCTGGAAAGAAGAACTTAATCAATTAGAAAGTCTTAAGTCCAAATGGAGGACGCTGAAGTCCTTTTTCACGGTGACAGCTGGAGACACTCTCCAGGGTTCCCTTCACTCACTCCCTTTAATAGATGCTGATAGGTGGGGCTTCCCCCTTCCCTTGCTGGAAGTGGGCCAGCCCCTCCGAGGAGAGGAGGCACTCCTGCGCAACATGACTAGGCGTGTCCTTCCAGCTCACCTGCCCCAGAGTGACCCTCCTATGGCTCCCAGGCAACCAGCCGAAACCTGCAAGATTAAGCTCTCTTTAGACTCCCGATACAGGTGAGATGCTTTCCTCCAGTCTGATTGTCCTACATGCTCTGTAGGAATCCTGTTTCTTTCACAAGTGTGTAGAGCCCTCTAAGCAAACCTGTAAGATGGGTAAGACAAGTCCACTGTATTCTCTTGATCATACTGCCCGCTCTCTCTCCACTGGAAACACACACATCTTCTGTTTCGACAATTTCTAGGCACACAAGCCAATCCCTACATGGCCGGTACTCTCTCCCCCACTTCAGCCCTCGCTCCAGGGCTAGCCAGCCCATCGCTCTCTTTCAGATGCTAGATTTTGGGGATATTCACACTAAACATCTGCCCACCCTGGCTGCCAGGGATACACAGATTTGGCTCGGACAGACATGGGGTTCCACTGAAGTCCGTGTCACTAGGCTTGAGGTGAGAGAGGCTGGCAACTGTAGGACTCAGCACACCAGCAACTTGACGCAAAAATCCCCCCTCTTCTCTTCACCTATCCAGTCATCTCCTAAATTCTAGACCTTTGCTCTGAGTGACGGGTTAAAAACTGCAATAGTACTCAGTCATCAAAGTTTATTCCTATTACTCTCCAAGTTCTGCTGGATGTTCTGTCTCAAAATTCATTTTGTGGGGATCCTGGGTGGTCCAGTTGTTAAGCGTCTGCCTTTGGGTCAGGTCATGATCCCAGGGTCCTGGGATCGAGCCCTGCATCAGGCTCCCTGCTCAGCGGGGAACCTGCTTCTCCCTCTCCTACTCCTGCTGCTTGTGCTCCCTCTCCGTCTGTCTCTCTGTCAAATAAATAAATAAAATCTTTAAAAAAGAGGGACGCCTGGGTGGCTCAGTTGTTTAAGCCGATGCCTTGGGTTCAGGTCATGATCCCAGGGTCCTGGGATCCAGTCCCACATCGGGCGCCTTGCCCAGCAGGGAACCTACTTCTCTCTCTGCCTCTGCCTGCCACTCTGCCTGCTTGTGCTCTCTCTATGACAAATAATAAAATCTTTTTAAAAATCTTTAAAAAAGAAAAATGCATTTTGGTATTTCAAGGTTCCCGCCAACACTTTTTTTATTTAAAGATTTTATTTATTTATTTGACAGAGAGAGAGAGATCACAAGTAGGCAGAGAGGCAGGCAAAGAGAGAGAGAGCGGGGAAAGCAGGCTCCCTGCTGAGCAGAAAGCCCAATGCGGGGCTTGATCCCAGGACCCTGAGATCACAACCCAAGCCGAAGGCAGAGGCCTAACCCACTGAGCCACCACCAATACTTCTAACATCCTGTCATATAACTTCATCTCCTGAGAGAAATTCTCATCTCCGGCCTGACTGCAAGGTTCTCCGGATCTTGCTTCCAGATACTTACCCAGTATCTATTGAAGGAACAGTTTCCCATACCCTGTCTACCTCAGTTTTGGAGAAGACTCCTTGCTGCCTTGTTCCCCACCCCGTGAACTGCCACACATTTGTATCTTTGCACCTGCCATTCATCCTGCCTGCCCTGTCCCCTGCAGCAGGGAAACCTGTGCTCCCCCGCTTCACATATGTTCTACGGACACTTACTTACTTCCACAATGGCACTCAACATCCTGCACTAAACAGTAAATTTTCATATCTCTGTCAACACACTAAGCTCTATGATTTCTGAAAACAAAGACTATACCCTTTTTCTTAGTATTACCAGAACCTGCCATATAGGAAGTTCGCTAGAAAGAGAGAGACAGAGCCAGAGACAGGGAGACAGAGAGAGAGAGAGACACAGAGAGAGAGAGAGAGAGAGGGGATATGTGACAAAATGAACATTTTGAAAATGCTTAATAAAATGAGACTAGTAAAAACAAGGTATCTACCAGTATTTCAAGCAAAATAATTCCACGGTAATTCCACTTACATAGATCAAGATGCACCATTAAAAACTGAATACAATTTGACAACTAAATACACTTAAATAGAGTAAAATGCCACCAGTGTAATTATCACTAATAACAATTCAGACTACTGGAAACAATGAAGGTAGGAAACACTGGATTAGAGAAAAACGTTAAAGAAACAAAATTCGATTACTTTCATGTACATACTGTAACAAACTAATTAGCCAAGTGTTGCCAAGTACCAGTCCCTGCTGATATGTCTTAATGAATAGATAATGTGATCATTTTAAATTGGCACATTCATTGTGCTCATGCAAATGAGCAAACCCAAACTGCCTAAAAACAATAGCTTCAAAATCAGCTTATGTTTTAACTCAGCCTGTATCTAATTACCCTGAACCTTAAATTAATAGGATTTCACTTAATAAGATTTTACTGTAATCTAACCGAACCTAAATTCTATCCCTGGACTCCACACTGTTCCCTTTATTAGTCTGGATAACACATGACAATACTGGAAAATAGGGTTTTGTTGGTTCTAGTAGGGTGGATACGTGCATTTAATATATTTATGTGTTCATTCAAAGCAGGCAACAAAGCAGTTATCTGTCCAGGAACTAATCTGACCAGGAAGTGTCCAAGGTCACTAGGAGATAAAACAAGCAAGACTGCTTCCTTTAAGGAACTCCTTTTATGAATTCTAAGTCTACTTGTAATCTATTGAAAGTTTCCACGGAAGACCAATTACATTCAAAATAACTCTAGGACATCTAAAAATGCTAATCTGCGCTTACTCACATTCAATCATCTTTAGCACTGTTTAACTCTGTGGTATGATATAACTCAGGTTACATATATTTTTACATAATCTTTTTCTCTAGGTGGGGGGGAGGGACACAAATTGTCTTAAATGCAGGTATAATCCACTATCACAAAAATGCTACTGAACAAGGAGAACAGGACACGAGGTCTCTGAAAGCCCCATAATACATTGAAAGCCTGACACACAGAAATCAACCCAAGTCACTCCTTAACTACTTGCCTGGCTCCACTGAGTTTGTAACCATGCCTACTCATTTGAAATAAACGGACTTCAGGAAGCCCAATTGCATTACACAACTGTTCTGACAACTTGCCAAAGAGTCTATTCCACTACCCATCATGGAAAGCTCAAAATTATCACTGGTACGATAGGAGTCCAGTGTGAGAAAACAAAGGGAGAGAATCAGTCTCAAGACTTCTGGTAAGGGAACTTTACCAGCTGCCCTACCTTCAGAATTCTAGAATAGACCTTTCCCATCAAATCCACCAAATCCTGACGCATTCTTTCAGTTACAGCTTTCACATAGTAGCTACAACTGTGACTGTCAGTGGCTTTTACTCCCCAACACAAAAAAATTACATCTGAAATGAGAAATGTATTACAGCTAGGGAACCTATAGTTCATATACAAAAACAACAAAACCAAAAAACTACTCCAGCACCTCCAGAAATGTATTTATTGCACTGTTTGCCCAACAATGGTACTCAAGGAGGATCATATAAATGCCATATATAAAAAGTAGTGTTTTGTATAGTGTAAAAAGCAATATATGCTTCTTCTAGTTAATTTCGAAGATATTCTTTTTGAACTTGTATTCGACCTGCAAGACTAGCTTATGAATCACCTACCTCAGGCAGTCTTCCTGTTATGATTCCTCTGCCCCTCTGGCCTCCCTCCCTCCTACAACACACTGCACCTCCCTGTGTTATCGCACTCACCACAAGGTATTCTGATCCGATACTGCTATCTTCCCTAAGCACTGTGAATTCCCCAATAAGGGTCTTTGTATCCCAAGTTCCAGTTAAAACATGCATCCCAAAGAGGTTCTCCATGACTTTTTTCTGAAGGACTGATGCCATCTTGCCGTTTCAAGATCCTGAATCAGCTCTGTATCTTAACAGTATTTTAAAGGTTTCAAACCTAATAATCAACATATAATTTTCTTCAGCACTGACAGACATTATTTTTCAAAGAGACTACAACAACCTACTTCTTTTGTTTACTAATAGACCTGACTTCGATTAGATTTCAGAATCTCCCAGTTAGGATCACTACAAACCAAGAAGTATCAAATCATTTTGACCATTAAGCAATAATCCCAACTGCAAGCATGCTTGCTGATTTGCTGATTCACTTGGACTGTCTCAATCTTCCCTTTGATGGATGCCTTCAGGAGTTAGGATGGTATATAGGTTTTCTAGTTAGGTATAAAGAGCTGGCTAAATGTGATTTGCCTATTTATAGAAGGTCCAAAGGGAGCTAGCATAATGGAGGCAAAAAAAAAAAAAAAAAAAAATCACACAAGATTGAAGACCTGGCCAGATTTCAAACATTGATGTTCTTCTCTTAGCATGTAATTCTCTCTACAACTGACTGGGCCAATCTTAAAAATGTGAAGTTAGGGAATCTTGTTTGTTCTTTCAAAAAAATGTTTTTAATAGTTTAACTCAAAGTTGTAGAGACAGTAATAACATACTGGGTAAGAGCACAGACTCTGGAACCTTTTGTGCTGGGTTCAAATCCTGGCTTTGCCAATTACTAGCTGTGTGACTTTGGGGAACTTAAGCAAACTCTGTGCCTCAGTTCCTAAACAGTAGTGGTAGCAACTTCAAAGAGCTGTTTGTGAGTTAGTTAACAGATGCAAATAAAGTGATTAAAATAGTGACTGGTATGTTGTAAGCATATGTAAATGTTAGCTATTTTTATTTGCTATTTCTTTGTTCAAGGAGAAACTATAGTTTCTAATGAGTAGACATTTAAAACTATTTAGCACTGAAGATTAAGGATAGAAGAATTTATTCCAACGCACAAGCCAGGCTATCAAAAGGTCTAGAACTGGTTTACTCAACAGAACTCAGAATTCAGTCAAGCTGGCAAACATGACCAACACTTTCCTTTTGGGCCCTCGGCACTATAACATGAAATTGATTAATTGAATATCTTTCTGCCACAAATTTATGGTAATGAATCAGAACCCATATACCAATTAAAGATAGTTAACAGAAAAAGCAAAATGAAATGTCTCGCAATCATAAGATCATTAAATTTCAATCCACGATAAATATTTATGATGTGAATTCCATATCTAAAGTGTCATATTAGATGCCAGTGTATTTTGGTGACATTTTATAATTACATCAAACTGTTTCTATACATTTCTAGTATTTCTTTTTTTTTTTTCATTTCTAGTATTTCAAGTTACTGCTTCTACACTGCTTATAAATTACACCTTTCCCATATACTGCCAATGTTATCTAATTTACTGGGTTATTTTGTAAAGAAAACCAACTGGTTTTGTACACTTATATCTGTCCACTGTAATGAACTCTCTTATCCATTCTAAAAACAACAGCTTTAAGTAAATTCTCTTGGATTTTCTAAGGAGCTCTGGCTTTTTCCTTCGTATTATGTAAGTTCTAGTTCTTTTTCTTCAGTGAACAATGGCCAGAACCTCCAGAAAAATAGCAACATGACCATCAGCCGCATTTTTCTGATTCCTAACTTCAATGGGACAGCTTCTAAATGAAAGCTGACTTGGAATCTACCTACATCAGTAACAAATAACTTTTGTCCTTTGTGAGGCTTTTTATCTTGGACTCTGTATTATCTACCGTGGATGATAACATTACCACATCTTCTATCTTATGATCTACCTAGCTTTCGTTACCATTTATTTTCAATTTTTGTCACTTGTTTCAAGGTTTGCCTCTTAAAAACATTATAGAGTATATGAGCCTTTCTTTTGATAATTTAATTCACTCACAGTAACTGTCATAACTGGTCTACTTGGAATTATTCCTACCATCTTATTTTATGTTCACATTTACCATCCTTTTAGGGTTTCTTTCTTTTTCCTTTTGTTATTTTATTTAGAAATTATAAATCACTAATTGTTACTAATAAGGGCTTATGCGCATATTTCAACTTTTTCTGACATCAAGAACTACTCATTTTCCAAACAATTCCACCCTCAGCACATTCTCAACTCTTTACACCATCACTACCTACCCCTACCATGTTTTAAAGCTTGGACCTTAGTTCCAGGTAGTTAATTTTCATACTCTATAAATAAATTATTTTAAACTAACCATAAGGTTTACTGGATATTTTGATCACCATTCAACATTTCTTCTCTGTGCTTTTTTTCCATTTTGTTGGAGCACATCTTTAAGGGGTTTCCTCCCCTCCCCCCCAAAAAAAATCAGCAAACAAGAAATGTTCTTGAATTCTTGGACACCACTGAAAAGCCTTTATTACCAGTCATAAAAGGTAGGATAATGGGGATGAATAATCTGGGTACAAAGTGATTCTCCCCAAGAATTTAGAAGGCAATAATCCCACGTATTCCACCACCCAGTGTGCTGCTAAGAAATGAAGATCACTTATTTGTGGAGCATAACAAATACCATGGAGGACATGGGGAGTTAGGAGAAGGGAGTTGGGGGAAATTGGAAGGGGAGGTGAACAATGAGAGACTACAGACTCTGAAAAACAATCTGAAGGGTTTGAAGAGGTGGGGTGGTGGGAGGTTGGGGGAACCAGGTGGTAGGTATTAGAAAGGGCACGGATTGAATGGAGCACTGGGTGTGGTACAAGAACAATGAATACTGTTATGCTGAAAATAAATTTTTTAAAATGATTAAAAAAAAAAAAAGCAAGATTTCTAAGGGCACCTGGGTGGCTCAGTGGGTTAAGGCCTCTGCCTTCCACTCGGGTCATGATCTCAAGGTCCTGGGATCAAGCTCTGCATCGGGCTCCCTGCTCAGCAGGGAGCCTGCTTCCCCCTCTCTCTCTGCCTGCCTCTCTGCCTACTGTGATCTCTGTCAAATAAATAAAATCTTAAAAAAATAAAATAAAAATAAAATTCTTAAAAAAAAAAAAAGAAAGAAAGAAAGAAAGAAATGAAGATCAATCTTAAAAAAGTTTTTCTTTTCCCCCTTCTTCTCTAAAAATCTCTCATGACTTTCTCTTTATCCTTTAAGTTCAGGGGACACATTTAGGTACTGATCTATTCTTCCATATGCTACTTGGCTTTCAAAGGGCTCCAACAACCAGTATCCTTGTGTCTTTTTTCAGCTCATGAAATAGTTTTCTGGCGTGTGTTAAATTTCTCTTTCATTTTCTCCGATCCCCCAACTGGAATTTCTACAGAAAGATATTACAACTCCCAATATTGACGCTCAGTGTCTTCACTTTTTAATTTTTTGTTGTTGTTGTTCTGCATTCTGAACTATTTACTTGCATGTTCTGTAAATCACTAATCCTGTCTCTGTTTACATACTGGGGCAATCACATTTTCCATTTCTAAAATCTCACTATTGAATTTCTTCTTTCTCACAGCAGTATTTTTGTTTACCATATAAGAACACAGAATGATAGAACAGCTTTCCAATCTCTCTCAGGACTTAGATTGTTTTTCATTATCTTCTTCTTCCTGAGTTCTCTTTCTTCTGGAAACAGATTCTTTGGTTACTAACGCTGTTATGTTTTCTCCAAGTCTGGTGAGCCTTCATTATCCACTTATATTTATAAATCAGTGCCAAGTCGGCTGTAGGGAGCTTGCATGGGTTGCTCCTGTAGATGTAAAGCAATATTTCCTTAAAGACTGTCCTCTCATCTGAAGGGCTAACTCGGAAGAGCTGAAGAATGAATGGTAAAGGATGTCAACTGGCAGCTTCACTTGGGTCTTTCTGGCCATGATACATGTAGGCAGGAGACCAATAACACCTTCTTCCTTCCCTGTCCGCTCGTTAAAAGATGACATTTTTTATTCTGGCAAAAGTGGACTTCGATGCGTTTTCCCGTGGAGAGGAATTCCCCCTACCAGTTTTGAAATTCAAAGTTGCCACAAAATCTGATCTCCGTCTTCACCAACACTAGAAGCCCATTTCAGGCAGGTAATTCTGTTAGAGAGTCTCAACCAGAAGACAAAGCTACTCTATCTGGTATTTAACAGGGAGCAGATAGACTCCACTATTCCAAATGCAGTTCAGGGCTTTACCCCACCCCCTCTCTATATTCAGGACTCAGTGACACAACAAGACAAATGTTTCTGTTTCAGTGTATTAGAACTACTGAATATCACGGTGATATAGGGTGGAACTGAAAATCACAATCAAATAATTTCCGCGACAATTTTAAGCGATTTACAATCTACAGTTTCCTCAAAAGAAACTCTGCCCAATATGAACACTCAGGGAGGGCAAGAAATTGATACAGAACTCCTTGCTGGGTATAAATTCTAGGCTTTCTGAAATAAAAGGAAAAAACAAAAACAGTGAAGGGTTCAAATGCCAGTTAAAAACATTCTACAGGTATCTATGTGGGGTTTATAAAGAAGAAATAAGCATACTACCACCAAATGGAATAGATACCTGACCTTGAATTTCAGTCTGTGTTTCTCTTTGTCTAATTGTTTCATGTTGACAGGCTCAGCCCAATTTCGCTCTAGGCATAATCGATGCTATGGCTACAAGGGAATAGTCGTACGGCACTTCTTATCTGTAAAGCTCTTTATTAAAAGTACTGTACATTCTGGCTTCGTTTTGCTGGTGTGAAGAACACAGAAAGCAGACTGACTTCAGGGGGTAGCAATTCATAGAACTCAGTGACAATAGAACAGAGTGCAAAGTGTCCAAAGACTCTTTGTGCAAGTTCTTTTATAGAATATATTTTCTCCTTTTCTCACAGCAGTAACTTACAGACCATTAAATTTCACACATTTCCTATTCATTTTCCATGTTAAAATATGGCTTATGACCCAGAGTGGAACTATCACAGAATTCTGCCCTGAAAGTCAGCTTTTTTACTATGTGATAATATATAACTTTTGAAAGACCAGCAAGTCATGGGCCATGAACCTAGCCACATAAGTGATTTCAAATGGCTCTGAAGTGTGTACACTTTTACAAATGGAAAAAATTAAGCCCTGAAAACATTACAGAGGATAAAATTAAATTATCAAAGAAGGCAATTGTTCCCATTAAGCAAGACCTTTAACTAGACTTAACAACCAAAACGTAAAAGGGAAATAAAAGACCCGAGACTTGTAAACTCCAAGTAAAAAAATTAATTAAAAAACAAAAAACAAAAAATAGCATCTCTCTTCCCACTTCCAAACAAGAGAAAAGCAAGTACCAAGGGTTTGAGAGAGGCAGTGAGTTTCACAAAACTCAATTTGTTACGTTCTTCAATGACAGTAGGTTTTAAGGAAGGAATATGTACTTCTCTAAAGTCAAAGTTCATAAACTTTCCCTTTGGGCATATTCCATCAGTCAGTCAAAAAGAAACCGATGTACATTACCTGAGTATTTAGAGTTATTCCACTGAAGTTGAGATACTAAGCTTTAAGATTTCATTTTCAACCACCCAAGCCTACCTAAAAATTACTAACCCTTGTGGTTAAAGTTCAATGCCAATACCTATGGAGTCTTGCCATAAACTCTTACTATATATAGAAAGATAG
Organism: Lutra lutra; assembly: GCF_902655055.1. Taxonomy (NCBI): domain Eukaryota; kingdom Metazoa; phylum Chordata; class Mammalia; order Carnivora; family Mustelidae; genus Lutra; species Lutra lutra. Next base: position 46,848,492 of record NC_062290.1, on the reverse strand, counting down.
GGAGAAAACATCATTTCTCAGGTTTTAAAGCCACTGACCAGGAGTCCTGATTTCCAAAAAGACTAAAATCTTTTGTCAGGTGTTCTCCCTACATATATTTAGAAGATCTACTGCTAAGCACCTAATAATTCCAATAAGGCTTCTGTATAAACATACTGCAATATGGAATAACAGCTTCCTCCCACATCTCTGTTCTCCAGGATCAGACTGAGAATCTCACTTCCAACAACTATAGGGAAGCTATAGTTAATAATATATCCACTCTAATAAATACTTATAAGTAATTAATATATACTATTATCATAGTAATTAATATATACTCATATAATCTATTACGTTAAATACATAATACAATAACTTATGTTATAATAATTAGTTAATAATATAGTTAATATAATACAGCTAAGCTAATAGATAGGGAAGGTTTTAAGAACTTTGTAACAGCCTTTTCTTCTCACAGGGCCTAGGGGTCTGAAAAACATCTTGGGGGTTTGGTTAGGGGAGTCCCAGGTAAACATATGGAGTTTATCTGAAGTTGGCTTGTTGGTTAAGAGTCATTAACTTCTCCTTAAGGAAATTGTCAGTCTGAGACATTTCCCAACTGTCCACAATCATACTGTACACAAATTGGCCAGTCATTGGCTCAGAGTTCAAAATAAGATTTCATCTGTCTTTCTAAAAAGCTGTAGGGTTGGGGCACCTGGGTGGCTCAGTTGGTTAAGTGTCTGCCTTCAGCTCAAGTCATGATCCCAAGAATCCCGGGATCAAGTTCCACATCAGGCTCCCTGCTCAGTGGAAAGTCGGCTTCTCCCTCTCCCCTTCCCCTCTTCTCATGCTCGCTCTCTCTCACCCTCTCAAAAAAATAAATAAAATCTTTAAAAACAAATAAACAAAAAAAGCTGTAGGGGTGCCTGAGTAGCTCAGTCAGTTAAGCACCTGACTCTTGATCTCAGCTGAGGTCTTGATCTTGGGATTATGCATTCAAGCCCCACACTTGGCTCCACACTGAATGTGATTACTTAGAAAAAAACATTAAAATTCTATAAAGTTCAGAAAATGTCCTCATTTAGGCATGGAGTCCACATTATCCTTTAATTAACTCATTAGAGTCTATGTTCACAATTCACTACCACTGATCTCACTCCTGATGAAACCCAATCCTGAACAATTCACAGAGGTAGGAAATAGCTCTCTGAAGAGGCGAGAATAAGGCCAACTGGACATTACTGTACATGAGCCATGAAGCCATGTGCTTCCATTGTCATTCAGGCATCTCTGAAGGCAGTCCGAATGACTTCCATCAAAATGAAGGAAAATAACATTACTCAGTATCAGAAAGGCAGGAACTATTACATAAACATAACCAAAAAGCACACCAATCTATCAACTTTTATTTCCAGAAAAAAACACTAATTTAGGAAATAGATGGCACTCTCATCTATTATAATCACAGACTAGGATATGAAAAACTCTCTCTAAACTAAATCAATGTGTTTAAAATTTTCAAGACTTCCATGGGAATTTACACAGGATGCTCATTCTTGGATCTCTCCCCAGAACACTAGAAGACATTCCCGCCAAGCATGTAAAAGGAACCTAACTTTTACTGAGCACTGCCTGACCTAGCTTGAATCTTCTGCAAATTGAATCTCATGATGTCCGGGTAAGAAAACTATTGGGATTAGTAGTAACTAATGACAGCATTCCTAGATGGTGGGAGGGATAGGGTCCCTATTTTTTTCAGGTGTCAATTTATTGCTGTGGCTTTGGTTAATTATCTGGTTATTTCAACATCATCATCTGCATCCAGTTAACTCTAAAATGATACTCACAAAGCCAAGTTCCCTTCAAACCACTTAACTCCATTTAGTCTTCCATGGTCCTAAAGCTACTAAACCACAGGGAAAATGCAAGCCCCGCAGGAACCATGTAGGGGTGAAAGATGAAAACTCACAGAGGAAGAGGATCCATCAGACTGCAAGATAAGTAACACAATCACAGCTTTTTAAAAAGCCCATTTTCTTACCAGTATGAACACTAATAGAACACTGACTCGTACTACCATTAATCAGCACTAAACATAATTAATACCTTAGAATAATAACAAGCATACCAAAACATACTTCATCTCTTTCAAACTTTTGAAATACTTTTTCTCACAAGATCTTCTAGTAGGATTCTTTCAATAAATCATGGTGATACACAAACTGAATACTTAGTAAGCATACGGCAGGCCAACGAATTCTATCATAGAGGTTTAGTGACCACCAAAACAGAGGTGGAAGACAGCCTTGAAATTCCTACTCTTAACTGCCTATTTACTTAGCTTCTGCTCATCAGTAGTCTAGGACTTCTGTTTAGTATCACCTGCCCATAAGGGGCACCTGAGTGGCTCAGTTAGTTAAGCGTCTACCTTTGGCTCAGGCCATTATGTCAGGGTCCTGGGATCGAGCCCCGCATTGGGATCTCTGCTCAGCAGGGAGCCTGCTTTTCCATCTCACTGTCCCTCTGTTCCGTCTCTCTCTCAAATCAATCAGTCAATCTTAGTATCAACTGCTCCCGAATCTGAGCCAAAAACTGCTTACACATAATACAGCTTTTTTCCATAAGGTGAGAAAGGACAAACACAAATGAAGTATTAATACATTTCATGCAGACTTGTCAACTTAAAGCAACAGAAACAACCCGCCAATAACCAAACGCATTTCAACTGAGTCTATTCCAAGTATCTACTCACAATTGGAAAATTGGCTTTTTCCAAATATTCAGTCCTTTCCTTTTGGCTACTTTACCTATAACTAAGGTCCAGTGAAAATATATGACATGTTCACCTCATAAGGAGGGAAGAAAATAACAGTATCACCTAAGGGCGCCTGTGTGGCTCAGCCGGCAAGGTGCTGGACTCTTGATTTCAACTGTGGTCATGACCTCAGGGATTGTGAGATTAAGCCCTGTGTCAGGCCCTGTGCTCAGCAGGGAGTCTGCTTGAGATTCTCACCCTCTGCCCCTTCCCCTGCTCTTCTCTCCCCCCCCTCCCATCTCAAATAAATGAAGAAATCTTAAAAGAAAAACAAAAACACTGGGGGCGCCTGGGTGGCTCAGTGGGTTAAAGCCTCTGCCTTCGGCTCGGGTCATGATCTCGGGGTCTTGGGATCGAGTCCCACATCGGGCTCTCTGCTCGGTGGGGAGCCTGCTTCCCTCTCTCTCTCTCTGCTTGTCTCTGTGCCTTCTTGTAATCTCTGTCAAATAAATAAATAAAATCTTTAAAAAAAAAAAAAACAGTATCTCCTAGTTCAAGGATACTTTTGTCCTTTTCACAAAAACTCCACTTCTAAGCTCTTATTAATGATACTGCCCTTGCTTATGCACGAATCTGAATAGCTCTTTAAGCATTTCACCCTACTATTCATCCTAACAGCACAATGACACTCTCATTTATCTCAAAACTATACAGAAATAATTAAAGGAAGTGTAATATACCAACTTCGATTTCTCCCACTGCTTCTTGAACATTTATTGAATAAATGAATAAACCTGATGGTCACTCTAGTACTTCCCAACCTTTCCTATCTCATGGCACACATGAAAATCAAGTTTCTAAGAAGAGTGGGGAGAACAGCTGAAAGACCAGGTGGCCAGAAGTGACCAGCCAAGTACCCAGAGCTTGGAAAACTACCTGGGTGCCCAAGAGCTTGGAGGGGAGATAGTCTTGGCAAACCTGAAATGCACTTACACCACTTCAGTCTTCTCAGAACACTAACTGAGAAGTTCCCCACTACATTTTTTTTGCCTATTTAGCATATTCCCACTTTTATCACCAGGAAACTATTTTTCCTTTGGTGAATCATCTCACCCTCTATTCACAGGATCCTGGTGGCACAGACAATTTCAGGGCTGACACTTCACCCACTTCCATGCTACCCACGATGGCCAGTTAAAGTGCATTAAAGTGTCCCATTCTCCTGCCATAACAGTTGATTCAGTGTGGGCATGTGACCCAACAAGGTCAATCCAAACACCTCCCCATCTCCTTTCCTTTTGGATGGAATATAAGGTTATAAGGCTTTGGGCTGCCGGCCAATTCACAGAGGAAACAAAGAAACTATACAGTGAATATACTGTCTAGGCCATGCTTGTTCTAAATTCTGGAGCTAATAAAAGCTATTTAAGACAGATGGGTCTCTGTTACTTATAACCCAAAGTATCACCCTAGAATTTCAAAGACCAATGCATTTCCTGCGTATCAACACATAATTTGATGTAATATATGTTTTACATCAGTGGCATACAAAGGTCAGGTAACTTGCTATAGCATTTCTTTAGAGAATCTCTGGGCATTATTGATGCATTAACTATTATAAAGATACTATCCTCTAAGGTGTCTACACTGAAACAAAACATTTATTAGAAGCTGATTTATTACAGAAGGTGAAGGAAGAAACAAAGTGGGAAGCCAAGTGAAATGATTCACATTATGCCCATGCCATATATGAAGGACACAGGTACTTGGAGAACATTACAGATCCATATGGAGAATCAGACCATAAGAGGTCTAGTCAGAAGGAAAACTTTTTGTGATCAGTAGTTGTTTACTTGACTGGAAGGAAAAAGCATGCAAGTTGGGGATAAAAAGAATCCAAATACATTAACTTCAGATCTTAGATGAACGTATTTCTCCCACCTCTACAACTAAATTATTTCCTAAAGGAACACAAATTTTCCATAAAGAGATGAACTTTTTCTTCACTGTGTTTGAAAAGAAGCATAAGCACATACCATACCTATTTGGTATGGAAATCCTTCCCTTCAGTCTATCCAGTGGGAAAAAAATTAGATTACTTTACCAAATATATGGTTAAAGTGGGGAGGGAGAGTCTTAATAATGTCTGCCTACTTATTACACTCCAAGTTCTGTGCAGACAGGAACAATGATTATTCACCCTCATAACCCAGCATGTTCATCCTTACTATACATAGCAAGGACCCAGTATTGTTTAATTAAAGACTGAAGATAGGATCAAACTGCCAAAAGTCAAAGAGAGATTAATGCCTATTACATAGGCATCTTTACCCTAAATTAATTAATCTGCATCCACTTCAAAAGATCAATATTAGGGGTGCCTGGGTGGCTCAGTCAGTTAAGCATCTGCCTTCAGCCCAGGTCACGATCTCAGGGTCCTGATACTACACTTGATCTTAGCCAAAAGGCCGAGAAGCGATTCTCTCACTCAGGGTCCTGAGATGGAGCCCCACATCAAACTCTGTGCTCGGCAAGGAGTCTACTTCTCCCTCTCCCTCTGCACCACTCCCCCAACTTCTGTGCTTGCTCCTTCTCGCTCTGATAAAATCTTTAATTAATAAGTAAATAAAGTAAAAGATCAATATTAGAACTAAGGGATATTCACCTTGGAATAGGCTGCAAAAGTTAACAGAGTGTTACAAACGAGCAAATCTACAAATAAACCATAGTACCAGAATAGCATCATGAGTAGCTTTCACAGTGAAATGTGCTTTCATTGAAGAAACGTTTGCATCAAGTATTCATTAACTCAGAGTACGGACAAAGAAGAACCAACTGAGGGGGCACCTGGGTGGCTCAGTGGGTTAAGCCTCTGCCTTCTGCTCAAGTCAGGATACCAGAGCCCTGGAATCAAGCCCCGCATTGGGCTCTCTGCTCAATGGAGAGCCTGCTTCTCCCTCTCCCTCTGCCTGCTGCTCTGCCTACTTGTGCTCTATCTCTCTGGCAAATAAATAAACCTTAAAAAAAAAAAAAAAAAAGAACTGAGAAGATAAAAACAGCCTCCCAACTCTCCCCAAAAATGAATCAACCCATAATTTAAGATTTTGATCAAAACCATCCACAAACCAAGAATAATCTATAATTCCAAGAGTTAAGCTTTATCCCCATTACTGTTCTATTATTTTCTTACTTTACCTGAGAAGAATCTGCTTGGGCTAATAATGTAGTGACCTTCAGAATCTGGCGAAGATTTTGTCCTTGATCTTCAACAAGGAGGTGAGCCAACAGAAGGAAAACATGCACAGGGATCACTGTGGTAATAGGGAGCAAGGACTCTACAGAAAACAGCCAGTCACTGGCAGCAGACTCTTCTCTCATTACTTCAAGGATCCTCCAGGCTGTAAATATTGATCCATACATGCTGGTTATGGGGAAAGCAAGCTTGTAGGAGAACTGAAAAACCAACAAAAAGAGGCACGATTAAATGAAGTAAGTCTATTTGTCAGAGATATATTCATTTATTTTTTATACTTCATTGTAAGAAATCAATCCTTCCAACAAAGTACAGAATTTTCAATTCCTGCCAAAAACTCCTCTGCACATATCTGAGCTAATAGGATTACACAAAAATAAAACAGATGGAACTCTAGAACACCTGATTTCAACTCTTCCTCCTATTTACCAAGTGCTCCTGGTTCCAGCAGGAGGGGAGAAAAGGATCAATATACAAGATCCAGAGGCAATAGAGTTGGGGAAAAAAAGCAAAAAAACAAAAAACAAACCTATTATCACTAAAAAAAAAGTATTCACCGGTGAGAGGGAAGATTTTTAAAAATTTATTTTTATTTATTTTTTTTAAGATTTTATTTGACAGAGAGAGAGAGACATCAAGAGAGGGGAACACAAGCAAGGGGAGAAGCAGGCTCCTGACCGAGCAGGGAGCACAACATGGGGCTCAATCCCAGGACCCTGAGATCATAACCTGAGCTGAAGGCAAATGCCTGACTGAGCCACCCAGATTTTTTTTTTTTAAGATTTTATTTATTTATTTGAGAGAGAGTGCATGCCCAGGGGGTAGAGGGTGGACAAACAGACTCTGCACTAAGTGTGGCCCCCAACACGGGGCTCAATGCCAAGCCCCTGAGACCATGACCCAAGCCAAAAAAGCTCAACCAACTGTACCACCCAGGCACCCCGTGAGAGGGAAGACAAAAAAAAAAAAAAAAAAAAATCACTGTATTCGCCCCGCTCCAGCTCTGGTAAGAGACAACCCTGGGCAGGTGGCAGACTTGGACTGAGGACAATTCATTTTTGTAACAGACAGAATGTTGACAGGAACAGCATTGGTTCAGCTGTAACCTGGGAATTAATAACTGTGAATAACTTCGGCAATATGAAACAGCCTGACAGCTCTAAATTGAAATAATACCCAGAGAAGAGGTTATGCTTAAGTCAATCTGAGAAATGACTCCTCATGGAAATAAAGTAGTGCCATCAGGGACAGAGATAGACAGAACTCTTGCCAAGGTGAGCAGTGTGCCCACATGGCTCAGGAGAAGTCAGAGACATCAAAGAAGCATTAAATATTGCCTGCTAATAAAAAGATTCAATTCATACAGAGCATGATGAAACAAATTAGAGGGGCACCTGGGTGGCTCAGTGGGTTAAAGCCTCTGCCTTCAGCTCAGGTCATGACCCAGGGTCCTAGGATCGAGCCCCACATCAGGCTCTCCGCTCTGCAGGGAGCCTGCTTTCTCCTCTCTCTCTCTGCCTGCCTCTCTGCCTACTTGTGATCTCTGTCTGTCAAATAAATAAATAAAATCTTTAAAAAAAAAAAAAAAAAGAAAGAAACAAATTAGAAATCTCTAGATTATAACTGTCCTGTTATGAGAGACTGTCCTGTTACGAGAGACTGACTTATACAGATACAGAACTGAAAAGATGGGAAGTAAAAATTAAGCCTTATAGGGGCTCCTGGGTGGCTCAGTCAGATAAGCATCTGCCTTCAGCTCTCAGGTCATGATCCCAGGGTCCTGAGATCAAGCCCAGCATTGGGCTCCCTGCTAGGTGGGGAGTCTGCTTTTCCCTCTGCCTCTGCCTACCGCACCCCCTACTTGTTCTCTCTCTCTCTCTGCCATCAAATAAATAAAATCTTTTAAAAAATTAAGCTTTATTGGGGCGCCTGGGTGGCTCAGTGGGTTAAGCCGCTGCCTTCGGCTCAGGTCATGATCTCAGGGTCCTGGGATCGAGTCCCGCATCGGGCTCTCTGCTCAGCGAGAAGCCTGCTTCCCTCTCTCTCTCTCTCTGCCTGCCTCTCCGTCTACTTGTGATCTCTCTCTGTCAAATAAATAAATAAAATCTTTAAAAAAAATAAAATAAAATAAAATAAAATAAAAAATTAAGCTTTATTAAAAAAAAATTTTTTTAAAGTAGGCCCCACACCTGGTGTAGGGCTTGAACTCATGACCTTGATATCAGTCTCATGTTCTACCAACTGAGCCAGCCAGGCAGCTCTGAAATTTTTTTAAATAATAGCTTTACTGAGATATGATTCACATACCATAAAACCCATCCTTTTAAAGTTTACAACTCATGAACTTTAGTAATTCATGGCATCATCATAGCTAATTTTCATCACCCCAAAAGGAAACCCCATACCCATCAACAGTCACTCCTCATTCCCCCAACACCACCCTCACAGCCCCTGGAAACCACTAATTAATCTACTTTGTTTCTATTCTGGCTATTTCATCTAATAGGAACCACACAAGATGTGTTTTCTGGTGACCAGCTCCTTTCACTCAGCATGCTTTCCAGATTGATCCATGCTATGATTTGTATCAACACTTCATTTCTTTTCCTTGGCCAGTAATATTCCACTGAATGGATATACCACTTTTTAATTAGTGGACATTGGGTTGTTTCCACTTTTTGGCTATTATGAATAATGCTGCTATGAAGAGTCCTATAAAAGTTTTTGTGAGGACACAGGTGTTCAATTGTCTCAAGTATAGGTTTTAGAGTAGAGAGATACCATTTGAAAGCAAATCCTACTGTAAAAACAAATGAGGAACCTATCTTTATTGACATGAAAAGAACTCTCATGAAAATACAAGATGCACACAGTGTGCCTGGAATGCTACCAATTATTTTTTTAAACAGGGTGGGGACTATATATTTGTATTTGCTTATACATGCAAAGAAAGTTTTGAGACTACAAAAGAAATTAACATCCACTACTCATCTTTCATTTGAGAGGGTGGGCAACCAGAATCAAGGCTGAGAAGAAAATTTCTCATTGATACCATTTTGTAATTTTTGAACCATTTTAATGTGTTATAATTTTTTAAATAATAAATTTTAAAAGTTAAATACTCACATTTATTACAGCCCTTTCTCTCTAAAAATACTTCCTACTACCCAAAGGTGAAATTCACTGAAGAACCAAAGATGAAATTCGTTGAAGTTCTTTAGACAAAGGACAAATAGCATTGGACTTGTGCTTTAAAACACCAGGATGTTGGCACAGCCATCCCAGCTAGAGGTTATTACACAAATCTGAGCCTCACTTTGCTCATTTGTAAAATGGAAGTAATGACTACCTTCCTGCTAAGATTACTGAGGTACATAATGACCCAATAAAGAACCTTGCACAGTCTTTAAAGTTGCAAAATACAGAGAAATATGATCTCTGTCATCTTTAGGAGATAAAAATAAAACTGGTGGATAGGAGTATAAGAGAAAGTAATTGGAAATCACCATCCACCATAAATTGAGTCAAAAGCAGCAACATTACCCAGATGGGTAAGAGTAAACATACTGAAACAGAAAGAAAATCCTGTTTTACTTGAAGTATTCTGTTGATGGTTAGGCTCTGGTTTTTGTCTGTTTGCCTAGGGTTAGAACAGCAGCAGAAAAGCAGTGTTGCATGAGACATCCCAGAACAGTCTCTCTGTCCCAGTGAGTGATGGCTGCCCTTTGCACAGTCCCAGGGCAAGGATGCAACCCAGGGCTTTCTCTAAGCACCAGCTACCAAATCCTGGCCCCACAGCCCGGAGGAGGGCCTGTGAAAGTGCTGGCAGGCTCTCTGTTTTAGAGGAGAAAGCAGGTGTTCAAAAATAAAGGAGGTTTATGTTAGGTGAATTATATCTCAGTAAGAAAATACAAGAAAAAAGGAACCATAAAAAAAAAATAACATTTAAAGGAATATAAAATGGCTGTAAAACATCTACAGATACTAGTTGAGAATCTTTATTTGAAAAAGCTTGTAATAAAATGTTTGAGTCTGTTAAGTATTAACAATAAGACAGATATCTGATAGCACTTCTTTGCCTAAAGGGGTCTGAAAAAGAAATTGTGAGTTCAGTGAACAATAGAGATTTTCATTAACTTGAAAGAGTAACACTCGTCTATGACACCCTGGATGGCTCCATTGGTTAAGTGCCTGACTCTTGATTTCAGCTCAGGTCATGGTCTCAGGGTCCTGGGATCAAGCACTGCTGAGCATGGAGCCTGCTTGGGATTCTCTCTGTCTCCGTCTCCCTCTGCCACTCCCTCTGAGGTTTCACTCTCCTCTCATGAGTGCTCTCTTACTCAAATAAATCTTTAAGATTAACACTCCTCTGTAATAGTGACCAAAATAGGCTTAACTAAACTGGAGCCACAATTTGATCAGGAGAAGGGGTATGGAAACTCAAACCTGGAGCCCCTTGAAAGGAGGACAGATTTTTGCCAGACCCTTCTAGCACTCACCAGAGCAGAGGCAGAAGACTGGACTAGACAAAGCCTCAAGAGGCTCTTTCTGCCCTATACCTCCATGAAGAATCTAGTCAAGAGTGAAGAGGTTTGGGAGGGCTGCTTATCACCCAAGGAAACCCACACCGTCCTCAGTATCCATGTGATTCAGAAGATGATGGAAGATATGCAAGGTCTAAGACTTACTAATTCCTCTTAACTTCCAACAAAAAGTTTCTAAGAAGCCAATTTATTTTAATGTACCATGACTTAATGTTAACCTGTAAATCTGCAACTGTTCTATTTACTTGCAAGTTCAGCACAAAGATGACAAATTACCAAAAGGGCAAAAAAAAAAAATCAAACTGGAGTCAGTAGGATGTAGGCTCTATAGTTAAACAGTCAAAATCTGAATCTCAACTCTATTCTTAACTAGCTGTGTCATCTGGGCAACTTAACTTCTCTAGCCTCAGGTTCTTCAGTTGTCAAAGGAGTATTCTAAGAAGTCATCAGGAAAATGCAAATCGAAACCCTAAGGAAAAGGCACTTCACACCTGCTAGAGGCAAAAACATAGGCAATGACAAGTGCTGGTGAGGATATGGACAAGTTGGAAGCTTCAGGCTTGGCTGGTAGGCTGGTGGGCATGTAAAATGGCATAGCTCCTGTGGAAAATAGTCTGGCAGTTCCTCCAACAGAGTTAGCATATGATCTAGCAATTCTGCTCCTAGCTATCTACCCAAGAAAATGAAAATATGTCCACATAAAAACTTACATAGGAAGGTTCATAACAGCACTACTACTAATAGCCAAAAAGTGAAAACAACCCAAAAGTTCACCAGCAGATGAATGGAAAAGTAAAATGTGGTGTGTATCTGTGCAGTGGAATATCGTCCAGGGATTTTTCCTACCGTGTCTGCCAGGGGTATATAGGAGAACCCAGGAAATGTCTTCCTGTGGAGGATCCAGGCCACCCCATTCACAGCCCAGGAGGTGGTTTCCTACAGACCATCTCTGGCCTGAGGCACCTGAGAAAATGTCACCATCTAGCAGGCCACAGCCACCTCCTTCCTACAAGGTCTCATCTTGATCTTGAGTAGGGAGACTTCTCCATTCCTTCCTTTGGGTAATCTCTCCAGTCCTAGAAGTAGGAGCTTCTCCTTACATTTATCAATGAATATTCCTTAGAGCCTCTTATAACTTTTAGTCATGGGAGAGCATTTACTAGTTAATAATTCTCTGTATTAAGTTTTTCTTTGTTCAAATTACCAGCAGGATCTCTCTCTCCTGCCTAGACCCAGACTCATACCCTGGTGCTTTCTTTCTCCCCACCACATTCTCTGGGGCCGGGGTGCAAAGATTTTAAGCACATTAGAATTTACAACTAGTGTCTGGTTTTTTATTTTTGGCTTAGGAAGACACAAATAGATGGTTTTAAATATCCCATTTAATAGCTTAATAGAAGAAATCTTGTTTTTCACAGACCACTAAAAAATAATAAAAGCTTCTGGGATTATGTTAATCCTTAAAAGAAGATGAGTGGTTGTTTTAATAACTTACTTTTAATTCTTAAAAACTGGAGATTAAAATGTGTTTCATTTCATGGTTATCAACACATCAGAAATGGGTAGGGAATACAGAATTGTGTTGTGCAGAACATTTACCCTTGTTTCCACTGACCAGTAGAACTGTGCTTCTTAAAAACTGCTCTAGTTCTAAATCAAACACACTAAGTCAGAGTCACCTATCTAAAAAGAAATAATAAAAAACAAAACCTGTGGTTTTATACAAAGGTCTTTCTGTAATATACGGAGATGGAAAAATGATCTTTCATATCTTTAGGAGAAGCACAAATCTCTCAGTGAATAGAAACTTACTGAATGATTATCATGTGGTAAACAATGTGTCAGGTGTTGAGAATGCGAAGTTAAATAAATAACATCCTATCTTATTTCAGTATGTAGAGTATTCAATTAACAACTGGCTAAAAGACTTTGAATGCTCTCATCTATGATCCGGTCACAAAGATCAAGCAAAAACACTTCAGTGGGGAAAAAAAAAAAATACAAAAAGTTCAACAACTGTTGCAATTTCAATTTCAACATGCTTAAGAGAATACAGGCAAAGTGTGAGAAAGGCCAAGATCCTTTCCCTCAATGAGCTCGCAGCATACTGGAAGAACATACACATAGCTCTCTACCTTAAGACACAACACGACTGAGTAATACTAAAAGAGCTGGGGATGCCAAGAAAAGGGTCATGAATTCGGACTCCAGGAGGCTGAGAACATCTGGCTGGGTCTTGAAGAATGAGTAGGTCAGGCAAAGGAAACAAAAGAGCATTACGAGCAAAAGAAAAGATTCAGGGAGAGAACTGGAGAGTTTGCATCCTGTTAAAATTTATAGGTATGTCTGATAGAGAGGCCTGGACGGGCGCGGAAGGAAAGCCAACAGCAAACTGTGGATTACAATTTTAAAAACGGGGATCATATCTCCACTCCCAGCTTCCATTTTGCAGCACATTATCACAGGAGAATGTATATGACCCTAATAGTATCCCTTCCTCGTCCCTCTTCACCAGCTGCTGAAGAGACAGTCTAACTATCAGAGTTAGTAAGATTCACACACACGTGAGTGAACAGTAAAGCGTACTGAAGTCAGGACGATTCTCAGGAAGTGTCCATCGTCTTAGTTACGTGTCTGACCCTCTCATAAAGGGGTGAGAAAACTTTTTGTGAGCTGAAAGAATAGAATTCTCAGACATGGGGACATCTTGCCCTGCCCCCAGGTCCATCCAGAACCCAATCATTGTTCTACAGGACCAAACCACAACAGGAAGTAAAACGATAATAGAAAATTCGGGCCACATTCTGTCCTATCAGGGTGGAGACAAGAAGTTCCTTCTCTTAGGCAAGTCAACTACCTACTTCAAGTTTGAAAGTTCTAGACGAGCAATTAGGAATTCCGAAGCTGTAGAATAAGGTCAGTTTGCCTATATGCTGGTTTCTGCCTGCACCCTCAAACCAGGAATTACAGTGCCTACATTTGGGCTGCGAGGACATTTAACAACACGCAATGAGACACAACCCTGCTTTTGCAGACGGAGCGACTGGCCTGCATTTACATACTATCTCTCTCCATGGCGACATGTTTTACCAGTTTCACTTCTTTAATCCTCATTCAATCCCCTTCAAATTCATAGCTGGGAAAGTAATACTACATTTTACTGAAGGCAACACTCAAATACCAAAAGAGAAAACGTCTAACCAACGTGGGCCCAGAACCCAGCCACTAACCAGACGTTGACCATACTTTTACATTCTCTTGACAGAAACAGACAGATGAAGCGGACTGAGGTTCATCAGCAGGGGCGAGCGGGGATGCAGTGTGGGAGACCTGCAGTCTTCCAATTGAAGGCAGCAGTGGAGGGTAGGACACAGGAGACAACAAGAGCCATTTTGTCAAGGAAAATGGCCTAAGGTGACACATACTAGAAAAGAAGTCTAGAAGTCTCAGGTCTTACAGATCCCAGAACCCTCAGGCACTTGAGGAGATTTCCCACCTTGGATTGTCCCAGATGTAACAACATGCTGCATAAACATGTAAATTAAATAGTATGATAAGAAAAAAGGATTCCTTGCTCAAATGTGTTGGAGAGGGGGGGCACCTGGGTGGCTCAGTGGGTTAAGCCTCTGCCTTTGTCTCAGGTCATGATCTCAGGGTCCTGGGATTGAGTCCCGCGTCAGGCTTTCTGCTCAGCAGAGAGCCTGCTTCCCCTCTTCTCACTCTGCCTGCCTCTCTGCCTGCTTGTGATCTCTGTCAAATACATAAATAAAATCTTAAAAAAAAAAAATGTGTTGGAGAAGCACAAGAAATTAGTTCCTTTTCTGCAGGATTTCTCAGGACTTTGAACTACTAATATAGTCAGAAAACTCAAAGAGGAGGGCACCTGGGTGGCTCAGTCGGTTGAGCATCTGCCATCAGCTCGGGTCATAATCTCAGGCCCCTGGGATTGAGTAACACATCAGCTCCTTGCTCAGCAGGCCTGCTTCTCTCCCTCTCCCTCTACCTAGCCATCCTCACCCCCGCTTGTGCTCCTGCTCTCTGACAAATCAAAATCTTTTAAAAAGAAAATTTTTTTAAAGAAAACGCAAAGAGGAAAAAATTATACAGCATCTCCAAAACTTATTTTGCACTCCCCTCTCACAGTCTAGAAGAATAGACCAAGAGCTATACCACTGTGTGACAGAATGGTAAAGTTCAAGGAGAGGAGTTTAAATCCAAACAGATATTCACCAGGAGGTGAGATTATCTGCACAAACCGAAGTCCCACATTACCACTTCACCTTTATTTAAGAGAAACAAGGCACCTCAGTGGCTTACTTGGTTAAGCCTCTGCCTTCAGCTCGGGTCATGATCCCAGGGTCCTGGGATCGAGTGCCACATCAGGCTCCCCACACAGGGAGTCTGCTTCTCCCCCGACCCCTCCTCCCACACATTCTCTCACTCTCAAATAAATAAATAACATTTTTTTAAAAAAATGAACATGAGAATCCAGGCTGAATTCATGCATTACCTTTTGGTTGTCATCTCTGTAGGGCTCCTGCTGTACCATTTCCAAAAGGTTCAGAGCCAGCTGCTGCCTCGAGGGACCTTCCTCATCCACGGACATACAGTCTTCCAGGGCAGAAGAAGACAGTATCTGCAGAAGCGGCATCACTAGCACCAAGGATGACCTTGGGATTTTCTGACCCTCGGCAACAGAGAGGAGCTTCAAAGCTATTCATCAAAACAACAATTTGCATTTAAAAAAATTACTACCCCAATCAAACAAAATGCTATTTTGTTCAAGAGAGATATGCAAAAAGTTTTCTCACCCCTTTACAACGGGGTCGGACACAGAACTGAGACAATGGATCTTACCCTTTTAGAAAGGAACATAAAAATTAACTATTGTCTAAAAGAAGCTGTTGGGGCCCCTGGGTGGCTCAGTGGGTTAAGCCTCTGCGTTTGGCTCAGGTCATGATCTCAGGGTCCTGGGATCGAGCCCCGCATAGGGCTCTCTGCTCAGTGGAGAGCCTGCTTCCCCCTCTCTCTCTGTCTGCCTCTCAGCCTACTTGTGGTCTCTGTCAGGTAGATAAATAAAATCTTAAAAAAAAAAAATTAAAATTAAAAAAATAAATAAATAAATAAAAGAAGCTGTTAATGTATATTCCTGATAACTTTAGGATACTCATAGAGAAAATACATACCATAGAGTATAAACCAACTCTTTTTTAAGTAAATGTGACTTTCTTTAAAATACAACTCAGCTGGGGCACCTGAGGAGCATCTGACTCTCGGTTCGGCCCAGGTCATGATTCAGGGTCCCGAGACCAGGCCCCACATCAGGCTCCATGCTCAGTGCAGAGTCACCTGAGATTCTCTCCCTCTCCCTCAGTCCTCCTCCTTCCCCTCCCCCCCACACACTTGGATGCTCTTTCCCTTCCCCTCAAATAAATAAATAAATAAATATCTTTAAAGATAAATAAAATACAATTCAACTTTTGTCCTTTAATTGCCAGGTCCTTCCACTGCCCTCAACAGAGCCAAGAGACTGGAGTTCCTGATCCGTGGATTTTAAGACCAATGTGCACGCTTCCCTTACAAACCCAGGTGAGAATTATATTGAGATGCATTGGTAAAGGGAGGCAAAACAGGGAAGACCTTCACTGTAGTTGCTAAAAAGTGAATCAGGAAAAGTCTCAGAGTCCATAACCAGTAACAAAAAAAGATCATTTATGAAAATGGGTTTGATTAACACAGACACTCAACTTATACATCAGAAATACACACAGAAAAAAAAAGAAAGAAATACACACAGAAATGTGTGATGACTTACTCACATATATAATCTCCCCTAGACCATTAACAGAATGAGATAAAGCAGAAATATATTTTTCACAATTATTAGATGAACACTAATTTACCAAAAGATGTTATTCATAGGCTTCTGAGCTAGGTTATCCATCAATCGATCTCCCCACAACACCAAAAAAAGTCTAGTCTACAAGCCTTAAATCATGTCAGTGAATTGCCAATATTTTCTTCTCATCATTTGGCAGTCAAACCTGAACATGGTATGAAGTACAAACACCTGTTATTCTAACACTGCTAATTGACCTTTCCTGCCTAAATATTAGTCTTTTTTAATTAAGTTTTAAAAATATGGAATGCTTCACGAATGTGCCAGTATCTTTGCACAGGGGGCATGCAAATCTTTTCTGTATCATTCCAATTAAAATATTAATTTTAATTCATAATTGTCCCTGAGAGATTATGAAAATCCATTATCTCTAATAAAACAGGACATGTACACATTTCTATCTTCTATACTATAAATCTTCCAGGCATTTTTATAAATTGCTATTTACAATCAAGGCTAATGTTAATAATTAAGAAGCATAACACTGTATTAATGCTGTGGATGTGTCAAGTTTGAAATCATCAATATCTTCTTGGTTATCCTATTTGAACACTCTTTCCCAATATACTAAACAGCCCATCTTCCCTACTCTTCAACGTAACATACTGGATAATAGAAACGCTCGGTCATTAGATTATAGTGCTGGTTGTACAACTCTGTAAATTCATTTTTTTTTAAAAAGCCACTTTATTGTACACTTAAAAATGGTAAACTTTGTGGTAAATAAACTATACCTCAATAAAGCTGTTAAAAAAGAAAACAAAACTACAGCTGTCAGGGCGCCTGGGTGGCTCAGTGGGTTAAGCCGCTGCCTTCAGCTCAGGTCATGATCTCGGGGTCCTGGGATCAAGTCCCGCATCGGGTTCTCTGCTCAGCAGGGAGCCTGCTTCCTCCTCTCTCTCTCTGCCTGCCTCTCTGTCTACTTGTGATCTCTCTCTGTCAAATAAATAAATAAAATCTTTAAAAAAAAATAAATAAATAAATAAATAAATAAATAAACTACAGCTGTCAGTGGATGGAACTGGAGGATATTATGCTGAGCGACATAAGTCAATCAGAGAAAGACAAGTATCATGTGATCTCACTCATATGTGGAAATTAAAAAACAAAACAGAGGATCATAAGGAAGGGAGGAAAAAATAAAACAAGATGAAACCAGAGAGGGAGAGAAAACCATAAGTGACTCTTAATCTCGGGAAACAAACTGACAGTTGCTCGAGGGGAGGAGGTGGGATGGATGGGGTGGCTGGGTAATGGACACTGGGGAAGGTATGTGATGGAATGAGCACTGTGTATTATACAAGACTGATGAATCTACTGACTTCTGCCTCTGAAACCAATAATACATTATATGTTAATAAATTTAATTTAAATTAAAAAATGGAAGAGGAAAAAAGCAACAACTATGGCTGTCAGAAGTACCAGCTCTGGCAAATTACACCTCTGGAAAGATGCCATGTGCTCCACTCGCAGAACACCACCATCAACAAAAAAAGGCAAAAGCGCTTCAGAAAGAGCCTCAGGAGGAGGGCACAAATGAGACAAGGCCAACAGACAAAAAAAGAGCGCAGGAAGCTAAGGGCCACCCAGGCGCCCCGCCCCTACCATATTCTTAAATAGAATATTTTTACCCCCCGCTTTTAGTCCCATTCCTCACTGGTAGGCAGCTGAGATATTTGGTAAATTACGGTGTATGTGTGGAGCCTTTGCATAAAACACCTTGTGGGATATGAAAAACAAAGTTCTATTTCAGAATGATTAGCCAGGAAAATTTCTAGAATGAAAACTCAAAGTATAGGGGCGCCTGGGTGGCTCAGTGGGTTAAGCTGCTGCCTTCGGCTCAGGTCATGATCCCAGGTCCTGGGTTCAAGCCCCACATCGGGCTTTCTGCTCAGCAGGGAGCCTGCTTCCTCTTCTCTCTCTGCCTGCCTCTCTGCCTACTTGTGATTTCTCTCTGTCAAATAAATAAAATCTTTAAAAAAAAAACTCAAAGTATATAAGACTTTCTAGCATAGCATAACACATAGCTCAAGGGACTCCCCCCAACACTTATGTTATACGTACATTTTACTCTTTTTTTTTTTTTTAAAAGATTTTTATTTATTTGTCAGAGAGAGAGAGGAGAGAGAGCGAGCACAGGCAGACAGAATGGCAGGCAGAGGCAGAGGGAGAAGCAGGTTCCCTGACGAGCAAGGAGCCCGATGTGGGACTCGATCCCAGGACGCTGGGATCATGACCTGAGCCGAAGGCAGCCGCTTAACCAACTGAGCCACCCAGGCGTTCCACGTACATTTTACTCTTGTGAGGGTATTTTTATTTACCTAAACTTAGGATTGGCTTCTGCTGACTTGCTGGTGTCTGTAGCAGTAAGAAAGCTATTCCAACTGTGACCGGTTCAACAGGAAAATCCTAAAAGAAAAACAAGAAAGGAGTTGAAGAAGTTCCCAGAGCCATGGCTTTTTAATAGCAGGTATCCAGGAAGAGTATATTTAACATGAAAGATCATCAACCTATTGTACAAAGCTATTTACAGTAAGCCAGCTCTACTACAGGAAGGATGGGGACTCCACAGCAATCACACATAAATTCAAAACATTATCATATCTGGTTGAAGAGCAGACGCTATCCACCAAATTAACTTAAAGAGAAAATGCCTGGGCACTGGGTGGCTCAGTCAGTTAAGCGTCTGCCTTCAACTCAGGTCATGATCCCAGGGTCCTGGGATTGAGCCCCACATCAGGCTCCCTGCTCTGCTGGGGAGTCTGCTTCCTCCCGCTACCCCTCCCCCCCACTCGTTCTCTCTTTCCTTCTCTCTCTCAAATAAATAAAATCTTGAAAAACAAATTAAAAAGAGACAATGCCTTAACACAACAAACAGACCTATACATCTTCAAAAACAGTCTTTCAAATCACTGAAAAACTACCTGAAATACTAAAAGAATACTTCATTTTTAAGAAGTATTTCTTTTTTTTTTTAAATATTTTATTTATTTATTTGACAGACAGATCACAAGTAGGCAGAGAGGCAGGCAGAGAAGGGGGAAGCAGGCTCCCCACTGAGCAGAGAACCCGATGCGGGGCTCGATCCCAGTACCCTGAGATCATGACCCGAGCTGAAGGCAGAGGCCTAACTTCCTGAGCCACCAGGTGCCCCAAGAAGTATTTCTTAAAAGAAGTATTTCTGTTTAATTACCTAATCCAGGCATGATTCATCTATATAACTTACATAAAGAACTACACTTAACAATCATAATAAATAATGCTATTTTGGGGTGCCTTGGTGGCTCAATTACGCATCCCACTCTTGGTTTAGACTCAGATTATGATCTCTAGGCGGGGAGATCGAGCCCCATTTGGGGCTCCACCTCAGTGGGGAGTCTTCTTTCCCTCTCTCTCTGCCGCTCCCCACCTCCCCAACCTGCTCAAGTGTGCCTTCTCTCTCTCTGAAATAAATAAATCTTTAAAAAATAAATTCTTTTATTTTAATAAAGGAAACAGTAACACCCAGGGAGGCAGAGATTATTCTTAAATCACAGTAATCTATTAAGCATATTTAAATGTAGCAAATCAATAATCATAGAAACTGAAAATCATTATTTTTCACCAAGTATATCAATCACATAGAAAGCAAAATGGAGGGTGCCGGGGTGGCTCAGTCGTTAAGCATCTGCCTTCAGCCCACTGGGATCAAGTCCCACATCAGGCTCCCTGCTCAGTGGAAAGTCTACTTCTTCCTCTCTCACTCCCCTGTCTGCGGTCCCCCCCACTCTCTAATAAATAAAATCTTTTAAAAAAAGAGCAAACTGGACGTGAAGATTAAGTTCTTGTATCTCTTGCGATTTACTTATTAGATGTTATTTGAGCCTTCTAAATAAAGAAAATATTAACACATTCTGTAACTAAAGAAGAAAGGTCCAGCACACTTCACTAAAATTACTTCATTCTGAAATTTTACAGATGCAACTGCAGAGCAGAAATAATCTGAATCAGAGGACGGGCAAGGAGAAAAAAAAAAAAAGTGTGGTAGAAACCACATGTTAAGAAAACACTTGGAGGGCGCCTGGATGGCTCAGTGGGTTAAGCCGCTGCCTTCGGCTCAGGTCATGATCTCAGGGTCCTGGGATCGAGTCCCGCATCGGGCTCTCTGCTCAGCGGGGAGCCTGCTTCCCTCTCTCTCTCTCTGCCTGCCTCTCTGTCTACTTGTGATCTCTCTCTGTCAAATAAATAAATAAAATCTTTAAAAAAAAAAAAAAAAGAAAACACTTGGAGAAAACTAATTTGACAAACTCAGAAGTTATAATCTTGGAGGGCTATTAACTCTGGCACAAATAGATGTATAATAAATATATATATCTACATCTCAGTTTTACCATTTAAAAAGTGAAAATAAACTGCAAACTCTTCCCAAGTGCATGTTTATGGACTTTTAAAAACCAGCAAAAGAAGAAAATTAAGGGGCACCTGGGTGGTTCAGTCATTAAACGTCTGCCTTCGGCTCAAGTCATGATCCCAGGGTCCTAGGATCGAGCCCCACATTAGGCTGCCTGCTCAGCGGGGAGGCTGCTTCAACCCTCCTACTTCCCCTGCTTGTTCCCTCTCTCACTATCTCTCTGTCAAATAAAGAAATTAAATCTTTAAAAGAAGAAGAAGAAAAAGAAGAAGATTAAATTGTTTTAATGGAATATTTTTTCATTTGTGTCTTTGGGCCTATACCCCCTCACCGCTTTGAAATATAGTTGAGAACAAAGCAATGGCTATCTATTTGAGGACAATGTATTTTTTAAAAATAAGACACTTATTGTATATACCATCACACCATTCTTTGTCGTGATCTTTTCCTCAATTTCATTTCATATTCTGCATATCCATTTAAAAAAAGAGAAGAAAAACCAGCAAAGTCATTTAAATTTCAAATTTCCTGGCTACCAAGAAGATGAGAGACAAACTAAAGTATGACTTTATACTAAGGCTACACTGGAAAGCTTTTTTCACAAAAGCTATCACCACAAAGGCCACAAAGTAGTATTTTGGGGCTCTGACATGGACTAGAAACATGCTAAGAAGATGGAACTTTTTTTAAAAGAGAGAGAGAGTTGCGGGTGGTGGGGGCAGGGCAGGACAGAGGCAGATGAGCAGGCTCCAAGTCCAACACAGAGCCTGACACAAGGCTCAATCTCAGGACCTTGATATCATGACTGAGCCAAACTTAAGAGTCAGATGCTTAACTGACTGAGCCATCCAAGGGCCCCTACGTGGATGGAACTTAAAGATGGGAAGGCCCAAGTAAAAATGGCATTCTCCAAGAAGAGGGAGACTTCAGAGTAGAAGGTGAAAGGAAATGAGCTGGAGAGCAAGGCACCAAGACGAAGGAATAGTAGGGGATTACACCAGGTAAGCTTAAATTGCTTAGAGTTCTAAGAAATTTATTGTTTGATTGATATTTAATGGAGACCAAATAACTTCATGAGGTCTCTTAACAGAAGACTGTATTAAACATCTCATATGCCACTTGAGATCCTATGTGTATTGCTACTACAACTCATGCTTTCTGACCCAGACTAGTGAAAGGTCCAGAGGACAGGACAGTTAAAGCCCCACAAGCTGATGCTTGACAAACTAACAAGGGAAGCCCATGGACAAATGCTTCCCTCCTTTATCTGGATCCTTCTGAGACATATTTCATAACACTTCTCAGAATATTCTGTGTGATCAAGCAATTGGTTGTTCCTAGCACTGGGCTACATGGAGATACTTGTATTATCTCTCTCCCATTTCCAGCATTTCAGGGTCTTGGCCCTTTCCCAATTGCTTCCTGGCATCACCCTTGCAAATAAACTCCTGCTGCATACACCTTGGCTTTTATGGAAATATGGATTCTGCTCTTGACGTTAGGGAAACTCAGGAACGACTTCTGGAGGAACCCAGGCTAATTCAGAGCCTATCTGGAGCAAGGAAGGAAAACACGAAAGAGGAGGAAATGCCTTTACACTGGGCCACAGAAGTCACAGGACTTTTAATAGCAGTGGACCTTGGATTCCACACTTTTTGTCCTCAATTCAAATGAAACCCTATCACTGGGCATCACCAATGAAGCAGGCACTAAGTACACACACACACACACACACACACACACACACACACACACACACACACACACGGTGAAGAAAGGGGAGTAGGAATGAGTCAGCTGATGGCTAGGTGTTTTAGAACTCAGGTTCCTGGCCTTCTCAAAGATGGGCTGTTTAGCTCTTGCTTCACTCTGACAGCTACCCAGTCTCCTCATCCACTGCAACTAATATAGCATAAGAATGCATCCATTTTCAGAACACCTCTGATAGAAGAACATAAAAATAACAAAGGGGATAAGAAAAGTTAATGTAACATTTGAACTGCATATCCAGCTAATAAACTCAGTGATATAGGAAAGATACAGTCTTAGCCTAGGTAATATGAATGTCTTTTTTTTTTAATTTTTTTTTAATTTGACAGTAAGAAATGGAGCAGGGGGAGGGGCAGACTCCCTGCTGAGCAGGGAGCCCCACTTGGGGCTCGATCTGGGACTCTGGGATCATGATGATCTGAGCCGAAGGCCGATGCTTAACCAACTGAGCCACCTAGGTGCCCCAGTGATAAGAATGTCTTATTCTACCTTATTTTGTTTCAGATTATTAAAGGATATAGGTGTACAAATTAGTTTTCCTAGGCTTTTTCTTTCTTTCTTTCTTTCTTTTTTTTTTTTTTTTTTTTGGTTAAAACTCAAACACTGGGCCAGAGTTGTGGGTAGGAAATTACAAAACACAAGTATTTTAACAGTTCTATTCATATTTACTTCCTTCTAAAATTGTTAAATATTGAGCAAAAAGAGGACGCTATAAATATGATTTTCACAGGCATCACTATTGTTTTAAATTAAAATACGGTGTAATTCCACAGGCCAATATTCCTAATGACACATACGCAAAAATCAACAAAGTATTAGCAAACCAAGTTCAATCACACATTGAAAGGATCACGTATCATAATCAAGTGAGATTTCCTCTAGGAATGCAAGGATGGTTCAACAACTGCAAATTAACATGATACAACACCTTCACAGAATGAAGAAAAATCATTGATCCCCTCAATAGATGCAGAAAAGGCATTTGATAAAACTCAGCAATCATTTATGTTAAGAATTGTCAACCAAGTGGGTAGGGAGTGAACATACTTCCAACATTCTAAAGAATATGTAGGAGAAACCTACACCTAAAATCATATTCATTGGTGAAAGCTGAAAGCTTTTCCTTGAGGATCAGTAATAAGATACGTATGTCCACTCTCACTACTTTTATTCAACTTGATAGAGGAAATCCTAGCCACAGCAATTAGGCAAGAAAAAGAGAAAAAACACATCCAAATTAGAAAGAAAGGGAGAAAACTGTCACTATTTGCTGATAACATATATTATATGGACTTGAAGATCTGATCTTGATAACCCTAAAACTTTAGGGTTACTATTAGGGTAACTATTAGAATAAGTGAATTCAGTAGTTGCAGGATATAAAAGTCAACATACAGAAATCTGTTTTTTCTATACACTAATAATAAACTATCAGAAAGAGAAAATTAAAAAGAAAATCCCATTTACAATTGCATCCCCAAAAAAAGAAAAGAGGAAAAAAAGGCACAGGAATAAATTTAACCAAAGAGGAGGAAGAACTATACTGTGAAAACAATAAGACACTGATGAAAGAAACTGAAGAAGACACAAAGAAATGGGAAGATATTCCATGCTCATGGGCTATAAGAATCACTGTTAAAATGTCCCTAACACCCCGAACAACCTAAAGATTCAGTGCAATCCCTATCAAAATACCAGCTGAATTTTTCACAGAACTAGAATAATCCTACAGAACCACAAAAGACCTCAAATAGCCAAGGTAATCGTGAGAAAGAAGAACAAAGCTGGAGGAAGTAGCACACTTCCAGATTCCAAATTATACTCAAAGCTACAGTGATCAAAACAGTATGATACTGGGGCACCTGGGTGGCTCAGTCGATTAAGGGTCTGCTTTCAGCTCAGGTCATGAGCCCAGAGTCCTGGGATCAAGTCCCACACCAGACTCCCTGCTCAGCGGAGAGCCTGCCTCTCCCTCTCCCTCTAGTATTCCCCTGCCTGTGTACTCTTTTTTCTCTCTTTCTCTGTCAAATAAAATAAGCAAAATCTTAAGACAAAACAAAAAACAGTATGGTACTGACACAAAATCAGACACACAGACCAAAACAGAACAGAGCTCAGAAATAAACCCACATGTATATGGACAATAAATCTTTGATGGAAAAGGCAAGAATATACCATGGGGAAAGGATAGCCCCTCAAAAAATGGTGTTGGGAAAACTGGACAGCTACTTGCAGAAGAATGAAACTGGACCACACATAAACTCAAAATGGATTAAAGCCTTATTATAAGACCTGAAACCATAAAATTCCTAGAAGAAAACATAGGCAGTAAGCAACCTGATGTTGGTCTTAGAAGGATCTTTTGAATGTCTCCTCAGACAAGGGCAACAAAAGCAAAAACAAACACATGAGACTATATCAGAATAAAAAGCTTTTGCACAGCCAAGGAAACCATTAACAAAATGAAAAAGCAACCTATGGAATGGAGAAGATGTTTGCTAATGACATATCTGATGAGGGGGTCAACATCCAAAATGGAAAAAGAACTATATTTTTACAGGTTTTCTATATCTTATCTCTAAAATGTTACATATCATAAACAGCATATATTATGTATCTAATGAGTATGATTATATATAATTTTACATTAGAATAGGCATTGATATTTTATATATCAATGTTATTGTTATAATTATTATAATTATTTACCATGCTATATACTAGAGCTAACAGATGTTATATAATAGAGCTAACAGATACATGTTACTGCATAATAAGATATAGAACATCAATATACCATTATATAATATATAACGTAGTATTACCTATAAAGTCCCAGCAGATCTAAAACCATACTGATCACAAGACTGACAAATAGGCAAATGACTTACCTGAGCTTCCTTGGCTTCCACTTCCCACTAAAATTTATATTTAGTTTCTGTTTCCTTCTACTCCTTTACTCTAATTTGGTTCCTACCACCATCCCTCCACTGACATGGCTTCCTCTAATGTAAACAAGAAACTTCTACTTATTGCACGCTAAGACTTCTTTCCATACCTTACTCGGTCCCTTCTGCTTATCATACAATCCTTCTGACCACACTTTCTCCTCATTTTGAGTACACTCCAGCCCCTGGAGTTCAATAAAAACCCATAGAATGTAATCCCATGGGTAAAACTCCCACCCCAAAGAAGAGGTCTACAAATCTGTACCTTTAGCTTAAGCTTCTATCCTAAATTTTCAGACCACATATCCAACTAGCCATGGTCCTTACACACCTCACACCAACCATATCTAAAGCCAAATTTAGGGACGCCTGGGTGGCTCAGTTGGTTGGGCAGCTGCCTTCGGCTCAGGTCATGATCCCAGCATCCTGGGATCGAGTCCCACATCGGGCTCCTTGTTTGGCGGGGAGCCTGCTTCTCCCTCTGCCTCTGCCTGCCATTCTGTCTGCCTGTGCTCACTCGCTCTCCTCTCTCTCTGACAAATAAATAAAATCTTTAAAAAATATATAAAATAAAAAATAAAGCCAAATTTATCCTCTTCCCTCCAACATCAGTTGGAGGTAACATCAGTTGCCATTTCTCAAAGTGAAGGGCACCATCCAGTTGCTCAAAAGAGACAGCTGAGACTCAGCCAAGGAACTTCTCCTTGACCATCTACTCAGCCACAAAGCCCTACTGATTTCATCTCCTCCCTCTCTCTTTTCCCACTCTCTATTCCTCCCTCTTCTACTCTTTCCTACTCTCTTCCCCCTAATTAGTCCCTTGCTATGAACTGAGTTGTGCCCCTGCCACACAAATACATATGTTGAAGTAACCATACCTAGTTACTTCTTACCTGAAGTAAGAATACCTAACTACCAAGCTGACTATATTGGGAGTATGAAAGTAATTAAAAAATTAAATGAGGTCATGTCTGGAAGTCTCTTGAGGTCACAGAAAGTGTCTTTTTATGTATGTATTCTATAGGGTCTGGCATATAATAGGTGTTCAAGACTTGGAGCACCTTAACTGGTGCTCCAAATGTAGTGATCGTTTTTATAACAGATGACAAAAGTAGTCATTAACAGTATGATCTAATGGTATTTGACCAAACACCTTTGATACCAATAAAGTTAAAAGAGCACACTCACCCTGCTACTGCAAGACCCAATTAAGAGAACTGATGTATTAAAATGTCATACTCTCAGGGCACCTGGGTGGCTCCGTAGGCTAAGCATCTGTCTTCAGCTCAGGTTATATCCCAGGGTCCTGGGATAGAGCCTCGCATCGAACCTCCCTCTCCCTCTCCCTCTGCCTCTGCCACTCAACCTGCCTGTACTTGCTTGAGCTCTCTATCACTTCCTGTCAAATAAATAAAATAAAATATTTTAAAAAGGAGTGTGGTTTTATTGGTACTCTCCTTACCTCCTTCAAAAGTTCAACACTGTGCTCTAAAAGGTGAATTAAAGATGAGCATTCCCCAGTTATCGTTAGGCTGACTTCACAGACACACAGCAGCTGCAGGGTCAGCTGGGTAAGCTGAATTTTCCAGAAAACGGGATGACGCAGTAAGCTTAAATATACTTCCTCAATAAACAGCATCACTTCTGTTGTCTGGATCAAATCTTTTACCTGTTTAAAAAAAAGTCATTATAGGATATTAAAATAATATACAAGGGGCGGGGGCGCGCCTGGATGGCTCAGTGGGTTAAAGCCTCTGCCTTCGGCTCAGGTCATGATCTCAGGGTCCTGGGATTAAGCCCCGAGTCAGGCTCTCTGCTCAGCAGGGAGTCCGCTTCCTCCTCTCTCTCTCTCTCTCTGCCTACTTGTGATCTCTGTCAAAAAAAAAAAAAAATCTTAAAATAAATAAAATAAAATAATATATAAAACAAAGGATAATTTTAAACTATCTAAGAAGTTTTGGCAATCTTTTCTAAACCTATAAAGACTTAGAGAGATGAAGCATTTACATAACTCAAAGAGAATTAAACCAGGTAAAAACTCTGCCTTATTTTTGCCACTAACCAAAATATAATTTGCTACTGTTTCTGTTACTGCTGGCTGACACAAATTCTTTTCGTTTATTTTTCTGACTTCTCTGAGTGAAGATTCTTCTTTTTTAAGACAAACAACAAAGACTGTGCCAACATGTTGAAGGAAATTAATCAGAGTTGGTTTTGAGCTCTCCAAATGAACTCTCAACGATTCCAACACAGTTACCTAGAAGAAAAGGGTTGGTGTGTTATTCTAATGTACTACTAAGCCCTTCATCTGGAAGAATTTGCTCAGACAACCTTAACTGAGAGCACCATTTCCACACTTGGCAGATGCAATGAAAGACCATATTCAAATGGTAGGGTGTCTTCTCAACAGGCTAATGCATTAGATAGGAAGGACTTGGGTGCTCTTGAAAATCCCAATTCAATTCAAACCCAGCTGTTCCGATCAAAATTCTGGAGTTGGTATTAAGGATATGGTCCTGCTCACAGACACATTGGCATTTACCAGAGATTACAAACAATGAACCATCTGCTTCAATCAGAAGCCTTGTGTCTGTTAAATTTATCAAGAGGAAAGCCTACAGTTGACCAGCTGTACCTTTCACCAATCGTTACCACCATAATAACCCAAAAGGATTACAAGTTATACAAAAAGAAAAATTAATTCCTAGCAAATAAGAGGGAAAAAAAGATATTAAAAGATCAAGGGAGAAGAGACAAAAAAATAGTAATTTATAAAAAGATAAACAGTCAAGTAGCTAAATTATTTTATTCTTTTGCAAACCTACAATGGGAAAGGCAAAAGGCCACCAAGAAAAGGGACTGACACCAAGACAAAGCCTCATGTTTATTGGACAATATATTTCCTTGAATGTATTTTTTGTGCATACTTGAAATTTTCCATAATAAAAAAAAATTTTGGACAACCTCAGCAAGCTAGCATTAAAGACTCTGTAATCTTTACCAATAGTTTTAGCAATACTTGTAATGTTCTGTCTTGATGTAGAAATAGATTATGTACAATGGATTACATGTGCAATGACAAGAGTCACAATTAAAAAGAAGGAACTATTTGGACCAAAGTCAACAGTGAAGTTTAAGGCAGGTAAATTAAAGACAAACAAACAAATACGAATATTAAATGGAAGAGCAACTGGCGTGAAAAGAAACTAGAAATTTCATGAACCATCATTTCATCATGGGTCAACACGGCAGCATGGCTATTTCTAAAATAACCTTTTTTTTAATTGATGAGAGTCTATTCATGTGCACAGTATGGGTCAGACCACAAATACAGGAGTGTATTCAGCTCTAAAAAGAGCATTTCATAGTAACACATTCTGAGCGCTAATAAACTAGAGAATTCCTGGCAACAGACAGTGAAAAGTCTGGAAACCCTAGTAAAAAAAAAAAGTGATGAAGGAAAGAGAGGAGGGAAGGATGGAAAGGAAGAAAGAGAAAGGAAAGAAATAAACAACACAAAATGGGATGTAGGTGGGTTTTTTAAAAAGCCTATTTTGTTTCGTTCTATAAGGAACAGAAATTAATGGGTAAAAGGAAAATGCAGGTCAATTAGAAGTACTAAACAAAAAGGCTGCCTTGCAAAACAGCACACTTCTTATCCCTAAAAATTTAGTCATGGGATGGTTATCTCAGAGAGTTTAAGAAATACCTGTAATCAGTGGGAAAATGGATTACATTCCTACTAAAATCCCTCCTGACACTCAAGATTCTTCATACTCTAATAAAGCCAATTTGTTAAGTGATTAAACGTATTTATGTTGCTAGTTCCATTAGTTCCCAATGATGTACCCAACTCCTTTTTTTTTCTTCACCTAGCTCAATTATATTAATAAGCCACAGATTCCCCCAAATATCTCGCAGAGCTCACTTGTGGAAATTACTTAGGCTCACAGATCCAGGTTCACGGGGATGAAGGCAAACATCTAGCAGAGAGCACAGACCTGGGCAATGTAAGCACGAGCTGGGAAAAGTGTACCCCAGTCCAAGCTGTTCTGCTATACAGTGCTTTACTGCCCACACAAAACAAAAGCTTTGGAAAAGCCACAGGAGAATTCATTTTAATTAACTTTTCTCTGCCTTGATTACAGGGAAGCCCATTTATGAGTCACAAAGGAAAGATTCAGTCTAGTCACTCTTCGCTAACACAAACTTAAAACAGGTCATCTGTGACCTCAAGTGATCACTCTGAAAAATCCTCACATATTCCCTCCATCAGCTAAGCAGCATGGCACTCAGATTCTAGGCAAACGGGAAAACTCGACGATGAGAGGGACAGCCTGATAACTTAATCCTTACACTGACATCATAACCCAGTGGTAAGTGGCATTTTTTTTTTAATCTGCAGTTATAGAGACATTAGCTCATATTTATTTCTCCCTCGAACTTCCCCGGCATTTTCTCCATGCCTGTTCAACATCTTTGATCCATCTACTTCGAATTATGAGAATTTACATACTTGTCTTAACTCCCTTCGTAGGCTGTGGCCTTCTCACAAGCAGGAGACAGCAGGGTCACCGAGTACGTTGTCAGGAGATATGTGGAACCTGGACTCTAGCCAGTGCTCAGCTGGTCATGCCCTGCATTTCCAGGGCTGTATCTGCCCAGAGGCACACCTTTTTCTAATTTGTACAGTTTTGTTTTCTTTCTTGTAACTCTTGTGTCTAGCACAAGGAGGAACTCAACTCAAAATTCTTTACCCTGAGGGGCGCCTGGGTGGCTCAGTGGGTTGAGCCGCTGCCTTCGGCTCGGGTCATGATCCCAGGTCCTGGGTTCGAACCCCGCATCGGGCTTTCTGCTCAGCAGGGAGCCTGCTTCCTCCTCTCTCTCTGCCTGCCTCTCTGCTTACTTGTGATTTCTCTCTGTCAAATAAATAAATAAAATCTTTAAAAAAAAAAAAAATTCTTTACCCTGAGAAGTCTTCCCTGAACAACAGAAACCTTTTATTTCTTACTAATCCTAAAATAGATTATATTGATTTACAGGTCTATGAACTTAGTTATAACAGGATATGTGTAAATGTTAAATCTATATTTGGTTCCTTCCTCATCTCCAAAAGCCTGCAAGCATTTCTAGAACCAGGCTTGTATCCAAGTTTGCAAATCATGGGTTCTACTCTATGCATGATGGGAACAACCAACACTGATTGACGCTGCTGTTGCATCAGTGGAGGAGGACAATGGGCCTTACCTGCAAACACGGAACCATGTCACAACACAGCTGAAGTATCTGTTGTTCCAAGACTGATGGTTGCTCTGGGTCACCAGGAACCCGGGGTTGAAGTAAGACTTTTAGCAGCATTAGGCGCAGTTTAGCGTATTCTTGTAACTGGGATGGTTCGCAATAGAGATACCATAGAAATGGTGCCATTATTTGGATACATGAAACTTCTGACCTGCAAATCATTTCATGCATAAGCCAGTCACCAAGTTCAACAGGGTACCAAGCAGTAATTGTCAAACATCAACTTATAGTTCATGACATGCTAGGATACCACAGAATGTAACTTGATTTTGTGATTCTTCAATTCCACCATGACTTACCGGGATCCATGCCTCCCAGGTCTTTGCACCCTGGGGGAAATGACAACACCAGGAGTCCAGAAGCCTGATGCCCAGGACTACAAGAATGTTTACTCGCATACTAAAATAGCATCTGCATCTGCAGGACCAGGCTTTGGTGGATATCAAAATGACCCTAGAACCTTTTCGGAATTGCAGAAGTCAGGATGCACGCTCCAGGGATAGGATATGAGCACGCATTTTTAGAAAAACTCCACAGGGGCAGTTCTATGGAAAGCAAAACTATACAGACATCCCAAGAAGACTACATGAACCGTTAACATTTACTTGTCAAATGGTCAACACATGGGGTGTCCAAGCTATTGCACCTCATGCCTTTCAATCCATGTCCTCACCACAACCCTATGAAATAAAACCATCCCATTGCGCAGATGCAGAAATGAAAGAGGAGAAAGGTAATTTGCCAAGTCCTTCCTCTTAAGCTCTTCCCACTCAAAGGAAGAAGGCTTTACATATCTTTCATATCTATTTAGATTTCAACATAACTCAATAACTCATCCGAAGTCACTAAAATTTAGCTAGAATTACCCTTAAGGTATATACATTTGATCAGGTCATTAACCAGCTTAAAAGAGCGTGCCCCCTTAAGATAAAGTATTTAGCCCAACTCACAAACCCTCCATAATCGAGCCTCTGCTTGTCTTTTCAGCCTCATTGGTCACTCCCCTCTGCTCTCCACTGAGCTACACTAAATGTCTTTCAGATGTTCTGTCAGGTTCTCTGAATGTTCTTCCCACTTGCTGTTCCCTCTACTTAGAACATTCTCCTCTTTTTTTCCTTTCCTGTTCCTGCCTCTGCTAATTCCTCTCACCTTCCAGTTCTTGCCTTTAAAATGACTCTCTTGGGGCGCCTGGGTAGCTCAGTGGGTTAAAGCCTCTGCCTTCAGCTCAGGTCATGATCCCAGGGTCCTGGGATCGAGCCCCACATGGGGAGGGGGGGGTGTCACTGCTCCGCAGGGAGCCTGCTTCCTCCTCTCTCTCTCTGCCTGCTTCTGCCTACTTGTGGTCTCTGTCGAATAAATGAATAAAATCTTTAAAAAAATAAAATAAAATGACTCCCTGAGGGCCTTCCCTTAACCTAATGAAAGGCAGAGCCCCATTATGGGTTTCCACAGGACAATGAATATATTGTCATTATTTACTAAATACCTCTCTCTATCTTGGGCCATACTATAAGCCAAATGACCGCATGGATTTCTGTTTACTGCTGGATCACCGATAATGACATAGTAGGCCTCCAAAGAGATATTCAATTACTAAATTAATCGATTCAGTTATACTACATCATAGAGTAGTATTACAATTAGCATGCAGATATCATAATTTTATTTTACTGTTTCATATTTATTATACATAAGGAATTATTAAATAAGCTATAAACGTAACAGGCATTATCTTTTTTTTTTTTAAGATTTTATTTATTTATTCATGAGAGACACAGAGAGAGAGAGAAGGAAGCAGACTTCCCAAGGAGCAGGGAGCCTGATGTGGGACTTCATTGTAGGACCCTGGGATCATGATCTGAGCTGAAGGCAGACGCTTAACCGACTAAGCCACCCAGGTGCCTGGCATTATCTATCCTTAAGAGGCATACAGTCTAGGGGCACCTGGGTGGCTCAGTCAGTTAAGTGTCTTGGTGTGGGCTCAGGTCATGATCTCAGGGTCATGGGATCAAGCCCGAGCACAGAGCCTACTTGAGATTTTCTGTCTCCCTCAAACAAAAAAAAAGAGGTGCACAATCTAACAATGGCAATCAGCTCTGTTCCTGGACTAGAGGACATAAAGTGAAAACTTCTAAAAGAAAGGTAGAGAGTACAATACTTCAATACTTCATGGAGGAAATGCTATTTAAATTATGCTTGACACATAATTTTATAAAACTATACATTAAACAGCAATGTGATTTCAAAACACCATTAACATATTTTCAAGTTACCAAACTGGTAAGATTTACTTATTCCTTTATTCTCTTGGCAAAATTTACTGAGTACCTACAGTATCCCATACACCCTTCTATATGCTAGAAACAAAGCAAGAGACAGAAAAAATACTCAATCTGATGGAGCTCACAAGCTGGAGGGATTTTTTCCTCAGGAGACAAATATTTACACAATCTATAAAAAAACTTCTGAGGATTTCTGAGTTCATAATTCTTCCTGAAACACGCCTTTTATCAAACATCCATTTTAGGAAGCTAAAAAAATCTTCATAGATCAAGCAAGCAGACGATGTATGTGTAGGTTAGAATACAAAGACGTTTCCAGAGAGAGATTTAAGAAACATTGTTTCTGCATCTCTAATAACACCTTCCCCCAAAGAATAAACACTCTCCAGGTGTCAAGAACATCCACAAACAGCTTATCAGTTTTCTCCTACTTTGAGATGCTAAAGGCAAACTGCAGGATTCACGTAAAGAAACGTATTTCCAAGAGGCTATTATTGTTTGACATCACGGACATAATGCTGAGCTTTGTCGGGACAATATAAGGTTTAAAAATCTCCTTGGCTTGGCGCCTGGGTGGCTCAGTCAGTTAAGCATCTGCCCTCAGTTCACAGCAGGATCCCGGGGGTCCTAGGATCAACCGTTTCAGGCTCCCCGCTCCGTGGGGAGCCTGCTTCTCCCTCTCCCTCTGCCTGCCACTCTCCCTGCTTGTGCTCTATCTCCCTATGAAATGAATAAATAAAATCTTTAAAATAAATAAATGACTAGGGGTTGCTTGGGTGGCTCAGTGGGTTAAGCTTCTGCCTTCGGCTCAGGTCATGATCTCAGGGTCCTGGGATGGAGCCCCACATCGGGCTCTCTGCTCATCGGGGAGCCTGCTTCTCCCCCACCCCTCTCTCTGCCAGCCTCTCTGCTTACTTGTGATCTCTTTCAAATAAATAAAATCTTTTTAAAAATAAATCAATAAATAAATGACCAAGTAAAAAATTTTTTAAAAATTAAAATCTCTTTGGCTTAATCTGTCCTGATTTTAGATTTTGTATTTCCTAGGTGGTATCTGATGACTGTCATTTCAGTGGGGTATGAAATTGACAGGTCTGAAGGAGAAAAGAAATATAATAAAACAGACAATTTGAAATCCCAAAGTGATTAAGAATGTTTACAAACGTAATTAACTGTGTGCGCATCTATCTACACCCAAGTGTCTCTTTATGTTCACAGAGGGAGAAGTGGTAGGGAAAAACTTGGAATGAAAGTCAAGAAACTGGGCGCCTGGGTGGCTCAGTGGGTTAAGCCACTGCCTTCGGCTCAGGTCATGATCTCAGGGTCCTGGGATCGGATCGAGTCCTGCATCGGGCTCTCTGCTCAGCAGGGAGCCTGCTTCCCTCTCTCTCTGCCTCTCTGCCTACTTGTGATCTCTCTGTCAAATAAATAAATAAAATCTTTAAAAAAAAAAAAGAAAAAAAAAGAAAAAGAAAAAAGAAAGTCAAGAAACTGAGGCTTTGGGCCCATCTCAACCACTAATTAATCCTGTGACCCTGAGAAAGTCATTTGATGTTGCTCTCCTTCATTCCTTCATCTGAGAAATTATACATGAGACCAGATAAACTTGGAAGCACCAGGCCTAGAGACAATGACATCATTGACCATTTATGCAATTCTCAGGTCTATGACAATTTATGCAATTCTCAGGTCTTAACATCACAGGCCTTCTATAAATGAGTGCAGAATTTAATTAGAAAATAATGCCCATAAAAATCTAGCATGAAGATACACTGTCATGTCAGGACATCTACATATTAAAAATGAACCCAGAGGGACGCCTGGGTGGCTCAGTTGGTTAAGCAGCTGCCTTCGGCTCAGGTCATGATCCCGGCGTCCTGGGATCGAGTCCCGCATCGGGCTCCTTGCTCGGCAGGGAGCCTGCTTCTCCCTCTGCCTCTGCTTGCCATTCTGTCTGCCTGTGCTCGCTCTCTCTCCCTCTCTCTCTGACAAAAAAAAAAAAAAAAAAAAAATGAACCCAGCTAATCAACAATTCCTAACACAGGAAGAGCCAGAATACAAGCTCTCTTCACAACATTTTGCCTTCTTCCCCTAGTTGTGAATCACTGTTTATATTCTCAGCAAATTAAATCACCAACCTTCCTTCATTACCTTCCAAACAACTGAAATTACTAAGTTCCTAAGCTAACTTGCTCTAAAATTAAATCTCAGGAAACTAATGGTTGGTCTGCTGAAAAATGCAACCAGAAATATCTATTTCATTCTGCAAAGAGTAACCCCATAGTGTAAAAGTGGACACGAGGCAACTGAAATTATTCTTAGCAAATAAATTTAATTTAGAACTTCTGATGAGGTGCCTGGGTGGCTCAGTGGGTTAAAGCCTCTGCCTTCAGCTCAGGTCATGATACCAGAGTCCTGGGATCGAGCCCCTCGTTGGGCTCTCTGCTCAGCGGGGAGCCTACTTCCCCCTCTCTCTCTGCCTGCCTGCCTCTCTGCCTACTTATGATCTCTGTCAAAAAAAAAAAAAAAAAAAAAAAGAAAGAAAGAAAAAGAACTTCCAAAAGGCTCTTGATAGCATAATCTAACACGAGAGAACTTGAATGAAAAGAGTCAACAGAAGCTTATCAGTGAAAAAAACCAAAGTCAATTAATAATCTTTTTTTAATGTATGAATATCTGGACATATTTCATTATAATAACTACATCCAAATCCCAACAGAATACTCCTTTGAAATGAAGATAACCAAAAGGTAATTAATTACACGATGGCTAACTCAAGAGGTGCAAAAGAAAGATATTCTTGAGGATTACCCTAAAAACAAGCTTGGGGCACCTGGGTGGCTCAGTGGGTTAAAGCCTCTGCCTACAGCTCAGGTCATGATCCCAGAGTCCTGGGATCGAGACCCACATTGGGGTCTCTGAACCGCAGGGAGCCTGCTTCCTCCCCTCTCTCTCTCTCCCTGCCTGCCTCTCTGCCTACTTGTGATCTCTGTCTGTCAAATAAATAAATAAAATCTTAAAAAAAAAAAAAACAAGCTTAATAATAAATTTGGCACAACAGCAGCAGCATATTTTATAAAAAATCCTAATCTATTTAACAAGAGCAAGAAATCCTCTTTAAAAAAAATGTATGAGTTTGGGGGGTGTGCCTGGGTGGTTCAGTTGTGAAGCGTCTGCCTTCAGCTCAGGTCATGATCTCAGGGTCCTGAGATCGAGCCCCGTATCAGGCTCCCTGATCATCGGGAAGCTGCTTCTCCCTCTCCCACTCCCCCTGTTGTGTTCCCTCTCTCCCTGGGTCTCCCTCTGTCAAATAAAATTTAAAAAAAAAAATAAAAATTAAAAATGTGTTTGTTATTTTTACTTTCTGATAAAGATGAACAAAAACTTATTTAGGAAACGTTAATATCTTACCAATGAAAATGCAATCTAGGTGAGGGAATAGAGGTTAGTGATGTTTCTGTTGAGCTATCATCCAAATGTCACACTGATTTTTCTCATTGGCAGATGATCCAAGGTACCCTATGTCCCTTAAAACTTCCTGTGGCAGTACACCGTGCCTAGAAATCCCATCTAACACTGAAATTATGGACTCAGAAATGGTTTTCTAAGAAACTGTATGGAGGGGCACCTGGGTGGCTCAGTGGGTTAAGCCTCTGCCTTTGGCCCCAGTCATGATCCCAGGGTCCTGGGATCGAGCCCCACATCGGGCTCACTGCTTGGCAGGAAGCCTATTTCTCCTTCTCCCACTCCTCCTGCTTGTGTTCCCTCTCTCACTGTGTCTGTCAAATAAATAAATAAAATCTTTAAAAAAAAAAAAAAAGAAACTGTATGGATAGGACATGGTAAAACCTTCAAGGGCAAGAAAATATGAATGAATGGAGCTAGTGTGGTGAATGTAACTCGGGCGTTGGATTACCTGGGACAATGGTGTCCTATCATGACCTTGCATGATGGTACTAAGTATGCAGTAATATTATATATTATAAAGCCCTCTACAACGCACCTCATGTATATAAATTCAATATTTATAGAGCAACTAGAAATGGGCCAGGCTTCATTAATACAAAGACTAATGAGGCACAGTCCCTGACCTCAGAAAGTTTTCCCAGAGAAGAATTATAAGTACAATAATGAAGTACAATAATGTTACAAATCACAGCTGAAGTTACGATAAGACCACATAAAACAGATGCCTCATTCAGCTTGGTAAGCAAGGACTTCGAAGCAGAGAGATTTAAAAGAGAGAAATGAGTCAGGAAAGAGTAAAATTCAAGAGTAAAACAGGTACTGATAATTGGGGTAAAATTCAAGAATAAGGTAGGTACTGATAAGCAAAGACACAGAGGAAAGGGAACAGCATGGCTCTCTGTGTGGAATCGAAAGCAAGTCCAAGTACCGCTGAATACACCATCCATAAACCAGTAAGTCCAGAGAAAACTGGGGAAATAGGTTGAAACCGTGTAAGAAAGAGAACCTAGCATAACAAACTCGATTTTACCGTCTAGTCCAGGGATTTTCTAACTATTTCGGAAGCCACACTATTGTTTGCCAGTAGAAAGCTGCCATGCCATAAGATATCAACATGCAGGTTCTATAGAAAGAGCTAACAAGGTAAAGGGCAGTCCCCATCCTCAGCCCACATTATGCAAGTGCAGTTTGAAAACCACAATTGTGTTAACTTAAGCAAGGGAGTGATACAATAAGATTTATTCTCATCTTTTTTTTTTTTTTAATATTTATTTATCTGAGGGGTGCCTGGTGGCTCAGTCGTTAAGCATCTGCCTTTGACTCAGGTCATGATCCCAGGGTCCTTCCTAAGATTGAGCCCCATATCAGGATCTCTGCTCAGCAGGAGGTCTGCTTCTCCCTCTCCCACTCCCTCTGCTTGTGTTCCCTCTCTCGCTGTGTCTATGTCAAATGAATAAATAAAATCTCTCTCTGAGAGAGTGCACGTGCACAAAGAGGTACAGGTAGTGGGAGAAGCAGACTCCCCACTGAGCAGGGAGCCCGATGCAGAGCTCATTCCTAGGACCCTGAGATCATGACCTGAGCCGAAGGCAGATGCTCAATGGATTGACCCACCCAGACGTCCCAAGATCTACCCTCTTGATATAACACCCTGATGGATTTTGAGAGAATCGCTCTGAGCAGGACAGGACTGGAGGCACAGATGCCAGTTAGGAACAGGTGGCAAAAGCCACAGAAAGAGATAAAGATATGAGCCAGTATCATGGCAGTACGAATGGAAGAAGGGGGGGGTGGTTAGTTTTGAGGACCATCAGAACACGCTGGTGAAGCTGAACTAAGCCTATGTATGGAGGTATTACTTGATTCCAACGTGAAGGTTTCCAGTGGAGAGATCACTCACTAATCAATTTCCGGGGGAAGAAGCTATCTTTCCTATGTATTGTGTAGCAGCTTACCAAATATTTCCAGTCAACTTTCCTAAGTAACCAATGGTTAAGGTTTTGTGTGTGTTTTTTTAAGATTTTATTTATTTATTTGAGAGAGAGAGGGCATGATCGGGGAGGAGCGGGAGAGGGAGAAGCAGACTCCCAGCTAAGCAGGGAAGCCTTAACTTAATAATAGCTTTTCTCATATTCAATATTTCAACCATCAATTAGATCTGGTAGGGCTTTTGAGGGTTTTGTTTGTTTGTTTTTGGTGGGTTTTGTTGTGTTTTTTAATAGTAAAAGGCAAAAAAAAACAAACTATCTCCTATTCTAAAACACTTTTCTTCAAGAGAAAACATAGTCAAAGCAGCTTAAAAAAAAAAAAAAGCTCTAAAATAAGCATATGCCATTCCATATCCCTCATTTATTTTATTCTTCATTACCTTTCAGGGCATTGCTGGAAAAAAGCCGTCAGCTGCTGCAAAAGTACCGGCCAGCAATCAGGTCTGTGTTCAAGCATCGTGATCAAAGGCTGAGGATGATTTCTGAAAAGCACAAAAAGTTACATAGGAAGCTGTGATTTCCGGACTACAAATTCTCAATATCCAAATACAGCAACAAGAGCCAATGCCATCTAGAAACCTTTTTCCAGGATGCAAAACTACCATTTGTTGCAGAGTTGGGTGATTAGAACTAACATTCTTTTCCTCTACCTGTTTTGCAGAAAAAAGAATCAACTTTGAGTCTCAGGGATCCAAATTAGAACACAAAGTACTGCCACACAGTAACCCTTGGACTTTGGTCAAGCTCTTGAATCCAGGAGCTCGGTCCTATTCATCTCCTTGGTTTCTCCATTCCTGGAAGGCTTGGGCCACCTCCTCCTCCTCTCTTTCCACGTCTGGAAGGTTCTATTTCTTTTAACATTGCCTCAACTTATAAGCACTCTCTCCCTCCCGGTTCCTACTTACCCTGTTCTCAGTGTGTGGCTCCATTCCCCCAGCATATTTAAGGAAAAAGAAAACATTTCTCCCATCTCAAAATAAACTCTCCAAACTGAAAATTCTTAAAATTTCTATTGAACAAGAATGAGAATTTTTATTTGGGCTACATCCATTAAGATATCTAAAGAGGGGGTGCCTGGGTGACTCAGTTGGTTATGATCCCAGGATCCTGGGATTATTAGTCATTTTTAGTCATTAGTCATTTTTAAAAACTCTTCCAGCAATTCTAACGTGTTGCCAGGGCTGAGAACCACTACAAAGAAAAAAAAAACCCAGAAGAGGGAGGTGAAGAGTCAGGAAGTTTTCGGATGTCTGGCTCTCTTAAACAGAAAAGCACTGGCAGGTCCTTCACATGGAAACTCTCGCGAGAGGCACGGCTCTGACGAGACTCCACAGTTCCCGCGTATTATACCACCACCTCCTCCCATGCTCCTCAACCTTACCTGACCTACCAGCCACTAACGTCACTTCCTGCCACCCTCCTGTTTGTCACAGCACAGGCTATTTCTGACTGATCGGATGACTGCCATTGCTAAGGGATCACTCCAACGATTTCTGCCAACACTCAAAAATCGTATCAAAATCCTATTTCCAAATTCCAAACTCTTTGGCACTGAAACCTACCTAGAATTGCTTCTACTCTAGTTGCCACAGATGTTAACAAACAAATGTTACAGATCCTGACAGTCTCCCAGGAATGTCACATCAGTCAGACTTCAAAGGTTGAGACTTCCGTAGGTCATGTTCCAGGAAACACGAATAAAAAGAAAAGAACAGCACCGGCTATCATTTTCAGTATGGGTTTGGCTCCTGCCAAGCACTACACTGAAACGAGGAACATCACATAGGACCATCCGTTAATCCTCCACTTAATGGCGGCATTTATGACTAGTTAAGAAGAAAACCCAACAAGTTATCACATCATTATGTACTATCACACACTGTGTGATCATAAAGCACTGACATGCTTTCCAATACTCTTCCCTTGTAAGTCATTCCTTCCTCCAACTCGATCCTCACCACCCCCCTCCCTGCAAAAAACACCTCAAGTATCTACTGTTTTGGTGGGTTGTTTTGTTTTGTTTTCTATCTACAGTTTAAAACTTTTGTCCAAATTAAATTGGGTCAACAGAAATAAGAGGTAGTAATTTTTTTTTCAAGATTTTATTTATTTGTCAGAGAGAGAGAGGGAGAGAGAGAAAAAGCAGGGAGAGTGGCAATCAGAGGGAGAAGCAGGCTCCCCACTGAGCAAGAAGCCCGATAAAGAACTTGATCCCAGGACCCTGGGATCATAACCTGAGCTAAAGGCAGACGCATAACCACCTGAGCCACCCAGGTGTCCCAGAGGGAGTAATCTTTTTTTTTTTAAGGTTTCATTTATTTATTTATTTGAGAGAGAGAGAAAGAGCCATGAGAGAGGAGAAGGTCAAAGGGAAAAGCAGACTCCCCATGGAGCTGGGAACCCCAAGTGGGACTCAATCCGGGGACTCCAGGATCATGACCTGAGCCAAAGGCAGTCGCTTAACCAACTGTGCCACCCAGGCACCCCTGCGGGAGTAATTTTAAAGTAGGATCAGAAATGCTGCACATACATGCAATATAATTTCACTTCTACTTCACTGGGATTATGGGAACCACTCTAGCTTTGTTGCATGAAGCTGAAGGCCTGCTTTGCTAGACACTGGATTCAACAAACTCAATTTAGTATCTCAGACTTAAACATTAAAGACAAGACAAAGTAGAATATAGGAGAATGGGATTATCCAGATGAAATACTGATTTAGACTAACTTTTCCAAAGAACTGATTACATCAGATCTAAGTATAAATACTGCAGAGAATAATACAAAATATTGATTCCAAGAAGCACTCTTGAGGCAGAAGGAAGTCCAAAATAAGAACACTGAATTTCACTAGCGATTAACATTGGATAATATTATACTATTTCAACTGAATACAACTAACCTAAAATCAATTATAATTGCCAAGATTTTGTTTTACTACTTTGAGCATAATGAAGCAAAGAGCTAAATTCTCCCTTGTGGATCATCAAATTGGTATGCGAATACAAATATAGAAAGCTGAACAGAATGAATGCATTTTCTAATTCAATATACTTTGTGGTACAACTGCCATGCATGAAGTTTTCTCAATCTTTGCACTCCCGCTATTTGGGGTCAGAGAACTCTTTTGGGGGTTGTCCAGTGCACTGAAGGATATTTAGCGGCATTCTTGCCCTCTACCCACAAGATGTTAATAACATTCAATATAGTTATGACAGTCGAAAATGTCTCCAGACATTACCAAATGTCCCTGGGGGGCAAAACTGCTCCCTGGTTAAGAACCACTGCATTACTGTAAAATGACAAGCACTTAGGAGAGGCACAAAACTGATTAAACCATGGTACCATCCCAGAGCTATTAAAAAAAAAAAAAAGACTTGATTCCACCTTCACCCTTCCTTGCAATGAACCAAAGCAATCGATCATACTCAAAATTGTAAGTTTCTTATGGAAATATAGTCCTCAAATATTAACATTAGGTGCACAAGGCTATCACAATACAGCAGAAACTCCAGAATTTTAAAGGGAAAACTCATGGAAAATTATTCCTTTGCAAAACACAGAATCATGTTCCAAAATAAACAGTATTCAATAATATACCTACTAATTTGGGTATGATAGAAAATAGTTATTTTCCTATTTAAAATATTATCATTGGAACATTTAAGATGTCATAAGGGTAAGTGTAATTCATTCTTGATGCATGTGGGGATTATTAAATTTATGGATTATTCAAGATTTCTCTTTTCCTTCTCCCTCTCATTCACTGCTCATTAGCCACTCCACTTCATTCAAGTATATCCAACTGAGAAAGGTCAAGGTAAATGGAAGGGTCCACAGTTTAAATAAGTCACCTCTGCTCTTCATTAGAAGCACTGCTGATCAAAAAAAGAACGTGTACAAAAGAACACCAAGCAAAATTTCACTTCAATTAAGTGAAATTTTAAGGTTAAGCAGTTATAACTGCTACTCAAGTTATTTAAAAAGTTGACTATAATACTTTATTCAAAATGATAGATGGGTTGACCATACAATCAACCTGATCACTTGTAAAATTAATAATGGCAGACAATGAGCTATGCAAGTTGTGAGTAACAAACATAATAGTGGGACACAGTCATCATTATTATTTATATAAGCAGTGCCTACCTAGCATCACTGGAATCACTTACTGTTAGGCTGCCACAATCCTATCTCAGGAAAAACTGCAAGTAGAGAGGTAGCGGTAAAATAGTGAAGGGAAAGCAAGGAATTGAAAGGGTCAAGAATTCCAGATTTACACTGAGGTTCTGCAACAAACCATGTGATCTCAGGCAAGAGAATTAACCTCTCTTGGGCAAAGTTTCTTCATCTGTAAAATGAAGACATCAGACTAAGAACCTTCCAGTGCTAAAGAT
This sequence comes from Lutra lutra, assembly GCF_902655055.1. Classification (NCBI taxonomy): domain Eukaryota; kingdom Metazoa; phylum Chordata; class Mammalia; order Carnivora; family Mustelidae; genus Lutra; species Lutra lutra. The sequence continues at coordinate 46,805,512 of NC_062290.1, read as the reverse complement.
ATACAACCCAAGGGACCCATTAAAGCCCTTACCTTCATACTGCTCCAGACTAGAGGTAGGGCCAAACCCTGGAAAGGCAGAAAGCAATACAGAAGGCTCTCAACTGTTAATAATTCTAGGCCAAGTTTAGGTGGCTCTAAGGCCAATGTTTAATAAAATCTAAACCTCACAAAGGAGTCTACTTTTATTTTTAATTTTTTAAGATGTTATTTATTTGCTTGAGAGAGAGAGAGCACACACACAGAGGGATAGGAGAAGCAGACTCCCCACTGAGCAGGGAGCCCGATGAGGGACTCGATCCCAGGACCCTGGGATCATGACCTGAATGGAAGGCAGATGCTTAACCAACTGAGCCACACAGGTGCGCCAGGAATTTCCTATTTCTAATCTCAAAGAGATAAAGCATACCATATTTATTTCAGAGAGAAGTACGGAGCCCAGAAGGAGCACACATTTTTAAGTTGGAATTTCCCAACTCATGAGACTTCCAATAGATTCTGCTTTCCTCTTAAAAGAGAAGACCACTGTTTCTAAAGGTTAAAATCAATACAAACCAGGCTATCTGGTCACCCTTCATTGGCCTCGAGTGCCTCTGCTCTCTCCCTCACCGTGTGGTTTTTGTTTCTGCCATGGAGGAACCGATTTGTCCTCCATTCTTTGGCACCTTCCCATTTCACGATTTATAAATGTCTTAACTGCCACTGTAAGTGACGCATTTCCCTTGTACCGCGCACACGGAACACTCCATCAACATGGTACCGTCCTGATTCTCCGGCAGGTAGGTTTGTTTCTTAAACTAGAGGAGAAGCTGTCTGAAAGCTGGATCTGTCTTATTCTTGTTAGGTTTCCCTCTTGGTGCCGAGGCACAGCTACAATAAATGTAACACACACACACACACACACACACACACACACACACACAGGCTCTCCCCAAAGCACCTTTTCAAATTCTTTCCCTGGATCGTGAAAAACCAACGCCTCACAGTGCCTCTAGTACACAGTTTCAAAGTCCACATTGTTCAGGGATAAAACGTACAGAGGAAGCACGCAGAGTTGGTACCTAATACTCGAGTCCTCCCCACCCTTTAATAATATTGTCAACAACATAGCACGGTACACGCATCCTAACAGAACTGAGTGGGGGCAGGAAGGAATGATAAATGCGCGGTTCCACTAGACTAGCACCGAGGCAATGACAGAATAAGATATGTAACTAGATTCACCTTTCCAAGTATAAATACATCAATCTTAATAGAAAAGAGGGAGTTAAAAAAAAAAAAAAGTCGTCTTGCGGTAGGCAAATCAAAAAGCAAAAGTTATTTGTAACCTTTAGGTCACCTCAACCTTTCTGCTCCGTCGCTGAATACAGGAACGGGAGGATTTGATTTACATCATAAATTCAGCGATAGACACAGATTGCCTTTTCTGTGTGAGGAAACAATGCCTACAGTCACCATGCATTTTCATGTATGCAGCTGTGACCCGGGCCCTTTCAGAAGCATAGCATAGCACTTACTACATCAAATATGCATTTTAAAAGCATTTCTCTACCTGCTCTGAATTTTGATTTGAAAGTGCTGGTTAGAAGCCAAAAAGGGATTAAAAAAAAAAAAAGTCCCACAGATTTTAAGATTAAAAAAAAAAAAAAGCCTAACAAAAATTTAAGATTCCACAATGAATGTGGAATAAAAAAGAAAAATTACACAATAATTGGGAATATCCTGTCGCATTTTTAAGACACATGTATTTTTCCTTTCTACATAAGCTACCAAGAAAAGAAAACTTCTGGAGCAAAAAGTATTTTAATGTGGACATGTGGATGAATTTTGACAAATCTATTTTCTTTGGGTCCATAAGGCAGAGAGAGAAAGTGTGAGATTTCTTCAAAAACATAGTTCATATTACAATTGATTCTGCCCTCATAATGAACCTTTTGCAGGATCCCTATTTTGAGAGGCAGGGTTTTAACAACAAAGGTGTGTGCCAACGTCAAAAGTTTAAAATTATTCTAGGTAGAAGGTAATGACTGTGGGGAAACGAACAAATACTCAGGGTTTCAAAACTTCTATTATTAAGTTAGCAGCCATGAGTGTAAAAAGTGCGTGTGTGTGTGTGTATATATATATATATATATATATATATATGTATAAAAATAAAGTTGAATTAAATTTAAAAACTAGAGACAAGATAAATAGGCTAAGAAGGCCAGAAGGACATTTTATGCCCTTAAGGACAACGACCACCAAGTTACCAAAGCAATTTTTAAATTAAACATCTCACCTTTAGAAGAACTTAAAAGCACTTTCTAGGGGCAGTCGCTTAACTGGAAGAGCGTACAATATGTGTAGCTTATTCTTTAGGTGTGATTATAAATCCCAAGTGCAAACCCCAGGTGATTAGAACCATAAACTGTGAACAAAGACTTCCCTGGGTGGGAAAAAGGAGAGAAAAGAGGAAATGAAAACAGAAGCAAAACATGCAGTTCAACAGAAAGCATTAAATTGCAAAGAGCCAGATGGCCCTTGGAAAGTAATGGCTATGCTTCCCCTCTTACTGCCCTGGCTCCTTTCTTATCATTAACTCCGCTGGGCTTTCTCAGAGTCAGATCTGATGCTGATAATCCCTTCTTAACTTGTATTCATTTTCATGATTTTTCTATAAAGATGTCCCTTTATCATTAAAGCAAGAATTCACAAGTCGTCCGAAATGATAGGCAAAATTTTAAGGACATGTATGTATGTGTGTGTGTGTGGGTATATTTTCTAAGGAAGGATCAAAACTTTTATGAGATTCTCAAAGAAGGTTCTTGCCTATACCCCCCTTCCAAAAAACAGTAAATACCAGAGAATTAAAGTATAGGTAAGGTGATTACTGCAATTCAGGCTTGTTAAACTCCTGCTTTCAAAAAAACCTACAAAGCACGATCTCCCCCCCCAAAAAAAGATTACATATGACATACCCCAAAATGGTAGTTCAACAAGTACTGAAGTTTTTTGTAACTTCAGCAAAATTAAATACATTAACGTATTCTACTGGTTCCAATCCCTTATGGCAGCTAGACTGTGTAGCACAGATGATTTAATAATGGTGTCATGCTTATTTTATGCTAAATAAAACCAAACAGCTACATCTCAGGGGAATCCCTTTAGATAATATATTCAATTACTGAAATAATCAGCTCCCCCAAAAGCAAAATGTTCACTTTGACCCAAAAAAAAAAAAAAAAAAAAAAAAAAAAGAAAAAGCTCCAGACGGTCTTGTTTTTAAAGAATTACAGGATTCCAAGCAACCTCATTAAGAAAAAGTAAATGTAAAAAAAAAAAGTAAATGTAATGTAATACAGAAATCTGCATAAATATGAAAAACAAACAGCTACTCTTTAAAAAAATTTTTTGTTTCAAGTTTTTATTTAAATTCTAGTTAACATAGAGTGTAATATTCATTGCAGGAGTAGAATTGAGTAATTCATCACTTGCATGTAACATTAATTACTCTTAAAGACTAAAGAGTTCATTTCCGTAACTTACAAAGAATAGCCTACCTCCAAAAATAAACGTAAAAGGCAAAAACACTAAACATTCACTTGACTTGGTAAGCGTACAAAAAGACTACAGAATAAATGTGGTATATCCATGTAATGGAATAATATTCAACCATTCGATATAGATGAACCTTGAAAACATTATGCTAGGTAGAAAAAGAAAGGCGTAAAAGGCCACATATCATAGGGATTTCATTTTTATTAAATGTCCAGAAGAGACAAATCCACAGATACAAAAAAAGTAGTATTTGTATCTTTTTTTGTTTTTTAATCTATTTCCAGGGATTGGGTGTAAGGAATACTAGGTAATGACTGTTAATGAGGCTTCTTTCAGGGGGGGATGAACATGGGCTGGATTTAGCTGGATTTAGATAGTGATCATGGTTAGACAACGTAGTGGATATAATACAGAACTGTATGGTTTAAAAAGATGAATTTTATGGTGTATAAATACCTCAAAAAAAATGCATTTAAAAATATTTCAGGAGTGCCTGACTGCCTCAGTTAGTAGAGCAGGGGATGCCTGATTTGGGGCTCATGAGTTCGAACTCCACATAGGGTACAAAGATTACTTAAATAAAACAAACATTAAAAATTTTTCAAATTTGGGCTGCCTGGGTGGCTCAGTGGGTTAAGCCTCTGCCTTCGGCTCAGGTCATGATCTCAGGGTCCTGGGATTGAGTCCCACATTGGGCTCTCTGCTGGGCGGGGAGCCTGCTTCCTCCTCTCTCTCTCTCTCTCTGCCTGCCTCTCTGCCTATTTGTGATCTCTCTCTGTCAAATAAATAAAATCTTTAAAAAAAATTTTTTTTCAAATTTAATTCAGCCAGATACTATCTTAAATTTAGTTACCCTATTCTTGATTTTAGAAAAAAATTCATGTGTATCCTGTGAAGTACACCACCACCAGAAACAAACTAACCTGAATTTCCGTTACAAAGGAAGAAAGCTCAAATCAGAATCTCATTTATTATCTCAATACACCTGGTTGATTACACCCATTTCTTTTTTAAGATTGTATTTATTTGAGAGAGAGAGAGAGGGGGAACAAGCATAGGGAGCAGCAGAGGGAATGGGAGAAGCAGTCTCCCCTCGAACAAGGAGCCCAATGTGGGACTCAATCCCAGAACCCCAGAATCATGACCCAAACCGAAGGCAGACTCTGAACCGACTGAGCCACCCAGGTGCCACAATTATGCTCATTCTTAAAGATGCAGATGTGGGAGGCAAGAGAGTTGTATCTTTTTCTAATCACTATGAAATACCATGATGTTGTTTGGTTATTTTAGCCTTTCATCCAATGGTTCTTAAACCTATTTCCACATCTGAATCCCTGGAGACTTTTTAAAAAATATAGAGATTCTAGGTACACACAGTGGATGACACCCAAGCTTTCTAAATCAGAATCTATACATTCAGTGCATTTCCGGGGATTCCTACCATTTCCACCTCTCCATTGAAATCACCATTTTGAAGGTATCACAGTGAAAATCAGTTGAGAGGTTGGGGGCGTAATGAGGAGCAGTATATTTGCATGGTTCCAAGAGTCTTCTCCACAGATTGCATATTAGTTACAAGAGAAAAATGATTAACTCTTCAGTAGAGAAACCATACATCACCCCAACTGGGTAACCAAAATTAAAGTCACCACTGAAGGGTGCCTGGCTGGCTCAGTCAGTAGAGCATGTGACTCTTGATTCTAGGGCCATGAGTTCAAGCCCCAGAACGGGCGTAGAGTTTATTTAAAAAAAAATTTTTTTTTAATTAAAACCACCAATTAGGGATGAGATGAACATCAGTGCCTCCAGATGTTATCCTGAGATGGACACGGCATCACTTTTATAGATTTCCAAAACGTCAATGTCATGAAAAAGAAAGGAAGAGATTGTTCCAGAATTTAAAAGACTAAAAGGATAGGACAACTAAAGGTAACATGTGATCCTAAATTAGATCTTACACACTAAAAATAAAAAGGAAAAATGTATAAAAGGATGCTATGACAAAACTGGAATATGGACTATAGATTGCTATATAGATGTTAAAATTCTTCGGTATGATAACTGTTCTCTGATTATATGAGAATACCCTTGTTCTTAGAAAATACACTGTTAAAGACATATAATCTACTCACCAATGTTTTTTAAGAATTATACAGAATAGAAAGAATGATAAGGCAAATGTAGCAAAGTATTAAACTCATGAATCAGGGTAAATGGTATATGGGAGTCTTTTGTACTATTTGCACAATCTTTCTGGAACTTTGAAATTATTTCCAAAGAAGTTAAAGACAGACCTTCAAAACTCCCTACTACTCTTTAACTAAAACCCCAAGTCTTTGATGTGATCTTGTGTATCCTAGGCCACACCCCCTCTCCTGGACTCCATCTTGGCCTCTCCCTCCCGTGAGCTCTGTCTCCAGCCACTGGGCCTCCCACACACCAGCTCTTGCTCATGACAGCAGACAGCACGGAGGCACCTACCTCCACCTAGATCCACAATACCCTTCCTGTGCTCTTCCCACGGCTGCCTCCATCTCATTCTTCAAAATGAGTAGAAGAGAAAACACAGAAGGAGTTTATTGCTGAGAAAAAGCTAGTTATCAAAATTAAAACCAGGGCTACATTTTGATGTCCTCAGCCACAAACTGGTCTTAGCCCACTGCATCTCCATCCTTCCCTTAGGACTCTCATTTTTCTTTGTTATGGACCGAGGGATGAATGTGTTTGCCTTAAGAACTGAGTGAAAAAGATCAGTATGAATTACAAAGTACTTCAGCTTTCAGGACACACATCTTTACATTCTTAAAGTTAACTCTCCAGAGGCACCTGGGTGGCTCAGTTGGGTGGGTGTCTGCCTTCAGCTCAGGTCATGATCCCGGGGAACTGGGATGGAGCCCCACATCGGGCTCCCTGCTCAGCAGGGAACCTGCTTCTCCCTCTCCCTCTGCCTGCTGCTCCTCCTGCTTGTCCTCTCTCTCTCTCCTGTCAAATGAATAAACAAAATCTTAAAAAAAAAAAAAAAAAGAACTATCTAAATAAACTACCTAACACTGCCCAAAGAGATAAGAGTGTGCCTCACTAATCCACTCAGGGTATAACCCTCCATTACCTTTGGCCTCTTCACCCATTCAGAGCACACCATCTGCCAAAAGCATTTAATATTCCCTAATTTCAGAAAGTACAGCTTGATGTTGATCAGACCAAACCTTTCCACAAATAAGATTCTTAACATTTGCTATGTGTGCATGTCAGCCACTGTCTGGCACATCAGAATGGTGCACGAATTCTGGAACAAGCAGTCACTGCTCATGAATTCACAGCTATTTCCTCACTTCAGCAAAAGGAAGAGAGATCTTGAAAAGATTGCCATAATATGAATATGCAGAGGAAAAACGAAAGGCAGAAGCACATGATAAAATTGGGGGGTGGAGGGATGGCATATTACAAAGCAACCAAGAAAATGAGCCTCCATGAATTGTAAAAAACTCCATTTAGTTATTCTTTCTCAAAACTGAAATCCTTGCTGCAGATCCATTCTCCGCCGTGCTTTCTCTATGATCAATATTCGAGAATGTTTAAAGTAACTTAAATATAACTATGTTACAGGAAAATGGAGTTCAGGCGCCTGGGTGGCTCAGTTGGTTAAGCGTCTGCCTTTGGCTCAGGTCAGGATCCCGGGGTCCTGGGATCAAGTCCCACATGGGGCTCCCTGCTCTGCAGGAAGTCTGCTTCTCCCTCTGACCCTTCCCCGTCTCGTGCGCACGCTGTCTCTCTAATAAATAAAATCTTTAACAAAAAAGAAAAAGAAAGAAAAGGAGGAAGAAAAATGGAGTTCAAGCTGACCAACAGAAAATCTAGACCAAACAAAAGGGGGAGAAGAAAGGTTAAGCCTAAACTAGTGGATACATTAGCAGCAGTTTTTAAAAGGCAGGATAGAGGGAGGGGCACCGGCTGACTCAGTCGGTAGAGCATACAACTCTTGATCTTGGGGTCATGAGTTCAAGCCCCACATTGGGTATACAGATTACAAAAATAAATAAATAAACCTTTAAAAAAGGCAATTATTATAAAAATTGTTCACAGGTAGAAAAGAGCTTCTAAGATTTTTGAAAACTATTAAATGCCTAAAACAGGTCACAAAGCTGGTGCCCTTTGGATTGCCTCCTGTGAACAGATGTGTTTTGTCTGCCTACCCTGTATTTTTAAAAATCTGAATTGTTTTCCAGCATTCAGTGGTCAGGAGATTTCATATAAAATGTTATTAATACTGAAAGATCTGAAGGTCTAGCAACAATGAACCCCTATTGCCTCATTTCAACCACTGGCCAGCAGTTCTCCCTGCTACCAGCAGACTGGAAACCACCTAGGAAGCTTTGAATAACCACCAATGCCTCAGGCAAACTCTCCAGTCCTTCTGGGAAAAGCCCAGGCACCCATACATTTAAAAGCCCCTCAAGGCACCTGGGTGGTTCAGCCCTTGGGCATCTGCCTTTGGCTTCCATCGTGATCCCAGTGTCCTGGGATCGAGCCCCTGCGGGGGTTCCTGATTAGAGAAGTCTGCTTCTCTTTCTGCCCCTTGTCTCCCCCCACCCCAGCAACCCCCACCCGGCTTGTGTTCTCTCTCAAATAAATAAAATCTTAAAAAGATAATAATAATAAAATAAACCCCCTCAAAGGCCCTACTGTGAAGCCACAGTCAAGACTCGTGCACCCAGAGTTCCACACATGGCATATGCTAAGTATAATTGTGCCGTGGTGTTCCTCCAGCTAACCCCATCCTAAAAATCATCAGAGTTGAAGCCACATTTAAACATCCCCATCTAGAGGCACCTGGGTGGCTCAGTTGGTTAAGCAGCTACCTTGGGCTCAGGTCATGATCCCAGAGTCCTGGGATCGAGTCCCTCGTCCAGCTTCCTGCTCCTTGGAGAGCCTGCTTCTCCCTCTCCCTCTGCTGGCTACTCCTGCTTGTGCTCTTACTTTCTGTGTCAAATAAATAAAATCTTTAAAAAAAAAATAAAATAAACATCCCCATTTAATCTTAAGTCACAAAACTAAAAAAGGGTACAGCTGAGCAATATGAACTGTATCAGCCATACACACTCTAGTCTAATGTATCTCAAAGCACAGTCAGTTGACCACCTGTGCATCTCAATTTCCTTAAGAATGCAGGTTTCCGGTCATGTTCCAGACATACACATCAAAAACTCTCAGCATGAGCTCCTGATGCACGGTAAACACTGAAAACCAGTGTTGCTTTTTTAAGAGAGCTGTGGAGCGCTCTCTTCCTTTCCTGCCTCAAACAAGCAGCCACCATATGACCATGAAGAACACTCACTTGCGGGGGCCACAGAATTATTTCTTTGAACAGAGTGATGAGGTTTAAATCTCTTACATGGTCTCTTGCGTTTGTACTTGGTTTGCCCTCCCTAGGCTGTTTTTCCTTTTAAAATGCTCTTTGGTTCTGATCTTGACCTCTCTATTGTCCGTGGCAGACGTGGTTTGATGAACTCGGTGCCTTGGTGCTTAGTGGGAAACGGGCTTTTTGCCCCCCAACAGGGAACAGAGGCAAGGAGACAGGATTAAGCCTCTCAATATCTCCCCATAGTGTATCCCCGAGGGGCTCCTTGCGGCTTATATGCGGTACCTTTAAGCTCCCACAGCCCCCAGCAATATTTCTCAATTGTGAACCACAGCTGACCTATATCAAGATCACTGAGCAGCTGGGTAAACATGCTGATTCCTAAGTCTGGTGCAAAGCCCACTGAATAAGATCTGTACTGTTAACAAGCTCCACAGGCGCTTCTTTGGCACAGAAAGTTTGAGAACCACTGAGCTCTGGATTCAACAAAGAGAATACCCTCTCTAGAGCTCCTTCCATGAAATTCACAGGAACCAGAGGAAGCCACGGGCTCAGGCTCTCATTTCCAGTCCTCACAGCACCCTCCCTTCCCTTCCACACTGGCATAACGTAAGCAAATTCAGCACCAATCCATTTAAAATAACCACATATTCTATTGTACTACAATTCAAATTAATTAGCTATCAGGCCAAGAAGTGGAAAATGCGCAAACTCCAAAATTGTATGCAAACCAGGTCCTTAATACCATAAAAAACACAGGGGAGTTTCATTCCCAGAAAGCTTGCAATTATTTGTCCTACTACTTCTATTGGAAATTCACCTTCCAGCATAACCAGGGAATACCTCTCCGTGGAGTTCTGGGCTTCTCACAATCCTTTTATGCTTTCACATACAGCTCCTCAGTTGCTTCTCCAAAGCTGGAGGGTACTGGCAACCAACATGCCGCAAAGAAGGTTCGAAAACAGCATGACAATTTCATGCCTGACTCAGGTAATCACAGCTCTCTTGAGGGGGGTCTGCTCTTCAGGCTCACCTCTCCTCTGTCCCTGGCATCCATGATCCCCCTCTTGGAGGAACTTAAGGCTCTTACACACTCGATTATACTCTCCTGATTTATAGTGCCAAACAGCCATTCACATAAGGGCTCTCCATAAACATTACCGGATTATGCCAACTCAGGTGATTGATTCTGGACCTCTCGATGTGCCGCCACTCTAAAGACACAATTTATGTATCCGGTATGATTTTCAGCTCCTCAAACTGGGTTCCCTCTCCACACTTTGCACCCACTGTCTTCTGAAGAACTAGCAGGGAAAATGAATTATAAACCAGGAAAACAGGTGCAACGTGACAGCCGACTGAAGGCCTGGTACTCACACAGGGTAAGGACAATCACTGGGAAAGGGAGGATAACTCTAACCCTTCAGTTGGCAGAAAATCTCCCTTTACCGACATCTAAACCAGAGCTTCTTAAATAAGTTGCCTGTGAATTACCTGCAAAATCTAAAAGGAACTCGGGTGCCGACACAGGTAGTCTGAGCTGGAGCATGAGACCCCACTCTCCTAACAGGCTCCCGGGTACCGCCGACGCTGAGGCAGAATCACTTGCGATCTTTTTAAGAACTACAAAAGCCCAGGCCTTAGGGCAGAGACTCTGATGCAGTTGATCTGGGGCATTTGATTGTTCTGATGCTTGTTTTTAAGCACACCCAGGTGGTTCTAATAAGTAGCTAATGTTTGGAACCACTGAATTAAAAATACCCCACTGGGAGGACTGAAATATGGAGTGACTGCTAAGAGGTGAGGAATTTGGGGGGATGTGAAAATGTCCTAAAATTGATTATGGCAATGGTTGCATAATTCTGTGAATATACAAAAAAGAAAACCCCACTGAATTGTATACTTTGAACGGCTCAGTCCTGTGGTATGCGAATTATATCTCAATAAAACATATAAAAATTTAAAACTTTAATAGCATTCCTATTTTAAAATAAATAACTCCCACTGAACAATACAGTGGAATTCTTTTCCCTTTTTTTGGTAAGATTTTATTTATTTTTAGAGAGAGCGAACAAAAGCAAAGGGAGGGACAGAGTGCGGGGAGAGAATCTTAAGTAAACTCCATGCTGAGCTGAACTCCAAGGGGAGCTCCATCTCAGGGCCCTGAGATCATGACCTGAGCCAACACCAAGAGTCGGACATTTAACTGACTTAGCCACCCAGACGCCCCTAGATTTATCCTCTATCCTGGAACTCTGGCCCAAGAGTTTGAAATTCTTACACACACACACACACACACACACACAAATATTTCTATGATTCATCTAGAAATATTAAGATCTGCTCATTTTCTTCTTAGGTTCAATTCTGGTTAAGGCAATGGATGAGAGAGAAAGCTGAAATGAAAACCTTGTTATGTCACAGAGCACCACAATATATAAGGGAAAAAAGGAAAGAAAAGCATATTTATCATTTTGGAAAAGTTTACTCCACATACCCCGAGTCTCCAGGGTATTTTCTTTTCTTTTTTCTTTTCTTTTTTTTTTTTTAAATATTCTATTGATTTATTTAACAGAGAGAGACAGAGAGATCACAAGTAGGCAGAGAGCAGGCAGCGGGGTGGGGAAGCAGGCCCCCCGCTGAGCAGAGAGCCAGATGTGGGGCTCCGATCCCAGGACCCTGAGATCATGACCTGAGCTGAAGGCAGAGGTTTAACCCACTGAGCCACCCAGGTGCCCCTCCAGGGTATTTTTCAAAAAAATAATTTTCATTTTGCTTCCCAATTCAAAAATAAATTAATTTTTGAATTAACTAATAAGTTAACAATGAATTAACTAATTCATTGTACTACATTCTTCCAAAATTTGTTTGAAGATATTCAAAAAAAGTTAAGAAAAAAATACATAAAATGAAAATCTTCCCGGGGCGCCTGGGTGGCTCAGTGGGTTAAGCCTCTGCCTTCAGCTCAGGTCAGGATCTCAGGGTCCTGGGATCGAGCCCCACATCGGGCTCTCTCCTCAGCGGGAAGCCTGCTTCCTCCTCTCTCTCTCTCTGCCTGCCTCTCTGCCTGCTTGTGATCACTCTCTCTCTGTCAAATAAATAAAATCTTAAAAAAAAAAAAAAAAAAAAGAAAATCTTCCCTTGTTAAAAAGTTGGCTTAAACTCTCAATAATGTACTCAATAAAAAAGATCATAAATAGGGGCACCTGAGAGGCTCAGTTGGTTAAGCAGCTGCCTTCAGCTCAGGTCACGATCCCAGGGTCGTGGGATTGATACCCGAATCAGGCTCCCTGCTCAGTGCGGAGTCCACTTCTCCCTCTCGCTCTCACACCCATTCGTGTGCTCCCTCTCTCTAATAAATAAATAAAATTTTTTTTTTAAAGATTTTATTTATTTGCAAGAGAGAGCACTAGAGTGCACAAGCAGGGGGAGCAGCAGGCAGAGGGAAAAGCAGACTCCCCGCTGAGCAGGGAGCCCAACATAGGGCTTGATCCCAGGATTCTACCACATACACTAGTTACATGGCATCTTCTGGGGCACTCTGCTCACTAAGTAGGAGCCCTTCTCTTAACAAACAGCTTTCTGGAACCTTCAAGGCAATGGTTAGGGTCAACTTCAAAAGTAAGTACAATGCCTTCCCTTGTCCAAACTTCTCAATAAAATCCAGTGTATTTCAAAAAAAAAAAATTGTTGCTATGTGTATTTTCTTTTTAACATAACTCTACCATGTTACATTATATAGATGACAAAGAAAAGACAAATCAATGCTCCTACCTACTAAGCTTGCCGTGGGTATTAACCCTTAAATAGTCTATTACTATTTACAGTACCCTCCTACCTAACCTAAACCCCTACTGCTTTCAGGACATCTGCTCAATCAACTCTTCAGTTTTCATAGTATTGGGAAGATGGTTATAAATATCCCAGAGCAGAAAGAATGTGGGGCAACAGATTCCAATTCCAAGGAAGCAACCCTGAAATCCACAATGGTGATATCTTTTCAACTCTATCTCCATCTTCTATGTCTTGGAATTACTAACTTCCTGAGAGGTCCAACACCCACCATCACTGTTGAATTAAGTAATTCTTCATTGATTAGCATATCTGTTCATAACTTAGTTAATAATTCTCACACACACACACACAAATTATTTTAAAGGAGAAACAGCATACCTAATAGTATACAAATTCCGAATATTCTTCTCCCCTCCTTGTCCTTCCTTAAGAGCTTGCATTTGTAATAATTTCATACTGGCTTTTATCAGGCCATGTGTATTCCTGTAAAGAAATACAACAACATGTTAAATGCTATAGATATAAAGTGAATATTCTAATCAGGTACTTACATCTACCATTTTTAAATAACTGAACACTTGCCACCCACACTGAACAGTAACTACCCACATGCAGCCCCTCATTCTACCGCACAGCCAAGAGGACTGAAGGTAGACAGCTCTCATCCCACACATTTAAAAGAGAAGAAGTGGAACCAAGGAATCAAACCACCAACCTATCAATCACCTCTCTACACTTGGGGGGTATCAATCAGGAAAAAATAAACATTAGCTCACATAATTGCAGGCGGTGACCACACCAGTTACCCATACTGAATAATTAAGTCCTTCATTTATAAATATTAGTAGACCATGAATAATAACCAGACATATGAAATGGATTCGCCACTCAAAAAAGTGGGCCAGGGGACCATTCAGAGCAAATAACCCCCAATAAAATAAAGTTAATGGGAGTGGGGAGGAAAACCTTAAATTTTTTCTTTATTCTCTGTAAGAAGTAGGAAGATAATATATAGGAAGAAAGAAAGAGAAAAAAAGAAAGAAAGATTGATTTCATTATTAATTTTTTTAATTGTGACATGGAATTTTTTTCCTGAAGTAAAAGTGACAAACACAATTGCAGTATATTTTAGTGTACAATATGATATATGCATACATTAACTTAATTAAAGGCAATCATTTTATAATTAACACATCCATCAACTCACATAATTTATTTCATTTTTTGGAGGTTGGGGGGGTCAAAATGCTAAAGATCTATCCACAGGAATTTCAAGTACATAACACAGTATTGTTAACGCTAGTCAATGTGCTACACATCAGAACTTGCTCCTCTTCTAACTGGAAGTTTGTATCCTCTGATCCACCTCTCCCCATGTCTCCCATCCAGCCCCTGGCAACCACCATTCTACTCTGTTTTTATGAGTTCAGTTTTTGTGTTGTTGTTGTTGTTGTTGTTGTTTATTCCACATATAAGTGTGATCACTCATATTTGTTTTTCTCTGGGTTATTTCACTTAGCATCAGGCCCTCCGGGCTCATCCATGTTGTCACAAATTAGCCTGCCCTTTTTATATAAAGTTCTCCCCAGGAACGAAAAAGAAATCTTAGAAATAAAAAAAATATATTGCATGTTAAATGGGGGGAAAAAAGGAATTATTTTTTAAATCATGGTTGTTAATACATAAGGAGCATCCATTGTAAGCTATGTACTTCCTTAAGTGCTTAACATGTATTGTCATTTGCTATCCAAAATATAGTAAGTTACAAATCACTGTTTATTTTTAGGCTAGGACAAGACTTGGACTTAATTCACTGGTATCATTTGGAGCACTTATGTAAAGTGTTATTTAGTGTATCTTTTACAAGACTGGAAGTTTTCCAACTGACATTAAGATTTGCCCACGCTGTCCAATACAACAGCCAACAGCCACACGTGACCGCTAAGCACATGTAATATGGCTAATCTGAGATGTGCTAGAAGAGTACAACACACACTGGATTTTAAAGACTTAGGACACAAAAAAGAATATTAAATATTATGTGTAATTTTTTATATTGACTATATATGGAAATACTATTTTCAATACATGGGGCACATACTGGATATCATTAAAATTAACACCACCTGTTTAACTTTTTAATGTGACTATGAGAAAATTTTGAATTTTTGAATTATTTGAAATTATTTGAAAATTTGAAATTTTCAAATTATTAAATTATTTATTTTGAATTATTTGTTTTAAGTTTATTTATTCTTAGCAATCTCTGCACCCAAGTGGGGCTTGAACTCACAACCCCAAGATCAAGAACTGCATGCTCTACTGCTGAGCCAGCCTGGTGCCCCTGAACTCCCAGTTTTCTAACCTTTAAATTCGGTCTTATTTGGCCTTATTTGCGGACCAGATCTTAATGTGTAAATAATTAAGTGTACTATATTTTAAGTGAGAGTGCAGCATGAACAGATTATAAGTTTTGAAAAATGATGGCATCAATCAAATAACAAATCCATTCAGACAGCAGTTAAATTCAATTGAATAATTATTTAGATTATTTAAATATTTCAAGGGGGCTTAGAGGAACGGTTTCAGATTAATTATTATTTAAACCCCTGTTTTAAATTCTAACCAGGCGGGGAATGTTGGCGAAGGCACTTAACACCTAGAAGCCACAACGTCCTCATCTATATAATCTAGAATCATGGTAATAGCCCCACTTCTTGTGTTGTTATAAAGAATAAATACAAATATGTCAGTAAAGCACCTGGTTATTTTTTCAATAAATTTTGGTAATCTAATACATGTAACTACACCACCAAGATTATAATGTTTTTCCCTCTTTACAGATGAGGCTACTATGCAAACTTGTACAAGCATCAGAGTTCACAAATGCTCGGAACTGGAATGTCCCTAAAACTACCTACAAACCCAAACTTAACCTAACTCCTAGTATTTTCCATCTCTCCTTGCAAAACCGTCTTTTTCTTGTTTTTAAGCAACTGTTACTCAGTATCCAAGATCTGCTCTTAAAAAACTAAATTTCTAGGGCGCCTTGGTGGCTCAGTGGGTTAAGCCTCTGCCTTTGGCTCAGGTCATGATCTCAGGGTCCTGAGATCGAGTCCTGCACTGTGCTCTCTGCTTGGCAGGGAGCCTGCTTCCTTCTCTCTCTCCACCTGCCTGCCTCTCTGCCTACTTGTGATCTCTCTCTGCCCAATAAATAAATAAAATCTTTAAAAAAAAATTTAAATTTAAAAAAACTAAATTTTTATTGAATTCTATATGATTCCAGAAAAAGGTTACAATAATAGTTTGATTGGGGACACCTGGGTAGCTCAGTCGGTTAGGCATCCTGGGATCAAGCCCCAATTTGGCGGCGGGGGGGGGGGGGGGGGGAGTCTGCTTCTCCATCTCCCCCTGCCCCTCCCCCCTGCTTGTGCACTCACACTCGCTCGCTCTTGCTCTCTCTCAAATAAATAAATAAATAAATAGTAGTTTGATTAGTCCTGAAAATTAAAATGGTGAAATACTAGAAAATATAACCTCTAGGGGAGCAAAAATCAAAACAAGATAGAAAATTTTTTCATTGAATCTATGTCTTCAAATTCAAAAGGCTACCAAGGGCTAGGCAAGATGTGAAAAAAATTGCTGACATTTCTCAAATCCAAAGATAAAAGGAAAATCCTATGACCTCTCAGATTTTATAAAATAAAATTTATAAAGACCATTAAAAATAATTAAAAAGCAAAGACCATTAGACTGACATCATTTCTAATTTGTCATCAGAATTCTCATCTGTAACACTAAATGAAGAAATATATATGGAAATAAAATGGAAATAGAAAGGTTTATATAGGTGGCTCAGTGGGTTAGGCCTCTGCCTTCGGCTCAGGTCATGATCTCAGGGTCCTGGGATCGAGCCCCGCATCGGGCTCTCTGCTCAGTGGGGAGCCTGCTTCCCCCACTCTCTCTGCCTGCCTCTCTGGCTCCTTGTGATCTCTCTCTCTCTCTCTCTCTCAATCTGTGTCAAATAAATAAATAAAATCTTTAAAAAAAAAAAGGTCGGGGCGCCTGAGTGGCTCAGTGGGCTAAGCCGCTGCCTTCGGCTCAGGTCATGATCTCGGGGTCCTGGGATCGAGCCCCGCATCGGGCTCTCTGCTCGGCGGGGAGCCTGCTTCCTCCTCTCTCTCTACCTGCCTCTCTGCCTGCTTGTGATCTCTCTCTGTCAAATAAATAAATAAAATCTTTAAAAAAAAAAAAAAGGTTTATATAACTTAATAAGTCTAACCTCCCCCAAAATAACTAAGACTAATGTATGAAGACAAAAGAAATACTTTCAGACATAACACTCCGAAATTCTTAAGTAAGTACTCCAGTTAAAAGATAATACATGATAACTGCACAATTTTGTAAATATATCCCAAACCACTGAGTTATTTACTTTCAAATGATGATTTTTCTACCATGAGAATAGAATATTATCTCAATAAGGCTGTTATTTAAAAAAAGGAAGAAAAGAAAAAGATAAAGCGTAAGAAAGAACTGACAAAATAGAAAAAGACTACAAAGAACTGGTCAGAATGAACACCAGAAGAACTTATCTTCAAGTCTTTACCATTTTTCAAATGTGACTGTAAGTTTATAGCAATTGTTCAGAGAGGATTTGGAGGGGGGGAGGGGAGAGTGTGAAAAAGACAAGAGAAAAACACAACCTATAACTAAAATTCCAGATAGTTTTAACAAAGTTAGTGGGGAGGCTTTTCAGGGGAGAAAAAACATTAAGACAAGAGACTATCTGAGATGAAATACTTAACAACACACAAGACAGACAAAGTTACCATCCAAAAAAACAAGAAAAGCACAAAATAAGGCTAATCACATAACAGCAAGAGAGCAAAGAACATAGATACGCAAATCACAGAAGAATAAGGTTCAAAATATCCAGTGTTGATGAATGAATGGGGAAATAAACACTTTCAGGTTGAGTATACATTGGTTCAGTCTTTTTTTTTTTTTTTTAAAGTGATCTCTACACCCAACATGGCACTTGAACTCACAATCCTGAAATCAAGAGTAACATGTTCTCCCAACTGAGCCAGCCAGGTACCCCTGCAGGTTCAGTCTTTATGGAGAGCAAACTGGCCGTATTCATAAATGTTTAAATCCATAAATTCAACTTCTAAGAACCCATCATACAGAAATATCCTTACATAGCCAAAAGAAGATCTCATACTGCATTTGTTATCTTTAAAAATACAAGAAGAAAAACATGTTTGTCAATAGACAAGTGTTTAAAATATGATACATTTAGGGCACGTGGGTGGCTCTGTCAGTTAAGCATCCAACTCTTGGTTTCAGCTCAGGTCATAGTCTCAGAGTCTTAAGATCAAGCCTCACCTTGGGCTCCTGGCTCGGCAGGGAGTCTGCTTGTCCCCCCTCTCCCCTCTGCCCCGTACCACGTGTGCACACGCCCTCCCGTGTGTGCACGCTCTCTCTCTCTCAAACAGATACAATCTTTAAAAATAACAATAAAATAAACTATGATATACTCATAATAAAGAATACTCTGCAGCTGTTAACAAAGAAGCAAACGGATGTAAGGAAAGAGCTCCTATACCTATTAAGCGAAAAACGCAAGTTTTAGAACTATGTATATGACATAGGAATGGATTACCCAATTTTAAAACACTTGGAGTGTCCATACTTATAAATACTTTCTTTATAGGTTTAGAAATGGGGCTCCAACTTCACTGGAGTGAAGTGATTCCAAGTGCCTGGTCCTGACTACAGATCACCACTCCAGATCCCTCTGTATTCCAGAGGGAACCAAGTGCAGATCTGAAGTTGCCTCCGAAACACACTAAGAGCCCTGAATCTTCTAATTTCCAGTTTTCACCGGAGCCCAAAAAGAAACTGAATTTTTAAAAAAGAAGAAAAAATAGAGGGCGCCTGGGTGGCTCAGTTGGTTGAGCGACTGCTTTTGGCTCAGATCAGGATCCCGTAGTCCTGGCATCGAGCTCCACATGGGCCTCCCAGCTCCTCGGGGAGTCTGCTTCTCCCTCTGACCTTCTCCCCTCTCATGCTCTCTCTCAATCTCTCTCTCTCTCAAATAAATTAAATCTTTTTTTTTTTTAAGATTTTATTTATTTGATAGAGAGAGATCACAAGCAGGCAGAGAGGCAGTCAGAGAGAGAGGAGGAAGCAGGCTCCCCGCCGAGCAGAGAGCCCGATGCGGGGCTCAATCCCAGGACCCTGAGATCATGACCTGAGCCGAAGGCAGCGGCTTAACCCACTGAGCCACCCAGGCGCCCCAAATAAATTAAATCTTTTAAAAAATTAAAATAAGGGACGCCTGGGTGGCTCAGTTGGTTAAGCATTTGCCTTCAGCTCAGGTCACGATCCCGGGGTCCTGGAATGGAGTCTGGTGTCGGGCTCTTTGCTCAGCGGGGAGCCTGCTTCTCCCTCTGCTGGCCCCTCCCCCTGCTTGTGCTCACCCACTCTCACTCTCTTGCTGACAAATAAATTAATTAAATATTTTTAAAATAAATAATTAAAATTTAAAAATAAAATAAAAAATAAAAGAGAAGAAAAGAGCGAGAAGATGACAAAAAGGAAACATTATACCATTTACTCCTTTCACTACCTACAAGTGCCATTGTTTGGGTTTTCAAAAAAGTATGTGCTACTTTTATTTTTCTAATAGTAAAAAAAGGATAAAAGAGATTTATAATCCCATGGTGAAGAAGGACTCACTGAACACAAATAGAAGAGGAAATTTGATCCCCTAGATGGGTAATATGAGCAGAAATTTAAGTAAACAATAAAATAACCACAGTATCTTTTATTTACAACCTATGGTTAGTCACAGTTTGGCAGGGACACAGAAACATGTTCATATGAAAAAGACTTCTGAGGAACATATTCAGAAATAGGAATTAGCCCTTAGAGAAGCAGGTTCTCTAGGTACATATATACACGGAAGAGTTCTTTAACAAGACCAAGTGAAGGCTTTAATCAGGACAGAAAAGATCTGGTTACATATTATGACTATGTGTTACTAGATATTCCCACATCAACATCGGAACTCTGTCTCAAAGTCAACATCTGTCTCAAAGTCAACACGTCTAAAATCTAACTCTTGCTCTTCCCACACACCTTTTCTCTCGTTGTTCCTTATCTACCTGTTTGGCAAGTCAGAAATCAAGGCATCACCTTTGACATATTCCATTCAGTCATCCTCGTATGTAACTCATCTCAATGCTCCACCCCTTCTTTTTCTTTCTGTTTGTTTTTTTTTTATTTATGTGAGACAGAGGGAGAGAGCACCAGGTGGAGAAGCAGAGGGACAGAGTCCTCCTAAGCAGACACCACACTGAGCGTGGAGCCCAATATGGGGCTTGATCTAATGACCCTGAGCTCATGACCTAAGCTGAAACCAAGAGTCGGATGCTTGACTGACTGCATCACCCAGGCGGCCCAACTTCACCCCTTCCATAGCTCCCAAATCCACCTGTTTCCCTCCCTGGTGCAAGCAGGTATCTTCCTTCTCCTGATCTACAGCAAGTGCCACCGTTAAACTCATCTCCTCATATCCATTCTATCTGCCCACCCAAAACCCAACACTTTTTTTTTTTTTTAAGATTTTATTTCCTTGATGGAGAGAGAGTGAGAGAGCCCAAGCAGGGCGAGTGACAGAGGGAGAGGGAGAAGCAGGGTCCCCACAGAGAAGAGCTCAATCCAGGGAGTCAGGGATCATGACCTGAACTGCAGGCAGATGTTTAACCAACCGGGCCACCCAGGTGCCTCCAACACTTTTAATATTATGTGCATATTGAAGCCAGAGAGGCCTTTTTGAAACCCCTGATACCCACAAGATAAATACATGCATAGATTCCCTGACACTCAGGATAAAGATGCTCAAGATAAGCCACTGTGAACTGCCTTCTCTGGCCCCTACCTACCTTCCCAGCTTCATCTCAAACCACTCTCCCTTTGTTTTTGACACTCTTTTCTCTCTTTTGTAAAGATGTTATTAGTTTGAGAGAGAGAGAGAGCAGGAGCTGGGAAAGGGGCAGAGGGACAAAAAGACTCCCCACTAAGCATGGGGCTCAACCCCAGGTCCATGTAGGACTCGATCCCAGGACCCTGAGATCATGACCTGAGCCAAAGGCGACACTTAATCAACTAAGCAACCCAGGGGCCCCAGCTTTTGACATTGTTACTGCCATTGCTACTGTTTGGAGGTAAGACATAGTTTCAAAAGAACATTCCAGAAGATGACGACAATGGAAAACATGGCAGCATCTCGCCAGCACAGGAACATAGTTACATTACCTTTGACAATGACTCTCTATCCACTCAACTCTCTATCCACTCATCGGCCTAGCCCTGTCGGACCAACACCGGTCTGACATCAGTCACATAGGCATAGTTAGAGTTCAAAGCTACAGCTGAGCTGAGGGGCTGAAAGATACCTATTTCCCAACTCATGGCTTTCCTCCAAGTTCAATCCCAGTGCAGAAGACTCCTTGGAAATAGTGTTCCAGTCTCCGGCATGGGGACTTACTATTCCTTCCCCATTCATGTGGTTCATGTGTAGGGAACCTAGCACACATATGTTCACACAGTGAAGACACAGCCTCTAGAGGGTTACACTGTGTCTCCCAGAAGGATACATCTAATTCCTGTCCCCTGGGACCAATGAACATGACTTTATATGGAAATAGGGTCTCTGCAGATATGGTTAAGGATCCTGAGATCAGCTCATCCAGGATGGGCCTTAAATTCAATGACTGGGGGGCGCCTGCGTGGCTCAGTGGGTTAAAGTCTCTGCCTTCGACTCAGGTCATGATCTCAGGGTCCTGGGATCGAGCCCCGCGTCGGGCTCTCTGATCAGAGAGGAGCCTGCTTCCCTTTCTCTCTTTCTGCATGCCACTCTGCCTACTTGTGATCTCTCTCTCTCTCTCTCTGTTAAAAAAAAAAAAAAAAAAAAATTCAATGACTGCTGTGCTTCTAAGAGAAAGGGAAGGGAGAGCAGAGACAGACACCCAGACAAGGAAGGCCTGGTAAGACAGAGTTACAAAACCACAAGCCAAGGAATACCAAGGATTGTAACAGCTAAAAGAAGAGCTAATAGAAATGGAACACGTGCTCCCAGCCTCCAGAAGGAACCAATCCTGCAGCCTCCTTGGTTTGGAACTTCTAGCCTCCAGAATTGTGAAATAATAAATTTCTGTTATTTTAAGCCACAAAGTTTGTGGTCATTCTGTGGAAACAGCCCTAGGAGACTAACACACAGCCTCTAGCAGACCTGACTGGTCCAGAGTGAACATCTCACACATACACGGGCCCTTGGAAATCTGTAATCATGGCTAAGCTCAGTCTGGCTGTCCCTTAGATATAAGAGCTAGTAGCCCAGGTGCAAGTGGTGCCCTGTGGATTAGTGGCAGAAAGACTCAGTCTGCGGCAAGAAGGGAGAAACACGCAGTCTGTATCCAATTCATTTCTGAGGCCCGGCTGCATCCCTGTTCTTGGGTCCTAGGGGACACCCATTTACCAAAAAAATAAAAAGCACCCTTTGAGGCTCAAATTAGTTCAAGTGGGTTTCTGTAACTCATAGCCCAGAGAGTGCTAACACACTCAGTAACCTTCTGCCAAAAGTCCTTCAGTGAAGATCAGCTGGAACAAGTTCTTCCTTGGGAAGGTTCCAGAAAAAGCTGACTTGCCTCGAGAAGCCTCTCAGTTGAGAGCAGCAGAGACTTCAGACCTCAGCTACAAGCAGAGCAGCAAGAGGCAAGGCGAAAAGGAACCTCGGTTTTCCCTGGGCCTAAGAGCCAAGACCCAGATCTTAACATGAGAGGGACTTGCAGGTCAGGAATGATGCTGAGTGTTCCAAGGAAATAAATAAGGCCAAAGAGAAAACATTTTTGGTCAAGCTGTACAAACCCCAGTAATTAAAACCACCCACAAAATTGCTTTTCTCTAGGTAAATATAGCACAGTTACTATTGTGCATATGAATAGCACACGTCAGGTTTCCTTTGTTTGGGGGTGACTGGATTACAACATGAAACTCATGTATGCTCAGTCTCTTGTTGGAAAGACCTCAAATAATACTTGGTTCTTTGCTTCTGAAATATTCCAAATATGAGATACAAGGAAGTACCCATACTACTTTTTGGACGAGGGATGAGAATTACCAAGTGTCTGGGTTGAAGAGAATGACACAAATTATCTCTGGAGGGGGCATCCCTGGGTATGATGAGAACAAATGGTATGAATGTGGCCAAGACTTTTTTTCACCAGAAAGGATAATTGGTCAGCCTCAAGAACAGTAAGTCACCAGCAAATAAGGGAACGTTAAACACTAGATTAACGATCAAATCATTTTCGAAATTCATTATAAAATTATATGAGAGAGAGAGAGAGAGACAAAGAAGACCAGGAAGAAAGGAAGGAAATCAAAAACAGTTCTGGGAAACCCAGGCTTGCATAAATAACCAAAAAAAATGCTTTAAAAAAATCTAAGAAATATACTACTACTGACTACTTGCTTGGGGAAGTTCTACATACTCATTTATCTTCTCAGTCCCAGAAAACAGCCTGATTTCTTCTGAAGCCTTTTCCCACTATAAAAGTAACATGGGTTTCAGTAGTTGCTTTTCCTAAATCACCTAGAAACATCTTAGTACAAATACACAGCTCTTACAACGGAAGATTTTGAGGCAAACAAAGCCTTCAACCAGATCAAGGAACTTGAAAAGAAATAGGGCAGAATGTCCTAGACGGCAAAAGTACCTGCAATCACTTTTCTGGTTACGAGCTGCAAGCTGAAAGACGTTCTGGGACTTGGGGGTAAAGAAAAAGGATTGGAGAAAAGAAAAGGAGAACATTTGGAAACAAGCTGAACAGCTTACAGAAGTATTTAGAAGAGAAGATTGGGAAACTGACATGGTCTAACAATTCTGTCACTCTCCGATAAGAGTGAAATAAGCAATGATACCCACGTAGATACGACCCTGAAACCATCTCAAGTTCAAGAAAAATACTGATGCCCCATGGGGCACCTGGGTGGTTCAGTCGTTAAGCGTCTGCCTTCGGCTCAGGTCATGATCCCAGGGTCCTGGGATCCAGCCCCGAGTGGGGCTCCCTGCTCGGCGGGAAGCCTGTTTCTCCCTCTCCCACTCCCCCTGCTTGTGTTTCCTCTCTCGCTGTGTCTCTTTAAAAAAGAAAAAAGATACTGATACCCCAACTACAGATGGAAGCATGCTATGACCGGACCCCTTAAATCTTGGGGAAACCCATGAAGCCATCCTTCCTTGACACTTCTTCTCCTGCCAATTAAAACAAAAATGGAGAACCTAAATAGTACAGAAAAGCTTCAATAATACAAGATATGAATACACTGTCTCCTCAGTTGCTAGCCATCGCCTACAAGAGAATGAAACAAGTCCACAAGGAACAGAGTCATCAATAAAAGAGAAGAGCCTGAAACACAAGAACTTTTCTCATTAAATTACCCTAAATGTCAACTCCCAATAGTTCTTCGAGTCATTTTTAAACAACTTGGACCTTCATCAATCCACGATCAAAGACTCACTGAATCCATCAGCTTTAGTCAGGACCACTATGGGCATTTTTAATAGTCTATGCAAGATTTCATTAAAAAGCAGGCTTTAGGGGCGCCTGGGTGGCTCAGTGGGTTAAGCCGCTGCCTTAGGCTCAGGTCATGATCCCAGGTCCTGGGTTTGGGCCCCGCATCGGGCTTTCTGCTCAGCAGGGAGCCTGCTTCCTCCTCTCTCTCTGCCTGCCTCTCTGCCTACTTGTGATTTCTGTCAAATAAGTAAATAAAATCTTAAAAAAAAAAAAAAAAAAGCAGGCTTTAAGGGCACCTGGGTGGCTCAGTCAATTAAGCATCCGAATCTTGGATTCAGCTCAGGTCATGATCTCGGGGTCCTGGGATCGAGCCCCATCTGCACTGGGATCTGTGCTCAGTGTAGAGTCTGCTTAGCATTCTCTCTCTGCCCCTCCCCCTGCCCCTTCTCTCTCTCAAACAAAATCTTTTAAAAATAAAAATAAATAAAAAGTAGGCTTTCCTTTAGGAATCTCAGAAAACAGACTTTAATGTCTCATACCTTAACACACACTATTTTCCCCAAATACATAAATCGCAGGTCTCTCCCCTATTTAAAAGCACAAAAGGCACACAAATCAGGGGCTAGTCTGGTTTATGTAGCACATGACCATCTTCCCAAACACATTTTTAAAAGAAGGAAGGGGTTGGGGAAGCAGTTGAACTGAAATTACAGGCTGTCATGACATCTCAGTATCGAAAACGGAATACCTAGTTCCACAGGAGAGTACACTTTCTGTGCACAATCCTGTTACTAAGCAACTACAACAATGGCTGCACGAGCTTCCTAGAAGCTAGCACAGTAAAGGAGGGGGGTGCGGAATCTAAGAACAGAAAAATGGAAAAAACTTGCTTTGGGAATTATTATCTCAGAATAAATTCAATGTAAAAACAAAAATAAACAAAATCTAAAATAATCTAAACTTAAAACAAGCAGTTCCTTAAGAGACAAGAAAAGTACATGCTACCATGTATCATGCTCTTGAATTTCAGTTTGTTTAATTTCAAAATTCACATTTTAACTGGTGATAATGATTTCCTTACTGTGTTTCCTTTGTGGTCCCCCTTCTTTCCTTCACCCTCCCTAGGGAATAATGTTTTTTCAAATTTCCTTACTGATTAAAAGAACATTTTAGACCTCTTAAATCCATTTCTTTGTTTACAGAAGCTATAAAAACTAGTTTACAATTGTTTCATGTTGCCTTTGAACCAAGAACACTCTTAGACATCAAACTATTCCTTTGAAGGGAACAGTCTCTCAAACAGAGCCAGACACTTTCCCAGCCACGCCCTGAAGTTTAGACAACCAGAGCTTTGCAAATGTCAAGTCTTTTGCAAAGTTAGACTATACAGTGTAGCAGGCTCTAGACCACAGTTTCTCAAATTGCAGGTTGAATGGCCTGGGCTGGGGAGAGGGCTCCCATACGCGTTCCAAGAGAATTTTATAGAATAGATTTACAAAGGGCCAAGAAGCAGGTTATAAGGCTAGGGGAGATGACCTCACAGACCTTTCCTTCCATCTTTCCTTGTGCCTTTCAACACTTCCTGCAATGCTGAGAAAGCTCCTGAAGCTACATTCTCCATTCTACAGAAGGCTGCTTCTCGCTATGGCTTGCTCCCTCCCTCTCTCAATCTCTCCCTCAGTTCCTGAAAGATGCTATGCTAGTAGGTAGGCAAAATGAAAAGATTACACTTTAGAATTATTGTTCTACGTCAAAGCTGAGCAATTACTGTGTGGCTCTGTTCCCAGGGTGCCTTTAGATCCTGATAAATCTCTCTTTGAAAGAGAAATCCAGAGACAAGTAGAAACTTAAATGCTGGAAACTGAAGATGCAAAATATCTCAGTCAAGAAGCACAGGGAAATGACAAAGTCATTCCTGCTTTTATATCCCAAAGATAAAGATGGGGGGAGAGGGGGAGGAGGGAATGTTTGCTTGATTTTTATCTCTAGTTTTATACTTTTGTGGACAGAAAAGATGCAAGATGTGATTCCAATCTCTTTTAAATTTATTGAGATTTGTTTTGTGGCCTAACATGTAAGGTATTCAGGACAACATTCCATGTACACTTGAAAAGAAATGTGTATTCCATTATTTGGGGATGGAATGTTCTGGATATATCCTGTTAGGTCCATCTGGTCCAACACGTCATTCAAAACCACTGTTTCCTTGTTGAGTTTCTGTCTGGATGATCTGTCCATTGAGATAAGTGGGGTGTTACAGTCTTCTTTATTGTATTACTGTTTTCTTCCTTTATGTCTATCAATAGTTGTTTTATATATTTAGGTGCTCCCGTGTTGGGTACATAAATATTTAAAATTGTTATATCCTCCTGTTAGATTGTCTCCTTTACCATTATATAGTGTTCTTCTCTGTTTCTTGTTACAGTCTTTGTTTCAAAGGCTATTTTGTGCAATGTAAGGACTGGTGCCCCAGTTTTCTTTCTTCTTCCATCTGCATGGTAAAAAGATGGTTTTCTGTGTCAGAAAATGCCCTGCACAGCATTTGAAGGAGAAGACTGTTTGGGCCTCCTGTTTTTAATTAAATTAAATTAAATTTCTTAAATTTGATTCTCATTTTGTTTTTTTTCTAATGACAGAAACAATGCAAAGTATAGTCTTGGTAATCCTTACAAACCACAAAGCTCTGCTACTTGAAGTCAAGCAAATGAAAAAAATTCTTCACACATAATTATTATCTCCACTGGCAACAATAAAGAAAATGTCACACTTATATAACACATTTCATCATCAAATTGATTCAAAAATTAAACTGGTTCGCTTCAAGGTCTACCCTGTCTCCATCTCCCTGAGGCTTGTAAGTTAGTCAAGAACATTCTCAGACAGAAAACTTGAAAAAAAAATTTTCCCCCAGGATCTTCCAATCATTAAAATTCCTATATAGGTGGGATGCGTGGGTGGCTCAGCTGGTTAAGCAGCTGCCTTTGGCTCAGGTCATGATCCCGGGGTCCTAGGATCATGTCCCACATCAGGCTCCTTGCTCAGCAGGGAGCCTGCTTCTCTCTGCCTCTGCCTGCTACTCTGCCTGCTTGTGTTCTCTCTGACAAATAAATAAATAAAATAATAAAATAAAATCTTTTTTTAAAAATTCCTATATAGGTTTACTATAAAATACAAGGCTTTCTTCTATATCGTGACCATGTTTCTGATGGCCCTTGAAAACTAACAGTCACCTGTATGTATCAGATTACTCATTGAAGCACTACCTATACTTGCAAAAAAAAATTGAAAACAACAGGGAATTGGGTAAATTATGGCACATTCATACAATGGAATATTATGCAGCTCAAAAAAATCAGAAAGCACTTTATTTTTGTTAAAGAACAGTCTCCAAGATACATATTTTCACTTAAGAATGAAAAATAAATTGTGTGCCTAATAGGCTATTTCTTTTCTTAAGGAAAAATAAACAGGTAAATTGTCAGTTATACGTACATAAACACATTTATAAGAAAAATAAGACCTTGTAAGACTTTTGCCTCTGAGGAAAAAAACTGAAATATAGGAGTAAGCCAGACACCTTGCCTCATATACCCTTTTGGAATTTTTCCATGTGATTGTGTTGCTTATTTGAAAAATACATTTTTTTACTTTAATTTTTTAGACAGTGAGCAGAAAGAGAAAGAGAGAATCTTAAGCTGGGCAAAGAGCCTGATGCAGGGCTCGATCTTACAACCCTGAGATCATGACCTGAGCTGAAATCAAGAGTCAGACACTTAATCAACTGAGCCACCCAGGCACCTCCAAAATATAACCTTTTTTTTTTTTTTAAGATTTTATTTATTTATTTGACAGAGAGAGATCACAACTAGGCAGAGAGGCAGGCAGAGAGAGAGAGAGAGGAAGGGAAGCAGGTTCCCTGCTGAGAAGAGAGACCGATGTGGGGCTTGATCCCAGGACCCTGGGATCATGACCCGAGCTGAAGGCAGAGGCTTTAACCCACTGAGCCACCCAGGCGCCCCTCCAAAATACATGCTTTTAAATTTTAAAAAATCCAAGGTTACTGATGAATTGTAACATATACAGATGACATGCTGATTCACTATCCACAAGGCTCATGCTTTTCACTCTTTTTTTGTTTTTTTTAATTTATTTGACAGAGAGAATAGAAGCAGAGGGGAGTGGCAGAGGGAGAAGCAGGCTCCCCACTGAGCCAAGAGTCCGACACAGGGATCCAGGACCCAGAGATCATGACCTGAGCCAAAGGCAGCCGCATAACTGACTGAGCCACCCAGGTGCTCCATCCTGTTTTTCAGTTTACAATAGTAATGACAGACTTATACTGATGTGTGAAGGACATCCTACACAGCAAAATTTTCTAACACTACCTTCTGGAATTAAAAGATATAATCTGGGGCACCTGGCTGGCTCAGCTGGTAGAGCATGCAACTCTTGATCTCAGGGCTATATCAAGTTCAAGCCCCATGTCGGGTGTGAAAATTACACAAAAATAACATCCTTTTTTTTTTTTTAAGATTTTATTTATTTATTTGACAGACAGAGATCACAAGTAGGCAGAAAGGCAGGCAGAAAGAGAGGAGGAAGCAGGCTCCCTGTTGAGCAGACAGACCCTGGGATCATGACCTGAGCCAAAGGCAGAGGCTTAACCCACTGAGCCACCCAGGCGCCCCCAAAAATAAAATCTTAAAAAAAAAAAAAAAAGGTACAATATAACCTGCTCTAATTATTCCTTATGTAGACAGAGACATCACCCTGCTGATACGTACTTCTGAATATAAATAATACAACTCCACAGTGCAAGTAGATTTTATGTTTATGTTTATGAATTCTAAGGCATCTGAAAATTAGTTAGGGGGACACAAATACTAATACCTGCATCTGAAAAAAGTGCAGAAGGCAAAATCTACACAGCCTGCTTAAAATCAACCAATAAGTTAAAAGAGAAACACATTAAAATTTAACATTTTAAAAGCCTCTTCAAAATTACTTTTTTAAAAGTGTGTGTACACACGTGCGCACACGTGAACAGGTGCACAAGTGTGGGTCTGCACACAAAGAAAAAGACAGAAAATGATTAAGTTTTTAGACATGATCAAATTCTTACTTATTCAGAAATATTTGGTCATCTAATTACTGTCCAAAAATGTGCTCAATATGAAAATATAGGCTTAAAAAAAAAATACTGTGAAAGATCAAGTAGCCCAGCTGGGAAGAGAGATGTTATCTGGCCAGGAGAGGTGACATCGAGCTGAACCTTAAAGGATGAAGGAGATGGTGTCAAAAAACAGGAAGAAACCCTCCATGCAGAAGTGGAGCTCACGCAAAGGCTCAGGAACAGGGAAGGGCTGTGTATGGCTGGAGAAGAGGGTTCACGGCAGAAAACACAGGCTGAACAAAAGGCTGGAGCTAGGCTGGGGAAGGGCAAGTCTGGGGAAGGGCAAACACTAAAGGGTTTGAGTTTCTGACTAAAGACAGCACACTACAAAGAAAACTCAAGGTTCCAAAAAGATACACAGAGAGGATCTAAAAGAACAAAATAAGATTTGTGAAGAAAGATGAAAAGGCCAGAGGTTATTCAACCTAGCCAACTCTAAGCCCAGGATGCCATCTTCCACAGATAGGACAAAAAACAAACACAAGGAGAACAAGCAACCCCACAGAGAAGGCAGCTGGTAGTTGGATGAAAACTGG
The DNA here is from genome assembly GCF_902655055.1 of Lutra lutra. NCBI lineage: Eukaryota > Metazoa > Chordata > Mammalia > Carnivora > Mustelidae > Lutra > Lutra lutra. Next base: position 46,775,522 of record NC_062290.1, on the reverse strand, counting down.
GAGAAGGGAACAGATGCCCAAATGATTTAAAACAGGCAGAACTGAAATGAAAGCATAGAGATCAATATCATTTTTTGAACGAAAGAGCAGCACCCCTTTTTGGGGAACGTTTCACAAGAGACACTCACTTCCACAACATGGTGCAAAGATGGTCTTGTCTGACCACCTCAGAATGGTGCCTCAGGGACGCCTGGGGGGCTTGGTCAGTTCAGCGTCTGCCTTTGGCTCAGGTCATGATCTCAGGATCCTGGGATCGAGTCTCGCATCAGACTCTCGTCTCCGTGGGGAGCCTGCTTCTCCCTCTCCCTGCCCATGTGCCTACTTACACTCTCTCTGTGTGTGTCAAATAAATAAATAAAATCTTAAGGGAGAAAAAAAAAAAAAGAATGGTGCCTCAGAAAGCCCTGGAGGCTTAACTACAGCAAATGACCACAAATTCCAAGACTATAGAGTTTAAATCAGCACGTACGAAATATCAACTGCGTGACATCTTAAGGGAAAGAAAAACAACCGGCAAGTAGAGTGAATGTTGACATTTAATGGCAAATCAGTGACTTTTTTTTCCTAAAAATGTGCTTTACTGATTAAACACAAAGGAAAGAATACCTGGTCGATGGCATCAGGTTGAGTATCCCGTTGAGCACATAGCCAAACTCTGCGTGATCCTGAGCGACAAGGGCCACCAGACCCTCACAGCAGCCCGTTCGAACCACCACATTATCACTGCAACACTTCTCCCACAGCAAGTTCAAAGCTGGAGTCTGAAAACAAACCAGTGATCAAAAGACACGTCCGATGAGCAGCAAAGGCATGGACAGCCCCAGGCATTCATCGAAGCGTAATTTGTTCACAGTGGGCTAGCTTTCCCATACAAAGATGATGCTGTTGTCCCACCATTTGTAGAATAAACTAGAGTCAGTTTTCCGGGAGAGATAATGGATGTATTCTGATACAACCACTCTCGCCCATCTGGTGTCCCGGCTGCAGAATAAGGCTGGCTGCAGACAGGGGTATAACTTGAGTTTGAGCAACCCAAGGAAACTGACAGGGGACCAAAACAAAGGCTCGACTCTCACAGAGAGCTCCAACAAGCCCTTGAACCAGACACCAGTCAATATCAGCATAGCAGTTAGTCTAGGCTGAACTCCATCCCAATCATGCCTGTGGTTTAAGCCCGAAATGCAACAACATTTTCAGAACGTGTTTCTGCTCTCCTACCAGCAATCTTTACCACTTACATGCACCCCACATCCCCCACAATGCCCCTGCCTCAATTTACTGAAGTCTAATGTGAGTCCAGAGCAAAGATAGTAAAGGGGGGGAAGAGCAAGCTGCTATTTCCATGGTTTCCAACAAATGCCTAGAAAATTGCTGTGGTCAAGAAAGAAACTGACTTGGGACACCTGGGTGGCTCAGTCGGGTAAGCGTCTGCCTTCGGCTCAGGTCACGAGCCCCACATCGGGCTCCCTGCTCAGCGGGAAGTCTGCTCCTCCCTCTCCCACTCCCCCTGCTTGTGTTCCCTCTCTCACTGTGTCTCTCTCTGTCAAATAAATAAATAAAAATCTAAAAAAAAAAAAAAAAAAAGAAAGAAAGAAACTGACTTTTTGCCTCCTCAGACCGTAAATCTGTCATGTTTGATAGAGAAGTACCAGAAGGGAACATAAGTAAATGTAAGATCTTTATTTTGAAAAATCCTATAAAAGCAGAGCTTCTACCTTTCAGAACATCCTCAAGAATCCATGACCCACCCCACCAGAAGCTCATGACTAATGATAAACCATATTTGAATGTATTGTGGGTTAGTGAAGTCCATTTATATTTACATGCGGTTTGGGTTTTGTTTTGCTTTGTTTTGTTTTTTTAAAGAACATCATGAAGCTATTTTTCCCTCTTCCTGACATAAGTTATTAGAAAAATATATAATTTGAGGGAAAAAAACAAGGTCCTCATCTCCCACAGAATAAAGAGTGAAAATCAACATCATATTGTGCCCACTTGCCCACTGTAGCTGGCTCTGAGAGCCTTTTCAATCTTAGGATCCCACTATAACAGAACAATACAGTTAACAGTCACTACAGGAAATAAATATTTATATCTCTGTTCTTTTACTCAGAAGGAAATTTTATTCACCTGTATGGCCAATATCAAACGGTTCCACATGTCATTACTCCATTATAAACCAGAAAAATGAAATAAAGGAATAAAAAAACCCTTGCCTCGGGTATTACTATGCCCTTGTGGAAGTACGCATTCATTTACTAATAGAAGAGAAAACAGTTAAGTCATAGGGATTTGACATTCAGTAAATCCCAGCTGTTTAAGTAAAACCATTAGATGACCTCTGAGTACATAATGTGATTATAGACAGGATTAAGATGAGGCTTCTCAGAAAACCTAATTTATATGCCTACATACAAATACCAGATAAATGCCAATTAGTGAATTTGCCTCTACACTGATTTCAACATGGCAGCAGAAGCTGGAAAGAGATGTGACTTGGGAGTAGCTAATCAAAAGCAATGTGAAGGGGTTTAAAAAAAAAAAAGGCAATGTGATAGAAAGGAAATCAATTATTTCTGTTGGGAAAAAAAAAAAAATCCTATTTCCATCATCGACATTCTCCACAGAGTTAACCTGAGAGCACCCACTCAAGTGGAGTCTCCAACCAGCAGGTCAAAATCTACAACACTGGCTGACCAAAACCCAAGTGGTCTGCATCTCAGGAAGTGGAGTACTGCTTCAATCCTAGCATTCTCTGCCCTATGCACGGTAATCTTCCTTCAGCTCCAAGTTCCAAAGCATGATCTTTCCAACTCAGAACTCATACTTGGGCCATCTGAAAGTAGGAGAAATTTCCTCCAGAGCAGAAAGCTGCTATGTTCACTTTCTCCATTAAACAAAAAGATTGCCTCAGAGGTAACCCTAACAACGTTGTCTAAGGCATGTCTACCCTCATCCCACCCATGCTACTTTTCACTAAAGTCACAGAATACTCCCTTTCCTCACTCCCTCCATATCTCACTCCCCAAGTCTGTTGTAACCACTTTTAAATTATAAAGAATTCAGAAGAAGAACTTAGCAAACCAAAAAACAAACAAACAAACAAACAAACAAAACCAGTTCAAGATCATTTCTACAGTGACCTGAAACAGAAGGCGTGTCTACGTGCAGCTGGGAGCAGTAGCTGAAGAGAACTCAAGCACAAAGATGAATACAGACCTGGTTTGTCGATTGGTGGATCTTTTCTGAAAAACCATTTTCCTTCAGGACTGCAGCAATAAGATGACCCACAGCCTTTAAGAAAAAAAAAAAAAAAAAAAATCAACAGATCTCTCCAGTTAGTGCATTTGAAGGTAACTCCTGTCAATACAAGTTGATATGGGGGGAAAAAAAATACTAGGTGATCGGAGTATGAGTGTGCCAACCAGTCAAGTGATAATAAAATTCCCATTCATTTGTGAGTGTGCTCTGTGGAAGGCACTGAATTAGGCATTCTACATACATAATTTCTTAGCTTCATAACAACTCTCAAGGTAAGCATTTTTATCCCAATAAGCAAACTACAGTTCATAGATGTTAAGAAAATTGCCAGATTTTCAGTTCAAATTGCTGTCACTTAGTATTAGAAGATAATGTGAGATTGCTTCATCCATTAAACTGGGAGACAAATGAGAAACTCCACAGCTTTTAAAATCATTTTTGCATCTAAATGAAATCCATCATGCTTCATCATGCCCTTAATGAAGATGGAGAAAACTCACCCCCATCTTTATGACCATAGCCCATACAGATCTGAGCCAGTACCACAACCCTTCTCTCTCGCTTAGGCCTATGATTTAATTTCTTTATTATTTTCTTATAGGTTTTAGCCCTTGCATAAGCTTTTAGTCTCATAAATTTCTAAAATGTTCCCATATCCTGCTTTGGTCAAAAAGCCCAAAATTAAATCTAAGACTCTATTTCTAGAGGACTGTTGATGACATAAATACATAAGTATCATTCCTTCCTACCGCCTCAACTCCAATCCCCTGGTTCTTCACCCCTCCCCACACTGCTCTGCTGCCTTAGAGCCGCAGGCCAGCAACAATGACAGTCCTCCTACGAATGGGCTAGAAAAAACTCTCCAACTGCACCAAGTGTTGATCCTGCGCTTGAACCGACATATGATACATCTGGGAGTTGCTGTCAGTCTTGTAGTCTCCAGAAAAGCTCACACAAAAACAAAGCATCTCCCCCACTTCGTTTCTTTTTGTATTTCACACCTTGGAAATGCTTTAAGACCTCGATGCTTGATGATCTCAGTTTTGTAATATAAATCACTCAATGACATGAATATTAAGCTTAGATCAATTAACTGTCTCTTACCTCCTAGTTCAAGGGAAATTAACGAGAACTGAAGACCAGTGAACAGCTTTGGTGGCTGTTTACAAAATACACCGTATTTCATTGAATGCAACCGTCCATCAACAGTGAGACGCACCATTATTTTATTTCTACTACTAAGGAAAAAAGGCTGCCCATTAACCTATGTTACATAATGTGCCTTATAATTTAGAGTTTTGATTTTATATTAGTGAAAGAGTTCCTTTAGAAAAATCGCGGCCAAGTTCACAATGGCGCAGGCAAGACCAGCTGTGTAAGAGGTGCTGCCCCGAATTACTAGACGCGACCCAATTTCAAAGATGCTAAAATGTGGAAAAAATGTGTGTGAATCAATGAAATATGGTGCTAACACTGAGCAACAGTTACAAAAGAACAATAAGTATTCAGAGAGAACAGGGCACAATTGCAAGAACCACAGAAAACCAGTATGAAACACAACAGGGACCAAAAAAAAAAAAAAAAAGAAAAAGCTCCCATTCATATTTAGAAAAAAAAAGGACTAAAAGGAGATCAGCTTAATGACAAACATCCCCCCACCAGGTCCAACTTCTCCAGTTTGCCTTTCTGTGTATCCTACTAACAAATCAGAGAATACAGGCTAAACTGATTTTAAAGCACAAAGTCCAAAGATAAGTGACCCTATATTGCTACTTAAGTTTTCCATAATACAATAGCTGAAAGAGACATTCTCCATCCATGAACCCATACATGTACACTTCTCACTTAATTTAACAGTAACACACACAGGCACTTCTTAGTTATCTATGCTAATGAAGGGACTCCAGGCACAGAAAATAGAAACTGTGGACGGTATCCTCTTCATCCTCCTCTTCACAGTAAGGACCTGTGCTGTACAGGACAGGACTCCAACCCAGTCAGGTAGAAGGGAATCTTGCATAAGGAGTGTTCTACTCCTCATGGAAGGGTTCCCCACTACCCAGCTAGGTCAATTCCCACAGCAGGCATCTCCGGAGAAAACTTGCTGAAAGCATCCAAGAGGCTGTACGCTGTTCGGTCTTGGAGCTGGCTTCTGTTGGTCACCTGGTTTCACTCTCGCAAGAAAAGACAGCAAGCTATTACGGCACCTTGACCAACCAGAATGCTTCTAGTTAGTGCAAGGCCAACCAGAAAACCACTTTTGGTTGAACCCTAATAACTAAAAAGTTCTCAAAATAAATTATCACCAAGCCCTGCCTGTGTTATTATATACATCAATTTTTTTTAATCCAGGGCTGAATGTTGGTTATTCAGTAAAAATCCCTTATTCTTTATAGTTGTACAGGGGTAAAATAGACCATTTTAAGTATCAATCTCTCATACTCCATAGATGTGTAACCATTTATTTCTATTCCCCAAAATTCATTGTAGACTTAAAAAAAAAATACAGATCTAGGGGTCTCCTTAATCAAGGTTTTATTACATCTAAGAAGAAAAGTATGATATAAACAGAAACCGAAACTGGGGGCGCCCGGGTGGCTCAGTCAGTTAAGTGTCTGCCTTCAGCTCAGGTCATGATCTCTGGGTCCTGGAACAAGCCCCACGTCAGGCTCTCTACTCAGCGGGAAGCCTGCTTCTCCCTCTATGCTCTCCCTCTCTCTCTCTTTCTCTCAAATAAATAAATAAAATCTCTTAAAAAAAAAAAAAAGAAGAAGAAGAAGAAGCTGAGATTGGTCAATTTCAAATATTCACTTTCCTATGTCACATATAAATTTTCAGCGTTTTTTATTTAATTTTTTAATATAATCTTTACAAGATATGAGGGCACTTGGGTCGTTCAGTCAGTTAAGCAGACAACTCTTGGTTTCCACTCAGGTCATGGGACTAAGCCCCACGTCGGGCTCCGTGCTCAGTGCAGAGTCTGCTTCAGATTCTCTGTCCCTCTCCCTCTCAAACAAATAAGTAAAATCTAAAAAAATAAATAAATAAAATAAAGTAACCTCTGTACCCAAAGTGAGGCTCAAACTCACAACCCTAAGATCAAGATTAGCATGCACCTAGACATGAGGAGCCAGCCAGGTGCCCTCACACATAAATTTTCAAATTAACTAATATAAAAGTTAATAAAGCAATAAGTATGTAGAATCCTTTACGTAGAATAAAATACTTAATGTTAAAACTGTAAAGTTCTACTAACAATCCACCAAAGCATTGCATCTGTTACCATGAAGCAAAAATAATTAAATATATAAACATTACCTGTGATTGGATAAGAGAATTTGGAAATTCAAACCTTTTCCTGATATCATCTGACATTTTTGCTCCTCTTACATGTATATAAGCTGACTCTGTAATCAAAAGAAAAGAATATTTGTTAGTCTGGCAAAGGTTTTCAAACCAATTATTCCTCAAATAACATAAAAGTAATTCATTCCAAAGACAACAATGGAAATAAAGCAAAGGGCTCTGCCCCATAATTACTGGTGTACGATCACCAACCACTCCGGCCCACAAATGCCATGATTGATAAATAAACTAAAATGCTCAACCGCTCTTGGTCTTTCCCATTAGAGCAAATCCTGGAACAGATTAATTCACACTATGGAAACACCCAAAAAATCCCAAAAGCTCCAGCCTAAATAACAGGATTTTAAAAGTTCAACCGCATGTTTGAAATAGAAACTCTTTCAAAGATCAAAACTTCTAAGAGAGAAAGAATCACATTTTCGCAAAATTATTTAAACTCTACCACGGTCTGGGTACAAGCTTTCATTTAAGCACTCATCTAACTGCTGGTGACAAGTGTGACGCCTAGGTGAGCTTTTTTCAGGGGGTACAGAAATGACCTAGAAACTCACACATTGAAACAGATTGCTTGTCTGCTAAAAGAGGAAGCAATTAGCACCAACTTTTAATATTTCCATCACACCTCTCATTCCTACTGGGCTGTCAAGAAAGGAAAGGGAAGGAAAGAAAAGGAAAGGAAAAAGGGAAAGGAAAAGGAAAAGAAAAGGAAACGGGCAAGGCAAGGCAAGAGAAAAGACAAGAGAAGAAAAGAGAAAGAAAGAAAAATGTTTTCAAGTATGCGAAATGGATGGAGGAGGGCAAGGTACTGAAAGGATTTCCTAAGGACCTCAATTTATCCAGTCTATGCAGCCCTGAACCCACCAAATTACACTGCTTTGAAAAAATAAGGTGCTATTAGTGGGTTAAACATCCCACTCTTCATCTCTTCATCTCTTGATCTCAGGGAGTTCAAGCCCTGTGTTGGGCTTCATACTGGGCATGGAGTCTACTTAAAAATATTTACATATATATTAAAAAAAATTCCAGGTAGTCCAGGTTACCCTATAAAAATAATAAGCAGCGAAAGAAAGCTCTCCTGCTCTCACAAACGGAGGTGCCTTGTGTTGAACGCAAGGCTCTACTACTTTCCTCCCTTTCCTCCAAAACTACAATCTCTGAATGGACCATTCATCCTTGCCTTCTTATTCAACATCTAGGGCCAACTTTACTCCCCTGAATTTGACACTTCGCAGCACTGAAACAGCTTCAAAGACTGCAAATTATGTCTGCTAGCAAAATCTACTCGTTAGGGGGCGCCTGGGCGGCTCAGTGGGTTAAAGCCTCTGCCTTCGGCTCAGGTCATGATCCCAGGGTCCTGGGAAGGAGCCCCATATCAGGCTCTCTGCTCAGCAGGGAGCCTGCTTCCTCCTCTCTCTGCCTGCTTCTGCCTACTTGTGATCTCTGTCTGTCAAATAAATAAATAAAATCTTTAAAAAAAAAAAATCTACTCGTTAGTTTATGCAGGTCAAAATTTGCTCAACTTGGGGCGCCTGGGTGGCTCAGCGGGTTAAAGCCTCTGCCTTCAGCTCAGGTCGTGATCCCAGGGTCCTGGGATGGAGCCCTGCAATAAAATCTTTTAAAAAAAAAATTTGCTCAACTTTCCAGATGTGTCCATCTCCTCTTGGAATTTTCTGCTCCCTGGAATTCTGTAAGATATCAGAACACCATTTCCCAAAGTGTGTCTCCAGGAAACCTAGGATGAAGAGATGTCCATGAGGGTAAAAGGTTTTGTAGGGAATATATATTGGCACCTTAATGTTCATTTACTCATTCACTCAAATACTTACTAGCTGCCTATCGGGTGTCAGGCACTGCTCAGTGTGCTTAGGCAACTTCCAGGAACAGAAAAGACAAAAATCCCTACACTCATGGAGCTTAGAGTATTACAGAAACGCTTTCTGTTTTAAATATGGCAACCAGGGTCAGTCTCTTCTGCAGGGGATGACATTTGGTGAGTCAGCCATACAGATGTCTGGGGGAAGATATCACAGACACAGTGAACAGTGAGTGAAAAACCCAAAGCTCATCACATGCTTAAGGCCACGGCTAGAAAAGAACAAAGAAAGGAGCCAAGAGTGAATGAAAGAGGCACCTGAGCAGCTTGGTCGTTAAACGTCTGCCTTTGGCTCAGGTTGTGATCCTGGGGTCCTGGGATCGAGTCCCGTGTCAGGCTCCCAGCTCCTCGGTAAGCCTGCTTCTCCTTCTCCCTCTGCTCCTCCCCCTTCACACATGCTCTCTCTCTCACACACACTCTAATAAATGAGTAAAAGCTTTAAAAAATTGAATGAAGGAAGAACAAAATGGAAAATCAAAAAGTCAGTAAGAAGTCAGATCACAGGGACACCTGGGTGGCTCAGAGGTTAAGCATCTGCCTTCAGCTCAGGTCATGATCCCAGTGTCCCAGCATTGAGTTGCTCTGAATCTGGTTCCTTGTTCAGCAGGGAGCCTGCATCTCCCTCTGCCTGCCACTCCCCCGGCTTAATGCTCTCTCTCCGTCTCACATATAAATAAATCAAATCTCAAAAAAAAAAAAAAAAAAAAAAAAGAAGAAGAAGAAGTCAGTTTATAAAACGCCATGCAGGTCACCAGAAGGACTAATGTATCTGTCCCCAGTGACATGGTAAGCTGGTACTGAAAAAGAGTGGTAAGATTTTAACAGAATCACCGGAGATGAAGAGTGCTCAGATTCTAGATACATTTGAAGGTAGACTCAATGTGGTTGCTGATGACTGGTTAAGAGTATAGAAGAAAGGGTCAGAGATGACTCCAAAGTGTTTGATCTGAGCACCTTTAATTTTAATGTCAATTCCTTTGGGCATTTTATACACTAAACAAAACAATTTATATATCACTTACCATGGATGTTTTACTAAGAGAAAAAGACAGAGTTGCCATCAACTGAGAGAGGGAAACCAGTTTTGTGGGGGGAAAGCTGGGAATTTCATTTGAAACTGGCAAGTTTCAGATGTCTAACAGATATCCAAAAGGAAAGGTCAGGTAGAAAGCTGAATACATGAATCTACAACTGAAGAGACAGATCTTAGCTAAAGATATAAATGATGATGCACATTAATTATAGAATCTGAGAAGTATTAAAGTAAGAAGTCTGATTAACTTTGCTTAACCCAGAGTTTACCAAACTTATCTGATCATGGCATCCTTTTTTCTAGAAATATCTGTTAACAGTCTACAACCAGCCCTTCCTGGGAAACGCACTGGGAAACTGTTCTACCAACTCCAACTCTTCTGTCCATTCCACTTCCTGCACCCCATCTTCCTTACTGCTGCCAAGTTCCCTGCCTTGTGCTCTCTCCCCTCATGAAAACTCTCCCAGAGCCCAGTCCATACCCCCAAACCCATCCCTGCTCTCTTTTATAAAGCCAGAGATTGGAGATGTCAAAAAGAAAGCACATATTGGGGTACCTGGCTGGCTCAGTCGGAAGAGCACACAACTCCTGATCTCAGGATTGTGAGTTCGAGCCCCATGTTAGATGCAGAGAGTGCTTAAGAAAAAAAAAAAAAAAAAAAAAAAAAAAAAAAAAAAACCTTCATGAAAATGTGCTCAACATCACTCAGCACCGGGGAAAAACAAATCAAAACCACAATGAGATACCACCTCACACAAGTCAGAAAGGCTAAAATTAACCAGTCAGGAAACAACAGGTGTTAGCGAGGATGCAGAGAAAGGGGAACCCTCCTACACTGTTGGTGGGAATGCAAGCTGGTGCAGCCACTCTGGAAAACAGTGCCGAGGTTCCTCAAAATGCTGAAAATACTACTAGGTATTTACCCAAAGAATACAAACGTTGTGATCTGAAGGGGCACCTGCACCCCAATGTTCATAGCAGCAATATCCATAACAGCCAAACTGTGGAAAGAGCCCAGATGCCCATCCACAATGAATGGATAAAATGTGGAATGTACGTACAATGGAATATTACTCAGCCATCAAAAAAGATGAAATCTTACCATTTACATCAGTGTGGATGGAACTGGCGGGTATTAGCTGAGCGAAATAAGTCAATCAGAGAAAGACAATTATCACATGGTACCACCCATATGTGGAATTTAAGAAACAAAACAGAGGATCATTAGGGGAAGGGAGGGAAAAATAAGACAAAATCAGAGAGGGAGACAAACACTTTTAACTATAGGAAACAAACTAAGTTGCTAGAGAGGGGTAGATGGGGAAACTGGGTGATGGGCATTAAGGAGGGCACATAATGTACTGAGCATTGGGTGTTATATAAGACTGATGAATCACTGACCTAAACTTCTGAAAGTAATGATATACTATATGTTAACTAATTGAATTTAAATAAGTAAAAAAAAAAAATCTTTAAATAGGAAGAAAGGAAGGGAGGGGGGGAAGGAAGGAAGGAGAACCTATCTTCTCTCACAAACACATTTACCATTTTGGTTCCACTGCTCCCAGTTCTCTCAAGAGCTCCTTGCTTCCTCTGCAGCCATTCAATCACAAAGTCGCTTTCATCCCTCCCCGCACTTGAGAGCCTACCTCTCCTCCCCATTTCTACCGTCCTCAGACCAGCTACTCTGCTCAGCTCACTTCAGTAACTGCTTAGTCCCGGGACCTCCACGAATGAGCAGATCCCCTACACTGCCGTCGGACGAATTGTCCTAAAGCGCAATTTCCATCACATTGTTTCCCTGCAAAGACTTCAGAGGTTTCACTAGCCTGTCAGATTAAAGGCACATTCTGATTCCTCACCTTTAAGCCCTCCATCAAGCACCTCTCCCAGTTGGCTTCATCGTCACCGCTGTCTGATTTCAACTGGGCTACAATGGCTTTCAAATTAGTCCCCTGTTGCTCAAAATGTGCTCATTCCTAAGGAATTTTACTTATGCTGTTTTCGCCCCCATAAAATGCCCTTCTCTGTATGTTCCCACTATTTAAAGATGAAATTTCCTTCATAGACCATCTTTGCTGCTAAGCCTTTTCCAAGTAGCCACATTTTCTAGAAGTCACCTTGTTTTACATTATTTCAGTGTTTTGGCTGGCACATACCATCCTGTGACTATTTGCATTGGGAACGGAAATATTTCTTTTTCTAAAGAGTCAGACAGCAAACTACTCAATCTACTACCGTAGCATACAAGCAGCCATAGCCATGAGCGATGGACCATAGCTGTGCCCTGATAAAACTTTTCTGAAAAGCACAGGAGGAGGGTGGGCAGTAGTTTGCTGACTCCTGGTTTAATTTGTGACTATTTTTTTAATTAATTTATAAAATGTGTTGACATAATTGCTAACACTGACATCCAAATTTGGCCCCGTGCTCCCAAGCAAAGTAAATAAATAAATATATATATTATTATAGTATTATATTATATATATTATATGTTATAGTTTATATGTTATATTATTCATAACATATATGTTATATAATATTATATAACATATATTACATGGCATATATATATATAGTAAATAATACATCTTTTATTATCTAATAAAGATGGGAGGATGCAGGGAGAAGCACCTTTCATCAAAGAAAACAAGCTTTTTGTGCCCCTAACCTCTGAAGGAAATTTCTCAGGTTAGCCTTTACATATGGAATACAGAGTGTATAATAAGCAACATTCTCAATAACGTAAGCTAAAGGGAATTTCATAAGACTTTTTTAAACAAACCCTGGATAAAGCCCTGGGTATAACATATCATGTAATTCAGCAAAAGAACCTCAGCAAATGGAGTGCAAGGACAGTTTTCTGATGATCTAATCTAACTCAGTAAAAAGGAGACTTCGGACTCTCCCGGGTAGCAGATGCTTATAAACATATCACAGGAGAGACTCACCCAATGTTAACAGTGATAGAGAGAAAGAGAAGAAAATGTGAGGTTATGCTCTCAGATCCAGGCCCAGAATGGTGGAATTTCAAAATGCTTTGGGGACAGATGAGCAGCTGGTTAGGCTAATAGCTTACTGTGCAGTGAAAAAGCCAAACCATACAGAAAGAATGACTTTGGGCACCTGGGTGGCTCAGGTGGTTAAGCGACTGCCTTCGGCTCAGGTCATGACCCTGGAGTCCTGGGATCAAGTCCTGCATTGCGCTCCCTGCTCAGCAAGGGCTCTGTTTCTCCCTCTCACCTTCTCCCTCTCACGCTCTCTCTCTCTCATGCTCTCTCTCTCTCTCGAATAAATAAATACATAAAATCTTTTAAAAATGTTAATAAAAAAGAAAAAGAAAAAAAGAATGACTTTGTCTCAAAGAAGGAGGCCAATGGAGTAAGTACCGTTTTCATCAAAACTACCTGAGTATAGGTGACAAACACCTAAGTTTACAAAGACAGCCCCAAGATCCACTTTAGAGAATGAATACATTTTTTAAGTACAATTTTTTCAAGTAAAACCACTAGAACTTTCAAATAAATGACCACAAAGCATTCTAAAAACCACTCCCCAAGCTGCATTACAGTTTGATACCACCCTTGATTTGCTATCCTTGGGCTACAAACTGCAACTGTCTTTCATCTGCTGGAGACTTAAACTTCAAGGTTAATCACAACCATTTGGCCTTTCAAGGTATCAGAACATCATATTCTCTTAGAGAATTTCAAAAAAAAAAAACAAGAATACATAATGCTTGCTTTAGCATTGGCAGTCTAGCTTCTGTCCTACTTTATTTCTAATCTCAACTTCCCTTGGGCATTTCATGCATTAAAGAAAACAATTTATGTATTACTTCTTCCCATGACATTTTTTACAAAAGAATGAGAACACTCACAATACGCTCCATAAACCGCTTGTTACAAAAAAGTGTTTGATTCTTAAAGATTTATTTCCAACCTGTCACGGTTCCTTTTTTGGCTGTCTACACCTAAATCAGAAAGGGAATTTTTAATGAGGGCTTTAAGTTCCAAAGGAATCAAAGCATTTGTTTAACTTGAGCAATTATCACCTTATCTGCCAAGATGCTCCAGCACCCTAAGAATATTTCCAAGAAAATAAACCTATCACCTGCATTCTAGAGATAATAAAGGAGCAGCAGATAGATAGCACACTTCAATTTTTCAGCTTTCTCTGGGATATGGAAATACACAACCATACATCACACAAAAGCATTTAGTGTCAAACTTCCAACAAAGTGCATGATCTGGAAAACAAGAGATCCATCTACTCACATTCCCACTCGCTACGGGACCCCAGCACAGGATTATGTGGGGTAGATGGGGATGGGATGTTGGAGGGAGTATCTGATAATCACAGAGAAAGCAGGACTTTGAGCACCCTTGACCACAAATCCCTTTATAGGAAGGACTCAGGGAAGCAATCTACAGCCGCTAAATCAAAGCTATGAAGAGTTTACATTAGCAGACTGATAAAAATACATACTTCATTCACTAACGGGGACCCCTGTTTCAGAAACACAAAAGCCGATGCTGCCATCAATAACTTTGAGGCAATCCTGTAAGTTTATCAAGACTGTGGCTTATGGGTATATTCTTGTCTCTCCTAGTTACTTTGCCCAGCTTCTTAAAGGAGGGAAAGAAACAGAGCACCTGGGTAGCTCAATCATTAAGCGGCTGCCTTCAGCTCAGGTCATGATCTCAGGGTCCTGGGATTGAGCCCCCAATCACCCCCTGCTTGTGTTCCTTCTCTCTCACTGTGTCTCTCTCCATCAAATAATTAAATAAAACCTTAAAAAAAAAAAAAAAAGAGGGTGGGGCACCTGGGTGGCTCAGTTGGTTAAGCAACTGCCTTCGGCTCAGGTCATGATCCTGGAGTCCCAGGATCGAGTCCCACATCGGGCTCCCTGCTTGGCAGTGAGTCTGCTCTCCCTCTGAGCTCTCCACTCTCACACTCTGTCTCTCAAATAAATAAATAAATAAATAAAATTTAAAAAAAAAAAAGGGAAAAAAAACCATCTATTCTTTTCAACCACCCACCCTGCTCTGCAATCCAGTACTTATGTCTTCCTTGTCCTTCTGCCTGCACAGCTTCTCACCTACCACTTCCTGGACCCTAACTGCTTCTCCACATGCTCTCCAGAATCTGGCAGCTGGAGTCTGTTTCATTCACCCTGTACCAAATCCTGAAACCTGTTAAAAATCAAGCTTAGTCTCAGTTCTTGCTTCAAAAGCTCTGAAATCCAGCTGCCACCTGCACTCTCAAATTAGCAAGACAAGACAATTAGGGCCCTCCTCAATGTAAGATCCATAAAAATGACAAGATCATGGGGAAATCACAATGGAAGTTTTTAAGACTACAGAGCAAGTATAAGAAAAACAGAGACCGCTAAGCCATCAAAAAATTAAGCAAAGAATAGAAAATACTTTCAGATTAATGAGTAATTTCAAAATCAACCCAAGGTAGAGGGCAACTAGGTGGTGTGATGAAGACACGTTGTCAACATTATAATCAGAGGGGCACCTGGGTGGCTCAATCAGTTAAACGTCTGCTTTCAGCTCAGGTCATGATCCCAGAGTCCTGGGATCGAGTCCCGCATCGGGCTCCCTGCTCATCGGGGAGCCTCCTTCTCCCTCTGACTGCTGCTCTTTCTCTCTCTCTCTCTGACAAATAAATAAATTAAAATCTTTAAAAAAGAAAAAAGAAAAAAATTATAATCAGAGAAAGCAGTATCTGCATAGATGTGGTGGAGATAGCTAACTATCTCCTTTTTTGGCTATCTACACCTCTGTGTTCTCCTTCACTCTCTGTGTTCTCCTTCTTCTGTATCAATAAAATGGTAGCCTGACCAGCTCCATCACATTTCCTAGCCTCAAGCACGCTTAGGTACGACCACGTGTGATCAAATTCTCTCCAGAGAGTTTTAACAAACATGACTTGGCCCTTCCAGGCTACCGCCTGCTTCCTCCACTCTCTGCATTGAAGATAATGCCGCTAGCTCACCGTTGAAGATACAACATGGAAGGAACCAGATCCCTAGATAATAACATGAAGCAGAACTACATACCTGGAACTCCAGCTATTATATGAGAAAGAATTTTCTACTCTGTACAAACTAGAGCATTCTGGGATTTCTTTGTTACAGTAGGTAAGACTTCCTTAATACAGCAGACCTGAGACTATCTCCCTTCCATACTTTTTTTCACTAGAGAAATGAAGAAACTGAATGTCAAGGAAGTTAAGCAACTTGCCACAAAGGCTAACCAGCCTGGCAGTTCAGGTGAAAAGGGAGGTTTTTCACTTCAGACCCAGCGTATCCCTGGACCACCAGTAGTAACATAAGGCATGACCAGCACATTCCAATACTGGCCATGCCCCAGGAGTTTTAGGATCTAGAATTCAAGCGCTGACCAAATTCAGGTGACTGTGAGTTCTGATGATCTCACCGGTTGCAATTTACTGAAATATATCCAGTTGCAATCAAATTCCTGCCTTTATAGTTTAGTTCTTTCTGAACTTATGTCACATGCTACTTACTCACAGATTTTGAAATGGGAGTCTAAAATAAGACCAAAGGCAGGAAATTCCAAGTTAGAACTGACTGCTGTCCAGGAGAACCAGGCATTAAAGTAAAAAAACAAAACTACCTCCTTGAATAATGCCTAATTTTTTACAATTTTTTCTCCAATTATTCTCGAATAGTCTTTTTGAAGTGTCATATATGTGTATGCATATATGTGTTAAATATAATAGAGAATATAGATGAAAAGCTATTTTTTAAAATCTAAAGATTTACTTATCTAGAATTTTTACAGTATCCAATCTAAGTCTTCAAAAGTCTTCAAATTAGCTCCTTTTTGAGATTTTTTTTTTTAAAGATTTTACTTATTTATTTGACAGAGAGATCACAAGTAGGCAAGAGGCAGGCGGGGTGGGGGAAGCAGGCTCCCTGCTGAGCAGAGAGCCTGATGTGGAGCTCGATCCCAGGACCCTGAGATCATGACCTGAGCCGAAGGCAAAGGCTTAACCCACTGAGCCACCCAGGTGCCCCCAGATGATTTTTTTCTATTACAATTTTTAAATATCTCTCCATCAAAGAATACTTGAACTGCTCTCCACATTTTTTAAATAAATGTTTTATGTTGCTATAAAATAATCAAAATAATCCTTACAGTACATTTGTAATAAAACAGAGACCAATCATTATAAAGTCTCACTGAATAAATGTCTAATCTAAATAGCTAAAATCTCCATAGTCATAATCTTACTTCAAATACCATTCAGCTAACTAGAATTTATTAAAGCACCACCACAGAATGTATTTTATAGGTATCTTACTTGTATCTCCTCCCCTCAAAAATGACAATAATTTTGTGCACTGGTTCTCTAAAATAATTTACTTCTTAACAAATATCAACATGGAACAAAGTGAAGTATTTAGGAATACTGATATTAGGGATTTTCTGTAAAATACTTCACTTACCCTCAAAAGGGCACAAGAATGTCTAAAGGTTGATAACAGACAAGTACATTCAAGTTCATAATACTATTCTATTTTTACGTATGTTTGAAAATTTCTATAAGTTTTCAACCCATTGAAAGTTGAAATTTCAACCCTGGGTGGCTCAGTGGGTTAAAGCCTCTGCTTTCGGCTCAGGTCATGATCCCAGAGTCCTGGGATCGAGCCCCGCATCGGGCTCTCTGCTCAGCAGGGAGCCTGCTTCCTCCTCTCTCTCTGCCTGCCTCTCTGCCTGCTTGTGATCTCTCTCTGTCAAATAAATAAATAAAATCTTAAAAAAAAAAAAAAAGTTTTTGAGGCCTTCCACCCTATAAGGACACCGGGAGAAGTCACTGCCTATGAACCAAGGAAAAGGGTCCTCATTCAATCATGCTGACACCCTAATCTCAGACTGTCAGCCTTCAGAACTATGAGAATTAAATTTGTTTTGTTTTGGGCGCCTGGGTGGCTCAGTTGGTTAAGCGACTGCCTTCGGCTCGGGTCATGATCCTGGAGTCCCGGGATCGAGTCCCACATCAGGCTCCCAGCTCCACGGGGAGTCTGCTTCTCCCTCTGACCTTCTCCTCGCTCATGCTCTCTCTCACTGTCTCTCTCTTCTCTCAAATAAAAAAAAAAAAAATTTTGTTTTGTTTTGGTTTGGTTTTGGTTTTTAAGATACATTTATTAGAGAGAGAGCAAGCACGAACAGAGGAGCAAAGGGAGAGGGAGCGAGAATCTTCTGCAGGCTCCATGCTAAGTGCAGAGCCCCACATGCCTCCCAGTAAAAGGCCAACTCTTTGCAGGCAGGGACCTGGTCTCTCTTTGGGACCACTGTAACCTCAGCACATAAGAACCTGTTCAATAAAGATGCACTGACTAACCACAGCCAGACCTAGGATTCAGAAGGCCAAGGTGGACCAAACAGTTTCTAGGGGTCAAGCACTCCACAAAACACTTTAAAAATAACTAATCCCCTTGGCTTTTCCCAGTAACTCTGAGGTAGGTATTACTACCTCCCACTTCCCACAGGAGAAAACAGGAGCTCAGAGAGAAAGCCTGTTGCCCAGGGTTATACAGCCGCATTAACAGCCCGGATTTCTTGAGCTTTACCATGTGCCAGGCAGGCACTGTCGAAGCTCTTTCCATGTCTTCTTGCTCCCAATATTCAAAACAACCCCATGACATGAGTACTATTATTATCCTCATTTTCATGTGAAAAATCAAGGGAGGCAAAGAGAGGTCAAAATTAATTGCCTAATTATGTAAGAAGCAGAGCACGAGCATGAACCGTGCAATCTGCCTCCAGAGCTCCCATTCTTAATCGCGCTACTCGAGAAAAGAGCCTTGACACAGAGTTTTTGTAAAACTAAGAGAGTCCATTAGAGCGCTTCCCTCAAAACCAGGCACATAACACTTTTAAAACGTTATCCGTTACTATTCTGAGTCTGAATCCAACACCTTGCTTTTTCTATTACATCTTGCTGCATCCCAGTGAATCAAGCCTCTCTTGAAAAACTAGGGGCACCTGGGTGGCTCAGTCGTTGAGCAGCTGCCTTCAGCTCAGGTCATGATCCCAGCGCCCTGGGATTGAGACCAGCATCGGGCTCCCTATTCAGTGGGAAGCCTGCTTCTCCCTCTCCCACTCCCCTTCTTGTATTCCCTCTCTCCCTGTGTCTCTCTCTGTCAAGTAAATAAATAAAATCTTTAAAGAGAGAGAGAGAACAGTGTATCTAAGCAAATCTCTAATGCAAGAAAAAAATTTTTTTAATATTTTATTTATTTGACAGAGAGAGAGAGATCACAAGTAGGCAGAGAGAGGCAGGCAGAGAGAGAGGGGGGAAGCAGGCTCCCTGCTGAGCAGAGAGCCCCATGTGGGGCTCGATCCCAGGACCCTGAGATCATTACCCGAGCCCAAGGCAGAGGCTTAACCACTGAGCCACCCAGGAGCCCTGCAAGAAAATTTTTTAAAAAAGAAAAGAAAACCTGGGTATGGATCTACCCGTTAAATCAGGGTTGCAAAGTAGCCCATCAGCAAGTGCAAACAGCTCTTTATCTTTGTATCTACTGCAAGCCTAAAAACAAGTAAGGGAGTCTAACGTGCAAAAGTTACATATTAAAGGGATGTCCCAGGGGCGCCTGGGTGGCTCAGTGGGTTAAGCCTCTGCCTTCAGCTCTTCAGCTCAGGTCATGCTATCAGGGTCCTGGGATCAAGCCCCACGTTGGGCTCTCTGCTCAGCGGGGAGCCTGCTTCCCTTCCTCTCTCTCTGCCTGCTTGTGATCCCTGCCTGTCAGATAAATAAATAAAATCTTAAAAAAAAAAAAAACCATTTTCCATTTTTTAAAAATAAGTCAATATTCATTGAAATAGATGAAAGCACTTATTTGCCCAAATGAGTGCTCAAACACTACCACACAGACACAGATGGCCACCGTTCCACAACTGAATGCTTGGCTGGCAGGTAGCCCCACCATGTGACGGGTCAAAACACAGCTCCACGAGACATGGAAAGTTCTATGCAGATGAGTTCACTTGTAAAAACAGAGTTTGAAATAATGGTGGAGTGTTCTGAAAAGATCAAACGGAAACCACTGTGTGTTCCTTCTCAGTTCCCACAGCTGTCTCACAAAACAGGGCTTGAACAACTTGGCATCATTTTCTAGGCAAGGAGAAGAGGATAAGGTACAGTGGGGGCCACATGGCAGAGCTAGACTTGGACAATTTTTTTTTTTCCTAAGATTTTATTTATTTATTTGACAGACAGAGATCACAAGTAGGCAGAGAGAGAATGGGAAGCAGGTTCCCTGCTGAGCAGAGAGCCTGATGTGGGGCTCCATCCCAGGACCCTGGGATCATGACCTGAGCCGAAGGCAGAGGCTTTAACCCACTGAGCCACCCAGGCGCCCCATGGACTCGGACAATTTCTATGTCCCTTCCAGCCCTGCGAAGATTGTCAGCCATCCTCAAGATGTAGATCTCGTCACAGAGGGGTTTAGCTTCCACGCCCACAGCAGCTGGACCTACTCGCACACTAGTGAAGAAGTCAGGCAGGAAGGGTTCCTCACTGACCAAGCCTGCTGCCTTTTTTTCCCCAGACTTTTGAGTTTCTTGAGGGAAACAGCTGGGTCTTGTCCCCGCCCCCCCCCCCCCCCCCCCCCCCGCTGGGCCCAGAGTGCAACAGTCAGTCAGTGTTTTTGAGTTGCTGTGTTGAGCACAGTAGCGAATACACAAGACTCAAAAAAATGTTACAATAAGAATTCTGCTGTTTCTTTTGCTTTCCAATCAACTTTCCAAAACAGAAACTGAGAAACAAAGAATCTGCAATCTTTCCCACTAATGAAGACTCCCAAAACAAAGACCCTAAGTAAATTAATAAGAGCCAGAAGGAGAAAAATAAATACGTAAACAACTTTATTGTCAAATTAACGCAGTAACTTGAATTCACTTACCATCACATTCAGGATTTGAAAATAATTCATCCCTTTTAGACACAGCCCTTCCTCCCGGCTTTTTTTTTTTTTTTTTTAACTGAGCAAATAACTTTTGTATAGGTAGTATAAAGATGTATCAGGTCCAAACCCTAAATCAGCAGAATCCAGATTAGTGAGCTTTTATTACACTGTTATTCATTTTGGTACGTTTTCTTTTAAAAGGGGGGGGTCAAAGACCACATGCAAAAGCTCACAAGACTCATTCTTCACTGTTTCCAGCTGAATCTAATAGAGATGGAAAATGGGTCTTTGTTACTTGAATACATCGTAAGTTTTACATGATCGCTTCAGTTGACGGCTATTATTTATCATAGCTATGCTTGTAATCTGCTGTGTATTACAACCCGTTAGAAACCCACAGTATCACCTCTGTGGATTTCCCACTGGGGCAAAAGGCATTTTAAGCATGTAATTACCCAACGAAGTAACATTTACTAATTTTCTCTTACACAGCCAGCATTATTCATAGCTGTTTTTATTTGTAGGGTGCTTACTAATTGAGACTAGTTTACCTTCACAACCGTCCTGGGTAGAAGCCCATTAGTAAATCATTTCAGGTTAGCACGGAGACACCAAGCAGCATATACAAGAATTAGAAGAGGCTCCTGGAAAATGCTGATATCCAGTTGGCAGAGTACAGCGCAGGGAACGTCTTTCAGAGAGTTAATTTTAAGATCATATTTAAACAAAGAAGAGGAGGAGAGCAGGTGGAGGAGGAGGAAGAGGAACATGTAGCTCCTTGTGAGAATTTTTTTTTAATTTCTCAAGTTTTAAAACCAATACCTACAATTTTTTCTGTACAGTTTCAATGGAACTTTCCAGCACTGTGTTGGACGTATATGACAGACTACGTGAACAGCAGCAGCCGCTCTTACAGACCAGCAGCTCACAAGAAGGCCAATGTTCAAAGAGCTTCATTTTAACTTCAAAGACTACTTCTTTTCTTTCTTTCTTTTTTTTTTTTTTAATTTGACAGAGCGGGACATACCAAGAGAGAGAGCACAAGCAAGGGGAATGGCAGGCGGAAGGAAAAGCAGGCTTTTCGCCAGGCAGGGAGCCCGATGTGGGGCTCAATCCCAGGACCCTGGGATCATACCTGAGCCAAAGGCAGATGCTTAACCCACTGAGCCTCTCAGGTGCCCCTCAACCTTGAAGACTACTTCTGCCTCCCAGCCCAAATGCAAACACTATGAAATTGCTCCCAACCAGGCTTACCTCCAAACTGATGCCAAAGTCCTCAAAGCCAAAGAAATAAGGGAGAACCAGCACAGCGCCCAGGACCGGAAGAGTCCCCCTAAGTCCCACCCAGCAAACTCAAGTCCAGAGGAACTTAGCACAATGGAGCTGAAAGTCTGAGGTGGGTGGAAACTAACCCACTCTGTATGGAAGTGGGCAGCCCAGGTACCACCTGCTGAGTATCCTGTCTGGCATTTCTCGGCTACAACCCGAAGTGTGGCACAGAATTGTCAAGTCCTATTCGCTTCCCATTTCAAAAGTAGGAGAATACAAAAGGCTTAAAAGCAACCACCTCTTGTGTAAAATTCTTCACTGATGAAAAAAGTAAGCTAAGGAACATGCAGATAAAATACCGATCAGTTACGAAAAATACATTTACAAGGAGTTTTACTAAAGGAATGCTTACCATAGAGTGAGAAAAAGAAATTATTACACACAATCATGAACACAACTGAGTTTAAACCATATATATAAAGACATAAGATTAAGAAAAAAAAAGTGAATATAGAAAATATTAACAAGTTCCTCTCCGGAAAATAGGATGATACGAGATCACAACCTATCACATCCCTCCTTATATCTGCTACATTTAATTCCGCACCCCCCCCCCCCGCCGCAATGGGCATCCATTCCTTTTTTTACACCAAGTAAAAATTATTAATTCACTTGAAATAAAACCATACAGTCAATTTTGGGGTTGCAATAAAAAAAATCAGTGATCTTATTTATTCACTTGCAACCATGGTCTTTTATCACTGTCTAAAGAGTCGGTTTAGCCACAGCACACACCAAGATAAAAGTCTCACTTGATCCAATTACACTGCTTATTAAGAGCTATTTAATGAGAAAGTCACACCTTTGAGTTATTAGAAGCTGTAATGGTCCTAAAGAGTTCCAAATAAGTAAGCTAACAGAATTACCTTTGATTCTAAATTGTTTGCCAGCAAATTAATCCATCTGTCCCTGAAAAAAATTACATGTCCTCCAGTGTGTTCAACTTTCTCCCATCTCATTTTAATCAAGTATGTTAGCTTCAGTTGAGAAAGCAGGTATTTTTTTAAGTTATTGTATAGTAATAGATATACAAAGAAATGTACGTTTAAAGTGTACAATGTGATGAGGGTGGACATACGTAAACACCTCCATATACTATCAGCAACATCAAGGCAATACATGTGCAACACCTTCCAGAGTTTTCTTGTGTCTTTTGGTTTGGGTTTTGTGGTAAGAAAACTTTACATAAGATCTACTCTATTAACAAACTTTGAAGTGCACAATACCATATTGTTGTACAGTAGATCTCTAGAACTTACTCATTCTAGTGTAACTGAAAGTTTATAAAAGTTAGGTATTTTTAATTGCTTCAATTATAGTACAGAGTTTATTTTCTTTTAATTTTCCAAACGTATATACAACCTTATTACCCGCCCCCCAAAATGACATCATCCATAGATAAATTTTAGGGCAGTCTTATGTTTTGGCACCTGTCAAAGAATAAAGAAAAGCCTTTTTTTTTTTTTTTTTAAGATTTTATTTATTTATTTGACAGAGAGAGATCACAAGTAGACAGAGAGGCAGGCAGAGAGAGGGAGGGAAGCAGGCTCCCTGCCGAGCAGAGAACCCAATGCGGGACTCGATCCCAGGACCCTGAGATCATGACCTGAGCCGAAGGCAGCGGCTTAACCCACTGAGCCACCCAGGCGCCCAAGAAAAGCCTTTTTAAAAGAATAGGCTTTCAGACAGAGACCAGAAGGAAAAGACCACTCCAGACAGAAGAAATACTCAAGGCAACAATGTTGAGGGAGAAGCAGGCTTAGCAAATTCAGGGAAAACCAAGGACACCAGCACGGTTGGTGCATGTCAGCAAGCTGCGCCGGGGGACAGAGGACAGAGTGACCAGGGGCCCAGATCACCTAAATCTCTGTAGGACACTGTAAGCCTGCAGGGTTCCTGAGTTAAGACCGGAAGTCCTAGAGGGTTTGGGACAGACGGATGGCCAACTTGACTACCATTTGAAAGATCATTCTGGCTTCTCTGAAGAACAGACCAAGAATGGAATGGGCAAGGATGGAAAAAGAGAGACCAGTGAGATAGGTACAGAAATAATCTAGGAGAGAAACCATGTTGCCTTGGAGAAGAACAGCAGCAGAAATGGTGAGACTAGGTCAGACTTTCTTGACAACACTTGCTAATGGATAGAATGTGAAAGGCAAGAAGAGCAGAGGATTACACCAAGGTTTTTAGTTCAAACAACCGAAAGAAAGCAGTCAGGGACGCCTGGGTGACTCAGTGGGTTGGGGCCTCTGCCTTTGGCTTAGGTCATGATCCCAGGGTCCTGGGATCAAGCCCCGCATTGGGCTCTCTGCTCAGCGGGGAGCCTGCTTCCTCCTCTCTCTCTGCCTGCCTCTCTGCCTACTTGTGATCTGTCAAATAAATTAATTAATTAAAAAAAAAAAACGCAGTCATACTAAGATGCGTAAGACAGAAGATTGTTTTTAAAACAATACAGCAGGGAGAGCCTGCTTCCTCCTCTCTCTCTGCCTGCCTCTCTGCCTACTTGTGATCTCTGTCTGTCAAATAAATAAATAAAATGTTTTAAAATAAAAAAAAAAGAAAAAAGTATTTGTGGGGCACCTGGGTGGCTCAGTCATTAGGTGTCTGCCTTTGGCTCAGGTCATGATCCCAGGGTCCTGGGCCTGACACCCCCATCAGGCTCCCCACTCAGCGGGAGGCCTGCTTCTCCCTCTCCCACGCCCCCTGCTTGTGTTCCCTCTTTCGCTGTGTCTCTCTCTATCAAATAAATAAATAAATAAAATCTTTAAAAAAAGAAAAAAGAAAAAGTTGTGTGTATGTTTTCATTTTTATTTAAAATTTTTTTTTAAACTTGGAGCTCTTAGATAAACATAAAATAACTCTGCCTACTTGTGATTTCTCTATCTCTGTCAATAAGTAGATAAGATCTTTAAAAAAAAATAACATTTAGGGTGCACTTTGAAAAGGCTCATTACTGAATCCTTTGGACCTTGCTAGGTGAGAAAAGGTAGATTCTCCGTGAGGTTTTTCTATCTAATGCAGTCTTGGCCTTTGACTTCTTATTCCTATTTAAAATTCTCATGTCAGGGGCGCCTGGGTGGCTCAGTGGTTAAAGCCTCTGCCTTCGGCTCAGGTCATGGTCTCAGGGTCCTGGGATCGAGTCCCGCATCGGGCTCTCTGCTCAGCAGGGAGCCTGCTTCCCTTCCTCTCTCTCTGCCTGCCTCTCTGCCTACTTGCGATCTCTGTCAAATAAATAAAATCTTTTAAAAAAAATAAAAGAATAAAAGAAAAAATAAAACAATACAGCAGGAGCACCCAAGTGGTTCAGTCAGTTAAGTGTCTGCCTTTGGCCAGGCCAGGATCCCGAGATCCTGGGATGGAGCCCAATAGGGGCTCCCTGCTCAGTGGGGAGCCTGCTTCTCCCTCCCTGTCTGCCTCTCCCCCTACTCGTGCCTCTCATGTGCTCTCTCTCAAATAAATAAATAAAATATTTCCAAGTATATAAATAAATAAATAAATAAACCAAGGCAGCCATGCACAAGTCTCCTGCGTCCTTAAGGGTACAATTTCTGTCCATCCCAGCAAGGAAAGGCTACATGATAAAGGGTGCAAAATACAAAGTAGAAGCTTTGTATACGTCTCACTTTTATCTGAGGCGAATCTTGACTATACACAGTAAATGTTAAAATGTGTATGCTTTAATAAATAACACGGAGGACACGGGGAGATGGAGAGGAGAAGTGAGTTAGGGGAAATCGGAGGGGGAGATGAACCATGAGAGACTGTGGACTCTGAAAACAAACTGAGGGTTTTGGAGAGGGGAGGATGGGGGTTTGGGTGAGCCTGGTGGTGGGTATTATGGAGGGCATGTATTGCATGGAGCAGTGGGTGTGGTGCATCAGCAATGAATTCTGGGACACTGTAAAGAAATTTTTAAAAATAAATAAAAATTAATAAACAACAACAACAAAAAATGTGTATGCTTAGCTCCAGCTTCTATTTACACTCAGCTCATATCCAATACCACGGCTGCTGTCCACACTGCCCCAGTCCCACCCACTCTCCAATCCCCATTAGGCCTCTGTGGCCCACCAGGTCCAAAGGAGAGAGTGAAGACAGGTTAACCAGCAGGTAGGTGGGTAGAGAACCCTTACTTCCCCATTCCCCCAGCCTTCTCTGTCCCTTCTACTTTATATCTCCTTCCGAGCTTTATGTTAAATGTCCCAGACATTCTTAAAACCATGGCAAATGGGAATAAATTTAGAATCGGGGGAGGGAAAAATGTGGTTGTAAAGTGATACTGTGAACAGAAATGTAAAGAAAATTTGAAAGTATTCATTTCTTCAAAGAAAAAAAACTTTAAAGATATGAAGTCACTTTAATAGATAATTGATTTGTGAACGAAACATCAATCGTTGCTGAAACTCTTAGGTTAAAGGAGGATGGGAACTTCATTATTAAAGGGATCAGGATGACCCCACCGGAATCCACTCATTCATCTCAGCATCACTCGAAGTAAGAAAGAAAACCAGACGCTGTGTCCTCCTGTTGTGACAGGATAAGAAGACAATACATGGAAGCCTCTAAGAATATTCCCGCCTAAAGCATTTCAAAAATGACCCCATACAGCTTTCCATATTTAACCACCAATTTATAGAAAACTCAAGACATAGAGGAACAAAGTAAACAACAACCAGGGGAGGAACAATAAGCTCAGAATTTGGGACATTTAATTGGACAAGTGACTGATTCTCCAACAACTCAATGACATGCAAAGAAGAAAGGCTGGAGGGACTATTACAGGTTAAGTGATTAAGAGACTTAATCACCAAATACAATCTGGGGGCATTATTTGGATTTTGACTCCAACAAAACAACTGTAATAAGACATTCTTGGCATAACCAAGAAATTCTGAAATAGGGAGGGACTGAGTATCAGATAATCTTGAGAAATCAGTGTTACTTTTACGTTTTGGGGGTATGATAATGGCACAGAAATTATGTTTAAAATAAAACAGTAAAATTAAATTGTTACACTTAATAATAATTTTTAATTAAAATAACTTAAGATATTAATTAAAAATAATTACTTTTACAGAAAATGTAATTTTCTGAAGGAAGAAAAATGTTAGAGAAACAAAACAAGATCAACAAAACATTAATTTCATTTAAGTCATTTATTATAGTCCCTATTTATGTGTGCGTTCAAAATTTTCCACAGGAAAACTAGGTAACCAGAGACTGTAAGATTACAATGAACTGAAGAGAAAAAAGATTATTATTGCTTGCAACGGCCAATCAATATGAATGAAGATTTCCTTGATAATATGCAACAAAACCAAACTACAAAAATAAACTGGAGGCTGAAGCACTTAAGAGATTATCATTTTCATTCATAATCACTAATTTCAAAGGTTATGCTCATGCTTCACGGGTCAGAATGATTTAAGACTACGTTATAAATCAGAATTTAATGTAACTCTGTTTCGACTGAAAAAAATACCTCTTTTTCCTGAAGATATCAAAAGAAAAAGGTCCAAGAGTTCAAGAAAAGGTTTGAAAATTTTCTATCTCAGACTGTCCCTTTCACATATAAAGTTTCAGCTTCACTTTGAACAAAAATGTTATGATTTACAACTCAAAGTGAAGAGGCAGCTAGAAAGTACCTAAAGAACAGGTATTCTGGGGGCACCTGGGTGGCTCAGTGGGTTAAGCCTCTGCCTTCGGTTCAGGTTGTGATCCCTGGGATTGAGCCCCGAATCTGGCTCTCTGCTCAGCAAGGAGCTTACTTCCCCCTCCCGCTTCGCCTGCCTCTCTGCCTACTTGTGAAATAAATAAAATCTTTAAAAAAAAAAAAAAAAAAAAAAAAAAAGAACAGGTATTCTGTGCAGCTGATTTGAGAACAGGACACTCTTCTTCCAAAGAATAAAGAGCTTGGATGTGGGAAAACAATTTGGCTCTTAAAAAAACAGGATCACAAAAGTACTTGCAAAAATAAATACATACATACATACATACATACTTGCAAGAAGAGGCCACAAATCTCCTCGGGTAATAGCCAGAATCTGTTTCAAGAGCTCTTCCATAAAACATGGAAGAGATACCCAGATATCTGAAAAAAGTTTAGTAACAAAAACCTACATTTCATTCATTTGACAAATATTTACTAGATGCTACCTTGTGTCAGATGCTGTTCTAAGTATTGGAGAAACAAACGTCCCTGCCTTGGGGCACACAGGTGGCTCAGTGGATTAAGCATCTGCCTTTAGCTCAGGTCATGATCCTGGGGTCCTGGGATCGAGCCCCACATTGGGCTCCCTGCTCAGTGGGGAATCTGATTCTCCCTCTCCCTCCCCGCACCCATGCACTCTCTCTCCCTCTCTTTATCCTCTCTCTAAAATTAAAAAAAAAAGAAATAAAAAACAAAAGTCCCTACCTTTACGAGGGATTACATTCCTAACAGAGGCAAAACAAAAATAAGGAAAACAGTAATGATATAGCATCTTATAAGATAAGGTCTATACACAAAAGTAAAGCAGGAAAGGGGGACAGATAGAAAGGGGTTCTAATTTTACAAAGAATGGTCAGTGAGAAGCTCACACATAAGCAAAGATTTAACTGAAGTAAAGGAGTCCTGTTTCTAAGAAAAGGATTCCAGGCAGAAGGAGCAGCAATACAAAAACCACCATGGGAAAATGTATCCTTAAGGTCTGAGGAACAGCAACGAGGCTAATAGAGCAAGTTTACTGACTGAGGGCAGAGTAGCTGGAAATGAAGTTAGGGAAGCAACAAAGGAGTCAAATGGCGGCAGCCCTCCAAGACCACTGCAAAGACTTTGCCTTTTACTTTGGTAAGCCATTAGAGGGTTCTGGAAAAGTGATGAGAGGAGAAATCTATTTTTGGGGTGGGGGAGTCAGAGAGAGAGAATGAGCACAGCGCCAGGCAGAGGGAGAAGGAGAAGCAGGCTCCCTGAAGAGCGAGGAGCCCAAAACAGGGCTCATCCCAGGACCCTGGGATCATCGCCTGAGCCCAAGGCAGACACTTAACTGACTGAGCCACCCAAGCATCCCAAGAGGAGAAATCTTTATGTGTGTTTTAAAAATAATCACTTTGGGTATTCTGCTGACAATATTTCAGGGGCAAAGAGAGAATAGAGCAATTAGAAGACAACAGTAGATTGCAAAAAATGCCCCCAAATTCTTCCCAATTCCTGTGTGCACATTTCTCTATAAAGTGGCTTCACTGCTCCCCTCATAATCAAGTCATCTACTTCTCCATCCCCTTGAATCTGGGCTTCCTTGTGACTGCTTTAATCAGCAGCAGAGGAAGTGACGTTGTAGACTTTTAGTCCCAATGCCATGCTGCTTCTCTTGCTTTCTGGTTTCCTCCATTAGACCACCATGTTAAGAAGCATGGGGCAGGGGCGCCTGGGTGGCTCAGTGGGTTAAGCCTCTGCCTTCTGCTTGGGTCATGATCCCAGGGTCCTGGGATGGAGCCCCTCATCAGGCTCTCTGCTCAGCAGGGAGTCTGCTTCCCCCTCTCTTCTCTGCCTGCCTCTCTGCCTACTTGGGATCTCTGTCTGACTTGTGATCTCTGTCTGTGAAATAAATAAATAAAATCTTAAAAAAAAATAAAAGAGAACTCTATCTGCTGTCCTACTAATACACAGAAACTAGTACAATTTGATGGGTAAAAGCTGACAAGCTTCATCCGAACTTGACATGCAAACTATTTGTAACTCCAAAATTTTCATATGCTTCAGCCTTACTCACACCCAAGTCTAACCTCTTCCTCATCTGCCTTCCTCTTCAATAAACACTAACCAGTCCTCACCTCTTGCACTCTGATACCATGATCACCAAACTTTCTTGATGCTCAGCGTCTTCATTAGGTGTCCCCCTACTTCTTAGACCTAAGGAAAACTATACTCTCCTTCTTTGGTGGCCACTTCAGTGAAAACTAATCATCCTTCCAAGCTCCAATGCCCAGAAGAACATTTCTTTACCATTTACCCCCATACTTCTGAGGGCATGCCACCCAAGTATCTTTATCTCCCATATATACTGATAACTACTATCCATGATCTAAAACCTCAAACCATTGTCTATCTCTCCGCTCTGGGTACCTGGATCTTCTGAGGTCCATGTCCAAGGTGAGTGATTCATCCAACACACCAGTCTCATTGCTCTTGAATATCTCCTTGTCACCTCCATTTTAGCAATCTACATCCATGGCCAAACCCTACATTCCATTAGCACCCTAAAACTTTAAACTCCAATATTCTTCTCTGAATCCAGAATATTCTATCAGCTATCTCCCTTATGCCTACATACACTTATATATTTACTTTGCCCAGACTTCTAATCTCTTGAACCAATTATTTTTTTTCAATTTATTTATCTTTTTAGTAATCTCTACACCCAACGTAGAGCTTGAACTCATGACCCTGAGATCAAGAATCGCATGCTCTTCTGACTGGGCCAGCCAAGAACCCCAGAACCAATTACTTTCTTTCACTCTTTCAGCCTCCTCCTGCTTGGTCCCCACCTCCATGCAGTCCAAACCTCACATTCCATCACTTCAACCATTGTCTTGCTAATCCTTTGAGCTCAAAGGCATTCCTACTGTAAGTACAGAACAAAATCCAAATACTGGATCATTCCAACTATTCAAAATCTTTGGATCTACTGACTTTTGCTACAGAAAGTCACACAACTATACGAGCTAGTAAAATTACAAACCAATGATAATTTTTGTTAAGATTTATTTATGTGAGAGAGAGCTTGGATGGGGGAGGGGCAGAGGAAAAGCAAGAGAATCTTCCAGCAGACGCCCTTCTGAGCGCAGAACCCGAATGGGGCTTTATCCCAGGACCCTGAGATCATGACCTAAGTGGAAATCAAGAGTCAGACGCTTAACCGACTGAGCCACCCAGGCACCCCTAAACTAATGATTCTTGCCTATCTGGTAGACCTTCCTAAAACCTCTAGTGAGCTCTCTCTTCCATTCTCCATGGTGGTTTAACAGTTCACCATTCTCCCCTAAAATTCCCTACCTCTTTGTCTTCTAGAGTTACACGTCCATTAGGCTGTTCCCTCTCATTCTTTTTCATTGAACCATCTTCCTTACGTGATGGTGCTTCCCAGAGTTTCTTGTTTTTTGTCTTTTAAGATTTTATCTATTTATTTATTTGACACATAGAGGGGGCGGGGCAGGCAGAGGGAGAAGGAGAAGCAGGCTCTCTGCTGAGGGGAGGGCCGGGCATGGGACTCCATCCCAGGACCTGAGCCAAAGGCAGTCACTTAACTGACTGAGCCACCTAGGCATCCCTTTTTTATTCTTTCTTATTCTAGAAACTCTCCCTTAGGTTATCTACAGCCATATACACCCTGTTTCAACTATCACCTGCGTGCTAAGAGCATCCTAATCTCTATCCTGCATAAAATCCTCTCCTCCCGGTGCCTCAGTTGCTCAGCTGGTTAAGCACGGGACTCTTGATTTCAGCTCAGGTCAATCTCAGGGTGATGGGATCAAGCCCCAAGTCAGACTCCAGGCTCAGGGAGGAGTCCACTCAAGATTCTCTCTCTCCCTCTTCCTCTCTCCCAACCCCTGATCTCACATGCTCTCTAAAATAAATAAATCTTAAAAAAAAAAAAAATTCCTGTTCTCATCCCCAGAGCAGTGCAGCTAGTTACCCACAGAACAGTACCAACTGTGTGACCCAAAGGCATATCCAAGACTGATCTTAGTCACCTGCTAACCCACATGGGATTCCTACTGTGGGAAGTCATAAAGTTGGGAAGCATCTTGACTCCACCTCTTCCTCAACCCACATATCAAACTGGACACCAGTTTCATCATCTTGACATTATCTTTGGATCCATCCTATTCTCTTAAGCCCCACTGCTAATTTGGAGCTTTATCAAACAGGCCTCACTCCACCACAATTCATTCCTCACCTTGCCACATGAAACTGATCTTCAACTTAAAATCTCTTACCCATGGATCACCACAGCCTCAAGGATCAAGTTCAAAACCTTTAACACAGTAACAAAGAGGGCCTTTCATTGTGGGCCCTCTGTTTACATATTCAACCTCATCTCTCTGTCCTTCCCTTAATACATTAAGAATCTGTTTTGTCGGGGCGCCTGGGTGGCTCAGTGGGTTAAGCCTCTGCCTTCAGCTCAGGTCATGGTCTCAGGGTCCTGGGATCGAGCCCCACATCGGGCTCTGCTCAGCGGGGAGCCTGCTTCCCCCTCTCTCTCTGCCTATCTCTCTGCATCCTTGTGATCTCTGTCTGTCAAATAAATAAAATTTAAAAATTAAAAAAAAAAAGGGGGCGCCTGGGTGGCTCAGTGGGTTAAGCCACTGCCTTTGGCTCAGGTCATGATCTCAGAGTCCTGGGATCGAGCCCCGAATCGGGCTCTCTGCTCTGCAGGGAGCCTGCTTCCTCCTCCTCTCTCTCTGCCTGCCTCTCTGCCTGTTTGTGATCTCTGTCAAATAAATAAATAAAATCTTTAAAAAAAAAAAAAAGAATCTGTTTTGTCTTGCATCTGTCAATTTGATGTCTTTCTTGTGCCTAGAATGCCTTATCCTCCATCCTCACCAGCTAACTTCTACTTACTGTCAAAATTCGGTTCAAGCAAACACTCCAACAAAAAGCCTTCTCTGAATCCCTTGAAATCTGACACAGATACAGTTTTCCTCTGTCCCCACAGTACTCTATGCATGCATCTAACTATAATAATTTATTTCTTTGTATTTTGGCCTCCTCTGGGGCTTCCATTCAATAGTGTAAGTTCCTCAAAGGAAAGTTAGGGACTGGACCAGAGCAGATACTCTTTATTGAATGAAAAAAATAAAATACAGTATTTAATATCTATGACTCTTAAAATTCAATCTACTTACAAGTTTCAAGAATTCAAATTTTAATACAAAGTTTCCTCCACTCCCTCCCCATGTCCTAATATATACTAAAACCTAATGGTTTCATTACCTAAACCAACCTGTTCAATGATGGTTAAATAGAGTAAAACTTACAAATTCTGAAAGCCAGGGCACCTGGGTGGCTCAATCAGTTAAGCATCTGTCTTCAGCTCAGGTTGTGATCACAGGATCCTGGGATGGAGCCCTGCAGCAGGCTCCCTGCTCAGCGGGAGTCTGCTTCTCCCTCTCCCTCTGCTCCTCCCCACTTCCTGTGGGCACTTGCTGTCTCTCCCTCTCTCTCTCAAATAAATAAATAATTTTTTTTTTTTAATTTTGAGAGCAGCTAAGCCAAAGGAAAAGATTTTTAGAGACAAAAGTACACCCTGGCAGCCAGAAAACTTAACAAAACTACAGTTACAACATTCACAATTTTAATATTTGTTCAACATGCTTATCAGCCAAATTAGCATATAGTCATTTGTTTGACCAAAATACAAAATAAAGATACAGTTTAATGCACTGAAAAGAACTGAAATCTCCAGTTTAGAAGCCTGGGTGGACTGTTTCATTGGTTCCCCAGGCAAATGAAAAGATAAATCTCTAAATAAATAATAATAATAACAACTGACTATCTATGCAACTTGGATTTTCAAATTCCTTGGGCCTAAAGAAATGTTTTCCCATCATGAACAATGGAAAACTGTATGG
Source organism: Lutra lutra (assembly GCF_902655055.1). Classification (NCBI taxonomy): domain Eukaryota; kingdom Metazoa; phylum Chordata; class Mammalia; order Carnivora; family Mustelidae; genus Lutra; species Lutra lutra. The sequence goes on along the minus strand of NC_062290.1, from coordinate 46,742,096 downwards.
TATTTAATATCAAAGCTTTTAAATATCTTCAAAATATAAAAACTAAAATAATTCTAACTGAACAAAAGCAAATATAAATTTAACAAAATTTCAAAATCAGAAATGCAATGTTATTACTTCCAATGTGACTTGAAATAGGATAAAAAATTATGAAAACAGGAGTGCCTTGGGGACCCAAAGTTATAAAAACAACAATGTTCAATCTGTTGTTTGAAAATAGATGGGATCTTTCACATTGCTTCAAAGTTTGTTTCAAATAATTTAAATGGGAGAAAAACCGATAAACATCCTTTGTCCTATAAGCTTAGCAAATCTTGTTTCCATCATGTGGAGATGGTATACAGAGTGGGGCATCTGGGTGGCTCAGTTGGTTAAGCATCTGCCTTCAGCTCGGGTTGTGATCTCAGGATCCTGGGATCCAGCCCCGTGTTGGGCTCCTTAATTCAATGAAGAGCCTGCTTCTCCCTCTCCCTCTGTCACTCCCCCTGCTTATGCTCTCTGGTACTCTCTCTCTGCCCTCTCTCTCAAATAAACAAATAAAATCTTATGAAAAAGAAAAGTATACACTACCTTGATCCAATTTATCATGAATTATGAATCACAGACTTATACTTACATAACTATACCATATTTTATTATACTACTCATCTCTAGACCTGTAGCACTTCCTAAAAAAATATACAATATAGGGGTTCCTGGCCAGCTCAGTTGGAGAAGCATGCAACTCGATCTCAGGGTCATGAGCCCTATGTTGGCTATAGAGATTACTTAAATACAAGTTAAAAACATATATTCATGTATATACATACACAATATAGATTTCTCATCTCCTAAAAAAAAAATGTATTACCCACATGTAATGTGATCAAAGTTTAAATTATCACACTGGGTTTCTTTTTTGAAGAACCATTAATAGATGTCCATTGATAGATGAATGGATAAACAGGATGTGGTACATTTACACAGACACACACTCAAACACACACAGGAATACTAGTCAGCTGTAAAAAAGAATGAAATCTTGCCATGTGCAACATGGATGAACCTAGAGGGTATTTTGCTAAGTGAAATAAGTCAGACAGAGAAACACTATATGATTTCACCCATAGGTGGAATCCGAAAAACAAGACAAACAAACAAAACAGAAACAAAGTCATAGATACAGTAAACAGTCAGTTACCAGAGGGGATAGAATCTGGAAGGCACACAAAATAGGTAAAAGGGCTGAAGAGGTACAAACTTCCAGATACATAATCAGTAAGTCATGGGAATGTAAAGTACAGCCTAGGGAATATAGCGAATAAGATTGTAAGAATTTTGGGGGTGCCTGGGTGGCTCAGTGGGTTAAAGCCTCTGCCTTCGGCTCAGGTCCTGATCTCAGGGTCGTGGGATGGAGCCCCACATCGGGCTCTCTGCTCAGCAGGGAGCCTGCTTCCTCCTCTCTCTCTGCCTGCCTCTCTGCCTACTTGTAATCTCTGTCTGTCAAATAAATAAATAAGATTTTAAAAAAAAAAAAAAGATTGTAAGAATTTTCCATGATGACAGATAATAACTAGACTTACAGGGATTTTATAACGTATAAAAATATCAAATCACTATGATATGCCCCTGAATCTAATAGGGATACTATATACACCAATTATACTTCAATTAAAAAAAAAAAATCAAGTTGTGCTACAGACCTACCAATAATCCTGACACTATTAGTTCCTTACTTTTCTTCTAAATATAGTTATAATTGTATTTTTCATTGTGTTTTTTCTCCTCCAATTAAAAAAAAAAAGCCTCCTCTTGGATTTTTTTCCCTCAGTTTTTGCATTTCTCTTCAGTCTTCCCATCTCGATCTGGTCCATCTCTAGAACTAGAAAGGTACAGCAAAAGCAATATTTTGGAAAGCTGTATTTCTTTTCTTTTTTTTTTTTTTAAAGATTTTATTTATTTATTTGACAGAGAGAAATCACAAGTAAGCAGAGAGGCAGGCAGAGAGAGAGGAGGAAGCAGGCTCCCTGCTGAGCAGAAAGCCCGATGTGGGGCTCGAACCCAGGACCTGGAATCATGACCTGAGCCGAAGGCAGCTGCTTAACCCACTGAGCCACCCAGGCGCCCTGGAAAGCTGTATTTCCTTAAACTTTCCAAACCCCTAATTGTGACATAAATAATTCACATAATGGTCTGTGGGTAACATCCAAAAACTATCACAAGTCTATGAATATTATGCCTCAGAAGTATTTTAGAAATTATTTTACACCTGCAGGAAGGCCAAACAATTTATTTGCAAGTCCCATCAACCAAACAGCAAGTGAAAAACTATTGTTGCTGGGAGCCTGGGTAGCTCAGATGGTTAAACATCTGACTTCAGCTCAAACCCTGATCTCAGGGTCTTGCGATCCAGCCCAGGCTCAGCAGTGAGTCTGCTTCTCGAATTCCCACTGCCCCTCCCCCTGCTCCTGCGGGCTCTCTCTCTCTTTTACATAAATAAATAAAATCTAAAAAAAAAAAAAAAAGAAAGAAAGAAAAGAAAGGCTATTAGTATATCTCTATGGACATTTTCATTCTCAAACTAATGATTTATTTATGGTTATCAATAACCATGAGTATTCCACTTTCTCAAGGGGAAGTAGCAGTCAATTGAAATCCAGTAAATTTTAGCTTGATAAAATAAATGTTAACATAGACATGATATTGATAGGTATTAGCCAGGTGATGGTAACTACCTAACATTTTACCAAAGTATAAGCATGATAACCAAGGCAGAGGTTTTGGCTACCACTAACCTACCACTGCAACTCAAAATACTTTGAAAATTGTATACTTACCCAATTTTTAAAATTTCTTTTAGGGATGCCTGGGTGGCTCAGTGGGTTAAAGCCTCTGCCTTCGGCTCAGGTCATGATCCCAGAGTCCTGGGATTGAGCCCCGCATCGGGCTCTCTGCTCAGCGGGGAGCCTGCTTCCTCCTCTCTCTCTGCCTGCCTCTCTGCCTACTTGTGATCTCTGTCTGTCAAATATATAAATAAAATATTTTTTTAAAAAAATAAATAAAGATTTATTTCTTTTGGAAAGAGCAAGAGACCATGAGCACACATGGGGGAGAGGCAATGGAAGGGGGAGAGAATCTCAAACAGGCTCCCCACAGAGCACAATGACCTGAGCCAAGTCAACGGTGGGACGCTTAACAAACTGAGCCACCCAGGTGCCCCCAATTGTTTTTACATCATACCTTTAAACATAACACTAAAAAGCTTTGGATTATTACATTTCCAAATTTAGATGAGTCATAGTGCTTTGTATGCAGGAACTGAATGTAAATCAAAATTGTAAATATGCACTTGCTTGCTAGTCAAAGAGACATGTGGACAGATTCAGAAAGATTAAAACGTATAATCATAATACACATTGTGTTTTTAAAACGTCACTTCCCAACTGTTAACCCAGTTCAGTAAACATGCCAATTGCCCTCCCTCTTCTTGAATATCTAAAAGTTACGGAATACTTCTAATCCTATCCCTTCACTTTACAGATAGGCACCTGAGACCTGGGGTCTTTCATTCTACAGTTAGTTAGCAGAATTACAAAACCTGTGGTCATCATGGTCTGAAGCTTACTAGAGGTGAAAGTAAGAAAAACCGAATGAGGTCTCAGAACAGCTCTATATTATGATATAGAATCATAAGCTTCTGTACCTAAATCTGGAACCTGAAATTGAACCATCTTAACAACAACAAAATTACATCTCAAATCTAGACAATAAAACTGGCAGATAAAATGAGAGAAAAGGCAGGGAATGTCCATTTTTAGTTTCTGACCTAAGACCCTGACCATCAAGGAATTCATCCAAAAAGTTTGTTGAACGGATGAATGAATGATTGCATGATACCTGATAGGATGACTTCACGGATTTTAGAAGCTCCAATTTCAGGAGCTAAACTGGAGGATCATGATGATACCACAGCTGAAATTAAAACTCACGGTGCAACAAACAACTCCTATGTGAAACACAACCACCAGGTCTCTGCAAATCTCCGCAGAGCTGTTGCAAGTGTTTCAAAACATACATTCATACATAGATGCCATTTTTGTCAGGTAATTCCCGTAAGGGAGGATAGAGCCAGAGAATTGAGAAGTCTGAAAACAGGCCCTGCTCACCCATAAGCCTTTGCATTTAAGTGGACAAGATCTGAGCGAGTCACTGGTGGTAAGACCGTCTCCCCAGCCAGCCAGAAATCGGCCCGGAATCTCCTGCACTCCTTTTAACTAGGGTACGGGTCAGGGAAGAGTGGAGGAACTGCAACCTGCTGCAGGTTAAAATGCAAGGATCGCGCTGATCCGTTTCCGAGTCAAGATCCCGCTGAGCCCCACCGCAGGCACGGGAGCCGGCCCCACCCGGCATCGCAGAGCGGTCCTACGCAGAAGGCCTAGTCCTTCAGGAGTTCAGAGCCCAGACAGGACAGGACGCGGGCAAAGAGCAAGACCTATCCCCTTCCTGGCCACCCACGCCACAGCGCGGCCCTGCCACCACATGCTTCCCGCTTTCCCAGCACAGCCCTAGGCCCGCAGGGCCTCAGCCGCCCTCCACGCCAAGCTGAGAGAGGCCACAGGCGAATGCGATCCAGCGGCCTCAAAGCAGGGGACAGCGGCCCGCAGCTCACCGCCTGCCACCCCGCATTGCTTACCTCCCTTCTGCCACAAGCTCAGCCCGGCGCCGGCAGCCTGACGTGGCCCGCCCCGCCGTCTCGAACGCCTGGGGGCGGGGACTAAGGTGAGAGAACCAATGGACTGCAGACTGCAAGCGTGTGCCCCGCCTCCTCCGGCTTCGGCCCGCCCCTCTCTGCTTTCACGCGCGCGCACGGCCAAGGCCAAGGCCGCGCACTGCGGCTGGAGGGTGGCGTGCACGGCTGAACGCTTCTCTCTGCAGGGACCCGGGGGCAGGAAGAGAGGCGCGCGCAGGTGCGGCTTGTGGAATTGCACCGCAGTGGGGATTAGCCCACGAGATAGCCAATTGAAGGAACTTGTTTGGGAATGCCACTGCGGCGTGCTTGGGTAGTCCTGTTGGCAGCCTGCCCTTATGCAGCTTTTGGCGATGCAAAGCAGCTTCTTGGTGTTTGGAGATTTTGTTGCCCAGAAAACAGTAATCCCAATAACGTTAAGGATTCAGAAAATGTAATGCAGACAGTCGACCTGCCCCTTCGTTCTTCCCCTTGCCCCTTGTAGTTGCTGCTTCGCACTTTTGGCCAACACAGAACACTGCAGCCCTCAATGCTACCTACACTGGTCCACCTGTTGGACGGTCCTACAGGACGTTATAGCCTGGATATTTCTGCTCAGTTAATCTGGGGACAGCAGGCACACGTCATTGTTACTTTTTTTTTTTTTTTTTTGGTCTAATACTTATTGCGTGTGCACCTGTACACAAACACTCATTTCCATAGGAAAGCTGTAAAGTACAGGTCACGGTAAAACAGAAGCTAAAGGAGACAGCAGAAAGAAAAAAAAAATGAGCAAGTAAAAAAGGAATGGAATTCTAGTTGTGTAAAAATTATATACAAGAGTTAAGACACGTCGCTCTAGAGAACTTGACTTATCCAGCCGTTTCGAAACTCTGGTATATCTTTAGAAGTACGTATATATATAGAAGTGGGGAGCTTTTTAAAAAATACTGGTCCCTGGGCCCCATCTCTAGAGATTCTCAATTTAGTAGCTCTAATGTGAGTCCTTGGCATTGGTACTCTTAAGTTTCCAAAGTCATTTTAATGTGCTGACAAGAGTTCTACTTCTCATTTGTAGAAAGGATTTGGTTCCCTATACTCTACTTTAGAAAAATAATTATATGCCACAGGCCATTTCAGCTCTCTCAATAACCTATTATGCATTCATTCTGTAGGAATTTATCTAAATTAATTTTGAACCTACTTTTATATTCACTCTCTGTTATCCTTTGAGAGAAAGTAGTATTATAAGGTTTATAATGGCCTTCTCGATTTTATGGAATTTGATGTGTTAACCTTAAAAATAAACTGCCCCTTAAATTTTACCAGCAAAAGGTGGGTTTAAACAGGAATAGCAGAGAATGGCAATCAAGGACAATCAAGCTACAGCAAAACCATAGGCAAGTCCAACAAAGAAGAGGAATATTTTTCTATGGAGAAGAAGAATGAAGTTGAGAGGGGTTGTTTTGAATGAAAACCCATTGGAGAAAAGCAAGAGTTCTGAGTGATGTTGGTTTCACCTTGGCTGAGTTTCAGGGGTAGTCAATTTCTTGTAGGAGATGCAAAGATACATCTTTCCCTATTGGAGCCTGTAATTGATGATCCTGTTCTGTTGAAGATTCTTCTGTTAGGTTTGTAATTGCTATTAAGGGGTATGGCTTTTCCTACCAGCTTCCCCTTCAAGCATCTCAAGTCCAGTATAGCGAAGTTTTCCTGAATTAATTTTCACAGTTGATAGTCCCTTTCAGTATTCATAATTCTAAATGCATCAGAACTTCTTTTAGGACCATTTTAATTCTTTTTTAAAATTCATCTTCTAGGGCGCCTGGGTGGCTCAGTGGGTTAAGCCTCTGCCTTCAGCTCAGGTCATGATCTCAGGGTCCTGGGATGGAGTCCCGCATCGGGCTCTCTGCTCAGCAGGGAGCCTGCTTCCCTTCCTCTCTCTCTGCCTGCCTCTCTGCCTACTTGTGATCTCTGTCTGTCAAATAAATAAATAAAATCTTTAAAAAAAATAAAATAAAATAAAATAAAATTCATCTTCTAGGGGCACCCAGGTGGCTCAGTGGGTTAAAGCCTCTGCCTTCGGCTTTGGTCAGGGTCTCAGGGTTCTGGGATGGAGCTCCGCATAGGGCTCTCTGCTCAGCGGGGAGCCTGCTTCCCCCTCTGTCTGCCTGCCTCTCTGCCTACTTGTGATCTCTGTCTGTCAAATAAATAAAATCTTTTTAAAAAATAGTGTTTAGGAGCGCCTGGGTGGCTCAGTGGGTTAAGCCGCTGCCTTCGGCTCAGGTCATGATCTCAGGGTCCTGGGATCGAGGCCCGCATCGGGCTCTCTGCTCAGCAGGGAGCCTGCTTCCCTCTCTCTCTCTCTGCCTGCCTCTCCGTCTACTTGTGATCTCTCTCTGTCAAATAAATAAATAAAATCTTTAAAAAAGGGGCACCTGGGTGGCTCAGTGGGTTAAGCCGCTGCCTTCGGCTCAGGTCATGATCTCAGGGTCCTGGGATCAAGCCCCGAATCGGGCTCTCTGCTCCGCAGGGAGCCTGCTTCCCTCTCTCTCTCTCTCTCTCTCTCTCTGCCTGCTTCTCTGCCTACTTGTGATCTCTGTCTGTCAAATAAATAAATAATAAAATCTTAAAAAAAAAATCTTTAAAAAAAAATTCATCTTCTATTCCCTTGGGGGTACTTGACTGGCTCAGTAGGTAGAGCCTGCAACTCTTGATCTCAGGGTCATGAGTTCAAGCCCAACATTGGGTGTAGAGATTACTTTTAAAAACCTTAGGGGAGCCTGGGTGGCTCAGTGGGTTAAGCCTCTGCCTTCCGCTCAGGTCATGATCTCAGGGTCCTGGGATCAAGCCCCGAATCGGGCTCTCTGCTCAGCAGGGAGCCTGCTTCCCCCTCTCTCTCTGCCTCTTTGCCTACTTGTGGTCTCTGTCTGTCAAATAAATAAATAAAATCTTTTAAAAAAAATAAAAATAAAAACTTTAAAGGGCATCTGAGTGGCTCAGCTGGTTAAATGCCTGACTTTGGCTCAAGTCAAGAGCTCAGGATTCTTCTCGTGCACACTCTCTCTTATAAATAAATACAACTAAAAGCTCTACTATCTCCATTTCTTGAGACACATTAGTCAAAATTTTAATTGTACACTTAACTATATGAATACCACTGTCCTAAGTACATCAACACACTTAATCAAGAAGACAACTTATGAAGCTGATACAGTTATTACCCACATTTTCTTTTTTTTTTTTTAAGATTTTTTATTTATTTATTTAACAGAGAGATCACAAGTAGACGGAGAGGAAGACAGAGAGAGAGAGAGGGAAGCAGGCTTCTTGCTGAGCAGAGAGCCCGATGTGGGACTCGATCCCAGGACCCCGAGATCATGACCTGAGCCGAAGGCAGCGGCTTAACCCACTGAGCCACCCAGGCGCCCTACCCACATTTTCTAAGTAAGGAATCTTAGGCACAGAATGGGAAGCATCTTGACCAAGCACATGTACCTCGTTAGTGGCAAAACCAAAATTTGAATCCAGGCACCCTGGCTCTCAATAAATAGCTTTACTGCCTCTGTTATAGAAGGGGTGGCTTTTAGGAGTACGTGGGGAAATGTCCTTTTGAAGAGTGCTATTTACTCTGTGATTTTTCACTTTTTTTTTTTTTTTTTTTTTAATAAGCTCTATGCCCAACAAGGGACTTAATCTCACAATCCCAAGTTGAAGAGTCTCATACTCTACCAACTGAGCCAGCTAGGTGCCCCTGTGATTTTTCACTTTTGAAACTTGAGATTCAGAGCACCTAGGTGGCTCAGTCAGTTAAGCGTCTGCCCTCAGCTCAGATCATGATCCTGTGGTCCTGGGACTGAGCCCTGCTTTGGGCTCCCTGCTCAGTAGGAGCCTGCTTCTCCCTCTCCTTTCTGCCACTCCCTGTTTGTGCTCTCTGTCTGTCTGTCTGTCTGTCTCTCTCTCTCTCTCTCTGTGTGTGTCAAATGGATAAATAAAATCTTTAAAAAAAGAAAAAGAAAGAAAGAAAGAAAATTTAGATTCAAATTTGGGGCTGGAATGAAAGACTTAGGTTGTTAATTCTAGGGCCTAGGACTAACCTGACTGCTTGCTACAAATGTTAGACTAGGCTGGAAGTACACCTCACCCCCTTCTGGGATATACTCTACCCTACCCTACTTCTAGGATATACTCCTTCCACAGATGAGTATAGTTCAGCAGGGATCATTTCAAACTTTAAATTATTTCATCTATCCCAGGAACTGTGCTAGATATGAGTGAGGATGAAAGACACAATTTGAGCCTCAGGAAGCCAGCTCATCCTGGAGGCCAAGTCAGATTTACTTGGGCAAGACTAGAGGTATAGATTTGTTTTTTGTTTTAGAGGTACAGACTTCTAGAACTAGAAGAGGTCTCAGAAGCTGCTAGCCTATGACAAAGTTTTCACTCACAAGTGCTGAGATGAAAAACAAATAAATAAGGACATGTATTGAATTTTCATAAAAATAGATTCAGTTTAAAGAATTGTCCTTTTTCTGAGATCATGCTGTGGTGGTGGTGGTAATGTTCTCTTGTATGAAATAATGAATAGATTATATTTGTTGGGGGCTTTTTAATGATCTTAAAGCCCTATGTTGTTTCTCAAAATTTTTTGATCTTTTATGGATTTCGTTTAACCCTGTTAATGTACAGAGAGGGAAACTAAGATTCCGGAGGAACAAAGTCCAGTCCTCTTTCTCCTAGGTACCCCCCAAAACAGCCCATTTTGTGTCCAGGGCTAGAAATTTTTTTAAGTGATAGTTACAAACTTAAAAAGAAATCAAGGTCAAGGTTAGACAACAAAGATTAGAACTGGTTTCCGATAGGCCAGCTGTGTTGTTAGCCGGGAGGAAAAGGCTGCTGCCTGCTTAATTAATCAGATTAGCTAAGTAGATTGGTTTCCTTCTGAGCTGAAAGCAAAAGATTGGGCCTGAGGGAATACAGCTACTACAGGCAGTTACATTTTGATTGAGGTAAGACCCAAGAAGGTCGCTTGATGGAGTAGGCCACACCCACATCTGATAGGAATTTTTGGAGCCCTACACAAGTGTTTCACTGAGAGAGGGGAAATTTTTTGAGAAAGGGCAGGGAGAGGCAGGACCCTCACAGGAGCAAGGGGATGAGGGTCAACTTCATTCACCCTGTACCCACAGAGGCTGATCTAGATTTAATACTGAAAGCCCCAGGACAGATGGAATTTTCAATTGAAGGATTAAAATGGGCTTCAAATCTGTACATTATTTTTCTGGAAAGGCTTAAAATGTAAATGCAAATGAACTCTTTGCCTTTTAACTATCCCAGACAAACCACTGTCTTTAAGAGGTAAGCAGGCAGAGAGCATTTCTCTGTTAACCTTCGTGTATTATTTCCCCTGAAGTAGTTAGGCAGTTCTCTATTGTACCAGAACCTTTAGATAAGTACACTTTTTGAAGTCAGTATAGAAGGGCCTATTGACTTTAACAACAACAAAAGAAAGAGAGTAAGAAAAATGTGTCCACTCCCAAATCATTAACTGAACTGAAAAGAATATGCTAACAAAGAAAGACACTGTAGTCCGAATCCTGTACTGTAAGGGAAGGTCATGTCACCCACAGCATCAGGAGAGGCACAAAGCCTTGAACTCAGGCCCAAGCATGCTGGGCTAGCTTAACACACCCACGCATTCATCAGCAGGCACGAAACAGGGAGGAGAAATTGAAAACGGAATCGCCCAGCTCCACTGTCGACACATTAACAGAAAGTAATGTTGTTAGATTTAATTAGATGTGAGTATGTGGCTCTAATGGCTTCCCATTTCTTTCAGAGCAGAAGCCAAATTCCTTACAAAAGCCGACAAGCCCATACATGATTTGCTCTTGTGCTATGTCCTTCCATATGCATACCAGTTCCGTCTTTGACCTTGCCTTCCACATTCCTCCCCCACTCATTTTACTCCCATCACCCAGCCCTCCTTGCTGCTGCAGGATCTCAGCACTTCTACATACCTTCCCGACTCACTCCGTTGGATCACTCAAGTCTGCCAAGATGTTACCTTCTGGGTAACCACTCTATCGGCCCAGAACCTTGGAAGAGACTTCAGTAAGGGCGTATACATAAAGGTGTGGTCAAGAAATAAAGAAGTGACAAGGGAGACTCAGTAATATGGGGGCTCCAAAATCACCCTTGTACTTCAAAGAGCGAGGGGGGAAGGAGTTAACAAACATGGAGAAGGCTGTGGGACTTACTGACAAGAACTGGGACTGTTGGTCAAGAACACAGCCAATCCAGTGACCCAACAGGGAGAGAGCCCAGGAATTTATCCCATAACCTCTGTCATTCTCATTTCTCCTTCTGGATCTTTTGAAGCAAGGGAACCTCACACAGCTCATAAAGGTCAGCCTTCTGGGGAACAGTAAAGGGGTAAATAGATGATATCCAGCACATTTACCTCAGTGAGCCATACAGTCAGCTTCTGCTGTGTAACAAACCACCCCAGAACTTAGTAGCTTTAAAATCACAGACGTCTATCTCTTCTCAGAATTGTGTAAGTTGCCAAGGCAGTTTTGATATAGGCTGGCTCTGCGGGTCCCTCCTGAAACTACTTGTATGTCTGCATTTAGCTGGCAGCTTGGCTGGTCTAGGATGGCCTTATTCACATGGCTGGGAGTTTGCTCCATGTCAGCTGGGATGAATGGGATGATGTGACCGTGTATCTCTACTGACCGTCACCAATCCCTTTTCTTCCTTGTCAGACACTATTGTTCGAGTAGGCAGTTAGTAAGGCTCTATCACGTATCTGGAGGCCCACAAAGGGGAAGTCATGGCCAGCTATTGAGAAAGTCAGAGGAAGCCAGATCAAACTCAACAGGCCCAAGATGGCCGACAAAGTTGGAAAGAAACCCAACCAAAGAGGAAAAGGCATAAAACCCTGCTTTCAAGAATTCCCCACACCAAGTAATTACTATTTCATCCCTATGTTAACAACTATCAATAAAAGAATCCCAAACCTCAGGGCACAGGAGAAGCTCACCCACACTCAGGCTCTGTGCACTCACGTGCGCACTGTACACATGTACTTACTCTCCCTCTTCTCTTTCTCTCCCTCACCCAGGTTCACATCTCCAGAGTATACTTTCACTTTAATAAATTTTCCTGCTGTGTCACTTGTCCACTGCATTGTATGTCATTGAATTCTTTCTTTTTTTTTTTTTTTAGATTTTTTTAAAATTTATTTATTTGACAGAGATTACAAGTAGGCAGAGAGGCAGGCAGAGGGAGAGAGAGGAGAAAGCAGGCTCCCTGCTGAGCAGAGAGCCTGATGCGGGGCTCAATCCTAGGACTCTGGGATCATGACCTGAGCTGAAGGCAGAGGCTTTAACCCACTGAGCCACCCAGGCGCCCCTCATTGAATTTTTTCTTATGATGAGACCCAGAACCTTTGGCAACATCTTTGGGATGGGCTGGATGGAGACTTCTAGGCCCAGGGTCTCCCCAATTCACCTGGTAACACTATCAAATCCTTGCTAATATCAAAACACATTATTTCGGGTGCCTGGGTGGCTCAGTGGGTTAAGCCGCTGCCTTCGGCTCAGGTCATGATCTCAGGGTCCTGGGATCGAGTCCCACATCGGGCTCTCTGCTCAGCAGGAAGCCTGCTTCCCTCTCTCTCTCTCTCTCTGCCTTCCTCTCTGTCTACTTGTGATCTCTCTCTGTCAAATAAATAAATAAAATCTTTTAAAAAAAAAAACACATTATTTCAATGGAATTCCCATGTTAAAACAATCCCAATTTTTATTTGATTCTGTAATGTTGCCAGCCCCAGTGGATGGAATGTGATTAATCTGCAGCAGAGGTCAACACATGTTTTCTATAATGAACCAGAAAGCAAATATTTTAGGTTTGGGAGTCAAGAGGCAAAACTGAGCCATTATACAGAAACTTGAATAACAAGAAAAAAAAAATTTGCACAGAATTTTTATTGATGAAATCCAAAGTATAATAATTGAGTACAATCATTTCCAATATAGATCTACTAAGGAGAAGAACAGAATTCTTTGCTAGGGGATAATAGTTCATTAAATTGGAGTTCAAAGTAAGTACTCTATCACCAAAATCAATTGCAAATGTTCACCTCTGAAGGCTAATCTATGAAACTTTATGCATTTCATCTTTGAGAGCATCTTTTCACACAGAAATGGCCAAATATGTATATCAGTCTATGAGAGTATGATTTTAATTGAGCATATTTATCACTTAGAAGTAATTTACAAAATCCCCTTAGATTCTTCTCTTGATATTTGCCAATTACCATGTCATTATATTGCAGATTAACCACTTCCAATTGAAGATCCTCAATTGCAAAGTTAAATGCATTTTGAAGTATGGAAAATTCCTTTCCACTTACCCTGAGATCCAAAAATGCTATTGGAACTGCAGTTTGAGCTTAGAAAGTATATCCTCTGCAGATTTTTGTAGGAATGGAGATGTGTTTCTTGTTTGTTTGCTTTTTTTTAACTTTTTTAAAAATTCTATTTATTTGAGAGAGAGAGATCAAGATCAAGCAAGCAGGTGCAGGGGCAGTGGGAGAGAGAGAAACAGACTCCCCACTGAGCAAGGAGCCTGATGCAAGACCCAATCCCAGAACCCTGAACCCTGATGGCCTGAACAGAAGGCAGCCATTTAACTGACAGGCACCCAGGCACCCCAGAGATTTGATTTTTTCAAAAAAAGCCTTGATAGCACAGGAAATATATTAAACAGCTTGACATCACTTGCATTTCAAGCAACTTTAATTGTTGTATAAATGACTTACCAGAGTGTAACGTTTACATATAAGCACTGTTTGCCTTGTAATTTTATATCGGGACACATGATCAAGTCGGCAGCTAAAGCTAATTTCCAAGGCCATTCCGTGTTTAATAAAAGTGACTGAAAGAAGTTCTCATTCCAAAACATTCAGGTTCAACCCTGAGTTCAAAAACTGCAATAAAACTTCACCACCACTAAGTGATCAAACCTCTTTGGGTTCAGGCAAGTTAGGATATCCAGCTCCTATCTTTGACAAAAGTTCACAGAACTGATGATCCTTAAGTCCATGAGAGCACATGAAGTTCAGCAGGGAGACTACTGGGTCAAAAGTAGGACCAGTTTAAACGCTTTCTGCAAATTACCTACTGAGGAATAGCACAGTGATAAATTACAGGCTGTAAATACCTACATTTTCACAAGCTCTATAAATGTGTTCAACTAAGCCTTTTCTGCTCTGTGTATATGTTTATCCCCATCAGTTGTAAAGCATCTTAGCAGATTACACTTCAGGTTGTACTGAATGAAAGTTTTCTCGATTTCTCTGAAAATCTACTCACCTATAGTTGTTTTGGGCAAAAAAATTAATAGAGGTTGCTTCTTCAGTCCCTTCAAACTCAGTACTGACTCACTGAATACAACTGATCAGTCGTGGGAACATCTGTCAAATCATCAAGAGCTAAGGAAAACCACTCCAAATCATTTACTTCGTTTTTTAATTAACTATTGATGGTGCTCCCAGTGTCCTCAACTCTTTAAGCAACTGTTCTCGCTGAAAGGCTAATGGTCTTGAACAAGTGTGTTTTCTTTTTTTTTTTTTAAAGATTTTATTATTTATTGACAAAGAGAATCACAAGTAGCAGAGAGAGAGGAGGAAGCAGGCTCCCTGCTGAGCAGAAAGCCCGATGTGGGGCTCGAACCCAGGACCTGGGATCATGACCTGAGCCGAAGGCAGCGGCTTAACCTACTGAGCCACCCAGGCGCCCTGAACAAGTGTGTTTTCTGCAGAAACATTTCTTTAGCGGCTGCAATCAAACATGATTTAATTAACTCGCCGACCATAAACAGCTTTCCTTGCTTGACAAACAAACGAACTCCTTGGAAACTTACCCTGGTTACAGCTTTTTCATTTTCTGTAAAGAAATTCTGCTGTGATGAGATATTCCATCTTAAATCATATTTTTCTTATCATTGCTTTCCTATGAGTTTGGGATATTGTGATGAGTCTGGGAACCTTAACTTATATTGTGTTATATAACCTTTTAGCACAGGTGGAGTATCACTGTACCATTCATGCATACTCTGCCATCTAATTGGATAACAAAGTAATCCACACTTCATTGCGCCTTAAAACCGTGATGTGAAAGGGGAGTGATGTCACCAAAATATCAGGGAAGGCGACCCCACCTTCTGCTCCCCGACAGAAATCAACAATTATCTATCCATTAACAAAAATGGTTCAGGGCGCGGGGCGCCTGGGTTGCTCAGTGGGTTAAAGCCTCTGCCTTCAGCTCAGGTCATGATCCCAGGGTCCTGGGATTGAGCCCCTCATCAGGCTCTCTGCTCAGCAGAGAGCAGCCTGCTCTCTCAGCCTGCTTCCTCCTCTCTCTCTCTGCCTACTTGTGATCTCTCTCTGTCAAATAAATAAATAAAATCTTTTAAAAAATGGTTCTGGGACAGCTCTGGAGTCCACTTAAGAAACGTCGGCAACACAGAACAAAAAACCAACAATAACCACCCACAAAAAGAGGGAAGACAGCTGTACTTTCCCTGCATCATCCCGTCCCCCAGGCTGGTATTGCTCCGTGCGGAGAGGACATTTCCCAATTGGAAAGAGTTCTCCTCCCCAGGAAAGGAAGAGCAGGGTGAGCACCCAATTGTCTCGGCCTTTTGGGACCAGGGCAAAAACCTTCCACCTCATTTTCACTCAACCCAGACTAGCAAAGCAGAGACACCCCAAGATGGCCAGAGACAAAGTAGAAAAGCAGAGGCTACCACCAGCAGCCACGTAGCGGGATCAATTGCGGTTCAAAGTGACCTACTTTGCAAAGTGAGCAGATTCCAATACTGAAGAAACCAACAACCGGCACAGCATCGGCAGAGCCCTGCAGATTTCCCGCTGATTTCACCCCGCAGGTTTTCGTGGTCACAGAGGCCAGTCACCTGGGTCCCTCCCAGCTCCCTTCCTCACGCCCATACCCGCCAGAGCCAGGGAACTGCCCTGTGAGCCGTCACCAGACTCCACAAAAGGACGCCAACTGCAGGGGAAGACTGCGCATGTGCGGAAGAGGGTGGCGCGTGCACCCCTTGCCAGGACCCCGCAGCTGCTTGTGCGACCACATCGGGCCCCGTCTTTAGTCACTGCAGGCACCAGTTGTTCACCTAAGTACATGTGAGCCCCAGCCCAGCCCGCAGCACCAGCCTCCACTGCTGTGGGTCTATGGTAAGCCTCAGTCTCCATGTACCATACCCTGCGGTGGAGTTCACGCCCACACACAGGGTCCCCACAGCAGCCAGTGATTTCACACTTGGCCCCGGCCCTCTCTGCCTCCCTGGCCCCCACCGCAAAATCTGTGGTTGCATTTGTAACTAGACTTTGTCACCACACGGGCACCTACAGCTGCCCCTCGTGGTCGAGTGTATGCAGACCACTGGTTCCAGCCACCACCACTGCCTGTCCAGGTCCCTAGGAATGCAACACACCAAAATTTACGGGATACAGCAAAAGCATTTCCAAGAAGGAAGTTTCTAGTAAATGTCTACATTAAGAAAATATAAAGGGGGTGTTGGGCTGGCTCAGTTGGTAGAACATACGACTTTTTTTTTTTTTTTTTAAGATTCTACTTATTTATTCATGAGAGTGAGAGAGAGAGAGGCAGCCGAGAAGCAGACTCCCCAAGAAGCAGAGAGCCCGATGTGGGACTTGATCTCAGAACCCCGGGTTCATGACCCCAGCGGGAGGCAGCCGAGAAGCAGACTCCCCAAGAAGCAGAGAGCCCGATGTGGGACTGATCTCAGAACCCCGGGTTCATGACTCCAGCGGGAGGCAGCCGAGAAGCAGATCCCCAAGAGCAGAGAGCCCGATGTGGGACTTGATCTCAGAACCCCGGGTTCATGACCCCAGCGGAAGGCAGCCGCCTAACCATCTGAGCCACACAGGAGCCCAGAACACGCGACTCTTGATCGCAACGCTGTGAGTTCAAGGCCCACCTTGGGCGTAGAGACTACTTAAAAACGAAATCTGAAAGAAAGAAAGAAAAAAGAAAAGAAAGAAAGAAAGAAAGATGCCAAATAAACAACCTAATTATACATCAAGGAACTGGAAAAACATAAACTAAGCTGGAAATTAGCAGAAGGAAGAAAATAACAAAGATCAGAGCAGAATCTAAAAAAGAAGAAAGCAATACAAAAGATTAATGAAATTAAGAACTGATTTAAAAAGAAAAAATTAAAGAAGCAAAATTGAGAAATCTTTAGCCAGTAGACTAGGGAAAAATAGAAGACTCAAATAGACAAAATCAGAAATAAAAGAGAAGACATTACAATCAATACCACAGAAAGGCAAAAGATTATAAGAGAATATTATCAACAATTGTATTCTGACAAATTGAATAACATAAAGAAATGGAAAAATTCCTACAACATACTACCTATAAGAATGAATCATGAAGGGACGCCTGGGTGGCTCAGTTGGTTGAGCGGCTGCCTTCGGCTCCGGTCATGATCCCGGCGTCCTGGGATCGAGTCCCGCGTCGGGCTCCTTGCTCAGCGGGGAGCCTGCTTCTCCCTCTGCCTCTGCCTACCACTCTGTCTGCCTGTGCTCATGCTCTCTCTCTAACAAATAAAAATAAATAAAATCTTTAAAAAAAAAAAAGAATGAATCATGAAGAAATATAAAATCTGAACAGACCAGTAATAATGAGTAAGGAGGTTGAATCAATTATCAAAGGCATCACCAAAAGACAAGCCCAAGAGCACTGGTTTCACTGATGAATTCTACCAAACATATAAACTAAAATTAATGCCAATTTTTCTCAAACTCTTTCCAAAATTTAATAAAGGGAGGAACACTAAGAAATACAACATTACCCTGTAACAAAGCCAAATAGAGACATTATAAGAAAACTACAGACTACTATCCCTGGTAAATATAAAAGCAAAAATTCTCGACAAAATATTACCAAACTAAATTTTTAACAGCACATTAAAAGTATTTTACAGCAGGATGCCTGGGTGGCTCAGTCAGTTAAGTGTCTGCCTTCAGCTTGGGTTGTGACCCCAGGGTCCTGGGACTGAGTTCCTCATTGGGCTCCTTGCTCAGCAGGGAACTCACTTCTCCCTCTGCCTGCTGCTCCCCCTGCTTGGTTCCTCAATTGGTTAAGTGTCTGACTCGTGATCTGTCCTCAGGTCTTGACCTCAGGGTCCCAAGTTCAAACCCCACATTAGGCTATAGGAGATCAGGGCATGGAGTCTACTTAAAAAAAAAAAAAAAAGAAAAGAAAGAAAGAAAAGAAGAAGAAGAAGAAGTAAAATCATCATTGCAGATGATATGGTCTTCTTTTTTAAATAAATAAAATCTTCTCTTTTTTTCTACTTTTCTTTTTTAATTTAAATTTAAATTCAATTAATTGGCATATAATGTATTATTATATGGTAGAGGTCAGTGATTCATCAGTCTTATATACTACCCACTGCTCATTATATCATGTGCCTTCCTTAATGTCCATTACCCAGTTACTCCATCCTCTCACCTCCCTCCCGTCCAGAACTCCTCAATTTGTTTCCTATGATTAAGAGTCTCTGGTGCGCCTGGGTGGCTCAGTCGGTTCAGGGTCTCCCTTCAGCTCCGGTCATGATCCCAGGGCCCGGAATCAAGTCCCGCATCAAGCTCCTTGGCCAGTGGAGAGTCTGCTTCTCTCTTTCCCTCTGCCCCTCCCCACATGCTCCCTTGCTCTCTATCTATCTCAAATAAATAAATAAAATCTTTAAAAAATGAAAAATAGGGATGCCTGGGTGGCTTAGTCAGTTAAGCATCTGCCCTTGGCTCAGGTCATGATCCGAGGGTCCTAAGAGTCCTGCATGGGGCTCTCTGGTCAGCAGGGAGCCTGCTTTTCCCTCTGCCCGCCACTCCCCCTTGCTTGTGCACTCTCTCTCTCTCAAATAAATAAAATCTTTTTAAAAAATTACGGAAAGACTCTCTTATGGTTTGTCTCCCTCTCTGATTTCATCTTGTTTTATTTTCCCCTTCTTTCCCCTTTGGTCCTCTGTCTTGTTTCTTAAATTCCACATATGAGTGAGATTATATGATAGTCTTTCTCTGATTGATGTATTTTGCTTAGCATAATACCCTCTAGTTCTATCCACATCGTTGCAAATGGCAAGATTTCATTTTTTGATGGCTGAGTAGTATTCTAGTGTGGGGGGGCACCTCTTCTTTATCCATTCATCTGTCAATGGACATCTAGGTTCTTTCCATAGTTTGGCTATTGTGGACGTTGCTGCTATAAACACGGGACGGGGGGGTGCGGGGGGTGTGCCTCTTCAAACCACCAGGTTTGTTTCCCTTGAACTGCTTCTGTGAATGAGTGGTTCTTCTCTTACAAGGATGGCCAATAGATGGGAAACTGAGCAGTCACCATACCCATGATTCAAAGATATGCTCTTCTGCTGTGTACATGGAGGTGCTCAGAGATTGTTGCATCTGCTTAAGAGGAGGCTTGTCCCACTGATCCGAGACTTGGAGCCATTCCTATAGCCTGTGGATTTTAAGAAGACTGGTACTGGAGTATAAGGTCTTCCGTAAAATGACGCCACAAGTAAAGATTTGCTTTCACCAATATTAAAGTGTATTTCAGGGACGCCTGGGTGGCTCAGTTGGTTAAGCAGCTGCCTTCGGCTCAGGTCATGATCCCAGCATCCTGAGATCGAGTCCCACATCGGGCTCCTTGCTCGGCGGGGAGCCTGCTTCTCCCTTTGCCTCTGCCTGCCATTCTGTCTGCCTGTGCTCGCTCTCTCTCACTCTCTCTCTGACAAATAAATAAAAAAATCTTTAAAAAAATATAAAGTGTATTTCACTCTTTTTTTAAAAATATTTCATTCATTTATTTGACAGAGAGAGACACAGTGAGAGAGGGAACAGAAGCAGGCGGAGTGGGAGAGGGAGATGCAGGCTTCCCATGGAGCAGGAAGCCCAATGCAGGGCTTGATCCCAAGACCCCGGGGATGACCTTAACTGAAGGCAGATGCTTAACAACGGAGCCACCCAGGCGCCCCAGGTGTATTTCATTCTTAAGAGCTTCTTCTTCTTTATTTTAAGACGTCTACTCTTTGAAATTTATCACCAAGAATTGGGATGTGTGGCTTTTTGTATCTATGTAATTTATCTTCACGTGTATTTCGAGATAAGAGTAGAGTTCTAATTGGCCTGACACACTTGTAAGATTGTAAGTATCCATGATACAGTGTAACATATATATCATATTCATGACATAATAATTTCATTGCCCTCTGACAGAAGATCAGAAGGCTAATGAAAAATAAGTTTGTAAATCTAGCCACTTGAGCAAGCCCTGTGTATAAGCAGAGTCCTTTGTATAGTTAGTATATACGAGTTGGAATTTCTAAGATTTTGAATAATCATTATTTTCTGGTATCAAATTAATAAAGTTGCTAGAGTTATGCCTTTATTAATACCAAAGATAATCCCAAAACCAATCTGTGATTCCAAAGTGCCTACTATGGGCACAGTGGTTCAGACTTTGAAATGAGAGAAATTATTGGTGCCAATCCCAGAGGCTAACCACCTGTGTGACCTTGGGCAAATTGTTCTGACTCTCTCAGTGTCATTTCCTTTGCTGTAAAATGGGGAAACTAATATCACCTTTTAACAGTTGCTTGAGGATTAAGTGAGATCATTCATGTAGGACCCTTACCTAAGGTCACCTGGGTGGCTTAGTTGGTTAAACATCCAACTCTTGATTTCGGCTCAGATTATGATCTCAAGGTTGTGGGATCGAGCCCCTTGCCAGGCTCTTCATTCAGCTTAGAGTCTGCTTGTCCTTCTCTCTATGTCCTCCTTGGGGCTTGCGGTGCACATGCACGTGCTCTCTCTCTCTCTAAAATAAAATAAAAGATAATAAATAAATAAATGAAATCTTTTTGAAAAGATAAATAATAAAATTAAATAAATAAATAAATAATAAAATAAATAAATAAATAAATAAAATCTTTTTCAAAACCCTTAGCTAATTTCTAAATTGTATGTATCCATCCATTGCACCAAGATGTATAAATACTTACTATGTATCAGGCCTTGGGTCCATCATAAGAGCTCAATAATTATTGGTTATTAGTGTTGCTCTTAGGTTCTCATTACGTGTTTAACAAACACCATAGGCTGGAGAGGTGCATAAGAAACCCATGAAGCCATGAAGGGCTTGCAAGATTTTTCAGATGACTTTTAACTTATTTTCTAAAATTTTTCCAATTCTCCACAGTTCCATAAAGACTAACATTTCATTTGCAGATAGCCCAGCCTTGCAGAGTCACACAGGGCCTCACTCTCAGGAAGTACTTGTATTTGGTTTAATGCTTTGCTCTTGCTTTCTTGAAATTTGCAGTAATTTCTCAAGAAGGGCTATGCATTTGGTTCTTGGTTTTGTATTCTACCCACTCCCCTACCACCACTAGGCATTATAAATATGTAGCCAGTGCCACCCAGGGCCCTACAACCCAGAATTCATTAGAACAACTAGGTATTCTCCAGCTACTTCTCAGGCTCCTGTTCCCTTTGTTATTTTGGTCTATGTTGCTTTGACTATAAGGAATAGAATTGTCTCAAACCAGCTCAGTTAAAGGAAGGCTTAATGTAAGGAATTGTTCAGCTCAGTTAAAGGAAGGCTTAATGTAAGGAATTGTTCATCAAAATTTAAGGGGGGCACTCTGCCTTGTACAAACCTGAGAGTGGGCATCTCCCTAAATTTTGTACCCCAAAGGCCTCACTTGTCTTAGACCTATTTGACCCTGCTGTGGTCCTTGATGGAGCACAAAACCAAAAAACCAAGAAGGAAGATACCAGAGAATTAATAAATATACAAGAGTAGGGAATTAAAAATGCAATCTCTTTCATCCTCTAGTCACCAATAGGACATCCCACTGGCTGAGTCCAAATGGAAATCAGAAAGCACGGAACCCCTTCCAATGCACCCACTAGAGGTCAACCCAACCAGAAGGCTAAGAGAGGCAAACAGAGACAACCTAGCACAGGTTGGGACCAGGACAGGCAGACAAGTGACTTATCTAGTGATTACCACTATGTATGCTATGTACTATGACTAAAGTCTAGTCCAGAAACGCTAAATTACTTTTGAGCCTTGTTTCTTCATTCCTTTAAAACAAAACAAAACAAAACAAAACAAAGCATTTTTTTAAGGTCTGTCCAGATGAGTCAGGACTCAACCTCCTGACAAGCCTAATGCTCAGTGTAGGCCAGCTCGTGTGTGGAAGGTGACCTCCTCAGAGACAGCCATTTAACTGGTTCCTGACAGCTTCAATTATGACTAATGGATCTATTCAATGGCCATCATGCCCTGTAATCACACCAGTTAGGATTTTTACAACCTTTATAGCCTAGCCTAATATTTCTCCTTTTCCTTCCCCTGTATTTTTGTTCTATAGATGTTGCTTCATATCAGAACATAAAAAAATAGAATATGAAAACCATAGTTAGCTGTTAGCAATTACTTATCAACCAAGAGTATTTTCTTGCAGAGTGTAATAATGCTGCCTGGCACATAAGGCAATTTTGTTTGTATCAATGAACATTCATAAAATGTTTCCTTTTGATTCACATTTCCATCTGAATAGGTTGAGAGGATGTCCTTCATCTTGCTTCCCTTTTTGTATGTAGTTGTTAAAATGAAGTCATTAAAGATCAGATATTCTGGGATCATATTTTCCCCTTATGATTAAATATTGTAAGTATTCAGTAAGGAACTCTCAAGAGGAAGAAACAAAGGGAACTTGGTGATTACAATTTAATGTTTAATTCTAAAAAAACACTAAAAAGAGATGCAAATAAAAATGAATTTCCTACCATGTTGAATAAGGAAATGTATTTATTTACAGAAAATACACAATTAAATTATATTTCAGTCAGAAGTTATTAGAGAGATTTGGCTCTCCCAGGAAGAGATACAGAAGAAAAAGTTACACTTCCTTTTCCCTGTCTAAACACACTTAAACCTTCTTACTGGCATTTATAAACACTGAAAAATATTAACAATTTAGCCCTATTACCTCTGTCTACAACAGAATGGCCATTTTGATGAATGCAATTAAGGAAGAATTCCTTTTTTATTATAAAGATGTGTAGTTTGGTTTTTATTCTAGTTTGATTGTTACTGTTGTTCGGAGGGTTTTTTGATTTATTTACTCTTTGGAAGTCCAAGGTTTTCCACATGCACATTTTCCTTAGCCCGACCCTGAAGCAGTACTTTCTATCACAACAGTGACCATGCGCAAAATGTCTTCCATCGTCCATTGTAAAGCACCTAAACATACTCAGAATCTCTGTACGGTTTCCTAGGTGATTCCTTTTTGTCCTCTCAGGGATGTTCCTGGACCCCAGGCTAGCATTGTGGAATTAGAATGAAAGACTCCATTGTCAGGGAAGTGGCCAAAAGGGTGGGATTAATTTTGGTGGGTTAAAACTCAGGAGAGAGCCATTTATTGGGTACTTTTTCTTTTACAATTTAAATTCTCAATTATAAAATTATATAGCACACATTTGGTTTCTCCCTTCTGGGTCAATAAATATGTAGACCTTTCTTTAACCTTAAGCACTTATCAACGAGAATTATGTAAGACAATTTCAATCTCAAATGAACAAGTGAATAATTTCTAGACATGGCACATGTCCATTTCACATAAACATGTCTTCAGGGACTGTATAGGATGGACAAAGAAAGAGAAACTAATTATTTGTAGAGTATGTTGATTTCAATGGAATTATTGGTAGCTGCAGAGAATCACGGAGGAAATAACTACCAAATTTGCCTAAACATAAAGTGATCTCACATTTAAGTCAAAACCCTATTTTCCTAATGAGAAGATACAAAAGTCGTGGTGTAGCCAGGCACAGGAATGTGAGAGCACCTGCCTCCGGTGGGCGTTGGGGTGGGGGGTGTCCCAAACAGATGAGGTTCCGCCACTCGCCACCGGAAAAATCCAAGGGCAGAGGCGATTGGTGGGGAAACAAGAAAAGAATTTATTGGGGCGCCTGGGTGGCTCAGTGGGTTGAGCCGCTGCCTTCGGCTCAGGTCATGATCTCGGAGTCCTGGGATCTAGCCCTGCATCGGGCTCTCTGCTCAGCAGGGAGCCTGCTTCCTCCTCTCTCTCTGCCTGCCTCTCTGCCTACTTGTGATCTCTCTGTCAAATAAATAAATAAAATCTTAAAAAAAAAAAAAGAAAAGAAAAGAATTTATTTCAGTGAGACTAACACTGGGAAGACAGTGGACTAGCATCTCAAAGACTGTTTCCAAAGTGTTGAAAACACATCCGCTTTGGGGCACCTAGGTGGCCCAGTCTGTTAAGTGTCTACCTTTGGCTCAGGTTATGATCTTGGGGTCTTGGGATGGAGTCCCACAAGGTTCTGCCTGCTCAGCGGAGAGCCTGCTTTTCCCTCTCCCTCTGCCGCTCCCCCTGCTTGTGCTCGCTCACTCTCTAAATAAAGTCTTTTAAAAGAAAAGAAAATACTTCCAGGTTTGCATAAAGAAAAATGCGGTACAAAGATCAGTGGGTACATGTGGATGGGCAGTAAATATCAGGTCGATCATTGTCTTGGAGTTAACCACAGATGGGGTCTTGCTGGCTCAGGGGCAGTCCTTATTGCCTGAGGGGGTAATTTGGTTCCCATCAGGGGATGCTTTGCCTACAGGGTCTTTTGCCTGAGTTCAGAGATAAACAGGAAAGAAGACTTAATCAATTAGAAAGTTTGAGGTCAAGGGACGCCTGGGTGGCTCAGTTGGTTAAGCGGCTGCCTTCAGCTCAGGTCATGATCCCAGCGTCCTGGGATCGAGTCCCACATCGGGCTCCTTGCTCAGCAGGGAGCCTGCTTCTCCCTCTGCCTCTGCCTGCCACTCTGTCTGCCTGTGCTCGCTCTCTCCCTCTCTCTCTCTGACAAATAAATAAATAAAATCTTTAAAAAAAAAAAAAAAGAAAGTTTGAGGTCAAAATGGAGATAGTTGAAGTCCTCTTTCAGTGGAATATAGATATATATATATAAAATCTTTATTTGTTTTGCCAAATAGAATGCATATTATTTTAGGAATGTTGAAGAAATAGTTTTAAAAAACTCAACTTTTTACACCTACATATTTAAAATGTTATCCATTTTATCCAATATCCAATATTCATTACAGTTTTATTCAAAGTCTTCATGTGTATCTGCAACATCGATTTTTTTTCTTAAGATTTTGCTTATTTTTTTTAAGAGAGAGAGAGCACACATGTGAGCAGATGGAGGGGCAGAGGGAAAGAGAATCTGAAGCAGGCTCCGCGCTGAGAATAGAGCCCCACGTGGGGCTCCATCTCACGACTCTGAGACCATGACCTTGGCTGAAATCAAGAGTTGGATGCTTACCTGACTAAGCCAACAGGCACCCCTATTTGTTTTTTCAAAGTAATCACTCCCCAATATGGGGCTCAAACTCACAACCCTGAGACCAAGAGTTGTACACTCTACCAACTGAGCCAGCCAGGCACCCCTCCAACATCAGTATTTTTGTCACCACTAAAACCACTTTTTTTTAAAAGATTTATTTATTATTTATTTGTCAGAGGGAGAGAGAGAATGACCACAGGCAGACAGAATGGCAGGCAGAGGCAGAGGGAGAAGCAGGCTCCCTGCCGAGCAAATCCCTGTAAGTCTAGTTATCATCTGTCACCATGGAAAATTCTTACAATCTTATTCGCTATATTCCCTAGGCTGTACTTTACATTCCATGACTTACTGATTATGTATCTGGAAGTTTGTACCTCTTCAGCCCTTTCACCTATTTTGTGTGCCTTCCAGATACTATCCCCTCTGGTAACTGACTGTTTACTGTATCTATGACTTTGTTTCTGTTTTGTTTGTCTTGTTTTTCAGATTCCACATATAAGTGAAATCATATAGTGTCTATCTCTGTCTGACTTATTTCACTTAGCAAAATACCCTCTAGGTTCGTCCATGTCGCAAATGGGATGATTTCATTCTTTTTTACTGCTGACTAGTATTCCTGTGTGTGTGTCTGTGTAAATGTACCACATCCTGTTTATCCATTCATCTATCAATGGACATCTATTAATGGTTCTTCAAAAAAGAAA
Source organism: Lutra lutra (assembly GCF_902655055.1). Classification (NCBI taxonomy): domain Eukaryota; kingdom Metazoa; phylum Chordata; class Mammalia; order Carnivora; family Mustelidae; genus Lutra; species Lutra lutra. Next base: position 46,716,205 of record NC_062290.1, on the reverse strand, counting down.
CCCAGTGTGATAATTTAAACTTTGATCACATTACATGTGGGTAATACATTTTTTTTTAGGAGATGAGAAATGTATATTGTGTGTGTATATACATGAATATATGTTTTTAACTTGTATTTAGTAATCTCTATAGCCAACGTGGGGCAGGAACTCATGACCCTAGAGATCGAGTTGCATGCTTCTCCGACTGAGCTGCGCAGGAACCCCTATATTGTATGATTTTTTAAGAAGTGCTATAGGTCTAGTGATGAGTAGTATAATAAAACATAGTATAGTTACGTAAGTATAAGTCTGTGATTCATAATTCATGATAAATTGGATCAAGGTAGTGTATACTTTTTTTTATAAGATTTTATTTGTTTATTTGAGAGAGAGGGCAGAGAGAGTACCAGAGAGCATAAGCAGGGAGGGACAGAGGAGAGAGGAGAAAGCAGTCTCTTCATTGAATAAGGAGCCCAACACGGGGCTGGATCCCAGGATGCTGGGATAATGACCTGAGCCAAAGGCAGCCGCTTAACCAACTGAGCCACCCAGGCGTCCCTAAAACCACTTTTTAAATCATAATAATTTTCAGCACACCATATTTATTTTCATCTAGGTTGCTCAAGACTAAATATTTACTGAATCTGTATATGAGCTCTAACTGGAAATTTCATTCTAAGCCATAAGTATTTAAGTAAGATTAAATCAGTTATTTTATTCATGCTGTATGTAATATTCATGATCTCCACAAGTAATCACTTAAAAGCTAATAATACAGGTAAATAATTTAAACACAAGTAAATAGTGCAGGATTTTTTTAAAGATTTTATTTTATTTATTTGTCAGAGAGAGAGAGCAAGAGTGAACACAGGCAGATAGAGTGGCAGGCAGAGGCAGAAGGAGAAGCAGGCTCCCTGCTGAGCAAGGAGCCCCATATGGGACTCGATCCCAGTACGCTGGGATCATGACCTGAGCTGAAGGCAGCCGCTTAACCAACTGAGCCACCCAGGCATCCCATAGTGCAGGATTTTTAACAACAAAAATAGCAGCCTTACAACCTAACACTCCTTACCTCTGATTCCAGATCTCTACTCACCACCATGTTCAAGTTTGTTAGTTTTTTTCCTCCTACTGTTTACCTTCCAAATGTTAAATAGGTTATATCAGTATTTCTTGATTTTTGAAAAAAAAAAAGTTTTAGATCATATCCATGGACATCCTACTTTGAAAAACGAGGACTAATCTCTCTTATATATGTCCCCTCCTGCAAATGTTCTTTTCCTCTTCTCTCCTCATTTCCATCTTTACAATGTATTTGTATCCCAAATTTGGGGTTAATTTAATATTCGGTATTTATATTAATCCAATTTTACTAACATCATTCACAGCTGAATCTATATAGAATATACTGTGTGCACTAGAGCAACAATTTCATTATTGTGTAATATTTAAATTTTTCCTGGCACTAATGATTGCCTCATTTCTTTTCATTTGCTCACTTTTCCTTGTATCTATTACTAATCCATCCTCAAATTCTCAAAGAAAACTGTAAATCTTTTCTTAGAAAATTGTAAATCTTTGTTTAGTATATCCAAATGTGTCAGGTAATCTATAGGTGTCATTTTTTATGGGGACAAATCCCTCCTGAATCTCTTTATCATCCTGATTTCTCTCTATACCAGCTATACAATGTCATCCTGGGAACTGCTGCCATCCTGAATCATTAGCATTATTATCATCATCATCAAAAGCATCTCACTTCTTTCTTCCTGGGGATCATCTTTCCTCTTGCTCCCACATGCTCTTTCTCAGTCTCCATTCTCACTAGCTTTCCTCAGAAAGAAAGATTGGGGGAACCTGGGTGGCTCAGTTGGTTAAGTGGCTGCCTTTGGCTCAGGTCATGACCCCAGGGTCCTGGACTCGAGTGCTGCATTGGGCTCCCCACTCCTCGGAGAGCCTGCTTCTCCCTCTCCCTCTGCCTGCCACTCTGCCTACTTGTGCTCTCTATCTCTCTGTCAAATAAATAAATATATAAAATCTTTAAAAAAGGAAAGAAAGAAAGATTGGGAGGTAAATTCTTTGCAATCTTGTTTTCTGAAAATATTACATATTATTTTTCTTACATTGACTGATAGTTTAGCTAGGTATAGAACTTTGGGGACCTACAAATAGGCTTATCAATTTCTGCTTCGGTATTTTCACTTTTTGAGTCTTTTTTTAATTCTCTCAGTATTTTTATGATACCCTGTTTGTATTTTGTGAATACAATAATTTATCTCTCTGAAATGTTTCTTATTGCATGATTGTTTTTATCATTCTCTCTGAATTATCTTTAGTTCTCTCAGTTATTTTTTGTTTTTGTTTGTTCCAATATACAACTGCCTCCAGCTTCTGAATAACTCTGGAGTTTTCTGTCTTTGGGGTGGTTTTCTTCTTTTTTTCTTTTTTGGCTTATCCACTTATGTGTTGGCGTTCCTGGTTCAGTTCTGTTGTATAAGCTACTACTCACCCATTTTTCAGTGCTCAAAATGCTATTGCTATCTCTGATCTGTTGTCCTCACCTCTCCTGTGTTTTGCCCTTGTGGTTTTTATATATCATTTTATTCCTTTACTGCCATTTCCATTGGTGTTTTCTGGAAGTGGCATAGAGAATTCATGTCTTGCTCCCTCAATTTAACGGGAACCTGTATTTCTTTTAAGGGGGATCTTATTTTAAAAAGTCTGTTTAAAGGGTGCCTGGGTTGGCTCAGGGTCATGATCCCAGGGTCCTGGGATCAAGCCCCACGTGGGGCTCTCTGCTCTGCAGGGAGCCTGCTTCCTCCAATCTCTCTCTCTCTGCCTGCCTCTCTGCCTACTTGTGATCTCTCTCTCTCTGTCAAATAAATAAAATCTTTAAAAAAAAAAAAAGTCTGTTTTAAATGACAGTGCTTTCAATTTAGGTTCATACCCTCCCACACCAGGAATAATGACTATGGCAAATCTGGCTAAGTTTCTTGGTCTCCTTTTTTTTTTTTTTTTTTAACTTTAAGCTTACTCTGGTACTGACTTCTTTAAGGATCCCAAACTAGCATTTACTTAAGTAACTTTAAGCCAATGGCTCTTCAAAAAACATGCACACTTGGGTGGCTCAGTTGGTTGAGTGTCTGACCCAGTTTTGGCTCAGTTATAATCTCATGGTTTGTGAGATTGAGCCGTATGTTGGGCTCCACACTCAGTGGGGAGTCTGCTTAAAGATTCTTTCCTTCTCCCTCCCCCACTTGTGAGCATGCACTCTCTCTCTCTCTCTCTCAAATAAGTAAATAAGCCTTTATTAAAAAAAAAACATGGACGGTGGAGCATGTGGGTGGTACAGTCATTTAAGTGCCTTTGGTTTCAGTTCAGGTCGTGATCTCAGGGTTGTGAGATTGAGCTCAGGTCAGGCTCCATGTTCCATGGTGAGTCTGCTTGAGATTCCCTCTCCCTGCTCCTCCTGCTTGTGCTTCCTCTCTCTCAAATAAATAAATAAATCTTTTTTTAAAAGTGCTTTTTAATTCAAGTGACATGATTGAGACATTTTTTATATAACACAAGAAACTATAAAAACTTAAATATAGAGCAATTCATTCTAATCTAAAAGAGAATTGTGGGGAAAGAATTTCATCTTACTGAGGGCATATATTTTATTTAAAATATATTTCAGGGTGGGGCGCCTGGGTGGTTCAGTGGGTTAAGCCGCTGCCTTCGGCTCAGGTCATGATCCCAGGGTCCTGGGATTGAGTCCCGCATCGGGCTCTCTGCTCGGCAGGGAGCCTGCTTCCCTCTCTCTCTCTCTGCCTGCCTGCCTCTCTGTCTACTTGTGATCTCTCTCTGTCAAATAAATAAATAAAATCTTTAAAAAAAAAAAAAAAAAAAAAATATATATATATATATATATATAATATATATATATATATATATATATTTCAGGGAACCTGGGTGGCTGAGTCAGTTAAGCATCTTCCTTTGGCTCAGGTCATGATCCCAAGATCCTGGGATTGGGTCCCACAGCCATCTCCTTGCTCAGAAAGGAGCTGCTTCTCCCTCTGCCTGCTGCTCCCCCTGCTTATGCATGCACTCACTCTCTGACAAATAAATAAATGATATCTTAAAAAATAATGAAAGAAAATGAAATAAATATATTTCAATTCTATTCTAGATAATGGCAGATGAAGACCTGGGAAAAGCAAATGGAATAGACATTTCTTCCCTTCAAAAATAACTTTTTAGGGGCGCCTGGGTGGCTCAGTGGGTTAAGCCGCTGCCTTCGGCTCAGGTCATGATCCCAGGTCCTGGGTTCGAGCCCCACATCGGGCTCTCTGCTCATCGGGGAGCCTGCTTCCTCCTCTCTCTCTGCCTGCCTCTCTGCCTGCTTGTGATCTCTCTGTCAAATAAATAAATAAAATCTTTAAAAAAAAATAACTTTTTATTCCTTTCTCCTGCTTAAGCTTGTATTTTCACACCTTTTACCAGCATACATACTCGTTTTCTTTCTTTTACTCTCATATTTGTGGAATTAACCAATTTTATACACACAGCATAAGCATATACACACATATTTGATCTTCTTCTGGCACAACACAAACGACAATTCTGAGGAAGTACCTTGACTGTCCTGCCATCCTTACATTCTCCAATAAGGTGAAGAGATAACTTAGTTGATTCTACATGGACTAAAGATGAAGAATCGGGCTTTATTGACTTGAGCCAATGTGAGTCAGTGTAATATTAATCATAACCTCCCAGAAAAAAGAAATGTAAAAGTTTGCTGTTTGTGTTTTTTGCTCCTATGTCTATCATTACTATCATAGTCTTCTACTGGGAGAACTGTGCAATTATCCTAGGCCCTTGGACCTCTTCAGAGTCATTCTCAGTCTCAATAAAACTACAAGTAAGGGTTTTCTTTTTTCTTTAACAGTCCCTAAGCCAGTAACTCAAGGTCTACTGAACCTTTAGCAATCAATATGCCCACCTAATCTAGCAGAATACCTCATATTGGGATACTCTGCCAGGCTTTATCACTTTCCTTTTGTAATTTAGTTAACTAACATTGTCACCAGTTCCACACTTCATAAAGCAGAGTATCAGTTTTATCATTTTTTCTGCTTAAAAAAAAAAATGCAGTATTCTACATTATGCATAGCATCATGTAAAATCTTCTCATCTTGGTGTTTTAAAAATAGCTCTGGGGTGTCTGGCTGGCTCAGTCAAGAAAGCATATGACTCTTTTTTTTTTTTTAAGATTTTATTTGTTTATTTGACAGACAGAGACCACGAGTAGGCAGAGAAGCAGTCAGAGAGAGAGAGGAGGAAGCAGGCCCCCCGCTGAGCAGAGAGCCAGATGCGGGGCTCGATCCCAGGACCCTGGGATCATGACCTGAGCTGAAGGCAGAAGTCTTAACCCACTGAGCCACCCCGGCACCCCCTTGAAAGCATGTGACTCTTGATCTTGAGATCACGAGTCTGAGCCCCTCATTGGAGGCAAAGTTTACTTAAAAGTAAATAAGGGGCGCCTGGGTGACTCAGTGGGTTAAAGCCTTTGCCTTCGGCTCAGGTCATGATCCCAGGGTCCTGGCATCGAGCCCCACATCGGGGTCTCTGCTCTGCAGGGAGCCTGCTTCTCGCTCTCTCTCTGCCTGCCTCTCTGCCTACTTGTGATCTCTGTCAAATAAATAAATAAAATTTTTTTAAAAAAGTAAATAAATGAAGGTGCCTGGGTGGCTCAGTTGGTTAAATGTCTGCCTTCGGCTCAGGTCATGATTCCAGGATCCTGGGATCAAGTCCTGCATCGGGCTCCTTGCTCGGCGGGGAGCCTGCTTCTCCCTCTGCCTGCCACTCCATCTGCTTGCACTCTGTCTTTCTCTAAAATAAATGAATAAAATCTTTTTTTTAAGGGGTGCCTGGGTGGCTCAGTGGGTTAAAGCCTGTGCCTTCGGCTCGGGTCATGATCCCGGGGTCCTGGGATCGGGCCCCACATCAGGTTCTCTGCTTGGCGGGGAGCCTGCTTCCCCCTCTCTCTCTGCCTGCCTCTCTGCCTACTTGTGATCTCTGTCAATAAATAATAAAACCTTTAAAAAAATCTTTTTTAAAAGAAGTAAATAAATGAAAAGTAAATAAAAATAGCTTTATTAGGATAGATGTCATATACAATAAATAGTATATACTTAAAGTGTGCAATTCAATCAGTTTTGACATACATATACAGTCTTGAATCCATCATCACAATTCAGATATTATCTTGGCATTTGAAGCTTGGTACTATATATATGATCTCATCTTTATGGGATTTGACTCTTAGTGCTTATTTGCCTTATTCTTCTTGAATGTATTATAAACTATTTTTTAAAGATTTTATTTATTTGAAAGAGACAAAGTGAGAGAGGAAGAGTAGGGTGAGGGACAGATAGAGAGGCAGACTCCCCACAGAGCAGGGAGCCCTACGTGGGGCTTGATCCAGAGACTCCAAGATCATGACCTGAGCTGAAGGCAGACACTTAACCGACTGAGCCACCCAAGTGCACATATTATAAACTCCTTAGAAAGACAGAGGGAGTCTTACTTGTCTTTGGAATGCTCAAAGTACTTTATAAATAATATACACTCAAAAAGAATAACTGTTTTTATTGAGGCCTGATCTTCTGAATCTTTAAATAGAATCAGTACTAATTGAGCTATTGTTACTTTTTCCTCCTTTAATAAAGTAAATATTTCTATGCTCATCATAGATGTCAGATCACTTGGTCAATATACCACAAATACATATGAATGTAATATGATAAAATAAATAAAATTTCATTTCATACTCCTAGGCCTATATATAAATAAAAAAGAATTTATTTTATTTTATTAAGTAATCTCTACACCAAAATGGGGCTCAAACTCATGACCCCCAGATCAAGAGTCATATGCATCCAGGTGTCCCTAAAAGAACTTTTAGAAAAGAAAACAGGGGCGCCTGGGTGGCTCGGTCATTAGGGTCTGCCTTTGGCTTGGACGTGATCCCGGGGTCCTGGGATCGAGCCCAGCATTAGGCTCCCTGCTCAGTGGGAGGCCTGCTTCTCCTTCTCCCACGGCCCCTGCTTGTGTTCCCTTTCTCTGTCTCTCTCTGTCAAATAAATAAATAAAATCTTTAAAAAAAGAAAAAAGAAAAGAAAAGAAACATACTTCTGTGGAATTTAAATTACATTTTCTTCAGAATCTCGAAGGGAAAAACAAGGTTTCATATCTTATTTCATTAATAATTATTAATAAAACCAATGATAATATTTTTACTGCTTGAGAAGTACTTTGAAATTTATTGTCTCATCTGATCTAATCAAGATAAAATAACAACACAAATAGGTAACTACAAAGTTTTTTTAAAACATCATCCACAACTGATTTACTTTATGATGTTAAGGAAAATTAGAAAGATATGTAATTCCTATATGTTTATTTTCCAGTACGAAGCTTAGGAGAAAATATCATACAAAATAAATTTGGTAAGAATACCCGAGATGATTTTTAACATTAAATGTGTTTTAGAAAAATAGAAAATATGGAAGCCTGAATGAAAACTTTTTCCATAAATGCTGATAGCTAAGGGATTTTCAGGTTTGAGGTTACTCATTGCTCTCTTCAAACCACAATTTCATGTGGTCTTTTCTTTTCTTTCTTTTCTTTTTAAGTAAGATCTAAGCCCAGTGAAGCCCAGCGTAGGGCTTGAACTCACCAACCTGAGATGAGGTCGACCTGAGCTGAGGTCAAGAGTGGGATGCCTAACCAACTGAGATGCCCCCGAACCACAATTTTAAAAGCATTCTGGTAATATTATTCAAATGCTGATTAGACTGTGAGTTCTTAGAAAACAGGACCTGTGTCTTAAAATACTTTCTGACACAAAACATTTAGTCAATTTTTATTGAATGATTAAGGCCATGGTGGATGAGAGATTTCAAACCAAGTGATCAATTTAGTGTTTGTGTCTGTGTGCATACACATGTATGAACATGTGATAAGTAAGGCAGACTGTTGGTATAATATCTTATCAAGTGGAGGAGTTCCTTTTATTTTACTTTCATTTGTAAGCAGCCATTGTTCCAGCAACAAAACAACAAAAAAAATCTTTTCGTTACATGGTTATTTTGCTTGCTGAGAACAAAATACATTGTATGTGCTGTTATTAGAATAGTTACAATATGTTCAGGATGTTGGGGATGTAATGTACAGGGTGGTGACTATTATTGCATATTTGGAAGTGTATTAATCATATTTGGAAGTTGCAAAGTCTTTATCACAAGAAAAAATTCTATAACTATGCATGGGGTCAGATGTTAATTAAATTATCATGCTAATCATTTTGCAATAGATATAAATATTGAACCATCTTGTACACCTGAAACTAATACTAAATAAAATTGAAAGGGAGGGGGAGGTTATGTTGAAATATGATGGGTTACAAATATGATGCTATTTTAATTATTCCTTTAAGTGTAAACTTCTTGGGTTTGCTGCTATGTATCATTCCCTTTGGAAATAAAATCTTTGGAATGTGACCAAATACATGTGCTTCACAGATTAAGATCTCCAAGGGCTGACTCTGAGAAGATGTTCACAGCACAAGAGGTTTATAAAGGATAAACTCTGGTCAAAAGTCAGGGCAGGAAGTGGAATTGAACAGAGGGAAGAGTGGAACCCAAAGCTAGCCTGACGAAACCTCCCGCCAGCCTGTTTGTATTGCATGCTTCTCCCTCTCTCTCTGTCCCTCCCCTTGGCTTGTGCACTCTCTCTCTCAAATAAATGGATAAAACCTTTAAAAAAAAAAGAGGGAGAGAGAGAGAGAGAGAGAAAGAAGGCAGTTTTATGTGTACCGATAGGCTTCAAGACATAGTAAGTTGGGGGGGAGGACAACATATGGAACATATAGAATGATGTATGTAAAATGCTATCATTTCCCCCCAAAATTGTATTTATGCTTGCATACAAATACAGCATGTTTGAAAGGATATTTTAAATTTGGGAACCTTAGGAGAAATGGACAATGCAAGGCTTCTAGGTGATGCCACACAGGTTATATATCTGGGGCATCAATCACATAAGACCTTGCTGTTCAGGTGCCTGGATGGCTCAGTCATTAAGCGTCTGCCTCTGGCTCAGATCATGATCCCAGGGTCCTGGGATCGAGCCCCGAGGTGGGCTCCCTGCTCCAAAAAAGGCCTGCTTCTCCCTCTCCCACTCCCCCTGCTTGTGTTCCCTCGCCCGCTGTGTCTCTCTCTATCAAATAAATAAATAAAATCTTAAAAAAAAAGAAGTGTTCAGAACAAAACTCAAACTATATTAAAAAAAAAAAAAAAAAAAAGACCATGCTGTTCAAAATGTGGTTCACAGACCAGTAGCATCAGCATCACCTGGGAACCTGCTGGAAAGTCAGCATCTCAGTTCCTACCCTGCACTTCCTGAATGGTGACCTTCGGCTAAGGAAGACCTCCAGGTGTTTCCTATTGCATTAAATCCTGAGAGATACTGATCTAAATGACAGAGACTATAGACGGCTAGAATGGTGTAGTATATAACCTGCATAACCAAGAGGGAAGGAAGGCCCCGTGTGTAAGGGGTGGAAAGAAGTCTCTTTACTCCAGAGTCTTTACGTACGAGTCATGGGGTACAAAAAGATTTCTAGATACTGTAAAATAAATAAAGTGAGCAGGACTTTTCATCCTCAAGGGACTGGTTTTAGTAATTGAAAGTGACTGGAAATGATGGTTATGAAATCTGATACTGTTGAGGAAATTCACTGTGACGAACAGCAGTTCAGCTTAGCACAGTGGCGGCAGATGTGGGAAGATAGAACCGTATCATGTTTCTATTTCAGGGACATGACAACAGTCACGCCAGGCATTAATTTAGTTTAGGACCTTTTTTTTTTTTTTTTCAAGAAGGCACCATACTTTGGGTGAAGCCCCTTGAGGGGTTTGAACTCACAACCTTGAGATCCAGACTTAGAGCAGAGATGAAGAGTCAGATGCTTAACCGACTGAGCCACCTGGTTGCCCCAGTTAAATAAGTTCTGAAGATTAACTAATATTTGGAACATTCAGGTAATGTGTTTTTCCAAACTTTCCAAACAGGAGACGAATGTCTAAAGCCTTTTGTTCTACCCACCTGTTGCACCAACTCCTGCTCTCCAGGACTGGACTTTTCTTTCTTTCTTTCTTTCTTTCCTTCCTTCCTTCCTTCCTTTTCTTTCTTTCTCTTAAAGACTTCTTTTTATTAAAAAAAAAAAAGACTTCTTTTTATTTATTTGACACAGAGAGAGACAGTGAGAGAGGGAACAGAAGCAGAGGGGGTGGGAGAGGGAGAAGCAGACTCCCCACTGAGCAGGGAGCCCGATATGGGTTCTGGGATCATGACCTGAGCTGAAGGCAGTGGCTTAATGGCTGAGCCACCTAGACGCCCCTCTCTGGAACTTCTCACCTGCACTGCCAACTTGTGAGCTCGCACGAGGTTCAAATTTGCCTTCAGAAAAGAGTCGTAATTGAGCCTTGGACTTATTTAGTCAGTTCAACAGCAAGCAAATACTACTGTATAAGTGAGAAATGGGGAATAACATATTGAAATCTAGTTGTGGTGACACTTTAGAATTGGTGGTATATTCACATAACACAGAAAGTATGAAGGGGTACACAAGAGAAAGCTCTTCTCTACATCTACTTCCCAGCTATACTGTTTCATTTTCTAGAGGCATGCAATACAAAGAGCATTTGCGTATCTTTCTGGAGATCATTCCTACATGAAAAGACAATTTGCATTTATTTTTTCCTCCTGTTTTTGCCAAAGGATAGCAAGCTATGCGTGCCATAGCCTGATTTCTCTGAACAATACTGGGTCACGGAGCTCAGTCCGTATCACATAAAGAGCATCATTGTAGCTGCTGTATCTCAACAGAGAGATGAGTCATCAGGTATACCATCTATTGATTTCATCTTCTGGTTTTGCAAACAATGCTCTAATGAGTAATCTATTTCATACATCATTTCATACATGAGTGCATAAAGTCTGGGATAAATTCCCAGAGGAAGACCTGTTGGGTTGCATTGTTAATTCAGTGAGATAGTGCCAAATTGCCAATTTATACTCAACTAGAAATATATGAGAGCAAATTGTCTAAACTCACCTTTAGATCTTTGCTAATATGATAATTTAGAAGTGATGTTTTCATTTGCATTTCTGTTTTTGTAAATAAGATGAAGCAAGCATCATTTTATACGTTTATGGGTCATTTGCCTAGGATCTTACTATCTGGAACAAGTGGGCCCAAACATCCTCTTTTCTTTTAGATAATGGAAATCTGTGAGGTCAAAATACACAGATGTGTAGAGATGAGAGACAAGCAATGGTGAGAGAGAGCCTGAAAGAAGCATGGGTGTTTCAGCCCAGGGATCCCGTCCTCCCCGATATCAGCCCTGTCTCCTTTTCCTGAAACTTAATTCTCTTCTCTTAATTCTATAAATTTCCTCAATGTCCTTCCAATAATTTCTACTGCTTCCCTCTTTTTTTTTAGTAATGAAAGAATTGAGATTAATAGGTAGAAGTCAGATTGTAATTGGTTTAAAAATGAATGATATAAAACACCTCAGAATAACCATAATAAGAAATGGATGGGAACGATATAAATAAAACTACAAAATTTTACTGAAGAACATAAAAGAAGACTTGAATAAATGGGAAGTCCTACCATGTTTCTAGGTAACAATGACTATTATAAAGATGTCAGTTCTTTTCAAATTAATTTATAGGTTTAATGCAACTCCAATCAAAATCCAAATAGGAATATCTTTTGGAGCTTGAAACGGTGATTCTAAAATTGATTAGCTAGAAAAAATAGAGAAGAGCCAAGACATTTTTTTAAAAAGAAAATGGATGAGGGGAACAATGAGTACCTACGGAGTGCCCTCCCCAGCTCACAGGATTTAATAACGGTGACTCAGTGTCTGCCTTTCCCATTCAAAATAATCCTGACCTCTGAGCACAGTTGATTGGTCCATAGATAGTCTCCCCTCTGCTTAAAGTAATTTTAATATACTTTTGTTAGTTTTTTTTTTTTAAGGTTTTATTTACTTGTCAGAGAGAGAGAGAAAGTGAGCACAAGAAGAGAGAACAGTAGAGGCAGAAGCAGGATTCTCGCTGAGCAAGGAACCCAATGTGGGACTCGATCCCAGGACCAGGGATCACAGCCAGAGCCAAAGGCAGACGCTTAACCAACTCAGCCACCCAGGAGTCCCAGACTTTTGTTAGTTGTAACCAGAAGTCTCCTAATGCAAGGATTTGCACCACAGTGTATCAAAAGATATTAAAACAACACATGAGGAGCGTCTGGGTGGTTCAGTGGGTAAAGCGTCTGCCTTTGGCTCAGGTCATGATCTCGGAACCCTGGGATGGAGCCAAAGAGCATTTAGGAAACTATTTACTTGTTCTTGAGTTGAGGGAAAAATTGTCTAAGCATAAAATCAATTGAAATAAAAAAGAATCAAAGACTTAACTCCATGAGAAATTTAAAAGAAATCGTCAGATATTGAAAAGTAAATTATAAAGGAAAAACATCTAACAAAAAGCAAGTAGAAGTTCAAATCAATAATGAAAATGCTGAAACTTCAATGGGATAAAATGCAATGACAATGCATAGACAAATCTCAGAAGCAGAGATATCAAGTGAAACAATTCACAGTTAATAGTTATAAAACAAGGTATCAAGGCCATATCATTGTATACCATCAAAAAATGAAGACTGTAAAATTGATAAAATTTGAGGCTGATGAAGTTGTTTCAAAAATAAGCCCAATCATATACTCCTATTACAAGTCTAAATTGATACATCTATATGGGTATATAGATATACAGATATCTATTTACAAAATGTAATTGGCAACATCCATCAAGAAGTTTATAAAAGGTCCATACTCTTTATTCCAAATTCCCTTTCTAGGGATCTAGCCTACTATGATTATTTTTCTTTAGCCTACTATGATTACTAAAAGCACAAACTGTAAAAAAAATAAAATAAAATAAAAGCACAAAACGTAGCTCTTGCCTTCGAAGATGTAAATATGTATGTAAGCATAAAACTGACAGCCAGGGGGGATAGAGGAAGGAGGAAAAGAAAGGAGTGGCATTGAGCCCTTGGTTCCCGGTGAGACTCCTAGAACAGCTCTGTTCCCTTCAGAAACTGTAAAGTATTTCAGGACACTTGCACTGAATTCTTCCCTGACCCATCTCCCCCACCTCCCACCTTAGTTTCTATTCCTTGCAAGAAGACTATTGACTAACTTAACTACTTTGGCAGAAATGGACATAGCTTCTTTCTGCTAGATTAATATACCATATAATTTTTGGTAAGAGTACTGATTTCTTTGAGTCATGGTAGTTGGTTCTGGCCCAAGCTTAATTAGTTTGAAATTAAAATGGATCCAGTATGGGCACTTTCCAGAGTGTCTACCTAAACAGAACATTAGATTGACAAAATCCTTCATGGATGAGAAGTGTTGGTGAGATTTTTAACAGACACAAAGCAATGCTTACTAGCCCAAGTAGAACAGAAGCAAAAATTAGTAGAAATTTACTGGATTTAGTTCCAATTAGAGAGATAAGACTTGTTCATGGGGGTGCTGTGGGTAAGTGATTACGTTAACATTTATTGAAACACAATCCATTCCTTGCCATATGTATCAAGGCCTTTGACACAATTGACCTCTCCTTTCTTTTTTTTTTTTTTTTAATTTTTAAAAAAAAATTTTTAAAAGAGGAGCACCTGGGTGGCTCAGTGGGTTAAAGCCTCTGCCTTCCGCTCAGGTCATGATCACGGGGTCCTGGGATCGAGCCCCGCATCGGGCTCTCCGCTCAGCAGGGAGCCTGCTTCTCCCTCTCTCTCTGCCTGCCTCTCTGCCTGCTTGTGATCTGTCAAATAAATAAATAAAATCTTTAAAAATTTTTTAAAGATTTAATTTATTTATTTGACAGAGAGAGACACAGAGAGAGAGAGGGAACACCAGCAGGGGGAGTGGGAGAGGGAGAAGCTGGTTTCCTGCCCAGCAGGGAGCCTGATGTGGGACTCCATCCCAGGACCCTAGGATCATGACCTGAGCTGAAGGCAGATGCTTAAGGACTGAGCCACGCAGGCGCCCCTGACCACTCCTTTCTTGTCTCTTGCCTCAGTCTTCACAATTCCACTCTCTTGGCACTTCTTATTTTTTGCCTTCTCCCCTGGGTTAGTTCAAATAAAGGCTAGAGTCTTGTAACAAGAGACGAAAATTACTTAAACAAGATAATTATTTCTCATGTAATATTTTGCATATGTGCTCCAGGAATAATATGGTGGTCTGGTGGTTAGAGAACCCATTATCCTTTTAACTTATGACATCTGTTTGGATATGGCCCTCATCCATGTGGTCTCAGTTACTTTACTACCATACCGACATTCAAGTTCACGGAAATGGGGGACATGCTTCTTTCCTATAAAGAGCATGGCTAGAAGTTGCAAACATCATTTCCGCTAAATGTCAGAAAGAGAACCCAGTCACATGGCCACAATTAACTCTAAAAGAGGCTGAGACATAGAGTTTCTATCTGGGGAGCATTGTATCCAGCTAGACCTGTATTATACAGAAAGATAGCACTTCCTAACACACCTTCTATATACATCGATGTTTACTAAATATTTCTTTAGCCCGGGTTTCTCTTCTGAAATTCAGAACTGATGAGTAAACAGTTGAATAAATATTATATATATATGTGTGTGTGTGTGTGTGTGTATATATATATATATATATGTATATATATATAATATGACACATACATCTTTTATTTTTTGATTTTTTAAAAAAGATTTTATTTATTTATTTGACAGACAGAAATCACAAGTAGGCAGAGAGGCAGGCAGAGAGGCGGGGGGGAAGCAGGCTCCCCACTGAGCAGAGAGCCTGATGCAGGGCTCGACCCCAGGACCCCGGGATCACCACCTGAGCTGAAGGCAGAGGCTTAACCTACTGAGCCACCCAGGTGCCCCCGAAATAAACTAAGTCTTAAAAAAAAAAATCAAGGGGCACCTGGGTGGCTCAGTGGGTCAAGCCTCTGCCTTTGGCTCTGGTCGGGATCCCGGGATCCCGGGGTCCTGGGGTCGAGCCCTGCATCAGGCTCTCTGCTCGGTGAGAAGCCTGCTTCCACCTCTCTCTCTACCTGCCTGCCTCTCTGCCTACTTGTGATCTCTTCCTGTCAAATAAATAAATAAAATCTTAAAAAAAAAAAGACTTCGTTTATTTCAGAGAGAGAGAGAGAGAGAGAGAGAGAGAGAGAGCAAGCCCAGGAGCAGGGGGAGGGGCAGAGGGAGAAGCAGACTCCCTGCAGGAAGCCCAAATCTGGGCTTCATCCCAGGACCCAGAGATCTAACCTGAGCTGAAGGCAGACGCTTAACCGACTGAGCCACCTGGTGCACCGCACATATATCTTTTAAATTGAGGTATAACATATATGCAGTGAAGTATGTAAAGTGCACTAATATACATGTTAAACCTTAATGAATTTTACATATGTACTGACCTATTGAAGCACCATCTAGATTCAGACATCCTTCAAAATTCTGTGTCTTTTCCCAGTCAACCATTATTTCTTCTGCTTAGATAATTATATCAGCCTTCTCGAGGGTTGCATGTGTTGCAATAAATTCACTGATGATTTTTCAATTTCTCTCTCTCTCTATGTTGTATATATACACATATGTATGTATATATGTATACATATATGTACAACCATATTTTTTTTCTTGCCTCTGGGAACTCACCTCCCCTTTTTTCCTCTTTTTTTCCTTGCTATTCCTGCTGTTAATTCTGATCTCAGTTGAGCCATCACTTTTTAATCAAGAAACCCTCTTAGTTGCTGTTATGGGGATTTGCCTAAAAATGTTTGTTAGAGTTATCTTAGCATGGGAAAAGGAGAAAGAAAACTCATGTTGAATATGTTTTTATTTGGAATATATTGTTTTGGGTAAATGAATTAGAGATAGAATTTTACTGGTCAATGAGACCTGGTCACAAAAATATTTTCATTCCTAATATTAGTTTAAACAATGCTACTATAAATTAGCTCTAGCAGCAAATAAAAAATATTGAAGCCTTAGTTCCTCTGAGTGGTTCTTAGGAGTAAATAAACAATTGCAAGGCAAGCTCCTATTTATTTTTGACCATTTTGAAGTGTATGACATAAAGTAAATAGACACACCTTAGTAACGTGTGCAGTTTGATGAGTTTTGACAACTGAATATTCCTGGGTAACTAATTCCCCAGTTGAAATGCAGAACTTTTCTTTCTTTAATGTCTCTTGATTTCTCGAGTCAATTTCTTTATGTCTGTAGTCAGTCTCCCCATGAGGCAGCCACTGTTGTGATTTCTATCACAGTCCATTCATCTACACGTTCTTAAATGTCATATAAGTATAATCATATACATATACTTATAAAGGTTTGGCTTCTTTGGCTCAATCTATGTTTTTAAATTTTTTTTAAAGATTTTATTTATTTATTCGACAGACGGAGATCAGAGGTAGGCAGAGAGGCAGGCAGAGAGAGAGGAAGGGAAGCAGGCTCCTTGCTGAGCAGAGAGCCCGATGTGGGGCTCGATCCCAGGATGCTGGGATCATGACCTGAGCCGAAGGCAGAGGCTTTAACCCACTGAGCCACCCAGGCGCCCTCAATCTATGTTTTTGAGATTCTCCCACATTGTTGCATATATGAGTCACTTCTTTTCCCTTTTCTTTTGCCCAATAGTATTACCAAGTAGCATATATATTGCAACTTGTTTATCCATTTTATCAATTTAATTGATGAACTTATGGATTGTTTCCTGTTTCTGGCTATTTGGAACATTCCTACATATGTCTTTTTATAAATGTATATTTTCATATCTTGAATGTAATAAAAACCTAAATTTAATAAAATCCAGTTGAATAGATGGATCATAGAATAGGTGTATTTTTACTTTTGTTGTAAACTGCTAATTAGTTTTCAAAAGTGCTGGTAACCACTTCACACACCGACTAGAAATGCCTCTGGTTGTTCCAATTCACACCCAAATCTGGCATTTGTCAGTCTTTTTAATGTTCGTCATTTTATTTTATTTCTTAAAGGCTTTATTTATTTGAGAGAGAGAGAGAGTGTGAGCGCATGAGCAGGGGGGAGGGGCAGAGGGAGAGGGAGAAACAGACTCCCCCCTGAGCAGGGAGCCTGATGTGGGCTTCGATCCCAGGATTCTGGGATCATGACCTGACCTGAAGGCAGATGCTTACCCTACTGAGCCACCCAGACACCCCAGATGTTTGTCATTTTAGAAGTGTGGAATGGTATCTCATGGTAGTTTTAAATTGCATTGCCTAAAAATGTTGAACAGCATTTCTAGTTTTCTATTCTGGAATCCTTAGGGTGTGGCCCTCATTCTCATTCTTACAAAATGGCTGCTGGAGCTCTAGCTGTCACCCTGGCAGAAGGAAGAGCTAAAGATCCAGGTCCTAAAGTCGTGCATCTGTTGAGTCTCTTTCTCCAAGCCTCATCCTGTGGCTTACAATTTAGTGGAAAGGATTATGTCACGTGGCCACTTTAATCTACCTAGAAGGCTGTGGCATACAGTTTTTAAAGTTGGTGCTGTTACACTGCTGTGTAACAAACTGATGCAAAACTCAGTGGCTTAAAATAAAAACATGTTGTTGTTGTTTGTTCTTCACAAATATGCCATTTGGGCAAAGCTCAACAGGAACCTCCTGTCTGTGTTGCCCTTGACATCAATACAGGAGCAGCTGATGCTGGCTGCCGGCCAAGAAGATTCACATGGTTGGAACTGTGGTTAGGACACCTACACATGACCTTTTCATGTGGCTGCCTGGTTTCCCACACCACGGTGGCTGAGTCCCAAGGGTGAGGGTCACAAGAGAGACCAGGGGGACACCATGTTGTCTTTTATGACCAAGGCCTAGAAGTCATACATCACTTGAGTTGTACTCTGGTCATTGTGGCAAACAAAAAGACACACCCCTGGTTAAAAGGGAGGGGAAATCAATTTTACTTTTTGATGTGGCAGTGACAAGGTTTGGGAAGAGCATGTAGGATCAAGATATTGGTGTGGCCATTTGGGGGAAATATAATCTCCTGCAACTGGGCATGTTGCCTGGCCCTAACAAAAGTGGGGTTCTTTAAGCAGGAAAGATGTGGAATAGATATTAGGTAGGCAAAGTGAGTTTCTGCCATGTTCCTAGGACATATCAACTTTTTTTTTTTTTTTTTGCCACTAGACAGCAATTATCTCCACGAGAGCAGCAGCCAGATTTGTCCATCTTGTCAATCATTGATTCTTCATGGTCTAAAGGGGAAAAAAGCCATTTAAAAAATGTCAATGAATGATTTTTTTTTTTTTTTTTTGAGTAGGCTCCATACCCAACATGGGGCTTGAACTCATGACCCTGAAATCAAGTATTGGATGCTCCACTGACTGAGCTAGCCAGGTGCCCCTGTCAATGAATGATTATTAAACCAAATAAAACTATATAGAAAATATCAGTCACTTAAAAAAAAAAAAAAAGAGGAGGGGAGTGATGCCTGGCTAGCTCAGGTGGTAGAGCATATAACTCTTGATCTTGGGGTTGTGAGTTTGAGTCCCACATTAGGTGTAGAACTCATTTAAAAAAGAAGAGAAAAGAAGAAAAGAGAAAAGAAAAGAAAAGTTTTGGAGAAGAAACTGTTGGCATTGCCTGGCTGGCTCAGTCAGTGGAGCATGTGACTCTTGATCTCAGAGTTGTAAGTTCAAGCCCCACATTGGGTGGAGAAATTACTTATAGAAAGAAAGAAAGAAACCTGAAAAAGAAAAAGAAACCATGACATAAGCATTAGGAAAGAATGAGAAGATTGAAATTTGAAAGTCGATAACCTACAAAATGTCTAATAAAATATATACTGAGGATTAAAACAAGTTTCCTCCCTCTACATTTTAAAATTGAAAACAAAACAAAATACTACCTCCTCTATTAGAAATCTATGTACACAGGGGGCACCTGAGTAGCTCAGCCAGTTCAGCAGCCCACTCTTTGTCTTGATCATCAGGACATGATCTCAAGGTTGTGAGACTGAGTCCCACTTCAAGCCCCATTGCACAGAGCCTGCTTGGGATTCTTTCTCCCTCTGCCCCTCCCTCTCATGCTCTTTCTCCCTAAAATAAATAAATAAATCTTTAAAAAAAAGAAAAAGAAAAAGAAAAAAAAGAAAGGTGAGGGGGGCACCTGGGTGGCTCAGTTGTTAAGTTGTCTGTCTTCAGCTCAGGTCCTGAGATCAAGCCCCTTATCGGGCTCCCCGCTCAGCGGGAGGCCTACTTCTCCCTCTCCCACTCCCCTTGCTTGTGTTCCCTCTCTCTCTGTCTCTCTGTCAAATAAATAAATAAAATCTTTTAAAAATCATATATTAAAAAAGAGAAAGAAATATGCAAATAAATGGCTGTGTGATTATTATGTGGAAAGAAAGAGCTCTTAAAAAAGATAAAGCATGCTTCAGTGAGGTGCTCAAAGGCTACTAGGCAGTTCTCATGATTTTTTATGTATTATAAAAAACTGGTTTACAATGCCCAAGTGTTGCCCATTACTTGCTGTTTCTGGAGACTGAGTGGAAACTGCAACTTCCCTAATCTTGCCTGGATCGGGGATGAGGTCAAGAACTTCTTCATTAGGTAAGCTTTCTCTTCTTCATCTTTAAATACAGTGTTGGTTCAAGTGGCTTAAAATCTTTCTTATTTTCTTTGATAAGTTTAAATCTTTTCATCATTTTTGGTAGTTTTATAATCCCTTTCCAGAAGATCTTCCACTCTTTTTTCTTCTTCTGATCCGTTTAATAAGTAGTTTACCATTCGTCCTGTCTTCTCATGCACATTCCTTAAGACTACGGGACAAATATTCTCCTCCTGCAATCCTTTTAACATGCAAATTTGATTTTGCTACTCCTTTCCTCGCACATTGTCAGCACTGAGGAAGGGAAACTTCTTAGCTTGACACTCAGGGCCCTTCAGGAACTGGCTCCTCATCTCTTTTCACTCTTCTTCCCTCAGGCTACTGAGCTCTCGCCAGTACCTGCTGCCCCACCCTGCCTTGTGTCTACCCTGACAGAGGAAAAGACTTCTCTGTTAAATCTTTCCTCCCAATGTCCCTTGTCCTTGTCCCTGTGACAAACTCTTCGTCATCTTTCCGTCCCATCTCAAGCATGAACTGCTTGTTCACCCCTTCCCTGAGCTCCTTTCACAGACTGGGTGTGTCTCTTGTGTCTTGAGTTTGAATATCTAAAACTGGATTAAGCCTATTTTTTTTTAAAGATTTTTTTATTTATTTGACAGACAGAGTTCACAAGTAGGCAGAGAGGCAGGCAGAGAGAGAGAGGGAAGCCGGCTCCCTGCTGAGCAGAGAGCCCAACGCGGAACTCGATCCCAGGACCCTGAGATCATGACCTGAGCCGAAGGCAGCGGCTTAACCCACTGAGCCACCCAGGCGCCCCCACTGAGCCACCCAGGCGCCCCTATTTTTTTTTAAAGATTTTATTTATGTATTAGAGAAAGAGACAGCACAAGCACGGGGAGCAGCAGGCAGAGGGAGAAGCAGGCTCCCCTTGGAGCAGAGAGCCCGATGCGGGGCTCGATCCCAGGACCCTGGGATCATGACTGGAGCCAAAGACAGATGCCTAACCAACTGAGCCACCCAGGCGCCCCAAGCCTATTTTTTCCTAAACTTTTCTTCATAGCAAGCAATTTTATACACAATCTCATTGGAAGAAACCAAACACAATAGTTTTTTTTAAGTGGCATTTATGCTTCCTTCCTCTCCCTGTATTTTTATGTAGGAGTACAGGGATGCCAGGAGAGAGAAAAGCATCCTACTCCTTTTTTTTGACTCGTTCTGTACTTGGTTTTGGCCAAAGAAGGAGCAGACAAGAGAGTGGGGACATTCCTCTTGGAATGCCAGAGTGGAAAAAGCCACTGCTTGGAAGTTCTTCTGAAACAAGAAAAGAATCCCACTCAGCTGAGTGTGGGATTGATTGGGAAGCTGAAGTTTGGACTCAGGCTCTGCTGATGGCGCTTCCTATCTCCCACCTGCATCCTTCCCCAGGTGAAGGAGCTTTTGGGCATACCTGTCTGCAGGACAACCCACTCCTCTTCTCTGTCCTCTGGTCCCCCTGCCTTGACAGAAGTTCTTTTTTAGTGTGGTGCTTCCACAATAAGGCTGTTAAGATGATTGAAAGGAAAAGGCCGACAGATGCAGACAAAAGAAAGTTTCCTGAATGGCCATGGCTACAGAAACTTAAGAAAACAGTCAGACAAAGCAGGAAACAATACAGGGCACTCCCAGTTGGATTTACGGACTTTTCAAGGTCTCCATCGTGCTCATTTGCAAAGCATGAGACTCTTCTCCTTTGCCATTTCCACAGGGACCTTCCCAATCTCCCCCCACCTCCCGCCTCATTTTCTGGAGACTCCGCAATTGCCATATCTGTTCTCCATCATAAGCCACAGATGGGAACAACCCCAGCTCACTCTGGCATGTTAACTGGGCAACTAGATGAAGTGAAGGCAAATTTTCCATGAAGAGCATCTTGTAGTGGGCCCAGATTTCAGGGTTGATTTGTAGGGTCTACTTCTACACATGGTGCTTCCATGTGGCTAACACCTGTACCCTTCCACCACAAATGACAGGACTGTGAGTGTCAGACTCCCACCCATGAGAAGGGCCACTTCTCCTCCACTACAGGGGAACAAGAGGTGTTCATTCCCATATTCTATGGAAATGAAAGGCGGACCGGATTCTAGATTTTTCTTCCCACCTACAGTCTTCTCCTTCAAAATACTGGTTAAAGTTTTGAAGCTTTGGGGTGCCTGGGTGGCTCAGTGGGTTAAAGCCTCTGCCTTCGGCTCAGGTCATGATTCCAGCGTCCTGGGATCGAGCCCCACATCGGGCTCTCTGCTCAGTGGGGAGCCTGCTTCCTCCTCTCTCTCAGCCTGCCTCTCTGCCTACTTGTGATCTCTGTCAAATTAATAAATAAAATATTAAAAAAAAAAAGTTTTGAAGCTTAACCCTTGGAGTTCAAATCTAGAGCAGTGCTCTTGGCAAAAAGTTAATGCACTCTAAATATTTAAGAATAACAAGATCTCGGGGACTCTGGTGTCCCAGTTCAGCGTCTGACTCTTGATTTCCACCCAGGTCGTGATCTCCGTGTTGTGACATCGAGCTCTGCATGGGGCTCCATGTTCAGGAGGAAGTCCGCTTGAGAGTCTCTCTCTCTCTCTGCCCATCCCCCACCAAAATAAATAAATAAGTCTTTTTTTAAAAATGCAGCTATTAGAACATTTAAAATGACATAGGTGGCTCACATTACCTTTCCATTGGACAGTACTAATGGAAAATAGTGGGGAGAAAGGCAGGCGGGGGCAAGGGACCCCGGACCTAAGAGGAAATTACCCTTGCAAGGAAAAGACTCCACCCAGTTCTGGGCTTTACAGAAAGTAAGGGAATGGCCTTGGGCATCGTAACCCGGGCCCAAGGGGCTGGCTCAAGGGTCAGTGGGATTTTAAACAAAGAGCTTATCTGGCGGCCTCCAGCGTGCCTTAGGGCTATGACAGCCACTGCCCTCCTGCTTCCAGAAACTAGGAAAGAGCCCTGAAGGAGCCCTCCCGCCCTGTCCCACGAGAACAGCTACCTGATTGGTAGATGAGCGCGTGGACAAAAACCTGATTGGCTCACCGACTGGTGGAGAGTTAATCAGAGTAAACAACCCAGCTCTCCCGGCTGATCTCATAAAACCCCGGGACTTAGAAACTGCGAGGCCCACCCTCTCAGGGGTCCTTGCGTGTTGTTGCTCATCGAACCTTTCCTTGCTGCCCACCACTTCATGGGTCTACCTCTTCATTCCTCGAAGGGGCGTGACCAAGAACCGTGTACACTCAGAGAAGAGCGATCCTGAAACAGTCCCGTTCCACATCAGGGGTCCGCAACTGTCTTGGGTAAAGGGCCAGATGGAAAATATTTTAGGCTTCATGAGTCATATGTTTTTTTGTGTTTTTTTTTTTTTTAGATTTTATTTATTTATTTGACAGAGATCACAGGTAGGCAGCGAGGCAGGCAGAGAGAGAGAGGAGGAAGCGGGTTCCCCGCTGAGCAGAGAGCCCAATGTAGGGCTCCATCCCAGGACCCTGGGATCATGACCTGAGCCGAAGGCAGAGGCTTTAACCCACTGAGCCACCCAGGCGCCCCGAGTCATATGGTTTCTGTCACAGTCACTCCGTTCTGCCCTTGGAGCCCAAAAGCAAAATTAATGAGCTTTGCCCTGTTCCAACAAAACTTTATTTCTAAGCACGGGCAGAACTATAAGTAATTGAACAACGATTACCTAGTCTAATGGAGTAGTCTGGATTCTGTGTCAGCGGAGTTGGCACTCAGGTATGTGAGCATTGTGTGCCCAGATCTTCTGACCTTTCTTTCTTTTTTTTTTTTTAACAGAAGAAGAGGGAGTTCAAATTTTTATTTTAAAATTTCCAATTAAAAAATAAAAAATTCTAATTACTGGGGCTCCTGGGTGGCCCAGTCATTTGAGGATCTGACTCTTGGTCTGGGTTTGGGTCCTGATCTCCTGAGCCCCAAAAGGGCTCCGCAATTGGTGTGGAGTCGGCTTGAGATTCTTTCCCTCCGTCCCTCTCACTCATGCTCAACTGATTGCTCTTTTTCACTAAAATAAATAAATCTTATAAAAAATTTCAATTACTAATTCTTTTTTCCCCACTTTTTATATAACTCTCCCATTTTTTGGTGGTTTTGTTATTTGTAAAAAGGTATTCTTTCCTGAAAATGGCTTTTAAGTAACTGGTGGATGAGAATTATCATGACTCAACAAGGCCAGACTTATTTTCGTTTTACTGTGATTTTTTTTTTTTTTTCAGGGAGAATGAGTACTTGGAAAACTACATGTACTCACTGGAAAACAAAATGTGAACTGATTTGGGGGTTTTAAGAATACTACTTTCACCTTTGGTTTAACAGTTACTTTGGGGCCACCTTTATTCCTAATTTAAATATATTTTATATACTATTAACTTAATGAAAGATTATTTTTTCTCTTGCTACAATAGAATAAGATGTCTCAAATTTGTTATTTTGGGAAAGTCTGCTGTTCCTGAACTCTGCCAGTTGGAGACAACTTCTCCATGTCCAAGAACTTCCTTTTTGAGAAATGTGCTTGGCTCACAATTTCTTATGCTCCTCAGTTTTGCCAAGTGGTCTTGCTTATACCCAAGAGTTAAATCATCTTATCTTTGACATTAAGGAATGGTTTAGCCAATTTACATTTAGGTCAACACTTTTAAAAGGAAAAAAGTCTGCTAAGATTGATTTAGTACTGCTTTGTAGCATTTTTCATATATATTCATATGAGTTCAATGAACTCTTGACTCCAAACATGTAAAATTAAATAATGAAGCCTCAGCAATTACCTTCAGACCTAATTTTTCAAGGTTTTTGCCCATACATAAAGCAGCTTTTCAAAAGTGACCAATATAATCAAGTACTGGAGTAGGGGGAAGAAATGAAGTTAAAGATAGCTGCTGTATTCTGGGGTGCCTGCATGGCTCAGTGGGTTAAAGCCTCTGCCTTCGGCTTAGGTCATGATCCCAGAGTCCTGGGATCGAGCCCCGCATTGGGCTCTCTGCTCAGCAGGGACCCTGCTTCCTCCTCCCTCTCTGCCTGCTTCTCTGCCTACTTGGGATCTCTGTCTGTTAAATAAATAAATAAATTCTTTAAAAAAAAAAAAAAGATAGCTGCTGTATTAAAGCCAGGGCCAGGAATGTTCTCATGTACTCCAACTGGAAGAATGAAGTTGATGCACCTTAACCCTGATGGTATTTGTTCGTTAAGAACAGAACTGGGATCAATGATAGATGCCCTGGTTTCTCCATTTCAAAATTGTTATGAAATTCTAACTATGCCTATGTTATTTATATATATATATATTTTTAAAGATTTTATTCATTTATTTGACACAGAGAGAGAGATCACAAGTAGGAGGCAGGCAGAGAGTGAGGGGGAAGCAGGCTCCCCGCTGATCAGAGAGCCCGATGCGGAGCTTGATCCCAGGACCCTGAGATCATGACCTGAACCGAAGGCAGTGGCTTAACCCACTGAGCCACCCAGACGCCCCTATATTACTTCTTGTTATTTAACAAATAGACTTGGAAAACAAACAAACAAGTAGACTTGTTCCAGGAAATACACCATCCCAAGGAACTTTAAAGTTTTCAGCGTTGTCTTTGCAGATTTTCTTATTTCTCTACATAATTCCAAGTATTTCTTTCTCTGCCTTCTCTTTTTCTTCTATTTGTTTCTCTCGCCTTTAACCAGCATCACTCCAGCCAAATTGCCTTTCCATTGAATTCTATCTAAATTGGCAAAATGTAATTCTGTACGTGCTTTAACATATAATAGGTGTGCAGTAAATATTTGCTAAGTGTATAATGTTAAGGAGACTGGTTAGTTTCAGTTTCATATTCTTTTTTTTAAATTTTATTTTTAAAAGATTTTATTTATTTATTTAACTGAGCTCATAAGCAGGAAGAGCAGCAGAGAGAGAGGGAGAAGCAGGCTCCCTACTGAGCAGGGAGTCTGACGCGAGGCACTATCCCAGGACCTCGCGATCATGACCTGAGTCGAAGGCAGACATCTCACTTACTGACTGAGCCACCCAGGTGCCCCTGTTTCATATTCTTTAAGTGTATTCCACTAATAATTTTACAGATGGGCGAATGTAGGAGCAGAAGCAATTTCATATACTACTGTAGTGATTGCCAGTTTTACTTTTAATTAGGACTGGAAGAATCACGACTGCTTCCTATTCTTCCTGAAATAAAAACAATGAAAAATCAAAGCCTGAGTGTCTAGCTTAAATAATCTGCACCAAGTTGGTGAACCATGGAAGACAAAAATGGTTTGGGATATTTTATGTTGTGACCTGGAAACTTTCTATACATCTTTTTCCTGCCATTTCCAAATGATCACCTCCTTAAGCTCAACTTAGTTTTTTGCTTATAGTAAGACCATTGCCATTAGCTCTCTGATCGAAATGTTGGGCATATAGTCGGACCAGTACAGAGTTGTAAATATAGGTTTGTGTGAGAGAAGTAAAGGTCTTGATTGAAGGAAAGGTTAAGAGGTCTGACATCTCCAAAAGACACTTTTTTTAAAAACAAGATTTTATTTATTTATTTATTTGACAGAGATGCAGCGAGAAGGAACACAAGCGGGGGGCTGGGAGAGGGAGAAGCAGGCCTCCTGCCAATCAGGGAGCCCGATGCAGGGCTTGATTCCAGGAACCTGGGATCATGACCTGAGCCAAAGGCAGATGCTCAACGACTGAGCCACCCAGGCATCCCCCAAAGACACTTTGAGGCCTTTTGTTTACAGAGTAACAGAGTAACCACAGTTTGGGTGAGTATTATAATAATAACTCATTAGTTAAGAAACTATGGAACGCCTGGGTGCTCAGTCAGTTAAGCATCTGCTTCTGACTCACGACTTGATCTCTGGGTCCTCAGATCGAGTCCCATGTTGAGCTCCTTGCTCAGCAGGGAGCCCACTTCTCCCTCTGCCTACCGCCCCCCCCTGCTTATTCTCTCTCTCTGACAAACAAATAAAAAAATATAATCTTAAAAAAAAAAAGACTTCATGGACTGTGTTATATGCAATTATGGCTATCACGTTGGTGTTGCTGAATAAAATCCAAAACCCTCTAAAAGCTCTGCCTTTTCAGCACAAGAATTTTTCCATAGTATGGATATTATATTTATAATTCCCATACATTTTATTTTGTGGTCTACTTTGGACATTTTTGTTCTCAGAGTGGTTTGAATTTACTTTATTAGTTCTTTATTTGGGGCCTGATTTTTTTTTTCTCCACTTATTTAACTCACCGACCTTCTCTACCCCTCACCAACATTTTAAGGAATGAGTGGTGATTTGTGCCTTCTCTTTCAAGTTTGGAAAGGAAACACAGAGCCCTCTACCTTATTCCTATTTTGTCTATTCTTACACATTCCTCTCTTTGGTACATGGTTGGCAAAAACAAAACAAAACAAAAAAACCAACAAAAAGGGCGCCTGGATGGCTCAGTGGGTTAAGCCGCTGCCTTTGGCTCAGGTCATGATCTCAGGGTCCTGGGATCGAGTCCCGCATCGGGCTCTCTGCTCAGCGGGGAGCCTGCTTCCCTTCCTCTCTCTCTGCCTGCCTCTCTGCCTACTTCTGATCTCTGTCTGTCAAATAAATAAATAAAATCTTAAAAAAAAAAAATTAAAAAAAAAAACCAACAAAAAAACTCATAAAGAGTCTGGCTCTAAAATGAGAACCTGAAGAACAATGTGTTAATCTGTTATTTAATACTGTTGGCCTGTCTTTAGATTTTGCATTGTCTGTAGTTGATCAAGAAAAGGTCCTATTCCTGATTCTGAGAAGTGCTAACCTGACAGGTGTCAGATGTAGGTGACCTTTTAAAAAAATATTAACTGAGAACAAAAGCATTGGATGGTTTCTAAATGAATCAAGGTTACTCATCCAGCTGTCCTTGAGCAATAAAAAAGGAAAGTCAGTGCATTATACACAGGGTCAGTGATAAAAGCCATGAAAAAAATAATCTTTCTAAGTTAGACAATGCTGATATTGGCAGTCCTTGAATGCTGTTAAAACACACACACACTTCTTTTTTTGAGAAATGCTTAATGGGGCACAATTAAGTGGTCTGTAGAATTGAATGACCTTTACATTGCTGTAATCTCATGAAGGAAGCCTTTCACACACAGCATCCACTTTTGAAAGAACATTCACATGAAAATATTGTCACTAATTCAGCAGACTATGCCAAACCCATGTTCTGTGTCTTGCTCCCTTTTGGAGTCCTTCATTGCCAGAGAAAAGCTAAGATCACCAAAGATGCTGACATCAAACACGTCACTCAACCAAAAGCCATCAAACTATTATAATTCAGAAGCAAATTTGGTGGTGAACAGAAAAGGGAAATTATAAAGCCTCAAATGGCCAAACAAAGATTCTAACCCTCTAGCTTTTCTTTCACATAGAATCCTTCAGATTATAACATTTTCTCTTTCCATTTTCCTTACTTTTAACTTTGTTAAGCATTTTTTTGAAACAAAAAGAAATACTATTGAAGAAACATATGAACTATGACTTCAGAATTTAGTTCTGAGTCTTGAGGATCACTTTTCCCCTTAAAATTTATACTTTGAAAAACAAACAAACTACGGAAAAGACAGTGTGATGGTCACCTCAATTCATTTGTTTTCTCTACCTCAATTTATATCTCTATATAATCTTATACATTTATTTATGATTTTGACTGATCTACTTAAGAGTAAGTTACAGACATCATAGCACTTTCCTGAACATTTCAGGGGTGCCTGGCTGGTTCAGTCAGTAGAGCACACAACTGTTGATCTGGGGTTTGTAAATTTGAGCCTCATGTTAGGTATAGAGATTACTTTAAAACAGAATCTAATTAACTATTAGGAATTGTATTCAGTTGTCATGCTTCTTTAGTTGTCTTTAATCTAGAACACTTCCTCACTTTTTGGTGGTGGCAAAGAGGGTCTTTTAAGATATTGATTTTTTTCAAGAATCTAGGCCAATGGGGTACTGCCCTGGCTCAGTTGATAGAACATGTGACTCTTGAGCTGAGGGTCAAGAGTTCAAGCCCCAAGTTGGGCCTAGGGGTTACTTAAAAAAAAAAAAAAATCTGTATGCTCATGTAAATTAATGAATGAATTATTTGGGGTGGCTGGCTGGCTCAAACATTAGAGCATGTGACTCAATCTTGGGGTCCTGAGTTCAAGCCCCACATTGGGCTTGGAGATTACTAAAATAACAACAACAACAACAATAATAACAACAAAAAACTGGAAAAAACCCAGGCCAGTTATCTTGTAAAATGTTCCACACCATCTTGATGGGTCTAATTTCTTCCTCACAGATTCAAACGTTTTGGCAGAAATAATACATCCATGACGTTAGATGTTATATGCTTTTTATCATACCACATCAAGAGGCACATGATGTCAGCTCTTCTCATTATTGGTGATGTCAAGTTTGGTCACTTCATTAAGTGGTGTCCACCAGATTTCTTCATTGTAAAAGATCCTTTTCTGCCTCTGTGAATAATACGTAATCTGTGGAGTAATACTATGGGGCATTGTATCATTGTGCATAATGTATTTTCCAAAAATTTTCACTCCAAACTTCCAGCATATATTGATGAGCCTTGACTAGATCTGTTACAGCTTTGGTGCCTGCAAAATGATGATTTTTCTAATTCTGACATTCCTCTTACATATATTAATTAGCTAATATCCTTCTGTATCGAGAAGCTTTTGCTTTTACCTGTTTGTTATTTTTTTTTAAATATCATTATGAGCTCATAGATTCTTTTTTGAGACTCAGATTGTCTCAAATTTGACCAACTGGAGCCTTGAAAACGAAATTTTGATTTGGAAGTACTCTTAGTATTGTTTGTGACCTTAGTAAATGCTTTCAATCATGTGTCCGTCTGTCCCCCCCCACCCCCACGGGCGCAAAGATTTATTTATTTATTTAAGGGGGAGGGGCAGAGGGGAAGGGAGAGAGAGAATCTTAAGATTCTCCCAACATATTGCTTGTCCCATGACCCTGAGATCATGACTTGAGCCAAAATCAACAGTCAAAATCAAGACTGGATGATGCTTAACTGACTGAGGCTACCCAGGCACCCCTCAATTATGTTTTTCTAAGAATTACTGCCAATGTTATGACTAAATATTTTTTGATTTAAATCCTTCTTAAATAGAAATACAAGTCAATAACAAGTGTTTATTGGTATGTGCTCAACAACATCTTTATTTGTGGGATGCATGGATGTCACAGTTGGTTAAGCAACTGATTCGTGGTTTCAGCTCAGGTTGTGATCTCTGAGTGCAGAGATGGAGCCCCAAGGATAGGCCTCTGTGATCAGTGTGGCAACTGCTTAAGACTCTCCCTGGTACCCTTGGGTGGGCCTGCCATTTAAGCGTCTGCCTTCGGCTCAGGTCATGATCCCAAGATCCTGGGATTGAGTGCTGCACTGGGCTCCTTGCTCAGCAGGGAGCCTGCTTCTCCCTTTCCCTCTGCTCCTTCCTCCTTTACTCTCTTTCTATCTTAAATAAATAAATCTTTTTATTTTTTAATATTTTTATTTATTTATTTGACAGACAGAGATCACAAGTAGGCAGAGAGGCAAGCGCGCGGTGGCGGGGTGGGAAGCAGGCTCCCTGCTGAGCAGAGAGCCTGATTCGGGGCTTGATCCTAGGACCCTGAGATCATGACCTGCGCTAAAGGCAGAGGCTTAACCCACTGAGCCACCCAGGCGCCCCTTAAATAAATAAATCTTAAAAAAAATAACACTTTATTTGTTATAGCAACCTATCAACTCTAAGGCAATTATGAAATGCCTTGAGATAAATGAGAATGTTAGAAGCATTTTGTACCTGTATCCTCATTTCTTTTTTTTTTTTTTTAAAGATTTTTATTTATTTATTTGACAGAGAGAGATCACAAGTAGATCTCTCACAAGTAGACGGAGAGGCAGGCAGAGAGAGAGAGAGAGGGAGGGAAGCAGGCTCCCTGCTGAGCAGAGAGCCCGATTCGGGACTCGATCCCAGGACCCTGAGATCATGACCTGAGCCGAAGGCAGTGGCTTAACCCACTGAGCCACCCAGGCACCCTGTATCCTCATTTCAAAGGACCAAGTACAGGGGCTGACATTCAGTGGACAACGAATACAAGTTAACAGAATGCATTGAATTAATAATAAAACCAAAATGTCAAAGTCATGAAACATAAGACAAAAGACTGAAATAATATATACTGAAGTTCTAATTATATAGAAATAAGTAAAGTTTTTTGGCTATGCATAAGTGATTTTTAACTTCCTGTTACATCTTGAAATTTCCCAATTGCTATCATGACCCTTGAGAAAATAGTCCTTCATTACCTTTTCCTTATCTGGTTTCACAAAGGGTACATTATAGAACTATAATTAGCCATAGCCTCTAGGAGTTCTTTTGATTCAGCACACTGGTGAATGAATATTCCTTCTTTCCTATCAATTTGTATTCCTTCCTAGATCAATAGGTTGTTTGCAAAGCATTCTGTCCCTGGGATGACAAATTGCTTAGTAACAGTCAGAAAATGGGGTCTAAAAGAGATAGAATGGACTAGTAGCCACGCTCTCCTGTGAGAAAAAAGTATGAATTGAAACTGGCAATTAGGGAAAAAAAAAAAAAGAAACAAAAAAGAAACTGGCAGTTAGACACAGTCATGTGCATTTTGTACAGTTAAAAAAAAGACTGCAACATAAATTAACATAAAAAAACCCTACACATAAATTGTGTCATTGTAGATTAGCTACAAAGTGGATAATATAATCATGGATTATTCAGAGCTGACTGTAAATAGTTTAACCCAACTGGGATACTTGATCCTACCAGAAGGTGGTAAATCATTCACTTCTTAGAGGCTTAGTACTATTTTCAAACCACTGTCAGACCGTTTAATACACGGGAGGGAGTAATTTCTTCTTCCTAAATTTCTTTTGCAGTTTTGTAGTTCTTTTCTCTTTTTTTAAGATTTTAGTTATTTATCTGAGAGAGAGAGAAAGAGCAGGAGTGGGGGGGGAGGGGCAGAGGGGCAAGCCGGCAGGTTCCCCACTGAGCAGAGAGCCCTGGAGCCTGGGGCAGGGCTCCATCCCAGGACCCCTGAGATCATGACCTGAGCCAGAGTCAGAGGCCCAACAGACTGACCCACCCAAGTGCCCTCTTTTGCAGTTCTTTTTTTTTAAGATCTAATTTTGTATTTGTCAGAGAGAGAGAGCACAAGCAGGAAGAGTGGCAGGCAGAGAGAGAAGCAGGCTCCCCATGGAGCAAGGAGCCTGATGAGGGACTGGATCCCAGGACTCTGGGATCAAGACCTGAGCCGAAAGCTGATGCTTAGTGACTGAGCCACCCGGGTGTCCCCCTCTTTTGCAGTTTTAATTGAAGTTTGACCTGTCTACATTAATTTATAACCCTGATATGTTATTTTTCCACTTTTATCAAATAAGATAAAGTATAGTTTATGATTTTTGGACAAAGTGATTATTTTAACTCTCCATTCATAATACGTGACTGGGAGAAGTGAAATCATATATGAAAACAGAATTTCCACTGAAAATCAAGGAGGTCAAATCATTATGTAAAGAAAGTTAGGAAGTTACGCAGTAGCCTTTGAAGAGATGCCAGAAATACATGAAGAGATACTCAAATAATCTACTTTTTAGATTGTTTTATAGCAAGCAGTTTCAAATTAATCTGTATTTTACCTATAAATATTCCACTGGGGTTCTTGTATATATTAGGAAGTCGTTTTCAATCACACTACATCAACTGACCTCCAATATTTATCTTGTTTCATATTGTTGGTCTTACATAACATCCTTGATTAATTTTCAGGCCTTGAGGTGCTATACTTTGAATTAGGAATACAGTCCACTAAATTAATAAATTATCACTGTGGAGGCACTCTTGTCTTCTGAATGTATAAGTGCATTGCTTAAATTACTCTCAGGGAATAATTTACACATGAAGAGGCTCTGGTGGTTAAAAAAGCTTTGTATATTTCTTATCACTGGAAATAGTCCTTCACTAGGTGCTTAAATGGATATCAAAGCAATTGTTTTTTCAAAGCAGTAATGATTTGTACTATTCTAGGGTTCCCAATACACTATCCTAGAATCATGAATTAAATATAATGTTAAAAGTGTAACATTTTGAACCAAAAATTTCCATAAGAAACAGGGAGACTGTTTCAATTGAGAAAATATGCTCATGATCTTGAAAAGGCTTAGTAAGCTTTCTTTCATTGTGAATTTGTTTCTTAAAAGAGCTGCAATGAGGTGAACATTGAAAACATTTCAGATCAAGGAAAGGAAATTAGGACTTGGCTGGTGCAAAAAAGATATCAACGCCCCTCCCACCTTATCTGAGTATTAACCAGTGGAATTGAAGGCAACGAATCCCGACTTCCAATCCTGTGCTACTATTTTTCTTGTCCTTGGGATGTTCATGACAAATCTGTATGCTGCTTGCTTATGTGTGACACAGATCTCTATCCCAAATTTAGGTAAGAAGAAATTTTAAAAAAAGCATTTGGTGAAACTTCTCCTCTGGGTCATAAACTATTACAACAGGAACCCTGTCATTCTTATTTTTGTAACAGCCTAACTCTCTGGCTGGCCCATGGAATGAGCAAAATATGGTTTTGGTGAATGAACACATGAATAAAGAATACAGAAAAAGTGCACTATTATTTTAAAAAATCCTTAATTATTTTGAATCTAATATTTGTCAGATGTCTGGTTAGTGTCTGTCCCATTATTCTGTTTTTTTCCCCCCATATATCTTCTTCCCTTTTCCCCCAAATCCCATACGGCAAAGGATGAACAGCGGATAATTTTTATTGATTTGATTATTGGAGCTTATGCATGAATAATCTATCACAACAAATAGGTAAAATCATATTAAGAAGAAATAACTGCTCCTTAACTCCCTAATTACTCTTTACAGTACCTCTTTATTTTGTGCCGGAAACAACCAAACTGGCCTCAACCTCCACACTAAACAGAATTATTGTAAATAAAAGTGCTGGAGCCAAAATAATGGTTGAAGAGCTACGTTGATGATCAGGAATTAAGATCTGTCCCAGACACTCTCCTTTTTTTACTCTTCGACACACATTTAATTTGAAATGATGATGTCAATTGCTTTTCTTTTCTGCTCCTCAAAACTAACCCCACAGTGTTTCATATTGTGCTATATACTAAGTATGAATTTCAATAAAGTAGTTGCTTTTTGGATATTTTTATCCCTAAGCATTTCCACTAGAAAATTTTTTTGTGGGGGAATATTTAGTACTGGAGAAGATTATCTTAAAATTGATTTGCAAAATATCTTCTATAATTGCACTGTTAAGTATTCAAAAGCTTTCTCACGTTTTTACCTCACTTAGAGCGCAAAGATCTCCAGGTATGCTGGACAAAATTAATCTGCCGTTATTCCTGTTTTGATAGCTTTTAATTAATAGCCAACTTGTTAGAACAGCTTATGAATGATACATTGAAAGACTGGCATAAATTCCTTTGCCCAAAAGTTGAATCCGGAGTATTCAGGATTGTGTTTTCGTTCTTTTTCTCCTCCTTCTGGTCTTTTTGTTGTAAAGAGGTCACGTAAGGACGTTGGTGGAAGGGCTCCATGCGCCATCTACTGACCGAATTTATGTTTTCAGTGCCTAGGGAATGAAATTTACCCCTACGGTGGGTTTTTAAAGGAGTCTTTGAGAGAGGAGGGGTAATGGGAAAAGACCCTCTCTGACTCTAAGGGTTATTGGTGCCTCCTGGAATAAATTTTAATCCAATAAACACATAATTCAAAAAAGAGATACCAGTCCCTCAGTGCAGGGACAAGTTACAGAGAGAATCACAGGAAAGTCCAGCTGGCATTGGAAGAAGTTAGCCAAACTCTAAAGTCACCTCAAACTTATAATCAGATTGTTGTTTTTCACCTGTGTGTTGAACTACACTCACTGCCCGGTGGTTGCTGCCTTATAGGAAACAGCTTTATCGTAATGGCACATCCAGATAATCATCAGTTCCCTATCTTATTATTCTGAAGGATTTCTAATTATCTCATCAAAAAGCGAATAATGCATAGCAAGAAGGTCCACCCTTCACGTGGATGCCAACACACAGCTTGTCTCTGTCTACGTAAACTTAGTTCTGATACACACAAACACACACACACACACACACACCTACTTGTACAGATAGGCAAGATAATATGCATCTGTGTACATGTGGGTCAGTTGAGAAATAGCCCTTGGATTTGGATTAAAATGTTTCTCCCCTCAAGCCAAAGAAGTTTTCTAGCTTGTAACTGGGGAGAGGTCAGAGTGTCAATTTTAGTAGTTCAAAACACTGGATTTAGAGTAATGGATTGGAAATTAAAGTTGGCCTGAAGTGCTCGGATCTGATTTGGGTTCTCTTTCTGTGAACAGCTGGGAGAACTGAAACCTAGCAAGGAGGACTCCAGATGCCTCAGGAAACCTCCTTCCCCCTCTACTGCTCTCTTTAATCCAAGGGCTGAGACAACTTGCTTTCGTGGTTTTAAGAAAAGAAGAAAACCAGAAAGTTGAGCCAGAAAGAGGAAAAGAGGCAAATAAAGACAGGAAGGCAGGGAGAAGAGAATGAAGCCAAAGGAAAATTCAGAAAAAAGATGGGAGGCGAGGGAAGGGGAGGAAAGAAAACAGACAAAGACGGGTGAAAAAGGAATAAGGGCTAGGAAGAAGCAAGGATCTTTCTTTAACCAACCGGAGTTACACCCATCTTTCACTTTCAAATCAATTGTCTAGATCTTATCCGTTTCCTTTGTGAAGGTTGTCGGCGTTGCTGAAGGAAGCTAGTCAGTACTCCTCCCTCCACCCCATGCGTGACTGCGCGGCTGAATCCTCAGCCACTGAGACCCAATACCCGAGTGGGAACGTTTGCAGGAGCGCAACTCCGGGAACACTCTTGCGACGGTTTGTCACCTGGGAGCATAACCGGATTAATACCCAGAGTTGGATTACGCTGGCTGTCACCAATACGCCTAAAGATTATAATCCAATTTATGCACATTACAGCCAGTATTAACTTTATCTGCTATTTTAAGACTCCCAGTTGCTCCGCGAGTCCTCGGAGGACAATCCTCAAGGTTCTGATGCAACCCACCAGGCTGTCAGGAGGGGAAACCTCCCGAAGAAAACAACTCTAAGCCTGTTCCCTGAGGGTCTGCACCCGGTACTCCCAGGTGTCCCACCTTCACCTGGGCACCGCTTTGTGATGCCTCCCAGCCGGGGATTACCAAGCGGGAGGAGTTCCCTTGGAAGGAAATAGCATTTTTGTTCATTTCATTTTTGAATTTTCTGTGGCGGTGGCAGAAGGGCGGGGAGTGGAGCCGGGGAGTAGGTGGGGAAGGGGGCCGGGGGATTGTTGCGGGTTATAACAGTCTCGGCGATTGCTTTTTGATGTTTGTTTGTAGACTGGCATTGCTCTCGCTCAGTCCTTAAATAAGTTTGTTTGGGCGTGAGTTCTTGCCTTTTCAGCACAAAACCACAAAAAGACGCGGTGGAAAGTAAAAGAAAGTCCCCTCCTTCCCCTCCTCGTCCCCCCCGCCCAGCATGCTAACGCCGAAGACTTGATTTAACACCCCTTCTCCGGCTGCTGGGGGCTCTAGGCAGTGGCTACATTCCAGCAGTTTTAATCCGTTTTTTATTGTAGGGCGAGAGGAGTTTACATAGGGGCTGGGATGGCTCCCCAGCTGGCCGCTCTCCCCACTAGCGCCCCTTCTCCGCCCTCTGCTCCACCTCCCCCCCCATCCTCCCCAGTAGGAACCTGTTACTTTAAGCAGGGCGTTCCAGTGTGGCGGTGCGGGCCGCCAGGGTTTCGGGAGGTGGCCGGTGATTGGCTCCTTCGAGCTCCCCCTGGCTCGCTCGCTCGGCCTCCCCGCGCGCTCCGCCCCGCCCGCGCGCCCTCCCTCCGCCCCGTAAGGCTCTGAGCCCCGGTGTCAGGCGCCACGGCGCATGCTCCGGAATCTCATCCTCTGGCCCTGGAGCTGCTGCTGCTGCTGCTGCTGCTTTTGCTTTTGGGGCTGAGTTTAATAAGCGAGCGAGCGAGCGAGCAAGCGAACGCGGGGGGAAAAAGGCAGAGAATGTCCGCCATCTACCCTCCGCTCCCGGGCGCGCTCTCATTCATAGCAGCCTCTTCATGAATTACAGCTGAGGGGGGCTGGGGAGGGGGGTACCACACAACACCCCAGCAAACCTCCGGGCCCCCAGGCATGGCTAGCTCGGTAAGTACATGCAAAAATAATAATAAAAGATCCCCCTCCCCGCCTTTCCTCCCTCGCCCTGCGCCGCAGCCGCCGCCGCCGCCGCAGCCCAGACAGCGCCAGCGCTCCGCGGTTCCAATTAGAGAAAGGTTGGTACGGCTTGCAGGGAGCTGCTGCCTCTCCCTCAGCCTCCGCTCCCCTCCCTCCCTTCAACCCCCCCCCCCGGCGCGCGCGCACACACACACACACACTCGCCCCTCCACCCCCCCCCCCCCCGCCTCCCTCTCTCCTCGCCTCTCTTTGCAATCGCAAGAAGCGCACTCTCGCTCACACGCGCGCACTCACACACTCACACGGTGGAAGGAGGCGAATAATAACTCAGCCATATTTCAGCCGCCGCCGCCGCCGGGAGCCGCGGGCACAGTCCGGGGACGCGGCGAGCAGCCTCGGCGGCCGCTACGATGGTGCGTTCTCCGTGGCGCGCGTGTGTGAGCCGGAGTGTGCGGGCTGACAGCGGCGGGGCCGCACGCAACTTTGCCCCCGCGCTGGGCTGTGCGCAGTCGAGCCTCGGCGGCTGTCCGCCCGCCGCCCTGCCTTTCTGAATTTTATTTTTGGGGGGAGGTGGGAGATACTTTGGGGCCACTTTGGCTCTTGGAAGTGTGTTTCGGGGGGGCTCTGTGAGGCTGGCTTCGCCGATCGCGTGGGGGTTTTCGCCGGGGGGTGCGGGGTGCCTTAAGTTATGGATGCCTCGGCGTGTTTTGCTGCGGGCGTGTGTGTGTGTGTGTGTGTGTGTGAGACGACGTCTCATTTTTGTTGTGCACGAAACCAGTGCTAAGAGCACGGGAGTTTGTACCCATCAGCAGAGGCTGCCTGTAGTTTCCATTCCGCCTGGCACAGCGCTCCACACGCACGCACACACACACGTACACAAAGACTTCCTCGGCGTGTGCCTGTCGCCGCGGTACTTTCAGGGAGGGGGCTCACCAGAATCCCCCCACCTTGGGGTCCCGGCTACCTCCCTTCCCACACCGGGAAACCGCCCTGGCATCGGCTCCTAATTGTCTTCTAATTTGTTTCCGATGCATTTGTTGTCGTGCTTGTAGTGGCTGAGTGTGCTTTCCCTCTTCCACCCCCACCCCCGACCCCCGGACCCCCTTCCCGACTGAGGGCGACATTCCGTTACAATCCCTGCGGGTGTGGATGCGGGGCGCCGGGAGCCGGGCGGGCCGAGTGGGGTGTATTTGGGGGTGTGGGGTGTGCGCGCCCACGCGCGTGGAACGTGGATGCAGAGGGCACCGCCGTTTCCTTTTATGTGCGTTTCAAGAAGGAGGAAAAAAAATGTCAGGCGCAATGTTCAGTGTCGAACGGTCGCCTTCCTGTTGTTCACGGCTGTCTCTCCTCCCCCTGCCCGCAGTGTGCCGTGCAGGTGAAGCTGGAGCTGGGGCACCGCGCCCAGGTGAGGAAAAAACCCACCGTGGAGGGCTTCACCCACGACTGGATGGTGTTCGTGCGCGGCCCGGAGCACAGTAACATACAGCACTTTGTGGAGAAAGTCGTCTTCCACTTGCACGAAAGCTTTCCTAGGCCAAAAAGAGGTAGGGCTCGAATACAAAAGGAGCTTGATAAAAAATGTCTTTGCTCGCGGAGGAAACAATCGCTTGGCCCGGGC
This sequence comes from Lutra lutra, assembly GCF_902655055.1. Classification (NCBI taxonomy): domain Eukaryota; kingdom Metazoa; phylum Chordata; class Mammalia; order Carnivora; family Mustelidae; genus Lutra; species Lutra lutra. The sequence goes on along the minus strand of NC_062290.1, from coordinate 46,677,550 downwards.
GGTCCCCCTGCCCCTCTCCCCGCCCCCCCGCGTCGCGCTCGCCGGCGTCGCCTCGGGACTAGGGTGCGCGGCGCCGCGCTGGCCAGGTCCCGGCTCCCGCCCGCGCGCGCGCCACTTCGGCTTCGGGAAAGTCACCGCCGAGAAAGGACCGTCAGGTGTCGAGTGTTTATTCATCCCAAGCCAGCCCTCACCGGTCCTCTGGGGTTAGCCGCGGGTTCTGTGGGGAAGGTGCAATTAGTTGTTGGGTTTGGAAGTGTCGGGGGTGGGGTGGGGGGGCTGGAGGGAATAAACAGCTTGCGCCTTTTTTTTTTTTTTTTAACCTGGAGAAATTGAGATTTACCTGCGTTATTAGCAAGGAATGCAGGGGATGTAGTTATTGTTCCGTCTCGAGAAGTCGCCTCTTTTTAGGGTCTTCTCGGTCTTCCTCCCTGTGTATTTGGCACTGGGTGCTGGTTGTCAGATTTTCCTTTCAGTGGGTTAGCCACCCCTACCCGGCGCCCGTCAGCATTTTCTGTTTAGTCGGGGTTGGGGGGGCTTACTCGTCCCTAGCGCCCCCTCCCCATAGCACTTGATTGCCCCTTTGATTTTTGACCAGCGTTCCGAAGTCTCTTACCTATGGGATCTACGGGGAAAGAGGGTCCCTGCAAAGGTTGAAGCTAAGTTTCAGAGGAACGATGTGGTCCTGCCTTCTGTTTGAGTCCTTCCCCACCTTGGTTTTTTAGCCTGGGTCTCTAGTTTGCATAATCCAGCTCAGCCCCTCCGATCCCAAACATTTCCCATAAAGCGCAGGAAGGTTTTGAAAAAAAGAAACGGGGTGTTATTTTGGAGAAAAATTAAAGAGGGTTTAAGAAATCAGATTTCTGTTCCCTTGAGCCTCCGGAAAGCTAGTGTCTGGTTGTTTTAGTTGGATTAGTGGAGGTAACAGTACAAATACAATAAGGTGCTTTGTTTGTGAGCAGGTTTATTTATCTAACTCGACACAATGGTTAGTAGTTATCTTCCATTTGATCCGTAATCTTTATTGGCATCTAGAACTCCTGCAGTTTCTTAGAGTAACATCATAATAAATCCATTCTGCTTAGAGCGACTGGAAATTATTGAGCATTGAGGAGCTGAATAAAGAAAGGCGAAGTGCTGTGCGCCTCCAAGGTGGTAGAGGTTTGTGCTGATGCTTATTTTTGTTTCCAGAGCTCATGTGTTGGGTTGTAGGGTTGTATATTTTGCCTTTAGTGGTTTGTTTTAGAGCTCCTCTTGAGAACTTGAACAGTTGAATTTGATGGGCTTTGCTGGATGGTTAATAAATGAATCCAGCCTCTAATAGAGGGGTAGCAATATGCGTGGCCTCTAGGAAATTGCATTTTGATTTTGTTAGCATTTTAGATCAAAATGTAGCCAGAGAGCTTTTACTTCGTATTTCCTCATATTGTAATTAGGATGAGTATTGTCAAGTTTTCTGTCACTGTGTGAGGTTGGGTGTGATGCTTGCTTCTCCCTCTCCCTTTTCCATGTATCTATAGAGCCACTGCAGAGGAGTTTAAACAAAAGAAACCACCTTCTAAGATCCTTGGTCTCCACTGTTAGGACCCCTTGGCTGCTACTCTCTTTCGAAATGAAATACACTGAACAACAACAAAAAAGGCAGTATTTGTTGTATTAGGAAAATGAAGACAGTTGGCAGAAGATGTAGCTCGTAAGATAACTTTGTTTAGGCTCCTTAACAATCAAGCAATTGGCATTATGAAATGAAAGATGACCAAACTCCCCAGATTTCAGCACTGTTTCTGTGCTTCAGTGTGTCTGTGGCAATGTTCCCCTGCTTGTCCCCTACTTAATGATTTTCTCTCCAGCCCAAGGGAACAGGAGGGTGCTGGCCTGCACAGCCCACACCTGGGAGTTGTTGCTAGGCGTGGTAAGCTGCTTGATAACACTGATGTCTTAGCCATCTCTAGTGAGAGATGCCTGCTTGCTGAATGGGCTCTTCAATTTTTTATTTTCAACTGTGGAGTTTCTTTATGTAGTCTATAAGCCATTGTTTTAAAATGTTTATTTTTGGATTTTTATTTGTATGTGTGCTTCCCGTGATGTGACAAGTCCTGGGAAAAATGCCAGCTTACATAGCCCAGGAGAGACCTTGTCATACTGTAATTACACATGATTCAGATTGCAAGAGAAGGTTTCTCTGTTCATTGGGAATAGTTAGTTGTAAATTTCAAGTAACACCAAACATGCCACTTAATCCTGGGACTTACTTTGGGCTTATAACGTCTTTGAAAGTGGTAAGAATAAATACAGAATAAGGATGCCAGGTATTGTAGTGTCTACTTTCGTACCTTTTAAGGTGTTATATTTGCCATTTTATAGATCTGTAAGTGAGAAATTGGAAATGGGGAGAAACTGCAAGAAGGGCTTTGTGAAAAATCTTAGTTACAAGATATTTAAAAGAAATGCACATATGCCCAGCTGTAAGTGGCTATTGATAATGACAGGTTAAATCACTTTCACTGCATACAGTAACTGATAAACAGAAGTGGACCTTCACACTGAGGACGAACTGCTCAGCCACGAAGATGGATGAGTCCTTAGTTTTACGAATCTTTGGTTTGCAAAAGCAAATTGATTTTCAGGTTGATTTCCTTTATTTCACAGTAATAATATGAGAACCTATAGAGGAAGAAATTACAGTATTTTCAACTTGTGGCCTAATGAGAATTACATGTACCATTTCAGAATTGAGCTAATTGGACTTGAATTAATGAAGGTTTACTCTGTCCCGAAGATGGGTTGGAGACTTAAAATTACTAGCACAGAGTACTAGAAGAGAGATTTTGATGAAATAGTGAAGCCTGGAATATCCATTAGCTGGTACAGAATAGGCAGGTCAGAGTATAATGCATTTTAAAACTATCTACTTGCAAAAAAAGACCGTATCTTATTTATTAGTACCAAAGATTTATAATAGTCTGATATGACTGAAATGAATGGTCACATTCAAAACATTTCATTTAAAATATTAATGTTTTCATCTTCAGTATGATGTGAATTTGAGTGAACTTTCTTTCCAATTATAGCCATTCTTAACTCTTGCAGTCTGTTCCATTGACATTTATGATATGAAATCTGTTGCTTATTATTTTATGTCAGCTAATTTGGCCACTGGTATGATTTGATAGCTTTTTATTTCTAGCCCTAGTCCTTTGAGTCGCCAGATAAAGCATAATAAATCCACACTCAGAACTTTCCTTTGATTTAAATGGTTGAGCCCAGCATTACTGTGTAGTTCTGATTTGTGTTAAGGAGTCTTCTGAAATAATTTGGGTAACTTTTTATCAGGGTTCCTAAAATTTGAGACCAACCAGTTGCAGATACTGCACGTACCTGGTGTGTTTTCTCTTCTGAGGTGTTTAAAAGGTTTCAGGAAAAAGTAAAAATGTATAGCTATTCTGATACATTCATCGAGTGTTAGAAGATTTGTGTAGAGTTCTGTATGGAATTCAGATGACCATTGAGAGCAGTTCTACTACTTGGCATTTTGAAGCAACATACAACATAATTTTCCAAGGCACTTAAAAGCTGAATTATTGAAGGAAATCTCCTGTGCATTTAGTGGGAATGTAAATTGGGCACGGACATTTTGGAGGGCATTTGGCAACATCTATTAAGATTTTAAATGTTTACACCCTTTGACCCAGCAGTTTTACTTCCAGGGATTTTCCAGCAGATCCAGCTTCACAGCTACACAAAGTTACAGCATATTGCTTGTGACTTTTTTAAACAGCAGAAATTTGGAGGCAAGCCATATAGGGGACCCCCAGCTGGGTGCAGTTAAATGATGGGTGGTCTGTTAAAAGGGGGTAAATCTATTCGTAGATGCAGGATGATCGGCAAGAGATACTTAGTGAAATAAGTCGCTAAATCAGCACGATCCCATTTAAAAAAATATGCTTATACAAATAAAAAGTGCATGTGTGTATGTGTATAAATAGATGAATTTTGGTTAAATGGGAACCCAGCTCCTACCAGTAGTTTTTTCTAATGTGTGCTCATGGTGTTGGCAGTTACAGTTGATAACACTGTAACTACTGTTTTTGTAGTGTTTGATTTTTTTTTTTAAGTTAATTCTGTGTATTTAAAACATTCCAGTGAGCATTCATTACTTTTTAAGACTAAAAGACAAAGAGTAAAGACGCAACATAGAACTATCTTGGGTAGATATTATTGCTCAGTGGTGAGAAGTTAGGGTTAGGAATTACAGACATATTCACATGCTGGCTTAAGACACTCCTAGTGTGATCTTTTTTTATTCCCCCCCCCTTAAGATTTTATTTATTATTTGAGAGAAAGAATAGGAAAGAGAGCAGAAGCAGGAGGAGGATGAGGGAGGAGTAGACTCCCCACTGATCAGGGAGCCACAACGTGGGGCTCCATCCCAGAGCCCTGAGGTCATGACCTGAGCTGAAGGCAGATGCTTAACCAACTGAGCCACCCAGGTGCCTCCCCAAACTCCTTCTGTGATCTTGAGCAAGTAATTTCTCTCTCTCATTTCTCACTTGGGTTCTCATCTATGTTCCTGGAATGATGAAAGAATAGAACCATTACCTCATAAATTGAGGATTAAATATGAATCAGCTGTTCTCAAATTTATTTGTCTTAAGACTGCTTTACACTCTTAAAAATAGACTCCAAAGAGCTTTTCCTATGTAAGTTATATCTACTGATATATACAGTATTAGAAATGAAACCTGAGACATTTAAAAAGTTATTTATTAATTTGTTTAAAGATAACAATAATCAACCCATTAAAGGTAGCATGTGAAAAGTATTTTATGAAACATGAGTATTTTCAAGAAAAAAGAGTGAGAAGTGTGGTATTATTTTTTGTGTGTAGAGATCTTTTTGATGTTTTGGAATAATTGGATCAGCTTACGTGCTTCCGCATTCATTCTGTTGCATTATCACACATCAGGTAGCCTCTGGAAACCTCCACAGTACTCTTGTGAGAGAAGGAGTGAAGGAGGCAAATAATGTCTTAGAGTTGTTGAAAAAATAGGTTTTCCCTGGTAAAGGTTTTGGGGATCCTGGGATCCCTGAATACACTCAGAGAACCTCTGGTATAAAATATTCAACACAGAACCTGGCACAGATCAACTGCCTTATTAATATGTGGAAGCTGAGTTTTGAAAGCCATTATTATCATTGCTAATAAAAACATTTAATGGAAAGAGGAAAGATAAGTCTTCCAAGGTATTTGACATGGTTCAATTCCATTATAACAATTATCTAACAATTTTTTTTCAGAAAAGGAAAATCCAAACTTGGGTTTTGGTGGATATATTTTATAGTTAATATCCTTGTCCAGTTTATGGCATATTATTTGTATAAGCAGAAGCCTTTTACATCTGTTATTTTAAGTGACCCTCTGTAGGGCTCCCTCTGTGAGGTAGACAGGGCAGGGGTATCAATCGGTTTCATAATTTTACCTTAAAGATTCTTTGTTCTTTCTCTTGTTTTTTTTCAAGTTTCCTTCCAGTGGTCTTCCATGGGCCAACCTTAGTTGTTTTTAGTTGTTTTAGTTTAGTTGTTTTTAGTTGTTTTTCTGGTCAACTATTACAGATAACCCCCTGCTACTTAACACAGCTTTTACAGTTCTAAGATGCAGAAATTTTTTTCTTTTTCTTTCTTTCTTTTCTTTTTTTTTTTTTTTTAAACTTAGTGACTTAAATCATCAGAAGGTAACTTGGAAAGCTTAGATAGGTGGGAGGGGAGGAGATGTGAAACACAATTGTCCCAATTACATGATTAAGCAAGGACTTAGTATATTACTGAACTTTAGTGTCTAATATTTATTGGAGAGATTTTCAAACAATTTGGATCCCTGATCTCAGGGTTTCTCACTGTCCGGTTGGAAGTAATACAGAATTCTATAATTTTTTCCCTTGTCTTTTATACTTGCTTGATTCTATGTTTCATTCCTCAAACAAGAAGCTACCATGTAGAAAGAGAAATTCTCTTGTCTCAGTGATACATATTAATATTCTTTTGAAACATTTTGCTTTGTGTGTGTGGCCAGAGTCTCTGTAGTTCATTCTCTTCCTTGTAACATACATTTTCACGCTTTAATCTTTTATTCTTTTGTATTTTGTGGTTCTCCGCATTCTTGTTTATAGTGCTGTATTCATTTCTGAGAATATAATTTGTCTGGAAAAAGAGTCCATTGGTATTACAGTTATCTTATTAGTATTTTTATACTTACAGATATAGAACATCGACAGTGTACAATCCAGCTTTTATGAGGAACCCATGTATTTTTTACATGCATTTGAAAGCGATGTTATTTTATTAATTTATAGGTGTGTGTTCATTGTGAAAAATCAAACTATAGAAATATGAAGAAAAGGGTTACCTGAGAATTCTTTATAGAAAACCATAATTAATATTTTAGTAGATATCTGTATCTATATATACAAACACACACACACACGTTAACTATAAATTACCTGAATTCATTCAACAGGTAATATTTTGAGGTCCTGTGTGGCTAGAACACTTCCAGGAGCTGGGGCTATAGCATAAATGAACATTTCTACCCTCCTGGTATGTGGTGAAATAGCATCTTTTTAGAGCTGGATTTTATGGTATTACATCAAATATACATTTATTACAACTTCACATGGACATTTAGATTGCTCTTAGTTTTAATTTGTTATGATTAATGCTATGATGAACATCTGAGGCATTCATTTTTACGTTTTTTCCTGTAATTTCCTTGTGTTAAACTTACCAGAAGGGAGGTAGTTGAGACAAGGTGTATAGATTTTAAATTTTGATAGACGCATTACCAAACTTTCCTCCAAAAAGATTGGTTTATGTTTCCCCAGGGATTGGATGAATTCCCTTTTCCCTATGTGGTTGCTAATACTGGGAATTAACAGTTTGTTGTTTTTTTTTGTCGTCGTCGTCGTCGTTGTTTTGGTAACTCTTCATCATTTTGCTGGATGAAGCAGAACTTCATTTTTATTTGCATTTATTTGATTAATAGCGCTGCATGTCTTTATGTGTCTATATATTTACTATTTGTTGTTTATGATATGCCTATTTTGTGCCATTGTTCTGTTTCTCAAAAAAACAAAACAAAAAAACCCCATGAAAATACAAAGGATAGAATGATATAACAAACATTCACTTCCCCACTACCAAGGCTGGATAAATGTTTACATTTTATCGTATTCGAATCTTTGTTTTGATTTTAGAGAATTAGATATTACAGCTAGGCAGCTAAAGTTTTTAGATGCTTCCCCATCCTTTCTTTCAACTCTTCAGACTTTCTTTCATTCTGTTTATGTACATTTGCACATTTATACTGCTGCAAGTAATAGTATATTATGTTATAAAATCTCCATAAAGAGTATCATACTGGATGAGTCCTTTTTTAAAATCGAGATGTAATTTGCATACTGTAAAATTCACCCCTTTAAAGTGTAGCGTTCAGTGGCTTTTAGTATATTCACACGGTTGTGGGACAATTGCCACCCTTTAATTCCAGAACATTTTCATGAGTGAATAATTTTGTAGCTTGCAGTTCACCACACCCCCCACGTATTTGAACCTTTTCACACCACATTTCATCTGTAGAGAGCCAATTCATTTCCTTTAGTTTCTTCTGTTCACTATTCCATGGTAGGAAGAGGTTCTATGCTTACTTTTCTCTTCCCCTATTAAAGAATATATAGGTCATTGTCTGCTCTGTGCAGTGAGCATCTTTGAATGCATTACCTTGTACAGATGAACAAGATTTTAGATATAGGCCTGGAATTTGAGTTGTGTGTGCATTTTCATTTGTATTAGACATTGTCAGATTGCTGTACAAAGTAGTCATGACGGTTTATACTCTGTCAGGGAATAAGGTCCATTTTCTGTACAGCTTGGCCAACGTTGGATATTTTCAGATTTCTTATTTTTATACTTAGTTGAAATATGGCATCTTTTGTTTTCGTCTTCATTTCTCTGGTTTCTAGTGGGGTTAAGCATTTTCTGTATGTTTACTGACCATTTGGATTTCCTCTTTATTGACTTTTAAAAATGTCCTTTGTCTTTTTTAAAAAAGAAACTTGGGATCTTTGTCTTTTTCTTATCTGTAGGATGTTAATCCTTTGTTGTTTGCCTTGAAAATATCTTGCCTCATTTTTGTTTCTTTTTCTTGTAGCCTAATGTATGGTATCTCTTTGTCATACACAAGTTTTTAATTTTGCCAAATTGATCTGTTTTGTTTTGTTTTCCTGTGTGGTTTTGGGGTTTTGTTTAAGAATATAATTTGTGGACTTGGTAGTATGCTTAACCAACAGACTTTATACATGCAGGATACAGGGAAAGGACTGCTGAGAAGTATGAGAAACAGGAGGTTCCTGCCTTCAACGTGCTTGTATCTTGTAGAGCTGGAAAGGACATTTGAGATTCTGCATCCTTGTTTATCCTCTTTTTATTTTGAATGGGAGGCCTAGAAATGTGACGCGATCTTGTATATAGACACAACGAGTCTCAGGTGTGCTGGTGCAGGAAGAGCTGGTAATAAATAGTGGTAAATGTTTACTTTTAAAGATTTTTTTTTTTTATTTGACAGATAGAGATCACAGGTAGGCAGCGAGGCAGGCAGAGAGAGAGAGGAGGAAGCAGGCTCCCTGCCGAGCAGAGAGCCCGATGCGCGGCTCGATCCCAGGACCCCGGAATCATGACCTGAGCTGAAGGCAGAGGCTTTAACCCACTGAGCCGCCCAGGCGCCCCAAATGTTTACTTTTAAAATGTTGAATAATTGTTCACTTATATTAGCAGACAAATGTTCAGCAATACCTGCTTTGTAGACATGATCTAGGATTTAATTAAGTGGTGGTAACCATGGTAGATACTGTTTAAGAGGGAAAAGTTCTACAGCTACTTTCAGGCAAAGTCAGATTTATTGGGTGGATTAATTTAAGGTTCTCCTTTGAGATTAAATCATTAGGAAAATTTGATCCTGAATGGTAGGTCTCCTCTGATATTTTGCCTTCCCACCGTGGTGGGATTGCAATTCCATAAGTGATCCAGAACATAGTTTTTTAAGAAATAATGTTGTGTGATGTAATCCTTTTAAGTGTGATAAGTTTGTAGTGGTCAAGGCCTGAAGAAGGCTATTACTGAATTTCTAAACAAATACGGCTAGTATTTGGGTGTGATTTAGTTGGTATGTAGTAGTTAACAATTAACTTTTTGGATAAAATCAGTGCATCATCTTTTTTTTTTTTTTTTTTTTTAAAGAAAATTATGGCTTGGGGCACCTGAGTGGCTCAGTGGGTTAAAGCCTCTGCCTTCTGCTTGGGTCGTGATCCCGGGGTCCTGGGATGGAGCCCCACATCAGGCTCTCTGCTCAGCAGGGAGCCTGCTTCCTCTTCTCTCTCTCTCTGCCTGCCTTTCTGCCTGCTTGTGATCTCTGTCTGTCAAATAAATAAATAAAATCTTAAAAAAAAATAAAATTATGGCTTATCTTGAACTTAATCGTGAGGTCCATTTATTTAAAATAATGTTCATAAGTGATTATAAAGACGATCAGTTGGATTTAATTAGAGTTATTATCCATGTCAGAAGATTGATATTCTCTGAACCAAATAAATTTTAAAATACTTGATTTTGCCAAAAGTAAATTTTTTCTTTGTTTTCACCAGAAATTATTAGTTATTTTCCCATCAATACAATGTATATGTATTGATTTTAAAAAGCAAAATATACATTAACAATTTCCTAAAATATTAATAACAACAGTGGCCTACACAGTAGGGAGAGTTGCTTGCCTCTTAATGTATCTGGATATAAATTTAGTCTGCATGATGCCTTTAATCTTTGAAGATAGGTTTTTTTTTTTTTTTTTAAGATTTTTATTTATTTATTTGACAGAGAGAGATCACAAGCAGGCAGAGAGGCAGGCAGAGAGAGAGGAGGAAGCAGGTTCTCCGCTGAGCAGAGAGCCCGATGCGGGGCTCGATCCCAGGACCCTGAGATCATGACCTGAGCTGAAGGCAGCGGCTTAACCCGCTGAGCCACCCAGGCGCCCCTTGAAGATAGGTTTTATGCCCTTACATCTACTCCCTCCCCCAGAGTGGTGTTGGGAGAGATTACTATCAGATTATTCTATGCACCTATTTATTTTGATACAGATTTGTAACATTTTGGATGTTTAAAAGTAAGGTTCATTGGTCTTTGTGTTATACCCATACCTTTTACCCCAAATACTTCATTAACATGAGTTGCTGCATAATGAAAGCTTTCTTTGTATTGAAGGAGTCTTTTTTTATTTTACAAAATTTTTCTCTCGTTTAATTTCTTTCCCTGTTCTGTTTCACAAGCAGTTGTTTTGTAGTGACTACGTGAAAAACAGAGTTCAGGCTGTTGGGATTTGGTTGCTTTTAGTGGGATAGTTTATTCAAAATGTTGATGTAGCTCCAGATTGCCTTATTAAAGATGCTCGTCGTAGGACTTTTCTTACCTGTGCGCAGAAATAGTAAGGAGCAGTGGGAAGCTTCTCCCTCATCATATAAACACTGAGCAGGAGCACGTGTTCTACGGTCCATCCGTCCTGCACTGGCCTCTCCTTGTATGTCTGTCTGTTGTTTCTCCTAACGGGTTAGTTACTCATCTGATGAGATGGGACCTGTATTATCACTGCAGATAGCACTCATACCTTCCATCAGTGTAGTCTGGATGCTGGAAGCTTCTGGCAGCAGTATAACATAAAGGCAGATAGGTATTGCTAGTCGGTAAGAGTTTTAGAATCCGGACTTCAGCCTCCACTCCCCTAAGTGGTAAATTATTGCTCCATGTTCAGAAACTGATTTCTTCTGTACCTCTAATAATTGACTTTGTGTAAACAGAACCACCACCTGAATTTAGCAGGAAGCATTGTGTCGGCTGAGAATCACATTTTCTAAAAGGAGTTTTAGCCTATGTTATAGGCAAAAATGAATGTTTCTCTTTTTCTGTCTTTTCTTTCTTCATCTCTTTTTCACTTACTTTGGTGCTTTTTAAAAAGCTAGCCACAAATTTGAGAGACTTGGCCAGGTCTATCACTTTTTTTTTTTTTTTTTAACTACTTAATCCATGAAATACAACTAGCATTTAGCTGTAAAAATAGGAGTCAGGTGGGGGCGCCTGGGTGGCTCAGTGGGTTGGGCCTCTTCCTTCCACTCCGGTCCTGGTCTTGGGGTCCTGGAATCTAGCCTCACATCTCACATTGGGCTCTCTGCTCAGTGGGGGGCCTGCTTTCCCTTCTTTCTCTGCCTGCCTCTCTGCCTACTTGTGATCTCTCTCTCTCTCTGCCAAATAACTAAATAAAATCTTAAAAAAAAAAAAAAAAAAAAAAGGAGTCAGATGTATTCCAGAAACTTGTAGAGCAGGATTTAGCAATGCAGTAGAAAAGGCCCTGTCCTGGGAGGCAGAAGGGATATGTTTGGATTGAATAAGCTCTGTGGGCTTTTCGAGCTCTAAAATACTATTTTTCCTTATTTTTTTTTTTTTCTCTTAAGGGTAAGTTCTGAGCATACCCTTCCTTTGTCTAGTGTTTTCCTAATGAAATAACTACCATTTATTAGACCAACTATGTATTGGTTATCATGTTGTGGATAGACATGTGTTACTGTATTTAATTGTGTTTCATAATGTAGTTTGGAGAATAATTTTTTTTTGAAAAATTTATGAACTTCAGCATATTGGAATTTTACCTTTTTAAATGGTGAGTGAACAGTGAGCTGGGTAAAAGACTCATCTACTGTAACAGGGAAATAGGGTAATTAACCAGATAGGTGATTTTGTTTTTGTTATGAAAAGTTACTTTCTCATAATCTCAGTGCCATTTATGCCAGCCATCAACATTACTTGTAGGTTGGAACATTCCAAGAACTCAGGATACCATATGTTTATTTGAAACTTCTGCTTCAAATATGGCTCTTGACCAGGTCATTAGACCATTGAATTTTTCATGAAAATTAACTGAATTTTTTTGTAGGCCAGACATTGAAATTTTGTCCTTGTGTTTTTCTGAAGCATCATGTTTCAGATAACTACTCGTGTTTCTCTTATCAACAGAATAGTTGGGGACTTCGACTTATCATGTAAACAGGTTAAAAAAGTATGGTATATTAAATATTTGATCATTCATCATACTTTCAGGGTTTTTCTATTTAATAATTCAGATGCTTAATTGAAGTTGTTTTGAAAAGCAATTACTCTTCCAACTTTTTACTTGTGACTTGCTGCTAATGTAAAAAAAAATTCCAGTTATCATTCCAACTACTTAAAGGGAATTGTGAATGATGCTAGAGCCAAGGATTTAATTACACAAATATACAAAAATACAGAAATACAGACAATTTAAAGAGAGCAGCAGATAAATGAGAATTATGTTTAAAGGCTACTTAGTAGCTTGATGTTAGTGTTACTTGACATAGTAGCTTTCTGTAGAGGCTTTTTTTTTATGGTTTATTTTTATCATTGATTTTAGTACTTGATTCAGGCCATTATCTTTGTATGAGAATGGCCAGAATTGTTCATTACTCACATTTTGAGAATTGTGTGAGAGATAAAAATACATCAGTGAAAAGATGGAAAGAACATGCTTAGCAAAATGTTAATAGAAGTTATTTCTAGGAGATGGGATATCAGGAATTTAAAAAAAAATATTAAATTGGCTTTATTCCAAAATTCAGTACCCCCATCCAGCAAATAGAAAGATTTCAGGAAATGCTTATACTATTTACTAGATTTTTTGAGTTTTCTTGAATAAGGCATAATTAACTTATGTGAAGGTAAAACTAGATACTTAAATGTACATATGGACATGTTTACAATAAGCTTTTAATTTTTTTTAAGTTTAATCTCATTTAGAATATAAAAATGTCTTTCCCAAGGAACACTTTCATATTTTGCTATTTGGAATTTTAGTCACCTTGTCATTTTGAGTGTTTCCTTTAATAGCACTATAATATATGCACAGATGTTTCAAAAGTTGATTGTAAACTTTAAGAAAAACATCTAAATCATATTCTTACCTTTCTTAACAAAGTTGCTGTGTTGAAGTTGTAAAATGAATCAGATTAACCTGATTTATGAGTATGTGATTCATAGAAGATGTTCTTTGTAGCAGAAAGACAACTGTGTTTAGTATTTCAGTACAGTGTATATTTTTGGAGTACTTAAGAATGTTTTGAAAAGTTTTGATCTTTTTTCCTGTTGAGTTTGATAAGCTTGTTAATTAGTGTGTTTATCTTGATGTGTGTAGTATTGGAAAATTTTCCAGAGCCTAAATCTGACTTTAAAAATTGACACCAAATGAAAAGGCATCAATCATGCTTAGATGTAATAGTGGTAGGAATAGATGGGATCTATAGTTGCAAATAAAGACCCATTTCCATCTTGTGTCTTTGTATATAATTTGGAAGTTAAATGTTAAATTTAACTACCAGACAACTACCAAAAGCGAGATAAAAATAGTGTTTGAGGGAGGGAAAGAAGAGATGGTTCTTTTTGAACGGATGCATACGTGTGTAAGCACAAACAATATTTTAGGATTGAAACAGTTCAAGTAATATTTTGTATATAAAGACAAAAATAACCAGAAGTTTTAAAAATTAAAATTAAAATGTCATTTCGTGTTTTATATACAGTACGGATAGATTAATACGGACATTCCTTAAACACAAGTAAAAGAAATGATTTCTAAAAAAAAAAATGATTTCTGCAAAGATAGAGTTAATTTTAGTTGTCTTAAAGGTCTCTTTGCAACCCAAAATTCATCTAGTTAAGTCCATGATATTATGATATGTGGGATATTAATATCTTTACCTTTGTAACATTGAAAAGAATAACCACTGAACGTAGTATGTGCAAATGCATATCAAAACTGTACGTCAACTAAGAATAAGTCTGTTTTCCCTTTGCTTTTAGCTGCTTTTAGAAATTCATATGACAGATTAACTCCACCTCAGGATGTGAAATACAAAAATTGATGTTTGTGATCAGACCATTTCTTTATTAGCTGTTTGAATAAAATTGCCACTTTAAGTTCCATTTGCTAGCATTTGGAGTAACATTTTCCATGGGCTTCATTTAGTTCTGCTGATAAATTTTTATTTAACTATTTCTATTCCTTTGGAGAGAATTCTAAGTGGGATTCATAATAGCCTGGATTCTTTTTTTCAGGGTTAAGATGTGTATGAAAATGAGGGAAATAGACTCTTTGTCCCCATGATTACAGCTCCCCATATTTGCTTACTATTTTTATTATTAATTTATGTAGATGGCTTAACTGCAAATATAGAAAATCAAGTCATTGTTTTAAAACTTATTCTGAGTCCTCAGGGGATCACGCTTAAAGCCTTGAGAATTTGAATCAGATGAAGACTTGGTTTGAGTTTTGCAGATTGTTAGAAATTCCAAATTTGATACTAAATTAAATATACTTCTAGAATTTTATTATAGTACAGACAAAGCTATAGTAGACCAAGATAATGTATAAATGGCCCTTATTTGGAGCATATAGAGTGGGAGCATATTTTGCAGTGAAAGGGGAACTAAAGGACAAGGTGTTCTCTACTTGTGGACTTGTAAAGGCCTCAGAGTTTTCTTTATGTTATTGTAGAAAGACATTATTTTTGCTTTGGCGTGCTTAAAACTAAAGGGCAAATGATCCAAAAGAATAATCTTGAAATTCAATAGCAAGAAAACTACTTGACATTGTGGGCTAGAGGCCAGCAAACGTGTTGCTTTCATTGAATGCGTGGGAAATGGGGCAGGCCTGGAATTTAAAGAGACAGGGTGCAGTACGCTAGAAAAGAAAAGCTCCCCTGTATGATTTGCCTACTGGGAGAAAAAAAAAAATAGACTTACAGTTTCCTCTAAAGGATCTTTATTGGATCAACTGTTTAAGACACTGAGTGAATTTTTCCTAACTCTGCCTCCCATCTCCCTTAGCCATCTTCTCATTGAAATTGGTGCCGGGTAAATTTGTTTATAACAGAGGAGAAGCAGCTTTTCAAATAAAAGTACTTTGTAGCCTGTTCAAATGGAGTATAATGTAATTCTCCCTGAAATTGAGCACTTATTACTTTGTTTATGTAGCTGTTTAAAAAGGGGGGAGGGTGCGATGAGGAGTATTGTGGGGGGACTACTGGAACCTTTGCTTTAGAAATTTCTCTCTTTTTCTGTCTGAGTTTCCTCCCCCATCCACTCATGAATCCCCCTTGGCCCCCTCCCCCACCTCCCACAATCCCTCAATAAAATAGTATTTAAAAGACTTGAATAACCAGTCCTATGTACCAGCTTCTTGCTCGAGGCAATAATGTTGTACTATTTTCAATGGGTGGTCTTGAATCTCCATGGGAGATTTCACAGGCAGTGGGTTCCATGACCCACTAAGTGTATTATTTTGAACATAACCAGTTAAATTCCTGAGCCATAGAGAATATACAGAGATAATTTTACATGATTGAAGTCCCAGAGTTAATTACTTACAAATCAATTTATTTAGTTTTATTTGAAAAATTTATGGTTTAAATCCCTAAAAGTGACACACATTATTAACCCAGGATTTGAGGTTTCCTTTTTAAAACAAGTAAGCCATTCATACATGTCAATTCAGGAGTACCCATTTGCGTGTATATTTTAATTCATAGGTTTTTTTTGTTGTTTGTTTTAATTTTTTTCCCTTTAGGAAACCAGCAACTAGTAGTCATTTCCAAATGTTAAGTTGTTGAAGTCCTGTTTCTCCTACGGGAGATACTGTAAGACAATAGGACTTACAGTAAAAAAATAGATCACTTTTTTAAATAGGTTTATAATCAGTATCTTTTGCCTGTGGCATATAGCCGAAATGTATACCAGCCTGAAATTTCACTAAAATTGCTTTGGGTCAAACCTCCGTGGAAGCAAGCAGGATTGGAATTAAAAATTAAATGCTGGATTGAGATTGCCCTGTACGGAAGAAAAATGTTTCTTTAGGTGAATTTACTTAGATAAAACAATGTATTTACTTCTCTGTTGTAAATATTGAAATGGGAACTGCTGCTGTCCTGCCCATTCCTGCTTAACTTGGTTGAAAGTAATTTTGGGAGTTTCTTCCCAGTGTAAACCTGTGGTTATTCACCAGAGTGATAACCTAACTCTGTTGGGTCACTGATTTGATGACTTTTTCCCCCTTATTTACATTCTTGAGAAAATTAATTAATTTCTGAAGAATGTTGGATTTCTATTTCGAGTACATATCTTTAAGTCCTGAAATACCTGTTTTCCATCGGCTAAGTCGATAAGCGTTTAGGAGCAGGTATCCTAGATGTGTTGGTGAATCCAGATGTTCTATGATGAGAGATCATTTTTGTTTATTGTAAACAATGTAAGTAATTTTAGGTGGAAAATTACAGGCTTGGAAGAGCTGAGTTTGTTTCTTGTATAAAAATTATTGTACACTTGGGGTGCCTGGGTGGCTCAGTGGTTTAAAGCCTCTGCCTTCAGCTCAGGTCACGATCCTAAGATCCTGAGATCGAACCACATATCGGGCTCTCTGCTCAGCAGGGAGCCTGCTTTCCCCTCTCTCTCTGCCTGCCTCTCTGCCTACTTGTGATCTCTGTCTGTCAAATAAATAAAGTCTTAAAAAAAATTATTGTACATTTGTTTGAGGTCATAGGTGAAACGATGTGACTTCTGTTTTCTTCACTGCAAAATTCACATCATTTTAATGTCTCATCAGTTTACGGCACTAAGTGTTTGCCTTTTCTTTTTTAGCTCAGGACTAGTCCTTGAGCAGCTAAAAAGTTTTCCAGTAGTTTTTATAAGTGGGTTTAAAGCAGTGATAGCCATCCGAAGTTTAACTTGTGTAGCCAGCATTTAAGAGTTATTAAGATTGTCTCCACACAAAAAAGAAACTGCTCTTAAGGTCCGTCCGTACATGTGAATAAAAATTAAAGGTTGGTTCAAAATTAGCTTCTCAAGTAAACTTTCTGACTGAGGAATAATTTTGTTTTCATTATCCGTTCCCTTGGCTGAAAATGAAATAGAAACGATCTGGTTACTAAAGACGGGCGCTGTATTGGATCACTTCCTTGAGCTTTTGCTATGATTGTTGAAGGCAAAGTTAGACAGCTGCTGTAGATTTTGCCAGTGGCCTCACAAAAGAAGTTGTTTAACCCTGTTAGTTTCAGACCCCGTCATTTCTACTTTGCAGATATCCTTGCTGTGCTCGGTATGAACCATGTCCTCTCTGTGTTAGATATGAGTCTCTGGGACCACGATTTGAGCTTGTGATTTATAGAAAGGTGGTATAGCAGACAATGAGTAATTTTAGGACTCCATTACAATAGTTTCATGACGTAAAGTATGAAAAATCACAACAGGTTTGCATATATTGTGGCAGATTTAAAAACTTAGACTTTTCTGTTAGACTTGGCTTTTTGTACCTGAAGATTGTTAGGGAATTGGGAAAATTGTGAAAAGTGGTGAAAATGGAGTTTGACTTAAAATCCATGACAGTTGGGTATTTAACTGTCCTTTTTGGGGCTTCAAGTCCAGAGGAAGTACTAAGTCATTGACTTTAAAATCTCATTTTGGGTAAGTGTCGAATTAGAACAATGCCACCTATTCTTGAAACTGATGTCATAGTGTTAAAAATCCCAATGATACTGGATTCTTTTTGCATAATGTGTTTGCATCATTCCCATAGGTTTGAAGGGCAGGGAAATACTTCATTGTGAAGGCTGAAGAAGGCAAGATTTTGAAACCTGCTGCTTGTGATTAAATCAGTGTGTTTGCCCGGAGGCTTCAGCCATTCAGTCTGAATTCGTAGTCTAAAATTTTGGATTCCTTCTCTGTTTGAAAATAATACTTCTTAAAAATTTTAAGACTCCCTTTGCCTACTCACATGAGAACTACTGAGGCAAATGGTCACGGTTAAGATTTTCAAGCAATCAAGACAGAAGATACATTCCAGTATTTTAAAGAGAAAGTTCGTAGCCATTTTACATAAAATTTTACTGGGCTTTTCGTTAATCTAAAATAACTGGCCTATAAGTACTTTATCAGTGAAAACTGCTCAGCATGTAAAACGAGGGGTAGAAGGAGCACAAAGGCTTCCTGCAAATTAAGGGCACAATGAGCACTAACGGACTTGCCAGCCATCTCCAGCTGTGAGATTATTATCGTTTTTGCAAACCCTTTTCCCTCAAAACTAAATCAAGAATGGTAGAGTCCTGATAAAAAGAAGTGTAGAAAAGCCTAACTAATCCTTAGATGAGTTACTTCAAACGTGCCAAAATAGAATAAAATCAGTTAATAGCATGGATTAAAGGTTACTTTTAATGCATTTTTATCACTCACGTTGAGAATTTTGTTGTATGTTAATGCATTTGGCCTTGGTTTAAAACAACAACAACAACAACAAACAACTGGAGAGAAAATACAGTTACATTTGAGAGATTCCATAATCCAGTAGTTAGAAGGAAATTTAGTACTAATGTCAGGTGCCAGAATTGAGCTAAGAGATAAAAGCTGTGTACTTGAGCTCAGAGCTGTAAACAGGTGGCTCCAATTTAGAGCGGTAAATTTTCGGGTTATAATAGAGAGGGTTCATCTGCGTACTTCGAGGGTTGATATATTGTATAGATTTTAAAAAACAAGATGGCTCTGTGTCCTTGGATAAATATGTACAAGTTGTTCCCTGGAGAAGATGCCACAAGAGTGCTAAAATCAGGTCTGGATCAATGCTTTAGAATTGCTTGATTCTTACAGGTGGTAGAGAGAAGAGGAGGGGGAGGTAAGAGGCAGGTTTTAGGGTGCAAGGTAGTTTTCCCCTTGTCTGCACATGTCTGGGATCTTTCATATCCCGAGGAGACTGTGTCCTCTGTACTGCTAGTTTAGAATCACATGTTTGCCAACTACTTACTTTGTGAAATACTTTTTTCTTAACTGGCCTATTATGATAGGGCTGCCAAAAGTACTGGGTTGAGGAAAAACTGATTTGGCATGCTGCCGTTAGTAAGAAGAATTTTAAAAAGTAACATGTCTTTCTCTTTTTAGGTGCAGGGACTTAGCTCTTGGGGTGTGTATGTACGAACCTTAATAAAACTTTACTTTAAGAACCTGGGCCCTGGAAGATTTTATAGTCATGTCACATTTGCCAATCCCCTAAGATGTCAAACTGTTAAGTTTCTCCAGAGGGAATTAGCATGTATTTTCTCATAGTGGATGTATTGCTTTTGTTGTGGCTTCATTATTGGAGATAGCCTGATGGGTACCCTCAGCACCTGTGTGTGATGTGTATGTCAGGTCCTCTTGTGCCCGCGCCATCCCACATAGAGTGATTTTTTCCCTAAGCCATGTGAGCACTGAAGTCTATTAGTTTACTCAAAACATGCAGTGCCCCATACATAAATTTTCTCTGTTGGATATGCTGACCAGATTTAACCTTATACAAAGCTGCTAGTTTGAATGAGTTTTGCAACATTGAATAAATACTGTACTGTATAGTTATTTATGTGCTCAAGAAGCTGAACTTTCGTTCCATCCCAGTAAGTTCCCATGGGATAAGTTGTTCTAGTAAATCAGAAAATTTCTCTGAAAACAGAATGATTCTTAATTTTTGGAGGCTTGGAAATGGGGAAAATAGCCATATGCATGAGGGGGAAGAAATTCTAGTTGACCCACATCTAAAAAACAATTCAAAGTACTTGGACATCTTAAATTCTCTCAGGGGGAAGAAACCCCACCACAATGCTGCTGAATGGTTTTATTTCTGCAGTTATGTCTTTGTGTGTTTATAGGAGTGGGAACATTTTATCTTCTGTGTTTCTGTTGAGGCTGTTTTTCAGTAGTGTCCCAAGAAAAGTCCTGGAGGCTAGCTTTGAAGCCCTGTGGACAAGCTGGATATCAAAGAGCCAGAGGAATTCGGCAGTAATTGTTTTATGGCTGGTCAGAAATCAGACCTATTTGTATAGGTAGCACACAAAATAGCTGGGATTTGACAATTTGGTGCTATTTATACCTACCATAAAAAGAGAAAAGAAAAAGGTAAAGGGGTATTTTGGAAACAGGAACTAAGCTGTAAATGCAAATTGCCTCACCATTTTCTCAAAGGAACAAAAAAAGGAAAGCGTTAGGAAATTTTTATTGAAGCTATGTTATTGAGGATCTGTCTGCTTTCAAGACATTTAATATTGTACGCACACTGAGACTACACTTCTTTCTGTTTTGCTGTCCCCCCCCATTCCCATCTGAATAAAGTTATTTTTGTGGAGCAAAAGGAATTCTCTGGAGAGGGAGACAGTGAAAATCACAAAGTTTCCAACTCTATCTTAATAGACTTAAAAAATTTCATCTTACTGTTTTTATTTAGCTTTGGATAAGAACCATCTGCTGTTGCTAGAGCGAATTTCTTTCTTTCCACATAAGTTATATGTTCAACAAGTAGTCATAGGTTGTTTACTGAGGTGGTGGGTGAGGATTCATGGCATTTAGGAAATATACAGAAGGAAATTTTCACAACTATTCTTGATGTGTCTGCGAGAGAGGTCTTTTTGAATACAAAATGCCTAAACTGTTACTCTCACCTAGAGTATATATTCCAAGCTCAAGGTGGGCGGTGTATCACGGTTTGTCTGTACTTCGATGTGCAGCAGCCCAAAGTGAAGTTTGACTGTTTGCAGAATGTCACTCAGACCTTTTGAGGTTGTCAAATGCTTCATTGTTTTTTCTTGAAACCTCCAGCCTCAGAGCAGTCTGAGTCTGGGGCAGCGGGGCAGAGAAAAAGCAAACACGTCTATGATTGACTACATTTTTTTTTTTTTAAAGAAATCCTAGAAATGCCTTGTGGACCCCTGTGGGGGTTTGTCACAATTTAAAACCATTTTACCATTGAAGGCGTTCCAGTGCTTTCAAATTGGGTTTGTATTAATTTGCTTTGGTTTTAATTTTTTTCCCTGGATTCTGATCAGTAATAAGTGAGTGGCCTTTGGCCCGTGTACCTTAATTTTGGGGTAAAGGAGCTACTTTTGATTGGATGACAAAAATTCACTGAGAGTAGGAGAAAAGAATGGGAAACTGGTAGAGATAAGTCTGATTTGGGGACGATCAGTTTAGTCTTTTTTGTTTTTTCAAATAAAGAAACTGTGAAGAGTCATAAGTGGCTTAATCAAGGCTTAAAACATATCTGAAAGTAATAAGATATTGTATGTCAGTTAAACTTCAATAAAGGTTAAAGAGAAAGAGAAGTGTGATCTCAAAAATGAAAACAAAACAAAACAAAACAAAACCCCACAAAATGGGGGAGGGGGATGAATCTTCTAAAAGTTGGAAACCTAATTGGATTTCAAGATGGATTCCCGTTAGGGAAATAGGTGAAAGGACTGTATGGAGAAGAAGCATTCTGGATTGTTCTGGATTACTGTTACTCATCACCGAGTATGAAAACTCAGGTTGGGGGAAGGTTAAGGACATACGCAGTTGCAGACCATCCTTGTGGGTGGAGAATATATAGCACGGTTAGGCCCGGGTAACGAAGGGTTGTATTTCTAAAATAGTGATCATTTATTCAGCCAACATGGAGCACTTAACTGTGTGCCAGGAATTGCTCTAAACATTGAGGATAACAGCAGGAATAGAGGTAATTTTTGTCATATAGGAGAGCATCAGGCTTGTCTAAAAACAAAGCACAAGATGAGTGCTTTTATGAAGCTGTGAAAACAAAGCTGTGGTGACCAAGTTCTGAGTGACTAGTGGTGCCCAGGTATCAAACTTGAACTAAGGTGTTGGTTTTTTTTGTTTGTTTTTTTAAATTGCAAGAGAAAAGTATAATAATAAAGAGAATGTGGATTAAAAAAAAAAATCTCTCAGGGATGGATTTTCATTTCTTTGATGTGTCCTTCCATAAGGCTGTATGGTGCTTTTAGAGTTTCAAAGCTGTCTAGATTAGTATCATAGAATATAGGGTTTCATAGCTGAAAAGGAGTAGGAAAGCAATTTATCGTTACTGATGGTTTAATTTTGTACTCTGTTATTTGCATTTTACAGATGTGTATCCAAGACTCAAGATTAAGTAACTTGCCCAAGGTTCATATGGCTTGAGTACAGTGACCATATGTCCTATTTCCTAGGGATTTGTCACAGTTTTTTTTTTTTTTTAAAGATTTTATTTATTTATTTGACAGAGGTCACAAGTAGGCAGAGAGGCAGGCAGAGAGAGAGAGGAGGAAGCAGGCTCCCCACCCAGTGGAGAGCCCGATGCGGGGCTCGATCCCAGGACCATGGAACCATGACCTGAGCCAAAGGCAGAGGCCTTAACCCACTGAGCCACCCGGGTGCCCTGGGATTGTCCCAGTTTATGCCTGTTGTCCTGTGTCACTCTCAAAATGGGCGCAGTTTGGATGATAGACGATATGGTCACTGTTTCTGAGTCGAGTAACTAAGATTGAATCTCAGGTCTTTTTGACTCCCAAGTCATAAGCTCACTACTGTTTTACTGTTTATACTGTACTTCTAGGTCATGTGTCTATTTCCAGTTTGGTCTAGCGAGAAGGATTCTGAAGCATTTGCTGGCGTAGTATAGTATCAGTACTTGTTTGGTGTTGTTTATCATGAGTGATGGAGAGGAGCGCCTGGGTGTCGCAGTCGGTTAAGCGTTGGATTCTTGGTTTCGTCTCAGGTCCTGATCTCAGGGTGGTGGGATGAGTCTTGCATCAGGCTCTGTCTGTGTTCAGCGGGGAGTCTGCTTGAATTTCTCTCCTCCATTTCCTCTCCCCCCCCCCCCGCCCCGTGCTCACGTGTGTGCTCTCTCTTGCTTGCTGTCTCTGAAACAACTAAGAAAGAAAAATGAGTGATGGAGAGAAATGTGGTAGCTTTCATGTTTGTTTTACATCCTGTTACTAAAATGTTTTAGAATACAACTCATTTTCCTTCCAATTCTAAAGGCATTTGAGAACTTTGTCTTAGCATTGTGTGAGAAGTATCAGCCATCCTTGCACGGTACTAATCAAGGGAATTCTGTTGATTTGAGTTTCTGGATAAATGGAAATTTGGTACATTTCTTGATCAGTGAACATGTTGCCTTTCCCTGTAATTTTTGTTTCTCTTTCCCCACCTAATCAGAAGCCTAGAGCCCAGAATAGGGTTTGAGGAAAGTAACTCTAATTTGGAAAAGAAAATTGGAAACTTATGTTCTGATTTGCTCAGTTTGGTTAGCTTTTCCACAAAGTTTGCTGGACAAATACTGAATATATCACTTCTATTTGGTTCCATTTCAATGGCTCAACACTTTAGAAAACATGATTTTAGAGGTGTACTGACTATTAGGTAGGCCAACTGAAATGTATTTAACTTATTAATTTTACTTAAAATAAATTTAATTCACGAATCAGTTCTGGTGGAGAGCTTTGTTTTGTCCTGTGTCATTTCTCATATATGCTGAGTCAGTTTCCATCAGGAGAGGGTATGACCTGCATGTGCTTTACTGAGGCTGTAGTCTTCCCTTAAAGATGGACTAATAACCAGCTATTAGGTTTGAATCAAGTACAGGAGTAGAAGCAAAACTAAAAGGCACCTGGGTGGCTCAGTCATTAAGCGTCTGCTTTCAACTCAGGTAGTAATCCCAGGGTTCTGGGATCCAGCCCCTCATGGGGCTCCCTGCTCGGTGGGAAGCCTGCTTCTCCCTCTCCCACTCCCACTCCCCTGCTCGTGTTCCCTCTCTCGCTGTCTCTCTCTCTGTGTGTGTGTCAAATAAATAAATAAGATCTTTAAAAAAAAGGAAAACAAAACAAAAAAAACAAGCAAAACTAAAGCCATTTTTGGGTACCTGGGTGGCTTAGTCAGTTAAGGATCCCTCTTCAGCTTAGGTCATGAGCTCGGGGTCCTGGGATTGACCCTTCTCATGTTCTGTGCTCAGCGGGGAGTCTGCTTGTCCTTCTCCCTCTATCCCTCCCCCTGCTTGTGCTTTCTCTATCAAATAAAGAAATTTTGGAAAACAAACAAACCCCACAAGAACACAAAAAACCAAACTGGGGCACCTGAGTGGCTCAGTAGGTTGAGTGTCTGACTTCAGCTCAGGTCATGATCTCAGGGCCCTAAAATTGAGTGCCAGGTCAGGCTTCCTGCTCAGTGGGGAGCCTGCTTCTCCCTGTCCTTCTGCTCCTCCCCCTGCTTCTGTGTGTGCTCTCTCTCTCAAATAAAATCTAAAAAAAAAAAAAACAAAAAAAAAAACAAAAAGCAAACTAAAGCTATTTTTAAGATCTTGTAGGTTAGGTGATGTTAGGGTGGGATGGAAATGCCTCATGTTTCTCATCCTCCTTCTCACCCACATTTCCACATCTGTTAGGTGACTTGTCTACCCTTGAAAAGCTCAGAGACCTGTATGCTGGGGGAGAGGGGAGATAGACTTAGAGGGAGATACATTTTCAGTACAACTTAATTAAGAATGATAGTTGATGTAAGAATGGGAGTTTTATGGAAGCATAATGGGGCAAGTGAAGATTACAGATGAGCACAGTTCTGTGTGCGTTTATGTAGCAAAGGTTCGAACCTGAATCTCTTTTCATTTTTGTACCATTTTTGTTTTCTCCGGCATTTTATGTTGTTTAACTCCCCCTACCTCCCCCCCCACACCCCGACTATTTATGACCATACTTGAACAATGCAGTGAAATTCTTCCTTAGCTCAAGCTGTTATGAAGCCAAAAATAGATCTGGGCTGAGACTGGACTTTGTGGTACAAATTGTGGTTTGTAGGTTGTGACTGTTACTGCTCTAACAAATAGTTAGAACTTAAACATTATTTAGAAATATGGCAAATGTTGCTGAGACAAAAGGGTGCCTGGTTGATTTTTAAAATGTGTTAGAACAATAAGCAGATATCCAAGTTCCAGGGACTGTTTGGGATGAAATTGTTTTTGTTAAAAAATATTAGTAAACTTGTGGAATGTGCCATCTTGCAGGAACCTTACATATTGTATGCCCCCACTCCTCTGGTTCCCCATGTCTTTTGGGTCCTTTCTCTGGAAACTAAAAAGCATGAAATAGGTTTCGGAGAAAGAAAAACTAAAGATAGTAATAACAAGACTCTCAAACTTTCCAGTCACGTTGGTCAAGTGCAGTGCAGGAGAATTTTTCTGCAACAACAGTACCTGTGTTCAGAAGCATTGTGGAAGAGTCTGGTAATAAACATGGAAAAAGTAAGGAGGGCTGAACCTAATTTGCATGGCTCAAAAGTAGATAGCTTCCTGAGACTCTTTTATTTTTATGTTATTGAGACTCTTAAAGAATGTATGAAGGCAGATCTGTTGCAAAAGAAAGCTTTTTAAGGTTTTTGTTTTTAATCTGATATCTATACAAATCACTTGAGGGACAAGTGGAATCTATTTCTGCTCTAAGACTGCTTGTTCCTTCTGGACAGGATTTTTTTTTTTTTTTCTTTTTAAATCACTATCATACTTTTGCACGTAAGAGGTGTTGAATAAACATATAGTAAGATACCTTAGTAAAGTTCTTGATATATAAAAATACTTAAGATATATAAAAACACTTAATTGCTACTTTAATAGCTGGCATTTAACACCCACTATGTGCCAAAATACTGAGTACTGTACAAGAACTACTTAATTAGTCTAATGGTCACCTTGTGAATTGGAGTACTACCAGTACTGCCCACATAATAAACAAGTTCATCAAGGTTGCAGGATAAAAGGTCTATGTACAAAAATCAGTAGTATTCTGTATACTTGAACAATCTGAGAATGAAATGAACAATTCCATTTATAATATCATCAGAAGAATAAATACTTATGAATACATTTAACAAAAGAAGTGAAGCTAATGCTCTGAAACTAGAAAACATTGAAAGAAATTAAAGAATATCTAAATGAATGGAAAAATATCCCATATTTCATCAGTCAGAAGGCTTAATATTGTTAAGACGGCAATATTCCCCAAACTGATCTACAGGTTCAGTCCAGTCTTTGTCAGTGTCCTATCTGGTATCTTTGTAGAAATTGACAAGTTGGTTTCAAATAGATGTGGGATTGCAGTGGACCAAGGATAGCCAAAGCATTTGAAAAACAGAGGAAAATTTGGACTCACACTTGCCAGTTTC
Organism: Lutra lutra; assembly: GCF_902655055.1. NCBI lineage: Eukaryota > Metazoa > Chordata > Mammalia > Carnivora > Mustelidae > Lutra > Lutra lutra. Next base: position 46,651,420 of record NC_062290.1, on the reverse strand, counting down.
AAAACTTACCACAAAGCATTGTTAATCAAGATGACGTGATACAGACATTAGTATAGACGTATCGGTCAATGGTATAGAATTGAGAGTCCAGAAATAAACCCATGTGTCTTTGGTGAACAAGAGTGCCAAAACCATTTATTAAGAAAAGAATAGTCTTTTCAATAAATGGTGCTGGGAGAACTGGATATCCCCATGCAAAAGAATGAAATTGGACCCCTACCTCACACTATTTATAAAACTTAACTCAAAATAGTCAAAGACCTAAGAGCTGTAACTATAAAACCCTTAGAAGAAAGCATAGGGATACATCTTCATGACCTTAGATTTGTCAGGCAGTGGATTCTTAGATATAACACCAACAATATGAGCAACAAAAGATAAAAAAATAGATAAATTGGATTTTATAAAAAAATCAAAATGTGCTTCGAATGACATTCAAGAAAAGACAAGCCATAGAATAGGAGAACATATTTTTAAAATCACATATCTGATGATGGTTTGTGTCTAGAATACCTACACACATAACTCAAGAATATGAAAAATAACCCCGTTAAACATGGGCAAAGGATGTGAATAGACAGTTCTTCAAAGAAGAGAGACACATGGCCAATAAGTATGTGAAAAGATGCCCAACGTGATTAGTTATTAGGGAAATGCAGATGAAAACCACAGTGAGATGCCATATTATATCCACTAGGATGACTATAATAAATAATACTGGGGAGGATGTGGAGAAATCAGAACCCTCACACACTCCTGGAAGGAAGGTGAAATGGTGCATCCATTTGAGAAAACAGTTTGGTGGTTCCTCAGTTATCCCATAACCCAGCAATTCTGTTCCTGGGTATCTGCTTAAGAGAAATGAAAACATGTCCACACAGAAGCTTGCATAGGAATGTTTATAGCAATATTATCCGTAGTAGCCAAAGGTGGAAACAGCCTGTATGTCTATCAAATAATGCATGGATAAACAAAATGTGGTTCACATAATGGGATATTATTTGGCCCTAAAAAGCAATGAAATATCGATGCATGCTCTAACATGGATGGACCTTAAAAACACTGTACTATGTGGCAAAAAGCTATTCACAGACCACATTACTATATGATTTTATTTCTATTGAATGTCCAGAATAGGGATATCTATAAAGAGAGAATTTAGGTTAGTGGTTGCTTAGGGCTGGGGAATTTTGGGGGAAAGAAAAGGTGATTGCTAAAGGGTACAGCATTTCTTTATTTCTTTATTGGTTTCTCTCTTCCCATTTTTGAGATGATGAAAGTGTTCTACACTTGACTATGGTGACGGTTGCACATATCTAGATACACTGGGAACCATCAAATTGCACATTTTAAATAGATGAATATATGATATATGAATTATCTCCGTGCAGCTGTTATTTAAAAAAAGTTTGCCTAATGTTCATTAACAAAAATGTTGACACAAAACATTATCTTCATGTTTATTATACATTTGGGAACTGAATTAAACCTTGATGGCATGCCTTTGCTCTGAAAGGAGGCACATGTCAACATTCCAGGGTTTTTTATGGCCCCAAAACGATTTATTAAAGGAGCATTGTTTCCTAGGTTGAGCAAGACCTAATTTAAAAAGTATATCTAGTTACTTTTGTAATTTTGTTTCAATTTTATATATGTATTTGTTTTGTTTCCATCCATCAAAAATATAGCTCTTAGTTGTGGGGAAGTAATAACAATGTTCATTGAATGCTTAGCATGTATATGTCCTATTCTAAGTGAGGTTTTTTTTTTAAAGATTTTATTTATTTATTTGTCAGAGAGAGAGCTAGCGAGAGGGGGTGGGGAAAGAGAGTCAGGGAAAACGACAGGTAGAGGGAGAAGCAGACTCCCTGCTGAGCAAGGAGCCCAATATGGGACTTGATCTCAGGACCCTAAGATCATGACCCGAGCCAAAGGCAGATGCTTAACCAACTGAGCAGCCTGGGTGTCCTCTATTACAAGGGATTTTAATGTGTTAGTTAGTAAATATCACAATAATTATGTGAAGTAAATATGGTAACCCTAAGTTTAAAGATGGGGAAATTGAGGCACAGGGTTTAAGTAATGTAGTCAAAGTGAGGTAGTAGGTTAGGTGAAGAATATGTAGTGGGTAGCAGCAATGTTTTGTAGTGTTCTGGGCCAGGCATATCTTTTTTTTTTTTTTTAAAGATTTTATTTATTTATTTGAGAGAGAGACAGTGAGAGAGAGCATGAGTGAGGAGAAGGTCAGAGGGAGAAGCAGACTCCCCATGGAGCTGGGAGCCCGATGCGGGACTCGATCCTGGGACTCCGGGATCATGACCTGAGCCGAAGGCAGTCGTCCAACCAACTGAGCCACCCAGGCGTCCCTGGGCCAGGCATATCTTATGTTGTACAATAGATGTTTCTGGTAGTGTGTGTGTAAAATAACTTTTTGTAAGTGAAACTCTATTTTTAGTGTTCTTAAGGAGCCTATTATTTTAAATGAAAACTGTAAATAAATCCGTTCCTTTTTATCATCTTGACAATTGTGACATCTTAAATCAGGACACTCCTATACATTTGATTGAACGTGGTAATTTCCCTGGTAATTCTCTTGATTGGAGTAGGTTTTAAGCTGTACAAGTTTCGTTCTGCAAATTTTAATTAAGAATTATTTTTTGTAGTAAAGAGAAAATGCTCTAAGAAAGTCCATAGGAGGCAATTCCTGATCTAGAATTAGCTGGTGATAAAAGCTTATAAAATAGTTTTCTTTGAAGCCTGTCCTTAATGTAAGCTTATAAATTATGTTGCCTTTCATATCTAGGTTTTGTGTATATTCTACCAGCTGCCTTGCCCAAAACAATAGCCACTAGACCCATGTGGCTATTGACATTTAAATATAAACTAATCAAGATAAAATAAAATTCAATTCCTAAGTCATTAACCTATTTTAAGTGCTTAATAGTTGTGTGCTTAATAGCTAATGCCTGTCATAGTTGGACAGAGCTGGACTAGAGAAATGGTAACATATCTCCAGGACTTCTTTTTATAGTGGAATTAAGATGCTATATGTGCTTTTATGGGGAATGGAAAGTAGAGGAAAAGGATCTAATGGAACTTTTAATATAAAATTATATGTTACCTTTTAAAAAACTTAAAAAAATTTTTTTTTATTTATTTGAGAGAGAGAGAGAGAGAGCGGGAGCTCTGGGTGGGGGGAGTACCAGAGGGAGAAGCAGGGGCTCTGTCCCAGGACCCCAGGATCAAGACCTGAGCCCATGACCTGAGACAAAGGCAGAGGCTTAAACTACTGAGCCACCCAGGTGCCCTAATTTTTGTTTGTTTAAAGTTTTTTATTGATTTTTTTTTTAAGATTTTGTTTATTTATTTATCGGGGCGGGGAGAGCAAGAGTGAGGGCACAAGTAGGCAGAGTGGTAGGCAGAGGCCGAGAGAGAAGCAAGGCTTCCTGCCGAGCGAGGAACCCGATATGGGACTCGATCCCAGGACTCCGGGATCATTACCTGAGCTGAAGGCAGTGGCTTAACTGACTGAGCCACCCACGTACCCTAATTTTTGTTCGTTTTAAGTTTTTTTGTTGATTTTTTATTTTTAAGTAATTTTTCCCCCAGCGTGGGGCTTGAACTCATGACCCCGAGATTAAGAGTCACACAGTCCTGGGGCACCTGGGTGGCTCAGTGGTTAAGCCTCTGCCTTCAGCTCAGGTCATGATCTCAGGGTCCTGGGATCGAGTCCCACATTGGGCTCTCTGCTCTGCGGGGAGCCTGCTTCCTCCTCTCTCTCTCTCTGCTTGCCTGTCTGCCCACTTGTGATCTTTATTTATCTGACAGAGATAAATAAAATCTTAAAAAAAAAAAAAAAAGAGTCACACAGTCCTCTGACTAAGCCAGCTAGGTGTCCCTGTTACTTTTCTTTAAAAAACAAAAACAAAAACAATAACAACAACAAAAACAAACCAGACTGAAAAACACAGTTTTATCTGACAAAGGAGTTTTTGTAAGGAAATGACCCAAAGAAACCGTTAGGCCTGTGTATTTTTTTTTTTTAAGATTTTATTTATTTATTTGACAGATCACAAGTAAGCAAAGAGGCAGGCAGAGAGAGAGGGGGAAGCAGGCTCCCTGCTTAGCAGAGAACCCAATGCGGGGCTTGATCCCAGGACCCTGAGATCATAACCTGAGCCGAAGGCAGGCTTAACCCTCCGAGCCACCCAGGTGCTCCTGGCCTGTGTATTTTTATGCTAGGTTTGATGAAAAGTAGGTAATTGTGGAGGAATGTGACAAATTAAGGAGCATGAGGTGATTGTAGTAAAATGGAAGAAATTTAGCAATCCTGTTTGTTGGGATTCTTCTGGTGTCCCTTTGTCTTCGGAGATATGGATGCTCCTATTACTCCAGGTTATTGGGAGGGTACCTCTCACAGGAGAGTTTACCAGCTCTCTGGGGTGCCTGCTCTCACATTTTCATTAGGTCCCTTATTGCCAGTTCCATTTTTTAAATAACATTCCTTTTTTTTACTGCCCCCCCCCCCCGCCCACTTTCACAGAGTTGTTAATCAAGTGCATCTAGGCTGTCATGTAGATTACCAGTTTATTATAAGGGATATCATTCAGGAGCAGTCTGATGAAACAAAGGCATGAGGCAAGGTATGGGGAAAGAGTGTGGATTTTCCACGCCCTCTCTGAGTACACCACTCTCCCAGAACCAACCTGTGTTCATCAGTGTAGAAAGCTCCCTGTGTCCTATTTTTCAAAACCCTAGAGGATCTTCACAATTTCTTGCCCAAACTAAAAAATATGGCAGACTGTAATGTTGATAAAGGATATTAATTATATTGCATGTTAAATGCAATTACATGCTGTAAAATAAAATCTCTACTCCCTCCCATATGCTCATAAGAATGTAGTGATAATAAATTCATTAAATGCAAAAGGAGGTATGAAGGCTTTGGTGTAGTATACTGTTAACTAACATTTAGTTTTGACACAAACTATAAAATATATGTTGAGAGAATAATGCAGCAAATGTTCATTTGCCAACATTCATTAACATAATGGCCATAGTTGGTCGTGTTGTGGATCATTTAAAAATGACTTGGAGTCACAATACTTGACCTTTAATACTTAGAGCATGTATCTTCTAAGAATCAGAATGTTATCCTTTATAGTCAGATAATAGGAAAGATTACATAGGAAAGAAGTGTGATCAGTTTGTCCATAATACCATAAAATGTCAGGTGTATATAAAAATCTACTTGTTGGGGCACCTGGGTGGCTCAGTTGGTTAAGTAGCTGCCTTCAGCTCGGGTCATGATTCCAGGGTCCTGGGGTCCCCCGCATCGGGCTCCCTGCTTAGCAGAGAGCCTGCTTCTCTCTCTCCCTCTGCCTGCCACTCTGCTTACTTGGGCTCTCTCTCTATCTCTCTGTCAAATAAATGGATAAAATCTTTAAAAAAAAAAATCTACTTGTTTCCAAATATGCCTTGGTACTTTCCCCCCAAGCCAGGATCCCGTTTCCCCATGCCAGGATCCAGGCAAGTCTTTAGTCTTAAGCAGTCTCTGCACCTTTTATATTTGATTTTCATGAAATGACAACTCCTTCAACATTCTTTTGAAGAATTTCCAATTTACAATAAAGTTGAAAAAAAAATAGTACAAGGAATGCTTAGTTTCATCAGTTGTTAGTACTTTGCTTCAAGTGCTTTATCTCATTGTTTATTTTTATACCTCCCAATCACTTGAAAGTAAGTTGTAGATATCTTGGCCTGTCACCCCTAAAAACTTAACAGTGTATCTCCTAAGAGCAGTGATATTCCACAAACCACAAAACTGTGGATCACATCTGAGATTTAAAATTAGCCTTAAGGTGTCATATCCTATAATCTAGGACATTACCCTATTGCCACCTCCTTTTTCCCCCTTCTGATCTTCACATTGACATCTTTTTTCTTTTTTTTAAAGATTTTATTTATTTATTTGACAGGCAGAGATCACAAATAGGCAGAGAGGCAGGCAGAGAGAGAGAGGAAGGGAAGCAGGCTCCCCGCTGAGCAGAGGACCCGATGGGGATGGGATGCGATGCGGGGCTTGATCCCGGGACCCTGGGATTATGACCCGAACTGAAGGCAGAGGCTTTAACCCACTGAGCCACCCAGACCCCCACATTGACATCTTTTAGGAGGCTAGGCCAGTTGTGTTATAGAACCTCCAACAATTTGGACTTGCCTCATTTCCTTGGGGAGCCATTTAACTTGAATTCTCCATCCTCTGTATTTTTTGTGAGTTGAAGTTAGATCTACAAGCTTTGTTCAGTTTGGGGTAAGTGTTTTTAGGGAGAAACTTTCGAGGTACTTCTTGTTGTTTACATCAGGAGGCACCTAGTTCTGATTTCTCCAATACCAGTGATACTGAGTTTTATCACTTAAGGGAAGTGGCAGAATTTGTTGTAATTTTCCCCCTTGTAATTACAAAGTGACCAGTGTGATGATACTTTGTATCTTTCAAATGTCATGTTCTGTAAATGGTCTTTCATGTAATGTTTTTAGTTAACTATTGACCATCCTTGTGGATGAAACTGAATGAGCTATTTCACCGGGGTTGCATACTGGTGATTTTCTAGAAGTTCAGTAGCACCTCAGTTTAAAAGGATAGACATAGGATCTATTCCATTTCTCCCTCCCTCCATCTTTATCCATTAATATATGGTTTTTGAAACAGTTTGTTTTATGGCAAATGCTTTCTGTTTCATTTTATGGTTAATTTAGTGAAAATGTGATATATAAATATAAATTTCTGTATGTAATCTAATTTCTCCAATAATTTCTAAAAGTCGAGATATGTTGGGGGAGGTGGGTTCTAGAGGGAGAAAACTGATTTTAGTCAAATGTTTATGTCTGTTTTAATTTACATTGCTTGTGCTTCTTGGTTTTAAATATGCTTATGGCTTCTGAAGAGTCATGCTGTTTCAAAAGAAATCTCTACTTCTGTAGTTTAGCTACAGTTCAGGAAAATTTTGTGAGTTTTTATGAAGTTCTGGGCATGGACATCAAGAATGCCATCATACACTTAACAGCTTTGGAAGCAAGTGTTGGAATGTAACTGTATAAACTTTTTTTTTTTCTCCCCTTTGCCTTCTCTTTCATTGCTTCTTTGGTTTTATCATTGGGGATGGGTGTGAAAGCAACTTGCCTGAAATTTTGTTGCCCTTAGGGAGTGAGTGAAAATTCCCAGGTTAGTTTTAGAGCTGATTCTTGATCCTGGAAGTATGGACCAGACTTCTAGTAATCCTCTGACTAAAGTGAACATGGGTTCTAGGAGGGGGTGTAGCTAGTCCTGTGAGTAGTAGGTGTTTTTTCCTCTTTCTCGATTTCTCTTGTGCTTGTGAGTCTTTATTAAATAATTTTTCAAACTTTTTAAAGTAATAGTACTTTATTTTTTTTATTTTTTAAAAAGATTTTATTTATTTATTTGACAGAGAGAGATCACAAGTAGACAGAGAGGCAGGCAGAGAGAGAGAGAGAGAGAAGCAGGCTCCCTGCTGAGCAGAGAGCCCGATGTAGGACTCGATCCCAGGACCCTGAGATCATGACCCGAGCCGAAGGCAGCGGCTTAACCCACTGAGCCACCCAGGTGCCCAGTACTTTATTTTTTTTTATTTAAAGATTTTATTTATTTATTTGACAGAGAGAGATCACAAGTAGAGAGAGAGGCAGGCGGAGAGAGAGGAGGGAGCAGGCTCCCTGCTGAGCAGAGAGCCCGATGTAGGACGCGATCCCAGGACCCTGAGATCATGACCTGAGCCGAAGGCAGCGGCTTAACCCACTGAGCCACCCAGGCGCCCCAGTACTTTATTTTTTTAACTCCTCCCCCTTCTTTGTTGAAGTCCTAACCTCTGGTACCTCAGAATTAACTATACTTGAAGATAGTTGTTGAAGAGGTAATTAAGGATAAATGAGGTGATTGGGGTGGGCCCTAATCCGGTATGACTGTCCCCATAAGAAGGAGAGATTAGGATACAGGGATAAGGAGGAAAGACCATGTGAAGGCATGGGGAGAAGGAGGCATCAGAAGAAACCAGCCCTGCTGACTCCTTGATCTTGGGCTTCTAGCCTCCAGAATTGGGAGAAAAGAAGTCTCTGTTGTTGAAGCAACCTAGTCTGTGGTATTTTGTTATGGCAGTCTGAGCAGACTGGTATACCATATGATCCAGCTGTCGTGCCTAAGTCTTTATACACATAGTTAAGTAAATTAGTCTGGGTTGTATCTAAAGCCGCATATGGGGGTGGGGAAGGGCACTATGGATCAGGAATAACCACATGTTAGGGTTAAGTTAGGATAGATTGTGAGTTAAAAATTCCAGTTTCCCACCTTTCATTTTATGTTATTGAGAGAAGTGATGGGAATAGGTAAAATGTCCACCTATGAACTTGCCCTCCTTTCTCTCTTGTGTAGGTTTTATTGGTTTTACTTGGGAATGAAAGGATGTTAATATGATTGGTGGTTTACCACTTCCTCATCATTCTGTTTCTGTAGCATTTCTTAAAAAACACTCTTCCTTTCTTTCATTTGGGAAGTCATTTTCTTACTCTAAGTTTAATCTTCCCTTGAAACCACCCTTCACATTTAATACACAGTCAGTCATTACTGTGAATCTTCCCTCCTTATACATCTTTGTCTTACAGTCCCTTTTAGTGTGAGTCCACGGTTTGGACGTAGATTAATTTTCAGATGATAGTTTTGTTGTGTCCCAAACATTTCACAGTTCTGTGCTGTTGTAAAGGTGTCCCCCTTAGTCTTGAGTGTCTTCGGTGCCTTACCCATAGCCAGTTCCCTTTTCATGGTCTCTAGATTGTTTTTATTTATTTATTTATTTATTTAAATATTTTATTTGTTTATTTGACAGAGAGAGATCACACGTAGACAGAGAGGCAGGCAGAGAGAGAGAGAGGGAAGCAGGCTCCCCGCTGAGCAGAGAGCCCGACTCGGGACTCGATCCCAGGACCCTGAGATCATGACCTGAGCCGAAGGCAGCGGCTTAACCCACTGAGCCACCCAGGCGCCCTAGATTGTTTTTATTTTATTTTATTTTTTCAGATATATTTTAGAGAGAGAGAGAGAGAGAGAAGAAATGAGCAGGAGAGGCAAGGGAGAGACAGAATCTCAGGCTGAGCATGGAGCCCAGAGTGGGTTTTCAGATATATTTTAGAGAGAGAGAGAGAGAGAGAAGAAATGAGCAGGAGAGGCAAGGGAGAGACAGAATCTCAGGCTGAGCGTGGAACCCAGAGTGGGGGATCCACAACCTGGGCTGAAACCAAAAGTCAAACCAAAAGTCAAACAACAGACTGTGCCACCCAGGCGACCCGACAAGTTGTTTTTAAATGTTTACACGTTTGTCCTGTGGGCCAATGTTTGCTGGACACACCTGTTGGGTCACCACCATGAAATGAATCATGAAACATGAAATCATGTTAAAAAGGCTGCTTTCTGAACACTGTCCCAGTTCTGTTGGCTCAGAACCTTTTGAGAGTGAAATCTGGGAACTGCATTTTATTTATATTTATTTTTATTTTTTTTTATTTTTATTTATTTTTTTTTAAAGATTTTATTTATTTATTTGACAGAGAGAAATCACAAGTAGGCAGAGAGGCAGGCAGAGAGAGAGAGGAGGAAGCAGGCTCCCTGCTGAGCAGAAAGCCCGATGTGGGGCTTGAACCCAGGACCTGGGATCATGACCTGAGCCGAAGGCAGCGGCTCAACCCACTGAGCCACCCAGGTGCCCCTATTTATATTTATTTTTAAAAAATATATTTATTTACGGTATCTCTACACCCATTGTGGGGCTTGAACCCATGACCACATAAGAGTTGAATGCTCTTCCAACTCAGCCAGACAGGTGCCCCAGGAACCTGCATTTTATTTATTTATTTATTTATTTATTTATTTATTTTAAGGATTTTATTTATTTGAGACAGATACAGAGAGAGAGCATGAGCAGGGGGAGAGGCAGAGAGAGAGAGAGGAAGAAGCAGACTCCCCACTAAGCCAGGAGCCTGATGTGGGGCTCGATCCCAGAGGATCACAACCTGAGTGGAAGGGAGATACTTCTGAGCCACCCAGGTGGCTCAGGAACCTGCACTTTGAACAAGCTACCTGGGGCTTTTAAGTCGGAGTACCTCCACGGTAGTGTAGGGACAGCAACTTAACCCATCTTCCCTAGTGTGCCAGCTCATAGTAAGTTAGAACAATAAATTAGATTAAAAAAAGAGGTCTGATAAGTTCAAAATGCCATTAAATTTACTAAAATGCCATCATTATTCGAAAATAATATGGATTTGGAATATGAAAATCTTATAAACTTCCTGAAACACAAGTCTTTAAACTGTTGGTATTTTTTATTATTCAGGAGTAGATATACTTTTGAGAGTTTAGGATGGCAGAAAGCGTAGGGGCTCTTTCTTTACTACAAAGGTAAAAGGGGACTCATTTATTTGTTTACTTATTTATTTTATTTTTTAAAAAGATTTTATTATGTGAGAGAGAGACAGTGAGCAGAGGTGGGTGGAGGGCAAAGGGAGAGGGAGAGGCAGACTCCCTGCTGAGCCTGATGTGGGGCTTGATCCCAGAACCCCAAGATCATGACCTGAGCTGAGGGTAGACACTTAACCAGCTAAGCCACCCAGGCGCCCCAAAAGGGGACTCTTATTTCCTAGGAAAGCATGACTGCCATTTTCATCCATCCTGGCTTCCTGGATGTCTAGAAGCTTGGAGGGTTATACCCACTGAAATGGTATAACTGTAGCTAAGTTAAAACTCCTGGTGGAACTCCTCCCTACTTGATAGATGGGATGCTGCCCAATTTATGAATCCATGAATCACTTAATAAAGTCAGTTAGATTGAAAAAAAAAAAAAGTTAGGTATGCCTGGGTGGTCAGTTGGACTCTTGATTTGGGCTTAAGTCATGATCTCAGGGTTTGAGATTGAGCCCAGCTTTGGGCTCTATGCTCAGGGTAGTGTCTGAGATTCTCTCTCTCTCTTTTCCTCTGCCCCCCACCCCCCACCCCCATGCAGTCTCTCTTTCTCCCTCTCAAATAAGTAAATAAGTCTTAAAACAAAAAAAAGTTTGAATGCTTGGTGAAGGGAAAGGTAGAAAAAAGTTTTCCCAACTTCTGACAACTGGCATAGAGAATTTTGTAAACAGGCCATTCATTACCCGCAGAGTATGTCTTCCTGGTAGGTACTTTGCATCATAAAGGGCTGCGTGGAAATCACCAGTTAACCCAGGAGTACTGGTATCATCACAGAAGGAACTTGAGAGAAAAAAGACTTATCGATGCTCAATCCTCAAATTCTTCCCTCCCAGCCACTCCCCCCAAAAGGATTTCCCAGTCTACTCTAAAACCACATTATGGATTTTTTTTTCTTTTAATGGCTAAAATGGGGATTTTTCTTTGTGTTTTATAGTTTAAGCAGTATTGTATTATTGCAAAGTGGAAACTGGAAAGCGTAGAGGATTCCTTTGTTCTGGAGAGTAGAGTTCTGAATTTGAATTTGGCTTTGCTGTGTGTTGAAGGCTGTGTAGTGGAAAAGTTACCCTAACCTCTGAGAGATTGCTTTTCTTATCTGTAAAATGAGGATAGACAGATGAGCTTTCCCCAACTTCACTCAGAATAGTGATAATAGGATTGAATAAAAAAGAGATTATGTATGAGAATGTGTTATAAATAAGCTAATAAATCAGTCATTTAAAAAAATTATTACAATTTACCATTACCAAAAGAATTAAGTTTTGAGTAAATAGTCTGATTTACAGTTGATTATAGCTTAATATTTTAGTCATGAAAGAAAATCTTTATCTTTGTGTCTTACTGCTTTTTAAAAAAAGCTCTATTTTCAGCTATGAACCTATTAGAAATCATTTTCTCCATTTGTTTATCTATTGGAAATATTCAATAATTAAAATAAAAACTTTTGTTTAAAAAAAACTAAGAGAAACTAGCATTACTTTACTTTAAATTGCAGAATCCTGCCTTTTATTTTGTTCTTGATGTTTGATAAGATAAAGGTAAAGATAAAGATTTGGCTGGCTATTACTTAGTGAGTTTGAAGAAAATTAGTTCAGATTTACTGCTGAGGAAAAAATCACACTTTTGGTTTAAAAAACGAATTCTAAGTTTCATTTCAAACTTAAAAAGATAAAAATGATGTAGAAGATAGATAAGAAGTATTAATCCACGAATAGTTCTTTCCTATTCCTTTTATTTTTGCTTTTTTTTCTTCTCCCCTCCCCCACTCCCTTTGAGGAATGGGGTAACTATTCCGCCTCCCCCAAGTCCTAACCAGCAAGTCCCAAGGCTTCACTACCTTCTGTCCCTTCCTTCCTCTCCTCTCTTGGAAAGCAAGAAGTACAAAATAAAAGAAAGAAAAAGAAAAAAAAAATCTCCTGGAGGCTTATTAGGGGCTTTAAATTTGAGTTTGATTTGTGACCTGTCATAGTTTGAATAATTTGCTTCCATGGTATTTTGCTTATCTCAGCTTCCCAGCTGCATGCACAACTTCTGCCTCTTCTCGTTCTTGGCAGGTTAGGTTATTTTGAAGGAGTAGAACCAGTTGTCTCCCCATCTCTCACCCCCAGTGATTTCCAGGGAGATTGGGGTCAAACATCTCAATTCCCAATCTCTTTTCCCCATCATCGACTAGCCTTGACTTCCTGAACATGGCAGTACCTATTCATACTCTTTTCGTTCTTTAAAAAAAAAAAAAAAAAAAAAAAAAGACTTTGTGATTTACAAGTCAGCAGCCAGTGAGGAAAAGATAATGGATGCAGGTCTCTAACCAGTCAATCTAGTAGAAGTGAGGCTGACCGTTGGTGATTCACAGTGTCCTTCCCTTCTCCAGTTTTGTATTTGTCCATTTAATGCTTCCCAGTCTTGAGTGCATTGGTACTGGATGGGGCACAGTCTTCTGCATTTCTAAAAGGCAATCAGGTGATTCCATTCATGGGTGGCCATCAGACTACACTTTGGTAAACATAATTTTAGAATAGTGAAAAGAATGTTTTGCAGATAGCTCATCATGGGAAATAGATGGCAGATAAGCGTATGAAAAGATTATCAATATCATGTCATTAGGGAATTGCAAATTAAAACAATAGGACAGGGGTGCCTGGGTGGCTCAGTGGGTTAAGCCTCTGCCTTTGGCTCAGGTCATGATCTCAGGGTCCTGGGATCGAGCCCCACATAGGGGGGTCTCTGCTCAACGGGGAACCCGCTTCCCTCTCTCTCTGCCTGCCTCTCTGCCTACTTGTGATCTCTCTCTCTGTCAAATAAATAAATAAAGGGGTGCCTGGGTGGCTCAGTGGGTTAAGCCTCTGCCTTCGGCTCAGGTCATGATCTCAGGGTCCTGGGATCGAGTCCTGCATCGGGCTCTCTGCTTGGCAGGGAGCCTGCTTCCTCCTCTCTCTCTGCCTCCTCTCTGCCTACTTGTGATCTCGCTCTGTCAAATAAATAAATAAAATCTTTAAAAAAGAAAAGAAAAGAAATAAATAAAATCTTTAAAAAAAATGAATAAAACAGTAGAACATACTACTACATAGCTATTAGAATGATTAAGATCTAAAATGCTGACACCACCAACTGCTGGCAGGAATGTGGAGCAACAGGAATTCTCATTCATTGCTTGTGCAAAATGATACAGTCACTTTGGAAGAGTTTGGCAGTTTCTTGCTCTTACCATATGTTATGGACTGAATACTCTTCAAATTCCTATGTTGGATGGCCAACCCTCACTGTGACTGTATTTAGAGACAGAGTCTTTATGGAGGTACCTCAGTTTAAAAGAGTTCTTAAAGGTGCAGTCCTGATCTGATAATATTAGTGTCGTTATAAGAAAAGAATCATGCAGTGAAGAGGCCAGTCTTCTCTCCTCAGCCATGTTGAGGACCTAACAAGAAGGTGGTGTTCTCATAGACAGGAAGGGAATTCTGACCAAAAACCAAATCAGCAGGCATGCTGATCTTGGACTTCTCAACCTCCACAGTTGGGAAAGATACATTTCTGTTGTTTAAGCCACCCATTCTATAGTATTTTGTTACAGCAGACTGATACACCATCTGATCCAGCAATTGTGGTCCTAAGTATTTACTCAGATTAGTTGAAAGCTTATTTCCACACACAAATCTACACATGAATGTTCAATAACAGCCTTATTTGTATGTGGCAAAAATTGGGAGTGACCGAGATGTCCTTCAGTGACTGGATAAACTGTGGTGTATGCATACAGTGAGATTTTGTTCAGCAGTAAAGAGACATGAGCTATCAAACCATAAAAAGATATGGAAGAGCCTTAAATGCATATTGCTAAGTGAAAGAAGCCATTCTGAGAAGCCTACATATTATATAATTCCAGGGATATGACATTCTGGAAAAGGCAAAATTACGGAGACGGTAAAAAAGATTAGTGGTTGCTAGGGGTTTTGTATAGTAGAAGGACAAAGAAAGGACGACTAGGTGGAACATTGGATTTTTAGGGCAGTTAAATTATTCTGTATGATCCTGTAATGGTGTATAAAAGACCTTATGGGGGGGCGCCTGGGTGGCTCAGTGGGTTAAAGCCTCTGCCTTCGGCTCAGGTCATGATCCCAGGGTCCTGGGATCGAGCCCCGCATCAGGCTCTCTGCTCAGCGGGGAGCCTGCTTCCTCCTCTCTCTCTCTCTGCTTGCCTCTCTGCCTACTTGTGATCTCTGTCTGTCAAATAAATAAATAAAATCTTTAAAAAAAAAAAAAGACCTTATGAATTGTCAAAACCCATGGAATTATACAGCACAAAGATGGGATCCTACACTATGGACTTAAGTTAATAATAATGTATTGATATTGGTGCATCAAGGTGTAACAAATGTACTGCACCAATGTGAGATGTTATTAATGGGGAGACAGCAAGGGTGGGGTGAAGTGAGGGGGAGTGAGGGGAACATATGGGAATTCTGTACTTTCTGCTAATTTTTTTGTAAACCTAAAACTGCTCTAATAGTAGTTTATTAATTTTAAAAAAGGTATTTGGCATTCACCCTTTGTTTTATAGGGGGAGGAACTTGAAATTAAGATTAAAAAATGCAAAAAAAATTCTCATTGCAGTTGGATATGAGCACCAGATACAGACTTTGTTCTGTTTCTTTTAAAAGGTTTTATTTATTTGAGAGAGAGAATGGGAGAAGTGGCAGAGGGAGAGAGAGAAGCAGACTCCCTGCCAAGCAGGGAGCCCACTGTGGGCTGGATCCCCTGACCCTGGGATCATGACCTTAGCCGAAGGCAGACACTTAACCACCTGAGCCACCCAGGTGCCCCAAGAACTTGTTTCATTTTAAAAAGAAGGAAAGAAAAAAGAGGTTTGCCTGGATGACTCAGTTGGTTTAGTGTCCGATTTCTGATTTTGGCTCAGGTTATAAACTCGGGGTCGTGGGGTTGAGCCCTGCTTGGGTTTCAGCCTGGGCGTGGAGCCTGCTTAAGATTCTTCTTCTCCCTCCCGCTCCCCCTTCCCCCAAGCACTTTCCATCCCATCCACAGTCTCTCTAAAAAGAGAGAGAGAGACCAGATGATGGGAGACCCTCACGTGCCTTTTTGTTGTTTATTATTTAGAGAAACAGGCAAAGGTGATAATACTGCTCTTAACCAAATTGAAGGGTTAGATCTGCAAAGAAAGGTCAAGTGTGGCATGTTTTCCTGGTATCTGATAGAATTGGGTAGTGTTTCCTGGTGGTCATTGAGTATCTGGGAAATCAGTTGAAGGTGCTACATTGACTGAGCATGGAGTCATCTTCATATCTTTCATTGGCTGCCGGGACCTTAACAGCCTGAGCATTTTAATCCACTGCTCCCTGGTTTGAGACCCACCTTTTGGGGTGGCTGGCAGGTTGTGTTCAGAATGGCAGTCCACCACCCCAAGAGTGAAAGGTGAATTGCATCACCTCTTTTAGTCTCCCTCCCCCTCCCCCGCAGATTCCTAATGAATTTCTAGTATGAGTTAGGGAAGACTTACTTAGGTTGCTCTTATCATCATTAAAGGGGTCTCTTAGAACTCCTAATTTAATGAAAAGGTAAAAATGTTTTGTTATTAGCAGATCAAAGCACTACTGTAGCTGCTGTTTACATTGTCAGTATGTAAATGAACTTCTGAAGGGAGTGAAATGAATTTGTTTAACACCTCTTTAATTTTGTTTATGTAATTCGTTTGCTTAAAAGCCCCCCCTTCCAGCTTCATGTTGGTAATGCTAAGGTAAACATTAACTTACCGCTCTCACTTTAGTATCAAAGAAGGGAGAGTAACAGCAGTGTCCCCACTGTTGAGGCTGACTTAAATGACTACATTTAAGTCAGAGATTGAGTTCATCCATGCTTTAAAACAAAACATGATCTTGAAGGGTTCATTCATCAGCCCTAAATCATTTTTGAAGCCATTGTTAATCTGAATTTAAAGAAGCACAGAAAAGCGATGGGTATATCCATGGTAATCTTCAGTTAGATCTTGGCACTATCAAAATCCGCAGAGCATGCTACTTTTGGTCTCGGTGTTAGAGGTTTGAGTCCCAGGTTGGTTGTAGAGATTACTTAAAAGTAAAATCTTAAAAAAAAAAAAAATTGGCATTCATTATCTTTCTGTCTGAATTAATGAACATAGTGTAGCTTAGTTTGTTCTGCTTGTTTGGAATATACTGTATATATAAAAATAAACTCTGTTGACAGAAGTGTTTCTGTTTGGGTGGTTAGGCAGGTTAGCCTTGTGTAAATGGTTGCAGGTCCATCCCAGTCCCTCAGACTGGTGGGTGGTGTACACTTTCTCCTTGAGGCGCTCTCTCGACTGCTTGATTTCCAGGTTCCATCTACCTAGGCATGTTTGGGGGGGAGGGCGCATAATGGAAACATTGGTTAGCCTTGCCTATCTGGAAGGAAAACTATTTTATATTTCAAGTCATTCCATCCCTGATTGCTTTTTGGTTCACAGCTTTGATCTTCTCTAGGACTGGCCATCATACACAGAGTGTGGGTTCTGGATAAAATTGCTCAAAGCAAATGGATTAAAGAGTTGTCCAGGAGCCTAAGGAACCAGGAGCCTGAGAGCTTATTTTATGACAGCTCTGGGCTTTGCAGGGTGGATCGCAGTTGGGATTTATTCAGGACTACCAAGAGTGGGAACATGTCTCTGGAAGGGGATCTCTTAAGTCACTTGTTCTACGTTACAGGCTGAGCTTCAGGAAAACGTGAACGTTACTCTTCTACTGTCTACTTACAGCAGCAGATTGGGTCTCAGTTAATTGCCATAAATGGAGAGAAGGGATTTTGACCTTTTTGTTTGTTTGGTTTAAGGAGCTATTAAATTCTCTCAGGGAAGAAGGAGCGCTAAGAAAGGGGGTAGTAGCGTTTGTCTTTATGACCGTTAGCCAGACTGTGGTTGTGTGCACACGCATGACTGAGATGGGTAGACATTTTATGCTGTGAGACGGCGGTAACTAAGCCAGAGCCCTTGGGCCTTGTGAAGGTGACAAAAAGCAAGGGCTTTCTCTATTTGGGCCTCATTAGTATAGCTGAGATAGTGCTCCCCATTTAATCCCACACAAGTCTGATGCGACTTCATTAGTTGTACTTACAAAAAGCTACGTACGACCTTCATGTAAGGTCTGAATTCACCCGGTACCTGCACCTCCCCTGAAGAAAACAGAACAACCAGCTCTTCCCCTCCCCTCCCCTCCCCGGGCATGCCACACTGACCTCTCTGGGTCACCAGGCTGGAGGCCTGCCTCACATTTATGCTGGTACCGTGTCCTGTCTAGTCTTTCCTATGTGTTCCTAGCCTGGTTTGGGACTTAGGAGTGAATGAAAAGGGTAGGGTTAGGAGAAAGAGCTCTTTCCCTCTAACCACAAGACTGCATTTCCTCATACCTTTCATACTTGGTTGTTTTGTAGAAAATTAACTTTGTGTACATCTGTGATGACTCTCGTCAGCTTGCTGCTGAGCTTTTTTTTTTTTTTTTTTTTTTTAAGGATTTATTTATATTTGTTCATTCGTAGGTCAGGATTATTGCGAGTAAATTATTTGGGTACTTAGAAGTCTTATTTGGAAAGATGCTTTTTAGGTTTCCTCATGGCTCTTTATGGAAGTGTATTTCCGTGTTTCTCCATGATGTTCATCTGACTTATCCTCATTCTCACCTTTGCCTTCAAAACTTGCTACATGTTTTATATCCCTTAAGGTAGCACTGTCCAGTGTAAAGTAAACCAGAGCTGTAATTTTAAGTTTTCTCATAGCTATATTTAAAAAAATAAACAGGTATAATTTGTTTAACCTAATATATCTAAAATATTATTTTGTAAAGTATCTTATACTGATTACAACGTGTAATCAGTATAAACAGTTATAAACTATTTCTCTTTGTACCGGGTCTTCGAAATCTGGTGTATTTTATACACCAGATTTTATAAAATGCACAATTAAAGAAGTAGATTCATATACTCAGATTGTTCCCCATATAGTTAAGGTTGCACTGGCCACACCCCAGATGCTTAATGGTCACTGTGGTGGTGGCTGCTGTATGGGACAGTGTAGTGTTCTTTATCTGTCATTCATTCATTCTTTTTTTTTTTTTTTAAGATTTTATTTCAGAGAGAGCGAGAACGAGAGAGAGAGAGAGAGAGAGAGAGACAACATGAGTGGAGGGGAGAGGCAGAGAGTGAGGGAGAAGCAGACTCCCTACTGAACAGGGAGCCCAACGCCGGGCTTGATCCCAGGACCCTGAGATCATGCCCTGAGCGGAAGGCAGACGTTTAACCGACTGAGCCACCCAGGCCCAGTTCTTTCTTTGATAGGTTTCCCATTTTCAGATGAAGAAGCCAAGGCCCAGATTATTATTCAATCACCCTTTTTTGTTACGCTTCTGTAATATTTAGAACAAACCTTAATTCAGAATGATTCAAACATTTTGAAAACCTCTTTTGTGCCCGATAGGACCAGGGGAGGGATGATTTATCTAGATTAATTTTTAATTCATCCAGCAGTTCTTGAGTTCCTGTTTAGTGAAGGGCAGTGGAGAAGTCTGGAGTAGAATCCAGATCTTCCCAGTGTTGTCTGTCTCTTCTGTTACTCTAGGTTCTAATACTTCCCTTTGCTACAGTGATTTCCTTTCACTAGTAATAAATGAAAAGAAATCCTTTTCTTTTTTTTTGTAGTATGTAGGTGTGGATTCACCTGTTGAAAACAGACCACTCTAGCCAGTTTTAGCAGAGAGGGATTTAGTGAGGGAATTAAGTCCTTAATATATCTTGGAGGCGTGGGAAGAGCCGACTCTGCGTTGAATTTCTAGGAATGATTCCCAGAATAACATTACAGAACTGGCTGGCCAAGGAAACTGGTACCTATGCCATAATCAGGATGCCGAGCAGGCAGGCAGCCTCCCATTAGTACAGCAGCCAGGTCAGGATCCCATTGCCTGTTTGGCAACACGACGTGGGTGTTGGGTGTTGATTCTTTGCCTTTCAAACTGGGGACCGAGTGCCAGGAGTTCAGCCTCCAAAGCACAGTCCCGCCTTACAGGGTTTCTTCCGCCATTCACATCTGTCACAGCTGCATCTGGTAGGAGCTCTGGCTGTAGAGCCCTCCTCTTGATGGTCCCCCCCTTATGTGATAAGGGGACATGAATATATTTACAAGTCTGCAGTAGTTGCCAGAGAGGGACGCCAGCCTGCTGAATTGGGAATCAGAGGTGGGTCAAGGTGAAGCTCAGGGGCTTCACTTGGAACCTGGGGCTATTGATCTAGCAGAGGTAAAGTCACAGAGATGTTGAGAAAGGTACATGGGCTGAGAGAACAGGTGCTATTAAAGTTGTATTTTCTTCTCTTTGTGTGTGTGTGTGTGTGTGTGTGTGTGTGTGTGTGTGTGTGTATTTTCTTCACTTGAGGGCATTTCTCCAGGTCAGTATCTTCTGGAAAGATAAGAACAAATGGTAATATTCCTGGATCAAACATGATTATTCCACATTTTAAAAGATATGAAAGTTCAATTCTCCATGAGTATTATTAGTATTACTTAAATACTAATAACTAAATAACTAAATAACTAAAAGTTAGTGTTCTGGCCTACTTTATGATGTTTTTGTGTGTCTGAACATTTAGGGCCTTGAAAATATGTGGGGGGGAGATTACATGGAAAATTTTGCCCTACTGTTGTTCTAACTGGGGTTATTAAATATATCAAATATATCAATGATCAAATCAATATGGTCAAAATCATATATATATATATTCTAACTGTGGGGATAAATCATTACAAAGAGTGGTGTGTAATTTTGGGTGAGAGAGGTAGAAAGAGTTATGTTTCCTAGGACCGTTGTGGGTCAAGATACAGACATTGGACAGTGTTGCAGAAATAATCCTGGTTAAAAATATAGTACTTTATACCACAGTGACTTTTCACAGAACTGTTGTTTTTCAAAAGGTTTTTAAATCAATTACTTTGAAAATTCAGATACTGGAATTAGGTCCCATTGAACTACTCATCATTCTTTTGTTGTATCTCTTAAGTGTTCAGTGTGTTTCATTATAATGAGTGTAAAGCAGTGACTCTCTAAAGGTGGTCCCCAGAGCAATCTCATCACCTGGGGACTTGTTAGAAATGCAGATTCTGGGACCCAGCGGGGGACCTATTGAACCAGAGACCCTGGGGGGTGGTGCTCAGTGCCATACAACCTGCATTTTAACAAATCCCTCAGGTGATTTTGATTTTCAAGTTTAAGAATACTGGTAAGAAATGATTCATTATTCTTTAAAGGGATTAGCAATCACCATTTCTTCCTATCCCAGTAAAGGAAACCAATTTTTGTCCTTTGGCATGTAACCTAACCTCTCTGAATCTTAGTTTCTTATCTGTAAAATGGGAAAATTTATAGTTTTGGGTTTTGAGGAGGGTTAAGTGAGATAGGTGATTAGTGTTGTATACATAGAACCGTTCAATAATTAACTGTAATTAATATTGTAATTAAGTTCCAGTTTTTCAAAAACACCTTTGGAGGTAGCAGCTTGATTCCATTCTACCAAGGGGAGATTTAAGATGAACATACACTTAATCTGTTTGGTTTTGTTCTCCTTTGTGTTGGTTTCTGTAACTTCAGATATTGTAGCTTTGTTTTGTCTGTTTAAAAATTAACCTCATTTGAGGGGCGCCTGGGTGGCTCAGTGGGTTAAAGCCTCTGCCTTCGGCTCAGGTCATGATCCCAGGGTCCTGGGATCGAGCCCCGCATCGGGCTCTCTGCTCAGCCGGGAGCCTGCTTCCTCCTCTCTCTCTGCCTGCCTCTCTGCCTACTTGTGATCTCTGTCTGTCAAATAAATAAATAAAATCTTAAAAAAAAAAAATCTTAAAAAAAAAAAAATTAACCTCATTTGAATTTCTTTTAACTTGTTTTCTAGATCTTTTCCCGTTTATTTTCATTTTAGTGGTACTATTTGTATGGTGTCTCAGTGGTTTTTAAAAATCCTTCTGATGTTGTGATAGTTTTACTCTGACTTAGTTTTCAAACTTGGTGTGCCATGTGAAAAGATCAACAGAATAAACCAAATCAGTTTCTTCAGGTTGCTTTAGGCAGCGGCCTGTAGGCATTCCTTTATGTATGCAAGTGTATAATTTTGTAAAGGGGAGATTATGGATGGAGAAAACACTGAGTAAAAGAGGTTTTCGTATTTTCTTTCAGTTAGTAGGTCAGAATTTTTTTTTCCTGCAACTAACAAGTGGAATGAGAAATTCAGAAGTTAGAAGCTCACCTGTGTTCCTAAGACTTAAGTAAAATATTGAATTCTTTATAAAATTAAATTAGCCCTCTCTATGAAAATACGTCTTTGTTTGCTAAGGGATGATGTGTATGTGTGTGAGTGGTGGTCCTTCCTTTTGTTTGTGTGACTGAGCCACTGTGTGTTTCTATGCCACACAGACATGCCTTCTATTTTCAGTGAGTAGTTTTACTCCTCGTTTCTTTGTGTGAAATACAGTCTAACAATTGTGTTCTTAGTTTACAAAGTCTGTGTGTGACTCATCTTCAGGCTATGGCTTTTTCAAGTTACACTTAGGTCAGAGTCTATTTAGTCCTTAAGCCTGCCTTGTCTGAGTGGGAAGTGAGAGTTAAAAGGAGTAAAAAATATGGAATTTGTTGGGTCTGGATTCAGACCAGTGGGGTGTTTTTTTTTTTTCTTTTTTTGAGGGTTACTTTTTAAAGGAGAGAATCAGTATTGCTAAGAATTCCCACAATTGCCAACTAATTTGATACTTAATCTTTTATTTTTTTAAACAGTTTTGCTCATGACAGTGAGCCTTTGGAGTTTAATTTTTCAGGGTTTGATAGCTGTATCACACTGACAAAAACAACTAGAAAATTCGTAAGGGTTCAGAATCCCTTTTCCTTCTCATGTCATAAGTATATATTTGTCTCATGTGTCTTGTTGTCATAGACATTCCAAAAATCTTATTTAAACAAAAATAGTTGGTGGTAATTAGCTTGAAAAATTGCTAAGACTGATAGATGTACGAGAAATAATTTTCATGTTTATTTGAAAATGTAGTATTTTGGCCTTATTAGTTTTGGTTTTATTTGTATTGAGCATTTGTGAATAACATGATACAAAAATAGAAAAAAAAAAACAAAAACAAAGTAACTTTGAGTCCCGTTTGCTTTTTATTACTACCAAGCTGGTAGGGCTGATGGGAGAAAATTAAGATTCTATGACTTGATTTTTTGGAATTCTTCCTGTTGTCACTGTATAAACAAATAAAACAATCTCTGGCTGCTCACAGAGTTTTTGTCCCTTGGACAGATACAGTGTCCTGGCATTTTTCATATCTCATTATCAAAGCCAAGGTCTAGAATTTTAAGTTGGAGGTTGGCTCTGAAATAATGAAATGCCAAACAAAGCCCATCTGAAAGTCCAATAAAGTAAAATTGTAGTATTGCAAAATAAGAGAGTTACTGAACTAAATCCTCACAATTTGAGGATCGTTACTATAAAGATGTTATTGTATTAGGAGAGTAGAGGGGAGATGGTTGGGGCCCCCTGGGGGCATTACTTTGATCCACAAATGGGGAGCCTGAAGGTTCATTTTCCTCTTGGGGTTCCTGAAAGAGGAAGACTGCTTGCTAGTACAGACCAGAGCACTTCATGTGGGGATGAAGCTTTTGCTGAGCCCTGAGTTAGGCGCTTTACATATAAATAGGTATTATTAGCTCCTCTAAGAGGGTCCAGAAGTGAGATTTCAGAGTGGCTAAGTGATGACCTGCTTAAGGTCATGGAACTTGGTGTCTTCACGTCACATGGCTTTCTTTTTTTTTTTTTTCTTTTTTTTTTTTTAAAAGATTTTATTTATTTATTTGACAGACAGAGATCACAGTAGACAGAGGCAGGCAGAGAGCGAGAGAGGGAAGCAGGCTCCCTGCTGAGCAGAGAGCCCGATGCGGAACTCGATCCCAGGACCCTGAGATCATGACCTGAGCCGAAGGCAGCGGCTCAACCCACTGAGCCACCCAGGCACCCCTCACATGGCTTTCTGAAAACGGATGTTCTGAATACTGAGGATGCTAGTGACGTTTCCATAGTGCCTGTTTGTTGAATTGTTATTTTAGGGTAGTCATCACGGGCTTGTGTATTTTTCATAAAATGTAAGACCAGTTTCCAGTGTCTTATAGGGACTCCCAAATCTCATCTTTCTAAAACACTTCTTGGACTTTGGAAAGACTTGGGGGTATCTTGGTGACTGTTTTGTTTGGGTGTTCCTAATTTGGGAATGTAGGTGCTTACTCTTTGGAGTGGACATCTGAATGTTTGATTCCAAAGAGGGGGTGAGCCTCTTTTTCAGGGAGTGACGTTGTGTCATGCTGTGTGCAGTAGCCTGGGGAGGCTTTTTGAGTCTGAAAACTGGTTTTTGTTTAGGAGCAGGTATCACACGCAAGTTACTTGGCTTCTCCAAGGCTCACCTTTTGTATGATGGGAATGATAGTAGTTCCCATGGAGGGTTTGTGAGTAGCACTGTGGGATGCACGTACACTGTCCGCAAATGCTCCTGTCTCCCTTAACCTGATTGGAGTTTATGCAACTTGTTGATGTATTCCTTTTACCATCATTTCTCCCCCCGTACCGCCTTGGTCTTGAGGATGGACAGGAGGAGTCTAAATGTTACTCTTAAATCAGGTTGGGTTGGAATTCCAGGCTCTGGACCGGTTTATTTTGGGGATTTTTTTTTTGAAGTAGATTAATTTTTCTCTTTCTTCTTGGGCGTTTCCTCTTGTATTTTTCTCTCAGACATCTTGAAGACAAAGACCTGATTCTTACAGTCTTGGTTGGAATCCCCGCTCCAGCTCCACTCTCTTTAAACTCTGAATCTCTGTATCTTCATTTCTGAAACCTGGATAATGCTTGTACTTCCTCTCAGGGTTATTACGAGGATTAGTTGAGCATATAGTCAAGTTATTTGTACATAGCAAGGGCTCAATCAACTTTAGCTAAAAGGGAAAATAAACCTTTTAAAACAGATGAGATTGCCCTTCAGGAAAAGGAATTAACTTGTTTAACTTTCTGTGAGGATATTTTGTCAGATTCTTTTCATTCTATACTGGTTACATCCTCACATGAAGCTTTGTTTATGTGGATTTGGGTGTGTATGCCTCAGAGCACAGTAGCTTGCTCTTAAATTTGAATCTTGCTTTTGGTGCATTGTCACGGAAATGGCTTCTAAAGTCATCCAGGTCCTAGCGTCCTTTCGCACCAGAAATGTTTTCGCTCTCAGCATCATGCTAATGGTAAATATTTACTTTCTGAACACAAAAGAGATACTGTTTTTTGCTGAGAAGATCACAGAAGAAAATAAAATTACCAGATTATTCCACCAAGGGGTCGTTAGTATTAGTATTTTATTGTATATACTTCCACACCCCCCTTCTCGATTTTTATTATGGAAATTTAAAGATATTTGGAAAAATAGACTAGTTATAATAAACACATACGTGTTCATTCCTCAGCCTCAATGATCGACTCAGAGACTCAGTCTTGTGTCAGCAGTATGATCACCTAGGTCTCCTTTCCCCACGGGCTCCCAATGAATTTATTCTGAAGTCAGACCTAGACAGCTTATCATTTAACCTGTAAATATGTCACTGGCATGTGCTTGTAAAAAGTTCTTTGTCATAGCTTCTTTCCTTCTTTCTTTCTGAGCAAGGGGTTGGATGCGCGGGTTGGGATATAGAGGGAGAGGGAGAGCGAGAATCTTTTTTTTTTTTTAAGATTTCATTTATTTATTTGACAGAGAGAGAGATCACAAGTAGGCAGAGAGGCAGGCAGAGAGAGGGAAACAGGCTCCCCGCTGAGCAGAGAGCCCTACTCGGGACTCGATCCCAGGACCCTGAGACCACTACCCAAGCCAAAGGCAGCGGCCCAACCCACTGAGCCACCCAGGCACCTGAGAGAGAGAATCTTAATCAGACTCCTCATCCAGCGTGGAGCCTGACTCTAAGCTCCATCTCAGCGTACGATCCTGGCCTGAGCCAAAACCAAGAGTCTTGACACCGAACCGAGCCACCCATGTGCCCCTCTGTCACAGGTTCTAACGCAGCCCCTAGCCCAGCCTCCTTTACTTTAGAGTATATTCAAGTAGTTATTTCTGGTCACTGTAGTTAGTTCCATTAGTTATTTTTCATTTATTATTATTTCATTTATTATTTATTTATTATCATTTCATTTATTATTATTTCATTTATTAGGTTCCATTAGTTATTTTTCATTCACTTGGGATGTTGAAGAGTTACAGAACCAGGCTGGGTGGGGATGGAGATAGGGACTTTTGGTGGGTAGGATGTGAGGGGTGGGAAGAGTTCTTGAAACAGGTTTTTTTCTTCTCTCCTCTTCTTGGCTCTCCTCGTGTCTTCTCTTTCAGAGACTGAAGGGCAGTTTGCTTTCAGAGCTAGAAGTCATAGCCTTAGTCTGTGTAGCCATTCTTGGCTGAACAGAAGACCTGCTTGGTTAATGTACAAGCCAGTTTTTTAATTTCAAAATATATGTTACTGTTGGATGTTTACCCAATGTCTTGGTCACTGTGCCATTTTATAAATCTGGATAATGATGATATTGTGGTCAGGGCTATTTTGCTGTCCAAGTTGTGGAATGTTTCTTGTGCCAAATGAATTCTTGAAGTTAGGGTTTCTAGAGCCCTGGCAAGGAAAAGGTGAATTGGTAAAGATGAACTGAGTTAATTCTTTTTTTTTTTTTTTTAAAGATTTTATTTATTTATTTGACAGAGATCACAAGTAGGCAGGGAGGCAGGCAGAGAGAGGAAGGGAAACAGGCTCCCTGCTGAGCAGGCCCCTGGGATCATGACCTGAGCTGAAGGCAGAGGCTTTAACCCACTGAGCCACCCAGGCTCCCCATTTCTTTTCTTTCTTTCTTTTTTTTTTAATAAAGATTTTATTTATTCATTTGACAGAGAACATGAGCAGGGGGAGTGAATGGCAGAGGAAGAGGGAGAAGCAGGCTCCCTGTTGAGCTGGGAGTGGATGTGGGGCTTAATTCCTGCAACCTGGGACCATGACCTGAGCCAAAGGCAGACGCTTAACTGAGGTACCCAGGTGCCCTGAACTGAGTTAATTCTAATTTCAAAACTCAAATCTGAAGATTTGCTAAAATGGACTTTGATAATTTGAGATTATGACTAACAAGGATAATAACCTCTTTAAAAAGTTAAGGTTATTGGGTTTGTTTGTACTGTTAAATTGAGTCATATCTTTTTTTTTTTTTTTTTAAAGATTCTCTTTATATATTTGACAGAGCATAAGCAGGCAGAGCCGTGGGCAGAGGGAGAGGGAAGCTCCCCGCGGAGCAGAGAGTCCAATGTGGGACTCAGTCCCAGAACCCCAAGATCATGACCTGAGCCCAAGGTAGATGCTTAACCAATTGAGTCACCCAGGTGCCCCAACTGAGTCATATCTTAATTGGCTAAATAATTTACATTAAAAACCTTTACTGAGTGTAGTGCTACTCCCAGCTCTCCTTTTGATGACTAAAGCCCATATAGGTTTAGATGCTTGGAGAAGAGAGACCCACCCTAATTTTAAGACTTTCAGACTTAAATGTTTTAACATCTAAATGCCTTTTTGTTGTCCTTTGAATTATGACTTTTTTCTCTTGGTTTTGTGGGTGTATATGAGATTCCTGTCCCCCCTTCCCCCCAGAAGAATTCACACATTTTCGAACGGAGTTTGTTACCCATGAGTGTCCTATTCTGAAGAGAGGCTGATGCCTTGAGAGCCCTCTAGGCAGGGACTGTGTGGTGCCTCTGACAGTAGGACTGCCCTTGAGATGAGGGACAAAGCCGCCTTCCAGAATCCTGAATTGATCTCCTTTTTAGGTCAGTTGATTTGGGTATTTTTCACAAAAGACAGATGTGCTGCTGTGCTGTGGTGTCCCTGTGTTGGCTAACTGCTGGTCATTTGATGTTCCACCAGGACCTGTAGATTCAGGTGCTTGTGTTCCTTTTCCCTTTTTAAATCTCACATGGTTTTGGACAGAGGCACACGTAAGGATGCTTATATCTGTTTCCTCATGCCTCTGGAGCCCCCATGCCTCAGGAGCCACCTGCTTTTCTCTTGCCTGTAATTCTTTGATCATTGATAGATTAAATATTTATTGAGCACTTATATGTACCAGCAGTGTGCCAGGTGCCGGATACAGAGGTGAGTGGGTTCTTGCTTTCATGGAGTCTGTGGTGTGTTAGATAGGACAGATGTATAAACCCGGAAGCAGGTACAGGTTTAAGAATAGAAACTGGACTGGAAGG
The DNA here is from genome assembly GCF_902655055.1 of Lutra lutra. Lineage (NCBI taxonomy): Eukaryota > Metazoa > Chordata > Mammalia > Carnivora > Mustelidae > Lutra > Lutra lutra. The sequence continues at coordinate 46,623,581 of NC_062290.1, read as the reverse complement.
AGACACCCCGAAATGGTTAACAGGGGTGGGAGGGAGGAGAGGACCCTATTTTTATTGTATATGTCTAGGTAATGTTTGAACTTGTTATAGGCATGTCTTATTCATGCAATTACAGTAAAGAGAAGATTCATTGTGATAGGTATAAGAAGCATATAAAAATATGGTGGAAAGGTGATTAGTTTTATGGAGACTGGGGACCAAGGAACATTTTTAAAAACAGATTTCCCTCCTGGGTAGAAAGGGGGGATAGTGGGAAGATAGGGCAAAGGCTCCACGTGCAAAGGGAATAGAATGTGCCCAAGACTGACAAAATAGCTCATTTTGTTAGGAGTTTCAGTAGTGACTAGCTTATTACAGATTTCTGGGCACCATAGCTTTTCTTTCCTGGGGAGCAGAGAGGTAACATGCAATTATCTTTTCTTTTGGGACTTGGAATGTATTTGCTTAAATACATTTTAAACGTACTAAATATTTCTGCAAAGATGCCATATTTGGTGATTAGGTTTCCAGTGAACCTGGGTAAGTTTTTTAAACTCATGAATATAGGCAAACTGTAGAACTGGACTACAGTTAACTTTGTTTCAATGAGGTTATTCCTTTAAGTTGAAGGACGTCTAGCAGTGTGTATCAGATTGTGAGGGTGGGGGTGGTCTTTATGACAGTTGTCCTGCCATAAAGTTTCTTGGGTCCACTGGGACACTCTGGAAACTTCCCCTTTTGGGCATTGATTTGGTAAGTTAATTCTCAGTATTTGTGCCCTATCAAGGGCAGTTACCTTACAGATCACTGCATTTTTTTGTTTTGTTGTTTGCTTCTGTTTTGTTTTTGCCTTCATCCTCTCCCCCCACTCCTTAGCTTCTGAGCTCATACTTTTCTGAGTATAGCTAGTAACCCAGTGGAACTCAAGCTTGATCTCTCTACAACAAACTTACCAAAGGTAATCTCATCAATTGGAAACAAATGCTTAAGGGGATCTCCTTTTATTCTTCCAACTGATGGGAGAAAATGAAATGCCAAGAAAACCACATGATCAGGCAATAAACTAGAGATTTGACCTAACTTATGTGGAAAAAAGCACTTAATTCTTTGAGTCTCTGCACATGTCATACTGTCGTGATATCATTTCTGCAGGTTTTTAGGTTAACTTTTCATAGATAAAGCATAGTCCTGTGTGCTTAGTTTAATGTAGAAAGCAGTCATATTAAGTGCTACACATACTGTGGGGTATTTCTTCCCCTTCCTACAAAACATTTGCCTTTTGGAAGAATGGATGGCTCAAGGGATTAGTGATGGGGAAGTGGAGGCTTTCACATTGGTTCAGATTTGACCTTGGTTAGTGATGCTTGAAAATCAGCACTATTTAATAGGCATTAAGAGAGCCCACTTTTTGATCCACTTCCAGTGGATAAATATCCATAGTTCTTTAATGCCATAGTTGCGGAACTAATTGGCAGAATTAAATGATTTAAGAACTTTCCTCCCCTTTTGCCCTCAGAAAATAGTTGGTTGTTGTTTAAATCAGAATCTTGGAGGTGGCATGAGTCATTTCCGAGGACTGGAGACTAGCTAGCTTTGCAACTCTTACTGTATCGGGAAGCTTATGTGCTCTGCCCTGCTCTCAGTGGGGGAGATTGGGTAGAAAGGCTGTTTTCCTCTCAGTTTGCAATTTTTCCCAAATTTGGGACTGCTCATCTGACCCTAGACACTGAAAAAATATACTGGGGTCACTCATCGCTCAAGACTCATTCTTTTCTTTCCATGATCAAATAAAGGGGGTGTAAGCCTCATCTATTTTCTGTCTGCTTGTTTTTCTTCCTTTGAAAGAATTTTAGTGCATAAGGCTTTTCCTGACTCCCTTCTTCCTACTGGTACTATGGACTTTTGCAGTGCGGTTCCAGTGAAGTTAGGAGGGTTTTATGTTTGAAGCCCAGTAATTGGCAATCATGATCACTCAGTGTTTTTAGAGCTTCCAAGGAAGGGTGAGCATTCAGTGATGATAATTACCTGCTAATTTGTTTGCTGAAAGATGGGCCCATATATTTAGAATGATGACAGATCAGAATATTTGGCTAAGTGTATTAGTCAGTGTTTCATTTTTCAAAACATGAAAACCCCAGCATGCTGCTATGAAAACGTTGTGCTGTTGATGGTTTTTTTTGTTGTTGTTGTTGTTTTTTTTTTTTTTTTTTTTGCTCAATGAATTTCTGTCCTGGCTGGGTTCTTTTATTTATGAATTTATTTTAAAAAGTCATCTTTTGTTATATCCTAACTTGGGCAGTGAGAACTTCGGGCTGATTCCTTTTCTTCTTTTGTAGGTTCCGTTTGTCATGCGTGCAACTCACATTCCTTTTTCTTATTGCAGTATTGGACATCAACATCTTTGCCACATAAAGGAGGTCAAGTACAGAAATCTATAGGTCTGACTACCCTTTGTTCTCTCTGTCTGTAGCCAAGAGGTGTAGACAAGGCCTTCACTAAAGGGGAAAGGGAGAAAAACAATGGGCTGTCTAATCCAGCTGAGAAGCTTTAGGTTGTGGGAGGAATTAAAAGTGCCATCAGGAAGGCAGAAAAGCTGTGGTGACTCTGGAGTAAGTAGAGATGTTGCATATTCTGGACCCCTTTTTGGGGGGCTCTTTTGCCCCTGGTCATAGGAAGAATCCAGAAGTGTACATATCCAGAATTGAATGGCTTATTTGAATAAATTGTCAACCAAAAGAAAGCAAAAAAAAAAAAAAAAAAAAAGGAAAAGGCTGTTTTCAGCTATTAGCTGCCAGATAAATACGGGATGCTACCCCCCACCTCGGTAAGGGCTTGGGTTGGAGACAGCAAGATTGCTCGCGAATGGATAAAAGGTATGCTCCATTGTGGTTCACCTCTATATAGAAAGCGATCGCAACAAAAACGTGGAAGGGTGCTTAGAAATAGAGCGGATCGGATTCCGGGTAAACCCATTCATGCTGTTACCTGATGGCATGTTACTCATTTTCCCAGAACCATACTTGTAATCTGCAAGTTTTCAAGGTACTTACATTTGGAGGTGATCGTAGCTGAGGAGATAAAATTTCTCCCTCGAACCCTGCCTGCTTTGTTTGTTTCTTGGGAGCGTTCCGCAGCCTGCCCGACCCCTCTGACTGCGGCTGTGCTCCTCCTCGCCCCTGTGCCTGGGCTCCTGGCGGTCATCCTAGCAGGACTCTGAGCTGTGTTTGGTGTTGGTGGGATGGACTCCCTGTAAGGTATTGGGTTGGGTATGATTAAGTAAAATAGAGACAAAATGGCAGGAATGCTGCTGTGACCCAGTGATTTGGAGACCCCAGGACTCACATTAGCTGGGACTCAAAGCCTTGCCCTTCAGAAGAGAATGTGCTTTGTCACCTGTTCTATCATATCAAATGTTAGGGAAATGCTTTCACAATTTCAGTCCCACCAAGCGGAAAGATGGGCCTCCCGAAGCTATTATTTTTCAGAATAATGTCTTCTCTTAGGCCATCAGAATTATAAATTCTTTCTACCTGATCATGCTCTAAATGCCCTTTCTATATAAAATTACCTATGTCTCTAGAAACTGATCCTTTTCCCTTTAAAAATATTTACCCCTTCTTTCCTTGTCACTCTTCATTGGTGTTTTCTTTTGTTACATTTCTGGATCTAACCAAATTGTCTTTAGGATTGTCTCTGCTGGTGCTAAGAGACCATTGTTTGGGTGTGTATATTTGTGAAGTAGTTTCTTAAATCCTGCTAGTGTCACAGATCAAATTTTAAATTCCCTTACTAACAACTTTAGAGATAGAAAGTACTACCTTTTTTGGGGGGCTGTAAATTTTTTTTTTTTAATTTATTTGACAGAGAGAAATCACAAGTAAGCAGAGAGGCAGGCAGAGAGAGAGGAGGAAGCAGGCTCCCCGCCGAGCAGAAAGCCCGATGTGGGGCCCGAACCCAGGACCTGGGATCATGACCTGAGCCGAAGGCAGCGGCTTAACCCACTGAGCCACCCAGGCGCCCCAGTAAATTATTTTTAAACTTTAATTTTGTGAATAGATAAACTTTTATTTTGTGGTGGGGCTAGTGGCAGGAATGCAAGCAGGGATGGCAGTATTCAGACACATTTTATATCACTTAATTTCATTTGGTAGGTTATATTTTTACAATTAGTTCTGTGTAGCTTCTGAGTAGGAAGTACACTGATTATGAAATTGGTTTTCTTCTGGAAATGACAGTCCTTTAGGATAAGGACATAGCCCTTTCTACCAACACAACTTTCTGCACTACATTGTAAATATGATACAAATAGTAGGTGTGATTAGATAAATTACAAAAAATATTACATGTAATAGAGAACATTGAAGTTCTTGGGTCTGATGTTACTCTTAGTATTCTCCCCATTTTTCAGTGGTGATCATCCTTTTGTCTCTCATCTCCACACCCCTCAACAAACAAACAAACAAACAAACACACACAAAACAGAACTCTCAATTCTTCAAGAAGATCAGAGAGAGTTAATTATAGTGATACGTAAGAACTAGGACAATTGTAGCTGTTGGTCTGGCCCAAAGCCTACAGAAGGTTCTTATTTCATAAGCAGAGATAATTTGTTTTTCTCTGTGTGCCATATGGTTTTGCAACTGCAGAGATCAAACAGATTTGTGGATGTAAACTTCAGTTCTGTACTTAAAAAATTTTTGAGTTGTGTGGAGATTTTCATAATGTGCTTGAATCACTGATGCCAACCAGGTCTGTTGGAGTCAAGGATCCCTTGTCAGCTCTGTAAGCAACTATGCATGGTGGCTTTTATTTGCCTTGGACTTAAAAGACAATTTTGGAAAGGAAACTTGGAACCCAAATTGTCAACTGGAATGCAATGATTATTTGTTTTTTTTATAAAGACGATGATTAAAACCAGGAATCATTAACATAGAAGAATAATAGTTCTGAGGCTGCCCAGGTGGTCTCTGGAAAGGACTGGAGTTTTCTCTTAATCAGAAAACTTTTAATTACGCTAATTTATTTTGAGATTGTTTTGGGATAGTCCTTAGAAATAAGAGTTTGAATTTCTTCATTCCAGTTTTTTTGAAGGGGGAAATGGTATAAATGTGCCAGTGATTACCCTCCCCCCTTTTCTTTTCCTTTCTTTTTTTTTTTTTAAACATTTTATTCATTTATTTGACAGAGAGAGATCACAAATAGGCAGAGAGGCAGGCAGAGAAAGAGGAAGGGAAGCAGGCTCCCTGCTGAGCAGAGAGCCCGATGTGGGGCTTGATCCCAGGACTCTGGAGTCATGACCTGAGCCGAAGGCAGAGGCTTTAACCTACTGAGCCACCCAGGCGCCCCTCCTTTCTTTTTTAAAGATTTTATTTATTTATATGAGAGAGACAAAGAGAGAGAGAGCAGGGCTCTTCCGAGGGGGAGAGGGAGAAACTGACTCCATGCAGAGCCCCAGGCGGGGCTTGATTCCAGGACCCAAGATCACAAACTGAGGCAAGGTCAGAGGGCTCAACTGACTGAGCCACCCAGGTGCCCTCCCTACCCTCCTTGTTTCTAATGACTCCATATATGTGTTCTGACCTGCTGGTTACAATGAATTAAAGTTTCTGTATAGTGTTGCGTTTATCTAAATTAGATGCTTATTCCTTGGTCCCTTTGTTTTCTAGTTATTAAACTGAACAGTGTACCAAAGTGTATCTAAACTGTCTCCTATTTATAGACTTTTAAAAAATTATTTATTTTGGGCAGGGGGAGAGAATCTGCAGCAGAGATACCCTGTGAGCACAGAGCCTGTCATGGGGCTCCACCCCAGGACCCTGAGATCATGACCTGAGCTTAAATCAAGAATCTGGATGCTTAACCAACTGAGGCATCCAGGCCACCTCTGCCGCCCTACCCCCTTTTTAAAATAAAGTAGTCCTCACAGGTGGGGTTAAATCTGGAGGGCAGAGCAGGGACTGGAACTTGGCCCTATAGATACAAAATTTGATAGATTCTAAGGTTATCCTTGCTGTTGAAATGTTCTCTTCTGTTACACTCCCCGTCCCCCAGTTTACCTTCAGGTAAACTGTTACTCCCTGAGGAAAGCCTTCAGGACCCTCAGATCAGATTCTGACACTATTAGGTTTTCTGGACACATCCTTTCTGTAATTCTCTGGGGCAGCTGCCACCACATCTGTAATAATTAATTCTTTAATTTTGGTTAACCTGGCTCTCCTGCTCTTTGTCTGGCTCCAAAAAAACAGCAACTGTGTCTGTCTTGTTTTCTGCTCTGATCCCAGCTCTTGGCTCATACTGTGTGCTCAGTAAATATTTGTTGAATAAGTGACAGTATAGTTGGTATAAATCATGCTTACTTTGTACATATAAATGGAACTTTTTTGCTGATTTTCATATAGAGCATCTTCTAAAATAGCAGTTGTGGCTTTTTTTTTTTTTTTTTAAATGAGTGCGTACCTTCTGCTTGCACGTAGTCAAAAAGATCTGGTGCCTGGGTATCCAGATGTTATTTTTTTATTTTTTTTTTTAGGCTTGTGCATGGCAGCTATTATTTTGCCATTTCCTAGGCTTGTAATTCCAGAACCCACAGCAGGAATAAGCAGACAGTAATGAATTTCTGTATAAACCTTACAATATGTTTCATCTTCGTTGGCGTAGAGAACAAGAGCTGAAATTTCTTGGAGAGTAGAGGATCATAGAGTGAGAGCACGTAGAAATCCCATCTCATTTTATGTCTGATGAAACCAAGGGCTCAGGGAGTTTACCTGCCTTTGCCCAAAGTAAAATGACTAGTTATTGGTTGGTATGTGAGTAGTGTTAAGCCCCTGGTCCCTCGACTGCAAATTGGTATTCTTTCAACTCCAAGTTGGTATTCTTTCTGCTATGAAACTTTTGTATTTAGCAGGAAGTCAGTTTTTCTGTTTACCACAACTGCTTTAGTAGGTTAGTACCTTGCAAACATTCATACAGTTATGCATGTGCTACATAAATATGCGTTTTATACTCCCTCAGACAGTGGTAAGAACAGATACCCAGCATTTGATAGTACAAGTACTTTCTCCATCAGAAAGCAGGTGGAGGAGACACTCAGATTGAAGGCTGTGCGGTTGCGCATCTCACTGGGGCAGAGTGATTTGGTAGAAAGCTCAGCAGTCAGTAGCCGGGTTCCTCTGACCTGGCCTGCCACCACGCCTCAATGCCACCCCCATATGAGGCTTTGAAATCAAGACCCTTCCCCCCCATCAGATAAACCCAGACAGACATTTATTTGGAGGGGAAAATCAGATAAGTGAAAGTGGAATGCCAGGATAAAGGGAACTCTCACCCAATCGGGATGCTTCTTCCCACCCCCTGCTCTGATGCAGGAACCCCCTCTTAGCCATTCTTTCATAAAAATAGCCGGGAAACTGGAATGTCAACTTGACCACATGCTTCAGCCAGTTAGCCAGAGCTTGGTTTCTTTTATGTTGCTTTTTATTTTTATGTTTTATTTATTTTTTTAAAAATATTCATTTATTTGAGACAGAGCATGTAAGCACGAGACAGGGAGGTAGGGCGGGACAGGGCAGAGTGAGAGGAAGAAGCAGACTTCCTGCTGATCCCAGAACCCTGATATCATGACCAGAGCCCAAGGCAGATGTGTAACCAGCTGAGCCACCCAGGTCCCCATGTTGCTTTTTAGTAACACAAGTTAGAAGGGTTCCATCTTTTAAAAGTATCCAAACATACATTTTCCAGGCTTGGATCTACTAATGTCTTTCATCTGCTTGCTTTAAGGAAGCCATATATTCCAGAACACTTTCATTTATATCTGTGGAGTCCTATTGTAAATAAAGTATAATAACTTTGTATTTCTTACATAAAATTGCTTATAGTAGATACCAGTTAGGGAAACTGCTCAATCGAGAATGATTTCCCAGATGCCATACCTGTGTGAAGACCCTTTTTCTGCTTATGGACTTTGGCCGTAAAGGTGGGCTCAGGAGAGGATAAACTGACCACTGTGCCTCCGTCCACTGTCACTCTGCAGCCTTTTAGCGGAGAGACCGGAAGTGGTCCTATTCTCCAAGTCGGGCCAACTGACACTCTTCCCCAGGACTGTGCACCTGAGCTATGAGAAAGATGCTCTCCCCTTCTTCTCTGTCTGCGGGGTGTTAACATTTCCAACACAGAGCACTTAGCGGTCAGAGTTCTGGCCTCGAGGAGGCAGATGCTGCTGCCTTGTCTCAGTTTCTCAGAACGGGCAAAGTGCCTATGAACTGTATTCACTAAGTGATATTCCAGGGATGTGTTCAGGCAGTGGTTGTAAAACTAGAGTGTACTCAAGAGTTCCCTGGGTGCCTGTTTAAAAATGTGGAGTCTTTGAGTCCTGCACCAGACCCAGCCAGACTCGGTAGGGATCCCAGTATCTGTGTTGCAAACAGACGTTTAGTTCTGATATTCCTGGTGCTGTTGAATGGGTGAGGCAGCGGAGGGCGTGGGTTAGCATTTGCTGAGAGTTACATTTAGGTTTTGTTGCCATTAAAAAGGTCCGGGGGCGCCTGGGTGGCTCAGTGGGTTAAGCCTCTGCCTTCAGCTCAGGTCATGATCTCAGGATCCTGGGATGGAGCCCCACATTCGGCTCTCTGCTCAGCAGGGAGCCTGCTTCCCTGCCCCACCCCCCACCTCTCTGCTTGCTTGTGATCTGTGTCTGTCAAATAAATAAATAAAATCTTAAAAAAAAAAAAAGTTCCATTGCAGTTAGGTTTCCTCAATGCCAAGCACAGGGCCACATTTATTATGGCAAATAATTTGTTGAAAAGAAACTTTCTGTACTAGAGATGTGATTTTGGAGGGATGGGTGAGGGTGTTGTCGTGATCTATCAGTTCGACCCTTCTGTAGCCACACCTGCCAGCCGGTGAGAGCTGCTCCTGTAGGTCCTCTCTTCGGCTTCATTCCAACAGGCTCTTTTTCTTTTTATGTCCAGCCATAGCCGGAGTGATTGGAGAGGGCCAGGCAGTGGGATCCCTGTCAGTTCTCATGCTTTAAAAGTAGAGGCTATCTGGGGCGCCTGGGTGGCTCAGTGGGTTAAGCCACTGCCTTCGGCTCAGGTCATGATCTCAGGGTCCTGGGATCGAGCCCCACATCGGGCTTTCTGCTCAGCCGGGAGCCTGCTTTCCCCTCTCTCTCTCTGCCTGCCTCTCTGCCTGCCTCTCTGCCTGCCTCTCTGCCTACTTGTGATCTCTCTCTTTGTCACATAAAAAAAAAAAAAGTAAAGGCTATCCAAGCCTTGGTCACACGTACAGATTATCCGTCTCCCCCATTTATTTCCCTATATTGTCTCTTAATGTAAGATAATGGAAAGCCCCGAGAATAGAAAATACAACTTCTCATAGGAGTTTTTTTTTTTTTTTTTTCTGAGGATTTTCTCTATTTCTTGCTGTAGGATTTTTCTATCTTTGAAACATAAAGACTAAGGCCACAAGGAAGGGCCAGGGTGGAATTATTTGTTAATTAGAATACCTTCCCTTGTGTTTCTTTCTCTTACCATGAAATGACTTACATAGAGGTTTTCTTTTCTTTTTTTTTTTTTTTTTACATTTCGTTTTTAGGGCCCTTCTTGTGTTGGTGTTAGCCCTCTTCCTCTGGGTGGGGACAGATGTGGTAGATAGATGTTCTTATCTGTTCCTTCCAGCTGAATAGGCCTGGCTTGGGTCATGGAAAGCATCTATGTGCCTCTGTAATAAAGTCTGTACAATGGTGTGATTAAGGTAGTTTTAATAATAATTGTGGTGCTAATACTGATGATGATGTGGCAGAAAGGGAGTGTTGAGCCGTGTTTTAAGGGGTTTAACTGCTTTAACCCATTCCATTTTTGCCAAACCCCAAACAGGGAATGTTGATGATAATCTCTGTTTTATAGATAAGGAAACTGGACCAGGGAGAGATTAGGTAACTGGCTTCAGTTAGTAAGTGGCAGAGCCAGAATTTGAAAGCAGGTAACCGGTCACAGATTTCCTGCTGTCGACACTACTATGTTATTCTGCCCTCATACCGATCAGTTCATAGCACCTGACTGACGGCTGGTCTTTTTTTTTTTTTTTTTTAAAGATTTTATTTATTTATTTGAAACAGAGAGAGAGAGAGATCACAAGTAGGCAGAGAGGCAGGCAGAGAGAGGAAGAAGCAGGCTTCCCACTGAGCAGAGAGCCGATGCGGGCCTCGATCCCAGGACCCTGAGATCATGACCTGAGCCGAAGGCAGAGGCTTATTAACCCACTGAGCCACCCACCCGCCCTGATGGCTGGTCTTGAAAGGGAGAATGAGTGGATTCAGAGGAGGGCTGGGTCTGTCTTCCTGGCAGTAGGAACAGGGGCCATGAGGTGGGAACGAAAGTGCCTGTGGAGGAAATGATCTTGCTGAGACTCTGCAGGTGCATACCGGGGAGCTCTTGTTAAGCTCCAGTTAGGAGCTGGAAAGGGAGCTGGAGCACTGCTCTGAAGGAGAGCCATGGGCTGCAGGCTGACAGTCACCGCGGTGCCTCTGTGGCCTTCGTATTTTCTGTCTAAACTATCACCTTAAGTGTAGCTTGTTTCAGAAGATAATACTTCAGGCATATTGTAGAAATTCACTTTTAAAAATAAAACTTGAATGTGGTAGAAATGCAATGCATTCAAAAAAGCGAACAAGCTCTTTAACGGGAAACTCCTCTTTCTCTGTTAACCTTGAACTTTTCTTTTTTTTTTTTTTTAAAGATTTTATTTATTTATTTGACAGAGATCACAAGTAGGCAGAGGCAGGCAGAGAAAGAGGAAGGGAAGCAGGCTCCCTGCTGAGCAGAGAGCCCGATGCGGGGCTCGATCCCAGGACCCTGGGACCATGACCTGAGCCGAAGGCAGAGGCTTTAACCCACTGAGCCACCCAGGCGCCCCTGAACTTTTCTTTTAATCCTGCATCTCCCCAAGTTTCATTCTTATGTAGTATGTGTTCACTTTTCAGGGTCTTTTGTTGATTTTCACATTATAATAAAAATGTATAAAAACTTAAAAATGTCTTGTGCTTGCAAGGATTATGCAATCCAGAAGTAACTGCTTAAACACTTCAATTATTAGTGGAACAGAGTTGATCAAAATAACATGATTACATTGCAAATTCTGATAAATGATAATAAAGACATAAAGTAAAAATGTATCTTTTCAAAAATTTCTCCCTTACTGTGAGTCTGGGTGCTTTTTCTATCCCATAAGCATTTTTTAGTAGATAGTAAAAGATTTGGCATTCCTTCTATTTTCCATTTTTTCTTTTTTTATATATGCAGGCACTGAGAAAATCCTTCCTAAAAACAAAAAAGAAAGGAGTATTGTAGCAAGGACATCCAATTCCTTGGACACTTACTGAAGTTATACAGTAAAGCTCACATCATGAGCTGTCATCAAAAATTATTTTTAATGATTGGTCGATGGTTTAAGATTGGATGCTCTCCATTTGTTTGTAGTGATCTGACTCGCAAAAGCATTTGATTTTATTATTATTTTTCTGTTATTTGTTTGCTTCCTTGCTTTTAGATGCTTTTATTTCTTACACATTCCTTCCCAGCAAGACCAGTTTGTTTCCAGGGGTTCTCCTCTTTGGTGCTCTGGAGGTAATAATGCCTGGTGAGATGTGGGTGTGGCCAACATGTCTGTCCTCTAGAGGAAGTGAGAAAAAGGCAGTTGAGAAAGAGAAGGCAATATTCTCAGGCATGTCCTTTGTAAGAAAGTAGTCACAGGGAAGCTAAGGATGGAGAAATTGATCTTTTTCTTTTAAAAAAAGAGCAGTTTTCATACACCCTAAATGTCTGCACAGCCCAGTTTGAAGACCGTTGCTTTAGGATGTAGTGTAACTAGGGAGATTTTAGGTTTTGTAGTTCCCCAGCTCTGTGTATTCAGGAATTCACTGTTAGCTTCTAGAAGTATAGCTTGAGGGATTACATACATCCAAACTTATACTGAAAACTGATTTTTACACCAAAATACTGTTTCCAGCATGAAAATCAACAGGAGAATCCTGTTCAAGTTCAGGTTAAGGAGATGGTTTGTGCGGTCGGTTAGATGACCCTCAGGAGGAGGCTGGCCAGAGTCTGGTCTGGTGGGGCACTGGGGAGGGAAGGGAGGTGATGGGCATGGCCACCACCTTAAGCATTGTTCTGTTCCACAAAACCCTTGTAATTCAACATGAGACAGCTACTTCCTCCAGTTGTAGTTGGCTTGTTAGTTAAGGAAGGAATAACTAGGGGCATTTGGGTGGCTGAGTGGGTTAAGTGTCTGCCTTAGGGTCTGGTCATGATTTCAGGGTCCTGGGATTGAGCCCCCACATGGGGCTCCCTGCTCAGCTCAGGGGGAGTCTGCATCCTGCGTGGGCCCCCCCCATCCCCCACCCCCATCTCTGCCTGCCTCTCTGCCTACTGGTGATCTCTCTGTCAAATAAATACATGAAATCTTTAAAAAAAAAAAAAAAGGTAGAGCACGAATTTGAAGTTCTCTAATCTGAGGTGAGAATCCTTTCAAATTAAAATGTTTTCTTCTGGTCTTAAATTTTCTTTCCACAGTTGATTGAGCAGTTATTAATTAAGATACTTCCCTTCACTGAGTATTGACAAAGCATTTGCTTCAGCCTTTTTAAAGATTTTATTTATTTTTAAAGATTTATTTATTTAATTTTAGAGTGCTGTGCGAGTAGGGGGAGGGGCAGAGGGAGAGAATCCCCAAGCAGATCCCCTGCTGAGTGCAGAGCCTGATGTGGGGGTGGGGAAGCTGATCTCCTGATTCAGGAGATCATGATCTAAGATGAAACGAAGAGTCAGAAGCTCTGTTGATTGAGCCACCCCAGCACCCTTTAAAGATTTTATTTTTTTTTCTTATTTTTTAAAATAAGTTCTTTATCTTTTTAAAAGATTTTATTTATTTATTTGAAAGAGAGGGAGTGAGAGCATGAGAGAGGGGAAGGTCAGAAGTAGAAGCAGGCTCCCCGCGGAGCAGGGAACCTGATGTTGGACTCGATCCCGGGACTCTGGGATCATGACCTGAGCTGAAGGCAGTCACTCAACCAACTGAGCCACCCAGGTACCCAAAGATTTTATTTTTAAGTCATCTCTACACCCAGTGTGGGGCTTGAACTCACAGCCTTGGGATCAAACGTTTCAGGCTCTATCAACTGAGCCAGCTGGGCACTCCTGCTTCAGCATTTTATTTTATTTTATTTTAAAGATTTTATTTGTTTATTTGACAGAGATCACAGTAGGCAGAGAGGCAGGCAGAGAGAGAGAGAGGGAGAAGCAGGCTCCCCGCTGAGCAGAGAACCCGACATGGGGCTCGATCCCAGGACCCTGAGATCACAACCTGAGCCGAAGGCAGAGGCTTAACCCACAGAGCCACCCAGGCGCCCCTGCTTCAGCATTTTAAAAGTAGTCCTTTTCATACTCTTTTCGTTGGTTTACGGGACAAAAAAATGATGTACTTACAATTAAGTTTTGGCACATGGCCCAAAAGTCACTCTCCCTTACCTAAAGAACAGAACAAACTGGATTTGGAAAGGAACAGAACACCTTTTGGTAAGTGTATTATTATGGGCGAGGTACTTAGTAGCTGTTAAGTATCTGTTATTTGGAGGCATCACCCAGGTGTTTTGTAGCGGGAACTTGGTATCCTTATGTGAGTGAGGAAAGGGAAGTCAGTTAAGAATTTAAAATGTATATAATAAGCTTTGTTATGCTGAGGTCTGTTTCACTGAGTGTTTTGTCCAATAAATAAGAAATCTTTCTCTAACTGGTAATAGAAATCTGTCCTATCGCATGTACTATGGCCTACTGTGTTGTTGTTGCGTGCTGTATTTTATTCATATCATCTGTTTTTGGTGTACAGTAATTGTTAAAATGAGTTTTAAGGTGGGAGAGGAGCTTGAAAGTGGAACTCAGTTTTTATGATTGTGCTAGAAGCTTTTGTCTTCCAGAAACGAGTAACAGAACTTGTAACAACTTGTATCGGTTTATATTCTGCCGGGCTATGAATTTCCTTAAATAATAGGGAACAGAGGTCTTTAAAAAATTGTGAACTGAGATTTTTTTTTTTCCTCCAAAGGTGAAATGAAAGCAGTACTGTACAGGAAATTAAATTTTTGGGTAAGGAAGTAAAATTGGTCTGATTGAAATCATTAATGTCTCTTTAATGAGGGGTTATATGAAAAATGTTAGGCAGAAAATGTGATGCCGGTTAAAAATCATAAATATGAAATTTATTTAGTTTGAACAAACAGCATTTGGAACTGAGCAGAGAGGAAAAGGAAAATTTATGTGGAAGGAATTAGTTGTCATTCTCAAGGCTATGGAAAGCTGCTGGACCGTTAAAATGGATTTGCCTTTCTCTGAAGAGAAACACTTGGTTCAGAGATTTGTGATATTCATTTCTAAAATTTTCTACAAATTAATATTTAGTATTCTGGGGTTTTTTTGCCATCAGTGTTACGAATATTTATATTTGTGTATTGTAAATTTCTGTTTGTTTCCTGTCTTGTAGAAGTTTGCAAAGTATCTACTGCAGTTCTAAAAACTTACCTATTCTAGCTTTTGTTTGTTTCCAGTCTTCTAGATCTGTAAGGTAAGAGCGTTAAAAAGGTCAAATAATGGGGTGCCTGGGTGGTTCAGTTTGTTAAGCGTCTGCCTTTGTCTCAGTTCATGATCCTGGCGTCCTGGGATCAACTCCTGCATCAGGCTTCTGCTCCTGCTCTCTCGCAAATAAATACATAAATCTTAAAAAAAAAAAAGAAAAAGTCAAGTAATTTGACTGGCTTCATTGAGAAAGTCCCAGTGAATGCTAGCATTCGTATTTGGAGTTGTGTTTTCGATCGCAGGTGAGGGATACACGTCACTTCAACGGGGAAAGAGGAAAATGAATGGGATCTATATAGACAAAATGTTGAGGCCAAGCACCAGTGGCAGGCCCTAGTAGGTGCTCTGTGTATGTTGCTGAGTGAATGTTATAGATGAATTGAGATCATCTGGACTTGGTAAGCTCCACGAGTAGAGGAATTCTGACTCATTATGTTCAGGACACCTAATACTGTGCCTGGCATATGGTGCTCAGTCATGCTTTGCTGTGAACGAGATTATATGCAGTCAGTCCTAAGGACTGCTGCCTCCTTGTAGACATGAACATAAGCTCTTCTGAGTCATTTGGAAGAAGAAATAATCAAAATGGCAGCCTTCTTATTTTCCCCCCTTATGAATCCGTTTTTCTACAGTTATTCTTAGTGTTGAGAATTGAGGGCTTTTTTGTTTCAAGTGGCATTTAAGGCTACCCTGAGATTCATGAGGTTAAAGTATAAAGTGTAACCATAAAACAAGGACCTACTTCTGGATTTTGACCTCTGGTGGTGAAGGAAAACACCCATTACTCATAATAAAAGGTCAGATTTTCAAGTTTTCTTAGGTACTTTCTGGATGTCCAATACAAAGAAAGTCTGTATTAGAAAAAAGTATTTGTGGGGCGCCTGGGTGGCTCAATGGGTTAAAGCCTCTGCCTTCGGCTCGGGTCATGATCCCAGGGTCCTGGGATCGAGCCCCACATTGGGCTCTCTGCTCCGTGGAGAGCCTGCTTCCTCCTCTCTCTCTGCCTGCCTCTCTGCCTACTTGTGATCTCTGTCTGTCAAATAAATAAATAAAATGTTTTAAAATAAAAAAAAAAAGAAAAAAGTATTTGTGGGGCACCTGGGTGGCTCAGTCATTAGGTGTCTGCCTTTGGCTCAGGTCATGATCCCAGGGTCCTGGGCCTGACACCCCCATCAGGCTCCCCACTCAGCGGGAGGCCTGCTTCTCCCTCTCCCACGCCCCCTGCTTGTGTTCCCTCTTTCGCTGTGTCTCTCTCTATCAAATAAATAAATAAATAAATAAATAAAATCTTTAAAAAAAAAAAAAAGAAAAAGTTGTGTGTATGTTTTCATTTTTATTTAAAAATTTTTTTTAAACTTGGAGCTTTTAGATAAACATAAAATAACTCTGCCTACTTGTGATTTCTCTATCTCTGTCAATAAGTAGATAAGATCTTTAAAAAAAAATAACATTTAGGGTACACTTTGAAAAGGCTCATTACTGAATCCTTTGGACCTTGCTAGGTGAGAAAAGGTAGATTCTCCGTGAGGCTTTTCTATCTAATGCAGTCTTGGCCTTTGACTTCTTATTCCTATTTAAAATTCTCATGTCAGGGGCGCCTGGGTGGCTCAGTGGTTAAAGCCTCTGCCTTTGGCTCAGGTCATGGTCTCAGGGTCCTGGGATCGAGTCCCGCATCGGGCTCTCTGCTCAGCAGGGAGCCTGCCTCCTCCTGTCTCTCTCTGCCTGCCTCTCTGCCTACTTGTGATCTGTCAAATAAATTTAAAAAAAAAAAAAAAAAAATTCTCATGTCAGTGTAAGGTTAGTTTGGATACCAGTTGCACTGTCACCAAATATATCCAGGGATGTGTTACTTGGGTAGAGCACCAACGCGGACTGTTTGCAGTCCTTATCAGAAACCCAACCCTTGGGACGCCTGGGTGGCTCAGTTGGTTAAGCAGCTGCCTTCGGCTCAGGTCATGATCCCGGCGTCCTGGGATCGAGTCCCGCATCGGGCTCCTTGCTTGGCAGCGAGCCTGCTTCTCCCTCTGCCTCTGCCTGCCACTCTGTCTGCCTGTGCTCACTCTCGCTTCTCTCTCTATGACAAATAAATAAAATCTTTAAAAAAAAAAAAAAAAAAAAAAGAAACCCAACCCTCATCCTTAATGTTGTACCAGCTACTGGGCTTGTAGGTTCTGTTCTCCCACCTCTTCACCTTCAACATCTCTATGTTTTCCTTCTTTTTGTAACCTCAACAAAAACTGGAGCCATAGATGTCCAAGCAGGATTCTGGAGATAATGAGGTGGTGGCAATATAAAAATTACTCGGCTTCACATGAGTGATATTGGCTTTAATTAAAAAGATTTCTTTTCTTTCTTTCTTTCTTTTTTTTTTAAAGATAGCAATTGTTGTCTGGCATCTGATCTCTACCTTGGATCTCCTGGGTGGTCTTCTGCAACTTGCTTAACCTTACTTTTCCTGTGTTAAATAGGATTAAGAATGTTTCCTTTTCTAGAGTGTTGTAAGAAGGCTCTGATAGGACTGAAGTTCTTTGCAAACAAGATTTCGGCAAAGAAAGAAAAATCTTAAAACAGCTTTGCTTCTGTTGCTTCCTGTCCTCCTTCAGTAATGCTTCTGAGATTTGATCAGAGTTCTATAAAAGGGAAATAGTTACAGTGTGTCAGGAGGGAAAAGAGAAACGACATGAGAAATAAGTAATCCATAAACTTTACAGTCCTAAGGGGATCCCGGTAGGTGGATCTGATGACTTGGCCAACTGAGAGAGGGAAGCAAGTGTAATTGTTGATTTTATCAGAGCAGGTTTATGTGTTTCTATGTGCACACAGGGGGATGGGGACTGAATATAGACTTAACAATTAACGTTAATATCAGGTGGCTACAAAAGTGCTCCATAAATCCTAGGCAATATTACTATGTCTATAGGGTATGATAGTAATACTCAATAAAAATAATATCAAATTCTATCAAAATAGAGGTTGTAATAAACAGATATGTGGCTTGCTTCCTTTAACAGAATCTGTGTTTTGGGTCCTTCAGGTAGTTTGTAGTATCACTGGGAGTGTATGAAATTTGATTTTGGTATAATTAACTCTGTGTGGAATATGGAAATCAACTGTGTCATCTTGGTCACTAAGCAAGTTTTTTTTTTTCTGATTCTGGAATGTCAACACTTGGAGCTTTGAAGGTTGTTTTGGGTTGGTTTTTGAACTGAAATGTCATGGGAGACATGGGGTCATTAAACTCATAACCAACCGGGAGCATTTATAGGATGCAAAATGTTTGGTAGATTCCTCTAGTTAGAGGATATGTCTTCTGGACCTTTCCCAGGGAAGGCAGTTCCATGTAATAATTTACCAAAAGGGAATTGAGAAAAGGAAATACCACCTTTGGGTGACAGGAGGTTGAGTGGGTGGGTGAGCAGAGTGCTTTAAAGGCAGTCTTTGCTCTTTACAATCCCTTGATTTAAAGAGCTGGATGGGCCCCAGAAAGAAGCTCGAGTGAGTTATCACAGATGGGAGTACCTTAGAAATTAGGTACCAGATACGCTATTCTTTGTGGGGAGCCTAAACATAAAGTCAAGGGTTGGGGATGTCCTTCTTTATCCTCATACCTGCTGGCTGCTAAGGTCATTTGAAAATCTTAGCTAAGATGATGTTTTATGTTTCTTCACCTATTAAATTTTGTAATAAGTATTTTTTTCCTTAACAGAATCCATCATTTAGAGAAGACTTTTAAACAGAGTAAGCAAACTTTAACGTATTAAATGAACGGTACAGGGAAGAGTATGTGTGGTTAAAAAAATGGCACCAAGGAAGAAATCCAAGTGGAGGAAAAGAGAGGAGCGAGCCGGGTGGAACGCCAGGGCTAAATACCCACATCAGATTTTGAAGCGCTCCATGCCCAAGGCCTTTATTCTCTCCCTTCCGTGTGGGTGCCTCATTATTATTTATAAGCCCTCTCCCTCATAAGGTGCTTTGAGCTTTGGGGCAAATAAAGGGTAGCGAAACTTGAAATAGCCAGTTGGCAGTTCATTATCAGCCCTGATACATGGGATGGAACTACTGTGTAAAGTCGAATTGTGAGTTTTTGAATTATAGATAAGATTTCAAATCATCCTCTCTGCCCCCATTTCTTTTTTTTTTTTTTTCAAGATTTTATTTATTTTTTAGACAGAGAGAGAGATCACAAGTAGGCAGAGAGGCAGGCAGAGAGAGAGGGGGAAGCAGGCTCCCTGCCGAGCAGAGAGCCTGATGCAGGGCTCGATCCAAGGACCCTGAGATGATGACCCAAGTCGAAGGCAGAGGCTTAACCCACTGAGCCACCCAGGCGCCCCTCTATGCCCCCATTTCTAGAAGTGTTTTGTAGCTTATGGTGTTGGGAGCAAGTCCCTGGTTCACGGGTCATATAGATAACTGGTAAGCCACGGGATTTCTGCTGGCATCAACACTTAAGTGTTCAAAGTCCGTGGTTCAGGTGCAGTAGGGAGGTCAGTGGAGTAGGAATTCCTTAAGTTGGTTGTATTAACACCAGATCTCCTACGTGCAGGTGCTGGGAGAAGAGACAGAGGTCACAGTGGAAAGATCATTGGGCATCTTCAGTGGGCAAGAGTGGGAAGAAGTTTCATCTACTTCTCTTTCTGTCAGGATGGAGTTCAAGGTTCTGAGGAGTTAGTGGTTTTGCAGTTCTTCTCTAACCAGCCCAGGTGAATTTGATATTCTGGCTGTACACTGTGGTGCTATGAAAAGCCTGTTGTATGGAGCCAGGCAGTTTGGGATCAAATCTCAGGTGTTGTGCCAAGTCACCTGTGTGACCTTTGTTCCTTAACTTCTCTTTCCTTATCTTCAAAATGAGGATCATCAAGTAGTTACAGAGTTACTGTGTAGATTAAACAGTATCTGTAGAATATGTGAAGTACATGCTTAGAACAGTTGCTGGCACAGACTAAGTGCATACCTGTGCTAGCTATTATTATTACTGTTACTACTGCTGTTACTACTGGGGACTATTTAAGAGTTAGTCATTGTTGCTGTTGTAAATCATGATGGGTTGGTAACAGAGATGATATTTCTTTGTAGAGAAAGCAAAGCCTGTTGTCAGTTTTACCTTTGAGTGTGTGTTTTGGTCCACACACTTTATAGCTACCTGCCTTTTCTCTTTATGAAGTTTCCAAGGAACCTCCCATGACTTACTGGTGATTGGAGTAGTTAATTCCTTGTCAAATGAAGGTGGTATTTATAACACCTTGTTTAATTTTACATTATTTTTTATTGTTGTCTTTGAGTAAAATGAGTGTGTTGGTCAATTTGAGCAGATTGAAGTTCCCAACAACGATGATGTGATGTCTACGAGTAAATTTCAAAGGCATTTAGGTGAGTAATTTTCTCCCGTTGCCACTGTTTGCCCAGAGCCCTCAGGAAGGATTATACCTAGGACAGGTCATGGCTTTTTTTTTCCCCCCCTCCCCTGGATGAATTTTTTTGAAGCAGACCATCCAAATAGATGTTAGGGCATTTTCACATAATTAGGGCAAGTATATATTACTGCTCGTATTTCTGACAACTAGTTATTACAATTAAAATCCATTTACTGTTAAGTATTCCAATGGGATGTCAAATCTCATTTGCATTTAGCAACCCCCTGGATGCCTTAACACTTTTTTAGTATACTGTTTTTAAAACTTCAAATGCTGATTGCCCTCCAGGAAACAAAAACACCTTTCTTCAAAAGGAGAAACTGCTTTAATCTCAAGTTATACCAATTAGATGCCACCAGAACAATCATAAACGCATGCTGTAGAACGAGAATAAAGCGAAGACCGATGGGAGAGATGCCTTCACATGTTCTTGTTAGATGTGCTGTCCAATATGGTGGCCACCAGCCACTTGCGACTGTTGAGCCCTTGAAATGTGGCTATACTGAAGGACTGAATTCTAAAATCTTATTTAACTTTAATGAAATGTAAATTTAAATCAGAGACTTGATTTTATTATTGGAAAACTGTAAAGTGTGTTTGGAACAACTTACGTATGTGAATCTACTTTTTCAACTGTTAATTTTTTGAACTCTAGAAACTCGTTAAGTAGTTCCAATGAAAATTTAGCATCTGAATTGAAATGTGCTCTAAGTATAAAATATGCACTAGATTCCAAAGACAATATTAAAGTATCTCAATTTTTTATGCTAATTATATTGGAAACATTTTAGATATTGGGTTAAATGAAATATAACAAATATTAATTTTTCCAGTATCTTTGCTTTCTTAAAATGTGGCTACTAGAAAACTTTAGGTTACATGTGTAGACTGTCGTTTTGTTTCTGTTGAACAGCACTGTGTTAGGCTGTCTTTCCCTTTATCTGTTGTGTTTGAAAGCTTTTGGGTATATGTCTATGTTCCTGTGTGTTGGGAGATCATGTTGTGGAAGAGTTCATGAGAAATAAAACTCATTTGGAAATAAAATGACCAATTTAATATTTATCGAATATGAAAAGCCATCTCGAACATCTCCCTTTTATAATTTCAAATGACTGTTTTATAAGTAGATTTGGGGGGCACCTGGGTCGGGCAGTGGGTTAAAGCCTCTGCCTTTGGCTCAGGTCATGATCCCAGGGTCCTGGGATCGAGCCCCGCATTGGGCTCTCTGCTCAGCAGGGAGCCTGCTTCCTCCTCTCTCTCTCTGCCTGCCTCTCTGCCTACTTGTGATCTCTGTCAAATGAATAAATAAAATCTTTAAAAAACAAAACAAAACAAAAAAACTATGTTTATAAGTAGATTTGGTGCTGAGGTTGACTTAAATCTAATGGGGTTAAAGAGGCATGACTAAAATATGAAGTCGTTAAAGAAGACTTTATGTCCAGGTACTATATTCCTGTTGTTTAGTCCTGTTCTTGGCCACAAAAGCCACCTTCCCAACAGTACAGTACAATATTGTCAACCACATGTACATTGTTTTGCAACAGATCATCAGAATCCACTTATCCTGCTTGACTGAAACTCTGCACCCAAGAGAGTTGTTTGAATCTCTCCATTGTCCTTCCCCCAGACCAAGCCAACTATCAGTCTACTTTCTTTCTTTTTTTTTGAATATGTTAATCTTTTCTTTGTATTGCTTTCCTTCCTTTCACTGCACCCTTTGCATTTTATTTATTTTTTGTTTGAAAAGTAGGTTCTGTTTATTTTGTTCATCTTTCTTAGATATTTCAAAATTTATTATGTTTATAATTTTTTACTGTGTTCAGTTAGCCAGCATATAGTACATCATTAGTTTTTGATGTAGTGTTCAGTGATTCATTAGTTGAATATAACACCCAGTACTCATCACCACACATGCCATCCAGTACTCATCACCACATGTGCCCTCCTTAATACCCATTACCCGGTTACCCCATTCCCTGAGCTCCTTCCTTCTATAACCCTCAGTTCAGTTCCCAGAGTCCAGAGTCTCTCTCTGCTTTCTGTTTCTATGAGTGAAATGTTTTTGATACTTCCTACAAGTGGAATCATGCAGTGTTTGTCTTCCTGTGACTGGCTTATTTCACTTAATATAATGTTCTCAAGGTTTGTCCATGTTGTAGCATATGATAGGATTTCTTTCTTTTTTAAGGATTAAATAATCTATTGTATGAATATACCACATTTTCTTTTCTCTTTATGCAAATTTATTTATTTCTCTAGTAATCTTTACATGCATTGTGGGGCTTGAACCCATGACCCTGAGATCAAGAGTCGCATGCCCTTCTGACTCAGCCAGCCTTTTGCCCCCCATGTTTTCTTTATCCACTCATCCATCCGTGGCCATTCGGGTTACTCCACTCTTGGTTGTTGTGAATAATGCTGCAATGAACGCGGATATGTAAACATGTCTTCAAGATCCTATTTTCAATTAGTTTAGATATATACCCAAAGTGGTATTGCTACCACATGGTAGTTCTATTTTTTTTTTTTTAATTTTATTTATTTACTTGTCAGAGAGAGAGAGAGATCACAAGTAGGCAGAGAGGCAGGCAGAGACAGAGGGAGAAGCAGGTTCCCTGCCCAGCAAGGAACCCGATATGGGACTCGATCCCAGGACACTGGGACCATGACCTGAGCTGAAGGCAGCCGCCCAACCAACTGAGCCACCCAGGCGTCCCGGTAGTTCTATTTTTAATTTTAATTTTTTGATTTTAATTTTCTAAACTGTTTCCCATAGTGGCTAAATCAATTTACATTCCTACCAGTAGTATTCAAGGATTCCAATTTCTCCACATCCTTGTCAGCATTTATTATTTCTTTTTTCTGATAGTGGCCATTGTAACAGGTGTGAGATGATGTCTCACCTGTGGTTTTTTTTTTTTTAAATATTTTATTTATTTATTTGACACAGAGAGAGAGATCACAAGTAGGCAGAGCAGCAGGCAGAGAGAGAGGGGGAAGCAGGCTCCCTGCGGAGCAGAGAGCCCGATGCGGGGCTCGATCCCAGGACCCTGAGACCATGACCTGAGCCGAAGGCAGTGGCTTAACCCACTGAGCCACCCAGGCGCCCCTCACCTGTGGTTTTGATTTGTATCCCTTTATGATGAGTGATGTTGAACATCTTTTCATATGCTCAGTGGCCATTTGCATATCTTCTTTGGAGAAATGTTTATTCAAATCCTTTGCCCATTTAAAAAAACACCTTATTTGTTGCTTATTGAGTTGTTGGTGATCTTTGTGTACCCTATTAACTCCTTATCAGATTCATGGTTTGCAGATATTTTCTCTCATTTTGTAGGTTGCCTTTTCACTCTACTGGTAATTCCTCTGCTGTGTGGAAGTTTTAAATTTTGATGTAGTCCTATTTATTTTTTCTTTTGTTGCCAGCGCTTTTGGTGTCATATCTAAGAAATCCTTGACAAATTCAGTGTCATGAAGTCTTCCCCCTATGTTTTCTTCTAGGCGTTTTATACTTTCAGGTCTTACATGTAGGTCTTTAAAACATTTGAGTTAATTTTTGTGTTGGATGTAAGATAAAGGTCCAACTAATACCCTTACCTCTTCCTCCTCCTCCTATTCCTCAACTTCCTTCTCTTCCTCTTCTTTCCTTGTCTTCCTCCTCTTTGTCTTTGTCATCGTCCCCCCCCCCCAATGTGTCTGTTTAGTTTTCCCAGCACCATTTGTTGGAAGAGACAATCCTTCCTCCATTCTCTATTCTCTAGTTTTGGCATCCTTGTCAAAAGGTGCTAAACCCATGTATCAGAGGGTTTATGTCTGTGCTCCTCATTCTGGTCCATTCATCCATATCTTTCTGCCAGTATCATATCAACTGCTTTGATTACTCCGTTGTACTAAATTTTAAAAAGCATTGGCTTTTTCCATATTTTATTTTTTAATTTATTTTTCAAGATTTTATTTATTTATTTGAGAGAGAGAGAGGATGAGAGCGAGCAAGCATGAGAGGGGGAAGGTCAGAGGGAGAAGCAGACACCTTGCTGAGCAGGGCGCCCAATGCGGGTGGGACTCGATCCAGGACTCCAGGATCATGACCTGAGCTGAAGGCAGTTGCTCCACCGAGTCACCCAGGCTCCCTTTTTTCTGTGTTTTTTAAGGGTCTGACTAGGATTGCTTAGAAAACTCTCCTTGAGTTTTGCTCATAAACGCCTTCTTCAGTTCTTCATGATTTATCACTTTCTGCATTTTTGTATCCATATCGCTTTCCTGGAAGTATAAGGGAATTTCTTTCTTCTCTTTTCCCCTTTCCACTCAAGCATGTTGAGAACAACTTGGTATGTATATCTTATTCAAAAGGGATGACAGATGGTGTGAATTTAGTTAGGAATGTTTGCCTCCTCAGGTATTCCTGATCTTCAGATGGAGGTGGGAAGGCGGGGAGGAAGTTTGGGATTGTTTAATATGGCATAGTCTAGAAACTTGGTGAAGAAGTTACGAGTCTGGAACCAGATGGCCCAGGTTTGGATCTCGGCTATGCCTCTTACTTAGTTGCAAGTTTTCGGCAAGTAATTCGACTTCTCTGTTTTAGTTCTCCTTGTCTGTAAAACGAAGTTAATGTTATAAGCTACCTCACAAGAATGTTCTGAGGGCTGAGTGAATTAAATACAGTGCCTCGCACATATTAAGTGCTGCGTGTGTGTGTTTTATTACTTTGAATATTAAAAAGAAAAACTAGGACACTGGCTGAATTCTTGGGTTCTGAGATGGCCAACCTTTCTAGTTCCATCAGAAAGAATGAACAAATGGGGCACACATTACTGCTGTCCTTAAGAACTCTTACACTTAGATGGTGTAATGGGAAATTATACATTCTTAGGTCAGCGGAGATTTCCAAATCTTTTAGTAATTATATGGATGTTGCATTTATATTAAGGAATATTACAAATGCTGCCATGTAGTTTATCATTTGTCATCTGGCTTGTAATTAGTTTTTTTAATGTATGTATAAAGCATAACATAAGATGAAGATTAATGTATTTGAAAAGCATAAACCATGGTTACGCTTTGATATTGGAGTGCTTATAATATGCCATTTTTGTCAAATAAATTCTGCAACGTAGACTTTATTTTCACGTTGCAATAAATCATCTAAAGGGTTGGAAGTTTATAAATTTAATGGTAGTGCTTTCAAATTCCATTTCTTGGTATTTTAATTACATTTAACTTTTATAGCTTGTGTTGCTTTATATTTGAACTATTTTACTATTTGAAAAAATAAACACATGGAAGTTCCCATTGGAACCAAGGATTTGCTGAGATGATAAATATATCAAGTAGCAGGACTCCTTCACTCCTTCCATCTTTTTTTTTTTTTTAAAGCTGTAAAACAAAGCCTTTTTTTAAAAAAAATTTGAAATACCAGTATAGTTAACATACTGCGTTATATTTCCAGTGTTCTTTTATTAGAAAAATCAGGCATTCGGTCTTAGGATTCAAGATGTTTGTGAATGGTGTGAGATGATCATCCTTAGGGAAGTCAAAGCATTCTTCCAACAAAGTATATCTAAAGTATCTTTTCTTGTACAAAAGGAATGCAACCCCCATTCTTTTCCATTTTAGACTTCTCTAACGTACTGAAAAATCAGCCCACCCCCTACTCCACACAAGTGGACCATTCTTACTGGGTAGCATACGTCTCTGGCATCAAGGGAGACACACCTGTGTGTAGCACCAGTCCTCGTCGTAGTATACATTGATTGGGTCTCAGCAGCTTCTTGCCCAGCTGTAATAACACTGAGTGCTTGTCTGTTTTTTTTTTCCAAGCCATTTTGGAATGTGTAATCTATCGAATACCTGCAATTAAGTGAAAGGTAAGAGTATGTAAATGCATAGGTCAGACACCTCCTGTATGGCCTTAAATAATTGGCTACTTAGCAGCTTCCCATCCATAGCTTTACCACGGGCCGTGCAGGGCACCTAGGTTTCATGCTGCTGGAAGTTTGTGTGGCTGCAACCCTAGTTAGAAGTGAAGAACCAGCTGGTTGTTCTTCATCTGAGCTGCCAATCTTAGATGTTCTATAAAGCCGCTCCTGTCTATAAATGTAGCACTTATATTTTCTGCACAGTATGTGCCTGTTGGCAGTGTTTTTGTTTTTCTAGTTAAACAGCCACTACCTGCAGGAGGAGTCACATACCGGAGCTGGGGAAGAAATAACCTCGGCTGGATCGTTTGCAATAATTTTGTAATTAAAAAAAAAAAATGCCGCACAGTAGATTCTGTTAGAACAAAACAGGTCTGTCTTCCAGGAAGGCTCATCAGCATTCAAGAGTGATTTTAAATTGGAGGGGCTTTGATTAAAGTGTTGTGCCAGCAGGAAGCAGAGCCTCTTTGTCCTGACCATGGTATTACCCTCCGCTCTGCTGAACTTTTTTTCCTGAGCTACCTTTGCCTCCACGTGGTTCCTTAGACTGATTCCAAAAGAACCGGAGGGATAGGGCATTTTCAATTTCTCATCCAGCATCATGCTTCTTATGAAATTCTCACAGTGAAGGGGGTAGTGGGAAAAGGTAGGATAAGCCTAGTATATTCTTTCTGTCTAGATCATAGCCATCCAAATCTAGAATGAGAAATGGCTTTTTCATGACGAAGTGCTCTTTTCTTTTATCACGGCATGTGCTGTCAAAACCTGGGCCACGTGCTCCTTTCCAAGGACATGGCATGGGCCAGAGTTGTAGGAGAGGTGCCACAAGGGCATTTTCCACTTTCTGTTCTGCTATCCGTGTATCCTCTGCTGTCCAGTTTTTTAAAAAAAGATGCTAGTACTCTTGCTCTTCACATGGCTGAATTAATGAGGGAGCATAGATTCCTGTCTCTGATTTTTCTAATGGATTGATTGGCTCTTTGCCTGCTTGACTACATTAAGAAAAAAAAATCCCCCTTTCAAAATTACAGCCAGAAATATACCTGTGATGGACTTTTAAAAGCTGTTTTATATTTAATAAGTGCGGGAGGTCGAGTTGAGGCATTCTCCCCTTACTGCCACGACTCCCTGTTTTGTAATAGAATCACATCTTCCCCGGCTGCCTCTTGACGGATGAAGAGACAACCTCATTGGGTCTATGTATGCCTTGCTGGGCTATTTCTAGCTGAGATAGGGATGGGCATCCTCCCACTGGTGTCTCTTTTTACCATTTGCCAGTATCAAACAGTTTTTGAGCACATGGTGATATCTTAAAGGATGTGGAGCGTGTGGGGGTTGTATGGAGCTCCCTGGTCGTCTGGAGTGGACTTCATTGTGGCGAGCACCTCTGCTCCCATGAGGACACCCCCAACCCCCCCTCCCTGCTTCAGTACTCATCAGGACCTGCTGTCACCCTGCACGTGCTCCCTTCACAGCCTGTTCCTGTTTAGCCAGTGCGGTTTTTCTTTCAGTAACTGTGTTGTCTCTTATGACTCAAATATTTCATGATTGATTTTTTTTTTTGGATGCGCATTTCCTTCCTTCCTCTTGGTTTCTATTAAAAGTATGTCGTGTCTAAAAAAGCATTGTGGGCCCCGGCCTCTTTGGCACCCTCGTTTTCTGGGGTAGACCTGATTCACCGTGCTTGTTACGGAGTATCTTTTCTCGGGTTTATGTTACTGAGAAAGACGTGGTATTTGTTGTTGAGAATGCTCATCCTTGTTTATGTAGACCATGATTTGAGTCTGGTTTTAACTATTTCTATTGTAGTCTTGTCACTGCTGGCAGGTGTAGAGTGCCTGTTGACAGTGCTCTTGTGCAAGCAGTGTATTTTTATTTATTTATTTATTTAAAAGATTTTATTTATTTATTTGACAGACAGAGATCACAGGCAGGCAGAGAGAGAGGGGGAAGCAGGCTCCCTGCTGAGCAGAGAACCCAATGGGGGTTCAATTCCAGGACCCTGAGATCATGACCTGAGCTGAAGGCTTAACCTACTGAGCCATCCAGGCGCCCCAGCAGTGTATTTTTAATTTAAACTCTCATTTTCTACTCATCCAGGTAGGGCAAAGCAGGGTAGACATGAAGGACAATTCTATCAAAGTTTAGAGCTTTTCATATAATTCTGTCAAGTCATAACTGATTAAAAAATAATGCTTTTTAAAATTTGAGTGTAGTTGACATACAATGTTACATTAGTTTCAGGTGTACAAGGTAGTGATTCCACTTCTCTGTGTTATTTCATAACTAATTTAAACTTTAAAATATTTGAAATGACCCATTTTATAGCTTATAGGACTGAAGTAGAAACCGAGGACCACTATTTCAGTTGGACCTTTCTTCAACTTTTTCAGAGGTGGAAAACTCCAAAGATGAATCTATAATGAAAATATTTTTCCATCATTGCCATTGCTATTTGCCTTACTTTTAAAAGTTGGAGCAATTTCTCCACAGTAGTGACTTTCCAAAGACATGTCTTAGAAAATTTTCACTAATATACTTGCTAAATATTTCTCCTTTGAAATCTATTTGTGTACTAAGTGTTGAGTTTTCTCTTGGTAAATTACTCCCCAACCCCCTCTGCAGCCAATAAGATGATATTTTCTTAGATACCCTAATGACCTGGGGCAAAGTTCATGATAAAAACTGAAAAAGTAGGCCGAATTATACACCATATGACTCCAACTATGTTAGTTTTTCACTTACATGAATATATAACATTTTGATGGCTTTTTCTGTTCTGTAAATGTTAACGGTAGTTATTTCTGGTTGGTAGGACTGTGAGTGAATTTAAAATTACTTGTGTATTTCTAAATTTCCTAGATTTTCGGTAACTATATTTCTTTTTTTTTTTTTAATTTTTAAAGATTTTATTTATTTATTTGACAGACAGAGATCGCAAGTAGGCAGAGAGGCAGGCAAAGAGAGAGGAGGAAGCAGGCTCCCCGCTGAGCAGAGAGCCCAATGCGGGACTCGATCCCAGGACCCTGGGATCATGACCCAAGCCAAAGGCAGAGGCTCTAACCCACTGAGTCACCTAGGCGCCCCAGTAACTATATTTCTAACAACAAATACCTTTTTAAAAAAAATATTTTATTTATTTGACAGATCACAGGCAGAGAGGAAGGAAGGGAAGCAGGCTCCCTGCTGAGCAGAAAGCCCCATGTGGGCTCTGTCCCAGGACCCTGGGATCATGACCTGAGCTGAAGGCAGAGGCTTTAACGCACTGAGCCACCCAGGCACCCCAACAAATGCCTTTTTGAAGTGTTGCTGGTGAATGTTTTTATGGGTCGCTTTAGTCGAACAATATTTTCTAGGTGACTATAAAGACATTCATATACTTGAATGTCTTAATTTCACAGATTAAATGATAACTGATAATGTTTAATCTTTTACTTGAAGTCATGACATTTAGGGAACAATACCAAATCCGTAATTGAACACAGCTGTGAAAACAGCTTTCCGATTTAATTTGGTTTTGTGGGATTTTTGAATAATGCTGCTTATCATTATATTAACAGAGTGGATGTTTTGTAAATATTTTAGTTATTTAGTGTAAACTAAAATAAGTTTCTTAGCTTTCCTGTTAATCAGTAGTTTATACAGATTATTACACAGTTAAGATGGAACGACCTTTTGGAAATATGGAAGGAGACCTCAAGCCATCTTCTCCCCAAAGAAAATTTGTTTTTAATTAGTGTTTTGTATATTTTATATTTCAAAAATGATGGAGAATCAATAGTTTCTTATCTTAATCTGATGTGAAATGCAATTATACATTTAGTGGCATAATACTTCCTGTCTTAGAAATTGGTTGAAATTAATATTGCGAGTGAAAGTGAGAGAAAAGGAAAAAGTTTGGGGGAAGATAAATGAGAAGTGAAACTTGCTTTTCAATGGGGAGACTATAGAATTAGAGTGCCCGCCAGCAGGATGAAATCCTAATTAAGTAGTTGACAGAGAATTAAAATAAAGACAAGCAGTGCTTTAAAAAAAAGATAAAAGAAAACAGATGAATACAAAGTTGAAAGGAAAATATATTTGAAAAAGCAACTGTGTAATGGGTAGAGGGGAAGAAACAAGGGGTGGTGTGTCATGAAAAAAGCTTTCTTGGATTTTTCTTTTTGGGGCAAGAAACAAGAGGTATCTACAAATATGAGTAGGTATGTTAAAACAAATTTGGGTTAAAAGGAAGTATGACATAGAGGTACCTGGGTGGCACAGTTGGTTAAGACTGTGACTCTTGGTTTTAGCTCAGGTCCTGATCTCAGGGTTTTGAGATGGAGCCCCAGGTCAGGCTCTGCACTCAGTGGGGAGTCTGCTTTAGATTCTCTTCCTCTCGCTCTGGTCCTCCCCCCACTCACATGCTTGCTTTCTCTCCCCTTTTCTAAAATAACTAATTTTTTTAAAAAGATTTTATTTATTTATTTGACAGAGATCACAAATAGGCAGAGAGGCAAGCAGAGAGAGCGAGAGGGAGAAGCAGGCTCTCTGCTCGGCAGGGAGCCCGATGTGGGACTCGATCCTAGGACCCTGAGATCATGACCTGAGCCAAAGGCAGAAACTTAATCCACTGAGCCACCCAGACACGCCTAAAATAAATAAATCTTAAAAAAAAAAAAAAAAGTATGACATAAATAAAATATATAATGCATACTTCATTAAAAATGAGTAAGCAGTTTACCAAGGACTTTTGGATTGAGGCAGACTGAATACCGGTTTATATTTAGTAATTGTTTTTGTGAAGATGTTTACCAGAGAAAAGGATGCATAAAATAGATGTGAATTTCTGAAGAACATTTTTCAGATTTCGAAAGACAGTTCTTGTATAAATTCCTCTTTCTGCCATCTAGGGACTGACTCCTTAACCTCTGTATCTTGACAGATTTAAGCTCTGAAAAATTTGAAAGGTGAGTTGGGTGGAATATTCCCTAAGGGACTTCGAAATTCTTTTTCCACTGGGCATACATTTTGCCTTGTACTGTAGAAAAACAAAATTGCATATCTCAAATCAAAAGTTTATTCATTCTTACTTATGTACGGTTTTCATATGGAAACATGTGTGTTCTACTCTTGGTAATTTTTTATCCATGTAGTGAGAAGTAAGAGTAACACTGGATATTCAACCTTTATATTATTTCCTGATTTGATCCTTCATTTGTGAAATCCATTTGTCGAGGTACCATGATTACCAATTTTGTACTTACTTATCACGTTGATCAACAAAATAAAACATGATATTTCTAGGCAAACTTAACAAACAATATTCTCTGCCCAACCTTTGCTCGTTATAGGCTTACTTTTGTTTCATATGAAGCATTTCCAAAGAGAAACAGTGACAGAATCAACTGACTTTTACGTTTCCCTTCTTTTTCTCTGTAGTGGAGGTGGTAAGAAAATCCCTAGAGAGAGGGATAAAAGAGCAGGCCCCAAAAAGAAGGAAGAGGAATGAGAGACATGAAAAGAAAATCCTTGGTTTGAATAATTAGCCTGGGTGATCGAAAATTAGATTTACTGTCTTGGAATTTTTTTTTTTTTTAAGATTTTATTTATTTATTTGGCAGTGAGATAGAGATCACAAGTAGGCAGAGCGGCAGGCAGAGGGAGAGGGAGGAGCAGGCTCTCTGCTGAGCAGGAAGCCTGATGTGGGACTCGATCCCAGGACCCTGGGATCATGACCTGAGCTGAAGGCAGCAGCTTAGCCAACTGAGCCACCCAGACACCCGCCCCGTCTTGGAATCTTGACTCTCATTTTCCATGCCTTAGCAGTGATCCTCCATATTTTAAAAAAAAAAAAAATTGTGAGACAGTAAGCATAATTCTGAAATGATCTCAAAATAGTATGAATATTTTCACGAGCTGTTCCCTCTAAGCAAGCATTGCTTGATACTGTTAAAGCAGTGTTGATTAAATGACCCTATGGTTCCTTGTAATGAAACGAGGCATTCATTTTGTACTATTTCTTGGTTAGCCATCCTGTTCACATATTCTGGTTTGGCTGCAAGAGTTATAGAGGTAAGTTTTTAGAACTTCTCATATCAATGTATTTCAAATTAAACGAAGAACAGGATTATTAAAGGGATCCTTTCTCTCTAAGAAGGAAAATTGGTTGTGTACAATTGGTTATAATGATAAAACATGTAAAAACCCCTTTCCCTGTATAATTAAGGTATTCATCCATCTTAATTTTTCTGCTACAGATGCTAGTTTTTTAACTCTGTTTTCACATTTGAGTCACCTGAGTTTAAGAAACAAGCAAAATACCCCAGACCTGGGCTGCACACCCAGATTCTAATTTTAGGGGTTCTGGGTGGGGACCTACTATCAGAAGTTGTAAAATGTTCCAGGTGATTTAATGTTTAGCTGCAGTTAATAATCAGGAGGCAGGTGTTTACTACTAATGGACA
Organism: Lutra lutra; assembly: GCF_902655055.1. Taxonomy (NCBI): domain Eukaryota; kingdom Metazoa; phylum Chordata; class Mammalia; order Carnivora; family Mustelidae; genus Lutra; species Lutra lutra. The sequence goes on along the minus strand of NC_062290.1, from coordinate 46,591,209 downwards.
TCTGTAGTAGGACACGGGTGGTCTGATTTTTCTGGACATTGGACTTGGGTGCACCCTGAACTTCCTGACAGTACAGGTTGACTTTCCTGCACTCCTTTTTGACCCTTGGGGCTTTAATATGTTAACTGATGAGTAATTTGAACAGTCCTACAGTAGGCCACTGGAGTGGGCTGAATGATGGCCCAAAGATAGTTCCACGTCCTAATCCCTGGAATCTGTAAATGTTACCTGTTTGGAAATTGAGAAATAGTTTGCATATAGGATTAAGTTATGAGGCTTAGAGGAGGAGATCATCTAGATTATCTGTGTTCCTGAGATTTCTATGCATACCATCTTAAGTATCCTTGTAAGGGAAAGGAGAGGGAGATTTGAGAGATACCCAGAGAAGACGGTGGAAGATGGAGGCATGGTTTGGAGTGATGTGGTCACAAGGCAAGGGATACTTGTAGCCACTAGAAGCCGAAAGAGGCAAGGAACAGATAGATTCTTCTATAGAGCCTCTGGAGGGAACACAGTCCTGCTGACACCTTCATTTCAGCCCAGTGAAACTGATTTTGGACTCCTCATCTCCAAAATTGTGAGGGAATAAATTCCTGTTGTTCTGCGTCACCAAGTTTCTAGTAATTTGTTACAGCAGCCCTAGGAAACTAATAAAATTGCTTTTCAGCTAACAGTGGGATTTTGGTGGCATGTTTTTCTGTCTGTACAGAAATACATAATAGTGTCATAGATTAACTATTTTATTGTATTACCCCATTTTATAAAAATAAGTTGAAAGCACGGAGAAGTGCTATGTATGTGTGTGAGTGCACACATGTATATATTTGTACACACATTCGGTGGTGCAGCCTATAATCTTAATGTGATTGAGATAGAGATGGAAATCATTAGGATGGGTCTTTAACCTCAATTAGATGCTCATTAGATTTAAGCTGTGTTTAATGATGAAGCAAAGAAAAAAAAAAGGAAAAAGAAAGAAAGAAAAAAGCCACAACCACAATTAATGAACATGTACTGAATGCTGGAACTATTTTGTTGAAGATTGTTTCTAAAGACTCAAGAGATAATTAGGGATTTTAATAAACTTCTTTTGCACTGGGAATAGATCAGGTCTTCTAGCACTTCCTGTGCTGCTTTGATTCGGAGGCGTACCACTTTTCTTATGTCTGAAATCAGGATGTCTTACAATAAATGTTTTCATTTCCTATCTTTTTCCCTCACCCAAAGATACGACAGCATTGATGTTTTTGACGTGTGGCATTAGAGCATCTCTGTTGTTTGACTGTTCAGATTTGCCCCTTGCATTTTTGATTAGAGCACGTTTTCTGAAATGCTTTTTGTCAGAAGGCACATAGTATCTGTATGAAGTTCTGAAGCTTCTAACGTGTCAGTTTAATGACTGTTTTTGGATTCAGTTCCTGGGAGCTGCCATAGTAGAAACTAAATTTTATAATAATGGTGCTTGTAGAGATCTAGAATCTTTAGTAGAACAATCATAGGCTTTAGATATAGGCAGACCTTGATTCTAGTCTGGTTCTGTTGCTCGTTCGCTTTGATATTAGGCAAGCTGTTTGACTTCTCCATTGGTAAATGAGGGATAATACCCATATTGCACACTTGGGGTGATTAAATAAGGTAATGTATTTAAAGTGTTAAAAATAGCTCCATAGCCTACCTTTTATCTGCCTTTATTTTTATCCAACCTATATGGTACCCAGTAAAGACTTGAGCTAGGAAAAACAGTGTTCACCCATGAATAAGGCTCATTCTGACTTGAATTTTGCTGCTCATGGCTCTTTATTCTGCTGTGATTCTTCCATCTTGTTCCACTTACGTAAATTGATTTATTTCTTCATGGCCTACCTCAGGTTCTCCCTTTTCCATGTGTCCTTCTCTGTCCACAAGAGCTTTAGATTGATCCTTTCTCATACACTTGTAGGCTGATGACAGAATCTTAACCTTTGACTTTACCCTGTCCTGGGTCTTTTTTTTATGTGTGTGTATCATGTTTGTTCAAAGCTTCCTCCTAAGCACTTAGATCCATAATATATAAAGGACTTGGCCAAATCAATACAGAATAGTCAACCAGTAGAAACAGTAGATAAAAGAGTTTAACAGGAGCGCCTGGGTGGCTCAGTGGGTTGAGGCCTCTGCCTTCAGCTCTGGTCATGGTCCCGGGGTCCTGGGATTGAGCCCTGAATTGGGCTCTCTGCTCAGCGGGGAGACTGCTTCACCCTCTCTCTCTGTCTGCCTTTCTGCCTACTTGTGATCTCTCTCTGTCAAATAAATAAATAAAATCTTTAAAAAAAAAAAGAGTTTAACAGACACTTGACTTCATGAAAGTTGCCAATCAACATGTTGAAAGTTGCCTAACCTCATTAGTTCTTAGAGGCAACTTAAACCACAGTCTGATTCTTCCACACACCCACCACGGTGGCGAAGATTGCCAGTTAAGTTAAACTTAGACATACCTAATGATCCGGTTGTTCTACTCCTGGGAGTGTGAGTATGTATGTGTGAATACATGTACAAGACATACAAGAATATTCATAGCAGAACTACTCAAAATAGCCTAAAGTGTCCATCAGTAGGAGAATGGATAAGTATGTCGTAGAATGTTCCTACTGTGAATAATGTCTTTCTTCTATACATTACTGAAAATGCACTAACTACTATTATATTCAACAACGTGAAAAAAACCTCACAAACTTAATAATAGCTTAAGAAGCGAGACACAGAAGAATGCGTATTCTGTGGTTAAGTGAATATAAAGTTCAAAAAAAGAATCGTGCTACCCTTTGAGCACATCCAGGTTGAAGGAGCATAGACCTGGTAGGGAACACTGGGGCAGGTTCTGAGAAGCTCACAGTGTTCTATGTATTGAATTGGGTAATAGTTACTCTGGTTTGTTGATTTAATGCAAGTTCTTTAAGCTATATACTTAGGATTTGTTACACTTTTCTGTATGTGTGTACACTAAATAGTAAGTGTACAAAAAGTTCATCATTGATAGCAGAGTGCTTAGACAGCTCATGGTTGCCTAATTGCCTAATAAACATTTATTGGTTTTACTTGATTTTTACATTCTGAGTACTTTATGAAATTTTTTACGTGAAATATTATGGTGCTCTCTGGTCTTAAGCACACATATCTTCTGCACAGCAACCTTCCTGCCTACCTGGTCAACATCCAAGCCTTTCTTTGCTGTGGCCAGAATTACAGAAGATATTGCTTATTTGGTCTCAGTATAAATATCCTTGCCATGATTTTTAATAAACGCCTTCAAAGAATGTCACAACATGTAAATTTAGAGGGTCAGACTTCAAGCTAAACTATTATGGGTCTTGTGAGACCAGTTATGAGTAATAGTTTGATGAAAGGTATTAAAAGCCTGGACTGACACATTAAAAGAGCTAAAAAAAAATCTTACAGCAAGGAGGTTGTATCCCAAACCTATTAAATGGAGAAGCATGTGTGCCCAGTGACCTTGGGATTGACTAGACCTGCATTTGAGAGTTGACGGGAATGGTTTACAGATGAATGAAATAAGAAGCATGTGTAGTGGGGATACTGTTACATTTGATAGGAGGAATGAAAACAAGAGCTTTAAATTTCATTTAAAACCTTGGTACTTAAAAAAAAGGAAAAAAAAAAAAAAAACCAAGCCCTAAGAATCGAATTTGTCTCTCTGTTAGCAGAATTCATAAATGTTAAGGAGCTAGGTACTTTTTTTCGCTTGTTCCTTTTTGTCTCGGTCATTCTTCTTTAGTTCCTTAATTTGTTGTTCATGTCCTCTCCCCTTTCTCCCCTCTTCCTCTCCTTCCTTTGCTCTCCATTCTCTTTCCCTACCCCCTCCTCCTCCCTAGCTGGTAGGTGGCCTTCCAGATTGTGGAAGATGCCTTGGTTCCCACTGTAGCCTGAGGGGGTCCGTTCCCAGGGTCTATCATTTGTTTTTTTCCTCTTGGAAGGAAAAGTTTTAACTTTTGGTCTCCCTTTGGGAATGCTTAAAAAAAAAAAAAAAAAAAGCACGGGTGGAGAGGCTTTGGAGTTGGGAAACCTTCAGTGAAAAGGAGTGGCCAGCAGGAGCTCATTCACCATTCTGCTGGACACTTATGAATGGCAAGGGAAGCTAGGATGAATGGCAGTCCCACCTGAGACCCCTGGTAAAATGGGTTGGGTCATTCATCACAGCTACTCTGCACCAGAGGCATTTCCTTTATTATTTTTATTGAAGAATGTTGTTTCTAGTTAGTCACAGTAATTCTGTTCCACTGCTTTAAAAAAGTATGAGAGATAATTTTTATTTTGCATGGTACATTTTATCCGGCAGAAACATTTCATTGTTCATTGTACTATGGAGCAGTGTTATAGATCGTTTCATGGAGATTGTCCTATAAGAATGAGGATAAGGATAATATTAATTCCGTGTCGATACAAATAGAGACACAACATTTATTTTTATTTATTTTTGTTTTCTTCCTTATTCTTATGCTGTACTGCAGAATTACTGTTTCCCTCCAGAAGCACATACTGGGCATGAGCTTCCCTGAATATTTGAAATAAGAGGAAATAAATGTCACACGTGACCTCAAAATTTAATATCAGAAAAACAGAGTTGCCTTAAAGTATTAAAAAAAAAATAAGAAAGCATTAGGAGGCAATAATTGTATCTTCTAAGGAGTAATTACTTTAGTATTGTGGTCCAGAATGGTTATATCAATATTTTGGAGAGGAAAAGCTTGTTTTAAAATGTATCATTGCTTTCTGGGCGCCTGGGTGGCTCAGTGGGTTGGGCCGCTGCCTTCGGCTCGGGTCATGGTCTCAGGGTCCTGGGATCGAGTCCCACATCGGGCTCTCTGCTCGGCGGGAAACCTGCTTCCCTCTCTCTCTCTCTCTCTCTCTGCCTTCCTTTCCGTCTACTTGTGATCTCTCTTTGTCAAATAAATAAATAAAATCTTTAAAAAAAAAATAAAATGTACCATTGCTTTCTTTCACATAATGTTAAAGCTTTAATGTTCAATTTATCTATTCCCAGGTATAATACAGAGTTATTTCAATTTTTTATATTACTGTTAACTTTTGTGGCTTTTAAAGCTGAAAGAGATGACTTAGCAGGTCTTACTTGAAGTGTGAATTAACAAGAGGTTTCTGTATGGAATGTGTTCCTCTATTTCATTGATACTTTAAAAAACATTGACAGGGGTGCCCTGGTGGCTCAGTGGGTTAAGCCTCTGCCTTTGGCTCAGGTCTTAATCCTAGGGTCCTGGGTATGAGCCCCGAGTTGGGTTCCCTGCTCAGCAGGGAGTCTGCTTCTCCCTCTCCCTCTGTCCTTTACCCCTGCTTGTGTGCTCTCTCTCACTCTCTCTCTCAAATAAATAAATAATCTTTAAAAAAATTACAGTTTAGTGGTGATGGTAGGAGGGCCTTTCTAAAAAATTTTTTGTATCAAAATTTGATTCTGGGTTCTAAAAATAACTGTGTTTTGTATTTTTATATTTGGTTTTATGAAGAAACCTCCCACAGCATGATTTCGGGGTATTAAAAAACTGTGACAGTCAGAATTAACTTGTAAGTTTTTGCTTTTGGTATCAAATGGCATCTTCCTTTAGTTCCTATGCATTTCTTCTATTTCATTTTTTCCTCCTTATATCTCTTCTTTTAGATTGTGTTTACCTATAACAAGCTGCATTGGATAAAAGGATTGAGAATATAGATGGCTATTTTTTAGCAATTAATGAGTCCTCGCTGGTCTTAATTGTTTATGACATCATGAACAATAAAGGATTTCTCTTCATTCAGTGAGGACTTAATACTGATTTATTTTTTATTTTTTAAAAAATATTTTATTTATTTATTTGACAGACAGAGATCACAAGTAGGCAGAGAGGCAGGCAGAGAGAGAGAGGAGGAAACAGGCTCCCTGCTGAGCAGAGAGCCTGAGGCTGGGCTTGATCCCAGGACCCTGGGATCATGAGCTGAGCTGGAGGCAGAGGCTTTAACCCACTGAGCTGACCAGGTGCCCCTTAATACTAATTTAAAGAACAGAAAGCACAGTTGTCATTTTCATACATTCCATGAGAAGACATTTTCCAACTTTTTCTTTTTGCTCTGAGCATCCACATTTAAAATTCTTTGGCAGTTTAAGCCTTTCTTTTATGGTAGAGTTACCGTAATTGTGGTATTGAACCGAAAGTCTTGATGGAGATTTGGATTTGAGGTACAATTAAATTATTCCTTCCTCTGTCATCTTGGAAGTTTTGAAGTCACCCCACCCCACCCCACCCCACTGGCTTGTTGGGACAGTGTTGTGTGTGGTTGTGGGCCAGCATTCTCTGGTAATCATTTCCAAATCAGCATTCGGTTCTCCTGCCCTGTGTCTTTGAGATGTTATCCCCTTTCTCAGAATAGTCTCTCTTCATTATGGTTGGTGGACTCCTGCTCATTGCAGACTAGTCAACTCTCAGCTTCTCAAGGAAACCATCTGTATTTCCTCCCAGGTAGTCAGTCATCCCTTCTTTCTGTATGTCCAACCCTTGCATGTTTTTATTATGTTCTTTACATTAATCTCCAGTCATTTTTTTGGTGTTAGTCTCATTGATACATTTTCCTATTTTACTAGGAGTTTTGTTGCACGAGAGAAATTGCAATTCACAGCATTTACAGTACAAAATACTCAAAATAAGTATTTTATGATTGATAGAGTGATAGGATTTGTGAGCCAAATATGTGCTGGTAGCCCACCTTATTCCATTTGAGACTTAAGGATATTTTGTGAGTTTAACCACGTGTATCATGAGAGGTATGTATGTATATGAAATACATACATATATGTGTATTTCAGATAGTCAAGTAAGCCAATGTGGCATAATATATGCTCCCATCAAGGCATCATTTCTATGACTGAAAGTGATAAGACATATTAACAAAGTTTTTACCTGGAGTAAATTTAGGTTTACAGCAAAGTTGCAGAGATAGTACACAGAGTTCCTATGTACCTCTCACTGTTTACTTTGTTGTTAGAGTCTTATATTACCATGGTATTTTTGTAAAAATTAAGAAACTAATATTGACACATCGCTATCAACAAAACTGCAGACTTTATTCAGATTTCTTTAGTTTCTCCCACTAATATCCTTTCTGTGTTTCAGATCAAGTCTACGTACCACATTGCATTTAGAAAATATTAACTTTAAAAGGTTATAAATTCAATAATCTAAATTTCTTCTGGTTAATAAGTATTTCTAACAGTTTTCCTTCTTTGGTGTTTTTAAAAAAATGCCATTTTTTCCTTTATTTTTTTTCATGAAAAAAAGATTGAACTTACTCTTAACTAACTGGATGGTTAGTTAACTTAGAAAGTATTACAGGGTCAACAAAATCAAAATAGCCCCTTACCCTTTTAAATTCAAAGTAGTAATGCATCTTAACCTTTATTGAGAATTGTTAGCTTCCTTTAGTCTGTGAATTTAGTGTATTTTTATTTTTTTAAATATATTTTTCTTTTTTAATCTTGTCCTATTTTTATGTCCTATAAAATCTTACAACTTTCTCCATAATTATATTGCAGTTTTCATCAGGTTTATATCTGGTATTTTCTTTGTTGCTATTGTGATTGGAATCTTTTTTTTTTCTATTGTATTTTTAAAACTTTCATTGTGAGATAATTTTATGAAGATTTGCAGAAATAGAAAAAGGAGCACTGACCAGGTATTCTGTAGACTGCTCCTCCGTTTGGGGTTTGTCTTTTTTTTTTTTTTTTTTTAAATTTTTAAAGATTTTATTTATTTATTTGACAGAGATCACAAGTAGGCAGAGACACAGGCAGAGAGAGAGAGAGAGAGAGAGGAGGCAGGCTCCCTGCCAAGCAGAGAGCCCCATGAGGGGCTCGATCCCAGGACCCTGAGACTATGACCTGAGCCGAAGGCAGCGGCTTAACCGACTGAGCCACCCAGGCACCCAGCCACTGTGGAGTTCTAATGGTGATTTTCCGTTTCCCTTATTCTCATTTGTCTGTTTATTTATTTAAAAAAAAGTTATTTATTGTAGAGAGAACGAGTGAGCACGAGTGGGAGAGAGAGAGAATCTCAAGCGGACTCCCCGCTGAGTGCGGAGCGGGACTCCAGGCTGGATCTCATGCCCCTGAAATCTGAGCGGAAACCAAGAATGGGATGCTTAACCGACTGAGCCACGCAGGCGCCCTTCCCTTATTCTCATTTTTTTTTTTTAAGATTTTATTTATTTATTTGACAGAGAGAGATTACAAGTAGACAGAGAGGCAGGCAGAGAGAGAGAGAGGGAAGCAGGCTCCCTGCTGAGCAGAGAGCCGGATGTGGGACTCGATCCCAGGACCCTGAGATCATGACCTGAGCCGAAGGCAGCGGCTTAACCCACTGAGCCACCCAGGCGCCCCCTTATTCTCATTTTTTAATTGGAATTCTTCCACAGACAAAAGTTGTTCATTTTCCCTGTTTACTCATATAGTTAGTTACTTATATCAGTTTGCTACATGGGTGTTCTTTGGCTTATACTGTTGCAGTATATTTTGTTATTCAGGTTGTTCCAACTTGGTCCACTGGAATTCTGCAGGTTGCCTTCTGTGCCTTTTGACATGTATCCATCTTTTTTCTCCCTTGCCTCTTTATTTTGTGACCCCATGAGATTGTCCAGGTGCATCTCATATGTTCACTGCTTCAGCCCTGGATTCAACCAATTTTCCAAAGAGCCTTTGTTTATTTTATTGGGGAATAGCATTTAGAAACCAAGCTCTGGGTGCTTCCTGTGATCCTTGCTACTGGGGTCCACGGCTTCTAGTCCCTTGTGGTGGATAGAGCTATGATGTAAGTGTGTGAGACTCTTTTTGGTTGCTGTTTTTATAGCCCTCTACAGTAGGCAGTAACTATTGGCCTATTTTTTTTTTTAATCCCGAAAGAGAATTCTTCTTCCATTCTCTGTCACTAAGGAAATTGTCTGAAATTGCAATGGCATTATAATACTGAATGAGCCTTACATATGCAGCAGACAATGGGCTCTTTAAGGTCTAAAAAAATATCTGTAATCGCACACGAACAGTAAATAAATGTTTATTAACAAGTTGAATTAGACTAGTCTAAAAAATAGAAATGCTATGTAAGCATAGTTGTTTCTTCCAGCTAATTAATAAGGTCGAACGCATGTCCTTAAAGTGGATAGTAATTCCCAGCATATTACTGGAAACTTAGTAGGTACTTAAAATACGTGGGTTGAATTTATTACAACACATTTTCAATTATCTCATGATATTGTAAAAATAATATACTTTCCTTGGGAAAGATTTTACCTTTAGCCTGCCTGTGAAACCTGCTACAGAGATTTTTTTGAAACAGAGTTCAGGTGAAATCTGTTACCAATTGAAGATTCCCACATAATCTTTCTAAGTTATTGCAACTACTTGGTGCCCTGTTGGGAGGAACACGTTGTTTTTTGGTTCAAGTGTACCTGGAAATGATTCTATACACTCTGTAGGCAATAGAGCATTATAATAGATTTTGACAAAAAAGAAATAGATGTTTCTGCTCAGCCTAGCAAATAAACTTTTATAGTAGTATGTGCCTTTTGGCATGACAATTATTTAATAAAATAACATTCCAGAGACGGAGAAAGTGAGGAATAACAGAGGGGACCTGACAGGTAATGAAAGTTTTGGAGGTAAGCCAAGGAATGAGAACAGTAAGACTGTTGAACCTCTCTGATTAACTGTAATTTAAAGTATTTGGGTGTGTATACATACAGATTTTTAAGCTTCTCTCTCTCTCTCTTCTTCTTCTTCTTCTTTTTTTTTTTTTTGGTCAGGCTACCTGTCAGATTGGACTAAGGATGATTAAAAAAAAAATTATGTCTTTTGTGCTGGTTGTGATTAGAAGAGCTATTTATGTAAACATTGGTTTCTAAGCTTTTGTGATGCAACTACTTTTTCCTTTATGTGGACCACAGGTGGAGTTAGTGAAGCCTTGGAGGAGTCAGGAGATGATATTTGAGGCAGGTCTAGCATTCACAGCAGTGAGGACCTGGGAGTGGATCTGGGTTTATGGCATATATCTTTTGGATCGCAATCTCTTACTGGCTTTGCCTCCCCGCCGCCCCCCCCCCCCCCCCCCCCCCCCCCGCCCTTTGGTGCAGAATGTTCATCAGCTCATTTGTGTTCAGACATACTCCCAACCACAAAATCTTCCCTTTGGGGGTTCTGTGCATGAGCTTTGGGGTGGGGGCTGGGGAGCAAGCCCCTTGCAGTAGCATGGAACTTTTATGTGTGAGAATATTTTTTGCACATGTATTTTTTGGGGGTCGATAGTCTGAGGTTTCATCAGGGTTTCTAAAATTGTTTCAAAACCACGGCCGTCCCCATGTTCACTGAGACACAGTGTAAGTAGGGCCATCAAACTGAATTCTTTGTCAATGCCCTTATGACTCAGCATCAGATACAGGGACTAGTTCCCTAGAAAGGCAACCCTGCTGTCTCTCTATAGAGTCTTCCCTCTCCTGGGGTTGGGAAGGGAAGCGGGCAGCCACAGGAAAATCTTGTCCACTACTGTGCTCCAGCAATTCTTGTTTTCCCTCCAGGAGCCCCTATACAGGGGAGCTCGTGTCTGTAGCCCTTGTATATTGCATACTAGTCAGTCTATAAGGACTTATAGAGTTCATGAGTCACACTATGCAGAACATAAAGGAACATAAAGGAACACTTTATGTTCCAACAAAGACACCTAGGAATATAGTGACTTCCATAACAAAGATGTTTTTCTCTTTTATGCAAGTCCTAATAGATGTCCAGGTTGGGGGAATCTTTGTTTACTCCAAGATCCCGATTCCTTCCAAGTCTTTTTGTCCCCATCTGGACATATTGCCATTTACATGACCGAAGCTCTTGCGGCCACTGGGTCTAGGTTGGGGGGTGGGGCGATGGTGGGACAAAAGGAGAAGCACATCTGATGTTTAAAAGTCTAAGACGTCCAAAGTCATGTATCTCTTCTCACACTCTTGGTAGGAACTATTCATACCACTACTCTCCTGCAGAGGAAGCGGGGGAATACCGTGTAGCGTGGAAGCAGGAACAGATTTTTGGTGGTGAGCTCTGAGTCTCTGCCACATTCTGCATGGTTTTCTCCAACTGGTTTGCACATTTGTTGAAGTCAGGGCCTTACTTGCTGTCTTATGTATAGTATCTTATTATGGTGTCTTTTGTACGGTAGATGTTAGATCATCTGTGTTTGCTGAATTGTCTTATACAGTGGAGTGTGTATGTATGTATTTAAGTAAAGTCATTTTACAGCTGGTGATACAAAAAGGCAAGTGCCATAAACAGCAGGAGTTCAAGCCAAAAGGCAGGTTCTGCACACTACATGCTTAAATAGGGGATGGATTTGGTCATGTATTGTGCTCTGTGACAGTGAAGTTAGAAGCCGTTTTGGTGATGGTCACAGCTATTTTAGTAACCTCAGTTACCAACTTAAAGGAACAAAGTTTCTTGAAAACAAAATCAGTTGCATTAAAAAAACAAAAATAACAAACGAACTTTACTGGATGATGATGTTACATGTTATGCTATTGAAACAGCATTATTACTGTTAAACTCTGCAGGTGTGTGGGATAAAAGCACTTGTACACATACATGCTGTTTTTACATGGATAGTCTGAGGCAGTGGTTCTGAAACTTCAGTGAGTATCAGAATCAGAACAAGCTGGGGGGCTTGTTATAACATGATCCAAACTCCTCCTCCTCCAAAGTTTCTGATTCATTTGTTTGGGGGTGGGGGGGAGGCCTGAGAATTTGCATTTCCAGCAAGTTCCCAGTTGGGGTTGGTGCTGCTAGTCTTGAGGTCACAGTTTGAGAACTATAGGATTAAGGTAAGGGGAGCAAACCAACCTATCAAAATGGGCAAGTATCTGTTATTACCAATTCATGCTGTATGCTGTTGCCACGTAATCTGTTATTACCAATTCATGCTGTATGCTGTTGCCACGTAAAACTTCTAAGAAAAATCTGTTATGGAATGAAAACATGTATTTTTTTTTTAAGATTATATTTATTTATTTGACAGAGAGAAAGGCAGCAAGAGCAGGAACACAAGCAGGGGGAGTGGGAGGGGAGAAGTAGGCTTCCTGTGGAGCAGGGAGCCTGACATTGGAGCTCAATCCCAGGACTCTGGGATCATGACCTGAGTGGAAGGCAGACACTTAACGACTGAGCCACCCAGGTGCCCCGAAAACTTGTATGTTAATGGAAGTTCAGATCAGCCACCAGAAAGCGAGACATCTATTATTCCCCAGTCCTTAAAATTATACCATTGCAGTCTTTCTTGGAGGTAGATCAAGAATGAATGTTTTAGAAGTGTTTATTGAAAGAATACTTTGAAAGTTTGCTCTTGTAGTGCTAGGGTAAGAAAGGAGGTATGTGTCTCATCCTTGGTTCAGACTTGTAAGGTTCTTTCCTCCAGCAAGTTCAGCTATTGGCCTTTCTCAGCCAGAGAAAGAAGATGGGTGTCTCCTGCTTCATGGTTCTGAGGTGGTAGTGGAATTCTGAGGCTGCCCTCAGCAACACATGATTGATTATGCATGTCTATTGTCCCTACTTTTGCCATCCTTTGCCCCCAACCTGCCTCTTTTGCCTCTCCTTTAAGGGTGTGTGAGTATATATGTACCTAAGCATCCTGGGTATCATTATGTCTATAAATGATATGTTTAATGATGTTTTATAGCTTAACCCTTTTTCTACTTCTGGTAATAGTTTGGGACAAGGAATAGAGAGGTAGTGTTTTATAAGGCATTCAGCATAGAACCCACTATATTATACTTTCCTGGTAGATTAATTTTTTCCTATTTGAAAAGAAATATGGCAGTATTGCTTTATTTTTTCTATGCCTATATTCTTTGCAGTACTGGGTATGGTCAATTTCATTTGGTCTTACCTATTTTTTCTTGACGCTTTTTTATTTTTTGTTAAATTATAAAAGTAACACATTTAATTTTTATAAATTATTCACCCCAGAAATCAAAACATCCCTCTATACATATGTACACATAAACACCCATAGCCCTTCCTTTATCAACTTCTTGTGGCGACCAGAATTAACATCATGATGTGTTTCTTCCACATCTTTCTCATATGGTCATATAGACACATTTAAAAAAATAAAAAAAATGAATATTTTACAAAACTAGATTAATACCATTTACATGATTCTCAAACTTCAATTTTTTAGTTAAACATGTCTTGGATATATTTCAAGATCGGTAGATGCAGAGAATCCTAATTCCTAATTTTTTATAAGTATAGTTGACATACAGTGTCACATTAGTTCCAGCTGTATGACATAGTTCTTCAGCTTCTCTCTACTTTATGCTGTGCTGACCACAAGTGTAGCTACCATCTGTCACAATACAACACTATGAGAGTATCAATGACTGGTATTCCCTACGCTCTGCCTTTTATCCCCATGACTTACTCATTTCATGAGTGGAGGCCTGTATTTCCCACTCCCCTTCACCCATTTTACCTAACCCCCACTCCCATCACCTCTGGCAACCATGTTATTCTCTATATCTATATGTCTGCTTCTGCTTTTTTGTTTATTTTTTTGAGATTCCACATATGAGTAAAATCATTTGGTATTTGTTTTTCTCAATCTGACTTATTTATTTCACTTAGCATAGTACTCTGTAGGTCCATCCATGTTGTCACAAATGACAGGATCTCATCCTTTTTTTTAGGGCTGTGCAATATTTCATTGTATGAATGTATGTGTGCACGCACACACACACACACACACACACACACACATACACACCCCACATCTTCATTATCCATTCCTATGTTGATGGACACTTATATTGTTTTCTTAGTTATCTCATCTGTTGTAAATAATGCTGCAATAAACGAAGGTTCATATATTTTTTTGAATTAGTGTTTTCATTTTCTTTGGGTAAAACCCAGCAGTGAAATTATTAGATCATATGATATTTCTATTTTTAATTTTTTGGAGGAATTTCCGTATTGTTTTCCACTGTGGCTGCCCCAATTTACATTCCCACCAACAATGTACAAAGGTTCCCTTCCTCTACATTGTCTACCTCACTTACTATTTCTTGTCTTCCTGATTGTACCCATTCTGACAGGTGTAAGATTATCATTGTGGTTTTGATTTGCATTTCCCTGATGGTTAGTGACGTTGAGCATCTTTTCATGTGTGTTTTGGCCATCTGTGTGTTTTCTTTAGAGAAATATCTGTTCAGGTTCTCTGCCCATGTTTTCTCCTCCTTCCCCTCCTCCTACTCGCTTCCCTTCACTTCCCCTTCTTCCTCCTACATTTTTGTGCCGAATTTTGTATATTTTGGATGTTGATCCCTTATTGGATATATCATCTGCAAATATCTTTTCCCATTCAATAGGTTGCCTTTTTGTTTTGTCGATGGTTTCCTTTGCTGTGCAAAAGCTTTTTATTTTGATGTAGTTCCAATAGTTTATTTTTGCTTTTGTTTCCCTTTCTTGAGGAGACATAGCTAGAAGAATGTTGCTGTAGCTGATGTCAGAGAAATTATTGCCTGTGTTTTCTTCTAAAGTTTTTGTGGTTTTGAGTCTTATAGTTAGGTCTTTAATCCGTTTTGAGTTTATTTTGGTCCAGTTTCATTCTTAGACATGTAGCTGTCCAGTTTCCCCACCATTTATTGAAGAGACTGTCTTCCCCATTTTATAGTCTTGCCTGCTTTCTCACATATGAATTAACCATATAAGTATGGGTTTATTTCTAAGCTTTCTATTCTGTTCCATTGACCTATGTTTCCATTTTTGTGCCAGTGCCATACTGTTTTGATTATTGTAGCTTTGTGCTATATCATGGAATCTGTGATTCTGATACTTCCAATTTTTTTTTTCTTTTTTCTCTTTTTTTCTTCCTAAGATTGCTTTGGCTATTCAGGGTCTTTTGTGGTTCCATACAAAGTTTAGTATTATTTGTTCTAGTTCTGTGAAAAATGTTGGTATTTTGATAGGGATTGCATTGACTATAGATTGCTTTGGGTAGTAGGGACGTTTTAACAGTATTCTTCCAATCCACAAGTATGGAGTATCTTCACATTTGTTTATGGCATCTTCCGTTCTTTACTCAGTGTTTTGTAGTTCTCAGAGTACAGGTCTTTCACTTCTGGGTTAAGTTTATTCCTAGGTGTTTCATTCTCTTTGGTGCAATTGTAAATAGAATTATTTTTTTAATTTCACCTCTGCTACTTTGTCATTAGTATATAAAAACGCTATTGGTCTCTGGGTATTAATTTTGCATCCTGCAACTTTGTAAATTCTTGTAAGTTTTTTGGTGATGTCTTTAGGATTTTCTGTGTACAGTATCATGTCATCTGCAAATAGTGACAGTTTAACAACTTTACTGATACGGGTGCCTCTTATTTCTTTTTCTTGTCTGATCGCTGTGGCCAGAACTTCTAGTACTATGTTGAATAAAAGTGGCAAGAATGAAATCCTTATCTTTTTGCTAATTTTAGAGGGAAAGCTGTCAAGTTTTTGCCATTATGTGTGAGTTTAGCTGTGAGGTTTTCATATATGGCCTTTTAATGTTGAGGAATATTCCCTCTAAACCTACTTCATTGAGTTTTTATCATGCACAGTTGTGTTGAATTTTGTCACATGCTTTGTCTGCATCTATTGAGATGTTTTGTTGATGTGGTCTGTCACTTTGATTGATTTACAAATATTGAACCATCCTTGTGTCTTTGGAATAAATCCCACTTGATTGTGGTAAATGATCTTTTAAATGTATTGTTGAATGTGGTTTGCTCTCATTTTGTGGAAGATTTTAATATCTCCATTTATCAGGGATATTGGCCTGTAGTTTTCTTCTTTTGTGGTGACTTTCTCTGTTTTTGGTATCAGGTGATGCTGGCCTTGTAGAATGTATCTGGAAGCTTTCCTTCTTTGTTTTTTTGTTTTTGTTTTTGTTTTTGTTTTTTTGTTTTTTTTGGAATAGTTAGAGGAAAATAAATACTAACTTTTCTTTAAAAGTTTGGTGTAATTTATCTGAATCTGTCCAGTCCTGGACTTTTAGTTTTTGGTAGTTTTTTTGATCACCAATTCAATTTTGTTACTAGTCTGTTCTGATTTTCTGTTTCTTCCAGATTCAATTTTGGAAGATTATGTGTTTCTAGGAATTTATCCATTTCTCAGAATTTGTTATTTCTAATGGCTAAATAATATTCTATGGAGAGAATCAACTGATTTATTCAGCCATTCTACTATTGATGACAATCACACTTCTGGTTTTTACTCTTTTAAACAGTAATGGAACAATATCCCTAAGTATATTATCTTTGAATATTGGTGCTTAACATTCAGTTGAATGAATATTAAAAGTTATGGAAGGATGTATGACTTTAAAAATTTAATAGCATTTTACCATATGTCTTTCTAGAAGATTGTGTAGACCTAAATAAATCCCTCCCCCCATCAAGGGCAGTGTATGAGAATGCCCATTTCTGTATAGTGCTTCCAATTTTGAATATTAACAATCACCAGCTTTTGTGAAATTCATCTTTTACTTTCATTTTTGTGCTTTCCAGTGAGGTAGACGACCATTTCATTTGTTTTTCTTTTTTTGTGTGTTTCTTCTATTTCTTGCTCATTTTTTTCTCTTGGGTTCTTTTGCTTATTCAGTTTTTGGAGTTCTTTAAAGGTATTAATCCTTTGTCAGATGTGCTTTTGCAGTTATTTTCTTGGAGTTACTTATTTGATAGTGGTATCTTTGTTTTTTGCCATATAGAAGTAGTAACTGTTTATATAATAAACAGTTCTTTCCTTTATGGTTTTGCATAGGAATTTTGAGTATATACATTTTCACATTTGATCCTTATAATTTACCTGAGATATAGGGAGTATTGTTGATAACCCCAGTCTTTGAAGAAGCCAACTGGCCTGCCCAGGTTTGTAAGGGGTTCATATCAGATTCAAATTAAGTTGTTTTTAAAATTCTGTATCCTGGCCATTGTACTGTGCTCTAAGGGGTATAGTTCTTTTTACAACAAAAGTTACTTAAATCACTTGGCAGAATATAAAGCAAAAATCTGTGGTATTAATGAAACATAATTGTAATCTGTTTTCAAAGATGTCGGTGGGTATACCAGCTATTTTGCTAGTGAAAGATGCACTGATGTGTACATAACAGAAGTGATTTGGGCTGTGCTATAATTACAGCCTTGCCGTGGTGAGCTGTTTTTAACATGGTATCACACACAGTAATTCAATTGTTTATGCTTAAAACAACCAGAAACCTCAAGTGTAGATATTAATAAATACTTGTCTCCGGAGAAAAAGCGAGGTAGAAGAGAAATAACCCTCCAACAAGGTTGTTTTGTTTTGTTTTTTTTAAAGATTTTATTTATTTATTTGTCAGAGAGCAAGCAGGGACAAGCAGGAGGAGTGACAGGCAGAGGGAGAAGCAGGCTCCTCCCTGAGCTGGGAGCCCAGTGTGGGACTTGATCCCAGAACTCTGGGATCATGACCTCCGCCGGAGGCAGATTCTCAAACGATTGAGCCACCCAGGCATCCCCACCAACGGTGTTTTAATGACTCAGACTAGGTCTTGCTGGAGAGTGATAACCACTTTTATCCAGAGATAAAGAATTCCGAAGAATAAACACTTCTTCCCACTATATTCATCTGAAATTTAAGCAGAGTAAATATACCTTTCTGTCCATATTTTAATGGATATACTGCTCGTAGGGAACATGCTAAAAAATTGATCACCAGCTTAGGTAGGCTTTAGTGATTGTGCTACCAGCTGTTGGGGGGACCCAATCTGGACTCTGAATGGAGAGTTTGACAGATCAAAGCAGATCTGATCCTGATGTTCATTTAGATCTTCACAAAATATAAACTGTTGTGGACACTGTGTATACTAGGGAAAAGAGGGAGCTTAATACAATAGTTACCTCTCCCACATGGAAAGAGCAGGGCCCTGATTCTTATAATTCCCATTGGTTTATTTTGGGTCGTAATTCCTTGTCATGTCTTCACCACGCTTCTCTAAATACAAAATCACCCGACTTTTGAAATGAAATGGTTTGAAATGAAATCATTGTAACATGTTCTTCTGGTTGCTAGGTCCCTTGAGGCTATAGAGGTGACAGGTATATGAATTAGTGATGCCGTAAGTTAAAAATGATTTGAGTACAGTAAAATTGGGATCCTTGGCCATTTTTTTTTTTTTTTTAAAGCTCAGTCTGGGGGGGGGGGTCTGTATATTTATACTTATTTAGTGACCAGCCAACTATAGTTTGCCATCTATGTTTAAAAAGATTTTTTTTTTAAAGAAAATTTAATACTTCTTGTTTTACTTAGTTCTTTCTAATTCAAGAGGCCAGTCTCTGTAAACTTGAATTGCATGGAGTCTGACTTTGTAAAGCAGTAGTTTGTGCTTATCTGTTCAGTCCTTTCTTACAGCCTGAATCTTTAACCATCTTTTGTCTTCTTCATTCTTTACCTCCAGATTTACTTTCAGTTCCTCACTAAAGCCCTGACTGGGGTTTTGTTGACTAGAATTTCTTCTCTTTAGGTCTCTAGATCCTGGGATGATAGTGTTGGCTCTGGGGCAGTGTCCTCCCCTATCTCTTTCTACCATCTGTAAACACTTTCATTCTGCCTTTAGTGGATGGGCCTCCTGAGGATACACGAAGCAGAGTGTTTGTGAAAGGAAACTGATAAGACTGAAGACATTTTCCTTTATAAAGGAGGCGGGGTGGAATGTGGGGAAAGGTAAGGGAATAGATCTGTTGTCATTATTACTCATGCATTTCAAGCATTCTGTGGGTCTTGCCTTTACTTGGGGTTTTGTGAGACCAATACTAATGGACTTTATGACAGGGAAGTTGAAAATATTTTCAATTTAAAGCAGTCTTAAAAGTATGGTACTGTGAATCTGGTCAGTAGGAGATCCTAAAATAATTTATTGTGATACATTGTAACAGAACCTCCCTTTTTGTGTTTAAGTGCAGGGAATGTAAATTTGAATATCTTAATGTTACTAATTAATTTCCAGCTTTAGTATGCCTGCTTCTCTCCCCATATAAGCTGCTTTCTTTCTTTTATTCTTTTTTTTTATGTGTTATATTTTAACACTTATTAGGCACACTTCATTTGGGTTGATGATATGTTGTTACTATAAAATGTACTTTTACTTTTATTATGATTTTAACATTTAAAATATTGAGCGTGTTGACATATCTGTTGTTTTGCTTGAGGTGTGTGTGTGTGTTTCCATTTTTGGAATAGGTTGCATAGTATTTTGTGATTGGTTAATGTTCTTCTAATACTGCCGCTCTGCTTTTGCAGAAGACAATGAACTTGCTATATAGTTAGTGAGCAAAACCTTACATGCATGGGCAGGAGGAAATTGGGTAATCCTGAGAAATCATCCGCTAGCTTTGAACATGAGATTAATTTTGGTTTTGATTACTGTGTTATACCAGAGGTTGGGGGGTTGGGGAAGGAACAAACATGTAAGGGTCTGGTTTTTAAGGCAAGCTTTAGGAAGCTTATGTGAGATTTGATCTTCATATAAAGATCTTTTTATAGTGATACCATTCTCATTTAAAAAAAAATAATAGAACTTTTGAGCATGGGCCCTGGTCACTTGGAGCAGGCAATTTTAGGCTTAAGAAATATTCCCTCAGATCATCAGTTTTCACCAGAGGCTGATGTTCTTTTGGTACCTTGTAGAGGTGAGAGGTGGGTTGCTGAAGATGCAGAACTAACAGATTATATAAATGTGTGGACTGTATATAGGAACTCAGATTTAGAGCTTAGCATGGGTGGAAAACTTGACCTCAACTCAGCTTGTCCCCTTCCCCCTTTAAAGATCAGTTACCTGTTAGAAGTATGTTTTAAGAAACAGGGCTCTTTGTCAAAAGTAGATATTGTCCTTAAAATCGACTCTTCACTTTAGCAGTGAGCTAGGGCCTACCCTGCTGAAGATTTTAGGGATGCTTTGCACTCTTGCTCCTGCCATTTGAATAGTAACTATTGACTTGCAACAAAGAAAATTAATGTTATGTGTTTATGAAGGACTCATTTTTAAGTGATATTCCCCCTCTCTTTTAAATAGCAAGTGATTAACTGCTACTTTAATTTTCAATTAATCAAATTAGGTTTCTACTGGTAAATTTTGATTACATGCAGTTCTAACAGCTTCCAGATACACTTCTCTTTCCCATATGCTTACCATATGCTGAGTAAACCAATGTAGAATAAATTAGTGTAAAAGTAAGAACACTTAGTTCTTTTGTAGAGTTCATCTTGAATGATGGAAGACAGCTCAGAATCATTTTAGCTATGAGGCACCTTTTGAAAAGTGATATGACAAAATAGCCCATTTATGTGTGCCAAGGTCTGTTTTCATAAATGTAAATTTGAAAGTTCATTAAAATTTTGGCATGTGATTTGGAATGCATAATAACTGGAAGTGATTCAAAGCCAGAAATCTGTATCCTTATACCAACAACATGTTTCACTGAAGACTGGCTTTGTATGGTTGTTTAATATTTAAAAGTTTAAAAAAAATAGTATTTACTCGATGGTTATGGTTCTGGAAACTATGTTCAGGACGGAGAGGCTGTAGAGGCAAGGGAGAGCCAGCAGTCTTCACCGTTGGCCCCAGAAGGCTCATCAGCATCCTCTCCTCCTCATATAAGCAAGGCAGGTGACTTTGGACTAGTGAATACTATCTCTCATATTTCAGAGATGGCAAAACAGAAATGTGTGTTTTCCCCGCTTCCTTTCGGAATGTGAAAATGGGGACCAGGAAGGGACATTCCAGCTCATGTAAAAAAGAGCTGAGAAATGGCCAAGCCGGGGTCAGGCGTGGGTGACGCCTAACTAACGTGTTAGGCTAACGTGAGCCCTTAATGATTGGAGATACTCTAATGTTACATGTCAGGCCTAGTGCTGATCTGTAATATAAGCCTCCCAAGGTGAGATGTAGAAGCAAAGGAGAAGAGAAGAAAATCGACCTACCGTTCGTGCACATCAGCCCATTGATAGTACCGTTCTCTGTAGGAAGAGAAGTGCATTTCACCACAGGCCTTTCAGGCGTCTTCTAGTGAGGCAAGGGAAGCAGGGCTCCAGCCAGGTAAGAACCAATGAGGAATTACTGCAATGGAAAGGTTTTATTTTATTATTTTTTTTTAAAGATTTTATTTATTTATTTGACAGAGAGAGATCACAAGTAGACGGAGAGGAAGGCAGAGAGAGAGAGAGAGAGAGAGGGAAGCAGGCTTCTTGCTGAGCAGAGAGCCCGATGTGGGACTCGATCCCAGGACCCTGAGATCATGACCTGAGCCGAAGGCAGCGGCTTAACCCACTGAGCCACCCAGGCGCCCCGAAAGGTTTTATTTTAAAGCTTACAGGCTAACCTTTTCAAAGTCTTATCCCCTGCCCATGCTGTTTTTGCAGTTATATATCTGTACTTTGTATAAATGTCATTTTTATTCTGTTCTTTCTCTCACCAACTTTGTTTTTAAAGTTTCTTGTTCCCTGACCTCTCAGGCGCTCTGGTTTCTACCTTCCAATTTTGTCATAGGAGGAGAAGAATGGTTTATGAAGGGACTAAGATGATCACCAGGATGAAAAGTCGCACTGCTTGGGTTTGTGATTATGTCCTTAGCTCATGTTCTGTCACTCAGGATGCCATTTATGGATATTGTTTTATAATTAACTAAGCTTCCTGCAGAAAGTAAGTTTAAAATCACTGTCATCTTAGTTTATTTCCTCTCTTAGCCTTTGATCTATTTGACTTTGACACATGCTTCTTACCAACTTCTGTAGATTCTCACTCTGACAGGATACTTTGATTCTTAGCCCTCCCCGCCAGCCCTGTGTCAATGTATCAGTCACCAGATCAGATGTTCTTGTATCTGTTTTGTTGACTCAGTTTTTGGATCCTCTTTTTCTTTCACCCAAACCTGGTAGTTTTTCCTACTTCCAGGCTCCCTTCCCTCAAACCATTTTTTTTTTTTTTTAAACATTTTGGCCAGTTACCATTTTGAAAACATGGGTCTTCCTCAAGTTTTTCTGCCTCTTAGAAGTAAGTATTTGGTGGCTGTTTCTTGCCTCTAGCATTCAGCTCCCCATGGTACTCTGTAAGGAACTTGCAGGCTGGCACTTGCTGCTTTTTCTAGCCTCATGGTTGGTCGCAAATAGGCATACTTCAAGTTCACTTGTATTTTCTCATCAAGCCGTATAGTCCCTCTAACCTGTGTTATTTGCTTATGCTTTTCTGTTTGCTTACAATAGGTGCCTTTCATTTTCTTTTCAAGTACTTACCTACTTTTCCTTAAAGGTAATCTCTTTTGTGTCTGATTTTTACTGAATCTCCTAAGCCTTAATGAGGGCCTGCCTGTGGTGTGGTTATCTAATGGTTGTTGGTAAATTTGCCTTCATGGTTAGATGCTTAGCTGTCTAAGATTCAGGAGACCGTGCCTTACTCAACTTTGTCATCTAGCACATAGCAGAAGGCCTGGCATGCAGTTGGTGTTCCATAAATATTTATTGTATGGAATTTAGTTTATTTTCCATTGCATTTTATAGAGAATGAGTGAATCTTAAAGTAAATGAAGTATCTAAAAATGGTGTCTTTGAAGATTTGTGGTTTATCATGATTTATGGAAGTAGAAAGGGAGATATCACAATTCCTTGGCACTCAAATTAGTGGATACCATGAACCATAATTGGTGAGTTATCCAAAGCACATTCACCTTTGGCCAAGGAAAGTGTGTGTGTGTGTGTGTGTGTGTGTCTGTGTCTGTGTTTCAGTGAGACCTTAACTTGAAACCAGTGAAAGAATGACTTGAAACTCTGAATTATAAATAGTTCTTTAAAAAAAAATTTTTATTGAGAGAGAGAGAGAATGAGTGGTGGGGGAGAGGCAGAGGGAGAGAGAAGGAGAGAGAGAGAGAGAGAGAGAAGCAGACTCCCTGCTGAGCAGGAAGCCCGATGTGGGGCTCCATCCTATGACCCCGAGATAATGACCTGAGCTGAAGGCAGATGCTTAACCGACTGAGCCACCCAGGTGCCCCAGTAGTTCTTAATAATTATTTATTGGTAGGGTAGAGTGGAACCTAGGTTTCTGGGCCTTGGTCTTAAGGAAGAATGTTGGAGTGGAAAGGGTTGTGAATGACACAGCTGAGAAGGAAGTGATTGCCATCAGTTTCTCTGTGTGACCTAGAGTAAGTAATTTTTCTGACTCTACTTTTTATAACACACTGCAACTGAGTAACTGAGTCAATAGTGTATTCTAGACTATAAGTAGTCAAGAAGGAAAAGAGTACTGGCAGAAACAATGGGCAAAACATCGAGCCTTAGGGATTTTAGTATATACCTTGTCCTTGTCCTTTGATATGTATGGAGCAGACCCCTGTTCTCACAGCCCCAAAAGGGTATGTTTTGGGGCAAATTGTATTTTATAAATATTTCTGCATTATCTCCCATTATACATGTTCTTCTTATAATTCGATTTTGACACTCCTATCAAGAAGTGGGGGATGTTTCTCCTCTTTGAAACTGAGTGAGTTCTTGTGGCTTTTCCAGTCTTAAAAAGAACTGCAGAAATGATTCTAGGTGATTTTGGAAGCTAGAACATAAAAGGCTATGTGGTTTCCTCTTGGTTGGTTGGAATGTAATGCTTGGTTACGAAACCTGCAGCCACCATGTGAGCATTCCGTTTAGCCTAAGGCCATCAAGTTGTGAGGCAAGACTGGGAAGACTCTCTGCGTTGAGACGTTCAGCCCGCCTTCTGCTTCCCTGGACCCCAGCTGCTCCAGCCACCATCTGACTACAGCCAAATAGGAAAAATTTTTTTTTTTAAGATTTTATTTATTTATTTGTCAGAGAGAGAGCAAGAGTGAGCACAGGCAGATAGAGTGGCAGGCAGAGGCAGAGGGAGAAGCAGGCTCCCTGCTGAGCAAGGAGCCCGATGTGGGACTCGATCCCAGGACTCTGGGATCATGACCCGAGCCGAAAGCAGCCGCTTAACCAACTGAGCCACCCAGGCGTCCCCCAAATAGGAAATTTTAAGCTAGAGCCGCTCAGCCAAGCCCTTCTGAATTCCTGACCCAGAAACCATAAAAGATAGTAAAATGGCTGTTGTCCTTTTAAATTGAGTTTGGGACATGTTTCTTGGAAAAGCATTTTCGATTTTCTTCCAGGTGGCATTGAAAGAAGGTAGGGTAGAACTAGAAGAAGCACCTCTTGGTGCAGACTGAGAGTTGTCACTGCCCTAACCCTGTTCCTCCAGACTTTCATACCCTAGTTGGGCGTAGGCCAAGGAGGGGAGATGGTAAAAGAGAAGACCATGTAACAACAGTATTTTCCTTTTCATATACCTCTACCTAAGAGTTGATAAAGAGGGGTTAGCCTGGAATAGATGCTTAAACTAAACTGGCTGTATCCCAGGAATCTGTTTGGGGAGGTAAGGCCATGGGCAGAAGTCCTGCAGATGAGTGTGGGGGATATCGCTATGGGAAAAGTGAATGAGGCAAGACCAGGCTATTGTCAAGGAGGCCAGAATTCATGTTGAATGATTTATCGTTCAGTGTGCTTTTTAAAATACTAAAATCGGAGTGCCTTTTATAAGTTGAATTTGTCCCCTGCCAAAAGATAAGATGACATTGTTACCCCCACATATGTGCGTACGTGACCTTATTTTGAAAAAGGGTTTTTTGTAGAGATCATAGTGGATTAGTGTGGGCCCTAAGACCAATGGCTTGTGTCTTCATAAGGAGGTAGTGTGAAGATCCAGAGAGACACAGGGAAGAAAGCTATGCGAAGACAAGGTAGAGACTGGAGTTAGGCCACCACAGCCAAGGAATGGAGTGTGCCAGCCACCACTGGAAGCCAGAAGCTAGCAGAGTGAAGGAAGGATTCTTTCTAGGGGTTTCAGAGGGAGGTAGGCCCTGCCAGCACTTTGATCCCCTTGATTTCTGTCTTCTAGAGTGAAGGATTAAATTTTTGTCGTCTCAAGCCAACCTGTTTCTGGTACTTTGTTACGGCAACCCTAGGAAACTGCTGTGGTGCCTGAAGTTAGATAGGGACAATGAAAAAATGTTACTCTTCAAAAGTTCCAGAGATGAAGAGCCTCAGGCTGGGAGAAAATATTTGCCAAATACATATCTGGCAAAGGACTTGGATCTAAAATATATAAAGAATATATAACCCAATAATAAGATCCCCACTTAAAAATAGGCAAAAGATTTGAAGTCATTTCAAGAAAGGAGATCCACACGTCAAGGAAGCACATGCAGTGATGCTCAGTACCACGAGTTACTAGGAAAATAGAAATGAAAACTACTAGGAGATACTACACTGCGCCTAGAATGGTGAAAATTGAAAGGAATGGCCATACCACATGTTGATGAGGATACGGGAGCAAATGGAACTCTTACGCGCTGCTGGTCAGTACTTAAAACGGTAGAGCCCTTTGAAAGACCGTGTTTCATTTTCTTAAAATATTAAGGACACAACCACCTGGTTGTTCTGTTCATAGGCATTTACCCAAGAGACTGGAACGCATACCTCCCTAGGAAGACTTTTACACAGGTGTTCCTAAGAGTGTTCTCTGTATTAGCCTTCAACTGGAAGTAACCCCAATGTCTGCCAACAGGGAGATGGGTAAACAAATTGTGTTGTAATGAAATACTACAGAGCCACAAAAAGGGATCAGCTGTTGATATTTGCAACAATCTGGATGGAGCTTAATATAATTAAATAATTATAATTGAGCAATAATTATATAATTGTAATTATCATATATAATTTATATTGCACATATAATTGTAATTATAATTATATAATTATAATTTTAATTATAATTATATAATTGTGATTATAATATAAAATAATATATAACTATATATAATATAGAAATATATAACTATAATCATTATAATTGAGTAATCATTACATTGAGTAAAATAAGCCAATCCCCTTCCCAGAAGACCACAAATTGTATGATTCCATATGTAGACCTATCAAATTTTAGAAAATTCAAAGTAATTATAGTGACAGAGTGATGATCAGTGGTTATGGGAGGTAGGGCAGGGAGAGGAAAGATTTTAAGGAGACATGAAAAAACATTTAGGGTTGATGGATATGTTCATGACCTTGAGTGTAGTGATGGTTTCCTTGGTGTCTGTTTGTGCCCAAACATTGAATTATGCACCTCACCTCACATATGTGATTTTTTTAATACATCAGCTGTGTCTCAAAGCCAGAACAAAAAGAGAAAAGTTATATGGGAAAAATTAAGGTTAAGAAGAGGGTGTAAACTCCAGGCCCTATTCTACTAACATTTATCAGCTGAGCATGAGCAGGTACGGTTTGCTTTGCCATTTACTGTTGAATATACCATGGCTTTAATGGCAAGAGACCATTTAAATCTAGAACCACCAAATAAAGCAAACCCTTAGAATCAGTTGGGGTTTAATCACAGAACACCATAGCAGTTTATGGAATAAGGGATTGATTACAGAAGTTAAACCTTGAAGATTTATGGTAGGAGCTTGGGAAAGAAAGGGCCAGGAGGCAAACCGGAGGATGAGTGGGGTCCGCATCTAGTCAGTCTGAGAAGCCATGCTTGAGACAAGGCTCCTGGGGCAGGGAGCCATGGATGCTTATACCTCTGTGTAACCACCACCTCTTTGTGTCTGTTGGTGGGGCTGGAGTTGCTGTTGACCTACGGAACCAGTTTGGAAAGGTGGATAGGGATCTGAGAAGAGCAAAGATAAGCTTGAACCCGCCCACAGAGCCAAATCTGGCCACTGTTCTAACCATAACAACCTTCAGAGAGTCATGGCTTCCAAGTCCTTAGAGATCCCTCCAGATCTCTGCAAGTTCTACTCTTGGTGAACTCTAAGCTGCATCTATACAGGGAAGAGATTTCAGGAAATGCAGTTCGTGCTTAACAGATTTGACACAACATAAACTACCACAACCTGCTAATTGATGGCCTTGGTAATTGTAGTACCGGTTATGAACCCATGGTCTGCTATTCTTATGTAATGGGTTGATTATGCTAAACAAATACAGAATATCTTTGGGAGTGATCTAATCAGGACAGAATGCGGTAAATTCGTCTAAATCTTTTCAGAATCAGGGTTGATTACAATGTAAACAATAGGGAGACTCTCCATCCCCTCTCACAAGGAAGGTGTTTATAGCAACATAAACACCTTTTCAGCGCAGTAACATAAACAGTTTCTCAAGGAAACATTCTCTGGCATTCAGGAAATGTTTCTTTCTTTACAAACAAAAAAGTGTGTTTTTCTTAAGATTTAATTTACTTAAGGGCTCTGTTTAGAACAAGGCTATGATTGTAGAGGGATAAAGTTATTCCCAGAGCACTTTTGTGGCAGGTTCTAGTTGAAGTCCTTATAGAGGCATCTTGTTTAAAAATCTGTAGACTAACAGAGCATGGGTCAGTATAGGTGTACCACGTTATATTTTAGATAACACCTCAGGAAAGTTGTATCAATTATACTTCCGTGATACAGATTGTATTACCAATTCCCAGTAGGCTGTGATTTGATATTTTCTTATGAAAATCCTTCTTGAAAGTGTGAAGACTCTTTGTTACAGGTATAACATACTATCTACAGTGAGGCCAGGGACAATGATAGGGGCCATCCATGTATTTACTTCAAATACACCTAATTAATGCATTTGTACAGTGAATAAATACTTCCTAAAGTTGGTCCTAATCGGATGTAATGTTAAAATTCCTTAACTTCTTTAATATTTATAACCTCAAGCAGTTGGAAGTAGAGTTCATCCACAAGACCCATTATAGGTTTGAAAAGAAGAGGAAAATTCTTTAGCAATAATGCTTTCTTAACTGAGGATGGAGAACAGATATACCTATTCTCTGCAGGTTATTAAAGAAGACATAGTTCTGGTAGTGCAGTGAATGTTAATAGAAACAAAGCATCAGCCACACACCTTTTATTTATTTATTTTTTTAAAAACCTTTGAGGAAAGTCTCGATTTAATTAAAAGATTTACCAACAATCTCTAGGAATGATTTATTCATTGCTGGCTAGATTTTGTGTAGCTTTGTACCATTTAGAATATGGATGCAGGAGATGGCTTATCATGCTGCCTTTTATTTTAACCTCTGGGCTAGTGCTTCAAAACTTTAAAGTGCAGACAAATGATCTAGGCTTTTTTTTTTTTTTTAAGATTTTATTTATTTATTAGAGAGGAAGAGAGACAGCACGAGCAGGGGGAGAGGGAAGGGCACAGGGAGAGGGAGAACCCACTGAACAGAGAGCCCAACGTGGAGCTTGATACCAGGACTCTGGGATCACGACCTGAGCTGGATACAGATGCTTAACCGACTGAGCCACCCAGGCACCCTGACCTAGGCATCTTGTTGGTAAATGTAGGTTGTGATTTAATATGTTTGGGGTGGGGTCTGAGATTTTTATTTCTGATAAATTCCCAGATCTGTAGAACACACTCTGAGAAGCAAGTTAGTGGCTTTTCTGAGTATAATTTTTTTGGTGTAGTTGTCCATAGTATTCAACGTTTTATAGTAAGTGTAGTAGAGACAGAGAAAAATGATTGTTTTCACAATATGCCCAGTTTTTGTTTGGAGGACAAAAAGGTATGGTAGACTCCCATTAATTAAGTAGCTTGCTAATAGTTTGGCAGGAGTGAAGTCTAGGCATTTCCCATTCACCTAGCTGTAAGTACGTTACATTTCTTTTTTTTTTTCTTTTTAAAGATTTTATTTATTTATTTGACAGAGAGAGATCACAAGTAGACGGAGAGGAAGGCAGAGAGAGAGAGAGAGAGAGAGAGAGAGGGAAGCAGGCTTCTTGCTGAGCAGAGAGCCCGATGTGGGACTCGATCCCAGGACCCTGAGATCATGACCTGAGCCGAAGGCAGCGGCTTAACCCACTGAGCCACCCAGGCGCCCCCGTTACATTTCTAAATTTATGAAAGTGGTGTAGTTTTAAAAGCCAACGTCTCATTGAGATGCCATTTAACCCAGGAGGAGGAAAAATCCTTTTGTATGTATGTGGAGTACAACTACAGGATTATTTCTTTCCTCTGGAAAGCTCTCTTTGTATCTATAAAACTAATAAAATAATTACATCTTTGAATGTTAATATATATAAAGTTAAATGATTTTTTTTGTGGGTTTAAAAGAAGTTCAGGTCTGACTTTTTTCTTTGAGAAGTGTCTGTGGTTGTTTTGGCAGCACATAGACCAAAATTGGAACGACGCAGAGAAGATGAGTTAAGGATGACAAGCAAGTTCATGAAGAGAAGAGTTTAATATTGAGGAAATGTTCATGGTGGGAAAACTTGCCTGCTTGAAGGATAAAAATGCAGAACTAATTTGAAAATAATTTTTAACTGTCACCATTTTTTTAAAAAGATTATTTATTTATTTGACAGAGAGAGAGATCACATGTAGGCAGAGAGGCAGGCAGAGAGATGGGGGTAGCAGGCTTTCTGCTGAGCAGAGATCCCGATGCGGCACTCGATCCCAGGACCCGAGATCATGATCTGAGCTCAAGGCAGAGGCCCAACCCACTGAGCCACCCAGGCGCCCCTGTCACCATTTTTTGAAAAAGATTTTACTTGTTTATTTGACAGAGATCACAAGTAGGCAGAGAGGCAGTCAGAGAGAGGGGGAGAAGCAGGCTCTCTGCTGAGGGGAGAGCCCAACGTGGGGCTCAATTCCAGGACCCTGGGATCATGACCTGAGCTGAAGGCAGAGGTTTAACCCACTGAGCCACCCAGGTGGCTGGGTGGGCAACCTGAAGATGTTAGCAAAACTGTACCGAGTGATACTGAAATATACTGGTCTTGAATAATTTCAGAGAAAACTTCAGGCAGTTGGATTTATCTGGGAAATATTGAAATACAAATTTGAGGCGAGGAAATAATGTTTAGAGAGAGAAAGTCAAATACTTCAAAGAATTATTTGCTTATTTCTTACAAAAATGGTGCAGTTTTTCTTAATTTTAAGTTGAGCCTTTATGTAACTGAAAGTTAAAAACAAAAGAGATAAAAATGAACATCTTTCAAGCTTTCTGGATTAGTGCATAAATCTGATCTTCCTGAGGAATGGGAAAAGATGTAACCAATGGCTCTTATCTCTGTAATGATGTGAGAAGCTGTAGAAATCACCCACAACAGTGAAAATCCCCTAGGATCGGACGCAGGTGGGAAAAAATTCCAGTGATTCTGGAGGTCAAGTTGTGTTTATCTAGTACAAGGTCACATTAATTTTAACTATGATACTTTTGTAGTTTTCAGCTAATAAATGATCTCTCCTAAGTACATCTTCTAAAAGATGGAGGCTGTAGTTGATATCTGAAAAATTTTCACCTGTGTTTCAGATGGTCAAGTGTGTAGAAGTATGTGTTCTAGAAAAGTAAGGAAGAAGGCATATACTCCATGGGGGCTAAGTGTTAAAATGACAGTACCATTTTTTTATTTTTATTTTTGTTTTTATTTTTTTTAGGGAGAGGGAGAGCCAGGGAGGGGTAGAGGGAGAGAGAGAATTGCAGACAGGCTCCATGTTCAGCGCAGAGCCCAAGGTGTGCATTGATCTCATAACCCTGAGATCATGAGCTAAGGCAAAATCAAGAGTTGGATACTTAACTGACTCAGCCACCCAGGAGCCCCTGTTTTTATTTCTATTTTTTATTGTTTGACAGTAACCTATTTTCAAGTATGAATAGTAGGAAAATAGCTGTGGTGTTACAGATGAAACAATTATACATGCACATTGTTGGCCATTTGGGAAAAGACAATAAAAATTTGAAAACCCAGTGTACTTCTAATTTTTTCTATGTGGTTTAAAAAATATAATTGCCCTTTTCTTCACTGTAATGTAACTTATTTCCCATATGATTGCACATTTTTTTGTGTGAACGTTATTTTCTATGGCTGCATAATATTCCACTTACAAAATAAATATCATTTGGTTAGTCATTCCTTCTTAAACATTTACGTGGATTTATATGTTTTTCCAAGATGAATATTATTATAATGGACATCTGTGTATAATGAATAATACTGTAATGAATATCTGTGTATAATGCTTTTTTTTGATCAGAATAATCTTCTTAGGTCAGATCGCCAAAACTGAAATTCATATTTTTATAGGAATAAAAGCTGTTTGTGAAGTTGAGGGGCTGTTTTCAAAGAAATACTAACCCTTCCTGAGTGTTAAAAGATAAGGATGTTATGACAAGGTGTTAAAAGCTAAGCTGGGTTGGACAGGTCAGATTAACCTGGTTCTATCTTTGACACCTGTTTTTAACACTTGTTGAAAAGGGAAAAAAAATTAAGGCTAGAAATTGGTCTTTTGATAATTTTTGATAGGTTAGATTCTTTCTAAGGAAGTGAGTTGTTTATGTGGCAAATGCCTATAAAAATATTTTGTAGTAAATAAGAGTAGGATGACACTTGAAGATAAAATTTCTGAAAATTAGTTTATAATGTTTAACTTCTAGCCTTCTTAACTTTAATTTAGGACAAATGTATTGAGATAGTTGTGATTTACTAAGCAAGTTGAAAAAAAAAAAGAGGGAAACATGAACAATACTGCCTTAGGAAAAATTAGAAACTGTCTCACAATTCAGACTATAGACTGATTTGTAATATTTATTGTTAGACACATTTTAGACATAAGACAGTCAGTTGGATAGGTAAGCCATAAATCCCTCCTAGTTGCTCCATAAAGTTTCAAACAACACCTAATTAGGGGTTCTAATTTGCAGACATCATTTTAGTTGCCCTAGTGTCTTCTAATAATAGATCTATAGCCAGAACAGAAGGTTTGCAAGACCAGATCTATAAACTATATTTTCTATGTATATTTTACTAGAGTTCTTACTTTAGATGAGAAATTCTAGTTTTCAAGTGGTTTTTAATTTTTCTGGATTGTAACGATCTCTTCTGTATAATGAAATGTCTGTAAAGAAAAATTTTCAGTTAGTTCCAAGGCACTGATGTATACATAAATCTAGGAAATAATGAAGGACTGTTTTAATCATTTTTATGTTTGTGAGTATATTTTCAGAACTTACATCAACCATAAAATATTTTTTTTAGATGGGGGAGGGAGGGGGCACTGTGGGAAGGGGCAGAGGGAGAGGGAGAGAATCTTAAACAGGCTTTGTGCCCCATGGGAAACCTGATGTGGGGCTCGATCTCACAACCCTGATATCATGACCTGAGCCAAAATCAAGAGTTGGATGCTTAGCCTACTGAGACACCAAGGCTCCCCTGTAAGTTAATTTTTAAGTACGTAACATTTGGTACATATAAGAGAATGTAAGTAACATGTAAAGTAAAAAGCAGAATAATAAAATGAACATCCATGAAGCTACCATTCAACTTGAACTAGAACATGACCAGATTATATCTGAGTTCCTTTCTTAGCCCGTTCAGTTTCGCAGAGCTTTCAGGTTAAAAAAAGATCTTGGTGCCTACTTTTCTAAATTAGAATTAGTATGCTACTAGCCTTCGGAAGAAATCTAAACAGGTCTATGCAATTTACATTTTTGATGATTGATGTCCGTGCATATACATAATTCATAATGACAAACGTGTTTAAAAATAGGACATTAGCATTGAAATTGTTACCTGTGCTAATTTAAACTTTTAAAAAATACTTCTTAGATGAGAAATTATCTATATCTAAAGAGGCTATTTTCAAAATATCACTGAATGTAAAAACAACATGAACATATTATATATAAAACACTAAATATGTGTTCATTTAACAACATAAATTCACATTACATGTTGGAGATCCAGGATTTGTTTTTGTTTATGTTTTTAAGAGGAAATTATGTATCTCATCCTTCAAAAGACATTCTGTGTTTGCAGATCTTTGCCTCATTTTCTGGGAATCAAGATTTCAAGGTTAAAAGTTAACAAATAAAATTATCAGGACGCTGGGTGGCTCATTCTGTTAGGTGTCTACCTTTGGCTCAGGTCATGATCCCAGGGTCGTGGGATCGAGTCCCACATCAGGCTCTCTGCCTAGCGGGGAGCCTGCTTCTCCCTCTGCCTGCTCTGTCTGCTGCTCCCCCTGCTTGTGAGCTCTCTCTCTCTCTCTCTCAATCAGACAAATAAATAAATAAAATCTTAAAAGCAAACAAACAAACCTATAAAAGGCATGTTTAAAAAAAAGTTATCACTAGAGGAAAGTGCTATTGATTGATAAAATTCCAGGTAGATTTTGTGATTATTTAAAGGTTTTCTTTACCCCCTGCGGAATATTTTTCCAATTTCTACTTTTGCTAATTACTGTTTGAGAATATAGTAGTTTTTGATTTTCCAAATTGATTTTTGGCTGAATCTCAAAGAGTAGAAACCCAAATTGTTTTAAATTTTTTTTGTTGTCTTTAGCAATAATACTTCGAAGATTGGGAAACAAATTTTATTCATCTCATAAAACCATTGCAGGTGATTGTCTCTCAGAGTCTGTCTTCCTCATAAAATAAAGAATAGATTTCAATTCTGGCTTATATTTCCGCCCCTGATTTCTTTCCATATTATCATTGCCTTTATCTGGAATTTTCTGCTTTCTTGAGCAGGAATATAAGCGATTGTATAGTGTGGTGCAAGTGTGGTGCTTTTCCTCATTTTATTCTTCCTTTAGGAAAGTGCTCATGTGGCTTTAACTTTCTTTTTTTTTTTTTAAGTTTATTTATTTATTTATTTATTTTTTTAATTTGACAGATCACAAGTAGGCAGAGAGGCAGGCAGAGAGAGACAGGAGGAGGCAGGCTCCCCGCTGAGCAGAGAGCCTGATGTGGGACTCGATCCCAGGACCCTGAGATCATGACCTGAGCCGAAGGCAGAGGCTTTAACCACTGAGCCACCAGGCGCCCTCTTTTTTTTTTTTTTTTTTTTTTTTTTAAGATTTTATTTATTTATTTGACAGAGAGACAGACATCACAGATAGGCAAAGGGGCAGGCAGAGAGAGAGGGAGAGGCAGGCTCCCTGCTGAACAAGGAGCCTGACACGGGGCTCAGTCCCAGTCCCAGGAACATGACCTGAGCCAAAGGCAGATGCTTGACCATCTGAGCCACCCAGGGGCCCTGGCTTTAACTTTCTTCTTCTCCTTCCTTCCTCCTCCACCTTCCTCCTCCTCCTTCCTTTTCCTCCTCCTTCCTCCTTCCTCCTCTTTCCTCTTCCTCTTCTTTTTCTTCTTCCTCCTCCTCTTCCTCTCCTCTCTTTCTTCTTCTTTTTTTTTTTTTTAAGATTTATTTACTTTAGAGAGAGAGAGTGCCAGTGCAATGAGAGGCAGAGGGAGAGAGAATCTGGGGCAGATTCCACACTCAGCGTGCGGCTCAGTATCACAGCCCTGAGATCATGACTCTCACCAAAACCGGGGGTAGAATGCTTAACCATCTGAGCCAACCAGATGCCCCTTAACTTTTTTCTTCTTAAAATGCCAAATTTTAATGGGTTTGTGGATTAAGAATAAAAAGAAAAGTGATTTTACATTAAAATTTATCTGTTTAGGACTCCACGGCTTGCCATATATTTATTTTTAAATACGTTGGGGTGCCTGGGTGGCTTAGTGGGTTAAAGCCTCTGCCTTCGGCTCAGGTCATGATCCCAGGGTCCTGGGATCAAGCCCCGCATCGGGCTCTCTGCTAAGCGGGGAGCCTGCTTCCTCCTCTCTCTCTCTCTCTCTGCCTGCCTCTCTGCCTGCTTGTGATCTCTGTCAAATAAATAAAATCTTAAAAAAAAAGAAAAGAAAAGAAATGAAGATAGGTTGTTTAAGTAGAGCGTACTGTCAGTAGTTGAACGTAAAGTTCTCCACCTGCCCTGGCAGAAGGGGGCGCCCTTATTGCTGTTTTCAGGGTGGCCTCCTTAACCACTGAACCTATAATCGCAGTGATTGGCAAGGGGATACTCAGCGTTTCTCTTACCATCTTGGGACATTTTCCCAATCAACAAATCTAGGACTTCCTTTAATGATTTTAATCAGACATATTGGAGACCTGCCAAGAAAGAAGAGTATAAATCATCAACTTTAGGAAGCCAAGATCTTTGAAAAGGGTTAAGTATTTTAATGACAGTGTTTTTAGGATATTCAGTTTGTAGGCCAGTTTGTAGATATGGAAACCTATTTGTCTTGGGAACCCTCCTCATTACAATTTTTTTTAAAAAATTTATTTTTTCTTATATTCTTTCCATCAGATCGGCTCATTCATCCCTACGCCCCCTGTAGCCTCTACCGCCTTAATTCTTTGTTAGGCAGAGAGAAATGAGGAGTTTATTTAATATACTTTTGTGGAATAGTGTTCACTTTGTTACTTCCTTTCATTCCTAAGTGATGTCTTGGAATATTTTCCATTTTTTCTGACCATTTTTTCTGATGCTTTGTTGTCCAAAAATACATGTCTGTCCTCCCCTTCCTAAAAAGATGCATAACATGAAATAACCCCTTTTTGCCGAAAAGTTTAAACAATTTTTACCAAAGTACCTTGGTTACCTTGCTGCCTTTGAATTTGATAATGAGGACTGGCAGGGCATTCATATGGTTAGTTCTTTCAAGAATGCTTTTCTGTCTAAATCTGGGATCAACAATGTCCATTCATTGTTCCTTTGATCTTTATGTTTTGCAGACTTACCTGGCAATCTAGTTTCTCTCATGGAAAACTGGGCATTTGCTTTTTTCCTTTACTACTTATAAACTTGAATTTGAGCCTTCTTTTACCCAATTTCATTTAAGGAGAACAGGTCTTTTAGAAGCTCTTTGAAAGACTCAGTTTCCTTTTTTTTTTTTCTGGAAGATTTTATTTTTGCGAGAGGGAGAGAGCATAAGCGGTGGAGGGAGGGGTAGAGGGAGAAGCAGACTCTCCACTGAGCAGGGAGCCAGATGTGGGAATTGATCCCAGGACACTGGCATCATGACCTGAGCCAAAGGCAGATGCTTAACCTGCTGAGCCACCCAGGGACCCTGAAAGAATCAGATTCTGTTTTTTTGTTTTGTTTTGTTTTGTTTTGTTTTTTGTTTTTTAAATAAAAGTCAGATCTTTGCCCACCATGGGGCTTGAACTCATGACCCCAAGATCAAGTGTGTCACATGCTCCATCAACTGAGCCAACCAGGCACCTCTATGTATTGATTTTTTGAAACTATTTTTAAAAGTTATCCATGTTATCTAAGTAAGTTAAAAGTATCATTTATTTAATATGTTGAGATTATCATTCTTTCTGTGATCATTAGTCTGTAATCAAAAGAGGGATTAGTACTCCTTATTTAGAGTCTTCTAAATTCTTGACAGTTTTTCAGTTTTCTTTCAATTGTTTTATTGTTCAGTTTGTCTTATATAGTTTGCCAGATTGGTGATTAATTTTTCTTAAAGATTTTATTTGAGAGCAAGAGCATGTACACTAGCGGGGGTGGGGGTCAGAGGGAGGGGAGAAGCAGGCTTACTGTGGAGCAGGGAGCCTGATGCGGGGCTCCATCCCAGGACCCTGAGATCCTGACCTGAGCCAAAGGCAGATGCTTAACTGGGCCACCCAGGTACCCCATGATTATTGATTTTTTAAAAATTGTAAAATACACATAGTGTAAAATTTCGTTTCCACTGTTGTGAAGTACGCAGTTTGGTGGCATTAAGCACATATACATTGTTGCATAACTTTGTCCACATCCATCTCCAGAGCTTTTTCGTCTTCCCAAACTGAAGGTCTTTATGCAGGGAAACAATAACTCCCCTTTCCTTTCCCCCTGCTTCTCCTGGCAACCACCATTCTACTTTCTGTCTCTATGAATTTGACTTAATTGATTTATTTTTATAATGTTTACCTTAACAAAACACTTATCCTTCAGGGCGTGAGTGGAGGGTATGGTGGGGGGGGCGGGCAGGGAGGAAGAGTTGATTATAGGTATCAGATTAAATTTACTGCCTAGGGAATTAATAAGTAACCTTTACCTGTCTTATGTATTTGATTATTTTTTATCTGCAGGATTTGAACACTGGGAATATATGAATATGACCTGCCTTTAAAATGCTATGTCTTTGAAGAAAAGAAAATAAAGCTTTGAACTTTCTTTGAGTTACGGGCTTTGCTGATATTCATCTCTCTTAAATATATATATTTTTTCAGTTTGGCTTTTCTTCAGATCATTTTACTTCCCATCTTGAATGTTTAGTCTATGACTCCTAGAGTTCAATGGGAATAATTCCTTGTTTTTTTTAGACAGCTAATGTCTTGATTTTTGACATAGATATGCCTCACATGCCACAAAATTGTTTTGAAATTAGTTTGATAAGAGTGAGATGTTCATAAATTATACCATTTGGGTTGTGGATATTTTGCCTGATAACTACATTACTGGTACAGACTGACCGTTTTCCTAGGTTGGGGGAATGGTCCTCTTTTTCATTGCACGAAGATGGAAGTTTTTCCTGAATGATACTGATTAGGGAATATAAAGCAATTTTCTGGGTTTTGGGAAAGCATGGCTTGAGTTCAAAACTGGTTGGGTTGTTTGTCTTTTCAGGAGTGGCTGTAAGCTTCTCCAAAGGCAGGATGGTTCATTCATTTTGTAAACAATCGAGTGATATGTTGGCTATAAATAGAATTTCATTCCAGTAGTGAAGGTCCTATGATTTTCCTAAACAGCAGCAAGTTTTTAGCCTTGGATAGACAGAGTTAAAGGTAACTAGAGACCACAGTTTCTCTCCCCTTCGTTCCTTACCTGTGGGAGACCAGGAGAGCAGCTGGAAGATGAGGCAGGGGACCTCGTAGTACGAATTAGTTCTTCCTGGAAACTTTAAGCACCAGCTTCAGCATCTTTTTAGCTAATGTCTTTTCTGCCATGATTTTAGGTAATAAGCCTAGACAAATATGGAGATATATATATATATATATATAGATATATATATATATATGCGCCTTGTTTTTCCATGTTCTGATTCAGTAATTCTGTTTTAGAATCTCAGCATGAAACAGTCATTAGCCACGACACATTTCTTTCTTTCTTTCTTTCTTTTTTTTTTTTTAAATTTTTATTTATTTGAGAGAGGGAGACATCACAAGTAGGCAGAGAGAGAGAAAGGGAAGCAGGCTCCCTCCTGAGCAGAGAGCCAGATGCGGGGCTCGATCCCAGGACCCTAAGATCACGACCTGAGCTGAAGGCAGAAGCTTAACCCACTGAGCCACCCAGGCGCCCCGCCACGACACATTTCTATAACGTTTCTCAAGTGGGGGTGGTTTTGTTGTCGTTACAGAATGTCATGGGTAGCCTAGTGAGTTCTTGTTTACTCCCTGATTCCTCTCTATTCCAGTCTTCTATTAATCAACAAATGCTGATACACAAAGACAGTGAATCTTCCATTCCTTGTCTTTGGGGGCATAAACCAGCTGGTGGAGGCCCTTAGACCTCCCCTGGAAGAGTGAGCATGCAGGGCTCTCCTACAGTAATGACCGCTCTTCCTGACAGTTCAAAGTTTCGTAAAGGTGGGCCATGAGCTAGTCTTTGAAGAATAAGTCAAAAGATTTATTGCCATGTACCTGATACCAATTTGCGTTGTAGGAGTGTGACATTATTTTATTTTCTTTGCCAGTCTTTTAAAAATACTGCCTTTTGCCCCCTCCCCCCCTTTTAAAACTAGCGAGTTGGACTATCCTTTCATATATTTATTTACTCCTCGCTCTTTGGAGGGTTGCCGGTTAGCGGGCTTCCCCCATTTCTCTCATTAATTGTCATGACTGCTTTATGTTCGTGTTGGCATACAGAAGACAGGATGTTTGTTGGAATTGTGGTAAAGGTATAGATTGATTTATGGGAAATTAACCTTTTTTGGTGATACTCCATCTTCCCTACCGAAGAGCATGCTGTATTTTTTTGTTTATTCAGGTGTCATAGCTCTCTCGATAAAGTGATAGAGCTTTATTTATGGGTAATATGTGTTTTGAGTTCGTTAAGTTTTTGTGGCTTTTGTAAATGGAGCCCTTTTGTAAGTTGTTATTCCAGAATGTGATTATTGTACTCTGGGGAAAAGCTATATATATATATTTTTTGTGTGTTACCTTGTTTCTGGAGATTCTTTTGGTTCCAGTACTTTTTCAGTGAACTTTCTGTGTTCTTCCAAAGAGTAATTTTCTACAAGTTAATTACGTATGGATCATCTTTGTTTGTTATATTTATTATATGTGCTGGGGGTTTCAAAACAGTTTTGAATCATGCTGGCATTAGTGGTCATTCTTGTTGAAGGCTATAAGAGTTCAGTGAAAATATTTTGGCAAACAAAAAAGGAGAGCTCAACATTTGAATAGAACAGATGACAGACAAAAATGCGCTTTAGGAAATGTAAGATTAACTATGGCTTGTGTGTGAAGGAAGTGTTACTTTATGGCTGAGAATGATATGTACACTTGTGCAAGCATCTACTATTATTTTATCATTATTTTGGCTATTGTATATTTATGTGTTGTACAGATCTAGTGCACATTTTAGATCAGGTGAAATCTGTTTGCACAGCACAGTTACAATTAATGGCACTGATTTTTTTGTCATTAAAAAATCTAAAAAGACTGTCCTTATTTTTAAGTCCCACTCCAGGGGGAAATCATTGTTAAGTTTGTTGTTTACCCTTCTAGTCTTTTCTGTAGATATTTAATCACTCTCTGTACACACACTCACGTCTGCATGTGTTTATATATTCTTTCACAAAAACAGGATAATTTAAAGCAGAAAGTATAGTAACTTCTTAGAAACTTAGCAATAAAATATATTGTGCATCTCTTTTTATGTGATTGATGATTTTAAATATCTTGGCTTAGTGTTCTGTACTATATATATATTTTTAAAGATTTTATTTATTTATTTGACAGAGAGATCACAAGTAGACGGAGAGGCAGGCAGAGAGAGAGAGAGAGAGAGGGAAGCAGGCTTCTTGCTGAGCAGAGAGCCCGATGTGGGACTCGATCCCAGGACCCTGAGATCATGACCTGAGCCGAAGGCAGCGGCTTAACCCACTGAGCCACCCAGGCGCCCCTCTGTACTATATTATTATGGTTGTAACATTTCATAGCTATTTATTTTTGGAGCATATGAGAAATAAGCTGGTGAAACTATATCACAGCAAATAACTTACTTGAGAATAGGATGTATTGTTTAGGTTTCCTTATTTAGATAAATCAATTGTTCTAGGAGCCAGTTAGTTAGAGCCATTTTAAGACAGTTAACTGTCTTAAAATCATGTGTGAGATATATATTTCCCTAAGAGAATTTTACTAATTACAAGCAATTTAGATATGTAAAATCCAGTCATTAACCCAAGCCATGAATATGCTTTTTGCTTTAAAAATCTGTTAAGAAAAATACAGATTTTGTACCAGGGGACTTACAAGTTTGATTCATGTTTTCAAAGACCTTTGCCATACTCCTTATCTTTTGAAAATATTTAACTGAGTTCAGGATGTGAGTGTGATTATATAATTATTGTTTTCTGGGTCATAGTGTTCTTATGTTCACAATTCATTTTCAGAATTTCATTAAATGTTTTGAATACTTGGGGTAAGTACCATACTAGGTCCTGGCAGTACTAAGTAGAATTAAGGGGAAAAAAAAAAATGGGTTCTTTTAATAGATTTTACAGGTTACAGACTAGTAGGGGACCAGAGAAGCAAATTTCAAGTGCACTAAAATGTTGCTTATATATAGGATATGGAGGGGAAATTTATAGTTTGGGGGGAGGGGCACATATGAAGAAGATTCTGAATGGGGAAGACAGGGAAGAGAAGTAATTTTGGGATTGAGTTTTAAAAGATGAGTAAGTTTCTCCCAGGCAGGTGGGTAATAGGGAGAATCTCACAGTGCTGAGGGCATAAAAGCCAAAAGAATAGAAACCTTTCTGGTTCTGTGAGCTGTAGGCAGTCAAGTGTGTCCATTGAGGAGGCATTATGCAATGGAGACCTTCCTTCAGCTTAGCAGTACAGGGTCATGGTGGTAGAATGACTGTTCTGTGTTCGCAAACAAGAGTGGAGAGTTAAAGGAATAATGTGGAGAGCATGGTGGAGAATGTATTAGAATTCTGCCATGATAGCTTCTTCATGAAAACTTTGAAGAGGCCTAAATGGAAAATATAGTGACCCCAGAAGGAAAATAAAACTTACTTGAGGGGCACCTGGGAGGCTCAGTTAGTAAACGTCCGACTCTTGATTTCAGCTCAGGTCATGATTGCGGGGTCGTGGGAGGGAACCCCATGTCAGGCTCTGCGCTCAGAGAGGTGTCTCCTTGCCATAGTCTCTCTCTCTCCCTCTCGCTCTACCCCCTCTCTAAAATAAATACCCCCCAAACCTTCCTTGATAAGGTTTCTCCTCATGATCAGTTTGCTGGAGTGCCCTTTTGTGCACACCATCTTTAGCCAAATCTTTTATGATATGTTCATATGCCTGCAAATAATTAATCAACTATAATGATATATGATATATAATGATATTATTGTCTTTCATAGATGGTGAGATCTGCATTTTAATATCTTTGAAGCTGGGATATGTCTGGTGGTAGGAGTTTTCCTGGTTGTATTTTCTTCTTTGTGTGGCATACAGTAGTGTTAAACCTGTTTATGATCAGTGGCATCTTACACTTGAAATACATTAATATTTTGCTGATTGTCATTTAAAAAATCATGTGTATTATTTTTTAATTAAGTTTTCTATTTTAATCCCCTTGTGGTTAATGTACAGTGTTACATTAGTTTCAGGTGTGTAATACCATCTCCCAGCAATCCTGTATTCCTCAGTGCTCACCATGATGAATGTACTCTTACTCCCCATCACCTGTTTCACTCATTCCCGCACCCGCCCCACCTCTAGTAACTATCAGTTTGTTCTCTTCTAGTTAAGAGTCTGTTCCTTGGATTGTGTCTCTCCCCCAAGCCACCTCTATTTATTTTGTTACTTAAATTCCACATATGAGTGAAATCATATGGTACTATCTTTCTCTGACTTATTTTGCATAACCTTATACTCTATAGTTCTATTCATGTAGTTGTAGATAGTAAGATTTCATTCTTTTTTTTGTGACTGAGTAGTATTCTATTATGTATACGTGCTACATCTTTATCCATTCATCTGTTGATGGACACTTGGGCTGCTTCCATAATTTGGCTGTTGTGAATAATGCTGCAGTAAGCACAAGGGTGCATGTATTCCTTTTTTTTTTTTTTTTCCAATTTTTTGGATAAATGTTGAGTAGTGCAATTAATGGATCATAGGGTTGTTCTATTTGTAACTTTTTGAGGAATCTCCATACTGTTTTCCACAGGGACCGCATCAGTTTGCATTCCTACCAGCAGTGTACAAGGGTTCCTTTTCCTCCACATCCTTGATAACACTTGTTTCTTATGTTTTTGATTTTAGCCCTTTTGACAGGTTTGAGGTGATATCTTCTTGTAGTTTTGATTTGCATTTCCCTGATGACGAGTGATGTTGAGCATCTTTCCATGTGTCTTTTGGCCATCTGCGTATGTGTTCTTTGGAAAAATGTTTGTTCATGTCTTCTGCCTATTTTTTAATTGGAAATTGGATTATTTGGGTTTTTTGGTCTTATATCCGTTCTTTATATATTTTGGAAACTAACCTTTTATTGGATATATCATTTGTAAATATCTTCTCCCATTCAGTAGGTTGTCTTTAGTTTCGTTGGTTGTTTCCTTTGCTGTGCAGAAGCTTTTTATTTTGTTATTGTCCCAAGAGTTTATTTTTGGTTTTGTTTCCCTTGCCTGAAGAGACATATCTAGAAAGATGTTGCTACAGCTGATGTCAGGAAAATTACCGCTATGCTCTCTCTAGGATTTTTATGGTTTCAGGTATCACATTTTGGTCCTTAATCTACTTGAGTTTATTTTTTTTGTATGATCTGAGAAAGTGGTCCAGTTTCATTCTTTTGCATGTAGCTATTTGTTCAGTTTTTCTAACACCATTTGTTGAAAAGACTATCTTTTTCCCACTCAGTGTTCTTGCCTCCTTTGTCAAAGATTTATTGACCATATAATTATGGGTTTGTTTCTGGGTTTTCTGTTCTGTCCCATTGATCTATGTGTCCATTTTTGTGCTAATCCCATACTGTTTTTTTTTTTTAAAGATTTTATTTATTTACCTGACAGACAGAGATCACAAGTAGGCAGAGAGGCAGGCAGAGAGAGGAGGAAGCAGGCTCCCCGCCGAGCAGAGAGCCTGATGTGGGGCTCGAT
Source organism: Lutra lutra (assembly GCF_902655055.1). NCBI lineage: Eukaryota > Metazoa > Chordata > Mammalia > Carnivora > Mustelidae > Lutra > Lutra lutra. The sequence continues at coordinate 46,547,923 of NC_062290.1, read as the reverse complement.
CCCAGGACCCTGGGATCATGACCTGAGCCGAAGGCAGAGGCTTTAACCCACTGAGCCACCCAGGCGCCCCTCCCATACTGTTTTGATCACCGTAGTTTTGGAATAAAACTTGAAGTCTGGGATTGTGATACCTTCAGTTTTACGTTTCTTTTTCAAGATTGCTGTGGCTATTTGGGGTCTTTTGTGTACGCATGTGTATTTTCTACTTTTAAAAATTGTGATTATCTGCAGTGATACATGAGTATCTGTGGTGGTAGTCGTTGAACATTTCTGATCATTGCTGTAATATAGATTACAGAGTTTGGAATGGTCATTTTGCTTTTAGGGTTTGACATGATTTACAGTTGTTGCCCTCTAATTGTCTGTTTCTTTTTTTTTACAACGTTTTTTTGTGTCTGAGGAAGCTATGACTACTTGTCATTTGGCAGTTCCAATACTCAGCAGCTGAGTAGTCAGGTATAATAATTCTAAGATCAGCAGAGACAGTTGGAGGTGGGGTGAGGCACGAGGGTAGGTCTGTTTTTTAGGTTTTAAACAGTCAAGAGGTGTAATATAGCATGTTAAACACAATTAGTATTGGAAACAACAGGAATAAGTAAATGGCAAGGACAGATGTTTGGTGTCCCCCATTATGAGAGGGGGTTTATTACCTGAGAAATAAATGTACAATCATTGGAATTACTCTCGGATAAAAACAATAAAATGAAACCACTCCTTTAATGCCTCTTATACTAATTATCTTCTTAGTCAATATGCATTCTCCTCTTTGGGACTTAACAGAGCTCTCTGTAGTTTTATGATAATCTATTGTTAAACCTCCTGACTGGTAATAGGTAAGGAATTCCTAATGGTATATGTTCTTTATATATATATGTGTGGGATACTACCTCTTAAATTCAGGAGTGACTAAGATAGGGAAATAGAGGATGTTATGATAGAGAGTCTAGCTTTCTTAGGTTGGCTGATAAAGGTCTAAACAGGCATCTAGAGGAATCTGTAGAAATGGTTAAACTGGACAGGATAAGAGAAGACTGAATTTGGAGTACGTTTCTTCAACACATGTAGGTTGGAGGTTTTAGATGTCAGAGGCTTTAGCCTCTGGAAGTGGGATGTCATCAGCTGTAGATGGTAAAGAGTTGGGAGAGGCTGATACTGTCTTGTCATGGTAATAAGGTAAAATTAGGAGCTGAAATTTCAAAAGGCATTGTTTAACAAAGTCTTTTGCATTCATGTGTCCTCTCTTATATATTAAGGGCGCTGTTTTCTTGTTTGCACAATAAAGTGGAGACCTACTCGTTGGAACTTGTCTAATTCAAAGTTAGTACTGAAATTTCTAAGGAAAAAAATATCCAGAATAGTACGAAGTTGTATGTCGTCCAAAACTATAGGAAAAATGGACATATAATTCCTTGATGTGGAAATGAAAAGATCTTGAAATATGTGAGTACTTAAAAATTGTATAATATATGATTGACAATAGCCTAAAATGATGAAATTAGAATAAGCTGCAGCAGGAGGGACTTAGGTGAGAAGTAAATAACTATTTCCTGAAATACGGAACTCTAGAAATGATGCCAGTTGAGGAAGGCATTTAAAAAGGCCTTCTCTGCATAATTTTAAGAAGCCATTAAGTTCTTATTTATTTGGATTGGCTTTAAGGTGTGGTCATCTTGAATTAGAGAGAGGTGTTTTGAATGACTTCCTTGTTCCTTCTGGCCCTAGAGTTGAATACTCTTTTGAATGACAGTTTGCCAGTTTGATTCTAGTGGTGAAATTTTAGGAAAGTTAACCAGATGAGGCTGTGAAAGAACATGTGGTGAGGATTTGGCTCGCCACAGGTATTTTAATGGACAGCCAACTCTTTCCCCATACCATTGGCTCTGTAGTATCCATAATCTCTTTTTTTGAATCATGTCCTCATGTGAGTAAATAACCCTTTAAATCATTTCCTTTTGTGTTTATGTCCTTTAACTGAATAGAAAACCTTCCATCACCCTGGCAGTGACAGAAAGAAGTTAAGACCTGGTTCTCTGAAGTTGTCACTACTTGGGTGACCACAGTGTGATCTGGCCAAAATCAGTGACAATGCATATTTTTTAGTGCTAAGGAAGGAACTTTTCTTTTGTTTGACTGAAGAAAAAAAATTCTGCTTTAGCTCTTCAGACAGTCTTGACTTTGCTAAGTAGCTTGTAGCCTCTTTGAAGTAAAAGTGAAGTAACTGAATTTTCTCCAGTGCTCCATGCCTAGGAAGTGGGAGGAATTCTTAACTGGCAATATATTGTTGAAAGAAGGATCTACAGGATGTTGAGCTGGGGTGGGCGGTGGTGGGAGTGGGTAGAGAGCAATTTGATTCCTACTCGCAGTAGGCATCTCACAGTGACATCAGGGATGACAAAATCAGGTAATTGTGGAACGAGAGGCTATTCCTTAGGTATCTCAAATTAAATTGTTGCAGTCTGAGGTCTTTCAGGTTCCTGAGGAAAATAGGAAAATGGCTGTTGTGACACCAGTTGGGGAATTAAATCAAGAATTGGTCAAGAGTCTTAGATGGAAATTTAGCCATTTCACTGTTTCAGCTGTGTGACTGAAATACATAGGTTCCTCATTAGGAAAAATATATGAATATTCCATTTCCTCAGAATTGCCCTTTCAGAGTTCATCAAGGAAAGCTTGGTGTTCAGTAGCAGGTGACTGGCAATAGTTTGCTCATTCTGATTCTCTCTCTTCTTCCTTTAGGTTCTTGAATCACAAGTAAGTTTTTACCAATAATACTTACTTTTCAAGGCTTACCTTTAGGAATATCTATTAAATACCTCTTCCGAAACCCACTGTGATTTTGTGTGAGTGTGTATGAGTGTGTGTGTGTGACCCCCTGCACCTTGCCACTGCTGCTGACACTGCAATGCTGACACTATAATCATTTATTTACAAGCCTGTTCTTCAAACAGAGTCATCTGCTCTGGCTGTCTTTGTATTTGTAGCCCCTAGCACTTAATAAATAGGCAGTCAGTCGAGAACTGATTGAGCATCTGCTGTCTACCCATCACTACATGAGGCATTCTGAGATCTTAAATGGGTTCTTCTTGTTTCTAGAAGGATAGGAAGGTTTATCAAGTGATTTAGTGCATGAATCCTTTGTGAATTAAGTGGTCATCTTTCTGATTCCGTTGGGCTAACTTTGCGCAGTGGCAATGAGGTTTATCTGAGGGGCAATTATTGCTAATTGATTCCATTGGGCTGTACAGAAATGCACTTGTGTCTTAAAGAGTCAAATGGCCCTGAAGTGCCCAGCCCATAGGGTGAGGCTGCCTTGCCAACATGGAGGAAAAGGAATCCTGACTTTCTTGGCAGAGGCAGGTCAGCAGTAGACTGGCTCTGTCAATCCACCATTGTGGAGTTTCCATATGGAAATTTGTCTTTGCTCAAGTCAACCTGGCGATTACTCAAGTGGTTCTGTTTGCATGGAGGGAAACTTCCAGAACTAGAAGCATTAAGATGAAAGGCAAGGAGCCAGGAGTGAAAGCAGTGGAGACCTTGTCCCAGGGGTAGTGGAGGAGCCGTTTCCCATGCTTATTTATTTCTGGGTCCCCTTTCTTTGAAGAAGTAGGAAGGATTGAAATGGAAAGGCCCCAGTATGCTCCAACAACAGGTTTGTGGCCTATGATTTGGCTGTCATGGAAGCAGCAACAGTTGTTTTTGCTAACTTTTGATTTTATTTTAGCTCTCCTATTTTTTCATCTACATTTTGCTTACTTTGTTGTCTTAAATCTACTATCCAAAGACGGAGGCAGGGGGAGAGAAGATTCAGGGTTTGGTGAAGGAAGGGAGCAGATAAAATACCTTTTGTATTTGTAGAAAGGACTGCACCTTGTTACAGGCTGTGATATTTTCACATTTTATGTTTTGGGGACACCAGAAGCTTAACTCAGCACTGCTGAAGTATTGTGTCACAGTGATAGGCTTTAGATAATTTCTACTTGTATTTGCACATCATTTATCCTATGTATTATAGGTATTACAGCGCTGTTCAAAGTTATGGGAATTAAACCATTGTGGTACATTATTTCTCTGAAAAATATTTCACAAATGTATTCAAATTTGGTTCTGTCCACAAATGAATATTGTTATCTCTGTGACATTTCAGATGTGGATTTTGATAACTGTGTATTTCCAGTATGCCTTTACCTTTCAAAACAGTGTTATTCACAGCATCCCCAGAAAGCAAGCTAGGACAGATTACTACCCAAGTGAAACTGAGTCACAGAAAAGTTGTGACATAGCCTGAAATGTCATACTTATCCAGTTAGGGCGATGCAGAACTTTAAACTGAAGTACCTGACTTCTCTAAGCTTTATTCTTCTTCCTCTCTCTGACCTGCTTGCTTTGAGTCAAATAGGTTAACTCCTCCCAGGGGAAGGTCTCAGCTAATTTGAAAACCTTCTGGTTTCTTTTTCAGGATTTGTTTGAGGCAGGGACAGGGGATCATCTGTATTCCCTCTTGTAAAATAATAACAACAACAATAATGATGATGATGATGATGATGATGATGTTATAGGAAAAGAAGCTCTTCTGTAGATGTACAGAGACACCAACAGCAGTAACAACATAAAAATCAAATGAATTAGGGAATAGTTGTCGTGCTTAAAATCACCCTTCACAGTAATTGCCTTGGGGTGCAAGTACAAAGTTAAAAACTTTCATAAGAAACTTAAAAGCATATAAAGAGCCAGCAACTCCCTCCCCCCCAAACCCCCTAAGTAGCCAACAGCATTATGTCATATTAGAATATTAAATTTACAGAGGAAACCTTTTTTTTTTTTTTAAAGATTTTATTTATTTATTTGACAGAGAGAGATCACAAGTAGATGGAGAGGCAGGCAGAGAGAGAGAGAGGGAAGCAGGATCTCTGCCGAGCAGAGAACCCGATGCAGGACCCCATCCCAGGACCCTGAGATCATGACCTGAGCCAAAGGCAGCGGCTTAACCCACTGAGCCACCCAGGCGCCCCAGAGGAAACCATTTTAAGCAGTTTCTTCCAAATGAGCCACCCCCCACCCCACCCCCTCGGTAATTAAAGAGATCCCTCACGTTAGGAATAACAGGAGAAAACAAATTCAGGCCCTGCCAGATGAGGGCAGACCAGGATCTCTTTAATCCAGAGTCTTCAAATCCAAACCGTCATGAGGTGCTGTCAATCTCTTCCTTCATAGTCTCTGAAGTTCATTGGCACAGCTGTTGTTGCCCTCGGAGCCCTCTGTGGAGCGTGGGTTCAGAGTTCCTAGAGGTGGGACTGTACCTCTGCAGAAGCCAGTCCTCCCCCCCTTCCCTCCAGGTGCTTGCACAAACACAGCCTTATTTCTGAATGCAACTAGACTGTGAAGTAAGTAGGAGTCACTCGCCACACAGGAGGAGAGCTAAGAGATTAAAGTGACTTGCCCCCCGTCATAGCTATTAAGTGGTGGATTTAGAATGGAAACTCGGTTGTCTTATTCCCAGAGCTGTGTCTTAACTGCAGTGAAAGTTTGCAGTGGAAGGGAAGCCGCGGTCACTCTGATCCTAGACTGGTAGGGCTTCGTGAGACCATGATGGGTAGTTGGAGATGTCCCTTGATAGAGTATGGTGTCACACCCCGCAGTTCATCAGCCATAATTCTGCATCCTGTTTCTGGCTTACTTTCAAGAGATGTGTGTCTGTCAGTGGGCGGATGGTTATTGAGCACCTGTTCTGTGCTGGGTATGGTGCTTGGCCCTGAGTCCTGTGCTTTCACAGAACCCACCTCCCCTCTCCTCTGCGCACCTGTTCATTGAGAGCCAGCACTGTTTGTAGAACCCTGCAGGCATGGCCAAGTACATCACGGTAACTTCAGTTCATATATATGAGCTAGAGGAGTAAGGGGCTGCCCCCGAGTGCATTGCTACCAGTGTGGAGGGAATGCCAGATCTCCAGCAGGCTGCTGGAACCACAGCCATACTCACTCAGCTCTGGGGCAGTGTTTGTATTTGTATTTGAACAAGGCTGTATTTCTCTGGATCCAGCCCAGATGATGACTGGACTTCTTCCTTGCACAGTTGTAAATAGGGGATAAAGTTGACAAAGGCTAGAACAGAAGCACTTCCTCTGCTACCCACTTGAAACAAACAAACAAACAAACCATAACTGTTTTACAGGTTTAGTAATCTATGAAATATACAGTCAGAGAAAATATTGCTTTTTCTTTGGGATTTTCTTTGTAGCTTTTCTATCCCCACGATTGCTCATCTCATTTTAGGGTAAAAGTGAGCTTGCAGATACAATGCATGACACTGGGATTCGTTCCTCTTAGCGCATCATTGAATGGGACGGTGGAGACCGGAAGACACCAGCTCCAGCCCTCATTTTATAGAAGGAACTAAGTCCTGGGGAGAAAGGATGTTGCTCTGCTTGGACCTTGGGTCCCAGAGCAGGGAAGAGAGGGGGCATTTCAGAGGGGTTTTTCCTGTCCTCTTTTATCTTCCTTTATGCTCAGGTCAGTGGTCAGCTTCAGTTCTGGGGGCTAGAGTTGGTTTCCATGTTGGGGAGGTCTACTTTCAAAGACTTTAACTGGGTCTGTGAGACTACATCAGGGTCTGTAGCCTACTGCCTTTGTAAACCAGAACCTCTGTTTCCCATTCTCTCTCAAATATTACTTTAAAACAAACGAAACAAAACAAAACAAAAAAAACAAAGCATAAGCACCTTGTGAGTTGATTGCCTGAAAGAGAAAAAAAAAAGGCCTTGAGATTTCCTATCATGACTGATGGAATAAACCTTAAAGCCAACACATTAGACTTTTTAATTTTTGTTCCAGTTTTCTCCTCGCAAATAGAAGAATTTAATAAGAAAGGAACCCATGGTTCCAAAACAAATAGGGTCTAAGTCCAAGACATCTTAAGCTTGTGTGGAATCCCCCCGGCATTTATTCCACTAGGCCCCAGGGAAGGGAGGAGACAAAAGTCCATATCCCTGTTGTAGTCAGAGTTGGTTCAATTAAAGGTGAAACTGTCTGTCAGACTATTTATAGCATGTTTATAACATGATGGAAAAAACAAAAGACCATAGGTTTTGAAGCCGGCCTTTATTCACAGATAGTAAAGACTTTTTGTTTTAAAGGATAGATTCCCTAACATGCTCTATAGTAATTGGTAAGAATTTAAACCATGATATGTTAGCTAATTTGGTAATTGTTATCCTATTCATTATTAACAATTTGTGTTTCATGTTGAGAAGTTAAGGAAATGTCAGTCTTTTTTTTTTTTTTTAATTTGTTTTATTTATTTGACAGAGATAGACATAGTGAGAGAGGGAACACAAGCAGGGGGAGTGGGATGGAGAGAAGCAGGCTCCCTTCAAGCAGAGAGCCCGATGGAGGGCTCGATCCCAAGACCCCGGGATCATGACCTGAGCCGAAGGCAGACGCTTTACTACTGAGCCACCCAGGCACCCCAAGGAAATGTCAGTCTTTACGATGAAGACATGACTAATTTTTAGATAGAAATAGAGGGGCTTCAGGATATTGTCTTAGAATGTAAAATATTTTTCATTTTAAATACTTAGAAGATTGGGTTTCATTGGCATTTCCAAGGAATTTCAACCAGGTAGGATGTGATTAATAGAGCTTCCAGTATAATTCTGTGAACTTTTTGTTGAATTTTTGGTGTATAGCTATATATTATCATTTATTCTAGCCCCCCATCTCCATGCTTTTGAATTAAGGTACCCTCACCTTTTTATTTTAAAGATATAAATTCATTGGGGGTTTTTGGGGTACTATTTTACAAGTGACTGCTGCTATAACTTATATTTGCATAATAAAGGAGGAATGAGGTATGCTGAAGTCTACAAAGAAACTTTGCTACATGACGTATTTGACTCTCTCTGCGATTCATTCATCAAAGTAAAGTTGCTATCTTGAGGGCTCTGGGTGGAGGGTGGGGTGAGCCTGGTGGTGGGTATTATGGAGGGCACGTATTGCATGGAGCACTGGGTGTGGTGCATAAAGGATGAATTTTGGAACACTGAAAAAAATAAATAAAAGTAGAAATTTAAAAAAAAAAAGTATTTCTCTGATTTGGGTCTTTCTAGCTTGTTTAGAAAACAAACCCACCAACTTGCCTTTTTAGTTCTCCTAGAGAAGATGGCACAAAACCATGAGAGTGTATAGCAGTTTTCCCTTCTGTTTTGTTAGCTTTATTTATCATAAGGCCTTTTATCCAGAAATGTCTTCCCCAAATAGTAGCATTTAATGTTGGAATAGTCATTTCCTAACTGTTTTTGGAATATTTAGGACATTTTTTAGGTAGCATTCTCTTACTTGCTATTTAGGAAAAGAAGCACTAGCGAAAAGTGTAGTTTGCTCCAGTAGGACAGTTTTGTTGCTAACTAAAATAACACTCTGACTGATCACTTTACTGGTATGGCTGTCTTCAACCCATCAAAATCAAATATCTGTATTTTGGAGAAGGACTCAATTTTGGTGGATTGCTAGCCCTCATATTTAGGTCATACCAAATTCCTGGAAAATATGGTAATGTAAATCAAAGTAATGAAAGTCAAGTGTGATTTTGCCATAAAACTAAAGTGAAAATGGTGGCTTCCATTCCTGACTCAAGGACTTTGGGCCAGGTTTTTTTTTTTTTAAATAAATGAGCCAAGCACCATATTTAATCAACTGTAAATGGTGTATTTCTGATCCTGTTGGATTGTCTTTAATATGCACGACTCATTTTAATATAGCAGTTTAATAGTAGCAGGTTGTATGAAATTGTTTAAAATACATTAACACATTCTTGCATATTTCTTAACCAGAGACCGTTTGTGCTTTTTTTTTTTTTTAAGATTTTATTTATTTATTTGACAGACAGAAATCACAAGTAGGCAGAGAGGCAGGCAGAGAGAGAGAGGGAGAAGCAGGCTTCCCTCTGAGGAGAGAGCCCGATGCGGGGCTCGATCCCAGGACCCTGGGATCATGACCCGAGCCGAAGGCAGAGGCTTTAACCCACTGAGCCACCCAGGCGCCCCCGTTTGTGCTTTTTTAATACAACAGTTCAGAATTTGAAATTATACCATCAAGTTAATAAAATGCAGGCTGGTTTCTAGGAGAGGAGATTTGATGTGAATCTCTGTAAAAATTTGTAAAGAGTTAGTGGTATGTGATGTTGCTTTTTCAAGGTAGATTACTGTTTAGCTGCACTCTTTCACATTATAAAAAGCTACTCTAGAAAACATAGCCATTACCAATCAAATAGTTGGCATTTCTGCTGTGTTTGAATTTTTGCTTTCTAGACTGCCTTTCCATCAGCACAAATAAGTTCACCTTGAGCCTTAAGGTTGTATAAATCACACCGACCTTTAAAATGCATTGATCAACTCTTAAGGCAATGGATTCTTCATTCTTTCTGTTCCTTTTCTCTTGCCATTGCTTTATAATGTCAAGTAGCCTTAAAGCTTTGGCTTGATAAGTGACCATTATAATAGGCTCATAGTCCTTTGGTGAATTCTTAGAATCAAGTTATTCTAGGTCAGCCACAAGTCTTGGATATTGACTTATGACAATAAAGTCCTCCATTGGCAAGAACCCTGTTCTCAGCACCTATCAACTATTTGAAAATATTCAACGAGTCCAGATGGGATTTAGAACCGAAATATTTAGAAGATTTTCTTGCATATGCGTATGTTTATTTAAAGTGCTTTTCAGGGGCGCCTGGGTGGCTCAGTGGGTTAAGCCGCTGCCTTCGGCTCAGGTCATGATCTCAGGGTCCTGGGATCGAGTCCCACATCGGGCTCTCTGCTCAGCAAGAAGCCTGCTTCCCTCTCTCTCTCTCTCTGCCTGCCTCTCCGTCTACTTGTGATCTCTCTCTGTCAAATAAATAAATAAAATCTTTTAAAAAAATGTTATTTAAAAAAAAATATAGTGCTTTTCATGGTTGTTGCCTTCAGAATCCCTTTACAAGCTGTGGAAGAAAATTTCAAAAAATTAGAGTCCTAGGACACATATTTGGTCTGTTTTGTTTCCCTTTTTGGTCAAAGTGCTTGTAGGGCACTATCTTCTTGAGCTAACAACTAGATCAGAGAGGAGGCTGGCTGTATGTAGGATGAATTTGAATCAGGATGGCATAGAAGCTAAGATGTGATGCTCAGGGTCTTTGGTGAATGAAGGCAGAAGCTTTGGGGGGTAGACTGAGGCTTGTAGCATATGAGTGAGGACATTCATGCACAGAAACCAGACTAACAAGTTATGGCAGGTCTGTTCATAAGCAAGGACTTGACGAATAATTGACTTAGTATAATAAATATTACTTGTGGGCCAGCTAGTCGTTGAAAATGAAAGTACTCATAACTGCATTTGGACTTTAATATCTATTCAGAGCTAATTGTTAAGGTGTTCTAGTCTTCTAAATTTAGCTAGCATTTACATAATAACAGATGCAAGCTCTTTATCACTCCTCCAAACCCCCTCCTCCAGTGTACTCACTCAACCCATTTATTTAAGTAGGTTGTTATAAAAGTTTCTGTGTGGTCTTGAGTTTAAGTTACTGAAGAATCTTTTGTTTCTAATCAGTCCAATAATTAAAGAGTTATAGAAATAATGTCAAGGTCCTCAGAAATGATATATTGCAAGTTTGGGAGCCAAGAGACAGAAAAAGATACTCCTGGCCAACACTTGCAAATCAGGAGCAGCTGCAGCAAGGTCAGAGTCCCCGTGTGTCAAGGGCTGGTCATTTTATCATCAGTGAAAGAAATCGACTTTGTTCCATGTCTCTAGGCATTTGACACTTCTATTGGGCATCATCTCTAGCCTTCTAGGAACAGACGTCAAGAGTGTTGTACAATAAATTCTAATTACGCAATGACTAGAAAGTACAGTAGTAATTTGCAAGTTGCACAATAATTATTTATGTATTGTGCTTCATCGTTGTACACGGGCCAGGCTTTGAGTCCGTTACTGTTACAGAGCCTGAAGCTACTTTGCTCTTTGAGTTTATTAGCACAGTTGGGTTTTTTGGCCTTTTTTTTTTTTAAAGGATTATAGTTTTCATAGCAGTGACGTTATGGGATTACTGTGTTCTTGACATTTCTTATGGGAAAAGTTTGCATATTATCTGGTGGATTACGCTTGAATTTTGGATCCAGTTCCTACTCCAACACAAATCAATGAAAAGCAACTTGTTTAGCCTCTGATGTTTAGAAAGTTCCTTCTGTGACCATGTCCATATTTCCCTGGCAGGGTCTGCTTGAGCAGGAAACAGATGTACCTTTTGTGCTATTATCACATGAAGAGCCATAAGCTTACTCTAGAGCATTTTGTTTGTTTTGTTGTTAGTTCTGTTTGTTTTTTTTTTTCCCAAATACAGTTGGTGAAACTAGGTGTTACAGCAGTTTCTGTATTATTAAAATAGTGTTAGAAAAAATTTTGGTGGGGGGGAGCTATTGTACACATTCCTTCAGTCCTTTCAAAAATAGTGATGTCTTAGAAAATGGTGTAATTTATGGGATGAAGGAAGTAACTTACCCAGTTGGTGGAGGAAGAAACCGCTTGTTAACTGAAGCAATGAAAAAAACTGAATCCCAGAAAGAGCCACTCTGCTTGGATGAGGATTAGTATATGAGAGCATCTCTAGGGCGGCAGCTCTCACACTTAAGCAGGCATCAGAATCTCCTGAAAGATTTGGGATAACAGATTGTTGGGGCTTACCTACCCTAGTGTTTATGCTTCAAGAGGACTGGGGTAGGGACGGAGAATTGGCATTTCTCATGAGTTTCCCAGGTGATGCTCACATTGCTGATCCAAAGACAACTGCTCTAGTAAAATTAAACTAATGGAGTCTTAGCTATGATTTTGATTTTTTTTTTCTTCTTTCTTCTTCTTCCCCCTCACCTTCATCCTCTCCTTTCTCCTCTCCATCCTCCCTTCACTCCCTGTATCCCTCCTCCCCTACTTTTCCCCCTCCATCCCTCCCTCCCACCTCTCTTCCTCCTCCTCCTCCTCCTCCTCCTCTTCCTTCTTCTCCTCTTTCTTCTCTTTCAGTGTTAGTAACAGCACAGAGAATGGAAAGAATTAAAGTTTGTTAGTGAGGGTGTCTGACTTTTGGTTGACTAGAAGAAGATTGAATTGTCATTAAGTTGCTGAACTAATATTAAGGAAATATTATGTTTAGAACTTGTTTCTAAATTTGGCTTACTTTGTATTATAGATTATAAACGATTATTCTTTTAACAAGAACTGCTACATTCAAAACATGCATGTGGTTTCTCTATGGTTAGTTTAACCATAGATGTTTATTCCATCCAGAAGATGAACTATTGCTATTAGATGGGGCACTTTGATTTAATGTTACAACCTGGGGATAGGTGGGGAAGGGGGGCTTAAGTTGAAGTTTTTAGTTGGGATCTAAAATGTCTGGATCCAAAATACCTAACTATGATTTCTTTGAGGGTAGCTTATTTTATTCAGGCTTGCATTTTTAGTCCTGGTGTGTAATAAGCACAGTGTTTGTGAATGACAAGCACTGTACTTGTTTTGCAAATAATTAGGTAGTGATGCTGGGAATCACAGAAGATTAACCTACCCCACAAAAATCCATTAGTGGCTTGAAAAATTTGCTTACTAACTTATTAATATAGTTTTTGTTACCTCAATAAATTTAAGGCAAATGAAAATCCTAATAGAATTAAATAATATTAGGGTTTTTAATATCAACACAAATCTCTAGAAACATACATTTTGGTAGCCATAACACATTATCTAAATGAAGCTGGGATTAAAAGCCATGGAGTGAGGACAGAAGTGTTAAACTAAAATACAAAGTCCTAGTAAACCATATTTGTCAAAGAAACTTACAAAATTAGATTGTTAATTTAATCTTAATAGATTTAGCAGAATCATGTTATCCTAATCTTTTTTTCCGCAGTCTTCATTTCCTTTCTTTATTGGTAATGGGGCATAGTATCCACATCCGTAAGACTCCTATATCTGTAAAATGGTGGGAGGTGTTCTTAAGGGCGGGGACGATGTTTTTAATGTCTTAACACCTGCCTCTTGGTTAGTCAGAAATTTTGGCTAAATGGCATCTTTTCTTTGACTCCATTTAGTGGAAGTATGCATAACTGTTGGCAAAATAGTCATGTGTTAAGACTAATGTTTGGTAGGAATTTAGCATTTAGAAAATGATTTTCTTGTAACATACCTAAAATACTACCCTGGATGTGCATGATGCTTTCTGTTATTTTAGGGATAGAAGAATCTGGGGTAGAAAGGAGTTATGTAACATGCCTAAAGTTAGTCACTTGAGCTAGGAAATGTCAGAGCCAGGCAGAGAACACAGATTTGCTAGCTCTAAATCTGGTTTCTCTTACAGAACTCAACTATGAACATACTGGTTCCCCACCCATTGGACAGTGTGTATAGTGGAAGGTATACATAAGTGATACCAGTTCTCCTTGACTTTTAAATATTTCAAAGTCTAGAAACCTTGCCCTTCTCTGAATTTCTCTGAACTTCATTCAGCATCACATTCTTGTTTTAAACATTTTTTTATTAGAGTAAGAATTTTTGTTTTTTGGGGTTTTGGGGGGCGGGGGTGGAAAAATGAGAAGACAAATAAGCACAAGAAGAAAGTAACTTTTCATCCAAGCATTCAGCACAGAGTGCTGGGCACAGAAGCCATTAATAAGTATCTATTGATTGAATGCCAGGAATTAGCTCCCTGACCTCTGGGTAAATTGCTTAAGTTGTCATATTCCATCTGTAAAAACCAGTGGCTGGCAGGGCTCTTGGGCTACTTATTTCCTTATGTTATGGATTTATGTGACATCAGCGATCTTTCAGGGACTTGGTGAAAGGTGTTAAATAAATCATACCTTTATTATTATCTCTAAGGAAGACATTATTTGAAATTTGCTGTCTTTAAATATCTTACTGCTCTTTGTCCTAAGGAGGAAAGAAAATGACTTCTTTGGAGTATATGGTACATGTTTATCTGGAGGGGTAGGAGTATGTATGAGAGCGGTTGTATTTATTTATAAATAAATCATCATTATGAAACACTTAAAAACTTCTTCCTGTGATATTTCAAGTTATATTGTTTAGTTTCCGCCCTCCCTGACCCCAGACAGATGGACTCAGAGTTTCTTAGCATTTCTTCATGAAAATAGAATTACAAGGAAAAGGAATTACTAGAATAGGAAAACCTTGCTTGATTTCTTTGCAGTCTTTTTCTGGTTGATTGTGTTTGCTCCATGGGCATGATACAAACATGTATTAATTCACACAATTTACTTAGTTCACTTAGATTCTATCCTAATTAGATGTTATTGTCGAAAAAATTTGACCATTTGGAAGAGAAACTAAATTAGACAGTGGGTTTTCTACATATAGGATATGACAGCACGTGAGGAGAATGATTTTTATAAAACACAGATGTACCTGTTGTCTTTTTTTTTTTTTAATTGAGATTTTATTTATTTATTTGACAGGGAGAGGCACAGGGAGATAGGGAACACAAGCAGGGGGAGTGGGAGAGGGAGAAGCAGGCTCCCCACTGAGCAGGGAGCCCGATGTGATGTGATGCTATGTGATGCGATGTGGGACTCGATCCCAGTACCCTGGGATCATAACTTGAGCTGAAGGCAGATGCTTAACAACTGAGCTACCCAGGCATCCCAGATGTACCTGTTGTCTTATGATAAATTTAAGTAAACCAGATTTTTCTCCAGATGGGATTTTAATGCTTCTAAAATATTTACAAGCATGATAAGCAACTTTTCTTTTTCCTATTGTTTTAATACTATTTTATGCCTCACCCAGATTTTCTATTAGCTGAGTTAGTATTTCCGTTGTGTAGGTAGTAGTTTACATGGAGTGAGGTACATTCATCCATTTAATTAGATCCCCTGTTAGAATGGGCTGAGACTGGTGGCTGGACATTGAAGTCAATAAACAGGAAGAGTACCCTGGAAACATAAATTGCTAGTTTACCCTTTGTAAACTTCATCTTTTTTTATATATATGAATTAGGCTATAATAGAATTCCACACACACAAAAAAAGAACTGAAAGTCTCTTAGCAAAATTTATATTTCTATTAATATTTGATATTTAATAATTCTAGGATTAATTTTAAAAGTGTGATATTAATGATTTAACTGGATAGTTTTGCGTGCAAGTTTCATTAGTTTCATAAGAGGAGTGGTTCCCTGTCAAGGTGGTTTTGGAACGCAGCTCACCTTCATTCAGTTTTATAATTTATCTTTCAGAACTGACTCAGTGAAAGTCACCATGATCACACTTTAAGAGGAAGAATTTTTCTTCTGATTTACACTGAATGAATGAACATTAGCTAGCTCTTCAGGTTAGGGTCTTAATTATTCTCTTGTTTGACCTTTGCCTGTAACATTTGGTTTGAGTTGTGTTCTCCTCTTTGACTTTAAGATTCAACCACTGGCAGGAGCCTTATTTAATCTTTCTATTGAGCTGTTTCATCTCCTCGAATAGGGTATAAACCTATTCATCAACCTATCTTTCATATGGGCATGCTGTTCTGGAATACTATTAAGATTGAGTACATTGTGGCAGGGTGCATTCCATTTAAAAAGCAATGTAATATGTTTCAGTGTGATTAAGAACAAGAGTGTTACAAGTGCAATATATAGTAAAATCATAACACTCAAGGGCTTTTTACATAATGTGCTATTCCTAATGCGCAAACAGTTGATTTAATTTTTTACTTTAGCTTTCTAAGAGCATGGTGTTTCTCATAAATGCTTCCAGTATGTTCTGATCTTTCATTCCTTAATACTTGAGTTGATATGCTGCTATAACTAAATTCTATCAAGTTCATGAGGAATCAAATTTCTAGTTTGATTTATACATGTAAAACAGGGTCCTACTCAGTGGATTTAATCTGACTTCCTAATTGAAATGGAAACAAGAAGATGAAAATCTAATTTATGGAAAAAAATTTTTTTTTGGTATGGGACAGCCTCTGTTAAGGAAATTAAATATTCACTTATTTCTTGGTCTAATAAAAATAAACTTCTCCATTAAGAAAGAGGCTTTACCAGGAGACATTTTTTAAAAAAATTTGTGTGGGGGCGCCTGGGTGGCTCAGTGGGTTAAGCCTCTGCCTTCGGCTCAGGTCATGATCTCAGGGTCCTGGGATCGAGCCCCACATCGGGCTCTCTGCTCAGTGGGGAGCCTGCTTCCCCCCCCCCCCCTTTCTGCCTGCCTCTCTGCCTACCTGTGATCTCAGTCTGTCAAATAAATAAATGAAATCTTTTTTTTTTTTAAGATTTTATTTATTTATTTGCCAGAGACAGAGCACAAACAGAGGAAATGACAGGCAGAGGGAGAGAAAGTAGCATGCTCCCGTTGAGCAGAGAGCCCGATGTGGGACTCGATCCCAGGACCCTGGGATCATGACCTGAGCTGAAAGCAGAGGCTTAACCGTCTGAGCCACCCAGGTGCCCCAAATAAATGGAATCTAAAAAAAAATAAATAAATAAAATAAAAATTGTGTGAGTCCAATTCTCTGTTTTGGTTTTCTTGTTCTTTTGTTTGTTTTGTTCTGGTTTCCTGATTGTGTTATAGCAATGAGATGTTTAACCAGTGTTTAACAGATGAGGTGTTTAACCAGTGGATGGTTTGTGTTTAAGCACTGATACTAAAGAGGGCAGTGCAGTTGCCTTCAGGTTCAGATAGAAGTCGCGCATTAGGACTTGTCATTGGAATACTAGAATTTTAAATGTAGAAGCCACCTCTGACGTGGAATGGCTCTTTATGTGACTGAGAAGGTCATGAGTGAGTGGTCAGAGGGACTCTCCAAAGGTCATATGGTGAGGTTGTGGTAGAAGTGGCGCCAGAATCATGCCTCTTGATTCCTTGCCAGTTTTTCTTTGGCTAGATCACAGTGCTCAAATTCAGATTACATTTGTGTTTTCTTTTCTTTTTCCCTCTCCCCCTCCCTCCCTTCCTTTCTTTTAGATTTTATTTATTTATTTGACAAAGAGAGCGTGCACAAGCAGCGGGGGGCAGCAGGCAGAGGGAGAGGGAGAAGCAGGCTCCCCGTGGAGCAAGGAGATCCATTCCAAGATCCTGGGATCATGACCTGAGCTGAACGAAGGCAGATACTTAACCGACTGAGCCATTCAGGCGCCCCTCCATTTGTATTTTCTATTTGTTTGTTTAATCGCAGTATCTTTGTGTTGCTGTTTTGTAATACACAACCTTGGAAGCTTTATTTACTGCTTTTTTTTCCCACAGTATGTCCTGACTAGAGCATTATGAGTTTGAAGCGGGCAGACATTGTGGACCGACTGCTACTACTTTTAGTGGTGGATTGAACTGAAAGAACTCCAAAAAGAAGAATAATTTCTTTTTTTTTTAATTTTATTTTTTATTTTTTTTTTAAAGATTTTATTTATTTATTTGACAGAGAGAAATCACAAGTAGGCAGAGAGGCAGGCAGAGAGAGAGGAGGAAGCAGGCTCCCTGCTGAGCAGAAAGCCCGATGTGGGGCTCGAACCCAGGACCTGGGATCATGACCTGAGCCGAAGGCAGCGGCTTAACCCACTGAGCCACCCAGGCGCCCCAAGAATAATTTCTTTTTTATTTTTTTCATTTATCCTTGTTGAGAATCTCTAAGGCCAACAATAAAACCAGGTCTAAGAACGTTTAGTTAAACTGGTTGTAAATATATATATTTTACATGTAAAATGTATATTTAAATTATATTTGGTTTTTTTGGGGGGGAGGGCAGATTTTTGCAACAGTCCAAAATACGTTCTCTAATGTTTACAGTTTGAATTTGATTGCTGTTAGATAACTGGATGATTTCTAGTTTCCAGAAAGTGTCTGAAGCCTTTTAGGGATTATCTCATTTATGTCTTTAGCTGGATGCTCTCTTAAAGCTTAAGGAGCTGTATGATGTAGGTAATCATGTTAGCTCCATTTTTATAACCAGGGGAACACAGTGTATTATGTGAGGATCCAAGGTGGGATCTGAACCAAGGGCTTCTTCTTAAAAGCTCTGGTTGACCGTTAAGCTCTGCCTCCACTTTACAGACAATTTCCTCTTCCACCAACTCTGCTGTTGTGAAACTAAATTTGGTTTAAGTTAGTAAACGCTTTTATGATTCATACACTAAGCTTTCTTCATACTGCATCCAAATTTTCCTCACTTCCCATTCTCCTTGGTTTATTTGGAGCAATGGTTCGTGTGCCTTGTGCACTATTTGGATACCTTCTTTCTGTTCTCAAAAGAGTAAGTGATTCTCTCTTATTTCCAAATGAGATTAAAGCTGCTAGTCATTGGCTCCCAAATTCTTTACCAATATCCAGTGTTTTTTTCTTTTTAACCTTCCCCTTAGAAAACTGTTTTTTGGGTATCTCAGGATTGAAAGGAACCATGAAGAAATACTAATTCAGTTACTCATCTAGTGGAGGGTGTCTCATGCACTCCAGCTTGTACTTTAATCTTTTCCTCATAAGCTTTTTCTAGAATCACTCCCACTCATTACAGTGTTCTTTCTTCCTGGTTTTGGGGGGCACTGCCATACCTGCTTTCTTTAGACAAGCCAAAATTAAACCAATGACTGACTCTCCCTGCTGCTCCCTGATTTGTCCCCTAAGCTTTTCAGTTTGTGAGTTCTTATCTAGAATTCTGACTATTAATAGTTTTTGTGTTGGTTCTGATTTCTCTTTCACTTATATTTATACTGTTTCTTCCTCTAAGTAATTCCTGGGTTTCAGAGACCATGAGAGGTACCATGGAGTTAGCCCTGCATTTGTTAATCAGAAGGTATTTTGTAAAAGTTGACCTACAAAGAAAAGTAGGAGCTGTTTTTCTCCTGTTCCTGTCTCTTTCTGTTTAGCCCAAAGACATGTTAGAGCTAGAAATCAAACTGAGAAATCAATGTAGCCCACTTTCATAGTCGTCGTAGGCAGAAAATAGTAGATCACTACCATGGATCATAGGAGCAAGCAAAAACAAAAACAACTCTAAAAGATTTACTTTAATGATATAGGTTAATTTTTATTTACTTTTGAACATTAATATCAGATTTTATGTTTACACTTCCTCCCCCCCCCCCCCCCTCACATAATCCAAAGGAGCCTAATACTGTATCTAAAACTCGGGATTGCTCCTTAGGCTGTTTAAATTTTCATTATTTGGATCCAACACCTTATTGCTTTTGTGAAAGCAATAGACACTACAGGGCTGTAGGGTTTTCTGGAACATAGTTAGAAAATTCTTGCCTTAGAAGGGTGGTGATGGAAAATTTCCCTGGTTTATTTGATGAGATTGAAAGGTTGTCAGGCTAAACAGGAAACCACATTCCTGTATGCCCAAGGCTTAAACCATTGCTGCTGTATGAGCTTCACCCTCATTCTGTCTTCATTTGTAGCATCTAATGGAGCTTAAATCAATTAAGGTACTTAGGATAGGCTCTTTCTATGCCAAATGCTAAATCGAAGAAACAGAGTAGAGTCCACAAGATGTCGGAAAGATATCTTGTCCCTAACCCTTCCTCTGAAGTTAGAACAGTTTTTGTTCCTTCCCTGGATGCACCCGTTTTTCCTACTGAAAGGGATAAAGTAAAAATTAATTAGCAAGTGTGAATTTAGCAAGTATTGAAAATGGAATTGTATGCTGTACAAGAAATCGGGGCAATACATTTTAAAGTGTCTCTTACACACCGTACACTTATTGAAAGGACGTTTTTATTTTAGTTAAGGTATGCCTTTCAAATGAGGGTCTGTGTGTTTGAGAAAATTTTAAGTTATTTCGAATGGCATCACTCTTGTGTTCTTCATTTCTCTTCTGGATCATGTGATTGTTTTCCTTGTAGCGCAGGTTTCTCCTTGAGTAGACAGCTTCTCATTTGTGATCTTTCTTTTTCTCAAATTGCATTTAAAACCCATGACTTCTTAAGGCTGGTGGTCCTTAGTCTGGACACTTCCTTTTGTACTGTGTTTAAGAACTCTGAGATTTCAAGAAAAGATTAAAAAATACATATATAGGTCACTTAAGATTAGGTTACACAGTTCCCAAGAATGATACTTACCTGTAAAACCTTCACAAATGGACTCATAATGAAGATTTTATAAGTAGATACATTGTTTTCTTGGGAGTTTGTAGCATTGGGAGAATGTAAGATTGGAGAAAGGAGGTTGTGAAATCAGAAGAGCCAAGACTGTGTGAGTATTAAATGGTGAATTCAGGCTGGAAGAGAAGTTCAAGCAAGTGATGCTCAGGAAGGAGGAAGTGCCTTCACCTCAGTTAGAAAATTCAGGTGAGGGGCTAAGCAGCCCTGGGGGCTAACGTTAAGGACAGACTTTCCTTAGGTTGTTTTCATATCTTCCTCTGTAAGCAGCAAACAAATCACTTGTTTCCTGCCGATCCAGCACAGGTCTCAGCTTTACTGTCACCTTCTTAGAGAAGGGAGTATTAATGTAAAATAAAAAGGAGCTCTCCATTCTCCTCACATGAGCCTGCTTCCTTTCCACCATAGCGCTAATACTCAGTACTTTCTCAATATTTTCTTGATGCCTCTTCTCTCTTTCCTCCTTGTCCAGCTTGTCTCTCATCAGTGAATGTTAGTTTAGTATGTGTTCACTACTCTGTCTTGTCTCCAGCATAGAATCTGTACTCAGATGACAGTGTCTCTGGCTAGACTGTCATGGGCTCGAGAGCAAGAATTCCACCTTATCTTTGTAGCCCTAAGATTATATAGCCCCTGTTAGCTTGAATTAATTAGGCTAATATTATTGAGAAAAAAATGAATTACTATGAATGAGAAAAGAGGATAATTTTATAAGTGAAGACATTACACCCCCCCCCCCGTTTATTTATTTGAGAGAGAGGGAGTGAGTGAGTGTGGGGTTGGGGGTGGGAGGTCAGAGTGAGAATCTCAAGCAGACTCCCTGTTGAATGCAGAGCCAGACCCACATGGGGCTTGATCTCACAACCCTGAGATTTCGACCTGATCCAAAACCAAGAGCCGGATGTTCAACCAACTGAGCCACCCAGGCGTGTTTTTTTTTTTTTTTTTGGCCTTTAAATAAAAAGCAGCACCAAGCTTAGCGACAGCTGGGCCAAGTATAAAACATGGGTAAAACTGGGTAAAACTTTGATGCCGGAGGCTGTCCCAAGGATTGTTTACTTCTGCTACATCCAGAAGTCACGAGGTGATTATTTTAGGAAATGTGATTCTTCAATAGCTCCTTAGATATTTGTTTAAATAATAAAAGGCCATAGAGGGTAAACTCTGTTTCTGATGGCCAGCTTTTTGATGTGGTAATATACACTGAAATGAAGTTGCTTCTGCTACATGTTGAGAGATTCTTAGTTACTTTTTAAGAAGACCATTTTCCATGTGCTAATGTTGCTTTTCTAGATGGACCTTCTGAAATATGGTATTCTGAAAAATATTTTGTCCAAGGTTTGACTTTAAACTTTAAAAAAAAAAATTATTTATTTGAGAGAGCACGCACACATGTGCATGTGTGCTTGGGTCTGGTGGGGGAGGGGCAGAGGGAGAGGGTGAGAGTGTCAAGCAGACTCCATGGTCAGCACAGAACCTGATGTGGGGCTCGATTTCACCACTAAGATCCTGACCTAAGCTGAAACTAAGAGTTGGATACTTACGCTACTGCACTGACCCAGGTGTGCCCAAGGTTTAACTTTAAAAATGATGGCTATCTTTGAGAAAGAAATCTTAAGATTTTTCCATTTGACTAATTCTCAATGAAAGAATTAGGTTTGTCCTAAGGTGCAGTTTCTTTAAAGATCTGCTCTTGCTATTTCCTATCAAATTAGTGGGGAAATATATTTCCACTAGGCCACTTTTTGAAGCAGTGCCATATACTGAGTTATCTCGAGGCAAGTTGGCAGAAGTACTATCAATTTTAGTGAAAGATGTAAGATTGAGTATTTGTATTTAATATTTCTTAACAATTCATAATGTTGTCTAGTTTGGGGCAACTTTGTATTTTGTTGACTCATTTGTTATATGGCATTCCTTGAAGATCATGAAGGGAGTCTTGTTTTAACATCACAGTTATATTCTCTACAGGTGAAATGTTTTGACTTAATCTCCGTTAGATGGGCTCTTACTAACTGTAATGATGTAACTGCTCTGAAAGCTAAAAATGTGCATGTATTTAAAAAAAAAAATCCTACCTTTTTTTCCCTTCTGGAGAGAGAGGCTAGAAATATTCTAAGTCTATAAGTAAAGATTCCAAGTTACTAACAAATGAAGTCACTTTTATGTTCACTATTAAGGTTTTTTCAACATGGCCAATTTGGAGTCTTAAATTCTTTTTCCAAATCTAGGAGTTTTCTGTAATAATTCACAATTAATGATCCCTCTTTTGTATGTGTAATCCACTTCTTGCCCACCTGGGCTTTCCGAGTATGTGTGGTGTGAGGTTCTCCATACAGGTATAAACTTGATCCATATTATCCATTTTTTCTTCATCATTTTCTGTGTTTCCACTTAGAGTGACTGCTGAATTACGCCGTTGATCTTTCCTAATGCCTTTGCTCATACTTTCCTTCCATCCAGGCCTTTCTTCTCAACTGCCAAGCTTGTTCCATCTCTTCCTTTGAAGTTCATGCTAAAGTTATGTTCCATTGACCCAACTCCATTTCATAGATGATGGGCTGAGTTCAGAGATGAGAAGTGGCTGGAGGCACAGCTGTAGCTCTTGGGAAGCATAGAATGAAATGGGGGTGAGGATGGAGCTTGATAGTAGCATTTATAATAGACTAGGTAATAGGATCAAGGAGAAGAGAGGGTTAATCCCAGAAGAGGGAATCTACCATTGTTGTTTTGTGATATTGGCAGAGGGCTCTCTGGAGGAGGTGGTATTTGAGTTGGTCTTTGAGTGGTAAATCTGGAAGAGGTGAATCCACCTAACTCAGTCTCGTAACTGTATCTAGCTGGTTTCTTAAAAGTTTGTTAAAGTTAGGGGGCCTGGGTGGCTCAGTGGGTTAAGCTGCTGCCTTCGGCTCAGGTCATGATCTCAAGGGTCCTGGGATCGAGTCCCGCATCGGGCTCTTTGCTCAGCAGGGAGCCTGCTTCCCTCTCTCCCTCTCCGCCTGCCTCTTTGTCTACTTGTGATCTCTGTCAAATAAATAAATAAAATCTTAAAAAAAAAAAGTTTGTTAAAGTTAATTGGACATTTGTGTGACCACAGTTCTTTTTTGTGTATGAAGCAATTAGGTTTTTAGAATTGCTTTTGAATTTAAACAAACAAACAACAACAACCACAACAAGGTAAAAACCTCAACAATGGAACTTGAAAGTTGCCTGATGTTACCTTTAGTTGTTTTTCCGGGAAACAAGGAAATGGCCCAAAGGGGGAAAATACTTTTTTGCCTTTAAGAAATACCTGTTTTGAGATGGGCTGAATAGTGCTCCCTTCGGCAGCACATATACTGAAATGGGCTGAATAGAAATCGTGGCGGAACTTTTTTGTGTGAGTTCTCTGTGTGTGTGTGTGCTTATAAAAACAAAAACAAAACCCAACTGTTGATTTTTGTTCTTTTCAAAATGTCACGAGCGTAAAGTCTACTGTGCTCAATGGCAGTGAGGTGCTCAGATTGCTGGATGCTAGCTCTAGACTTCTTAATGCTCCCGCAGGACCACTGAGGGCAGAGGCATGGGCCAGGCAGCCCCCTCCCTGTTGCACTGCTCTTGAGGGGCTCTGAAATGGCAGAACTCAAGCCAGAAGGGAAGGAGTCCAAAATGCTCAAACTGGAAGGGACGTTCAGCACAAAGCATTGGTAATAACTGGTCTATATAGAGAGTTTGGTGTGTTTCCTTCCTGAAGGGCTCTGCACAGTAAATAAAGTAAAACCAATAATTATCAATGGTCAGCTGGGCCGTGTCCTGAACCAAAGTATTCAGATGGGCATGAATCGTAGTGTCTAAGTGAACAGAGTGGGGAGGAGTCCACCAGCTCTTTTCTTGAGGATTAGGGAAAAAAATGATTGCCCAGTGATAGTTTTTTAAAGCTTTAAAGAGGGTTAAAAAAAAAAAAAAAAAAAAAAAAGCTTTAAAGAGGGTATTATGAATTTGTATGAGCTTCTTTTCTTTTTCTTTTCTTTTTTTTGTGTTAAACAATGGAATGTTTTAATTAAGTTCATTTATTGTGTTTGTATATGAACTGTATAATAATAGCACAAATTTTATTTATTCATCTAAGGAGCACTTATTTCCCTGTACCAAGCACAGGTGTTTGTTTTGTTTTAAAGCCTTTTTCTCCTAAATGAAGAGTATTAAAAATCTCAGGTAAGGGAATAAGATTTTTAATTTATTACACATTAGCTGAAGTATGACCTTTCCCCCCTTCATGTTTTTTTCTTCCTTGTGTGCATTTTTTGCTCAACTTAAGTAGATTAATGGTCAATGTATGTAGCTAGCATTGTACTGCATATGTATATGGGGAGTGTGCCTACTTTTGAGAAGGTGTTTTAGGGAACAAAACACAATTACTCATTATTTACACACACTTTGGGCTGTTCCTCTCAGGCATAAGTGTTGTGTGCTGGTAGACCTTCATGGTACATGTGATTACTTGGAAAGAGAACGCTTTGGAAATGTCTCCTAGTTAGAACCTTGGAAGACATGAGCAGAAGTGTGTGGAAGGAGACGAGAGGGACGGATGTTGTTTCTGGCTGTATAATGTTAGTTTCAGAATGACAATGGGAATCTTCTGGCTCAATTTGTTTACTCAGTTTCTCTAAGTTTGGTACTGTCAGATTAAAACCGTTCCAGGTTGGGTAGTCAGCTTTCAGGAGAAGGCTCCTCTGTGACCACACTACTATTACCTTTCTCCCCACCCCCGCACCCTGCCTTTTTTTTAAAGTTCATGTTAATTGTAGGAAGTGGGAGTTTGGAGAAGAATTTGAGGGCTCCCAGAAAGCAACTTCTTTAGCAATGGTAAATCAGTGAAGGATGGCGTGTCTCTTTAAAAAATTCAATTCAACAAACATTTGTTGCTTTGCTTGGCTCAGTGTTAGTGCCGGCAGTTACAGATAGGAGTAATAATGGGGTTGCTGTCCTCAAGGGGGCTCAGTCTAGTGGAGGAGGCTGAGAGGTGAGTGAGTGTTATCTTGCCAGTCTGATAAATGCACCAGCCTGATAAGTGGAGAAGCTTGGAAGGGGAGTGAGGGAGACATTCTCAAAGAGCTAACATCTGGGCTGGATTTTGACAGGAGTGAGAGCTTCCAGTGATTTCTGTCGAATCAATTTGCATAGCTTAAAGAATGGATGTTAATCCTCCCACTTTACTGTCACCTAAAAAAATTTGATGGCATTCCAAAGATGAATGTCCCTTTAATAACTTCTGAAAGTTTTATTACATAGATTTTAAGATTATCTGATTCTTGAACAATTGAGAGGAAGAATGAGTTGAAGGGTTTAGGATGCTTTAGATAGTGTGAAGGTGACTCAGTGGCCAGTGATGATGAGCAGGATTCTTAATGAAGAAGTGTTGCTGAGTGACACAAGGAGGTCCCAGAGGTGGTCCTATTAGTTTAACAATAATTGCTTTATGTCTAATCTATTGTCCCTGGCTAAAATGTTTCTTGGTTTGAACTCCTGTTTTCTTTTTAAGCACTAGGTTAGAAACTCATGTTAATGTTTTAGGTTATAAGATACTTGAATAAATAAACTACTTGCCCTAATTTGGCTTTCTTCATATTGGGACTGTAAGTTTATATTTGTATTGCTACAGATTTTCTGGCATATTTAGTGTGTATAAAATGTTTCTATTGTTTGCTTCTATTTAAGAAGTTCTAATTAAGAACTCAAGGTGCTCTACAGACATCGTTTATTGTTATTTGTGAAAATACTGCATTTAAAAATAATTGAGGTATGCATTGATAAACAGTTTCTTATAAACCAGACTTTTAGGGAATATTAATATATAATAAATCATTTCCTTTAGAGGGTGGGAAAAAAAATCTCAAACTTTCAACCAGAAGATGTGCTCACTAACAGCTGTTTCCTATAATAGAAGCAATCTGCATGTAGAATAGAGAAAATGAATTCAACAACGGGGAGTATAGAGGAACAGCTATAACTTCCCTGGCATGTACAGCAGCCCACAGAATAAACTTCCTTCAAATGACATTGGCAGGATTAATCCCCAACGACCTGGACACTGAAACTGCTGTGTGGCAGAGAGGCTTTGCAGTCTGGAAATGTCTTGGGTGTAATACGAGCTTTCTGTTTGGCGTGAGGTGGGGAGTGCTCAGTACTTTTGGTGGCATACCCCCTCCCAAGGGTTCAGGATATTTGAATATTCATGACAGGTTGGCAGGTGGTTAGTGGATGCAGAACTGAAGCTACTCTGAGTTGTTTTTCTTTTTCTTTCTTTCTTTCTTTTTTTTAAAAGATTTTATTTATTTCTTTGACAGAAAGAGAGAGAGATCACAAGTAGGCAGAGAGGCAGGCAGAGAGAGAGGGGGAAGCAGGCTTCCTGCCAAGCAGAGAGCCCTATGTGGGGCTGGATCTCAGGACCCTGAGACCATGACCTGAGCTGAAGGCAGAGGCTTAACCCATTGAGCCACCCAGGTGCCCCCCACCCTCCTCTTAAATTAGAGACACTTGTAAGGTCAGATGAGATTCCTTATTCCTGATTGACTTCTGAAGTCCGTTTGGGAAAGGGTTCCTGAGGTGGGTCAAAGGAGATGTCCCAAGTGTTAAAAATCTCATCTTCAGTATACCTCTTTATAACCGTAGTTCTACTTGTGGAGTGTCTAACCAGCTTTCATGTACATCATCACCATTGTCTAGAAGAAAAATAACTTATCCTTGAATTTCTACACATATATAGTCTTTTTGCATCTTGACGGCCATGCTTACAGTTGGGTATATGGTACTCTCTTTCTCTCTCTCAGAGAGAGAAGGAGAGGGAGAGAGAGAATCTTAAGCAGGCCCCATTCCCAGTGCAGGGTCAGACGTGGGGCTCTATTGCACAAGCCTGAAATCATGACCTGAGCTGAAACCAAGGGTCAGGCACTTAACTGACTGAGCCACCCAGGGGTCCTGATGGTGTTCTCTTAAAGGGAAAGAAAATGGAAGCTGTCTGAAGAATTCTTAGCCCAGGGGCCATGGACCTGAGTCTTATAAAAAAATCCAGGGCTTTACTTGATTCCTTCTTTACATTTTCATCTCAAAAGTTTATATGACATTTGGGTGTTTCATGGATTAGGTTTCCTGCCTCACTTCAGTCACTTTTTGAGAACTTAACGTGGGCTAGGATCTGTGCTGTGTTTTATATGTACATTATCCTGTTGAATCCTTACACTGGAGGAAAATCCAATGTGCGGAGAATTGGAGTAACTCAGTAACCACAGGTAGCCTGGTTAGTCTGAGGTAGAGCCCGGATTGGCACGCACGTGTGCGTGAGCCCTTGAAACTTGATGCTGAGTATCTTCATGAGGTAAACACTTCTGTCCTTGAATACTGGAAGATAATTACAGATGGAAATTACAGATGAAATGCCGGAATATATGGTAATGGGGAAATCTGTTGAGTGTCAAACCCCTG
Organism: Lutra lutra; assembly: GCF_902655055.1. Classification (NCBI taxonomy): domain Eukaryota; kingdom Metazoa; phylum Chordata; class Mammalia; order Carnivora; family Mustelidae; genus Lutra; species Lutra lutra. The sequence goes on along the minus strand of NC_062290.1, from coordinate 46,520,344 downwards.
ATTCAGACAGTGAATGCTTTAGGAGGGTCAAAGGAGTAGAGATGATAGTACTTTCTTGTCTGGAAAGGGCACAAAATTTGTGATGAAATTTGAATTTGAACTAGGAGAGGATACTAACAGTAGTATCAATGTGTGTTGGAAGGAATGACGGGAGGACGGGTCAAAGTTGGGAAATGCTGGGCGTATTTGCGGGGGAGCTGTTGCACTTGAATGTAGCACAGGAGGATTGATGGGTGACAAAAGAGGAAGGCTGGAAGGTAGACTGGAGCCCTGCTGCAGAGAACTTGAGCTGTCATTGTAGAGGATGGTGTCACCTTGATATTCAGCATCTACATTTTTTTTTTTAAGATTTTATTTATTTATTTGACAGAGATCACAAGTAGAGAGGCAGGCAGAGAGAGAGGGGGAAGCGGGCTCCCTGCTGAGCAGAGAGCCCAACGTGGGGCTCGATCCCAGGACCCTGAGATCATGACCTGAGCCGAAGGCAGAGGCTTTAACCTCTGAGCCACCCAGGCGCCCCAGCAGCATCTACATTTTTACTTCTTTGTGATACTATCAAATGCAGTCTTAACTAGAATAATTTGAGTTGGCTTGTGGTTTTGATTTAATCGATAGTCTCATGGTATGAAATCATATTTAGCTTCTTGAGGGTGTCTCTTATTTCCTAAGAACTGGCCTAAATAGTCTTGCCTAATTCTTTTTTGGAGGGGAGGGGGATCGGGATAGTGACATTATGGGCACCAATAATATTGGAAGAGTCCGGTTTTGGGATTTCCTAAGGAAGGAGGATGTCTTGGCACCTTTTGGCATAGAAATCAGGGTATCTCCAAAAAGTGAAGGGTGCAAGGATGGAGTAATTTACATCAAAGACCTGACATAGATAGTACTTTTGTTAGGAAACTTTCAAGCTTTGGATGGTAGGAGCTATCCTCAGTTTCCCTAAAGCTTTGGGGCAGGATGACAACAACTGAAGTCAAGTTATTAACGATCATGGTTGACTGTGATGAGATGCCTCCATCAGGATTTTAACAAATAGCTGACAGATTTGCTTTACCTAGGAAAATTACTGTAGATTCTGGGGAAGTAAAGGCTAGATCAGAGATGCACATGGGGATTTAGCAACGGGTGTGAGAATGGAGCATGATCTAGATAGTAGACTGGGTGTTTTTTGTTTGTTTTTTTGTTTGTTTTGTTTTCAAAGAAAGATTGTCTTTCTGTCTTTTATTCTCCTCTCACCTGTTTTCTCTTTTTAATGTTGCAGTGTGCAAAGATCCACCTTACAAAGTAGAAGAATCTGGGTATGCTGGTTTCATTTTGCCAATTGAGGTTTATTTTAAAACAAGGTATGTAATCTTTACCCATTAATCTTTCAGTGGAAGATCCTCCATTAAACAGATGATGTTTAAAGTAATTTTGATTCATAAACACTTCTATCACTAGATTATTTGAAAATAAAAGCTAAATTTGTCTTCTAGGAATTTTGGCTATTACTACCCTTAATTATAGAGGAAGTGGCTAAAAAGGATAATTTCAATTATGTGAAGCCAGGTTATATGAAATTCATTAAACTTTCTTTTTTAAGAGAAGAATGATTGCCATTTGAAGAAAATTAATGTATGTTTGTAAAACAGAAAAGAGAAATTAGGTTTTTTTTTTCAGTGAAATGCTGCTTTTCTCATTTTCATATTTTTAGAATTTTAGACACTTGGAAAGAATAATCTCTCATTTATCTTTAGCTGCCACACACACGGCATACTATACCATTATATCAGCTTGACATGTAGATTCTACTGGATTTAAAAATATATATGTAGGAAAACACACAGACTATATAATATTACAAATTGCTCAACCTCTGTGGGGTTCACTTTTCTTATTTATAAAATGGGGATGGATAAGAGTATCTACTTCATAAGGGGGCTAGGAAGATTAGATACAATGTGTCTGTATAGAATATTTAGAATAATGCTTCACGTATCAGTAAGCACTTGGTAGATACCTTTCTCAGTAATACCACTGAAATGTTCATGTTTTTTATCAAATCAGAATTTGTTGGGATACATTATGTCCGCTCATGTAATATGCCTTCTCATTGATGTATTGATTTGGGTTTTTTCTCATTTCAATTTGGATTCCCCTAAACTGGCATTTAGCATTTTTTATTTGAGAAATTGATACATAATTTGTGTATCATCAAATTCATCTTTAAAAAGTGTGCAACTCTTCGGGTTTTAGCATATTGTGCAAAAATCACCACTATCTAATTTTATGACTTTCTTAGGATTTTCACCAACCCATAATGAAACCCTGTACCTATTAGCAGTATCTCATTCCTCCCATCTCCCGCCCCCGGCGGTGATTAATCTACTTCCTTTCTCGATGTAATTTCCTGTTCTGGTGATTTCATGTAAATGTGTGGTCTTCTGTGCCTGGCTTCTTTCACTTAATATGTCTTTGAGGTTTACCACATTATAGGATGCATTGATATGCTTACTCTTTTTTTTTTTTAATAACAATAACATCCCATTGTATAAATATACCACATTTTGTTCATCAATTCATAATTTGCTTAACATTTGACTTTCTCCCATCTTTGGCTACTATGAATAATGCTGTTGTGACTGTTCATACATAAGTTTTTGTGTGGACATACGTTTTCAAATGTCCTGGGTATATACCTAGGTGGAGTGGTTGGGTCATATGGTAACTCTGTTTCACTTTTTGAAGAACTGCCAATTGTTTTCCAAAATGACTGTACTATTTTACATTCCCATCAGCAGTGGTGGGGAAGGATCCAGTTTCTCCACATCCTGGAAAACACTTGTCATTTTCCATTTTTAAAATTGTAGTTATTGTGGTGCATATGAAATGGTTTTGATATGTATTTGCCTGATGACTTATGTTTTTAAACATCTTTTCATATGCTTGTTGTCCATTTGTTTATTTTCTTTGGAGAAATGACTCTTTAAATCTTTTGCCCATTTTTTAATGTATTGATTTTCAATTAAAGTGGTTGTATTTATGGGACGGTTCAAGAGCTTTTCTTTCCACCATCCCTGTTTTCAATATTCTAGAACTTTATTTTTTTTATTTTATAGATCTTATTTATTTGACAGAGAGAAGGGGAGAGCACAAGCAGGAGGAGCCGCAGGCAGAGGGAGAGGGAGAAGCAGGTTCCTTGCTGAGCACTGGCCCGATGCAGGGCTCGATCCCAGGACCCAGGGATCATGACTTGAGCCGAAGGCAGACCCTTAACCGACAGAGCCACCCATGTGCCCCTCAGTATTCTAGAAGTTTAATTAATAAAGATCATGTGGTGCCTTTCTTCCCTCTTGTCACACATCCAGTGTTTTATTTCATCTAGGCATTAGGAAGAGTCTAGCCTTTCAAGCCAGAAAATGTGTTGTTCTAAAGTAATTAGGGACTAGACAGTAAGATCTCTTGTGGGAGGCTCGTAATGGCTGTACAGTTCTATTCCCGTCTCCTTAAGTCAATTGAACATTGCATTGGCTTCAGTTTGGAAATAATGCTGTAGTGAAATATCTTCTCTCCTTTTTTTTTTTTTTTCCACCTTTTCTGGTCTTTTTTACAGGCTATCTTTTCAACAAAAAATTTTATTTTCTGAATTATCCAATTTCCTTTTTTACAGAAATCACCAGAATCTCCTAATACCACACATAATGTACGTGTGTACACACACACACACACACACCACACACACACACACACACACGGGTTCAGTCTTCTCGGCACTTTGTAGTCATGCCTATGATTCATCTTATTGACTCAGTTTGTGAGGAATTGTAGTTTACTAAAAAATGAAGGAAGAAGGAGGCACATGAGATGGAAAGCAGTCATTTCTTTGGGGCCATTATGAAATAGACACTTGAGCTGAACACCGTTGAATAGATTTTCTGTTTAGCATCCATATTAGCTTACTTCAGTTTTCTGGGTTTAGATTGTCTTTAAGATTTTATACTTAATAACAATTGCTATTTTTATAGGTACACAATGAAACATCTATATTTCAGTGTTTATGATATGAAAAAGTGGGCTGTATCTAATTGGTCCTATATAGAGATGTGGATCCCTAAATGGTGGGTTAGGAATACACAAAATGCTGTATAGCAGTTAATGTAGCAACATGGATAAGTCTCAGAAACAAGAATCATGACAACTTGAAAGTTACACAAGTGTAAGTATATGGTTATGATGCCATTTTATATGTTTTATAAGCCACTGAAGCTGAGAATAATAATGTTCTAGAAATACAAATACGTAGCACAAGAGTGTGAATTGAAATGACAGCACGGGAACTAAGCAGCATTGGTTACTGGGGAGGAGCCGTAAAGCAGCTTATATTTATAAAATTGTATCCTTTAGGGGCTCCTGGGTGGCTCAGACAGTTAAGGGTCTGCCTTCAGCTCAGGTCATGATCCCTGGGTCCTGGGATGGAGCCCCTGCATCAGATTCTCAGTAGGGAGCCTGCTTCTCACTCTCCCTCTGGCTCTCCCCCTGCTTGTGGTTTCTCTCTCCCTTGCTCTCTTTTTCAAATAAAATCTTTTTTTTTTTTAAATTTAAGATTTTATTTATTTATTTGACAGAACACAAGTAGGCAGAGAGGCAGGCAGAGAGAGAGAGAGAGAGGAGGAAGCAGGCTCCCGGCTGAGTGGAGTGGAGAGCCCGATGCGGGGCTCTATCCCAGGACCCTGGGATCATGACCTGAGCCGAAGGCAGAGGCTTTAACCCACTGAGCCACCCAGGTGCCCCTCTCAAATAAAACCTTTAAAAAATAAAATAAAATTGTATCCTTCAAGGAAAAGGTAAACACAGTGAAAATGTTAACATCTGCTTAATCTCAGTGGAGGGTACATGGGTGTAAGGATTTAAAGTTCTTTTCTGCATGTTACTAATTTTTTAATTAGAATTATTGCTTTTTTCATCTCTTTTCATTTATCTTGGAGTTATTTTATTTTATTGTTGTTGTTTTTAAAAAGATTTATTTATTTGACAGGCAGAGATCACAAGTAGGCAGAGAGGCAGGCAGAGAGAGGAGAAAGCAGGCTTCCCGCGGAGCAGAGAGCCCAATGCGGGGCTCGATCCCAGGGATCTGGGACCATGACCTGAGCCGAAGGCAGAGGCATTAACCCACTGAGCCACCCAGGAGCCCTGTTGTTGTTGTTTTTTAACAAACCAAAGTTTGCTGTATTCTCTGAGCCAGATACATTTCTCTTCTTACTGAAATGATGTGTGGTAAAAATGTAGGAGTCTGGGCTCTTCCTCCAGAATGTACATTTTATTTCTTTGAGTCTTTATCATTTTATTCACCCCTGGAGTTGCTTCAGCTCTGTCTCAAAGAATGAACATCCGTTACACTAATGGTTTATGAAAAGTATTCTTCAGAGTTTTCAGAGAAGATGAGAGAAAGCTGCAGAAAGACTTCCATGTGATCTTGAGGAGAGTCCTACTATCGTATATTAAGGACGATAACATCCTGTCCTCGGGTCCATCTCCATCCTTCTGCTTTCTCTGCTTCTAAATAAGCCTGTTTTCAGGGGCGCCTGGGTGGCTCAGTGGGGTTAATAAGCCTCTGCCTTCGGCTCAGGTCATGATCTCAGGGTCCTGGGATCGAGTCCCGCATCGGCTCTCTGCTTGGAGGGGGCTGCTTTCTCCTCTCTCTCTCTCTGTCTGCCTCTCTGCCTACTTGTGATCTCTCTCTGTCAAATAAAAAAAAAAAAAATATTAATAAGCCTGTTTTCAGTTTTGCTCATTTATTTGAGAGGTCAGAGTCATTACCCCAAAAGGGGAGGTAGAGTGTCTGTCAGTGCTGCTTTTCCATTCTTGTATGTTTATTCTATCTTGTTTTGCATTTGTGTTCAACAGAACAAGTTTCTCTATGAGAATGATGAGTGTTGCAGAAATTTTAAACCAGTAGGCCCACTGAAACCTACTTGACTGTAGCATTTTAGGTTGAAAGGATACCCTGCTTCTCTCTTTCATTCTGTCCTTAGAGAAGGTACCTGAGTAAATGTCAAGGACTGAAGCGGAATGAGAGGGACAATTTGATATTGCCAAAACAGATTTCCACCTCGAAGCGGAAATGTATTAGCTGCATATATAGAATAGAAGCATACTTTCTTGTTTGCAATTTGAGAAGACTCTTTCCTAAGGAGCGTAGATTGATATAATATTGAAGTCTGCCCTCCAAGAAGGAGATCATTTGGCTAGAACACAAGATTTGTGAGTACGCTTTCCTTACTCAAAAGAAAAATCTTTAAAAGAAAATTGCACTCAGGATTCGTAGAAAGATAGTCATTCTCTGTGGTCCTTACCCTTAGTTTTATGGAAACGTGTTTTTTCTTTTTTTAAAATATATTTAAGTGTTGTGGAGTGATATTGTTATTCATTCTTCTCCTGCTGGTAATGGTTTATATACATCAATACGTTTTTATTTTTAAAAAAGTATGCAGGAGTATATATATTTTAAAGATTTTATTCATTTGAGAGAGAGAGAAAGAGCACAGAAGGAGAGTGAGAGGGAGAAGCAGGCTCCCCACTGAGCACAGAGCCAGACACGGGGCTTGATCTTGGTATCCCCAAGATTAAACCTGAGCTAAAGGAAGACACTTAACTGACTGAGCCACCCAGGTGCCCCTGGAGGAGTATATTTTTTTACTCCATTTAGTCATTATTAACTGTTTGGTACAGCCTTTCCTGATTAACCCCCATGCACTTGCACAGATAAAATCTATGTCAAGTAGAGATTGGCAGGGGCATAATATTAAAATATGATAGATTTTATATATCTGTGACTTACCTTTACTCCACTTGGCAGTATTTCCAAATTTGTATTTTTAAACATCTGATTGGTATTCAGTGATATGATATACTCACTTGAAGATCATTTCATTTTTTTTTCTGCCATTACAAACAATGCTACCACAAACATTTTATCATCTGTATCTGTCTTTGCACACATATTTGACTATTTCTGTAGAAGAGATTCTTAGAATTACTGGGTTAGAATGTTGACTGCCAAATTGTCTTCCCAGAAGGCTCTACAAATTTACAGTCCCAATTATAAGGCAGAAAGCAGTCCTTCTTGTGTTTTTAATGAAATTCTTAGGTTGTGTTGACTGTTTTACAGTTTAGAGGAGAGGCAGGTAAATAAAAAATGATCATAATTCAATGTGATAATTACATTAATAAAGGAATGCTCTAAGAGGGATGTCTAATACAGATTGGATTGGAAGTATTAGGAAGACTTCAGCGGATTTCATGCTTTAGCTGTGTTTTGAATAATGATTGCATTCAGCAAGCAAGGCAGGAGAGGTGTGTTGGGAGGGAATAGAGTGTAGGCGTGGGGAGCAGTACATGTGAAAGGCAAATGGATGAGATAATGTGAAGTATTGGGAACCGCAAGTGCTACATAATTATGGAAGCACAGGGTGCTGTGAGAAAACAAAGGAAATGCAGGGAAGATATTAAAGGAATATGGTTATTCCAAGGAAGTGGGATTTTATCCTTTGGAAAACGATGAGTCATTAAAGGCATTTATATCAATGAAAGGATGTAATTGATTTTTCTACTGGGAAGATCACTGCCTTGTCACTGTGGGAGGTAGAATGGGGTGGGTTCAGACATAGGGGAGGTGACCAGGTGAGGAATGATGAAGGTCTAAGCTAAGGCAAAGGTATGGTGACTGGACAAAGGAGCTGAATTTGAGAGTTCCTAAGGGGAAATTCTGAGTAGAAATTGGGAGACTATTTGAGTGTGATGAGCGAAGTGGGAGGAAGAGCTGGGAATGTTTTTTTTGTATTTTAACTTCGATAAGAAATTAGGACTTCTGTTTGCCAAGATGTAGCGAGTAGGAGAAAGGACAGATAAAGATAAGCTTAGGTTAAGATAATCCGTGACTTTGCTGTTGCTGTGGGTCAACTCAGTGGAGATGTGGGCAGACGGTGCAACATGAGTATCTGGCCGTCAGGTGGGAGCTGGGCTGGAGGTATGGATAAGGGAGTCATTGTCCTATAGGAAGAAGTGACACCCTGTGAATGTGTGTCAGCCCCTTGGGGAACTTGCCTGCAGTTAAAGGATGTCTAAGGGTCAGTGACTAGAGATGGGAAGCCTGAAAAGAAGACTGGGAAGGAATGCCAGTTAAGTGTGAGGAAAACTAAGAGAGAGGGGTATCCTGATGAAAGAGGGAAAGACCAGGTTTCAGGGCTGCTTGCTAGTGAGCTAATGAGTGGAGACTGATTTGGGGAGGTGTGGACAAGGAGTTGGAAACAATTTGTAGTAGGTAGTGCTTACATTTTGACAGTTTCAGGTGCTAAGATTTTTGAGTCAAAAGAAGTAGGTTCAAATCACTTTGTTTCATCACAATAGTAATATAACAAATCCTTTTTTTAAATAAAGAAAGATTTTTTTAGAGTGCATTGGGGAGGGAGGGGCCCAGGGAGAGAGAGAATGCCAGGCAGGCTCCACAGCCAGCACAGAGTGCATCGTGGGGCTCTGTCTCAGGATCCTGATATTATGAGCCGAGCCGGAATGAAGAGACAGGTGCTTAACCCTCTGAGCCACCAGGTGCCCCACAAATTTTTCTTTTTTAAAGAAAAACATTGCTTTATTTAACTGTGTAAAATTTGAATATGTTCTCTATTAAAAAACAGAACTACCTCATACATTGCTATTGAGATTTTAAAATGGTGCAGCCACTCTGGAAACGAGTAAGGCAGTTTGTAAAAAATGTTGAAACATGGAGTTACCTTATGACTCAGAGGTTCTACCCTTAGGTGTTTACTTAAGAGAAATGAAAATACATGTCTACATAAAAACTTAAACACAGATGTTCATACCAGCACTATTCGCAGTGGCTAAAAAGAAAAAAATACACATGTCTATCCGAGAAGTGGATAAACAGTAACTGGGATACCTCATACAGTGGAATATTATTCAGCTGTAAAAAGGAACTAACTACTGACATATGACAACATGTATGAACCTTGGAAACATCATGCCAAGTGAAAGAAGACAGTCCCAAAGGATTACATATTGTGTATGTTCATATATTTGTATGAAATGCCAAGTCTGCAGAACAGGCAACTTTAGGGAAACTGAAGTAGATTAGTGGTAGGAAGTGATCCAGGATCTGGGGGAATGGGGAGTGACTCCTGATGTATTTGAGTTTTATTTCTGGAATGATGAGAATGTAAATCTAAAATTAGGTGGTGGTGATGGTCTCATAATTCTGTGAATATACTAAAAACCACTAAATTGTATACTTTTAAGGATAGATTTTATGGTCCGTGAATTATTTCTCAATAAAGCTGTTAAAAGTAAACAAAATGGCAAAGCTAATGACAAATGAAAGAAAATGGTAACCCTTCACAGAGATGGTTAATATTTGTAACACAGAAGGCGTTTTTATGTAAAGTAATGCAACAAATTCCGGTGTTTTAATTTCCATACCTGTGAAACAGGGCTCACAGTTGACCTAGAGGCGAGCCATGAGAATTAGATGAGGTAACTGTTAACATTCGTATTAGTCACTGTCATTATTCTTAGTCTTCATTGCACCTGGGATGCTTAAGAATCCGTGTGTAGAGAGGTTTAAGTGTTTAGCTAACTACAGTAGTGGCTCGAGAGTAGAACTTGAGTATCATGAAATTCTGATGATTGCGTTCTCGTGGATCTGATACTGTTTCCTCCTCCTGGTTCATTTCACAGATGTTTATTGCATTTCGGCTATGCACAGGTGCTAAACTAATTGCCAAGGGTGCAAGGATGATTCAGCCATTGCTCCTACTTTCAAGATTTTTTTTTTTTAAAGACAAGTTTAATGAAGCCATTGAACATGAAACTGGGGAGACATTCGAATATTACATAATACATTTGTAATTAAACTGGTTAGCAACTGAGGCTCAGAAAATCAGGGTTAAAGCAAAATAAGCTTTCAAAAGAAAACAGTTTGTCAAAAAACTGAAAGCCTCTTTGAGAAAACTGATGACAATGTCAAAGTTTTTGTGTTGTCTTTTTTTAAAATTTTCTTACTTCTTTTCTTATTTCTTTATTTTACTGTGTTATGTTAGTCACCACACAATACATCATTTTTTAATTTAATTTGTGTCTGTGTGTGTGTTCCAAAATTCATTGTTTATGCACCACACCCAGTGCTCCATGCAATATGTGCCCTCCTTAATACCCGCCACCAGGCTCACCCAACCCCCCACCCCCCCTCCCCTCCCAAACCCTCAGTTTGTTTCTCAGAGTCCACAGTCTCTCATGATTAAGCAGGATAAAGGGAAAGATAGGATGGTTACCCTAAGATGTGGCAAGGAGGAGAGAGACGCTCACAGGGCAGAGGCGAGGCAGTGGGAAATTGGGAGTGGAGTTCTAGGAATCCGTCCCCAAAGTGAAACCTGAGTGGAGAAGGAGGAGTACAAGTTGTCCAAGTGACAAAAAGGTGGAGGAATGGAGGCAGGCAATGAGGGTGGTAACACGAAGCAAGGGTGAAACTCAGAGCTAGCCTAAAACATAAGGGATGCTGGGAATACCCAACAGCATGTGTTTACTGGACCAGGAGATGGGTAGATGCTGTGTGGCAGGATGAAGAGCCGAGAGCCAGGTTCTGAAAGCCTTTCTTAGGAGGCCTTCAAGTGAGCTTTGATTTTTATCCTAATGGCAGTTGGCAGCTTCTGAAGTGTTTTTGTTGTTGTTGTTGTTTTGTTTGTTTGTTTGTTTTAAGATTCTGTTTATTTATTTGACAGAGAGAGCGACAGCGAGAGAGGGAGCACAAGCAGAGGGGAGTGGGAGTGGGAGACGCAGGCTTGCTGCAGAGGAGGGAGCCCGAAGTGGGGCTCGATCCCAGGACCTGAGCTGAAGGCAGACGCTTATCTACTGAGCCACCCAGGCGCCCCAGCTTTTTAAGTTTTAATCAAGCTGTGGAATGGCTAGATTTTTGTTCCATGTGGATAATTTTGAGGCCTGGATGAAGGAGGAATTGAAGATGAATCTGTCCTAAAGTAGGAAGACCTGCCAGAGAAAGGAGCTTATTATAGTTTGGGCAGTGAGAAGAATTATGGGTTAGAGGGTTTGTTCGAGAAATATTTAGGAGAGAAAATGAAAAAAGTTGTTTTTAGGAGAGAAAATGAAAAGTTGTTGCTAATGGGTGGAGGGGGTGGAGTGGGAAAGGGAAGAAGTGGCTTCAGGGGTACTTAGGTTTCTGGTTGGGTGGCTGTGTTGGTGGTGGTGCACCACTTGAGATATTACAGAAAAAATGATGAGTTGATTCTCTCAGAAAACAAGACACTGATTCATTAGGTATCTGCCTTTTGCTTTGTAGATAATCCCATGATAATTTTCTTTTTCCAGGTCTTTGACACAATAGCTGTTGGATACCAGGGTCTTTTCTGTTTCTTCTGAAGAATAGAACTTTGCTTTCAAAATTTGTATGTGCTTAATTCTTCTCTTTTCTTTCTCATTTTTTTTTTTTTTAATCTCTAGGAAGAACCTAAGAAAGTCCGCTTTGATTATGACCTATTCCTGCATCTTGAAGGCCATCCACCAGTGAATCACCTCCGCTGTGAAAAGCTCACTTTCAACAACCCCACAGAGGAGTTTAGAAGAAAGTTGCTGAAGGCAGGAGGGGTAAGTGGGCACTGCCTTGTGAAAAACCTTCATATCAAAAACTAGTTGCTACTGTGTTAAGAGGTATCCTAGTGTTTCGAGAGAGGTAAGAGAGAGGAAGGACCTTAATGACTTAGCCGTGGACTCCTGGTTTGGGAGGAAGAGGTAAGCCAACATGAATATTTTAAGTAGGTATGAATCTGAAATCCCACTGTTTCTGAGAATAGCTTGATAGTCTGTGCAACACAAATCTGTTTTAACAAAAAGCCGAAAACAATAAACTTTCCTCAGTTAAGGACAGTGTCTGAACTTTGTCATACCAGTTTATAGAAACTTTTAGGTAAAGTTGAAAGTCCTATTTAAAATTATATAAAAAGAGGTTGTTCAGATTTTCTTGTGAAAAATTAATAGAATAGGTATAGTCATTCATATGACAGGCTTGGGTTTTTAAATACACATTTTTGTTTATTTGAATTGTGTGTAGGTAAAAGATGGATCTTTCCTTTCTTTCTTTCTTTCTCTCTCTCTTTCTCTCTCTCTCTTTCTTTTTAAAGATTTTATTTATTTGAGAGAGAAAGAGCAGGGGAGGTTCAGAGGCATAGGGAGGAGGAGAAGCAGACTCCCTGCTGAGCAGGGAGCCTAACACGGGGCTCGATCCCAAGATCCTGGGATCATGACCTGAGCTGAAGGCAGACACTTAGCTGACTGAGCCACCCAGGTGCCCTGGATTGATTGATTGATTGATTGATTAATTGATTTCTTTCTTTCTTTCTTTCTTTCTTTCTTTCTTTCAGATCATGGTAGCCAAGTTTTGCTTGTGTGATTTGGCTTGGTTGGGGAACAAGGGGTTTTGTACAGATAATAAAGTGTGGAGTGTTTGCTTACTGATTGGTGAAAGTCTGCAGTGGGCACTGTTGGGACCATCATCCTCATTCCACTTCATGTGAACTTCCTGTGTCATCTTCTGTGGGCAGTTCTGACCCTGTAAAATGTTACAATGTGTTCTTTACTTCAGAATTCGCTTCACTTCGTTTTTCTGGAAGGTTTTTGATAGCTTTGCCTCAATGCATGTATCATACGTGTAGACATGTGTGGACCATAACTTCGCAAAATGCCTCATTTCTCCCCTAAGCTCTATCTGAGGGCTATGCAGGGAGCATGGGAATTTTTTCCCTTTATTGAAACCCCTTTCGGTTGGGTTAGAGACAACCACTTTGAAAAGATGTGGATCCTCTCATAAGAAAATCACCCATATGTTCACTTCTGTGAACTTTTTGGTTTATGTGGAACTTGTGAAGTCCATTTTTTGGAGTCCTTTTTTTGCCAAGCTCCCATCCTTTCAGTTGAAATACTAATGCATTTGAAGCATTGTAAGTTCCTTTACCACATTTCATTCAGCACTCTGAATAAAATGGTATTTGTCATAAATATCATGAGATGGTATTTATGTCTTTATTTGTCTTAATGTACTGTGTCAGTACATTATGGGTTAAATAGGTTATTGGACCAGCTTTGGAAATAAACCACCACTTATAGTACTTTATGGGGAAATGTATCTTCATGAAGGAATGGCCTTTTGTGATACAACTCATTTTCCTTCTCTTTTTTTTTAAGATTTACTTATTTTAGTGGAGAGTGAACAAGCATGAGTAGGGGGAGGGGCAGCGAAAGGGAGGGAGAGAGAGAATCGTCAAGTAGATTCCCTACTGAGCAGGGAGCCAGATGTGGGGCCTGATCTCAGGGCCCTGAGATCATGACCGAGCTGAAATCAAGAGTCAGATGCTTAACTGGCTGAGGCACCCAGGCGCCCTTGTAATACGACTCATTTTGAAAGTTAGAGATTTATTATATATTTATTAAGGAATGGTATTTTTTTAAAAACCTGTTTTATTCTTTTTATAGTTATCAAAAACACAGTGTTGATGCTATTTACCTCTGGCTAGGCCTTTAAAAATGAACTGGTCCATTCCTGTTTACCCAACAAAAATGAAAACACTAGTTTGAAAAGATATATGTTCTCTTATGGTTATTGCAGCATTATTTACAATAGCCAAGAAGCACCCTATATGTCCATTGATAGATGAATGGGTAAAGAAGATGTGCTATATATACGTAATGGGATATTACTTTGCAGTAAAGGAAGAATGAAATCCTGCCATTCATGACAACATGGATGGACCTAGTAGATGGATATTCTGCTAAGTGTAGTAAGTCAAACAGAGAAAGACAAATACCATGATTTTACTCATATTTGGAATCTGAAAAACAAGTCAAAGACAAATACCATGACTTATATATGGAATGAAAAAAACTGGCAAACAACCAACCAAACAAAATAAAACCAACAGAAACAGACTTGCACATACAGAGAACAAATTTTGGTGATCACCAGAGGGGAGGAGGGTAGGGGACTGGTGAAAAATATGAAGGGGATTAAGAGGTACAGACTTCTGGTTATAAAGTAAATAAGTCATGGGAATGAAAATAGAGCATAGGGAATTTAGTCAGTAGGACTGTGATAAATGTATATGGCGACAGATACACTTATCATGGCGAGCATTTCATAATGTAGATAGCTGGCGAATTACTACGTTGTACACCTAAAACTAAGATGATATTGTCAGTCAACAATACTTCAATCAAAAAAAAAAAAAAAAAAGAACTGGTCCATTTAAAATCCTGATTGTTATTATTTCCGTTTTATGATGGTGGCATTTTATGCTTCTCATTATTCCTCTTGGCTATGTCTTCGGGTGGGTCATCAGAGCATGTGGATTCTGGAATTTGAATATGTCAGGCTTCTGATAAGAGTCGTAGGAAAGAGTAAATATGACACAAGAACTTTTTATTTTTTTTATTTATTTATTTTTTTTAAAGATTTTATTTATTTGTCGGAGAGAGAGGAGAGCGAGCGAGCACAGGCAGACAGAATGGCAGGCAGAGGCAGAGGGAGAAGCAGGCTCCCCGCCAAGCAAGGAGCCCGATGTGGGACTCGATCCCAGGACGCTGGGATCATGACCTGAGCCGAAGGCAGCTGCTTAACCAACTGAGCCACCCAGGCGTCCCCACAAGAACTTTTTAAAACCCCTCTTAGTCCCAGAGTACCCAGGGCTTGCTGGCCCACTGGAGAAGAGGTTACAGGTCACTGATGATACAGCTGAGTGCATCGTCGATAAGGTCTCCAGTAGAGTTCTCTCTCCCTCCTCTCAACTTTATCTCAGAACTGTCCTCCTTGACTCTCCTTCATTGTATATTTTGGAGGGCAGTTTGAAGCCTGCAGATTTTTTTCTGTTAGACTTAGATTGTGTCTTGACACCTCTAAAATAAGTTGAAATGTGAACTATTCAGGCAAACCAGTTACTTAACATAAATTCTTTAAGAGACGGATGCCAGTGGATTTTGGGGTAAAATTAAAATTTGAAAATGCGTTTGAAATAATAGATTCTGTCCAGGTAGTATGGGAAAATTAGTCTTTTATGGAAATCTGAGCATCTATAGACTAATGAACATTTTTTTTGGCTGTCTAGATTTTTGGCTACCTTGTATTGTTTTTGCCTGATATGTAAATATTTATCATTGTCTTGATATTAATGCAGACTGCCATAGTGTTACTAACTTATGAACCATTTTGGTTTATTAGAAATATTCTTTCTTTCTTTTTTTAAAAAAGATTTTTTTTATTTATTTGAGAGAGAGAATGAGAAGCATGATAGGGGAGAAGGTCAGAGGGAGAAGTAGACTCCCCATGGAGCTGGGAGCCTGATGAGCAGGACTCAGTCCTGGGACTCTGGGATCATATCCTGAGCTGAAGACCAACTGAGCCACCAGGCACTGTAGAAATCTTTCTTTTAAGCTCTATTAACATAATTGACATGCATATACCATTGTATAAGTTTAAGATGTATAGTGTATTGATTTGACACACTTGTATATTACAGAATGATTACTCCCATAGTATTAGCTATCATCTCCATCACGTTACATAATTACCATTTCTTTTTTGGTGAAAACATTTAAGATCGACTCTTAATAACTTTGAAATACAGAGTATGATAATATTAATTATAATTGCCATATATAATTGCTTTCCATTGCATTCCACTTACTCCTCTTATAAGTGACCGTTTGTAGTGTTTGACCAGCATCTCCTCCCTTTCCCCCACTCTCCAGCACCTGGTAGCTGCCATTCTAGTCTCTATTTCTAGGAGTTCAGCTTTTTAAGATTCCACATATAAGTGATATCATAGAGTATCTGTCTTTCTCAGTCTGACTTTCACTTAGTGTAATGCTTTCAAGTTTCACCCATGTTGTCACCAATGGCACGATGTCGTTTCTCAGGGCTGAATAATACTCCATTATTCTGTCGATTCACTTAGGTTGTTTCCACATCTTAGCTATTGTGAATAGTGCTGCCGTGGACATAGAAGCACAGACGTCTTTTCAGTATGCTGGTTTTATTTCCTTTGTGTAAACACACACACACACACGCACGCACACACTTGGGATTGCTGGATCCTATGGTAGTTCTGTTTTTAATTTTTTGAGGAACCTCTATATATTGTTTTCCATAGTGGCTGTACCAGTGTACAATCCCACCAACAGTGCATTGAGGATTCTATTTTTTTCCACATCCTCTCCAATACTTATCATTTTTTATCGTTTTTATAATAGTCTATCTAACAAGTATGAGGCGATCTTCTTCAGGGGGAAAATCGTGATTTTATTTTGCGTTTCCCTGATGATTAGTGATCTTACGTACCTTTTTATGTACCTGTTGGCCATCGGTGTATCTTCATAGGCAGATTTTAAAAATCAGAATGTAGTTTCTGCCATTGAGGTATATGAATTCTTTATATATTTTGGATATTAACCCCTTAGATGATTTGCAAATACTTTCCTTTATAGGTTTCCTTTTTCATTTTGTGGCTGATTTCTCTTGCTTTACAGAAGCTTTTTGTTTGATGTAATTGTAATTGTTTATTTTTTATTTTGTTGCCTTTGTTTTGATGTTTATTAGAACTCTTGTTATGACTAGGTCTCTTCAGATAAACTTTTTTTTTTTTAACCCTTGGATTTTAGGGCCAGAGAGGGGTGCTAAGTTTCTTACACTTAAACATTACATGTGTGACATAGATGTTTATATTCTGTCTTTACAGGAAAATCTCAATCCCATATCATACGTATCTACTGTGTGAAATCATTATAGCATGAGGCATGAATAGAGTAAACCTACCGTTTGGGCTCTGGGTCCTTCTCCTTACTTTTTCTTTTAAACCAAAAGTATATACCACTATTAAAAGTTGAACTTGGCGGGGCACCTGGGTTGGCTCAGTGGGTTAAAGCCTCTGCCTTCAGCTCAGGTCATGATTCCAGGGTCCCAGGATCAAGCCCCGAATCGGGCTCTCTGCTCAGCAGGGAGCCTGCTTCCTCCTCTCTCTCTTCTGCCTCTCTGCCTGCTTGTGATCTCTGTCAAATATATAAATAAAATCTTAAAAAAAAAAAAAGAAGGTGAACTTGGCTTTTCAAGAGATCAGAAAGGTTGTTTTTAGAGGTAGTAGCATCTTAGAAAAATGCTTTTAACTATTAGAAGAAAATGATTCCAAAGAGCTTTCTGCCAGAAGATCTTGAAAGATTTTAGATTTTTTTTTTCTACTTTAGAATCTATAAACCAATATGTCATAAACTACATGACAACTTTTTTCTTGAGGGGGGTGTTCCCAAAACAATCCTTTTTTCCTCTGGATTTCTTCCTCTTTTTTTTTTTTAAGTCCTGCAACTCATTCTAAATAGTCTCAAAGAAATGTACACTTCTGTTGTTCTTCTGTTGAATAACAGAAATTATATATATATGATATATGATATATATATATATAAAATATATATGAAGTATATATTTCGGATATTTTGCTTTAAAAGAAAAAATAGCAACTTTTGAGGGAAGGACACTTTTGTAATGAAGCATCATTCTCCGAGAATATTGGACTACAGAATGATTTCATTTTCAAGACCCTAAAGGTAGGTTCCTCTAAATGAGAGACTTCATTGGAGCTGCTATAGGGAACTTGTAGATTTGGTTTAGGATCTAGCCCCTCTCAGGCCTTAAGTAAAAGACAGAAGGCAGGGGTCAGGACATGCAAAAGAACAACCTGGGAGCTCCTGAGAGGAGATTGCTTTTATTTTGAGATCTTATTCTATTTTTTGTTTGGTAGGAAGGGTAGAGATCATGAGCAATAAACTTTTTTTTTTCTTTTTTTTTAAAGATTTTATTTTTTATTTGACAGATAGAGATCACAAGTAGGCAGAGAGTCAGGCAGAGAGAGAGAGAAGAGGAAGCAGGCTCCCTGCCTAGCAGAGAGCCCGATGCGGGGCTCGATCCCAGGACCCTGGGATCATGACCTGAGCCGAAGGCAGAGGCTTTAACCCACTGAGCCACCCAGGTGCCCCGAGCAATAAACTTTTGAGGGTAAGACGTGATATAGTCTATTTGTCCTTTGATTTTAAACAAAAGGACCAAATATACCCCATTGGGAAGCACCTCTGAATTCCACTGAGAATGTTTACTTTTTTTTTTTTTTTTAATTTGACAGACAGAGATCACAAGTAGGCAGAGAGGCAGGCAGAGAGAGAGGGGGAAGCAGGCTCCCTGCTGAGCAGAGAGCCTGATGTGGGTCTTGATCCCAGGACCCTGAGATCATGACCTGAGCCTAAGGCAGAGGCTTTAACTCACTGAGCCACTCAGGCGCCCCTCTACTTGATTTTGTATAAAATGTTGAATCTTTTTTGAGTGATTTTCAAAATGCTGTTTAGGATGTCAGGATTTTTTTTTTTTTTTTTTTAAAGATTTTTGATCACAATAGATGATTTTGTCTTTACTGATCACCTTCTTAGTAGCTAAAATTCATTCCTACTGAAAAAATGCTGAAGGGCTTGACATCCATTACGTTTGACTGAAAGATGAGTTTTTCTTTTGGGTGTTGGCAGTTAGGATGATGATATCGTGCACCCTATAGCTGAAACTCATCATTCTCCTAACAGCTCTCTGGGGATTCCTGTGGGGAGGGAGTGTGATACTGTTGGAAAAAGTTTTAAAATCAGGTAGACTTAAGTAAAAAGCTCATCTTTGCCATCTTCTAGCTGAAAAAAATGATGACATCTCTTTGAATCTCATTTTGTCAGTTGTGAAATGGGTGAGACTGTGTTTTCCTCAGTGGGAATGTCCAAACATTAAATTCCACTTTGGTTAGCAGATACCCGGCCCTTTGGTTCTTTTTCCTCTGTTGGTTTAGAAAATCAACAGATCTTTAACCACATTAATGTCAAGCATTAAAAGACCATGAGAAAGGTTTGCTCTGTGGCATAAGCCGCTCTAAATTTAGTCACAGGAAGCCATCTTTACCACCGGTGAGTGTGACTCGCACATTGGTGGACCTGTGTTGGATTTAGAGGATAGTAGCCCACGGTATCTCCCTTCAAGGAGTTTAACTCTGGCAGCTTCTATTATGCTTATATAAAGTGAAATGAAGATCTGTTCAGATCTGTTCTTTTTTTAAGATGTAAGTTTTCATTAGAGAAATTATTAGTGTTCATCATTGTTCTTAATTCTAAATTTCTAGCAGATCAAATAAGGTTTCTTAAAGCCCTTAGAAGATTTCCTAAGTAGTATGTTCCGCACAGTGGTTGTATCCTTATGCTTCTGGGGAGAAGCACAAAAGGGACAAGTATCTTCGGAGAATCGAGTTTATGTTACAGCTGCTCCCCTGTTTTTGGCCTGGAAATCAAATGGTCTCCTGTGGTTCTGTTGTTCTTTATGGAATGGTGGTAGGATACTGGTAGATTTTTTTTTTTTTTTTTTGTCTTGCTTGCTTGCTTTCCTCAATTAAACAGGCCAAAGTCTAAACATGTTGTTCAGTCTATTTCTGAATCACTGGCAAGCAGTTAATTTTGAGGACTGAAAATTAAAACTAACCACAGCAGTTGTTAAAACTAGGGTTTCTATAGGCAGAAATCCAATTCCGTTCAGACACCACCTGTTTCAATAGGACATTTCAGACGCCCATTTGGCAGGCGTTGCTGGAGAAGACACGGGGAACATGCTTCCAGTCTGTGTTAAGTCTGCAGCATAATGTAGTCTTGCTTCTCGGAGTGACAGTTACATTTATATATGATACGTTTTTGCAAGGAATAAATTGGAATCTTTCTGAAACACTGCTTGCTGTGAAGTGGCATTCAAGTCCACGGCAGATCCCCACCAAGGGGTTTGGGTTATTAAAGGATCAGAGGGAGCTCTTGATAAGGAACGTTCCCCAATGCAGCTGTGCCAGCCATCTGAACATAGCATTTTATTGCAGGGTTCTGGAGTGAATCTTGTCTGGGGCCCTTTAGTATTTCCTTTTGTAGGGCGATTTAGAACATTTTGAATTTCTAAACAGTATAGATCACGTTCTCCCCTCCCCTCCACAAACTTTACGTTGTTTTTTGAAATAGGTAAATACCCACATCATACAAAGTGACAAACAGTCAGTTTTCCTTCAGGCCACCAACAAAGCTGGTGTGAATAACCTTTTACATAGCTCTTTGTGCACAAGGATGAGTATATCTGTAGGAGAAATTCCTAGGAGTAAAATCATGGCTCGGAGGCAAAGTGGAATTTAAATTTTGACGGACATTTACAAATTGCCTGTCAGAGAGGTTATACTACTCTGCTTGCATCAAGAATGTGTGAGAGTACCTAGTTCTCCTCGCGGTAATTTATTAAACTCCCCTTCTGCCCCCCATTGGATGAGTGAAAAATGAGATCTAATTTTAAACTCAGATTTCTCTTATGAATGATGATGAGCATCTTTTCATATGTTTAAAAGCTATTTTCATTTCCTCTTGAAGACCACATTTTAATGTATTTTAAATTGGAAATATTCTAAGTGTTTCGGTTTCAACTTAAATTTATGGGTATTCTTCCCACATACTTGCATTTGGAAAGGTTACAACAAGATAGGGAAGCCTCTTTCACCGAGGTCCATGTTTTCAGGCTTTCTTCAACGTGTAACAAATTATGTTCTTAGGAACTGATTTGTCAAGACTTGGGCTTCTAAAAATATAAGTGGCTTTTGTGGCAAACTCATCCCAGGAGTGCCCAGAGGATGGATAGCTTGCCGCTTATTTTTAAAATGACTCAAAGAAAATAATGCACGGAAGATTATGTTAGTCGCTGTTCCTGGACAGCTTCATTTGATTTTTGGATATTTGTTTTGGGACAAGTGTGCCTTTTTGTTATTTTCTGATATATATCATCCTGCAATTACCTTCCTCAAAAGATAAAAGGATGCTGCTGTTTTTCACCAGCACCAATAAAAGCTGATTTATTTAAATAAATGTAGAATCAAGCAGGCTGCCTCATTTATTTGGTTGTTTGTCAGAATTGAGGTTAATTTTCTGTCATATATGTTATTTGCTCTTTTCTATATCCCCTTCCCCATGCCCCCCTCCCACCCCAAGCCCAGAAGATTAAATCATGAAAGTAGAACATACGTATAAATGATAAATAGAATGTCAGAGTTGTGAGGCTTCATTCCAAATGTAACATTGGTCTCGTAAATTTTTAGGGAAAGCATGGTCATAGTAGAAAGTTATGTCACTCAACATATTTGGTGGTTTTATGGTTTAATTTCACCTAAAGTCACAGAAGTTGATGGCGGGACATTGCGGACTTTCAAAAATATGCACCAAAAAAATAGCCGTGGTCTAACACAATCTGCCTTCATTTGTTCCTTCTTTCCTAATTACCTACTTCCCTTTTCAGTAAGCGAGGCACACTTTTCATAAGGTCCACAGCCCAGATATACTTACTGCATAAACTGAACAAAGGCTCAATGGGGCGGGGGTGGGGGACAGGTAGATGTTTCTTAGTGTGTATTAGGAAGAACTCCGGCGAGTGTCTAAACTCCCAGCATTGGAGGGTCTGTCACAATTCTTCCGGGAGATCTCCCAGGAGCGGCAGTTTAGCTGACTACATGTAGAGCCTTAATTTAGTCTTGAAAGGAAATGCTGTGATATTTGAAAGGAAAGCAACCCGGAAGCCAACCTCTAATTCTCACCCCCAGTGCACAAAAAGTCAAGAAAATAAGAAGTGAATAGAAAAGGAAAAAAAAAAAAAAACGAAGACGTGTCAGTCTTGGAGATTTTCAAATTAAAAAATGAACAATTCTTTCTCTTTTTATTTTTTATTTTTTAAGATTTTATTTATTTGACAGAGAGAGGGAGAGAAGGAGAGAGTAATAGAGGGAGAGGGAGAAGCCGACTCCCTGCTGAGCAGGGAGCTAGACTGGGGACTCAATTCCAGGACCCTGGGATTATGACCTCAGCTGAAGGCAGACACTTAACCAACTGAGCCACTGAAGCGTTCCAATTCTTTCTCTTTTTAAATATACACGTATTAGAGTTGAAAACCGTTGGTTCAGTTTTTCCCTCTCTTCTTGGCTCACGTAGTTCATTATATACTTGTTTTAAAGCTGCTTACAAAGTTTATCTAATATACCTAATCTGTTGCCTTAACTTCTAGCATCCTAGTAAAGGAACTGCTTATGAGAGCAGCTGTCTGCCTTGGCTGTCCCCACTGGATATTGTTTTTGGCTCGTGCTCTATAATAATAAATAAAAGTAATTTTTGTGATGGGGGGGTAGAGAAAAGAAACTGAAATTAACATTTTATTTTATTTTATTAGCTG
This sequence comes from Lutra lutra, assembly GCF_902655055.1. Classification (NCBI taxonomy): domain Eukaryota; kingdom Metazoa; phylum Chordata; class Mammalia; order Carnivora; family Mustelidae; genus Lutra; species Lutra lutra. The sequence goes on along the minus strand of NC_062290.1, from coordinate 46,497,999 downwards.
ACTTTTTGTTGTCCCGTAAGTTATACAAAAACCTGACAGTGGTGGGATCTGACAGTAACTTAAAAAAAAAATGTCTGAGACTCTTGAAATAGATATTTGTGTTTCATTTTTGAGGAGTAAGGATAAATGGTAGGTGGTTTACTATAGTAATTTTTTTTTAAAGATTTTGTGTATTTATTTGACAGACAGAGATCACAAGTAGGCAGAGAGGCAGGCAGAGAGAGAGGGGGGAAGCAGGCTCCCTGCTGAGCTGAGAGCCTGATGTGGGGCTCGATCCCAGGACCCTGGGATCATGACCCAAGCTGAAGGCAGAGGCTTTAACCCACTGAGCCACCCAGGTGCCCCTACTATAATAATCTTTATCACCACAAGGAACATAGCCATGGTGTGATTGAAAGAATGTTGGATTTGAAATCTGAAGGCACAAATTCAATTCTCGGATCTGCTGCTAATTTACCTTGGGCTTTAGGTTGGTATAAATCTAAAATAAGCGTAACATCCCCTTCTTCCACTTGAGATTATTAAATAAAATATGGAAACTAGTTAACCAGTCAGCAAGTAATTCTTTATTTATTGAAACAACCTCTTTTTTTTTCTGTAGATTTTATTATGCTTTGGTTTAAATCATAGTTTTTGTTACTTAGAAAAGGTGAAAATAAAAGACTTTGAGTCCAAGACTTTGACATAGTAATGGTGTTCTACTAGAAAGAATATGTTTCAGCCCAAAGAAGGAATCTGACTTTTTACGTGTTTTTAAAATAAAAATTTGCTTTAGAAAAATGTAGAATTTCTAGAAAAGCAGAAGGAAGAAAGTACATCATTTCAGTCCCTCCAGTAATTGTCGCCATTGTATTTCTCAGGCAGATGAGATCTCACAGGATGTTTGTATTTGCACTTAATGTATCACACATGAATTTTGTGTTTTAAACTGTGTGACACTATCATTGTTCAAAAATGTCCTCACACCTCAGAGGATTGCTGTAAAGATTTAGTTGTTTGTTAAGAAGTTACCAGTGAGGTGTTCTGTGTTTTTGTTTTCTCTTTATGTCTCTGGTGGCTCTCATGGAAATAGGATCTAGTGTTTTTTTGTGATTGGATGGACCATGTTAGATCTGTTATTTGAAAAATTTTGTATTTAAATAATTATAGGTGTGGATTTTGGAATGTGTCCTTACAAATGTCATTCTTGCCTTCCCTCTCTTAGACTCGGGGCCTGTGGTTGTGTGAAATGGTTAAATACAAAAAGTCTCATTAGTGGAAAGATTGAGCAATACTAGGGTGCCCTAGCCATAAAACAACCTGGTCCATTCAACTATTGCCAAAGTAAAAATGGAATATAATGAAAATCTAGTTAATTTTACAAACTTCAGTCTTTTTTTTTTTTTTTTTAAGATTTTATTTATTTATTTGACAGAGAGATCACAAGCAGGCAGAGAGAGGCAGGCTCCCTGCCAAGCAGAGAGCCTGATGCGGAACTCGATCCCAGAACCCTGAGATCATGACCTGAGCCGAAGGCAGAGGCTTAACCCACTGGGCCACCCAGGTGCCCCTACAAACTTCAGTCTTAACAGTAACTCTCAGTGATTCAGGAGATAGATTTGGGTGGATTATTTAGACAAGTCTACCCATATGGTTGGTGTCTATAGTGCCTTTGGGTGAATTAGAAATAAATATCCCCACCTCTGCCTGCCCCATGGAGCCTTAGCCTGAAGAACATGGCGGGGCTAGCATAGCATACCGGCATTTCAGCTTGGCCTCGTCCCATTGGCCAAGCATCTTTGTGTAGGGGACCATCTGAACCACCACTTACAGGAACGGTGCTATTTATAGGTCCAGACAGAGATGGTTTTTGATGTTAAAACTATCTTGTCTGAGGTAGTCTGGACAGGAGCATCTGGGGAAATAATAAAACTTCATCAAAATTTCGTTAATCAGCATATTCCAGTTTTAACTAATAATACACTGTATGTTAACCAAATTGAATTTAACTAAAAAATAAAAAAGAAATTCCAGTTTTTAATAGCCATGGTCTTTCAGAGGTTTAGCCTAGCCTCCTGTTCTGACATTTCTGCTTCATGTTTTTAGCTTATGACACTGTTTTGCAACATCCATAGATATCTCTACGGGTCTGGTTTAAGCAGAGGAAGCAAGCAGACTTTCCATAAGACCATTGTGCTAAATCAGGGGTTTCAAATGTCAGTGACTAGGGGACCAGGCTATGACCCTGTGAAAGAACGTACCTACAAAAACTGGAAGACTATCTGAATAGTTTAATACAGGTCTTGCTATTGGGAATTTCATACAATGGGTAGTGATATATTATTTTTTAAAGTTAAAAAATTAAAGTGGAATTTTCCTTTCAGGTAATTTTGACCTTTGAATGCTTTGGTAAAGAGAACATCAGGGAACTCAAGATTGGGGAAATTCTAGATCTTAATAGCAGTCACCATCTGCAAGCATGCCTTCCATTCTGTTGCAGTTTAAGATGGACTTTATCTGCTTTGACTCTACATAGGTCCCAGGGCTAAGGCCAGAAACTTTTTCTTATTGCATCTCATTTCCCTTCTGTCCCTTCTGTATTTTTTCTTTTTAGTTTTCTGTTCCTCCTTGTGATAAAGAAGGGACTTATTTCTTTTGTCCATCATTCCCTTCTCCGAGGGTCAGGTTTCTGGAGCTTCTCTCTCTCTCTCTCACTCCACACTATCCCCTGGGATCATCTTATCTGAATCCTGTTCTTTTTAATTCTTCTCCTGAAGGGATTTTTGCGGTTTATATATGTACTCATGATTTTGACTTCAGTTCTTTTTTTCTTTTTAATTAAAAAAGCATGTTGTAGTTACATCTTTTCTGGTTTGCTTTTCTGAAATTAAAATGCCCTGAGGTAAATGATACATGTGTGTCTACACTGCAGAGCAACACAAGGTGTGAATGTCTCACAGGCACAAAGATAAACGCTATACTTGGTTAATCAGCCTTGAGAGTAATAATAAAAGCTGTATGAATTATTGAAGGATGCAGTAGTTTTCTCACTGCTTGATTTTCTGTATACCTATTCTGATCTCTTTTGGTGAAGAGAACATAGCCCAGCAGTTAAAAGGGCAGACTCTGTTATGAAACAGACCCCCCCTTTTTTTTTAGAGACTGGCACTGGCGCTTAGTAGCTCTGTAACATTGGTCAAATTAGTGATCTCTCTTGGCCTGTTTTCACAAACGAGGAAAACATGTATGTGTGTTTTATTGCTGAAGGCATTCTTTGATGTGATAGGTCAAGCTGCCCGTTTTGCTGATGGGTAAACTAAGGTATCAAATACTGAGATGATTGATCAGGGGAGAATTGAGTCAGGGTTTTTGGTTCACTGTTCTTCTATCTTTTTTCTACAGTAATACAGAGTAATGTTAGTTTTCTTTCGAAAATGCAATTAAAAGAGGCAAGAAATTACAACAGATCCCCAGAGCTGCCGCTTCTAGTTACTGTAGGGTCACTCAAGCAGTTTTGTGTGAGTCTCCTTCCTGAAGACAGTCTGGAGTGGAGCAGCTCGCTCGTGGATAGCAGCTGACTTTAATCTTTTGTGTCTTTCTTCATAAAGTTCTCTGTATTTCTCTTGCTTCTGAAATCCAATTTGCGTGGAGAAAATGATAATTAGGAATCTGCTCCCCCACCACCCAAACTTTCTTAAGCCAGCATCGATGTATCTGTGGGGGTTGATTACATTTTTGATTTCCATAAATTAGAGGCAAGCATAACTTTTTGGAGTCTTTTTTTCCCCCCCCCAGCTAAAGAGTAAGAATATGCATGATTTTAGAAGTGGTGTTCCTTGGCATTAACCAGCTTATGAAAAAGACTATGATAAAGTCAACTGATAACTTTGTAACCTACCACGTTTTGAAAGTAGAGATGCAAATAAGTCATGGGGTAGTGGTGATTCTTTTTGAGTGTTTCAATCCGAAAAGATTTTCTCTTTGAGACTGGAAAGTTAGACGGTAATATACTTAATTGGAATCAGCTTAATGTGACTGGCTTGCCACTTCTTTGGGGAAGCTGTTTTGACTTCTTGGTATTCTCACTGTTGGTCTGTCTCTCACACACACATACACATTAGAGAATCAAGATACATGACCTAAAAATTGGTTCAGAGAATTCTGATTTAGGATAGGTAGAACAGGTTCAGGAAATCCAAGATAATTTTCAAGTCCTGGAAGACTTGTGGTAGGAGATTTTTGTCCTTTTGCATCTTGCTTCATAAATTGAAATTCTGTGAACGAAATGGATTTTTCTTCCTTCTGAAAATCGGATTTGAAATGACTTTCCTGAGTCTTGCCCTATGCCTTTTGCTTTTAACCTGTATTGCTCCCACGTCCTTCCCAGGTAATTCTAAGTGATTATTTATTTTATTTATTTATCTATTTATTTATTTATTTTTGAAGATTTTATTTATTTACTTGACAGAGAGAGAGAGAGCACAAGCAGGAGGAGCAGTAGGCAGAAGGAGAAGCAGACTTCCCACTGAGCAAGGAGCCTGACAGGGGCTGGATCCTAGGACCTCAGGATCACAACCTGAGCTAAAGGCAGACACTAAACCAACTGAATTCTAAGTGTTTAGATAAGACCAAAATAAAAATTCCCTTCCGGGAAGCGAATTCTTATAATTTTGCCTTTGTTGCTTTGTGCTTACCTTATCTAGAGAAGAAATATTAGTACTTTTAAAATGTTCGAGTACCTACTGTGGGCCAAGTTTAATGCTCATGCTGGGTATATAGTGAGTGAACACTGGATTTTTTTTTTTCCTTCTTTCTACCAAACTCTAACCCCTGGCCGGTTTTCAGGGGATAAGATAGTTTCATCAACTCAGAGGACTACAATAACCCTGCTCAGTTTCTGAAGGAAAGGAAAGGAAAGAAGGAAAGAAGGAAAGGATGGAAGGAGTGGGAGGGTAGGTAGGAGGGAGAAAAGAAAAGGAAAGAAAAAAATTGCTAGCCACTGGACCAGGGTACTGGCGTGCTTTTAGGAGAAAAAAATTATAGTACTTTAAGGCATCTACTTTTCTTTTTTTTAAAGATTTTATTTATTTATTTGACAGAGATCGTAAGTAGGCAGAGAGGCAGGCAGAGAGAGAGGAGGAAGCAGGCTCCCTGCTGAGCAGAGAGCCCAATGTGGGGCCCGATCCCAGGACCCTGAGATCATGACCTGAGCTGAAAGCAGAGGCTTTAACCCACTGAGCCACTCAGGCGCCCCAAGGCATCTACTTCTTTTATTGGGGTGCCAGCAACTTCATTATTGGACCCTATCCCCATAGGGCTTCTGAAGACCAAGGATGGCAAAAACTCGGTATTTTCTCTTTTGGAAAGCTGGTCTTTTATGTAGATGGTTAGATGGTCCAGTTGAATGTATATAAAACTGTCTTGTTTCCACAACAAATCCTACCAAGTGGAGCAGATTTTCCCAGAGAAGCCAGAGATAGGTCGTTGCCAAATACATCTCTGAATATTTATTACAAGGTTGTAATCTTTTTCTTCAACAGAAACAACTGGTTTTAGTTGAGAGGAGATGTGAGGACTTCAGACCATGTGTGTTTTTTGTTTGTTTTGCTTTTGTATGTGGTATTAAAATACAACCTAATTGGGAATTTTTTAAAGCAGACCATGTCTTCCCCTTAGGAAAGCCTTGATTTAGCTGACAAATCTAACTTGTGTGTAAGGAAGCCTTGATTCCTTTTGGGATGGCATCTAGATTCTTCTTAGAAGAACAGGATACATACTAGGTCTTCTCAGTGTGATACGGGCCCTTAGAGAGAGAGCAAAGTGTAGTGGATTGACTGGACTGGGGAATGCTTCCTGGATACCTTCTTTTTAATGCCCTTCCCAGGGGTCCCTTAGTCCTCTGTGCATAGGCCATTCCAAATACTATTATTTAGTTTTTATTTTGAAATAATCTCAAACCTATAGAAAAGTTGCAAATACAGTACAAAGAACTTTTCTTTCCTGAGCCAACTGAGAGGAAGTTGCCAGCATGGGATGCTCTGATATCTTTAAATACTTGAGTGTTTATTTCCTGCAAATGAGGACGTTCTCTTCTACATCTGTAATACAAGTATTGAAGTCAGGAATTAGTGTGGATATGGTACCAACCTCTGCTCCTCAGATCCCATTCCAATTTTTCAGGTTGTGCTACTGATGTCCTTTATTTTCACATCAATAAGATTCAGTCTAGAATCAGTGTGTCATCTGGTTGTCATGTCTCTTTTGTCTCCTTTGAACTGAGAATAATTCCTTGACTATCATACACTTGAAAGGTTTTGAAGATTTGGGGCCAATTATTTAGTAGATGGCCCCCAGTTTAGGTTTGTATGCTAGTTCCTCATGACCAGATTCGGGTTGTGTATTCCTGGCAGGAATATTACAGAAGTGAAGCGGGACTCTTCGCCCAGTCCCTGCTCACATGATCATGAGTTTCATTGGACCTATTACTACTGTGATACTACTCTGAGGATGTGCTTCAGATGGTGTCTACCAGGCCCCTCCACTGTAAATTACTTCCCCCCCCTTCTTTGTAATTAATGAGTATTTTACTGGGAGGTATTTTTGAGAAAATGTAAATATCTCCTTCCTCCTCAAGCCTAAGTTCATTCTTACATTTATTGTATCTCACGGGCTCATGGATATGTATCTTTTTCACTGAGTTATAATCTGTTACTGTCGTTATTTATTTTCATGCTTAAATTATCTTGATTTGGTCCATGGAAGCCCCTTCAGTCTGGTTTCTATCTTTTTGACATGCTCTGATCAGTGTTTCACACTTCCTGACTTTCTGCTGCAAGGTGGTCTAGGTTTATTTTCTATTTTGCTTGTCTCAACCCTAGATCCAGCCATTTCTTCAAGGAGCAGCCCCTTTTTAGTGGCTCTGAGACCCTGCATGGTTGCCTCTCCTGATATTACCACCCTCCCCTCCCCTGCTGTTGCTTACTTTGCTTGGCCCTACCTAATAGCTTTTGGACTGAAATATTCAGGAAGAGGAAGGGCACATTTTGTTTTGATTTAATCACATTAGCTCTGTGTGGTTGGGGGTAGGGGAACTATAACACACTGTTGATCTGTCATCCCTGAGGTACTAATATATAATAAAGTAAATGGTCAGTTAGGGTATAAAGTCATTCAAAGACAAATCCCTTACTGTGCATGTATTAGGACTCTGTCATTCCAGGCACTGGGTGGACGCAACAGTGAACCAAATTTAAAAAACAAGCAAAAAGGGGCGCTTGGGTGGCTCAGTGGGTGAAGCCTCTGCTTCGGCTCAGGTCATGGTCTCAGGGTCCTGGGATCGAGCCCCGCATCGGGCTGTCTGCTCAGCAGGGAGCCTGCTTCCTCCTCTCTCTCTGCCTGCCTCTCTGCCTACTTGTGATCTCTGTCTGTCAAATAAATAAATAAATCTTTAAAAAAAAAAAAAAAAACAAGCAAAAAAACCATCCATTTGCAGAAGCCCTGTGAATAGAAATAGTTCTTTGTGGAGGATGGAAATAATTTTCTAAGGCAACCATTTCCCCAACTGTGTTCATTTACATTAGTTTGTAGTCAATGAAAAAAAGGTTTTGACTTTGCACTTTTTAAACTGTAGTTCTTGGGGCGCCTGGGTGGCTCAGTGGGTTAAAGCCGCTGCCTTCGGCTCAGGTCATGATCCCAGGGTCCTGGGATCGAGCCCCGCATTGGGCTCTCTGCTCAGCAGGGAGCCTGCTTCCCTTCCTCTCTCTCTCTGCCTGCCTCTCTGCCTACTTGTGATCTCTGTCTGTCAAAATAAATAAAAAAATCTTAAAAAAAAATAAACTGTAGTTCTTATTAGAGTGCACGGACTCAATGTGTCACAGATTTTTTTTTTTTTAAAGCCTTGGTAATTTCTTTTCTTGTATTACTCTAGCTCCTCTTTTCCCCATGAAGAGTGCTGCTGCCTCTCATATGGCTAACTGCTTTTAAGGGCAAAATGGAAATTCTAGCAGTACACAAATGTTACACTAGTTAACTCCATCCTATAATCTGTTAGTTTCTTTACCTTTGACTAAGGATACTTTCAGAGAAAAAAGTGATTTCTCTCATTATACTTCTGGTAATAAGTAATAGAATGGAGAAACCATAAGAATAGATCATAAGCTGCTTTCTGTTAACAGAGTTAATCGTCTCTTATTTCATTTAACTCCTGAGGGGAGAGCTATCCTTCATAGCGTATAATCAAACTCTTTCTCTTTTTGTATTGTAAAATTATTCAAGCATATATTTCACTGCCTGTGCTTTGCCAAGAATCTGCCTACCTACCTTTGCCACGTACCTACCTCACAGGACTCTTAAAGGATTAAACGAGACAATGTTTATGGTTTGTTGGTAACAACTAATAAATATCTGTAGAATTGGAATGTGAAATTCTCTTGCTAGGCTGTGACATTGTGACATCAGGAGTTTTAAGTTTTTCTTAACATAAAAATGTTACTACTTTATAATGGATACATCTGAGAATTGTATGTGTTTCATATGTAAATTACAAAACAAACACCATAAACCTATCATTCAATTTAAGAATGAGGATTCAAACATAACTAGTAGGGTTCTAACTACCCATACATACCTTTCTAGTCCATCCTTTGCCTCTTCCAGATGCAATCTGGGTTTTCCTGAACTTTATAAATGTGGTTTTACCATGAATGTGTCTGTCCATTTGTTCAGCTTTGCTTATTTTTGGTCTTTAGGAAAACGGTAGGTAATTTTCTGTGACTTGCTTTATTTACTCAGTAGTGTGTAAGATTTGTTCTTGTTTAGTTATTGATTTCACTGCTGTATAATGGTCCATATAGCATGATTTGTGTATCTGTTCCCTTGTTACTTAGCTATCTAGACTCACCCCTTTTTATTTTGTTTTTGTTTTCCACTGCTGTGAACAATAGTTATGAGCCTCCTTGGGCACGTTGCCAGTACACATGTACAGGAGTTTCTCTAGGCTAGTGGAATTTCAAACTTTATGACCGTGATCCATAGTAAGAAATACGTTCTTAAAAAACAAACAAAAGAATATGTTCTCCATAATGAAAGGACCCACATATATAAATATATGTAGACCAATAAGACAAAAGCTTTGTAAATTATTTTTATTATTATTATTTTAAAGATTTTATTTATTTATTTGAGAGAGAGAGATCACAAGTAGGCAGAGAGGCAGGCAGAGAGAAAGAGGAGGAAGCATACTCCCTGCTGAGCAGAGAGCCCAATGTAGGGCTGGATCCCAGGACCCTGGGATCATGACCTGAGCCTAAGGCAGAGGCTTAACCCACTGAGCCACCCAGGTGTCCCTATTATTATTATTTTTTTTAACTTTACTACACAGGACTCAATCTATTTTGTTTTATACCTAGTATATAGATATATAAGTATATCTGTATACTTATAGATAGCAATGCAATCCATTACATTGCTTTCCAGTCTCACAATAGGTTCTGTTTGAGTAACAGTGCTCTGAGTCAGCAGCTCTCAAACTGCTCATGTGGACAGTTAGTAAACCTGAGGACTTATGTGTCCCATGATACAGATTCTTAATCAGTAGGCACCTAAGTGGCAGTGGGTTAATCGTCCAATTCTTGGTTTCAGCTCAGGTCTTCTTCTTGGGGTCTTGGGGTTGAACCCTGCTTAGGGCACCGTGCTCAGGGCGGGAGACTCCTTGCAATTCTCTCTCTCCCTTTCCCTCTGCCCCCTACCCCATACTCACTTGCGTGCACGTGTGCTGTCTCTCAAAAATAAATTTTTTTTAAAGATTTTATTTTTGAGAGAGCGCATGCACGCATGTGAGAGAGAGAGCAGGAGCAGGGGCTGAGGGAGAGGGAGAAACAGACTCCCTGCTGAGCAGAGAGCCCACTGTGGGGTTCCTTCCCAGGACCCTGTGATCATGACCTGAGCTGAAGGCAGATGCTCAACCCACTGAGCCACCCAGGTGCCCCTAAATAAATAATTCTTAAACAAACAAAAAAAAAGAACCTGAATTTCTAAAAACCATCCAAGTAATACTGATGTTGTTGCTCTTCTGGCCCACTTAGAGAAATACTGCTTTATGGTGGAATTGCTGAGTCATAGGGCATTTAAATATTTCGCTTTTAAATATTTTATATAGTATTTGTAACAATTTTGGGTCCTGTGTCAGCAATATGTAAAGAAATCCCATTGCTCTCTTTTGTAGTGAACTTGTTCATCTATGCCCATTTTGTAGGCATAAAATTATATCTTACCATTGTCTTATCTTGTATTTCAGTGGTTAATATGTGACTAAGCGTACATTTCAGTGGCCGATCATGTTTCTTTCTCTGTGAAATGCGTTCATGTCTTCTGCTTATTTTTCTGTTTATTTGTTGGGGGTTTTATATTCTGGAGATATGGGTCCATTGGTTATCTTTTTCTAGTTCACTTATTTAGCAGCTTTTTTACGTTGTTTATGGTTTTTTTTGATAAACAGAAATTCTTAATTTCAATGTGGTCAGATTTTTTATGGTTAGTTCTTTTATGTCCTGCTTCTTATGTTCTTCTCTACCCCAGGGTCATATAGATAATCTCCTATATTTTTTTCTAAATGTTTGAGAAGTTTTGCCTAACATTTAAATATTTTCAAACATCTGGAACTGATTTTATACATGGTATGAGGTAAGAGTCTAATTTAAGTTTTTTCCTCTGTAGAAAAGCAGTCCCAGAACATTTTATTGAGTTGTCTATACCTTACCCAAGAACCTACAGTGACTATCTTGTCCAATGTCAGATTTTCATATATTTGTGAAACTGTTGGGGGATGTGGTTCATTTCTATTCCATTGGTCAGTTTGTTGATCTCTGTAGTAATACTATGATGTTGTAATTGCTGTAGTTTTAAAATGAGGTTAGCTATATAATGTGACAAGTTCCATTACATCATTCTTTTTTCTTCATATAAATTTTAGAATCAGTTTAAGTTCTTTGGAAAACTACTAGGATTTGGATTGAGATTACATTGAATATGCAGATAATGAGTGTTCTTATCCATGAAGATAGTCTATCAGTTTACTTAGGCTTTCTTTAAAGTTGTTAAAATGTTAGGATATTTTTGATAAAGGTCTAAGTAGTTTTTGTTTATTCCTAGGTTCTTTTAATTTTTTTTAAAATTGCTGTTGTAAGCAGCAGATTATCTCTGTGTTGCTGATGTATAAATATACATACTGGAATTAAAAATTAATTAAAAATAGGCAGTTTACGTTTGCAGATTGATGATTCTGTCTTACTAAACTTGTTCTGGTAAATTCTTTTTTGGCTTATCATTTATTTTAGAGAGAGAGCATGTGTGCTTGTGCACAGGAGGGGTGGCGCAGAGGGAGAAAATCTTCAAGCAGATTCCCAGCTGAGTGTGGAGCCCATCATGGGGCTCCATCTCATGACCTGTGAGATCATGACCTGAACTGAAACCAAGAGTCAGTTGCACAACTGACTGAGCTATACAGGGGCCCCTAATTCTGGTGTTTGTGTATAGTCAGTCCTTTAGTTTTCTACGGGGACAGTCATAATATGTAAATAATGACATATGTTTTTCTTATTTTGTATTTTTCTATCCTTTTTCCCCCTGCCTTTTGTGGTCTTCTGTTAGTAGGACTACCATTAAGTATAAGTGTTTTTTATTTTAAAGGAAATAATTCTAGTAATTCACCATTTAGAATATTGTTTGCATGGGATTTTATTTTATTTTATTTTATTATGTTTTAAAGATTTTATTTGTTTATTTGACAGAGATCACAAGTAGGCAGAGAGGCAGGCAGAGAGAGAAGGGGAAGCAGGCTCCCCAAGGAGCAGAGAGCCCGATACGGGGCTCGACAGGACCCTGGGATCATGACCTGAGCTGAAGGCAGAGGCTTTAACCCACTGAGCCACCCAGGTGCCCCTGCATGGGATTTAGTAGCTACTTTTTGTCACGTTAAGAAATTATCTTCAGGCCTGTTTTGTTATGAGTTTTGTTTTCTTTCTTTTTAAAAAAAAATACATGGATTTTTTTCTATCACACAACTTTTTAGTAGCTCTTGAGATGAACAGATGGTTTTGTTCATTAGTCTGTTAATATGGTGGTTGACGAGCATTTTTATCATGCTGAACTACTTGGGATAAATTCTTGGGATATTCTTGGAATTCTTGATAAAACCAGTTCGGTTTTGCTCTCTTAGGGTCCACTCCCAAATGGGTTAATTGTACTGATATTTTCTTTAAAAATTTTGCATCCTTATTCTTGATTTATGTTTCTGTTACTCTTCTTGGCAAGTTTTGTTACTTTGACAATAGTCACCACATGAAATGAGAAATGTTTTCTGTTTTCCATCGTTTGGAAGAGTTTTTGTGGGATTGAAATGATGGTTTTCTAGAATTTGTAAACCCTTATGGGCCTGATATTTTCTTTGTGGAAAGATTTTTAAACTACTTGAGTTTAATAAAGGTTTATCATTTTTACTTGTTCTTTCTTTAGTAGCTGATCACCTTGTCTTTTTATTGCTTTTATAATCTTTTTTGTCTTTAGTGTTCTTCATTTTTTAGTACAACGTGTCTAGGAGTAAATTCCCTTTCATTTATGTATATATATATTTTTATATTGTACTTACTCTTTCTGTGGATTCATGACTTTTATGGTTTTGGAAAATTCTCAGCCATTATGTCACCTGCATTCCGTATTTTTTCTGAGTCCCTAATTAGATATTTATTATTTTTATTCTGTTTTCCATGTCTCTTAATAGCCTTAATAGTTTCCATTTTCTGGTATTTTTGTGTGCTTTCTGGCAGATTCTTCATATATATCTTTTAGTTCAGTAATTGTTTTTGGCTGTGTTTATGAGACTGACACACTGCCCACTGCACTAAGAAGGCGACATGGCTGTGTTTAATTTGCTGTTTAATCCATTGAGATACTAATTCCAACAGTGATATCCTCCGCCCCCCAATTTTTTAAGGTCTTACTTGTTTCTTTTCAGTGTCCTGGTCATTTCTTACTGCTTGGTCACTTTTTGGATTCCCACTTTTTTCTTTTCCACACTTAGTATATATTCTGCATCTCATGATTCCAGTATATGAGATCCTTAAGGCCTTTCTGCAGACTCTCAGATCATGGTGGCTTGTTTCTTGGTGTTCAGGAATGTTTTTATTTTTATTTTTTATTTATTTATTTTTTTTTTTTAAGATTTTTTATTTATTTATTTGACAGACAGAGATCACAAGTAGGCAGAGAGGCAGGCAGAGAGAGAGGAAGGGAAGCAGGCTCCCCGCTGAGCAGAGAGCCCGATGTGGGACTCGATCCCAGGACCCTGAGATCATGACCTGAGCCGAAGGCAGCGGCCTAACCCACTGAGCCACCCAGGCGCCCTCAGGAATGTTTTTAAATTGCGAGTTCATATTTGATTTAATTGAACTTTGGGAATCCTGAAGTCTGAGTTCAGGGTACTTTTCTTTAGTAACAGATATGTGAAGGCTTCTCCTCAATTTCTCTTCCTTCCTTCCTTCCTTCCTTTCTTTCTTTCTTTCTTTCTTTCTTTCTTTCTTTCTTTCTTTCTTTCTTCTTTCTTCTTAGAGATTTTATTTATTTATTTGACAGAGGGAGAGAGCACAAACAGGGGGAGCAGGAGAAGGAGAGGGAGAAGCAGACTCCCCACCAAGCAGGGAGCCCGATGCAGAACTCAATCCCAGGACCCTGGGATCATGACCCAAGCCAAGGCAGAGTCACCTAAATCATCTGAGCCACCCAGGTGCCCCCTTCTCCTTAATTTCTGAGAGATTCTGAGGTTCAGGTTTCCAAATCAGCTGTAGACTCAAGGTTTGGTCTTTGGAGACCTGTGAGAACATAGAGCTGTGTGCCCTTTGGGCAACCTCATCTTATGTAAAAGTGTGGCTCCCCGTTCACATTTTAACCCCTCCCTTCACCTCTTTTTCTTTTTCTCTTTCATATACTTTTCATTCTTAGAGTTTTTCTTTTCTTTTCTTTTCTTTTTAAATTTTATTTATTTGACAGAGAGCAGAAGTAGACAGAGAGGCAGGCAGGGGGGGGCGGGAAGCAGGCTCCCCACCAAGCAGAGAGCCCGATGTGGGGCCTGATCCCAGGATCCTGAAATCACGATGTGGGCGGAAGGCAGAGGCCCAACCCACTGAGCCACCCAGGCACCCCAGAGTTTTTCTTTTTTTAAAAATAAGCCCAGCAAGGAAGAATTTTGTAATTATCCAATATCTAGTTGTCTTATAGTAAGAGTTCCCAGAGAGTCTACCATATTGCCCAAGTTAGGTTTTTTCCCCCAGAAACCATTGTATATCTAGTTTTAACATAGGTCTTGCCATATGCTGGAGGCTCATTGTGAGTGAGAGAGAGAGTGAATGAGAAGATCAGAGGGAGAAACAGACTTCCTATAGAGCTGGGGGCCCAAAGCGTGACTCGATCCCGGGATCCTGGGACTCTGGGATCATGACCTGAGCCGAAGGCAGTTGCTTAACTGACTGAGCCACCCAGGTGCCCAAATGGTTTTTTTGTTTTGTTTTGTTTTGTTTTTTGTTTTTTGTTTTGATTTTATTTATTTGTCAGGGAGAGAGAGAGAGAGCGTGTGCACATGCACAAGCAGGGAGAGCAGCAGGCAGAGGGATAAGCAGGCTTCTCACTGAGCAAAGAGTCCAATGTGGGACTTGATCCTGGGACCTTGGGATCATGACCTGAGCTGTAATGAATAACTATTGAGACAAGAGAGCATAACTGTGATTATATTTCCCCATTATTTAATTGTGTCTTCTTTTGGATTTTTTATTTTTGCAATGATTTGTTGAATTTCTGTGTGCCAGGAACTCCCAGCTACTCCATCCCCATGTATGTTGAAGATTGACTATTCTCTGTGAGTAACAATTGTTTATCAAGCCTCATTGTCAGCAATTTAGCTAGTACTAAAAGAGAAGACTACAATGATCTGGCCAATATGTTTTAAAGCTTGTTGAAGAAAAAGGAAATTGTACAAAGCTAGATTTATATAAACCTAGAAAGAGAAGTGCTATAATTATTACTTCAAGTTTCTAGTTTCAAACCACATAAGTAAACAGAAGTTTACTTGAAACTGCAAAGTCTTCTAAATATAACTAACTGTTAACAGTATTTAAGTATAATTTCAAAATTTAAGCCATAGCAAGTCAGGGAATGGTCTATGAATAGGAACATTTTAAACGAGATTGGATTCTGAAAACAAAAGTACTTTATAGTATATATTACATAGCTGAAAGTCATTATTTGAGAAAGGAGGGAATTTTAAAATTTTGTCTCCTTGGAATATTATTTTGTAGAATACTGAATATTTTTGCCATTGATACTTTACAGTTACATTTATATTTACATGCAATTACAGTACTTCGATATATTTTTAATATTGAAGAAAATATTAATTGGGTTTACTTTTAGTGCTTTTGAACAAAGGGCTAGGGAAATGAAAATTTATATGCTACCTTTTCTGTTCACTTTAGAGCTGAAAGAATGTTCATTTGTTTCCATTTCTCAATTGTAAATATGATTTACAGATTTATTTTCTTCATCTTTAAATTCTGTAAGTCTAATGAATAAAGCTCGGAATGGAATCTAAGTATACTAAGCTAAATCTGTAGATTAGCGCTTGATTGCAGTTTGCTCAAAAAACAAAAATAAAAAGACTTTCAGACTACATCAGTAGGGAAATAGAACAAATTGTAAAACACAGGAAGATAGTGGTCATTTACTTCAATAGTTTCTCTTTTTTCTAATGCAAAATTTATTTCACCAAGTCTCTGAAGTGCAAATGGGTACATGAAAGAAGAGAGAATGTAAAAGTTCATGAAAACATTTATTTTATATCAAAATAATTCGTGTGCATGGTTTGAAAGAATTAAATAGCAAAGGATGGTATTTAGCAAAACCCAGAAGTCCTATATTGTATTTTTTCCTGATCTTTCCACTTCCTGGAAGGAAACAATTTAACTGTTTCTTCTCTTTTCTTTCTCTTTCTTTCTTTTCTTTCATTTTCCTTTCTCTATTTTACTTTCTTTTTTCTTTTTCTTTTCTTTTTTTTAAAAGCTTTACAGTTACTGCCCCAAATTTCCAATTATATGCTTTTGCTTCTATTTCTGTAAGAGACTCTAACCCATTTGCTCCATCTCCTTTTCCTCCTAGTATGTGACACCATTTTAAATTCTTGTCTTGGCTATAACTTGGAGATACACACATCTTTAAGAACTTTATTTTAAGTAACCTCTGTACTCAGTGTGAGTCTCAAACTCAAACTCCAGGATCAGAAGCTGCATGCTCTTCTGACTGAGCCAGCTAGGTGTCCCTAACTTTCTAGATATTGAACCTAGAACCTCACTTTTTGTTCCACCAACTCTGGACGGTGCCTCTTGCTTCTCAACTGTGGAAGCTCAGAGTATCCTACGTTCCTTTCCCTTCTCTGTTCCTGTTTCTGCCTTCTGCGTTTGTCATGCAGACATTTATTTCTTCATTGTCGCACTTGGTAACATTGTGTCACGTAACACAGTTTAAGTTTTCTTGGTTATCTGTAGTAGTAATAATAGTAGTAATGAAAGCACTTACAGAGTTTCTGCTATGTGCCAAGCACATTAATTATAAGAAGTAAATTAATTATGTAAGTTTCATACAAATAGACATACACACAGAACTTTACATATTTTAAATTTATTTAATCATCAATCATCAAGTTGACCTTGATGGTTTAGGTGATATGGTCTCCATTTTACTGACAAATTTAAGTCTCTTAGCAAGTGTTCAAGCTGATTAGATTAATTTCTACAAATTGAAAATCAGTAAACAGTGCACAGTTACGAGTAATTAAAATGTTTGACAGCTAAGGTAGGCACTGTTACTCTATTTCCTTGCACATTCATTTGTTTTGGGCCTTTAAAATTGCCTCCTTGTTTTTGTGCTAAATTTCTCAAATTCCCTCTTCTTTTTAAATACCTTTTATGGAGGCCCTTGTAGGATCCTTTAGTTTTCATATTCACTACCCTACTCCCTATGGGGGTGATCATTTATTTGAGCACTCTACACTTCTGCCACTTCAAATTATGTAGTGTGGCAGGCTTTTACATTGATTTTGAAAATGTTGAATTGTGAGATGAGATGGATCTTACACTTTTGTGATACTCTTTATAATAATTGGAGGTAACGTGCTCTGCAGGGTATTAGAGGAAAGGTTGATTTTTCAGTATCACACAAGCCCTCTGAACTTAGCCATTTTAATGTCTGTTAAGTTTAAAACAGTTATTTGGTAATGAAAGTCTCAAAGTTTAAGCCATATGAAACATGTATAGAAGAGCCTCTGATTTCAGAAGAAGTGATTTGCCACCTTCCAAAAACTAGTATGTTGTACCCCTCTAATGGAACTAAGTCGAAGTTCCTTTATGTGGTTCTGCCTAGATGGCAGGCATGTACAGTGGTGGTGTTTTTAAGTCTTTGAGCCCCTCCCTCTTTCCACGCATCCTTTTTTCATTTCCAGCTCAGGTTATGTTGGCAGGTTGGTTTCAAAACCAGTAACCTCTGAAACATTGGTAGGAGTCTACTGGTTGAGAATATGGGCCCTGGAGCCCGGCTACCTGGGCTTGAATCTCAGTTCTACCACTAACTATAGATTGGTCTTTGGGCACGTTGTTTTCTGTGCCTCAGACCCTTCCCTGGTCGAATGGAACTAATAATAGCTACTGCACAAGATTGTTGATTTAGTCATTACAAAGCTGCTTGCTACATCAGAGTCTGGACTAATAAGCATTTAGTAAACTATTTCCACTGCCTCCATGATCACCATCCCCCCAGGGCAGTAGTCCTCTAAGTGACCTTTCTTCACTCTGTACCCACCTGTAGCCTCTCTACCACATTGCTACCGGGTGATCTTACTAAAATGAATAGTTGTTCATACACACTTTCTCCTTAAAGTCCTCAAGTGTGTGTCTCTTCTGCTTTTGTTATGAGGGCCAATCTATCTGTCTTAAAGAATTGGCAGAACTCAGCCTGGTACGGCTGAGGGGAATCCATTACTCTTCTAAATTGTGTCCTTGAATGCTCAGTATCATCTTTTGATTGTCTTTCATGTTATTTGTTGGTTTACGCTTACCTAAGAAGGCGATTGCTGTATCTTTTGTCATTTGTGCAAAAGCCAGCCTTTACTATATTTCTGTATATTTCTGTATATTTCTTTATTAGTGGACTAGTATACAGATCTAGGCAAATGGAGGAATTTGAGGATGTGATTCTTCATTTTTCTCAATCTGTCTCTTGCTCCTCCCTGGTCAGGTCTAGAAGAGGCTTTATTTTTAATTCCCTGAGCTATGCAGGTATACTGTAGAGTTCCTTCTAACTTCTGGTTGAGATTCACCTCCCAAAATGATGCAACATTATAAAACATAAAATAAAAACAAGTAAAACCTTCCAAAGCATTGTTCCCTGATAACGGCAGACTTTCTTTTTGTTCCTCATATATATATATAAATATTTCATGTGCTTTTTATGTACAGGCCATTTAGATTGTTAGTGAATGAAAGACCCCTGTTGCTCTTCTCAAGTACTATTTCTTTTCCACTTGCATAATGTTCTTTTAGTTTCCTACGCACTGACTGATAAATGTTTTATTTTGGGCCTTGTCACTTCCAGTTTTAGCCTTGGTGTTCCTAATTTTGGTTAAAATTTTTTTTCCTCATTAGTTTTACCAATTGTTATTGAGATGTTTTCTGTTGTACAGTCTTAATATTTTTTCATAGACGATTAATAAAGTCAAATGATGCTAAAAAGCCCATAAAAATTATCAGCAGTCCACTTTGCTCTACCATTCCCCTAATCCTACTTCCCCTCGCCCCAACTCTGTGGCTATTTTTGGGGGATATTTATCTACCCATTTTGAAATATTTATAAGTTGACTATTCCCTCAATTTTATTTCTTTTATAGTAGATCATGATTTTAAGTTCAAGAAATTCCACCGTTTCTAGTTGATTTTAAAAAGAAATTGTAGATCTCCTTTAAGTCAGAATTAACTTGGTAAATTTTTTCCTTAAAATTTGAACCTTAAATATACATTTAAGGCCATTATTTTAAAGCATAAATGTTCATAAATTTGTTTCTTTTACTTTCTTCATTATATTTGGTATTATAATTGCATATTTGTGGATCTTTTTCTAGTTTTTCAGAGTGAGTACTAAGTGTATTCTTAACCTTGGTTCCCCTGACCCTTTCACCCGCCCCTTCTTTTCCTTTTTAAAATAAATACAATAAAAGCTGTACATTTTCTTTTTAGCATATGCTTTGCTGTCGTCCTAGATTTTTTTTACATGAAACGATCCTTTCATTATTTTCTTTCGACTGCTTTGTCTTGATTTTTCTAATTTTATTAGAGTATGACCAATCAATATAATCTATTCAAGCATTTAAAAAAGATTATTTTAAAGTTCATTTATGATACCTTTACAATTGATTTTTTTTCATTGTTTCATGGGCACATACAAAATTGTAAACTCTATGCAAGAGATGGAAAGTTTTATATATAATTATTAAATCAAATTTCAGGGTTGTTTCTGCCATGTTCACTATGTCTATTTCATTTCCTTAAATCTGTCCATTTCTGACAAAGATATAGTGATTTCCTGTTTCAGTGAAATGTTTTTCAAGTTTTTCTTAAGTATTCAATACCTTTTGGTTTATATGGCATAGCTTTTAAACTGTTTATGCTCTTTGGTCCTCTTAACCTTGAATTCTACATTGTGTGATATGAATGTAGCACTCATGCTTTCTTTCTTTTGGGGCCAATTAGCAGATAGTTCTTGGGCCATTCCTTCATCTTGAAACTGTTCTCAGTTGTCTGATGTTGTATTTCTTACAAACAGTCTGTATATGCCCTTTGTCTTTTTAACCCCGTCTAACAATCTGTCTTTCAGTGGGAAAATTCAACTTCCTTTTTTATTCTGTGAGTAATACTTGATTTTTATTACTTTTTGCCTTGTTCATTATTTATATTTGTGACTTTTTCCATTTTTCTGGATTTCGCTTTCATTTTCATGTTGATGTTCATTTCTGAGTTTCCTCCTGTTTATGTGGCAGTTCTGTACTTTTCCATTTCATTATTGGCCACCTTCCCTTTCAATGGCTCATAATCCAATTTTTTTTCTACTTTGCCATGTAAAAATGATACCAACATTTTCCCTCACCTTGATACTCCAAGCTTCTCTAACATACCTGAATTGCTACAGAGATAATTTAATTTTTTAGATCCAGATTTTAGTTAGCCTTGTGTGTGTGTGTGTGTGTGTTTGTAATTCACATTCAGCACTTCTATTACATATTCCAGATTGTTGACTATCTACTTGGATTTAGTTCTATATAGAAAGTAAGGTACATTGCACTCCTATTTCCTCTCCTCTCCATCTTCCCACACATGAAAGGTCTCATTTCTAATTCAGTTACTGTTTGCTAAAATCCCTTCTCAAATCCTTTCTTAGATGGGGCAGTGGGTGATGTGCTCTTTGAATCCTTAAATTTTGGCAAACACTTCTTTTACACTGACTGTGTGTGTAGGATGTTTGGGTGGTTCTGCTTTTTCTCTCAGCACTCTCAGTTTTACTGTTCTTCTCATTTGCACTGTTACAAAGTCCCATGTAATTTCATTCTTTTTTAGTTTTAAGTAACTATTCTTGTAATTTGTAAAGTTTTCTTTTTATCATTAAATAATGTATAGGAATTTTAGCATGATGTTCTTAAGTGTGTCTCTTTCACTAGTTCTGCCTGGATCTTTGAAGAGCCCTGTGAGGTTGCAACTTAGTCTTTCCTTTTTTTCCATATTACTTTACTGCCTCACTCCCATCTTTTCCTTTTCCTCCTTCTAGAGATTCTTCTGGAACTTTTCCTATGGTTGGTACATCATTTAGAGTTCCTCAGTCTGTTCTTCAGGTTTCTTCTCTTTTCCATTAATGATTTTCGTCTCTTTGTATTTTACTTTATGCCTGAGATTTCTTCCAGTTGATCTTGATACCATCATCTAGTCTGTCTTGTCCTTTAATTTATCTACTGAATTATTCAGCTTGAGGGTTTTAGTTTTACATTTTATTTCACATAATATTTTAAATCCATAGAAACTGTTTTTTACTCTCCATGTGCCTATTCTGAACTAATGATACTATTTTTGACCTCAGTGTTTCGTCTGTGTTCTTCAGAAAATCTGGTAGGTCTGTTCTCTCCTACTCTCACCGGCCCTTAGATATGTTATTTATATGTGTGTTGGAGTTCAGGTTGAGTTGTTAGGAGACCTTAGGTTTTTGTAATCCTAAAAGTGATGAACAGTACAGGCATCTCAGCCTCTACTGTAGAAGCAGGCATGTTGTGTGTTTCATGTGTACACACCTAGGAGACCCTCTACTTTCCTTCTGGTCTCTTTGCATTTCCAGCCTCAGGAGAAGACCACTCTTTTCCTTTTTCCCTACAGTTGAGCGCCTCCTGAATACCTTCGGAACAGGGAGGCTGACCATATTTGTGCACATTATCTGTGTGCCCAGCTCTTCTGAGTCTTACTTAGTGAGTCCAGAGTAGAGCAAGCCCCATATCAATCCTCTTTCAAGATGCCTGTAATTCCATGGCCACATTCTTCAGGCCCCATTCACAATCTGCTGGTTCCCAGGGCTGACTGGTTCAAGAAGGTCAGTGGGTTGGATTTGGGATTAAAGTTGGGGGAGGTAAGTCAAATTGAAGGTCCCCCTCTTTCCCAGAATCCTGAATTTTTTTACTTTATTTGTAGCTTCAAATGGTCTTTCACCCCTCCAAGCCATTTGTCATGTGTTTAATGGTGTTGCAGGAGAGATTTTTAAGTTTGAAAGCCTATCTTTGACTGCTTTACCCAGTCTTTCGTATGCATAACCTCTTGGACTATATTACAGTTTCTACAGTTTCTTTTCAGATGTACTGTGGACAGACGTTTAGAGGAGAGTTTATTACTTTTGGATAAATAAAACTCTTCTGGGAGAGTTTATTTGTCCATATTCAAATTTCACTGAACAAGATAAGAATGATTTGAATATCTTGCACCACACAGAAGCTAGTTGAAATAGGAGAGAGACCAAAAATAACAGCATAAGTAAAGAGAAGAGATAGGAGCTGGAGGAAGAATCAGCTTTGCATTATGAGTGGTATTAGGAAGAAGACATGGCGATAACACAGTAATCGAAAGCCACATATAATCAGAAACCTTACTTTGTCCACTAGTTAAGACCTTTTTGCAAGCTATCTACTAGAGTTGCTGACAAGTAGTATTATGAGCGATTATACATTAAAAGGATCCATTCTGTTCCAGAAAACTAAAACAATGAAGCTTTCGGTAGCATCTGAGAGAAAAAAAGAAAATACTATATCCTATATTGACAGGTAGTAAAGTTAGTGCAAATATGTATATGTATGTTTAAACACTCATTTGCCATAAATTTTTGAAATTTGAATTATTCACACTTGCATTCCCTAATATTAGTATTCAGTTTGTCCTAATGAGCCTCCGCCAAAGAGAATTTGAATTACACAAGATGCGTAAACTTCACATTGAATGGTACTTAGTCTGTTCTGCTTAGTGGCATTTCATTTTGACGTTAATAATTTTTTTTAAAAGATTTTATTTACTTATTTGACAGAGAGAGAGATCACAAGTAGGCAGAGAGGCAGGCAGAGAGAGAGAGACAGGGAAGCAGGCTCCGCTGAGCAGAGAGCCCGATGCAGCCTCGATCCCCGGACCCTGAGATCAGGACCTGAGCCAAAGGCAGAGGCCTAACCCACTGACCCACCCAGGCACCCTTGACATTAATAGTTTAATAAAAATTTTCAAAAGCCAGTGACCTGATCTCCAATATATATGGGATAGCTAGGCTGAGAATTAGTAAAAGCTTTTACTCTGAGTTTAATTCCTGACTTTGCATCTAAGTCTCTGTTGTATGGTCATTGCATGTATGACTGGAGTCAGGGGACAGTACATCTGAACTTTGCCATTTATCACAAGGCCAAGGACAATGAAAATGTTGTCCAGTATACTAGGGACCATTCTTCCACCTTTTTGTTATTCCTGAAATTTTTATTTATCTGGGGTGTTGTTACGGAATATGGTTTTCTTTTTACTTCTCAGTTGTCTTAATTTAAAGAAAACTTATTGGTAAAGGGGCAGGTGCTAGAATAGCTGGGTGGCTTGCTTTTATGAAGATTTTTTGGGGTGGTGAAAAGCTGACAGTGGGCATTAAATACCTAGACCAACGTGGGAGTAAAAAGTCATAAAATTTCTGGAGTTTTATACTTAACATCATATGTATGTAATTAAGACAATAATTTAGACTTTTTCTTTCTTTCTTTCTTTTTTTTTTTTTTTTAAAAGATTTTATCTATTTATTTGACAGAGAGAGAGATCACAAGTAGGCAGAGAGGCAGGCAGGGAAAGAGGAGGAAACAGGTCCCTGCTGAGCAGAGAGCCCAATGCGGGGCTCGATTCCAGGATCATGACCTGAGCCCAAGGCAGAGGCTTAACCCACTGAGCCATCCAGGTGTCCCAAGAATTTAAACTTTCTGTGACACAAAAGTCTGTGTCATATACCACTACGGACTTTGCATTAAGAATTCTTGTTTGGGGCGCCTGGGTGGCTCAGTGGGTTAAGCCGCTGCCTTCGGCTCAGGTGATGATCTCAGGGTCCTGGGATGGAGTCCCACATCGGGCTCTCTGCTCAGCAGGGAGCCTGCTTCCCTCTCTCTCTCTGCCTGCCTCTGTGTCTACTTGTGATCTCTGTCTGTCAAATAAATAAATAAAATCTTAAAAAAAAAAAAAGAATTCTTGTTTGTCCCATGAAAGGGTTTTAAAAGTTATGGAAGGACCTCTGTAGAAGTTTTTTTTTGTTTGTTTGTTTTGTTGTTTTTTGGTACTGAAATTTACTATTTTTTAATGCTTAATATTTGAAAACATGTTGGTAGATAAAAAATCTGTATTTTTAAGAGTCACGTTAAAAAAATATGTGTAATACTCCTTGAAGGTTGATTATTAAGCAGCAATGCTTGGGTGTTCTAGAGCCATAATTAAACTACTGATTGCAAATTATCGAAATTCAGTGAGTCAACAAACCAATTAAAAAAAACTGACGGATATTAGATTTCAAATGTTCTTCCTTAATTTAGTTTGCCCATTATACTTTATTTTTTTTTAAAGATTTTATTCATTTATTTGACAGACAGAGATCACAAGTAGGCAGAGAGGCAGACAGAGAGAGAGGAGGAAGCAGGCTCCCCGCTGAGCAGAGAGCCTGATGCGGGGCTCGATCGCAGGACCCTGGGATCACGACCCGAGCCGAAGGCAGAGGATCCAACCCACTGAGCCACCCAGGCGCCCCCCATTATACTTTATTTTAATTATTCATAGTATTGCTTAACATGCCAGGAAATGTCTTATAATGGAATTTATAAAATAATGTAGTTTCAGTAATATGAATACTATCGTTAGCATTCTGCTTTTAAATCTCAATTGAGATGTTTTGTAAGGAATTATCTAGTTTGGTGCATAAAAGCATGTCATTGCATAGTAAATTTCTCCATTTTAGAAGTTTGAAACCAAATGCTTACTTGAGAAAAAGAAATGGAATAATTGGTATTTGTCATTTTGTTGTTATTGTTGAGCAAATGAGAAAAAAAATTGTGAGAAGAAAAAATACATAGTCCCACTACTAACACAGAAAAATAATTTTTCATTGAGTAGTACCTTTTTTTTTTTTTCTTCTTCAAGTTTTTATTTAAATACCAGTTAGTTAACATACAATGTGATTAGTTTCTGGTGTAGAATTGAGTGATTCCTCACTTGAGCAATTCCTCACTTGGATACAAGTGGTGCTTATCACAGGTGTCCTCCTTAATCCCCATCACCTATTTCACCCATTCTGCTCCCTCCCAAACATCTGTTTATTCTCTGTATTTAATCTTACTTCTCGGTTTTTCCTCCTCCCCACCCCCATGTTCATTTGTTTCTTAAATTCCATAAATAGGAGTGCCTGGGTGGCTCGTTGGTTAAGCATCCGACTCTTGATCTCAGCTTAGGTCTTGATCTCAGAATCATGAGTTCAAGCCCCACATTGGGCTACTTTAAAAAAAAAAAGCTTCCACACATGGGTGAAATCATACAGCATCTGTCTTTCTCTGACTGACTTGTTTCGGTTAGCGTAATACCCTAGTCCCATTCACGTTGTTGCAAACAACAAGATTGACAAGATTTCATTCTTTTTTTTATGGCTGAATAATATTCCAGTGTGTGTGTGTGTGTGTGTGTGTGTGTGCGCGCGCGCGTGCGTATTATACCACAGCTTCTTTTTCCATTCATCAGTTGATGGACATTGGGGCTTTTTCCATAATTTGACTCTTGTCAGTAATGCTGCTATAAACATAAAGAGGCATGTATCCCTTCAAATTAGTATTATTTTAAAAAGATTTTATTTATTTATTTGACAGAGATCAAAGTAGGCAGAGAGGCAGGCAGAGGGAGAGGGGGAAGCAGGTTCCCTCCTGAGCAGAGAGCCCAATGTGGAGCTCGATTCCAGGACCTGAGATCATGACCTGAACCAAAGGCAGAGGCTTAACCCACTGAGCCATGCAGGTGTCCCCAAATTAGTATTTTTGCATACTTTGGATATATATCTAATAATGTAATTGCTGGATCGTAGAGTAGTTTTATTTATGACTTCTTGAGGAACCCCCATATTGTTTTCCACAGTGACTGCATCAGTTTGCATTCCCACCAACAGAGCAACAGTGTTCCTTTTATTCCATATCCTTGCCAACACTTGTCATTTCTTGTGTTTCTGATTTTAGCCATTCTAATAGGTATGAGGTGATACGTCATTGTAGTTTTGATTTGTATTTCTTTGATGATGAGTGATGTTGAGCATCCTTTCATGCATCTGTGGGCCATCTGAATGTCTGTCTATTCATATCTTCTGCCCATTATTTATTTATTTATTTATTTATTTATTTATTTTTAAGATTTTATTTGTTTATTTGACAGAGAGAGATCACAAGTAGACAGAGAGGCAGGCAGAGAGAGAGAGAGAGAGAGAGAGGGAAGCAGGCTCCCCGCTGAGCAGAGAGCCCGATGCGGGACTCAATCCCAGGACCCCGAGATCATGACCTGAGCTGAAGGCAGCGGCTTAACCCACTGAGCCACCCAGGCACCCCTTCTGCCCATTTTTTAACTGGATTAATTGTTTTTTGGGTGTTGAGTTTTAGAAGTTCTTTATATATTTTGTATACTAATCCTTTATCTGATATGTCATTTGCAAATGTCTTCTCCCATTCTGTAGATTGCCTTTTAGTTTTGTTGACTTTTTTCCCTTCATATAGGGTATTATTTTCTGATGTTTATTGATATATATGCTTTTTTTTTTTTTGGCATGGATCCTAAAAATGTTGTTCATTTTAGGGAAAAGCATAACTCCTGCCCAGTTATCTTTTCTGTATCATGCCAGATATTGAAAGGATACAAGATTGGGATACATGTCACTGATTTTAAGTGGGTGAGTTAGGGGTACAGCGTAATAAGGAAACCATGGAGATGTAAATTCTGATTGAAAATTTGGACATTTATTCATTGTTGGTTCCATTAGGAAGTCAAAGTAAGCAAGAAAGAGCTTTTCTTTCATAGTATTGATGTGAGTTTTTGCATGTCAAGGATCTAATTCTGTTTCTTACTATTACTATTAATGGTAGAGGTTCACAAATATGTTAAATACGGATTTAAATTTTGTTCCTAAATAGAAAGGTTCTATGTAGGTTATATATTCTGGGATACTTATATGAGTGAAAAGTAGGTAACACATTTAGAATGGAATAGGCAGTGATGAACTCTTTCCTTATTACACAACAATAATTACTAAGGACTTTGCAGTCCATTTAATAACTATCAGATAAAATGTTTCTTCTGTTAATTTTTTTTTCTTTGCTTGTAGATGGGAGACATATTTCTTAACTGTTGAAATTTGGATGGCAAAAAATAATTGCCTTTTGTCTCAAATTGAGAATTATTTTCTTTCTTGAGCCTTGTGACTCTTTATATTAAGAAGCCATTTAAAATTTAATATTGTCTGTGACCCTTGGCTATTTTTCTGCCTCCTTCTCAATCTTCGCTGGAGCTGAACGCTGCTCCCCAAGTATAATCTGTGCTTTGATCCCTCATTGTTGTGGTATACTCTAGTCCCTGGTCTCCAAGTACTTTCTCATTCCTCTCTTCCTGGTAATTACCTATTTATTCTTGAGTATCTAGTTCAGGCTTGAATTCTCCCCACATTTCTGAATTCTTCTTGTCCAGTGCCCCCAATGGAATCAACGACCCCCTTGGTTTTGTTGTCCTGGCATGTTATCGGTGGCTCTTGGAACCAGCATGACTCCTAGCTGTGTGCTATTTAATAAGAGTAGGGGCCGTGTGTTAGGCTTCTGTGTATCTCCCAGAACAGGCCCTCAGTGAGCAACTGTTGACCTGAGATGCTTAGAGCGCCACGCTTGTTGTGACAAGGCAGACAGCTGGCCTCCCCGAATTCCTTGACCCTCGTGCCCCTTGCTCATGGTGCTCCTCACACACCCTGTCCCCCCCCCACCTGCTAGGTTGAGGCTCTGGTTGGCAAAGAGCCTTCTCGTGCAGGTGGGACGTGCCAGGATGCTGGCTCGTGCCTCCCACTTGCTCCACAGCTCTGAGTTGCATCTTGTTCTCCCGTTTCTGCAGGACCCCAACAGGAGCATCCACACCAGCAGCAGCAGCAGCAGCAGCTGCAGCAGCAGCAGTAGCAGCAGCAGTAGCAGCAGCAGCAGCAGCTGTAGCAGCAGCAGTAGCAGCAGCAGTAGCAGCAGCAGCAGCAGCAGCAGCACCAGTTTTTCAAAGCCTCACAAATTAATGAAGGAGCACAAGGAAAAACCTTCTAAAGACTCCAGAGAACATAAAAGTGCCTTCAAAGAACCTTCCAGGGATCACAACAAATCTTCCAAAGAATCCTCTAAGAAACCCAAAGAAAACAAACCACTGAAAGAAGAAAAAATCGTTCCTAAGATGGCCTTCAAGGAACCGAAACCCATGTCGAAAGAGCCAAAACCGGACAGTAACTTACTCACCATCACCAGTGGACAGCAAGACAAGAAGGCTCCTAGTAAAAGGCCCCCCATTTCAGATTCCGAAGAACTCTCCGCCAAAAAAAGGAAAAAGAGTAGCTCAGAGGCTTTATTTAAGAGTTTTTCTAGCGCGCCACCACTGATTCTCACGTGTTCTGCCGACAAAAAACAGATAAAAGATAAATCTCACGTCAAGATGGGAAAGGTCAAAATTGAAAGTGAGACCTCCGAGAAGAAGAAATCAACGTTACCGCCATTTGACGATATCGTGGATCCCAATGATTCCGACGTGGAGGAGAACATGTCCTCCAAATCTGATGTGAGTAGCCTTGTTGGTTTCCCTCCTTTCCCTTGTTAGTCTTAAGAGTCTGTTTCACGTGGCTGCAGGATAAGGAGCCAGGGAAGAAAATGACAGCTGAGCCATAAAATGGTAGCATGGAAGTGCTTAGAAATGAATTTCCTTAACTAATGGAAAGAAGGAAATGAAATCATTAAAGGATCTGCACACATTTGGGCAGTGATTTAAATTGTTAAAGGAGAGATACATTCCATAGTATAATAATGGGCCATTTGAATTGCAGTAGAAAAACTGAGATGCTCATTAGAGCTTAGTTACTGTGCTTTTTGGTGATTGCTGGTTTAGGAAAGTGAGAAGAATGCAATAAAACTTGAATATATGAGAAAATGAATTTAAAAGAGAAAGTTAGGAAATATTGGGGTGCAGCTCTAATGTTGATGTTTTTGATTGGTGCAACGAAGTAATTTGTTTACAGGTTGGTAATAGTGTTTTTTTTCAAACAGTTTTAGTTTAATCGAGGTCACAATGATTCATATCGATTTAAAATTAATAATTTGCGGGGCGCCTGGGTGGCTCAGTGGGTTAAGCCGCTGCCTTCGGCTCAGGTCATGATCTTGGAGTCCTGGGATCGAGTCCCGCATCGGGCTCTCTGCTCAGCGGGGAGCCTGCTTCCACCTGTCTCTCTGCCTGTCTCTCTGCCTGCCTCTCTGCCTGCTTGTGATCTCTCTCTGTCAAATAAATAAAAATAAAATAAAATAAAATAAAATAAAATAAAATGAATAATTTGCAAGATTTCAACTTATGTATGTACTCGTGAAACCAGGTGGTGGTATTTTGAAATTTGAAACATTTAATTTTGTTTTCATTGACTAGCCATTGATTTGGGAGAGGGCGGGGAGTGGGATCTTCATTACGTTTTTGCCGATTGGTAGGATTATCGTTTGTGGATGCCTAAAAGACTATCTGACCATCTAACATCCCTCCAAAATGTTATCTAATGTTGAGATTTAAACTAATAATTACAGATTTCTTTGAGTTGAAAGGGATTTTCACATTATCTGTTCTAATTTCCCACTGGTGTAAGGAATCTTATGCTTCTAGCAACAGAAGTATTAGTAATTTAAAAGGTATTACGTTCCATTTCTGGAGAAAGAACATTATTTACTATGAAATCATGCTCACTTTGTTACAGACTTTTGCCACCTTTAGTTACTTATTAGTCATGATCAGTCCAAATAATTTCCTTACTTTGGCTTGCCAGTATTTCTAAATGATGATCAAGAAAGGTGTCTAGCTAAAACTTACTAGCAGTTTGAGAATATTTCTCTTTCTGTTCCATGGGTTCACCATATACATGTTCCTAATTCAAATGCAGCAGAGGTGGGGGAACGTCGTAGCAGATTCTCTCTCCTGCATTTGTGCTGGAGAGAAGGGCAGCCAGGGTTAGGACTTGGCTTCGGTACTGATCCCAGTTGGCAAGAGACTGCTTCCTTCTCTGCAACCCTCTACAGCTAATCTTGAAAAAAGATTTTTTTAAGATTTCATTTTTATTTATTTTAGTGAGAGTGTGAGCAAGCAGGGAATGAGGAAGCAGAGGGGTAGAGAGTGAGACTCTGAAGCAGACTCCATGCTCAATGTGGAGCCTGATGTGGGGTTCCATCCCACAACCTTGAAATCACGACCTGAGCCGAAACCAAGAGTCAGTCACCTAACTGACCGAGGCATCCCTAATCTTGAATATTTGTTTAAAAGATTATTTATTTATTTATTTATTAGGGAGAGAGGGTGAGAGAGAGGGGGAGGGAGGGTGCATGCGTGAGTAGGACCAGGGACAGAGGGAGAAGCAGGCTTCCCCACAGCAGGGAGCCCGACGCCAGCTCAGTCCCAGGACTTGGAGATCATGACCTCAGCCGAAGGCAGATGCCCAACCAACTGAGCCACCCAGGTGCCCCCCAACCTTGAAATATTAAAAGAAAATCAGATTGGGAGTAGGGTAGCATATAAAATACAAGATATTGGGGTCATTTGTCCCAGCGTTTGGTACATATTTTATAGTGATAGTTTATTGAATGAAGATGAGAACTGATGGGTTTGTTCAGTATCTCAAACATCTATTTTTCCTTCTGTGCTTTTTACTTAAGCTCTTCTTAATACAAAACTTGTTCTTAATGCAGATGTTATTTGGAAATTTTTTTTTTTGTATGTTTGACTTTTAGTTCAGATCACACTAAAATTTTTAGTTCATTGAGCCTCTTGGGGTGTGATTAGTCCATCAAGATTGTCAGGTTTAGCAACTTTGTCTTTCTGTATTCTGACATGTTGTGATTCTTGTAGAGCAGAGGTTTTCAAATAGTGGCTTGTGATTCACTAGTGAGCCATGAAACCGATTTAGCATGTCATCAGCAGTATTAAAAAAAATCAGAATGCGTTGTAATTAGCATGGGTAAGTAATGGTTTTTAAAAATTTCATTTCATGGGATGTGTGTATTCCTTATTGTAGGTCATGGTCAAATTCTGAAAGGCATCTTTCTTGAATGTTTGCTAATTTATGAGAAGATCAAATGACATTCATAAAGCAAAGCTCTTTCTACATGAAATTATCCCAAATAATCATTCTCTTTAGATAACTCTGTATATTCTTGTTTTTATCTCTTGCTCCCTCCCTTTTATGTATGATTTATAAGATATGGCTTTTCATAAACTTCATGTTCAACTTAGTATATTTATCCAAAGCAATATCTTTTTTTTTTTTTAAGATTTTATTTATTTATTTGACAGACAGAGATCACAAGTAGGCAGAGAGTCAGGCGGAGAGAGAGGAGGAAGCAGGCTCCTTGCTGAGCAGAGAGCCCGATGTGGGGCTCAATCCCAGGACCCTGGGACCATGACCCAAACCGAAGGCAGATGCTTTAACCCACTGAGCCACCCAGGTGCCCCCAAAGCAATATCTTAAAAAATCTTTTGGAGTCAAGAGTTAGAATTATAATTCTTTGCAATAGATAGAAAGGTTTCAAAAATAATTCATGAGCCACG
This sequence comes from Lutra lutra, assembly GCF_902655055.1. Taxonomy (NCBI): domain Eukaryota; kingdom Metazoa; phylum Chordata; class Mammalia; order Carnivora; family Mustelidae; genus Lutra; species Lutra lutra. The sequence continues at coordinate 46,466,524 of NC_062290.1, read as the reverse complement.
TATCCGATGATTGCTATAGGAGTTTTTATAATGGGTTCTGCACATCAGTACAGAGAAAGCCACTAAAGACTTTTGGGCATTATTTGGGTATAAAACCCAACAGATACACTTTATCAGTTTTCTGGTAGTAGTGCTTTTCTTCTTCTTCTTGTTGGTTTAATTCTCTGTGTGTAGGTGGTGAAGACAAAGAGAATTGACAAAGTGGTTCCAAATAAGCCAGTGCCCAAAACACCTTTCTGTGAGCAAGGGAGATAAAAAGGGACTGAAATTCCCTTTATCCAGTAGTAGAAATCACCTTTGTTTGGCCTTCTTCCTACTTGGTGTCTCTCCTATGGGCAAGACAGAAGGGGAGGCCACTGCAATGAAGAGCCATGAGGAGCCCAGATCCTCCCTTGGCCAGTAACAGATTTGATAGCTTGAGACAGGCCCAACTTCAGGGGTCCAACTTCACAATGTCCTGGGTGGTGAGTGTGTCTGCATCTGAGTAAGTGTGGTAAGATGACCGTGAGTCTTTACGGGATAAAGACTAACGTGCTTCCCAACCTCGTTATTTGAATATGAGCCAGACTTGTGTTCATTTATGGCAGATGGGGTAGTGGGGGTAATTTTAGACACCGCAGGCAGAGATCATGGACTTTGAAACAGAAGAAAGAAACAAAAAGAAATTGGAAGAGTGTGAAGAATTAAGAAGGGTGAGGGAGAAGAGATTATTTAGCTGGTAAACCTGTGAAAACATCTTACCTCAGTGTATGCTAGTTATAATTAAAAGGAAGAACTTTTTAAAGAACCTTTTCCCATAATTAAGGTAGATTCAGATTTTATATGGGAATAAAATCAGTGTTATCATGATGGATTTGGAAGCTCGGATTGCGATTCATATGGTTCTTTTTGGTTAAGATGTTTTGTACTTTGCATAGAAAAGTAGAAGTACATCCATGCCTACATGTTTTTTTGAGGGATCATTTATTAAGTGCTTAGGCAGGTAGGTAGGTAGTCAAGTAATCGAATAATTAGGAGTTTATACCGTGGTGTTGGACAGGCTATGTTTTGAACCCCAGCTCTTCAGGGAGCTTAGGCAAACGTTTTTAACCTTTTGTATTTCTTAGTTAATTCTTCTGTAAGATGGAGATCATAATAGTGTTTATTACATAGTATTACTATGAAAATTATCAGTCTGGGTAAAGTATGTAGCACGTTAACCAAAAAATACTAGTTAACTATGATTATGTATGATGTGGCTTCTGGAAATCTTTATAACCTATAGCTTTGGAAGAGGTATTTTGCTCTTCAAAAATAATGGAGAATTCTAGAGTCCTTTTTCAAGGGTGTGGGTTACATGTTTTTCAGGGGAAAAAGTACTTGGCATCTATGTCCTATTGCTCTGAATTTTGTCTTGAGGCATATGGCCTTGATATGCATTTGTTGCATGGTAACGGGAAAAATACAGGATGAAGAGTCTAAGTTTTTTTTTGTTTTTTTTTTTTTAAAGATTTTATTTATTTATTTGACAGACAGAGATCACAAGTAGACAGAGAGGCAGGGAGAGAGAGAGGAGGAAGCAGGCTCCCTGCCGAGCAGAGAGCCCGATGTGGGGCTCGATCCCAGGATCCTGGGATCATGACCTGAGCCGAAGGTAGAGGCTTTAACCCACTGAGCCACCCAGGTGCCCCAAGAGTCTAAGTTTTAAATCAAAAGTTAATCCGAAGTTTCCCAGGATCTTTTAGCTTTTAAATTAAAATAGGTAAAGGACGAGAACATAGCACTGCATTAGGGAGGCACTCGGTTGTGTCTTTATTCCTTTTCCTATTAAAGGAGGACATCCGAAGAAATGACTTACCTTTGGGTGATTATTAATGTTACACAGAATCATTTTTTTAAAAAAATATTTTATTTATTTATTTGTCAGAGAGAGAGAGAGAGAGAGCACAAGCAGGCAGAGTGGCAGGGAGAGGCAGAGAGAGAAGCAGGCTCCCCGCTGAGGAAGGAGCCCGATGCGGGACTCGATCCCAGGACCCTGGGATCATGACCCAAGCCGGGCAGCGGCTTAACCCACTGAGCCACCCAGGCACCCCAAAATCATTTTTAAATACGTTTTGCAATCCCTGAAGTGTTTTTTCTTTTCTAAAGAAATTTAATATTATCACATGAAAGCCCATCAGTGATTTTTTTTTTCCCCTATAGAATTCAAGAGTTCACGGTGGGTGGATAGGGAGGCAGAAGGATTGGTTTATAGTTAGGTGAGCATTTCGCAAATACAGAAATCATGATAAGAGCATGTTTTCACTACATCCGTAAATGTTAGCATTAAGAATATTTTACCTTCAAGAACCTAGGTAATCCTGTTGGAGTAAAGCTGTTCTGGTTTAGGAAATTACCGTTTTGGGGTCATAATGGTCATTTATGTATGGAAAGTGACCTCACTAATGCAGCTGGAAGGGTGAGGATCGTATCAGCATCAACTAAAAGTTTATAATTGAGAGTTTGTATTCACTTGTTTCAACTTTAATCGACAATTAAAAAGAACCCAAATTATCTGTCGCCTTTCCCATAATTTGCTAGGTTTTGTTTTTTCCATATAATTCAGCTTCTGAAAGAGAAGTCTATGGAGTTGATCTTGTTTTGTGATAGAGGAAGTTTGGTATTTATAGCAGAGAAGGAGAGGAAAAAGAATAAAATAAAATTGGAATAACTGTTTATAATCAGATTTGGTTATGGTAGTAATTTCCTTGTCATTGCCTTTGCTTTTTGCCTTGCTTTAATAGAGGTTTAATTGTAATTTAAAAGCACAGTCCTTAAAAGTTTTAATTGCTTTCTCCTTGAAAATGGGCAGATTACATTTGGTACAATGTTACATACTTCAGCCTGCAGTGTGAGGCATGAGATTGTAATCCTGTCTTTCCACACTTGGCCTCAGCAGAGTGGCTTTCTTGGCTAAAATCTTCCTGAGGAAAAAGGATGAAATCTCAGATGCCTTTTACCAAGGGTTGGGTGGTGGTTCAGCTACGGGATAAAGGCTGCAAATCACCTTAGCCGAAGTTTCTTTTGAAAAGAAAAAAAGAAGGAAAAAGAAACTTCCCTTCTTTTGTTGTGCCTCATTTCCTCCCACCCCACCCTGTTCCTTGCCCTGCTTAAACTGCTGGGGAGCTGGCTGTAAACGTCCTGCTGTTGAAGCCTTGGCCTGAGGTTTTTATGGGATGGAAGGTTGTGGCAGTCAGAGAAGAAGGTCTTTATTGTGTTTTCAAAGTGGCTCTTTAATGACTTGTAATTCCAGCACATTCAAGAGCTGTAAAGTCTGCAAGTATGGTGAGGGAGCAGCTGGAGAGGCCATTCATTAAAGGGCTGCCCTGCCTGGTAGGGGGGTTGGTGGGGGGGGGGCGCGGAGGAAGGACTCTCATTTTGGACTCCTGTTCTTTGCATTTCATAACTGGAGGTAAACTTATCTGAAGGGTTGTAGTTCTTCCTCCGGTAGATTCTGTGTAAGATGTGATGGGCAGAGGATGGCCCAGCCAATCAACTGTTGGTTTCTTCAGCCACGTTCCTAACTTAGTCCAAAAAAGGAATTTGGAGCAGTTGCAAGGGAGATTTTTACTTTAAGACAGAGTTAGGGGCTTCCTCTCTTTCTTGTTTGGGTACCATACTCAGCCTCAATTGTTTCTCAGTTTTTAAATTAAATAATTCCTTAGAAGCCTTTTAGTAGCTGAGGGCCGTGGACAGTACGGGAGGTTCTATCATTGCAGAGTTGGTTACCATCAGTGATTGCCAACACTCCGCATTTTTACTTACTTGTATTGAATTGCATCTCTCAATAAAGTCCATGAGCTTCCTTTAAGAGAGCTCCATTGCCTGTTCATTGCACTACTGTTCCTTATTCCAGGGCCCATGATCTTTACCTAATTGTCTCATCTGTCATCTTTAGGCACAAAGATGTGATTCAACATGATCTTTGTGTGACCTGCATTCCCATTCCATAGAGACATCGTATGCCTGTAGTTGAACATGTCTTGAGTGCTTTCTGTGTGCCAGTCACCAGTCTAAGCACTTGACTCATTTTAACTCATTTAGCCCTCCAAACAACTTTATGAAATAGGTACTATTATCCCCATTTTATAGATAGGGAAACTGAGGCCCAAAGGTTTAGAGACTTGCCCAGAGTTGCCGGCTGGGTGGATCCAGAATTTGATCCCACTTGTTCGCATGTTCACTTAAGAGGAATTTTGGAATGAAGGAAATCTGATTTTCCCACGAATTCATACTGCATTTGCAGAGATGGGCTCCATGAAGTTGGCCTCACCGCTGTGAAAGCCTTTGATGTCATAGCCTTGTTCCATTTATGAGTCCTGGTTCTCTGACCTACCTGTTGATTTGGGCTTTTACCAACAGCCCTCAGGAAGTGAAAGGCTGTCCTTTGAGCTGGGTTTGGCACACATCCCCAAAATGAGGGAGGAGCTTTGAAATGTCCAGGAATCTCCGACTTCTCACACGGGCTTGCTGCAAGTGCGGCAGACTCTCCCAGCTCTGGAGTTCACATTATTACATGAGCAGCACTGTTTCCCTGCTCCCAGAATTCTCGCTCTTGATTTTGCAAGTGTTTGTGTTTAACAGAGCTGAGTTGTAGTATCAGGCTTTCCCGGAACGTGCCACCAGATAACACATGGTGTCCTGTAGTCCGACGATCACTTCTTTTTGAATCTCCTAGCTATATTTTGTAATCCCAGGTTAGACTGTAAGTTACTCAAAATGTAGGCTGTGCTTCCTGTGAATCATGAGGCAAGAGAATGCAATGGCATCGGTTGGAGGGTGGTCTTCTTTTGGCGTCTAGGTAATTATTTCATCAAGTGTGAGAAATTGTCCTCTGTAGATAACAATTTATGACCGTAAACTTTCAAGGCAGCATCAAGGTCCACAAAGAAAAATCATCCCCTGCGAGGCTACTTTAGGTCACTGAAAGTGACTGCACAGTGAGATATTCCCCCAGATAAAGTCGAAGATCCTTCTATTAGGAGAAGATGGGAAAGCATTTACTAATGTATTTGGGGACAACAAACTTTGCCTTTGAATTCTGAAGGTAGAGAGGATAGAGATGTGGGGGCATTGGGATAAAGAGAAATATTCAGAATTGGTGACACAGAGAAAAGGTAATTTTCTTGCCTTTCTTAGTTATGAGGGAAAATGTATGAGATCCTTGGATGTGATGTGATGTTATGTTATGTTACATATTTATTTAACCATTTTTTGGTTCAGGTATAATTACCATACAGTGTTATATTAGTTTCAAGTATAATGATACAACAGTTCTTCTATACATTAGCACTCATCACGTTAGCGCTAGTCTTAATCCTCTTCACCTATTTCACGCATTTCTCCTACCCACCTCCCCTCTGGCAACCACCAGTTTGTTCTCTATATTTAAGTGTCTGCTTTTTTATGTTTCTCCTTTTCTCTTTGTTCATTTGTTTCTTAAGTTTTAGATATGAGTGAAATCATATGGTATTTGTCTTTCTCTGACTTATTTTGCTTATAATAGCATTATATCCTATAGATCCATCCGTGTTGTTGCAAATGGCAAGATGTCATTCTTTTTTTATGACTCAGTAGTATCCCATTGTGGTAGAAAATGGTGGTATATATCACATCTTCTACAGCCATTCATCTGTTGATGGATACTTGGGTTGCTTCCATATCTGGGCTCTTGTAAATAATGCTGCAATAAACATAGGGGTGCAATTATCTTTTTGAATTAGTGTTTTCATTTTCTTTTGATAAGTACCCAGTAGTAGAGTTACTGGATCATATGGTAATTCTATTTTTAATTTTTTGAGGTACCTCCATACTGTCTCCCACAGGAGCTGTGCCAGTTTGCATTCCCACCAACAGTACACAAGGGTTCCTTTTTCTCCATAACCTCATCAACACTTGTTTCTTATGTTTTTGATTTTAGCCATTCTGACAGGTATGAGGCAATAGAGCATCATGGTTTTGATTTACGTTTCTCTGATGTTAGTCTGTTGGCCATCTGGATATACTCTTTGGAGAAATGTCTGTTCAGGTCCTATAGTCATTTTTTAAAATTGGATTATTTGGTTCTTTTTGGTATTGAGTTGTATAAGTTCTTTACATATTTTAGATATTAGCCCCTTATCAGATATATCATTTGCAAATATCTTTTCCCATTCGGTAGATCGCCTTTTTGTTTTGTTAATGGTTTCCTTCCTGTGCAAAAGCTTTTTATTTTGGTGTAGTCCCGGTAGTTTAATTTTGCCAGAAGGGACATACCTGGAAAAATGTTTCTATGGTTAATGTAAAAGAAACTACTGCCCATGTTTTCTTCTAGGAATTTTATGGTTTCAGGTCTCAGATTTAGGATCCTAATTCATTTTGAGTTTATTTTTGTGTATGGTGTAAGGAAATGGTAGTTTCTTCAGGTTTTGTTGTTGTTGATTTGTTTGTTTGTTTTTGCCTGTAGCAGTCAAGTTTTCCCAGCACCATTTGTTGAAGAGATTTTTCCCATTGTATATTCTTGTCTCCTTTGTATTCTGTTCCATTGATCTATATATCTGTTCTTGTGTTACTCCATACTGTTCTGATTACTACAGCTTTGTAGTTAATCTTGAAAGTTAGGATTGTGACACTTACAGTTTTTTTATTTGTTTTCAAGATCATTTTGGCTATTTGGGGTCTTTTCTAGTTCCATACAAATTTTAGTGTTATTTGTTCTAGTTCTGTGAAAAATGCTGTTGGTATTTTAATATGGTTTGCATTGACTCTGTAGATTGCTTTGGTTAGTATGGATGTTGTAATGGTAGTGGTTCTACCAATCAGTGGTTCTACCAATTGTGAGTGAATTGTAGTGGTTCTACCAATCAGTGAGCATGGAAGATGTTACTTTAAATTAATAAATAAATAGGGACGCCTGGGTGGCTCAGTCGGTTAAGCAGCTGCCTTTGGCTCAGGTCATGATCCCAGGATCCTGGGATCGAGTCCCATGTGGGGCTTCTTGCTCAGCAGGGAGCCTGCTTCTCTCTCTGCCTCTGCCTGCTTGTGCTTTCTCTCTCTTTCTCTGACAAATAAATAAATACATAAAATATTTTTTAAAAAATTAATAAATAAATTATTAGTGTGCCCTGGTTTGGGACCTTAGTGTTTAGAATTAAGTACTTTTTAAAAAAATTAAATTCTTGACACCTGCTTTATTCTGTGGCTCTTTTATGTGTTTATTTTTTTTAACGTGATAAACTGCTGTATCACTTTGAGTACCTACAAACATTTCCTTCTAAACAAGTTTATTTCTTTAAAATATTTTTTGATTACCTTAGTGTTCAGTAACATTCACAAATATTTATGTGGTAGGTACTCCTGTATATAAACACCGTGTTAGATGGTACAGATGGTACAAAATTAGAATTTGGGCTGAGCTTAGAAGAAATAAAAGCATGAATAGGATGGGGTGAGGGGCGAAGTAGGAAGGACAAGCCATTCTTGATCAGAGGAAACAACTTGGAAAAAAGGAGCTGATGGCAAACATAGCTAATTCTATGTTGTCCTTACTGAGAATGAAGAGAGATCTTATAAGTGATTCCTGCCACGAATTTATCAAACTGGTTTGCCAGGAATGAAGGAAGAAGGCTTATCAAACTCTATTCTTGCTAAGACCGTGCTGGACACTGACTCAATCCCTTTTAAAAAAAAAAAAATATTTCTTAAAGATAGAGAGAAAGAGACAAAACACAAGTAGAGAGAGAGGAGCAGAGGGAAAGGGACAAGTGGACTCCATGCTGAGTGCAGAGCCTGACATGGGGCTTGATCCCAGGAACCTGAGATCATGGCCCAAGCCAAAGGCAGACGCTTAACCGACTGAGCCACCCAGGTGCCCCTTGATAGCCTTTTTAAAATCCATGCAATGTGTGTGATAGCTTTTGTTCTCATCTTACACATGTGGATGTGGCAGAGGCAGAATTTGAATCCACTTTTCACTAATGCCAAACCCCATGTTTTTTGGTACCATACCACCAATTAGACCTTATTGAGAGAAATCATGTCAAGTGAAAACCACTATGGTACTGACAAAACCTTTTCCAGAAAAAAATCTAGTTGGGAAGATTAATTAGGTAAGGATGCCACAGTTCAGTGAAAGGGTTAGAGTAAGAAATAAGATGTAGCCACAACACTTAGATACTCGGCTATAAGTATTGGGGAGCAAGAAGATCTGCCTGTAATTTCCAAAATGATCAACTCATGCTTCCTATGCATCCTTGCTTTTTCTAAGAAGGAGAATTACAGAAGTATTGAAAAGCTGTGCTACCTTGGAGTCTATCCCAGGGTACTTGTTCACGAGTAAACCATGTTATTAGATTGTATTATATACTTTGCACTTGGGACAAGACATGGCAAGTGTTACTGTGAGAGGTCCCACGTACTTTACTTCATCATGTAAGGATTTTACTCATGAAGGATCTGAAGAAGGAAGGTAGGGTCAGACTTCTACAAGATAGTGGTGTAGAAGATCCTGGACTCGCCTCTTTCCATGGACACACCAAATCTACAGCTATATATGGACCATTTCCCTCTGAAAAAGATCTGAAAACTAGATGAACTGCTTCTCCAGAAAAAGAGATAAAATAACCACATAAAGACAGGTAGGTCTGAGAGACCCAGGGTGCCGGAGGAAACGGAGATTCCCCTTTGAAATGGCTGGCATGTGGTCTTATTCACTCTGAGACGCAGCAAAAAAGAGCAGTTTGAAAAGTGCCTAAATAGGAAGGAGATTCAGTTTCTAATCTAAAAGTATCTGCTTGGGGGGCAGGGGACAGTTGAAACTCTCTCTGGAGATGGAGGCACTAGTGGACACTATTTTTGCACTCTCAGACTACCCCGCTGGCACAGGTAGGCGAGCTCTGTTTTGGCACCCTCCCACTGCCTTGCTAAGACGGGGGTGGGGGGTGAGCAGTTGCAGCACTATCCTGCTGCTTTGCTGAAGCTGGAGAATGCAATGTAGTACTCCCCCACTCCCTGGCTGGGGCAGGCAAACATGAGTGATTATGGCATTTTCCCACTCCCAGCCCAAAGCCAGGGGCACTCTCCCACTATATTCTTGGTCTACAGATGCTTACAGTCAAGACATTTTGCTGCTGCCTTTCTGAAGCTGGTGAGTGTGCCGTACCTCCAGCTGCCTACATAAAGCCGGTGAGCACATGCAGTCCACACAGAGGATGCCCTTTAATCGCCTGGCCCTGATGGCCAAAGGGGCAGGTAGTCCTGAGCTCCACAAGAACGTAATAATCAGGCAGTTCTTGGGAGACTACACCAACTGCCTGGGCACTGCACATAGTGGACTTAAACCCCGGTCCTCCTATGAAAAAGCCCTCTTTACTTAGAATGTAGCCTCAGCCTAAGAAGAAGGCTTCGGGTTTCCCATGCATCTAGAGGCTAGGGAGGTGCTTTCAGGGAATGTCAGCAGGGAGGCACATTCTTTTAAACCCCCATGGCCTCACTACAGCTCAAAAAGGCCTCCCAGAAAGGCACTTACACATTTTTCTAGAGCCCTGATTCTTGCATCTGTCACTTGTGGGACACTTCCACATCTTCTGGTCTAGAAGCCAGAAGGGTTTAAAACTGCAGCCTCATAACACTATACATATTTGCATACTCTAAAAGCTCCTCCTTAGTGGTCTGTCTCCCGGTCAGCCTGAAACTAGGTGCTAAATGAGATTCCTCCTCTTGGAGCAGTGATAGGTTTTGCACACCCTCAGCAATGGGGACACATCAAGAATAAATCAGGCAGTTTAGAAAATCACAAAGGTTTGAGAGACAACCAAGAGCTAGGGCAATGTTGAATGAGAAGGTTTATCACCTACTCAAGACCACACCTTCAAGCCTGAGAGAGGTAGCTGTTCAGCCTAATACATATAAACAAACACAGAGCATCCAGCAAAGTGAGGAAAGAGAAATATGTTCCAAATCAAAGAATAAGATAAAACCTCAGAAAAAGACCTTAATGATACAGAGTTAAGTCATCTATCTGATAAAGAATTCAAAGTAATGGTCACAGAGATGCCCACTGAACTCAGAAGAATGGAGGAACACAGTGAAAACTTTGATAAAAAGAAAGAGTATATGAGAAAGTAGCAAACAGGGGCTCCTGGGTGGTCCAGCTGATTCAGTATCTGACTCTCTTTCGGCTCAGGTCACGATCTCAGGATTTTGAGACTGAGCCCTGTGTCAGGCTCCACAATACATGCTTAAGATTCTCTCTGTCTCTCCATCCCTCCCCGCCCCCCAAAAAAACCCTAGCAAACAAAAATCACAGAGCTGAAGAATACAGTAACTGAATTGGAATATACATGATCAGCAAGCTTGGGAGACAAAGCAATGAAATTAATTTCTTAGAGCACCAGAAAGGAAAAAGGTTTTTAATTTATTTTTTAATGTTTAAAATTTTATTTATTTGTCAGAGAGAGAGTAGAGAGTGGCAGGCAGAGGGAGTGTAGGCTCCTGCTGAGCAAGGACCCCAATGTGGGGCTTGCCCTGGATCACGACCTGAGCCCAAGGCAAACGCTTAACTGACTGAGCCACCCAGGTGTCCTGGAAAAAGATTTGTAAAAAGATGACAACTTAAGAGACCTGTGAGACATTAGTGGAATAATATTTGCTTTATAGAGGTCCCAGAGAGAGACAAGAGAGAGGAAAAGGCAGAAAAGTGACTTGAAGAAATAAGGGCTGAAAATTTTCCTACCCTAGGGAAGGGAACAGACATTCAGGTTCAGGAATCCCAGGGAGTTCCAGGTAAGATGAACCAAAAGAGAACCACATCAAGACACATTATAATCAAACTGTCAAAAGTTAAAGATAAAAAGGGAATCTTAAAAGCAGCAAGAGAAAAACAAATTGTTACACGTAAGGGAAACTCCAGGAGACTATCAGCAGATTTCTCAGCAGAAACTTTGCAGGCCAGAGGAAGTGGTATAATATATCCAAAGTGATGAATGGAAAAAACTTCCACCCAAGAGTACTCTACTGAGAAAAGTTATCATTCAGAATTGAAGGAGAGATAGAGTTTTCCAGACAAGCTAAATGAATTTATCACTACTAAGTTGGCATTTACAAGAAATGTTAAAGGGACTTCTTTAAGCTAAAAAGACGTGGCACTTACTAATAACGAGAAAACATATGAAAGTAAAAAAATCTCATTTGAAAAGGTAAATATATAGTAAAGGTCGTGGATTAATTACCTACAAAGCTAGTGTGAAAGTTAAAAGACAAAAGTAGTAAAATTAACTAGAACTACAATAGTTAGGTAAGGGATACATCAAAAGATGTAATATGTGACATCAAAAAACAAAGCATGGATGGGGGAATAAAAATGTAGAGTTTGGGAATATGTTCAAATTTAAGTAGTTATCAACTTAAAATAGATAGTTATATGCATAGGATGACATATGTGAACATCACAGTAACCAAAAAACACTTAAACTAAATGCATAAAAGAAAATAAGGAATCTAAACATGTCACTAAAAAAAAAAAATCACTAAATCACAAGGAAAGAAGGAAGAAACAGGTACTACAAAAATGACTCTATAAAAAACAGCTAACAAAATGGCAATAAGTACATACCTATCAATAATTTAAAATTAAATGGACTAAATGCTCCAATGAAAAGACACTGAGTGGCTGAATGCATTTAAAGACAAAAAAAGAAATCTGTATACTGCCTAGAAGAGTTTGACTTCAAAAATAAGGACGCATAACAGACTAAAAGTGAAAAAATGGGAAAAGATCCTTCATGAGTTTGAAATGAAAAGAAAGCGGTTGTAGCTATACTCTTACCAGATAAAATATGCTTTAAAACAAAGATTATAATAGAAAATAAAAAGGGGAACTACATAGTAATGAAGGGGTTATTCCAACAAGAAGATAGAACATTTATATTATGTACCCAACACTGGAGCATCAAAATACATAAAGCAAATGTTAACATAACTAAAAGGAGAAAATGATAGCAATATAATACTAGTACAGGACTTTAATACCCCACGCACATATCAATGGATAAATCATCCAAATAGAAAATCAGTACAGAAACACCAGCCTTGAACAACACATTAGACTATATGGAACTTACTAGACGTATACAGAATGTTCTGTCTAAAAGCAGCAGAATACACATTCTTCTCAAGTGTGCATGGAACATTCTCCAGAATAGATCATATGTTAGGCCACAAAACAAGTCTCAATAAATTCAAGGAGACTGATATCAAATTAATTACAGGAAGAAAAAAGTAAAACTGCAAATACATTGAGATTAAACAACCTGTTACAGAATAACTACTGGGTCATAAAAGAAATGAAAGGAGAAACAAACAATACCCAAAGGCAAATGCGAATACACACACACACACACACACACACACACACACATATCTATCTATCTATCTATCTATATCTATATATATATATGAAAATTGGGGGTTGGGATGTGTGGATGTCTCAGTCAGTTAATTGCCCGACTTTCAGTTTCAGCTAGGGTCATGATCTTGGGGTCCTGGGATCAATCCCTGTGTTGGGCTCCATGCTCAGTAGGGGGTCTGCTTCAGGATTCTCTCTGTCCCTCTGCCCCCCTCTCTCCCTCTCAAATAAATAAATAAATCCTTTAAAAAAAGAAAAGAAAGAAAATCTATGGGATGTGGCAAAGAATTTCATAGTAATATAGGCCTGCCTCAATAAACAAGAGAAATCACAAACAATTTAACTTTATGCGGAAAGGAACTAGAAAAAGCAGAGCAAATGATATTAAAAGTTAGTAGAAGGAAGGAAATAATAGAGACCAGAACAGAAATAAATGAAATAGAGACTAAAAAAAGGCAACAGAAAAGATCAGTGAAACTAAGAGCTGGTTCTTTGACAAAATGAACAAACCTTTAGCTAGATTCACCACCACCATACCCCCAAGAGGGGGGGGGCGTGCTCAAATAACATAAAGAATGAAAGAAGTTCAAATGGGATACCACAGAAAAACAGAGGATCATGAGACTACTATATATAATTATACACCAATAAATTGGAAAATTTCGAAGAAATGGGTAAGTTTCTAGAGACTTGTAATCTTCCAAAATCAGATATGAAGAAACAGAAAAATCTAAAAATATGAATTACTGGTAAGGAGATTGATTCAGTGGTCAAAAACTTCCCAACAAACAAACATTCTCGTCCTGGACGAGATGGCTTCACTGCTAATTCTACCAAACATTCAAAGAAGATTTAGTACCCGTCCTTCTCAAACTCTCCTAAAATATAGAAGAGGAAGGAAGACTTCCAGTCTTGTTTTAGAAGGCCAGCATTATTCTAATACCCAAACAAAACCAGACAAAGACACCACGGAGAAAGAAAATTAAAGGCCAGTATACCTGATGAACAAAGATGCAAAAATCCTCAACAGATATTAGCAAACCAAATTCAGCAATACATTAAAAGGATTAAACACCATGATTAGATGGGATATGTTCCAGGAATGCAGGAATGGCTCAACATCTGTAAATCTATGCATGTGATACATCACATTAAAATAATGAGAGATAAAAATCATGTGACCATCTGAGTACGTGCATAAAAAGCATTTGATAAAGTTCCAATATCCATCTGTGATAAAAACTATCAACAAAGGTATAGAGGAAATGTACTTCAACCTGATAAAGGCCATAAATGACAAACCCACACTCAGTATCATACTCAGTGGTGAAAAGCCAAAAGCTTTTCCATTAAGGTCAGGAACAAGACAAGGATGCCTGCACTTTCTGTTTTTATTCACCATGGTATTAGAAGTTCTAGCCACAGCAATTAGGCAAGAAAAAGAAATGAGGCATCCAAATTGGAAAGGAAGAAGGAAAACCATCAACTATTTGTAGATAATATGATACCATGTATAGAAAACCCTAACAACACCAAAAAAACTTTTAGAACTAATAAACAAGTTCAGTAAATTTGCAGGATACAAATTTAACAGAAATCTGCATTTCAATACATTAATAAAGTACTAGAGAAATTAAGAAAACAATCCATTTATAATTGTATCCCAAAATACCTAGAAATAAATGTAACTGAGGAGGTGAAAGACCTGTACTCTGAAAACTACAAGACATTGACTAAAGAAATTGAAGAAGATAAAAAAAATAAGTGGAAAGATATTCCGTGTTTATGTATGGGAAGAATTAATGTTGTTAAAATGTCCATAATACCAAAAGCAATCTACACATTCAGTGAATCCCTATCCAAATTCAAATGGCATTTTTCACAGAACTAGAACAAATAATTTTAAAACTTAAATAGAGTTACAATATATCCAAAAAATGAGAAAGAACAGGACTGGAGGTATCATGCTCTCTGTTTTCAAACTATACTACAGAGTTATAATAATCCAACAGTATGGTATTCACATAAAAACAGACACGTAGGTTAATGGAACAAAATCAAGAGCTCCGAAATAAATCCACAGATATATCATCAAACAGTTTATGACAAAGGCGGCAAGAAGGTACAATAGGGAAAGGACATTTTCTTCAGAAAATGGTGGTAGGAAAACCGGACAGCTACATGCAAAAGAACGAAACTGTACCACTGCCTTAAACCACATATAAAAATTAACTCAAAATGGATTAACAGACTTGAATGTGACACCTGAAACCATAAAACTCCTAGAAGAAAACATATACACCAAAATCCTTAACAGCAGTCTTAACCATGTTTTTTGAATCTGACTCCAAAGGCAAAAGAAACAAAAGCAAAATGAACTATTGTGACTACATCAAACTAAGGCTTCTGTACAGCCAAGGGAGCCATCAACAAATTGAAAAAGCATTCTGCTGATTGGAGAAAATATTTATAAATCATATATCTGATAAAAGGTTTATCCAAAGTATATTAAGAACTCCTACAATTCAATTAAAAATCCAATTAAAAATGGGCAAAGGATCTAAATAGAGATTTTTACAAAGAAGATCACAGATGGCCAACAGAGACAAAAATGGTGCTCAACTCACTAATCAACAGGGAAATGCAAATCAAACCTGCAATGAGATCACCTTACATCTGTCAGAATGGCTATTATGAAAGAGACAAGAAATGACAGGTGTTAGTGAGGGTATGGGGAAAAAATGGAACCCTTGTGCACTGTTGATGGGAATGCAAAATGGTGCAGCCGTTATGGAAAATGGTATAGAGGTTCCTCAGAAAAATCGAAACTAGAACTACCATATGATCCAATAATCCCCCCCCACTCATGGATATTTATCTGAAGAAAAGGAAAACACTAATTTGAAAAGATATATGCACCCATATGTTCGCTGCAGTATTAATAATAGCAGTCAAGATATGGAAACAAGCTAAGTGTCCATTGATGGATGAATGAATGCAGTATAGATATCCACAATGGAATACCATTCAGCCATAAAAAAGAATGAAATTGTGTCATTTGTGATAACATGGGTGGACCTAAGAGTATTCTGCTAAGCAAAATAAGTCAGAGGAAGACAAATACCAAATGATTTCACTTACATGTAGAATCTAAAAAACAAAAGAACCCAAACAAAAGAAAACCCAGATTCCTAGATAAAGAGAAAAATTGGGTGGTTGTAAGAGGGGGGGGGCGATGACAGGGGGAGGGTGACATGTATAAAGGAATGCAAGCTTCCTGTTATAAAATAAGTAAGTCATGGGGCTATAATGTACACCATGGACAATATAGCCCATAACATTTTAATAACTTTGTATGGTGACAGATGGTAACTAGACTTACTGTGGTGATCATTTCACAATGTATCCAAATGTTGATTTACTATGTTAAACACCTGAAACTGATAGAATATGGTATGCTGCTTTTGCCTTAAGAAAAAAGAAGGAAGGTAAACTCTTTTTTCTTGGAACATAGCTATATCTGGCTAATAAATTTTCTTACCTTCCTGAGCCTGGGGTGGGTAGTCCAGTAGTCCGGGAGGCATGGTCCAACAGCAGATGCTTGGAATCCAAAGACTAGACAGGTTCAGTTGGAACTATAAAACGTGGATTTTAATAATAATGATGAGATTTTTGATGCACACTTGCCACTCAGATATCAACCAGGTCAAGCAAAAATATTGATTGTGTCATAGACAAAGACTTAACCTTTTTTGTTTGGTAAGTGATGAATTGTATCCCATGAAAACCTGGTGTTGGTAGATGTTCTCGTAAAGATGGGAGATGCATAGGTGCAGTCTAGGAAGCTAGTGATTTATCATCTGTGGTCATAGTTGTTTTTTGTTTGTTTTTAATTCCTGTATATGTTTCTAAAATATCATCTCCTGGAGCTTCTGGGCAGCTCAGTCGGAAAAGCATCTGGCTTTTGATCTTGGCTGCAGGCATGATCTCAGGGTGCTGAGGTTGAGACCTGCATCGGGCTTCATGATCAGTGAGGAGACGACTGAAGATTCTCTCTTTCTTTTTCTCCCTCTGCCCCTCCCCATCTCAGGCTTGCATGTGCACATGTGTTTTCTCTCTCTCTCTCTCTCTCTCTCTCTCTCAAATAAATAAATCTTGGGATGCCTGAGTGGTTCAGTAGATTAAATATCTGTCTTCGGCTCAGGTCATGATCCCAGGATCCTGGGATCGAGTCCCATGTGGGGCTCCTTGCTCAGGGGGGAGACTGCTTCTCCATTTGCCTGCCACTCCCCCTGCTTGTGCTCTCTCTCTCTCTCTCTGACAAGTAAATAAATAAAATCTTTTAAAGAAAGTTTAAAAATAAATGTCTTAATAAATTAAAATGGGGTGCCTGTGTGGCTCAGTGGGTTAAGCCTCTGCCTTTGGCTCAGGTCATGATCCCAGGGTCCTGGAATCGAGTCCTGCATCGGGCTCTCTGCTGAGCAGGGAGCCTGCTTCCCCCTCTTTCTCTGCCTGCCTCTCTGCCTACTTGTGATCTGTCTGTCCAATAAGTAAGTAAAATCTTTAAAAAAAATAATAATTAATTAATTAATTAATTTTTTAAAAAGTCAATTTCCTGTGACATCTCCAATAGCCTAACCTTAGATTATATCAGGAGTCAAAGCATAGTCATGCTGAAAGTCCACCCTAGTTTAAAATGCTTAGTATCTGACAAATTCTACTCAAGGTGACCCAACACATTTTCAGTGTTAAAAAGTGCTTGCTCTGTTTTCAAGTTTCCTCCCCTTCCTTATTATTTTCCAGGAATTTTTTAAATTGAAGGTTAACATCACACTTCTAGCTGATGTGATAGGTTTCTTGTGATGATCTTGTGATGGGTCCTTTCAGAGTGCTAGGTTATTTTGGACCCAAGTCATGCTTTTACTCTTGATTATTACCAAGCCTGCTTCCATTGTCCAGCAGCTTTCAGACTTGCAACAAGTCCCTTCCCCCTTGTAAAGATAAGTCACGCACGGTCTTCCTTGTTTTGTGTAAGAAAACCATTGAGTCCAGTTTATTGCCAAAAATAAAGGTTTGAAGGAAGGAGGTGGTGTGTCCTGTGCTTCCCATTTCTTTATCCCCATCATATTAATAGTTCTGTTGTCTCTCCTTTCTTTAGAAAACCCACTGTGGCTTAATAATGCCCTCTTTGAAAGGTTTAAGGCCGAATTTAGAAACCATGAACAACTGTCTTTAAGATGGCATTTACTTAATGATTTAAAAACGTCATAGGAATTTTAAAGAAGACAGAGACTTCAGAAATTTCCTTTAAGAACTTCAGTTTTGCAGAGGAGAACTTGAAGCCAAGTTTCATAACTTGCCCAAGACTGTGCAGCTCTCTCATTGCTGGAAAAAAAGAAGAGGGGATGGCTACCATGCAGGTCCCTTATTGGCATGCCTTCATCACTTCCAGTTCTAACAGTTTGTAATCCCTCACATGTCCCCTGCTTCCTCTCCTAAACTCTCCTCCACTTGAATATCCCCAAGTAGTTCCTAATGGGTAGTTTATGCTCATCAGGCATATGGTTGGTGTCAGCTCTTGGCCCTGCATTTGAATTTGTGCCCTTCTGTTGAATGAGGTCTCACATTTCATATTCCCTGCAGATTCCCACCGAAATACCTGATGTTCTATCTCAGAGAAGGTATTGTTGAAGTCTCAGTAAACGTTACAGAGATTAATTGGTGGAAAAATTTGATAGACTTTGTGCCCTGGTCATCCTGGATTATCTCCAGGAAATTAAAAAGCATCATAATCATGGCTTGCTATATTTCAGGGGGGAAAATATCACTAGGCTAAACAGAAAATGACTCATTTAAGTATCTGGCAAATCAAAAGTCTTAATATTGTTTCATAATAAAAAAATGGAAAGAGCATTCAAAACCTTTTTAACATTTGCCCTCAGTTCTTCATTTTTTTTTTTTTTTAAATAAATGAAGCCTTTCCTTGGACAAGCTAGTATTTTAACGGGTGAAACCTAAATCCTACTGCCGTCTGCTTTCCAGTATCTTTAGTATTTGCTTCTGTGTCCTGTACTGTTGCCCTTAGTCTCTCTACAAGTGTCCTTGTGGAGAGCTTCCCTCTTACCAAATAGCCAGCCTCACACCTATGCTCATGTGCCTCCCACTTTCCGATTAACCTTGATGCTCTTCAGACTGTAGTCCTTCATTTCCTTCCCTTCACTGACAGATACCTCAAAAGCTCCCGTTCTCCAACCCATTGTGGTCTGGCTTTTGCTTTTGAAACTTCACAGAAGTACCACTGGAAAGGTCACCAGTGCCTTCCAGATTCTTAGGTAGACACTATCTGCTAAGTATTGGATTTGATCTTTCTGGCACCTTTGGCTTGCTTTTCCGTTCTGTTCCTTGGCCCTGTTATACCCACCCTGATCTCCCTAACCATTTTCTGAGTTTCCTCTGCTGGTTGATCTTCTTTAAGCCCCCTGAAGTTTGCCATTGCCAGTCTCCTTTTTGGCTATAAATCTTTCTCTGCACAGTCATCTCTTACCAATGTACATTTTATATTTTCTTCTTCAGCCTCCTAGCTATTCTCAAAAAGCTACCAATTTGACACATCTTACCAACAGATACTTGAGGCACAACATTTTCTAAACTTACATATATTTCAGATGTGCTTGTTGTTTATTCCCTATTTTACCTTTTGTCTTACTAACAAAATTTTTGATTTTGTTGGGACAGGAATAATGGTCAGAACATTTTCCCCAGCCTTTCTTGCAGATAGATATGATCATATGACTAAGCCTGGCTAATGAGATTTATGAAGATTTTATTTATTTGACACAGAGAGAGAGAGAGATCACAAGTAGGCAGAGAGGCAGGCAGAGAGAGAGGAGGAAGCAGGCTCCCTGCTGAGCAGAGAGCCTGAAGCAGGGCTCCATCCCAGGACCCCGAGATCATGACCTGAGCCAAAGGCAGAGGCTTAACCCACTGAGTCATCCAGGCACCCCTGGCTAATGAGATTTAAATAGAAATTATTAGGTAGGAGTTATAGGAAAACATCTTAAAAAGGAACTGACTCAGCTGGCATGTACCATTTTGTCCTTTTCCCTTCTACTTCTTGCCTGGAACTTGGATGTGATAGCTGGTATTCTAGCAGCTATATTGTGAAAAACATATCCTGAGGATAAAGGAGCACAGAGTACAAGAAGAGACTGGGTTTTTGAGGACATTGTGAAGCTGCCATATTGATTCTGTCATGATGGATTTCTCATTCAGTAAAAGAAACTGCTCATTTAGGTCATTTTTCCGATGTCTGTTATTAGCCTCTGAGTATATTTAGTTGATTCTACCTGTTATCCCCAAGCATCTGTCTGTGTCTCCTACTTAAGTTTATATGTATTGCATCTATTTATTAACCCAAGTTAGAAATATGAGCTATTATTGAATATATTTTTTCAACGGACAGTTACTAAGGGCCTCTCCTGTATTATTTGCCCCTAGAAATAAAACAATGAATAAGACAGGCACAGAGCTTACTTTCTACTGAGATATATAATTTTAGGTAATGATTGACACTATGAAAATTACTTCTTTTCCCTTCAATCTCATTTCAGTAGGTTATGATGCCTTGTCAGGTTTGCTTCTAAAAGGTCTGTGAGTCTGTCCTTTGCTGCGGTTGGAGACTTTGGGTTATTCTTCCTGTCTCCTCTCTTTCCTTTCCCAGACCCTTCTCTACATAATGATCTGAAACACATAAATTCTGGAAGGAAATAATGCAAAAGGTTATAAAATAACTAGTTAAAATGGTGTTATAGGTCTTTTTCAAAATACTATCTTTAATATTGCTGTTTTCATACAGCATTTCATTGTTTTCAAAACTTCAGACCTCATATGGGCTAAATACCAAATTTATGTTAGCATTTCCTTTTTTCCTTTTTTGAAATATATTTTTATAATATTTTATTTATTTATTTGAGAGAGTGAGAGAGGGAACAAGCCAGGGGGGAAGGGACAGGGGAAGAAGGAGAAGCAGGCTTCCTGCTGAGCAGGGAGACTGACATGGGGCTTGATCCCAGGACCCTGAGATCATGACCTGAGCTGAAGGCAGAGGCTTAACTGACTGAGCTACCCATGCACCATTTTTTGGGATAATATTTTTAATGGAGAATTTAAAATATACACAAATATGCAGGAAAAGTGTGATGAACCCACCATTTTTCCAACACTCAGCTTCAGCAGTTATTAACTGAAGGCCTATTTGTTTCAACTGTAGCACCGTTGACCCTTCCCCATTATATTTTAATTTTTTTTTAAAGATTTTATTTATTTATTTGACAAGGAGAGCGAGAGAGAGAGATCACAAGTAGGCAGAGAGGCAGGCAGAGAGAGAGGGGAAGCAGGCTTGCTACTGAGCAGAGAGCCCGATGTGGGGCTTGATCCCAGGACCCTGAGATCATGACCTAAGCCAAAGGCAGAGGCTTAACCCACTGAGCCACCCAGGCACGCTCCCCCCATTATATATATATATACATATATATATATTTTTAAAGATTTTATTTATTTATTTGACAGAGAGAGAGATCACAAGTAGGCAGAGAGGCAGGCAGAGAGAGAGGAAGGGAAGCAGGCTCCCTGCTGAGCAGAGAGCCCGATGCAGGACTCGATCCCAGGACCCTGAGATCACGACCTGAGCCAAAGGCAGCGGCTTAACCCACTGAGCCACCCAGGCGCCCCCCCCCATTATATTTTTAAATGAAATCCAAGGCGTGCCTGGGTGGCTCAGGTCATGATCCCCGGGTCCTGGGATTGAGCCCCGTATCGTATCGGGCTCCCCTGCTCAGCAGGAAGCCTGCGTCTCCCTCTCCCACTCCCCCTGCTTGTGTTCCCTCTCTCTCACAGTCTCTCTCTGTCAAATAAATAAACAAAATCTTAAAAAAAAAAAATGAAATCCGATATGTCATATTATTTCATTCATAAATATTTCAGTGTGATCTCTAAAAGATAAGGGTTTTTAAAAGGCAGAATTAAAATATCATTATCACCTCTGATCAAACTAATAATTTTAGTATCAAATTTCCGGGCAAGTTTCCAATAGAATCAAAATGTTATAAATTATGTTCTTACAGTTCATTTGAATCTGGATCCAAATAAGGTTCGCATCCTGAAATGTATAAAAATGTCTTGTTAGTTTCTTTTCATCTATAGGTTCTACCTCATCTCTTTCTTTATATAAAAGTTCAAGGGGAAAAAAAAACCACTAACTTGTTTGTCTTATGGAGTTTCTTAGTTTAGATTGTGCTGATAGTATCTTTGTGGTGTATTTTCTGTAATTAACAGAAGCACACGCAGATTTAGGTTAGGTTTTTGGTTTTAGTTTTGATTTTAGTTTTCGGGCCAGATTATTTCCTGGGTAGAGTTGTGTGCCTTGCATGAGGAGTCCTGATGAAAAGGTGATGTGTAAAGTGAGGTTAATCTTTTTTGTGTGAGGTTAACACCCACCGATGCTCCATGCTCATATGCGTTCATTCATTAGGGGTTGCAAGTTGACAGTATTTTTATTCCATCATTCATTCATCAGCCAGAATTCACTGTAAAGAGAAACTGTCCCTCTTCTCCCTGTTGTGTAACCAGCAGTACAGTTTGTACATGGAAAGGAAAACATGGTGCTTGGTTTTTTGGCCTAACCAGTTTTCAAAAGAATGGGTTTGGTTCCATAGTGTCCTTCAAGAATGTCTTTTTTTTTTTTTTTTTTAATAACGCTTTTAAGACCTCTTCAATAGGACCTTTCCAACCTCAGCTTTCTTTGCTCCCCTTATATGTTAGTCATCCTAGAATATTAGCAATCTTCAGTTACATCATTCCCTGCTATTTTATGCTCTAGTGAAGTACCCTTGGTCTTTTATGACCTGGTTAATGTTCACCTTTTCTTTGAATCGTTTCTAAATTACCGGCCCCGCCAAAATTCATCCCTAGTTGATATTAGTTGATAGTTGTTATTCTCTCATGTTAAAGTATTTTTTTTCTCCCAATCAGGGGAATATTTTGAGAATATTGAGTACCTGCTGTCTCTTAATTATCTGATTTCTCAGCTCTTCGTACTGTGCCTGGCACTTGACTCTCAACAAATGTGGAGTCACAATGCAAAGATTTCTTTATGCTTATGTATATTTATTTATGTGTTTACAGTAAAGACTCCTCTTCACTAATTTATGTGTTTATAGGTTTATAGTTAAGGTGTCTTAAATATATCCTAATACTCTGCAAATACGATTTTTTTTTTTTTTTGCGCTTCTCTCCTTGATGGAGGTGGAGTAGACAGGTCACAGTGAGTGGGAGAGTTCACTGTGAAGATAAGTCTTGGCCATCCCAGAAGCACACAGTTCAGGGTGTAAGCACCCCTCTACCCCTATACAAATAAGTTCATACAACAGAATCCCGGGATAAATTGGAGGCCACAGAAATCAAGTTGTATACATTAGGTTGACTTTACCTGTCTTTGTGTTGGAGATAAAAACTAGCCAAGGAGTCTGGAGTTCTTGAAAACTCCATTAAAATGACCTGAGATTTTTTTTTTTTTTTAAACCGATCCTACCATGAAGACTATTAAACCACAAACATAACAAAAGAAGGCAAGGACCACAAATTAATCTTTTATTGAGACAGCAGAGGGATGTCAGAGTTTAAAATCCCAGAACATTTGCTTCTGTATTTTAAAAAAGCAAATAGTTTTCAGAGAAATCTCAATAACAGGATGTTGAAGTGAAAGAAATTTCTGCCTCGCTGTTTCCTATAGGGACTGTGCAGGGGCATGATAACATGAAAGTTATACGACCACCTTGTTTTTGCTGTCTTTGTGATCATGAAATACGATTATATTCTCTCTAATGTTTATATGTGCCCTTGAAGTTATTGGAACTGGTAAAATACCACTTAAACACTATAAAAAAGGAACAATTGTTCCCCCTTCTGTTTTCTCAGGTTGCATAATTATCATGACAGAATAGTTTTAAATTAATAACCTTAATTTGGTTGTTAAGTATTTATTAAACCATCACATTTGAGTATGTGCAACCATGCAATTAAGTGTTTATTGTATATGCGGGAAAATGAAAAATACAAAAGATTGAAGTTCCTAACCACAAGGGGCAAGCACTGGAAAAAAAACAACAACAACAAACAAACCCAGTTATACTCAACAATAACACTGCGGAGAGAAAAAAGATGTGGGGGATGCATTTAGTTTCCCTAAAGAATTAGCATCTTAGTTCTCAAATATATATTTAATTATACTCATTGAAGACTGTTAGCATTTCTAAGGGTGGTTTAAGAGTCATGATTACACTATAAAACTAAAATTATAACCACATGTAATTTGTACCGTGGGAGGTTGAATTTATTAAGAGAAAAAAGGAATTAAGGATGGCAGTCATTATTTTGGAATGAATATTTTATCACAACCATCTTATGGTAGGGAAAGACATTGCTTGGATGCATGTACCTTGAAACCTTAGTAAGGTATGATAAAATTTATAAATCGATGGATTCCCTTCTGTCTTCACTTCTGGGGATCCCCTAAATTGGAGTGTGCATGCTGGTGTATGCCCTTCTACCCAGCCCTTATGGGACCCTGCACGTCCTGTAACCAAAGGAAGCTCAGCTGATGGGCCTGCCCTGTTAACACTCCTCACCATTTTCCTGTGAGACATGCCCAGTGCACTCATCCCCGCTGGATACTTTCAGATACTGGGCACTTCGGCTCCCACAGGTTGAGTGGTACCTTTACCAAGAAGCCAGTGCAGTTGTTCCTAAACATGTATGTTGGTTGTACTTGTAATCACATTCCTTAATTAAATGTTGTGTAAACCAGTAATGTCCACAGTTGTTTGGACAAAGCAGTTGTTTGGAAACTCAGTTGCAATTGGAAGGAAAGTCCCTTGAGAAGATTTACTCTCAAAACAGGAGTAAAACACCAAGGGAAAAAAATCATAAGAATTTAGTACGATTCTGCCTTCTAACAGCTATGAAGGTTTCTGACCCATTGCTTATATATAGATGGTGGTCTCAGATAATGCCTTGAGTGTGGTTTACATGAGACTTTCAGACTGTAGTCAAAGAGAACTTGATATGACATCAAAAGATGAGTTGATTAATGTGTATTTATAAACTTTAAGTAAAATATTTAAGGGATGTGTATTTTTTTTTAATGTGTTCTAGAATCTTCTGTCTGATGGGTGTTCACTAGCCAAATATCTTGACTGCTCCTCAACCGTGATGCTGGTACTTTTTCTTGATCCTTGATTAAGAATGAGCCTTACTCCCAGAACAGCAATCTCTTACCTCTCCTTTCCCCCCATTATTCCATTTTATGAACGATGATCTTACTTGTAGCTCACCTTGGATGCAGCATTTTCCAGATGAGTTTACAGGTTTGGTCACGTTTGGTGGTATCCACACCCACCAACACTTCCCTGCAGCATTAGCATGCTCACGTACATGTCAGGGACACAGGAATTTGCTTATAAACCATAGTGTGGTCCAGGAAAGCAGGTCACCCATAATTTGGTGAGGAACACAGACCCCATATTTTTATAAACCAAGTGAAAAAAAAGTGTCTCAGAAAGTCTTGAGAGCTCCAGATCTGACAGTTGTACTACCTTTGTGATCTGGAGCAAAATACCCATTTTGGGTCTTGATTTTGTAATCTCTGAAATGTGAATAACATCTCCCCAAATTGTTGTGTAAATCAGGTGAGTAGCACACAGTACCTGGCATGGAGTTGGTAGTCGGTAAATGCTAGGAGATTCTGAATATTTCTAAACTTGTTTCCCCCCTAATTTTAATACAGTGGGGATCCTAGGATTACATGGGTAAAGGGCTCCCCACATTTTAAAATGTTGCTCAAAAGATACTGAGAGATGACTTGATTTGTAAAAATAATGGAAAACATGGTCTGTGCTAAGCATTTCATTCTCCTAGCTGATAGGGTTTGTTCTGCTTTGATGTGAAATCGCTTTGCGTTCATATGTGTTAGCTGACTTTTGCCCTGTATGCTTCCTCTTGTCTTCTGATTAAGGTTGTGGATTTTGAAGCCACAGACTGTGCCCTCTCACAAGAAGCCTGCCTGTCCTGACCACAGGGTCAGAAGTTCCTGAAATACAGGTGTCAGTGGTTTTCCTTCACCTTGTTTACCTGCTGCTCAACTATTACTACTTTTGATGGCCTCTTAGCAGCCTAAATCCTATAAAAATGCAGCCTTGGCTAGCATGGCTTAATCCATCTAAGGACACATAATGTACAATGTAGGAAAGATTTATTTTGCTTTCATTGTGTGTGGTTGTGAACCGTGTCAGTAAGTCAAAGGAAAAGCTTTTAATTGTTACAGAAAGGGCAGCTAAAGGTGTTTAACCTAAATTTCTTTCCTGAATGCCAAATATCTTTCCAGGGGAGAAAGATGCCAAGTCTTTTCTGATTAGTTTGTCGCAGAATAGTGAACACATAGCCAAGATCAAAAGGCAACATGGTTTTGCATTAGATTCATAGCTGTGTGTTTTAAAGTAGCTTTAAAAGTTACCCCATTAGTACCTTTTAAAGCTACCCATAAAATGCCACTTTACATCTGGCATCAGATCTATTAATTTGAGTATTATGAATATGTAGGAATATTTTTGAAAACTCCCGTGGTCTTGTAAAGCCTCCAGGCCCTTATTAGCGGAAAAATCTTGCTTTCTGCCAGGGCATGGAGCCAAGGTAAGATCTTTAAGTAGATAACATTTAGCATTTGAAATAATAATAATGAAAGAGAAGTCCACAGGGAGCTTTCAAGTTGTTATCCATTTGAAATATCCAGTATGGAGCTGGAGTCTGAGGGAGAAGATTAAGCAGATGTCAGGCTTGTTTCAGCAGGACACATGGCTTAACCACCTTCCCTCCAAAGTGTTTTATGCCCAGCATCCTGGGAAGGGCACTGACTAATTCGTTTGATCCATCTGTTGCTTTGGGAGACTCTATGGGTTGGTTCCTCCAAGTATTAACTTCACAGGTGGCGACCAATGAACTTGGGGAAGATGATGACTTTTCATTACTCTTGTGGGGCCTTTCTTTCGTCTGCCCTTCTCTCACATGGGTCACCTTGGACTTAACCTCTCCCCCACCAAACCCCCACCTCCCCCCCCGCCCCCGCCAAAAAAAACACCTCAGGGCACAGCTTCTTTAAGTAGGCTCATTTTCAAAAAAAAATAGTGACATAGGCCAGGACTTTTTCTCTGGAAGCTTTATTTTCCAAATTCTTTCTTCTATTTTCTATTACTCTGTTTCTTATTTTCTTGTCTTTTCTGAGGAAGAAATTAAAAATATGTTTCATGCTCTTTACAGTGATACCGTATAGCCAGCGTTGAACACGTTTTGTGAATAAAGGTAACCTCCCACCAAGGTGATCTCTGTAGTGGTGGAGGAAGGTTACAACTAGTTCCATATTCTGAGAAGAGTGGTTCTTTCCTCCACGTTGTAGAGTTGTACTCCTAGACCTAGAACTGGCATCCTCTTTGCAAATCCCCAGTTTTCCTGTTAGGGATATTGAGTTAAGTTATTACCGTTTGGTTCCCCTTCCTCACCCACCCTCTCTTACCGCCCCCCTTCTCAATTAGGCCTTTGTGGGAGCCTTGAACTCAGGGCCAGGTCACTAGTTGGCTCATTGTCTAGGTAGGAGGAACCACAGCTAGATTTATTAGAGCTGCTCACCCTCCTCTTGCTTGGCACAGCTAGTGTTTTATTTTGCATTCAGGTTGGGAAGAGCTGCTCTGCTTCCCTCCCTCCATGTGTGTCGTGTACCTGAAACCTTGCTTCTGATTCTGGAAGAGGAGGTACCCTTCCTCAACCCTACCCACTGCCTACTTCGGGGGCGGGGCGTATCCTATCCCCTCTGGGCTCAGCCTGCAGCCAGAAGCCTATGTGGGAATCCAGCCCGCTCCTTGTGGAGGAGTTAGTGGAAATTCTACAAACTCTGTATGAGTCATTTTCCTCATCTGGAAAGAAGAATGGTGGCACTGAATGAATTTGATAGAGTTTTTGTAAAGGACAGCTAAAATTGCTACAGATCTTTTTCAGATGTGAAGCTTTGTGGGAATAATAAGTCTTATTAATCAATGATGAAATGCTTTCAAGTAAAGCATCAAAGAACCAGAACCAATTTATTATAATTGGTTTCAAATCGATAACATCCGTTATAAGTATATCACGAGTTAGGGTTTATCGCTTGTTCTTGTTACTCTCATTTTCTGTGGTCTTAAAGTATATTTACCTGTTCCTATTAGGTGGTTGGTACTTTAAAAAAATAAAAAAGGCATGACTAATTTTTACATAGGGCCAAGAATGATTTTGTTTCTCTTTCAATTAGCATTACTTTTGCTAGGCAATTAAAAGTAGTTATGTCAGGCATTGCCGTTGGGATCAAAAAGGAGGCTTTGCACAAACTTGCCGCCCTCGGTCACTGGCCTTTTCCTAGCAAATAACCAAAAACGTTCTGCCCTCTGTGTAATTATATGCTGGCAAAATGCTCAATTACTCAATTTTTGACCATTTTCATTGTCCCTCCCCCACCCAGGCAGAATTATATCATTGGATAACTTTGAAATTAAGAGGAAATCTTTATAGTGAGTCTGCTGAAGACAATGTAATTCTGCCATTAAATCAGGGTTACAGTGAGTCATAGGAGTATTGAGCCCTGGAAATACAATAATCAGCGTGCAGTGATGCAGTGAGCACAGCCTCCTGCGAGCAGTCATGACATCCTTAGATTCCCGAAATTGCAGATTCCTAAGTCCTCCGTTGTTTCTTCGTGAAACTCCAGAGTTGAATTTGAAACATGCGGTTAAGGAGCATTTGAAAAGGATTGTGGCTGTCATTGCTTCTAATGGGTTTTTAATACCTCAATAATCTGATTTTCTTATTATAAGTTTGACTAGAGACTAGAGTGACTCATCAGTCTTTTAATGATGCGGGAGGAGAGGTAGAGGAGATATGAGAACCGGGTGGTTGTTCAGGTAGGTGGATTTGTGTGGCCTGAACAGGTGTATTTAAAGAGTCCATGTGAGCCTATAAAGAGATCTCTCACAGAGTTTTTTTTGCATTTTTCCTGTCCTATTTGTTATTTCTATAGTGAGTTTTGTCAACATGGAAGTCATGGTCACCAGTGACTCAAAGATGGGAGGGATAGTGTATTCCGTATTATCCCAGAATTATGATTAAATATTCTTAAGCAAGTAGAAAGCTGGACTAAAACCTAAGAAAGTAAAATTTAGTGAGGGTAATTGTAAGTTACTTCTTCCAAAATCAAGTAATTGTTTTGATTAGTAAAAGATAAGGAAGACCAGCCTTAGAGACAGTTTTTATGGGAGAGAAAAATCTTGGGAGCTTTTAGCAGATCATCAGTATAATAGAAGCTAATTTAATCTGAGATTGTAGTAATAGAAAAATTTTATTATATACTGTAGCATATAGCACACTGTATTATATTTACATAGTTATATATTATATATTCATGTTATACAATTTATGTGATATGCACCATATGATAAACAGCATAATAGAATAGAGTGTTATGATAGATTATAGTACAGTCTTCATTTTCCCAAACTTGTGTAATTTCTAGCTATTCACTGGACATCTATCACATACTTGTGTTCCTTTGATTAACTTAAACTTTAGAGAATGACATTTGATAGGAATAAAGAATTTTTTATCTTTGCCCTCCTTG
The DNA here is from genome assembly GCF_902655055.1 of Lutra lutra. Classification (NCBI taxonomy): domain Eukaryota; kingdom Metazoa; phylum Chordata; class Mammalia; order Carnivora; family Mustelidae; genus Lutra; species Lutra lutra. Next base: position 46,437,377 of record NC_062290.1, on the reverse strand, counting down.
TTTTAGGAAAAATAGTGTGGAATAGCTTATAGAAACAATGCTTATATGCAACAGCATATGATTACGTTTTAAAGAGGTAGATGTGGAAAGTGGGTCAGGACCGACAAGCATAGGCTCCTTTTCATAAGCTGGAATATTTTCTTGTGAAAATGTTAAATAAGTAAATAGATGGATGGAACAATTACTCCGTGTGTTGTGAGCCGCTCTCTGATTCTCAGAGGCTCACAGTATGCTGCTCTTGAACGCTACTTTGATGTCTTTGGTTCCATGCTTAACCGTAACCATTCCCTCAAACTGTCCACCCTCCCTGAAAAATAAATGCGGGCAGAATCAATGTAACTCCTTTCACGTAAACTCTCCCACATTTACCACTTAAAAGAGTCCTGTTTGTAGAAGCCAATTCTGCTTTGTTTTCTTTTTCTCACCATTTCCCTCCTTTTCTAGTAATTACCTTGTATTGTCCATGCAGAGACCATCAGTCATCTCGATGTGATTTTACTACTACAAAATGACTGACTAATAACAGTTGGTTGGCCTCTTACTAAATCTTCTACCCAGTTCCCTAGGAGAGTCCCTGGGGCCAACCATACAATCCGTTACCATCACTTAGCAAACCATGGTCCAAAGTCATCATCATGGGGACTGTTCTGTCTTGATCTGATGAGAGTTACATGGGTGTCTACATGTAAAAATCAGTCAAGCTGTACACCTTGATATATGCACTTTACTGCATATAAGTTATACCTCAGTTTAACCTATGTAATATTCAGTTTATCCTATTATAGGAAGGAAGTGATTCTCTGACTGTAAATTCCTACTGCTACCCTTGATTTTAAATGTTTGAATAGTAGCAGCCAGTTCACTAGAGTTCTTCATAAATGTAAAATTTTGAAGCAAAAGGCAGTTAAATGTTAAACCATAAGACTGTAAAGCCTCTGGGCAGGAATCATAGTTCAGCACTGTTTCCCCAGGCTGCTGACACTTTTCCAGACATATAGTAGCCATGTAAGAGCAAATCCATTAAAGACAGTTTTCATGTGGACAAAATTTGCTGATATGTGTTGTACGAAGGAATTATTTATGATTGTTTTGGGATCAGTATTTTGATCTGTGTATACTTGTATCTCTGTTTTCATTTTCTCTTAATGCTGGGTGTTATTTTTTTTTATTTTTTATTTTTTTTTCCCCCAGTAAGTAGAAGTTAGACTGTGTGACAAGGTTTTAACTTATATTTTCAAAACCCTATCTATATTTACAACTGTGGGGAAAGAATAATACCCTACCTTTTTGTTGTTGTTGTTATTATTTTGTTTTGTTTTAAGTGGGCTTCCTGCCGCAGCATGGAGCCAGTCTGGGGCTTGAACTCACAACCCTGAGATTAAGACCTGAGTTGAGATGAAGAGTCCGATTCTTAACTGATTGAGCCACTCAGGCTCCCTGATACCTTGCTTTTTAGTTCTCTATTTAAACTTGTCACTTCTACCTCCAGATATCTCAACATATTTTTCTAATTTTTATTCTTCTTATTGTTAACACTATCAAATCTACTACTGTTTTCTTTGGCTAATGTTTTACATTTTATCTGTAGTTTGTTAGAAAGGTTACTGCCAAACTTACCATTAAATTCTCCTGGTTGATTCTTGTAACATTTCCATTTTAGAAGCTCCATAATAATCTGATGGGCTGAATATCCCCAAAGTATATGTAATTTAATTACATCAATCTTTAAAAACATACGGTTTGAATAAAATTGCCATACTGGACAAAGAAAGAAAAGGAAAAACAATTGAGTGAGCAATTGCCAGGAAATATTTAGTGTAGTTTTCTAAAAACAACTTTATTGGGATACTAATTCACCTATGTACAGTTCACCCATTTGAGGTATGTGATTCATTGGTTTTCATTTATTCAGAGAGCTGTGCAACCATTATTAGCATAAACAATTTTTGAGCATTTTCGTTGCCGCTCCCCAACCAAAAACCTCCATACTTTTTAGCCATCATCTGTCTCCCAGATTCTCTCTTGTTCCCCAGCCCTAGCCATCCACTCATCTACTTTCTGTCTATCGGTTTGCCTATTCTGGACAACTCATATCAGTGGAATCCTAGAATACATGTTTTATTGTGATTAGCTCCTTTTACTCCCTGTGGTATTTTCAAGGCTCATCTGTTCTGTAGAATGTAGCAGAATTTCAGTCCTTTTTATGGGCGAATAATAGTCCCTTACTTGGATATACCACAATTTCTTTATCTGTTGATGAGTTAATGGGGGTTTGAATTATTTTAACCTTTTAGCTGTGGTGAATAGTGTTACTAGTTTTACATAATGAGTTTTTGATAAAATGTTACATTCTTGTTGGCATAATTTGTCTCTTTCTTTAACAAGAAGACTTGGCTCTGAGCGTCTTGAGAAAGTTTTGGAGAATTTTGATAGATGTGAAGGGAGATGGGTTATTTTTCTCTCCAGTGGAATGCCCCCTGTGGTCAATTATTTAGGTATCCTCAGTGCAGAAAACAAAATAAACTAGATGCTTCTACCCACATCTTTATTACTGGTGGGGAGAATTCTTGTATAGTCACACAGCTATATAAAAATATGGAAACTATTAAAATTTGCAATTTGTCTTTGACAATTATTTTATTATCATTGCCCTTTAATTGGAGATTCTTTTAAGGGAAAACAGATTCCTCTGAAAAAAAAGTTCTAGGGACTCCTGGGTGGCTCAGTCGGTTAAGCGGCTGCCTTCAGCTCAAGTCATGATCCCAGGGTCCTGGGATCAAGTCCCACATCAGGCTCCTTGCTTGGCGGGAAGCCTGTGTTTCCCTCTGCCTGCTCTGCCTGCCACTCCCCCTTGCTTGTGCTCACTCACTCTCTCTCTCTGTCTCACAGGTAAATAAATAAAATCTTTAAAAAAAAATTCTATTACCTTCTTTGTCAGCCTTTGATTTTTCTTTCTAGCTGACTGACTGTCAGTTGGTGTTTATTAGAGTAAGTATACAACAGAGGCAGCCGGGTACCAATTTTCTAACTCATTCAGCAATACTTGATTTTTTTGCTCGGAAGTTTACACAAGAATCAATTTGGTTAAAGATTCTAGTTTGGAACATTTCCTCTCGGTGAGAATTAAAACCCCGAATCTTCACAAATGTCAATTTGAACTTAAAACACATGTATTTTATGTGGCTAGATACTATTTTGGGCAATTGTGACATTACCCTCCCATCCCCCCCAAGAGCCAGTCCTGTGTTTCTGTTTATAGAACTTGAAATTCCAGATATCTAAAATTTACCCATTTTAAATACTTGGACTTTCAAAAACAATTAATGAATTGCTTTGCTAAATGAGTGAACTTTGGATAGCCTTCCTGTAGGGATTTGCAGTGGCTTTGGAATTCTAAGTTTGTAACTTTTTCCAACTTCTTTTTTCAAGATGTTGCTGTGTCAGAAGGACTGCTGTTTATCTGGTAAAGAGTAATTTATTGATGAAAATTTTATTTGTACACATTCACCAATATAATTGGCATGAATACTCACTCTTCAGGATAATATATAACAGTTATGACTTTCAAAACAACTCTGAAAAACTTGGACAACAAGGTCAGAACATTGTTCTTTCATGGAATAAAATTACTTAGTTGCCATAGGACAGAGTGTCTTAAAGGAGTTGAAAACCACATAGCTAGAAAATGAGGTCATTAAGCTTTTTTTTTTGGTTTTGTTTTGTTTTACAAAAAATCAGAGAATGTTGTGTGTACAAACAGAAATGGACCAGGAGAAATGATATGGTAAATTAAATCAAAGAAATTTGGTTTAACCCACTCTAAGCAAGAAGTTATAGTAAGTCCCCCATAGGGTAGGAATCAGTAAACTTAAAGCCCTTGGACCAAATCCGCATGCTGCTTATTTTTGTAAATAAAGTTTTATTGGAACAAAGCTATGCCCATTTGTTTACATATTGTCCATGGCTGTCAAAGTTGAGTACTTCCTACAGAGACTGTACAACCTATGAATCTAAAATGTTTACTGTTGGTTTAATAACAGGTTGAGAAAGGTTCCCAACTCCCTCTATAGAGGCTGCAAAGTAAGCAGAATGTACTTTCTTTCCTCATCTTCCATCCTTAATGGGATCGCAGAGGGAAATACACAAAGCAAAATACAGAATAGTAGAATTACCTGTGATGAAAAGGACTGAGAGGCACCTTAATATATTAAGGCCCAAAGGAACAGAATTATATGTTGGAGAGTAATGAATATCAGGATAAAAGAGCAATAGATGGCCTAAATTCATAATCTAGGTTCAGTTCAGGACAGTTTGGAATTTTACCTGTATATCCAGAAAATAGCATGCCTGTTACCATAGGAGTAGTGTGGTCAGTACTAATAGCCATAAAAGGCAGTTGGCATTTCTTACTGGGAATTCTCTAAGGTCTGGAATATTTGATGTGGTCATAGATTCCCTTGGCTGTATCATTTCAGCACATCTTTAGAATAGAAGCTTGGGGCATCCATGGAATGGAGTCTGTCACCTCCAGTGATGTCCTGTGGCAGCTGAGAGCTTCTATTAATAGGCTTTGTTCACTCCTACGAGGTTCATTACTCCAGAGATTGGGCCTCCAAACAAATCTTGATGACAGCAACCAGACCAAGTCCTTCTTGGTCTTTCTTTAGCAAAGCTAGAGCCAAGAAAAAGAAAACCATACCAATTGTAGAGGCTAACTTGTCAGACTTCGGCTTTATTGGCTTCTAAGGGGGTAGGCTTGGGACTACTGACGAGAGGGGTATTTGAATGATCCTTCTTCCCACTCTTGACACACTGTGCCTTGGAAATTCTTCTCTAAATATTATATTGTGTCATTTTGGGCCCAGAACAGGCTTTCTGTAAATGTAAACCGACTGATAATAACCAGTCTTCTGTTCACCAATTCTAACTACAAACTCTGATTTCAGAGAAAATTATGTCAAGCATGTGTCTTCACATGGTGCTTTCTTGACTCTGTTCACCAAATGGGATGCATCTGTACTTGTTCTGATATGGAATCCAGAAATGGCAGTGCCAACTGGAAATGGGAATTTGGTTTCAATCAAAGGGACGGCAGCGATATCCTATGAGAACTAAAGGGGAATTACAGGCCAGATCATAGAAGCAAGAGATTGGATGCAAATATCTCAGAAGGCAGACACTCTAGTTCCCTCTGAAATGTATTTTTGTGTGAATACCAGAGAGAGATCATTGAAATGCATTTTGTTAGACCAAAGTGTCATTTCTTGGTGATCTCAGAATTAGAACTTTATTAAAATGGAATATTGTGCCTCTCATGGTACATGATTATATGAAACCCCTATAAGCGACTGTAAGAAAATACTAGCCTAGAGTAGTGGTTCTCAACCTGGGATGATTTTGTTTGCTCCCCCCCACCTCCACCCCAGTAGTTAGCATTTTCTGGAGACTTTTTTTTTTTTAATTGCCATGACCTGGGCACGTGTGTGTGTGTGTGTGTGTGTGTGTGTGTATTGGGGCGGGGGGTGCCACTGGCATCTCGTGGGTAGAAGCCAGAGAAGCCACTAAGCATCCTACAATGCATGGGACATTCCTCACAATAAAGAATTTTCCAGTCCAAAATGTCAATAGTTGAGAAACTTTGGACATTGAACAAAAATTGTTAGCTGATATTTCAGCTTATTAGGGCCAATTATTAACCTTTTTTGAATTCCTTTTGGACACAAAAAGGGAGTATTTCTTACTGCTTTAGGATAGTCTCAATTAAGCCAAGAAAATATATTTTGTTTTTTGCTTCTATATGAAACATTAGTTACGTTTTCTAAATTTTTTTTTAAAGTACAGTATAGGCTTATGAAAAAATAATAAAAGACAACATGATCCCACTACTTATTTATACATTTCCTTCAAGATTAGAAATATCATGGAACAGGATAGTTTATCCATCAGAATAACCTCTGTAGAGAAACCAGCTGAAAGAGAATGGAATTTTTTTCTGGGCGTTCTTCCTGTTTGTATTATCTGTTCCTAGCCCCTTCTTTTTCGAATAATACTGCTGTCACACAAAGTTTAAGGTCAGTTTATCAGCAAGTGATTATTTAGACTATGAATACCTGAGTTGAATTCCCAACGTCAGGGATTCTCATTGATATTAAGTAAAGTGAGAAAAAAGTCTAGTGAGATTTTATTCTTTAGGGTATGTGTGTGCTAAATAATTTAGAGGTTTTTATTTCATACCTTTGTTAATGGTAGGTTTCATTAACAAATGAAAGTATTTTCTAACTTTCTGATCTGAACCTAGAGGTGACTTGCTACTTTCCAGATTAATGTTTAGTTGATTATGAGATCTATAAAAGCAAGGGAGAGAGGAACAGACCAGATATTCTAGACCACCATACAATAGTATCCCTGAACTTCAAAAGCCCCAGGAGGGAGCAGCTGGGGAGTGCTATATTTTCTGTACTCTTGGTGAGCTAAATTTGGTTTGGCAGAGAATTTTTAGGAGTAGATAAGGCTCTGTAAGTTAAAGCTGCAGTTTTAGCCAAAGAAAACAGACTGTAGGTTTGATGACTCTATTTGATTTATTAGTGCCATATGCAGGGCCTTTTGATCTTCAGGATTCAGTAAACCAATGAATTGATATTTATCAGAACTCCATCACATGGGAAGAAATCTTAATTTGCCTGTAGTGTTGATACTAATAAAATTACCCAACACCTGCATTCTATTGGTGGTAATTGTGTTAGGTTATATTAAATTTTAATGATAGGTACAAAGGAACATTAAAAACAAGTTTTGGGGTAGCATTAACATTGGAAATAATCTTATTTCTCAAGTATATCAAATTTGCTTGCTTCAGAATATAGCAGAACTGCATGTCGTGATTGTGATTTTCAGACAAAGAAAGGGAAATAACTTGACATTGATGATACCACACGAACAGATGTTCTATTCTAAGGCTACTTATAGTCTTAATTTGTCAGACAACGTGAAGAAGTTCCCATTAAGTTTGAGGTTTTACCCACTTCTGAATTTCCTTGTAATACTTTTATAAGTTATTAAAAACCACAGGACACCTATCTCTGCTGCTAAGCCATCAGCATCCATTTCTGTCTTCTTACTCTTAAGACAAGTTAACATAAGACAGAAATGTACATGTCTGTAAAATTGAGATGAAATGTCAGGAACAATATCATGGTATTAGTATTTTTTTAAAAATAGATTTTCTTGGGACGCCTGGGTGGCTCAGTTGGTTAAGCAGCTGCCTTCGGCTCAGGTCGTGATCCCAGCGTCCTGGGATCGAGTCCCACATCGGGCTCCTTGCTCATCAGGGAGCCTGCTTCTCCCTCTGCCTCTGCCTGCCATTCTGTCTGCCTGTGCTTGCTCTCTCTCCCTCTCTCTCTCTCTGACAAATAAATAAATAAAATCTTTAAAAAAAAAAAAAAGATTTTCTTCTTGAGACTTTTGGGGTCCATATTTTTGTGTGTGGAAAAGCTTATAGGTCTCAATCAGTGGGATGCCCCAAATGAGTTTTGCTTACTTTTTTCTGTGAATTCTTAATTAATACCTGACCAGACGATTCTTGCCTATAAATGATTCGTACTTAGATTAACTCTCAGTTTTTAATGCTCTTCCTTGCTTACTCTGTTTGTATAGAGATCCTCTCTACAATGTCTGTTATATCAAGTATTGAACTAGGCGTTTTTTCAGCTCCCTATTCCAAGAAAAGTTTAAAGGGAAGAAATTTGTTTTGGATCAGCTTAGAGCAGTTTGCCTTATCTCTTAAAGTATCAAATCTATTTCTGGGAATACTGTTAAGGGGAGTGGCGATAAACCAGATAGACCCATGCATGACTTTACTCAGGCATTATATATATATTTTTTAAAAACGATTTATTTATTTATTCGACAGACAGAGATCACAAGTAGGCAGAGAGAGAGAAGAGGAAGCAGGCTCCTGCTGAGCAGAGAGCCTGATGCGGGCCTCCATCCCAGGACCCTGAGACCATGACCTGAGCTGAAAGCAGAGGCTTAACCCACTGAGCCACCCAGGCGCCCCAGCATTATATATACTCTTAAACTTGTTCCTGTTGGTGATAACAGTGCTATTTACTCTATCTTCTCTTCTCAGTGCTTTACTTGCATTATCTACATTCTCATACTAACAGTGCGAATTAGTACATTATTAATTTCATTTCCCCTTTTTAGAGATGAAGAAACCAAGACCTGGAGAGTGTTACTTGCCTGAGGTCACTCTGCTAGAAAGTGGTGGAAATCAGGATTCACACCAAATCATTCTATTATTCTCTTCGTTTTACCTTCACTCTATAACCCTTGAGTTTTCAGACTATTTGACATGCAGATGTAAGTGCAAAATTCATGTCAAAAGTAAGATAATTACTTTAAAATTGTTGGCCACTTAAAAAAAAGTATATTTATTTACTTATCTTTGGGGCATATGAGAGTGGTGGTGGGAGGAGCAGAGGGAGAGAGAGAATCTCAGGCAGAGTCCCTGCTGAGGGAGGAACCTGACGCCGGGCTTGATCTCACAACCCTGAGATCATGACCTGAGCCGAAACCAAGAGTCAGATGCTTAACCGACTGAGCCACCCAGGCGCCCCTGTTTGCTGGGTTTTTTTATAGCTTGTCCTTTTATCACAGAGCCAGTAATGGCATGTGGCTTTCTGCATCCCCCAACACATCTTACTCTATAAGAATCTCAATACATGTGCATACGTATAACACATACGCACATATAAACATGTATATGACACAGCAGTGTCATAAGTGTAGGTCACAGCCGTGTCCAAATAATGCCCTCAGTGTTTCCTGTTTTTTCTTATTTACTGGAAAATGTTACTGGAGCCTCCGTTATGAACAGGAGCTCAAAGCTCATGTTCTACATTTCCACCTTTTAACCCTAACACCCTTTATTTGTGCAAGAAAATGTTATCCCCTGCGATGACCTTGCCCTGTTTAAAGAATAGGAGTGTATTACTGATAGGATGGGCACGTCTAACCATTAAAATACTTGTGACACAAGCAGATTTTGAACCTTGAGATGGTCATTCCTTTACTCTGTGCTTCATAAAACTGCAGGCTAGAGCAGGGAGTGTATTCAGCTGGCTTGAGCCGATAAGTCAGAGCGACTTTAGAGATACGATCTGGAATACTAAAGCACTGAGACTCAAGATCCAGGAACACTGAGAGAGAGTATTTGACATCTGATCTCGTTAGCAGAATGTATGCTTACCACACAGAGGTAGTCTCAGATGGAAGAAGCCAGTTTCTGTAACAGTTTGGGGTGGATGTTTGCTTCTGATTAGCCTGGGTGTGTGTGTCGGATGAATGAGCAATTGGGAAGTCATGACCATGTGTTTGCTGTCATTTAAACCGCCATTCTAATCTAAATATACATGTGGGTGCCTAAGGAGACTTCTTTCTTTTCAAGAGGATCATTCTTAACAGCTCTCAACTCCTTGCCGACACACGTGAACTTTGGGGCACTTCTGTTTTCCTGAGGGCTACTCTGTTTTCTTTTACAAGAGGTGAGGATGATTTCTTTGCTTGCTGTATTTCTGATTTTTAAAGGCCAGCTGTATGTAAAGTTTATTTATAGTGAGCAATCACTTCATAGAAAAGACGGCTTCTAGGATGTTCTACAAGGTAATGAAAGAGGGGGATAAGCAAGAGGAGAGAAATAAGACGGGGTTTTCTATTTATAGGAGAATTCAGGAAAAACTTACTGACTTTAGATCACTAATTTGCATATAGCATGAACTAATCCAATTAAAAATTAGAGAAGTTTATAAAATAGGAGGTATGCTTTTCTAATATGTCATCGTAGAGTGAAACCCTCATGTGCATTTTTTTCCCCTCAGAGTGATTTAAAGTAGGAAAAAAAAAAGATACTCTTCTCCCTTGACTTCAAAGCATATATCTATATTTTATCTATCCTGGAATTACTAAAAGACATATTTAAGAAGTTAGAAGTTACCCAAGTTTCTTCTGCTCATGATTGTCATATTATAGACTTCCTTTTATTTTCTTAGAGAAGCTAAGGATTAGGCTTATGTATTTTTCTAATCTGAAATGATTCTTTTCATTCAGAAAAGAATCATACTGGTCTTCCATTTTTTCATAATTATATAGCTTATTATATTTTGAAGAGCCATATATCCAAATGTTTTTCTTTGCCTGTTCACACGTTTTTAGATAGAAGAGCAAACAGTGTAAAATATAACTTATTAAAAAATAACACCCCTCATCATCTATCTACTGGGTTTTTGGTAAAAATTAGTTACCACATAATTACACATTAAAATGTTTCCTTAATACCTTTTTGATAATCCTAGGGAGACTGTCTTTTTTTTTTTTTTTATTGCTATGTAAATTCTTACACAAATACAGGTATTTAATTTACTTAATAGTTGTACTGTATGTCTGTTTGGAAGTTGGCTTACAGATTAATATATGTGACAAATGTAAACTAAGGTAGATAGTAACAAAGTTAGAACATAGCATTTATTCAGAGTTAGGCAAATTTTCTATGTGGGCAATAAGGTCTACCATTTTTTTTCCTAGAGAAATATGAGAGTTACGTAGTTTTATATTTGGAATATCATAATGCATGCATGTTCATTGGCAGAAAGAAATTTTCCTGGAACTATATTCCAGGAGAATTTACCATATGGGTCTCTAGATACCCAAATAGTTAATTTTCTATATAAGTGGGCAAAGTAATTTCATGTAAATACTAATCTCATAAGTTAAATTTTTTTCTGATGAGGTAGAACATACTGTTTTTATCCAGGCATGGAAATATCTAGAGGGCTTAAGAAACTTTTTTTTTTGAATAGCATTTCCTTTTAAATGTTTTCATTCCAGCACAATTTCAGAGAAAACAGAAGCTGATCGTAGTAAATCCCTTTCATTCCAGGAAGAGTCATATTTAGTAAATTCTATTCTAGAGCAGTAAGTAAAGCCTTAGTGTTGCTTCGCAGCTAAATTTCTCCCCCCTTTTCCCCTCTCCACCCCCCCCTCCCAATCTTCCCCCATGGCTCGGCCCCCACTCAGGGAGCTGTGCAATTTGCTCAGTTCTTCAGGAAATTTGTGAGAATAATATCAATATTTCTTATTTTCTTTCAAATTTTTTAGTCTCTATGAAAACACTACTTTCCAGACTAATTTGACTTTCAGGTCTCTAGCGGCCAGCTGGTGAAGAGGACATGATATATTATGCATTTCACATTGTTATAAGATAAAACCCAATCTCTTAGGAGATGTTTAAGTCAAATGCAATTAAGTGGAAGGACAAGTCTGTGTGTTCTACTTGTTTTTCAGCACTTGGTGTTTTAAGTAGAGTGGATTAAAAGGTACTGAGTAGCCTTGACTATATAGGAAGAAATTTGAGTGCTATATTATAAGCTAAATGTGCTGAAGTTTTAAAATATAATGTATATATTTGAAGCATGCATGCCTGAGTGTGGATGCTGGAGGTTTGTGGAATTGAGCTTTTCCTGAATAGTGATTTTATGAATAGGGAATGCTCTTGTCCCATGAAGATTAAACAAGAAGTTTAGGTCTTTAAATCATTCTTGAGATACTGAAATTGAATGAGTTTCTGAGGATCAATTCTGAAACATTTCCAAACCATCCTCTGAACATGCTGTAAATCATGTGGGCCGGGGCTCTCATCGAACAGTGTGGATCTGAATCCTCATTAACTTGTGTGTAGGGAAGAGAAAATTGAGGAGAGCAAGGAAGAGGCCGAGGAGAAGACCTTTAGCCGGTGCTGGCCTGAGCTACCATTGTTGAAGGACATCCTTTGAGCTAATTTCAGTCCCATAAAAAAAAAAAAAGAAATCTATTTAGTGATTAGTAACCAGTGGATAAGAGCAGAAAGCCCAAGTGAATAAAGGCCATAAATACTGAAGTCCTTGGGATAACAGCCTGTAAAACTGTCAGAAGCACTGCTTAAGTGACAAAAGATAGCCCAAAGTAACGAGAAATGCTAGCTCACTGGGCAATACTCTGTATTCTCGGACAGAAGACATCGTTTTCTCCAAAAATAGAGGTTCTTCTTGAATTCAGTACCTGTCCCACTTTATTTATTTGTAGTGGCTGGTGTCTCTTTGCTTTTAATTTATGGTTAATTACATTTGCTCATAGGACTCATGATGCCTGTTAAAGACAGCAGTGTTTCCAAAAGTAGCACTTTGATTCCTGAAACTTCTGTTCAGAGCCATCAAGATCTACTTACTTGCTAAGAATGTTTAGCCTAAGTAGAGTGAGTGGGTGAATGTGTTTTGTGTGTGTGTGTGTGTGTGTGTGTGTGTGTGTGTGTGTGTGTATTTTTTAAAGGCAGATGGTTAGGAATTATTAGATGCTGTCGAGCCTTTCTCTTATTTTTAATTCAAAGTCTGAAGTTCACTGTTCTTATATATTTTTCCCTAAGGGAAAAATAAGTAAACAAAGCCAGAAGAATGTAAGTCCATATTATAAACTCTTTTGTTATTACTGTACACTGTTGAGATCACAGATGATTAAAGTCTTACCAGCCAGTACTTCAGAGGTATTTGCAGAGTTAGAGAAACTTGAAGACGATAGAATCAAGGGTCTTTATTCCAAACTCCTGTTGTTCTATGATGATGATTTTATGGCATTTGAATTACAGTGTTAGCCAACACAATGATATGTTTTTACAGTACTGCAATATAACCTTCAAATCCCAGATGTGTGTTTGAGAGCTGTGTTTTCGGTGTACTCAAAGTGTTGTGCTCCTTCACGTTGGAGAATTCTGTCAACTTAGGGGTATTTGCTTCTCAGCATTCCGGCGGTGAGAACTGGAGGTGTCATACACTTGAAGGGAGCAGATGTTAAAGGTTCTTGCCCCTGCCTCCCTAATCCCAAACACCCTTGAAGAAGAGAAACGTCCTATTACCCAAATAGGCATCTTTCTGATGGTGAGAAAAGGCGGTAAAAGGCAGTAAATCTGCCTTCTCATTATGAAGTGCAACAAAGGATTGATTTATGAAGAAAGGCAACTGTTGGGCTTATATGTGCATGAAAATGTTGGTTCCTTTAGAGCCGGAGAAGCCGGCTTTCCTCCTGCTCTTGACAAGAATTTAATATTACTAACACGGGATGTGTTGATTCTAAATGCCACAGTTTTTAAGAGGGGTACATTGAGAAGAAAACAAACAAAAAAAGTCCACCTCCAAATGTTTTCACATGAGCACAGTCTCTTAAATCGGCTGTGCTTTTGCTATTTCAGTTCATTTTCATTAAGAGCAAAGGGAATTCTTAAAAATACTTTTATTTTTATCAACTCTGTGTTAGTACCTAACAGTTTAAATAAAAGTAAGTAGAGCATATTTAGATGTTAAGCTGTTTATAAAATTTTCAGTTTCACTTAATGTGTCATTTTCAGCAAACACTATAAAATTACTGGATAGACCCATAGTGAAGATAATTTCAAATTTTGGGGGTGTGGGGGGTCATGTTAAGTATTTTGTGTTGGGTTTTTAAGAAGGTCTTTGTGCATTTTAAATCTTTTAAATAAGTCTGTGTTACTTCTTATTTAGTAAGAAGCTTTGTTAGAGGATTTCTGCTTAACTTAAAAGTTAAAATTTAAGCTCTAAGTCGATTTTGAGCATAAAATATTATAAAATACAAAAATCTGGATGGTCTATTAAAAAAATTGATATGATACTGACCTGGTATATTTAGGACCTAGCACTCCAGAATTTGAAATCTATGTGATATAATTCAGATTTGAGAAGGCAAATTACAGATTTCAAACCGATGATTATCTATTATCTAACCAATGATTGAAATCTATACAGATTTCAAATCGATGATTGATGTTAAATCTTATTGCTTTCAGTAAACACACATCCCCAGTGTATGTATATTTTTAAATTGTAGTAATAGCTGTGCTAACATACCATGTACAAGAAGGTACATAGAAATACTAGAAAAATTGAATGAACAAGGAAATAAGTATTATTTGAATAAAGATTCTATTCTTTTCTTTTACCCCTGTGGCTCACCTTACATGCACACCCACACCCAAGAACTTACGGAGCGCTCTGATCTAGAAGAAAGGGATTCAGAGTGTTACCTGAGAAAAATGCACTATTATTTTAATTAGGAAGATACAAGGCTTGTAAAGACTTATTCCTTGCAACTATCAACAGTCTTTGTGATAAATAATAGACTGATAATGAGAAATGTTGCATTTTGACCTGGTGATGATTGGATAGTGTTAAATCAATACCCCCCCCCCCCCCCCCCCGTGGACTTTGGTTATTTTGGAAGTCAAAACACCATGGAAATAAAGGTCTTGGCAAATAAAACAAAACCTTGATGCCGCTGCTATGATCGTAAATCTAAGCTTCACATTTAATGGGGAAAATTCTCGGAGATGTCCAAAGATGAAAATTAATAAAACTTCCTGACATTTGTGTAAGTCTATAAAGATTCTATAGGTGTCAATCAAATGCTCTTTGGCCATTTTCACGTAAGCCATTTTTTTTAAAAAGGTCTAAAGTTAATGAGAAAATGCAGTTAAATGTCAAATGATCTCTTCAGGTGTATCTGTGTTTTACTTCATTTCAATTAATTTCTATCTTTATGATACCGTGAATTCATTCTATTTAATTTACTTGACTATTTTAAATTTTATAATCCAAAGCTTAGAGCTATGGCCACATATAACGGACATTTAGGACTCTGAATTCAGTTCAGCACTGCCTTTACAGAGAGAGGGAATATAATACTTTCACATTATTTTGAGCGTCCTGCAAGTGCTCCACACAGGTGGGTTATTTCACAAGTTACTGAATGGTTGTTCTGACAACGGTTTCGGGATCTTATTGTTAACTGATGAGCGGTGGAGTTTTGACGTTCATTGGTCAGCCTCAGTAATGGTTATTTATGGGGCAATTCTATGAGGAAACTTGTTTTTTCTTTCTCTTTTGTGAGGCATTACAGCTCTAAGCCCTCTGACTTGTAACTTTTTTCTTTCTCTGCCTTAATCCTCAAAATACACAAAAGCGCGGGGGCGGGGGGCGGGTAGAAAGACCAGTTAAAAGATACGTCTTTGGTATCACAACGCAGTGGTGTATTTTATGGCCAGTTGTGAAACACAACTTCTTTGCACACGGCCTTTGCTCAAGGAATAGCAAAATGCTTAGGGGTGGTGCAAGTGTAAATGGCCTGTTTCCAGAGGATTTCTCATTCCTACAGCTCTCAACAAGTGAGGGATTTTTGGAAAACATCTGGCACATATGCCATCTTGCAACAACCGGATTTTTTGAAAGATCATATGTTCTGGCCACACTAGTCAGTAGCAGCCTTCGAAGTACAACTGGTGATGAGAGATAAAAGACTTGGGACTCTTCTGTTTAAAAGAGAGGAAGCTAAAAGAAAATTATAGCCATCCCTAAGTGTGGAAAAGGGTCTCCTGGAAAGATTTATAGACCCTTGTTCCCCAAGGCCATTTCGTTTCCTAATGGGATTCTGTGTTCTCAGATAGGGGGTGATGGGCACAAATGATGACAGCATGTAATGACAACAGTGAGGATGACAATAATAAGGAAGAAAGCAAATGCAGTTGCTAAAAACAGAGGCACCACAATGTAAAGCCAATTATCTTGGCATCCAGGATGATTTTGTCCGTAAGTTGAATATGTAAGAGAAATAATGACCTTTCCTGGTTTGCTAATGGTAGAGATGGTAATTCTTCGGATCTTTCTCTCTTACCAGCAAATGATGGGCATGACGGGCATGACAATAGCTTTTGGTACTATAAGGGCCCAGCAGGCTAAATACATGTAAAATTTACCATCAAGTTCATTTAATTTGTCATACTATCTACAAATGGAGAGGGTTTGCCAAAGAGAGATGGGGTGTCTTCCCCTGGTCACAGACTTGAGTAACTGTCCAGCAGTTACTTGAGTGACTGTCCAGCAAGTTGTAGCTTCCTACTCCAGTGGCCTTTCCCCAATTTCACGTTGTTTCCAAAGAAAAACCTGTGGCAGATTATTTGAAGCATTACATCTAATTTTTTTTTCCTGGAGGTTATATATAAATTGTATGGAAAAGTTGAGTAAGAAGACTAGATCACTTTAGACGGCAAATAAAATAAATGAGCTTAGTGTGCTGTCTAATGTCGGTCTTTGTGATCAGTACCAGTGCCATTCTAGGAGAAAAGTCCCTGCTTTTTAAACAAAACATATCAAACTAGTGAGGTGAGTAGCCAGGATCTCTTGTAGTATTGACTGGACAAATGTTAGAAGCAATTGACACAGAAGCACACATTCAGACCCAGGGATGAAGTGTTTTGTTTTATCACTGGTTTGCTTTGGGTGCTGATCGCAAGATGGCACACAAGATATTAGGGACATTAGGGGTGCCTGAGTGGCTCAGTAGGTTAAAGCCTCTGCCTTCAGCTCAGGTCATGATCTCAGGGTCCTGGGATTGAGCCCCACATCAGGCTTGATCTCAGGGTCCTGGGATCGAGCCCTGCATCAGGCTTTCTGCTCAGCAAGGAGCCTGCTTCCCTCTCTCTCTCTCTGCCTGCCTCTCTGCCTACTTGTGATCTCTGTCTGTCAAATTAAAAAAAAAAAAAAAAAAATCTTAAAAAAAAAAAGATATTAGGGACATTAGAGACAGAGGGATATTCAGTGCAGCTTTCACAGTGACATAGAAAACTATTTCCTGACTGGTGTTATAAAAGGGTGTTAGTGTGTTCTGAATACTGCTTTAAATTCCACTTTTTCAAGGTTAATCAGTGTAGTAGAAAGAACTGGATGGGAAGTTAGAGAACTGGGTGCTGTCCACCTAAATATTGCCTCCTGGCCTCTTAGTCTTATTGTGCTTTAGTTCCATCAGCAGTAAAATGGGGATAAAAAATATGTCTTTTTGTTTTAATCAGCTTGGGCTGCCTTAACAAAATAGCATAGAGTAGGTGGCTTAAACCACAGGGATTTATTTCCTACCATTCTGGAGGCTGGGAGGGCCAAGATCAAGATGCTTTCTGACTTGGTTCCCCTCTGAGTATTCTTTTCTTGACTTGGATCTGGCTACCTTCTCACCCTGTCTTCACATACGGGGCGGGGAGTGAGTTGGGGGTGGGGGTGGGCAAGCTCTTTGGTGTCTCTTCTAAATTAGGGCACTAATTGCATCATGAAAGCCCCACCTTCATGACCACATCTAAACCTAATCACTTCCCAAAGGCCCCATCTCCAAATACCATCACATGGGGGTTTAGGACTTTAACATAGGAATTTTGGGGGGACATATTCAGTCTGTAGCACTTGCCTTTCTCATGATAGAGCAAATGAATAATACAGGAAGGTTACACAAAGATATATTAAGAGGTTAAAGTTACTGACTAACGTTTGTTCTATCAGATTTTCATATATATACCTTTCTATATCATAAAGTTTTGGTCTTGGGGCACCCGGGTGGCTCCATCGGTTAAATGTCTGCCTTCCTCTCAGGTCATGATCTCAGGGTTCCTGGATCAAGCCGTCTGCCAGCTCCCTGCTTAGCAGAGAGTCTGCTTCTCCCTCTCCCCCTGGCTCATGTTCCCTCCCTCTTTCTCTCTGTCAAATAAATAAATAAAATCTTTAAAACAATAAAATTCTGTTCTTTTAACATGTTAATTTTGAAGCAGGTATTAATATAAAACTAAACGAAAAAAGTTCTCATTTCTAGCCTTTTTTTTTTTTAAAGATTTTATTTATTTATTTGACAGAGAGAAATCACAAGTAGGCAGAGAGGCAGGCAGAGAGAGGAGGAAGCAGGCTCCCTGCTGAGCAGAAAGCCCGATGTGGGGCTCGAACCCAGGACCTGGGATCATGACCTGAGCCGAAGGCAGCGGCTTAACCCACTGAGCCACCCAGGCGCCCCTCATTTCTAGCTTTTTGACAAGTCACTCTGATGTCATTCTTGTTAGATTAACTTAGTCTAAGTGTTAATTTCACAACTTTTCAATACTTAGTTCTTTGCTTAACTGTGAGCTTACCTTTTATTGAAACAGCTATCACAATATATTGGTAATTGGGAATTGGTAAGAGAATGCATTCATGTGATGAACCTTTTTCCATACTTGTTTGAAATAGATGTCATTTTTCTTTTAAAATGTGTTAAATGTATATTTGAAAGTTGAGTGGGATTATCTTTACTTTCTTATAGAAGAGGAACTAAGTAAGGTAGTGTTTTTTTTTTAAAGATTTTTATTATTTCACAGAGATCACAAGTAGGCAGAGAGGCAGGCGGTGGGGGGTGCGGGAAGCAGGCTCCCTCCTGAGCAGAGACCCCCCCCCCATGTGGGGTTCGATCCCAGGACCCTGAGATCATGACCCGAGCCTTAGGCAGAGTTTTAACTCACTGAGCCCAGTGCCCCCCCTTTTTTTCAGTTTTATCAAGCTATAATTGATGTATCAAATCATGTTCTATACCTTAATACAGTGTTATACCTGTTTATATTTTGAAGTGACTGCCACTATAAGTTCAGTCCAAGTCCATTTTAAATGAGATAGTCTTTTAAAAGATACTATATGCTGTGAAAAAAAAAATGTCCGATGATTATTAATTTTTAGTGAAGGAAACCCTAAACTGACAAGAACCTAGTGGTTCTGTCATGAAAATTGAATAGAGACAAAAATAAAAGTATATTTACCCTTATGTTTTCTTTGATTACTACTCACCCTTGACATAGTCTTTCTGGATATTTCTGCAAAAAAGAATTTTTATTGCCGGCTGTGTGTTTTCTTTTAATAAACAAGGGAGAAATTTTATGAAAAACATAGCAATGTGTCTAAAATAATTTCTGTTTAACTCTTAGACTGTATTCTCTCCCTTTCCCCTGAAGGGAAAAAAAAAAAGAGTAGGTTATTCTTCCCCTTTTTCTTTATTTTGATTGTTTTAAAGATCAAGTTGAAGTTCTATTCATAAATACATGTTGCCTGTGAGAAAAGATGGAACTTCTGTCTTCTGATTACCTAAGGAGGAAGCCTGCTCCTAGTGTTAAGAAACATGCCAGATTGTAAAAGCCCTCTCATGTGACCTGCCTTGACAGGTGTTCTCTTTGGAAGCACGTAACTTGTAGCAGTTGTAAACATGTGGTTTTTCTTACTTGTCTTGGACAAAAATAATCTTCTGTAGAAAATCTATTACAGAATGATTTTGCATAGCCATTTCATGTTGGAGATTCCATTGCAAATCTTGGTAGGCCATCGTTTTGGTAGTAAAGATATATCTTCTTTTAGGCAAAAGAGGAATATGTGGTCTATTGTTAAAAAAAAAAAAAGTGGTAGCAACCAAATGCTGATTAGCTTCCACTGGAAGGGTCGTGGACTGGGAGTTTTTGCTTTACTTCTATGGGAGGCTTAGTGCCCTCACTCTGTGAGGACATTAACGCCTAAGCAGTCTTCCCAAAAAACCTACACACTAAGCTATAGAACTAAAGATTTTTTTTTTTAATCTGAATAAAGTCAGATTTTTATTAGATACTGTAAAAAGGCTTGAGCAGGCAAGGTGAGAAATTTCTAAATTTAACACTTAATGAATGTTTGATATGATAATGATTGTCATAGAATTTGAGTTTTTAAAAATCTAAATTCAATTAATTAACATATAATGTATTATTAGTTTCAGAGGTAGAGTTTAGTGATACATCATTTGCATATAACTGGGTAGTGCTCATTACATCAAGTGCCCTCCTTAGTGCCCATCACCCCTTTACCCCATCCCTCCACCTACCTCCTCTCTTCTAACCCTGTTTCCTGTAGTTAAGAGTCTCTTATGGTTTGTGTCCCGAATTTGAGGTTCTTAAGACTAGACTTTTGTCACTGTGGAGCATGCCATTTAAAGACACTTCATGTCTAGTGTTTGATTACTCAAAAGGTCAGCTATATAAACATGTGCATTGGGGCATCAACAGGAAAAAGCCAGAAATTTTGTGTGTGTGTGTGTGTGTGGAGAGTTTTGATATTTCAATAACAAGTATCAAATTAGTAATGGGAGAAATCAGAACCTCATTAAAGTTCCCTATACATAGGTTTTGGCTCATTTAGACATAAGGAGGGGAAAAGAGGATGCAATAATCTTTTCAGTCCTTGGGTACCTTAGAGACCTTAATCTAGGGGCGCCTTAGTGGCCCAGTGGGTTAAGCCTCTGCCTTCGGCTCAGGGTCCTGGGATTGAGCCTTGCATTGGGCTCTCTGCTCAGCGGTGAGCCTGCTTCCCCGCCTCTCTCTCTGCCTGCCTCTCTGCCTACTTGTGATCTCTGTCAAATAAATAAATCTTAAAAATTAAAAAAAAGACCTTAATCTAGCCCTGTTTATGGTGTGTATATATATATATACACCATACACCTTTCCTAGTTTATAAAATCATCCTGGATTTGCATTTTTGGAGAGTAGGTCTGTATTTTATTTTAAAATAAAATCATATTTAAAGTGAAGAACAGGGGCGCCTGGGTGACTCAGTGGGTTAAAGCCTCTGCTTTCAGCTCAGGTCATGATCCCAGGGTCCTGGGATCGAGCCCCGGATTGGGCTCTCTGCTCAGCAAGGAGCCTGCTTTCCTTCCTCTCTCTCTGCCTGCCTCTCTGCCTACCTGTGATCTCTGTCAAATAAATTAAAAAAATTAAAGTGAAGAACAGCTCCATTTGGCTGGATTTGATAAAATATAAGACCATGTCGGCCTCATCTAGTAGCAGAATGGCTTTCAAACAGTTAACATGTAGTTGAGTTCAGTCCTGGTCTGGCTGGGTAAGTTTAAGGTCCATCCACTATGACATGATTTTGTACATGCTTCTTAGATGTTCTTATTGAGAGGTAACTGCATTCTTTCCGAGTGTTTTCTTGCAAAACACTTTGATGAGTATAAAGGGATGCTACTTACATCAGTAAGTTTCTAATTTTTCTTGTGATGCTTTTTTTCTTTTCCCTCAGACGCTTTCTTAAATTTATGATTCTTTCCCAAACATGCTTCTGCATTTAAAGGAAGGAAATGACTAACATAGTATCGGTGGTGTTCTACTTGGAATTTTCATTAATATCATTTGTTTGAACTTTTCTAATATAAATATACCTGGACCCCCACACCAAACCCATTTAATCAGAATTTCCTTATGCATACAATCCCCCAACTGATTCTGATCAGTATCCATGGCTGCAGCTCTCCGGAGCCTTGATCATTGGGTCTTAAAAGTCTGGTTGGTCCCCAGAACAGCAGCAGCA
This sequence comes from Lutra lutra, assembly GCF_902655055.1. Taxonomy (NCBI): domain Eukaryota; kingdom Metazoa; phylum Chordata; class Mammalia; order Carnivora; family Mustelidae; genus Lutra; species Lutra lutra. Next base: position 46,416,123 of record NC_062290.1, on the reverse strand, counting down.
GCATTGCTTGGAAAATCTTTATGGAATCCAGGTTCTCATCCCAATCCCAGAATTATTGATTCAGGAACTCTGGAGTGGACCCAGCTGTCTGTGTCTTAACAAGTCCTCCAGGTAATTCTAATGCCCATGAAAGTGCGAGACTCCTTGTCTCCTTGGCTCCCAAACCATAAGTCCTTGTCCTGGTTACAAAAACCTTCCAGGACATAGGATTTGCTGCCCATCATTCAACATTTTAGCCTTCTCCATTCACCTCTGTTGCTTTAAAGTTTCTATTTTAATATTGTCAGTGAATTAATGTGTCTTCTATCATGAACCGCAAATGCTTTGTGGATCAGGCATGGTGGTTATGATAAACATTGAGTGAAAGCCTTTGTCTCCTGTTGTATTATGTTCTTTACTCTTTGTCAGTTTTCTGATGGTTGGTAACTGGATTTATTAACCTTGTTTGTGGTTAAGAAGCTAAAAGAAGGCTGCCTGCAGGTTTGGTTCTGGCATTGGCATGATGCTTGAGACAGATGGATCAAGTTTAGCGTGGGGTAGTTGGGGAGACGGCCACCATCCCCTCTTGCTTTCCTAATTAATGTCACTCTCAGCAAATAGCTCTGGCAGAACGGCCCCTTTAAGTCCAGTGCAACATGACTGGTCCAGCAGGAGGGGGAATTAGAGCTCTCTCCACTCACTGTAAGGAAACCTCTTTTTTGGCTCCCAAATGGTTTCCAGAGCTATCAAAATAATACCGTTTGCAGACACTTTTCATGGCTGAAAAGAGCAACTTGGAGAGGAAAAGGAGTACTCCACGGCTGCAGGGAGAAATGTTTTGCAGCTGGGCATTGCACAGAACTGCTCACTGAGTGCCCTTGCACAGTGTAGCTCACCTTTGTGGTTCAACAGTGGAGGAACCACTCAACAGAAATGAAGGGTCCCTTGCACGGGCGTTTGTGCTTGTACACCAGCTCTTCTTTGTGGGCCACGGACCGCAATGTGTCGGACATTGTACTGCAAATCTCAAGTAAATCTCTCAGTGGTAAAGGGCTGGTGGCCGCCTGCTGCTCATTAGAGATCCTGTCTGGCTCTTTTCCTGCGGAATGAGTGGTAGATTGCTGACACCTGTTTTCCCCTCCAGCCTGAGGATGTGAAGTGTGCAGTAGGAATGCCTGAAAGTGCTTCCTTGTGTCCGAGTCTGGATCTTGGTGTTGCCTGCAGAGAAGGGGGTTGGGATTCAGTGCTGGGAACGGAGATGAAATCTATGGTGAGAAAACCTCGTTATAAGCTGAACCGATATTCTCCTCCTCCTTTAGTGGCCTCTGATGGTGCTCATGGTGCTCTTAGTTTATCTTCCACATGGCCCCGATAACTTAGTCCCCCCCGAGAACCAAGTCAGAAGAAGAGAGATTTATCTTGTGCATGAAAAGACCTCATCAATGTCTCAAATAACAAGTATATAGTTGAGACTGTGAGCACATTAGAAATGGGATAGGAACAGTCCAACATTAAGTTATTATTTTAAATTTGGCCTAAATACATAAAATTCAAGTGTGTTGATCATATGATCAATTTCTTTGCACAGTTCTTTCCATGTATTTGTTCTTCCCACCTTTACCTACTGTGAAGCCTCATAAAAACTGGCAGATGATAGATCAGAGGACCTAATGCTCTGCCTTCAGTCCCAGATACAGAGTGCTTGCTGTATGCATGCATTTGCTAAGTATGAGAGGATAGTAAGCTCAGGAGAGACCCCCACACCCCTGCCTTTTCAAGTCCCTGGAGTCTACTGGAGAGGAAGGACAAACATCAGAGGCAGCGTAACACTGCAGCATATCAGATAAATGTGGATCTAAACAAACCAATGAGATCCACATTTTCAGTGGGTTTGGAGAAGGAAGACGGCTGTGAGTTGGGCAGGTCAGGGAGGATGTGGAACTTGTTCTGGATATTAGAGGATGAGGAGAATTCATGATGAGAGAGTGGGGCACGTGTATGATGTTCTTTCCCTGCATCTGTAGGCTGTGGAATAGAGGGTGGTGTGTGTGTGTGTGTGTGTGTGTGTGTGTGTGTGTGTGTGTTTAAAGTAGGGGCAACATTTCCCACTGACTCATGTGTGGGACTTAGCCAGATCTCCTTGTGAACATTACCTCTATTTGTGAACTATGGATGAATGGGGTTAGGGTTGGGTCATGGCCTTGGACCAGAGTGAAATTAACTGGCTCATAATGTGATTGAACTAATGACCTTGGCCTCATTACCACTATGTTTTAGCTGGTTGAGTCAATCAAACATTGCAGAAAGGGTAATCAAGGTAATCTTTTAAAAGAGATTTGGATAGCGTAAACACGGGAGTGAAATCAAAGACAGGTTCTTCTGTCCTGAAACACCCAGGTGTTTGTCTCATCATCCTTGTTTCTGCATCTAGTAAAAACATGGTGGACAAAACAAAAAGGATACCATAGTCCTCCTGGGCCGCTGTTTTTGGCATAATGCAATGTGTGTTCATTTTTCTTGCACAGAGTGGGACTGTTTTTGCAGAGGAAAGTGGTTTTGAGCAGTAATGTTGTTTTTTAATTTTAGATGTGTCGTGTCCCGTAAATTTATTGATGATGGCTTTCTCTTCTTCTTTAAAGTCTGAACAGCCCAGCCCTGCCAGCTCCAGCTCCAGCTCCAGCTCCAGCTTCACGCCGTCCCAGACCAGGCAACAAGGTATCCGTATCTCCCAGGCAAACGATGAGACCTTTTTCTCGTAAAACATCTTAATGAGTTGATTTATGGTCTATTTTCTACTGTTTTATTATTTGAATGATAACTTGGCTTTTATGCAGTTGTATTTATTTCCCCTAGGAATGCACTTGAGTATTGTTCTGATGTATGAGGCCAACCTCTAGAAATTCCCCTTTTGCCAGGCCCTGCCATCAGGGTCCCATTTTACAAAAGGATTATAGACACAGCCCATTCCGGGGAGCTCCCAAAGGAAATACAATAGCAAAAGCTGGAGTTGAGAGGCTCTGACATAGAGAAATAGGTTTTTACTCTGCCTTCTGGATGTCTTTCATTTTATTTATTTATTTATTCTACAGATTAATAGACCTGTTTTCTTTGGCAAGTGTTAGTTTGCTGTCTTTAAAATTTATTTTCCCTCTACTTGAACTTAAATTTAAATGTAAAGAAATCTAACAAAGAAATTTAAGCCAGAATGTTAAATATATATTTTATATTTTTTTGGTGTGTGGGAATCTTCAAATAAGGGCTCCTTTTTTTTTTTTTCCAACATGAAAAGTGAGATCATATGAAGGAGTAATTTGGTTTTGAGCATCGCATTACCCATTAGCTCTTTCATTGGCCATACTCAGTTCCCGATGGCCTCGTGTAAGTTTTGACAAGGATTAAATTGTTGCGTGTAGGGGCGCCTGGGTGGCTCAGTGGATTAAGCCGCTGCCTTCGGCTCAGGTCATGATCCCAGGTCCTGGGTTCAAGCCCCACATCGGGCTTTCTGCTCAGCGGGAGCCTGCTTCCTCCTCTCTCTCTGCCTGCCTCTCTGCTTACTTGTGATTTCTCTCTGTCAAATAAATAAATAAAATCTTAAAAAAAAAAATTGTTGCGTGTATTTGAGCTACGGCTAAGCTTCCAGGAAAAAATAAGACACTGATCATTTGGGCTACTCAGATTTCTTGTTACATTCACTTCCGAAGATACTAGCCCACTACAAAAGCAGAGAAATTCGGGTTTTGCAGAGTGGGAGACTGCAGAGAATCAATACTTATTTTAGAGCTGACCGATAACTCAGATATTCATATCCTAGATTAGACTTTGGGACTTGCCTAACCCAGAATAAAAGTGCCTCTCTCACTTTCTTGATTGCCTCCTCCACAATCTCTTCTTTAACATAAAAGAGTGATCTTGTTTTCATCACATTTAGAGCAGTCAAGTGAAAAGAAGCCACACTGAATTTTGTTTTTTGTTTTTATCCCCCCCCCCCCCCCAGTTATGTCCTGTTCTAGAATAAAAACTAGTTATGACTTAGTTTTTTTTTTCTCTCGCATCTAATACTGGATACTCTCTTGAACTTTCCGGGCACCTGACTTATTGCCTGGTTTTATTTATGTAAATATATGCTGGTATTTTGCCAGGAATTTCTTAAAAGGTAAAATAAAAATTGGCTGCATAAAATTGTTGCTTGAATAAGACCTTGTGTCCAAGATCAATATGAAGATCAGAGATAGGACATTACACCATGGAATTGAAATACTTTATAATCTGAACTTGACTGAAATGCTTGCTTGACCTGAAATTGACCTTGAAATAAAAGGAACAGCTAAACCTTAATAGATCAAAAACTACCACATAAAGGCTGCATTGCCTAGAACAAGTTACAACCATGGTGATTTATTAGCCTCAACTTTTCAATACATGGATTAACCTAACAAAACATTCAATTTACTAATAGATCTTTCTGTTCCTCTTTAGGTGTAATTTTTCTTAGGGAAGAAAAAATAACATAGAAAAACATTCCTAGGAAATAGATTTTCCAGTGAACATCCTGGGGCATCTGTTGTGAAAACAGTAGTGTTTCGGTTATGTGTTACATTCCAGAAACTACCAAATTTGTTTTGTCATTTGTATAAATATATATAGTCATGGTTTTTTTGGGTTTGGGGTTTTTTTGGTGGGAGGAGGAGGGCCAATGTTCAGTGCTGGCAAGCCGTCCCCTATGTACAGTATGACTAAGTGTGTATGAGGTAGTGTGTTTAATTGTGGCACGCTGTCATTCCTCAGGTCCTTTGAGGTCTATAATGAAAGATCTGCATTCTGATGACAATGAGGAGGAATCAGATGAGGCAGAGGATAATGACAACGACTCCGAAATGGAGAGACCTGTAAATAGAGGAGGCAGCCGAAGCCGCAGGTGAGTGTCTCGGCAGGAACGCGGCTCCCTGCAATGCAATCATGCCTTTTCCCCAGACTTACCAGCATAACCATGGTGAAGGTGTGCAACACCCAAAACAGTGGTAGAAGATGGTCACATTCATTTAAATTGGGTCGCCTAGGCGTGCTTATCGTCATCCTTTCTACAGGGAACTGTGTATCCCTTTTCTCAGAAAGCAGAGGCTTTTTCCTCTACAAATTCTATAGGGAAAACATCCTATCAAGAGTCCTGTTCTTTAAAGTCTGTTCCAAGGTGGCAGGACTGACTGTTGAAATCAACTCCATTTTCATTTGGAGAGTTTCTGGAGAGCCACTGCTATAGCCTCAGAGTTTGAGGCAACATGTTTGCTGTTTGTAGTTAGAAAGACATAATTGGCGTCAGTGAATTATGTGTGTGACCTAATTAAAACTAGGATCACCTGTGTGTGTTTTCCAGCAAATAAATTCCTTTTAAGTGTGCTGACAATTAGGTTCCTTAAGTAGCTTTAATGCTTTGAGGCATAATTCCACATTATAAGATGGTAATTCATGTCACTTATAATTAATAGTCAACTTGAAATTGCCTTGAGGGTTTTATTTCTTTATCATGAGGAAAACAAATAGGCATGCTTACTTGAATGTGTTTGAGTAGAAAAAATATGAATCTACTTGAACTTAAAATCCAATTACATTTGTAATACATTGCATTAAATCTTTTCCCGTTATCCATTACTGTGTAGAAGGCCCTAGAATTCCTCAAAAGAATACCTTCTTAATCCCAGCTGGACAGATCATGTGTTTCCTAATTGGTAATTCCTTAGGATCCTGGGAGAAGGGCTCCCCGGAGTGAGTATATGCGCCCTATCAGATCTTTTGGCAAAGCTTCCCTGCGGCCATAATCAATGTTTAACACCCACCTTCTCTTTCTCCACCTTGTCTCCCAAACTCACCCAGCTATCTATCTATCTATATGTATTTTTTTTTTTCAACAGGAGAAAACAAGGAGCCTTAGAGCCTTGGTGTTATAACATTTCCCTTTAGAACTCTTTAATCTGACAAGACAGAAACTAACTTGTAGGACAGGAAGATCTAAAAATGGACTGGAACATAGCAGTGAGCATATTGATACCCACCTGACTGCTGGCAGCTCTCAGATTTACCTGATGAGAAACGCATGACCTACTTAGGCTATTTCCAGTTACACTCTTATTTAGAAAATCTAGATATGCCCTGATGGGCTATGGCCCACCCACTCGCTGCCCTGTGCCCGGAGTCGGGGTGGGTCAAATCACACAGGCTTGTGAGCTGTCTGATGGGATCTCCGTTGTTGCAGATTGCTTGCTTCTCCCCCCGCCTGACATGGGCTGTTAGCACAGCAGCGCCAGTGTAACATTTGGTCTTCCTTGCACTTGCGAAGTCTCAACTGTTTAATCAGTTTAAATACTCAGCCTTCCACTTCAGTCAAGAAGCATTTTAAAGCGGCGCTTCAACAGAACACTTCATTAATGTAATTTAGTTAAGAAAAACAAGTTCCATCCGTTTTTGCTAAAAGGATGTCCCAGCGTATCCTTTTCATTTCCTATCTTGTATCTTGTCTATCTGAATATATTATAGAGCTGGAATGTGATTGCCTATTCAGAGTGAAAGAAAAACTCTCCTGATTTCTAAAGCATTTTCTGTTTCTGAAAAGAATATTATATTAGGTGTCTGTATAGCCAAAGAGAGAGCAAACACTGAAGGACGTTTCAGAAGGAGGGTATACATTCAGTAGAGTAGAATAAAGAAATATCTCTTACCCTGGGTAAAAAGAAAATTCCATTTTGTTCTGAAAAGAGAAAAATAGGGGAGGGGTGATGTTTTTGCATTGTCTTTGGTTGTTGAAAGATACTCTCTTTCTCGAAAGCGGTTACCCCAAACACAATGTCTCTTCATGTTGCTGCAGTATATTTCTGGTGAATTGTTGTAGCAGTGGTCAAAACTAGGGACAGCCTTGCATCATTATGGGGTAGAAATATTTGGTGGGGTTCACACAGCCTGTCCTCAGTGTCACCCTGAGCTCTCAGTCATACAGGCCGGTTGCTCCTATTCTCAGCAGTTACTTCCACTCCCACAGCCTGGGTTCACCTCTAGCAAAGAAGCAGGGGGGAAAGGAAACTAAAAGGCAGTAACCTACAAACTATCTAATTTTGCTGACCTGCCAGCTTGGGTAGCACGCTAGGTGATAGTAGTGGGGTAGAGTTCAAGCAGGGAGATAACGAGAATAAATAGGGCCAGTACAATATAGGGGCTGAGCACCAACCTTGGGTTCCATTGCCTGGGTTTGAATCCCAGAACCACCCCTTTTGCCTCTTGACCAGAGGCGAGTGACTAGTCTAAGTCTCTTTGCTCATCTGTTGAAATAAGGGTCATTCAGTGAGAAACAGCCGCTAAAACACTTAGCACGGTTCCATACAAAGTCAGTGCCAGTGTGGGTTAGCAGTTGCGGGAGTCGAAGCAAGTTTCTGGTGCTTATTAGTGTTTGAATTCTTTGCTCTCTGCACCTACGTCCGTAGATGTTTCAAGAACTGCCTGTACTGATGCGTGTGACTTCTTTGTCTTTTCAGAGTTAGCTTAAGTGATGGCAGCGACAGTGAAAGCAGCTCAGCTTCTTCGCCCCTCCATCACGAACCCCCACCACCTTTATTAAAAACCAACAACAACCAGGTAAATTGCTGGGTTTGCACTCTTCAGGACTCTGCCCAACTAGGTTGTGATCATTTTTACAAAGCACACAAAGCTTTTTATCCCTTAATTTTAAACAATGTTTCTCTCAGTAGAAAATCAATAGGAGTCTACAACCTTTGGAAAAGCACATAGTTGGGGTGAAACAATTTCTGTTGTCTTGAGAAGTATATCCCATCAGATGGGTTAATTACATTGGTACAGGAAGGGATGGTGACAGAAGTGCTGCTCATTTGCTCCAGATTGCTGTGTGTTGTTTTCCTCAGCAGTTAAGTGGACTAATTTAATGAATTAGAAAGAATATAATCTTTGGAGCTAGGATAAAGCCTGGTTCTTTGTTTTACTAATTGACAGTAGTATACTGGTGGGAAATTAACTCTGAACTTTTGATTCTTAGTTTCCTCATCCATAAATGGGGATATTAATACCTGTCAACTCTTGGGACGATGATGGATCCTGTATTTGTAAAGAGCATGGGGCCATGCTCAGGCCTACTTGGCACTCAGCTGATGGGAGTAGATGTTTGTTATTGTAGGTGCATTGCCTCTGTGGGCTCATCCAGGAAAAGAGGGTCATCATTTGAACTTGTAAGGAACAGTTAATAAAATGCAGAATAAATAATGGTCATTATCATTGTTATAAATCAAGCAAAGAGGAGGCCTTACTAATTTAATAGTCAATTCAGAATATAGTTATTTGGATAAGGTCTAGGCAGAACTTCGAAAGCGATGATGAAGAACTTTTGTTAAACAAATGATTAAGAATGGGATATTTTAAATACTAAAATAAACTAAGTTCAAGTATCATGAATATTGTAAAAGCCTCATAGTGCCTTGAGTTGATACACTCATTTATGTAAGCTATTCTTATCTCTTTGTTTAGGCAGATTCCCTGTGACCTCTAAAATAATTGCTTAATCCAAGTTACCCTATGAATATTATGAACTCGAGAATGAAAGAACTGTGCTTTTCTGAAATTATTCTCTTTCACAGATGTCCTACAATTTTAAACAGCTTTGTCCTTGAATTTGTGATCTTTGCTTTACTGAGAAATGTGATTTTTATAGCTGAAGATTTTCTCTTTTTAAATTTTGCATAAAGCATAAGATCTCCTAAAATTTAAAATACCTCATTTATGAAGTTTATCCACAACTTAAAGCCTTCATTATGCGTAGGAATAATATCAGTGTCCTCTACTGCACCGTGTTCATTCAACTGCAGTGTCTTTGTGGCCTGCATGTGAGTTCAAGGCCAGTCTCATCGTCTGTTACGGACTGGCTGTCCAAGGAGTTAGTGCGTTCTTACTCCTTACCCTACCACCTCGCGTCCCAGTGTCCCCCAGCTGCAGTGCCAGCCATGCCCTTGGCCCGGCCAGCCACACATCAAGCACCTCCGGGGCAGGTGAAGACGAAGATGACGGTTACTACGGAGTAACCATCCTCGCCGATCAGTTGGAAAGAGCCCTGGGCTGGCTAACTAGATAACTTGAGTTTCTTTTATAAATCCGTGCTTCAGTATAAGCTGGCGAAAGGATAGAATTTGGACTTTGAATATATTTGCATATTTAATTTAAGCCCGTGGCACCCTGACTTCCGCTTCCTGTGGAGGGCGGGGCGGTGTTAGAACCAGGGTCCCTCCTGGGCGGCAGCAGTGCGCTGTCAGGAGTTAGCGGCTTTAGGTAAGCCCTTCCTCAAGCCCCTTCAGCTTCATTCCCCGTCAAGACTGTGCTTGATAAAGAAATGCAGCTCTACGAGGCCCCCATCTTGCCTTTCAAACCACCCTCGCCACTTCCTGGATGGGCAGCCTTCAGCTGACTTGGCTCAAGTCTTGGTTTCAGGGAGAGGTTTGGGTTCTTTGTCAGATTTTTTTTTTTTTTTTAAACCTGTCTAGCAAAACGAGACTAAAAAATGAATGGTATCATCTATCTGGTGAGGGTAAAAATTACTTTCTCCAATTAGATAGCATACCACTGGTTCCTTGGCATATGTTTATTCGACAAATGTAGCTTCACACATGTGAATCATCAATCTGTCAGGAATACTCAGTTATATGTCACTTCCTTCACGCACCTATAAGCATAATAAGAAAGTCCATATGCTTTCACTTTTAGCTAGTCTAGGCTAGGAAATACATGTAGCACCGCAAGAGCACTTACCTTCTTGGGGCTGTCTTGGAACAGGGAGCAGAAGGGTTTTAAAACTTTGTTGAGTATTCATTTCTTAACCCCTCCAGTCACCTGCTTTGGGTCAGGTGTGTTGCTGTCCCTTTACGTCCATGTTCTAGGACTTATTAAAAATTAGCTAGTCTTACTTATTAGTTCTCCATGCCGGTGAAGTGGAAGAGTAAGAATTAATTGAAAATAGAAAAGTCCTCTGAATTTCACCCTGGAATGTGTTTTCCATCTTTATTTGAATGTATGTGTGATAATTTGAAATTTCACATCAAATAAAATAGATGAAAACAGACTTCATGTTTCACAGTTAGGCTTCTAAGAGTATGAGTTTCCTTGGTTGCTCTCTGTTTGCAAGTTGATAATTATCTCTCAAATTTCTGTAAATTACGAGACAAAGCCGAGTTTCACTTACTGGTTCTCAAATCTTCCAGGGACTAGGGAAGAGAGAAAGTGCTAATTGAGTCAAACATTTTCTAACTATTGAAAAAAAGTGAACAGACAGAGAGCCACATGTCAACAAAGCGAGTAATTAACCTGAGCATTGTTAGGAGCTACTCACGAACATGAACATGAAAGACCTATCAGTAGAGCATCCATCTGCTGAATAATTGAGTTGTCAGTCCTCACAAAGGGATACAGAAAAAATAATAATCTTGGAAGTTTGATTCTCAAGCTATATCCTCAGATTAAGGATTGAAGTGCAGCTAATCTTAGTTCTGTTTTAGGGGACTGTCATGTGTGTAAATGATGCATCTTGGCAGGCTGGGTAGCTGTCTCCTTCAGTAAAGCTTAATAAGGGAATATTAGTGAGTACAGTGCCATTTTAATCAAAGGGGGTGTGTATGTATTATTAGACTCCAAACCTCCCGTACATGAGTTTCAAACAAAATCAAAATTCCAGATCCTTTCTGGCTGAAAGTATAGAGAAGGGGGTGGGGAGGAAGGGGCTGTTGAGGGAAGGAAGTGATCCACTGGACCCAAGTTAATATTCAGAATATCATAAATTACCTCTCAGCCTGCAAGGCATGTTGGACGAAATTAAAGAGTCTATCCAGTTAAACCGGTTTGAAATAAGCCCAGGGAAGACAAGGTGCTGTACTTTTGTATTCTGGAGTCGTTTCCTCAAAGATAAGAAATGATCATAAATAAAACAATTGTCTTCAGCATGGCTCAGCTCTCTCCGAATGAGGTTTTGACAAAGCTGTTTATTTTGGAGCAGGGAGAGATCAAAGAAGGAAGATTAACTGAGCCCTCTCTGGGCAGCCACTCAGTAACTTGAGGCGGATCACTGACACCCGGAGCTTTTGTTCCTGCCACTGCAGCTTCAGAAGAAAGAAACGAGGATTTCAATGTAGTTCTGCCTTCTGTGCTGTAGCACTTACGGAATGTGTAGGGTGGGACTTAAGTGCCCCGAATGTTCTATTTTCTGCTCTGGAGAGAAGGTGGTAGAACGCTCTAAACCTAGTTAGCAGAGTTGCCGTACAAATATAGAGTCCTTAGTGACTTTGACCCCCAGAGTCCAGGGAAAGGGGGGCAGGCAGAGTGGGATATTATGGCAACACAATTCAGTTTTCTTCTGCACAAGGCAAGCACGCAGGCGCTGTTTTTCTCTCAGGCCTGGAATCTTGGCCGACTGTCTCTGCGTTGCCCAGCCGCGTGTCTGAATTGGCGAGGAGTGCCATCTACTGACCTACTTACTCCTAGGTCTCCGAGCTCAGAGTTTCCCCTTGAGGTCTCATTTCCAACAACAATAGAGAAGGAAATTCTGAATGTAGTGGAGTGTTGGGTTTCCTTACAGTGCAGCACGTTAAAAAAGATTACCTTGCCCCAGCGATTAAGTAATTTCCTTGTGTTGCCCAAAGCATTGTATTTTAAGTGACTGAGCCTGGTCAGGTTGGTCATCTGGTTATCTTGATGTTAAAAATGAAAAAATAGTGGCAATTCTCAGGAAAGACTCTGTTGAAGCTCACTTCTTACCCATGCATTATTCTAAATTCAAAGGAAAATATACCCTTTTAGAAGTATTTGGTCTTTCCCAGAATGTCACGGTCCTATATCCCCAATAGGTAAACTGTTTGTTGGTAGTATAACATTTTACAGCCAAATCTCGTTCATCGTGTTTCTCTTATTTATTTCATCTCACCTTTTTTGAGTCCAAAAATGTTAAGTAATAGGACCAGGACCTGAACTTAGGTTTCTGAGCCTAATCAGGGCTCTTTCCACTACATACTAAAAGTGGGCTTATTTGAAAAGTCCTTTTTGTGTTATGAAATATGGTAGACTTTTGAACAGAACTGTGTGTGTGTGTGTCAGAGCAGAGAATGGATAAAGAAGAGCAGTAGGAATATGAGACTTCTTAAATACATCCTTTATTTGGTATTTTCCTCCTTAATATTAGCTTCCGATTATAACTCACTTGCTAATGAGGTTATCATGAAAAAGACAAAGTACTTTGCTTTTTATGTTTATATACATTTGTAAACACTCATCAATATATTTAGTGGATCTCAGCGGTTTTAAACAAGGCCTGTTTAAAAATATTTCCCTTATAATCCTTAATGTTGAGGACTCTAATAAACTAACTGTATTTATTAAATAATAATTTGTTTCCCCTTCTAATTCATTAAAACCCGAGCTCCCCATGGAAGCTTCTAAACAGCACGTGGGACTTCCGTTCATACCCTAAACTGTAATCGGGTCACATGGAAGGGCAGACACTTGGTATTTTATCATGAGTAAACACATCGTTTCTTGAAATGCAGAAAATAGTTCTGCCCCCTCTATTTCTTGTGTGGGAGGATCCCACGTTGGGAGCAACCCGTGTAACTGATGGCCATCTTCATTTCCAAAGCTGCATCCGTTTAGTGGATATGAGTAATTTTAAGAATCTGAAAGTCAGGTACTAAAAAGATCATTCGAGTGTTTGTTTTACCATCCCCAGCATGCTGAGCACCGGTAGTCATGCTGAAACAGCAGAATGAGTACAAAAAAATTTCTTGCCAGAGGGGACTATAATCCAGTATAACTCAGCTGCTGTGCGTATGTGTGAGAGTGTCATCACAAAAACAGCCTTGGAAGCTTAGATCAATTTCTTTATCGTCAACTTTTTTTCTTTTTTTAAAGTCTGTTGCCCTGACTCAGCATTTCAGATAGAAGTCCTTTATTTTCCAAGAAAGAGTGAGATTAGAAGAGAAGAAAGAAAATGTAGAGAGAAGTGCTCTTTGGAAAGTGATATTACTGTGTGACATTTCATGCCTCTGTGCCTTTGTTTGGGGGGTGGGGGTGTTGCTATGAAGTGCTTGAATCAAATTTACCTGTGTTCTCTTCGATCCCTAGATTCTTGAAGTGAAAAGTCCAATAAAGCAAAGCAAATCAGATAAGCAAATAAAGAATGGTGAATGTGACAAGGTAGGTTTCCAGGGCGTTCCTGGGTGTGCAGTAGCACTGACCAGCTTCCCTTGGTGTTTCCCTTGACTAGTCCTTGCCAACTCCCCTTCCATGTCTTCATTGGTGAAGTGTCCCACACCCCCAAATGATGAGCACTTCTTCTTGGTGCTTTGGTGTTTGTTTGTTTTCCACGTCTCACTTATATCTTCAGTTGTGATACTGGGCTCTCATGCTACTGTTTTCCATGATGCCCTGCATTGCCAAGGGGTTTTGGGCACGTTGAACTGGGAGGTAAGAACACCACGGTAGAGGATTGAGGAATTGCAGCCGTTAAGTGAGCAGGACACCTGATCCTCGTTTAGTATGCTTTCCAAGTGTTCATCGTGCATTCAAGATATGACTTCAAGACCTGTCGGGGGTTAGTCTCCTGTTGTGGGCAGGGTCATAACATGTGTTGCAGGATCAAAGCAGGCCTGACTAAAGCTTCACAAACCTTTCCTTTGCCTTCATGGCCAGTGGCACTAGGAAAACCCATGCAGTTATACTAAAAGATTCCGGAATCTGAGCATATGGAAAGAGAGGTGTGCTTCTGCCCCTTCAGGGGAGCTTTTGACAAACCAGATGCTAATTTGGATAATCATCTCTGTTTTTCATAAGATATTCTCTTCTGTCACTTGGTGTTTATTGGCGATATTGTTAGGTATGACTGGGAAACCTCTTTTTTTTTTTTTAAGAATTTGTCCTTGGTTATGTGCATTTATACTTCCATGTTTAAATTTAGACTTTTATTCTCTTAGTTTAAAGTCTTCTGAGATGGAAGAATTTAAAAAAAAAAAAAAAAAAGCCTGTGCTAATATGTTTAAGCTCAGAATTTACCATTGAGTACCCACTCTCCCTGGTGTTACTGGGAGAGGGTGGGTCTCCTCCCTTGGATCTTGTTGAGAGTAAATTAAGTGCAAGAATTTGCCCTCATAAAAAAAGCTAGCTTTGTAGGGATAACAGTTGGTCCAGAGAGACTCGGTCTGTGGGAGCCTTGGGTACCGAGTCCACACAGCGTAGACAAGGGAGGTAGAATGGGGAACCTCCAGAAGCTGCTTGTCTGTTCCTGTCTGTTTGTTGTGTTATTTTTGGATTGCTTCCTAAAGTGCTTGTTCTTTTGGTGACTACCCTTTCAGGCCTACCTAGACGAACTGGTGGAGCTTCACAGAAGGTTGATGACTCTGAGGGAGAGACACATTCTGCAGCAGGTGAGAAATGCTTTTTAGCACAGGCCTTTCCAGATGCTGTGAGGCCTGCTGCATCCTGGGGTGGCATTCTAGCCCCTGGAGGTCACACCAGCCCTGTGCTGTCAGCACTGGGCTGGTGCCACCTGCAGAAGTATTTCAGGGAGCAGGGAGTGCTTGCTCCTTGCTGAGGCTACCCGGAAGTCAGCTCTGGAGCTTGGCACGGAGGATCTCCCTGCTGCTGTTGCAGGTGCGGGGAAACCGAGCACTTGTGGAGGTGATGGGGCCAGAATGCATGGGTTTCTCCTCTGGCCCACCCTGGCCTGTGGGCTGAGTGAGGGGCAGAGTGGGAACACAAAGCCTCAGGGGCCAGGCTTCTAGTTTCAGGAGAAAACAGTGATAAGAATTTCAGTCAAGTGTTGTAAACATTCGTGATTCAATGGAGTAACCTTTTGCCAGTGCTCTTTTAAGGGAAAGAAATATTTTCCTCATTTCTCTTATCTTGTACAACATACATCTATTATTATGAACTCAACTGTGAAATGCTTGTGGAGTGGGGAAACTTCTATTAGTACAATTCGATGTTTTGCGAAGATAAGGGTGCTTTTTAATTTTACTATAGTTATAGTACATGTGTCTGCTGCATTAACAGTGGCTACTGATAAATACCTTTTCTTTAACACCCAAAGAGGAGGTTGCATTCTAAATTCCAGGGTGGGTTTGTAGATTAGTTCACTGTTGGAATTTAGTTTTATTACTACTTTCAAATGACTTGAAGTAGTACTTAATCTACCCCAGCTGTGTGTGGGTTATTTTTTTTTTTAATGTTTAATGGCTGATGGTCACATTTATATTCTGTGTACATTTTTTTGCTGAAATCTATAAATATGCACTCTCAAACCTGCCAAGTTCCCTGATTTGTCTGATAAGTTTTGTGTGTTTTTTTTTTAACCCTTCTAGAGTTTCAGATTCGAATGAAACTATTACAGACCTATGATTCTTAAGTGGGAAGAGTTGCATTTCTTGCATTTCCGTTTATAAGGGAGTACGGGTAGGGAAGCAAGATTGGAGTGGTTTACCTCAGCATTATTCTAGTCCTCTGCTCGTATCTTTCCTCAGTGTTCTTTTGTAGAACTGAAAATTGTTCAGGCTGCCATTTACCAATTACGTGGGGTTAATTGACTGAACGGTGATGGTAAATCTATTAGCTGATATTCCCATCCCTTTCTATCCCTTTTTAAGCACCAGCTCTGAACCACTGTGGAGTAATTGTCCAATAAAGCTATTAATGCACAAGCCGGGCCCAAACAGTGAGTCTCGCAGGAGAGTGAGACAGATGTCTGGGCAGGGCTGGGACACCTTCACAAAGCAAGCCCAGCGCATGCGTAGAGGAAGCAGCCCTTCTGTGGGGCCTTGCCTTGGGGTGCCATTGGCATTCCTGATTTCCCATTGTCCTTTAATTTGACCTTTGAAAGAATCGTGAGGGAAGGTGGCTTACTCGAGAATGCTAGCCAAGTGGATTACTTTAGTGTCCTAGAGGGAGAGAGTGATGGCTCTGAATTTTTAGCCTGGCATCAAGGCACTCCAGGACACACAGCATTTCAGCCTAATTGCATTCCCAGGCCGGTTGAAAGCTCTCAGTCTTTGGCCTTTTGCCTTGTAATGCAGCTGAGGCTTGTGATTATGATACCATGATGCATGCCCTGTCACGGTTTACTGCTTAATTAATTCCTATTGTAAAACATAGCACTGTTGAGGACTAATGTTATTCTCCACCTCGAGAGCTGCCCATCTTGTGGAATGCATCCCGCAAAGTCCACGTATTCTCTGCCACGTGGACCTGAGCACCTGCGACAAGGTTTCTGGGGAGGCCAGGATCACATCCGAGGTCTTGTAGTATTAAACACATCCCATCAAAAACTCGGGTCTGACAGTTTTATTTGGCTCACAAAAAGTGCTTAATGCCTTTGTTTTACTCTGGGGATGAGGCGTGTTGGCGCCCAGCGTCTAGCTTAATGAGCAGAAAGCCCTGGATCAGGAGAGCCTGTGTTCTTAAGCCACCTTCCGTTAAGGTAAAAATAGAGTATAGGGGATACAGTCAAACCCGGAGATCAGAGTACCTAGGATGACTAATAATTTGATTTTTTGTCAAACCATGCGTTCCACATTTATTTGGAAAGGAAGATGGAGCCCTTCTAACCTCCCCCAGCAATTGAGCTCTGAGTCTGAGCTTGGCCTCTTAGGGTGCAGCAAAAACCCTGAGGAGAACCAGGGCTTCCTTAGAAGACACGCTAACAGCTTAGATAACAGCTTCTCTACTTTTTTTTTTTTAATTTTTTAATTAACATATACTGTATTATTAGCCCCAGGGGTACAGGTCTGTGAATCGCCAGGTTCACACACTTCACAGCACTCATCATATCACATACCCCCCCACAATGTCCATAACCCAACCACCCTCTCCCTACCACCCCCTGCCCCGGCAACCCTCAGTTTGTTTCGTGAGATTAAGAGTCTCTTACGGTTTGTCTCCCTCCCAATCCCATCTTGTTTCATTTATTCTTTTCCTACCCCCAAACCCCCCATGTTGCCTCTCAAATTCCTCATATCAGGAAGATCATATGATAGTTGTCTTTCTCTGATTGACTGACTTGGCTAAGCATGATACCCTCTAGTTCCATCCACATCATCACAAATGGCAAGATTCATTTCTTTTGATGGCTGCATAGTATTCCATCGTGTGTGTGTGTGTGTGTGTGTGTGTGTGTGTGTGTGTGTGTGTGTATACACACTACGTCTTTATCCATTCATTTTTTGATGGACATCTAGGTTGTTTCCATAGTTTGGCTGCTTTTCTACTTTTAAAATCGTCTTTAGTGAGATGGGAAATGCCAGGGCGGGGGGTTGGTGTTAGAGTAGTCCTTCTCACATCATGGAGGGTGACATGGGCTGACCACGGCAAGGTGGAGCCGAGCCCCCCCGCCCATCAGCAGTGCAAAGCCGTTCCTGTGGCCAGGCAGAGAGGCATCCTCAGGGGACCCGTGGGGTGTTTCTAGGCTTTGGGGCTTGTGTCATTGGAATAAGGCATATGAGTGCTATGTTTCTGATGTTCTCGCTCTCAGGATGCCTGGAGAGGAGCCCCCATTTATTTTTCTTTATGAAGTCTCTACTTAATTGGGGACATGGGTACATGCTCTAGTAATTTGAGTCGTTAATGCCGTTCCCTTTGGCGAACCATCCTGAATGCCCCGACTGCTGCCACTACTGTTAACTGCTACTTTAAGGCTGTCTCTGCATCTACCTTGATGTATTCTTACAAGCTCCCCAAAAATGTGGGGCTCATTTAGTGAGTTTCTTCGGATCCCCTTCATTTCTTTGTGTGTTTGTGGCTGGGGGTGGGTGCCACCTGTGGAGGAAGGAGGAGGCCTGTCATCAGAGCACTGGAAACCTACTGGGCAGTCCCATGCACTTGAGACACCCTGTTTCCTAGAGGGCAGGTGGGTTTATTTGCTTTAAAATCAAGTGGCTTTCTCTACAAGCTATTTTTATTGCTCTGTTTTCTCCATATTGTTAAGTAATTAGTAGCTATATTGAGTCACAGAAAACTATCTTCTTAAAGGAGTGAGTTACGATTTCAAGGGGTGAGCCTAGGACTATCCTTTGCCCACCCCCATGCATTGTGATACTACTCCTCTCCTTCCTCTCCTGCCCTCCCTGCTCTCTTCCCTTACTCCTGCAACTTTTATGATAACTATTATTTTTTTTAAAATTCAAGTAGGCCTTTTCCGAGTTTTAGCTCCTGGCATTTTCCCTGCTTCATTTGTTTTAGTGCTAATGGAATGGCTAACAGTCAATGAGGGGAGGCGGAGGACGCACTGGGTCTGGTAGTCCCGTGCTGTACATTTACCTCCCAGATCATTAAGGATACGTTTTTATTTATATGGTAATCATAATCATGTTGCCCTGATCTGTGTAGCAATTCAGTTTATAAAGAAGCTTTATTTATCCTATTACCTTATTTGATCCTCTGTACAACCCCGTGTAATAGAACAGGAGTTGTCCCCATTTGGTAGGTCAAGAAGAAATGGCTCAGGTTATTGTGTTCCATTCGGTGCCCTTCAGATAGTGAGCCGAGTCAGAACTGATACACGAAATTCGGGACTCGGTTCTGGACACCTGGGCACTTCCCTCCCGGCCAGCTCATTGGGGAGAGAGGTCACACTCTGGGATCATTGTTATTTGCCTTCACTGGGTACACTGAAAGCCAAGCTCTTTTTGTCCTGAAGATGACACATTTTCACTCACCATATAGTATTTCTTTACGGTATCCCAGAAAAACATAATTTACTCTGAAAACTGCTGTTAGTATTTCTTTAGCATCAGTTGAATTATTTGATAGCCTTGGGAAGAGTTTGCGTGTGGGGGTTACTTATCCAGAGCTCCGTAACTGGTAACTAATAAAACAAACAAGTGTCCATTTTAGATCTCTTAGTGTTAATGAGCTGTTGCTTGATAAGTTCTTACGTGAATATACTACTTTAACCATAATGCAGCACACCCTTTCTGGTCATCTCTTGACTCATGAGCTAGAGTTAGAAGCCTGGGTGCAGTGGTTTAAAGTAAGAGGTCACAAGGATGTAGGCTCCTGATCTGCCATCTCTCCCATCTTGCATTCATCTTCTTGAGGGGGAAGATAGGCTTCCATCTTTATTCCAGACAGGAAGGGGGGACAGAGGCCAGAAGACATATACTCAGGGTTTATAACCTTTTCAAAAACAGTCCTGAAATCCCAGTGACTTCTGACAAATAAATTGTAGGTAGCAGTATCTGCCAGATGCTACAGGTGGGTCTGGGGAGGCAGGCATTTCAGTTGGGCTTATGGCTACTTACAGAAAAAAATCAAGCTTCTATTAGTCAAAAGAACACAAACAAACAAAAAAAAGGTGAGGGAGGAAGGATAAAAGGATAGTAGGTAGGCAGTTTGCTAATTCGGTCAGGATTTCACAGTGAGAATAACTTGTTTTATTATGAACCACAGTTAATCTGTAAAAAAAAGAGTTCCAGACGTTGAATAAGGTAATAATAGCTCAGTCTGGAGCTGGACGATTACTTGGGTTGGGATTCAGTATGTCTTTTATTCTTCTGGGGAAGTCAGGTATGTCAGGAATGGGGAGCACAGTTGCTGTTGAGAGCCATTGACCCATAGGGAATAGTTCACAAATTTACCATTTTTTAAAGAAAACTAATAGAGGTTCAAAGGTTTCCTTTCTGCTCTTTTCCACCTGAAATTGGGTAATCTGAAACTCCATTGAATAAATAATAGGCTAAATAATTAAAATTGTTCTTTTTTAAGGTGAACTAAAGAGAATGAGAAGTGATAAGAGGGGCATAACAGACAACTAAAAAAATGAATAGTTTGCCCATTTTCTCTCTGCAAAATTCTTTTCTTTCATCCTGATGCTTTTTTTTCCCTCTCTCCCACAAAGCTTGGTAAAATTACCCCCCTCCATCCCAATTTACCCACAATATACATACCTCGAGTCCATGCTGCCTCAGCATAGCATCCATTTCTGATAAGATTATGAGTAAAATTAGAATAGAAAAAACACATGACATGATGAAAGATTCAGACCAGTGACCAACATCATTCTTAACATTGGAACCTTAAGAAATACCCTCTCAAAAGGCAAGACCATAGCAGTACCTCTGCCACCACTTTTATGTCTGAGAGTTGGAGCCCATACAGTAAGAAATGAGGCAGGACTATTCCACACGAGGAGAGAAAGGTTTTTTCTTTTTATAGATAATACTTGTTACCCCCAAATATCCAAGGGAATAAACGGAACATGACTGTAAGCAATAGAGGTTTTTATTCATTTTGTTGAGGTAAAATAAAGGTATGGCAAGCTGAATTTTAACAAAGTGAACACATCTTTTGTAACTAGCACCCAAATCAAGCAATGAAACAGTTACGGCCCCCTTCCACTTACTACCCATGGTCTTCAGGGGGTGGGATTATAGATGGTTCCTCTTTTTCCTTTTGTGGGTTTTATGCTTTCTGAGTTTTCGGTAACATAATCAGAAAGGAAAAGGATAATTATTACGTGTGTGTGTGTGGGTGTGTGTGTGTGTACTTCATTTTATAAGGAATGTTGCTATCTCTAGGATGGAATTTCCTTATGTTTAATAAGGAAAATTGCTACGTGTTGAGTAAGTGTTATTTAAAAGGGTTTTGAAATTGTATCTCCCCCTAACCACGCTGACAGTAAAATAGTCTGTTGATGACTTGAAAGGAGGAATCAGTTTAAAGGCTATGAATGAGGAGAATAGGAAATCTGCTTTGATTAAGAATTTCAAAGGGTTAATAGTCTTTTGGCTTACCAGATTGGTTAAAGGATGGTTCCATGCCATCCATAGCATAGGATCCTCTTACTAGAAAGGAGAATATTAGTCTCTTGGTTCCATATTTGATCCCATCCACCTCTCTCTCTTTGCCTTGTGATGTCCATTGCTCATTGCCCAATCTTTCTCTTCTCTACTCTCTTAGATCGTGAACCTTATAGAAGAAACTGGACACTTTCATATCACAAACACGACATTTGATTTTGACCTTTGCTCGTTGGACAAAACCACAGTCCGTAAACTACAGAGTTACCTGGAAACATCTGGAACTTCCTGAGGATACAACAACTGGATGCATCAAAAACTATTGTTGGTTTTTTTTTTTGGTTGTGATTTTTTTTTGTTTGTTTATATGAAAACACTCAGAATGATGCAACCAAAAGGGAAAAAAATAAAAATCAAACAACCTTCAGCTTTATTTTTCTTTAAAGCCAGTCATCATCTCTTGATAAAGGAGAGGTTAAGCAAACCAGCCTCAGCGGACCACTCTTCTCTCCAAGGAAATCCCCGGGAAGAGTTAGCCTGGATAGCCTTGAAAACAAACAAATCAAACACAACACAAGAAAACTTTCAAGAATGTGTATGGTATCCTTGTCTCTCTCTCTGTGGTGGTTCATTCCACAGGATGAATGCATATTCAACACACTGCCTTATTACATAACTGATCTATTTATTATCGCATACAGATATTCTAAAGTCGTTGAGGGAATGACACCACAAGACATTATAAGTACTTGGTCCCACGGATGCTCTTTTCAGTGCAGCGCCCTTGCCATCCCAAGCCCAGTGACCTTACTCGTATACCGTGCCACTCTCCGCCAACTTTTCCAAGTCCTTTTACTCGTTGCAGTCTGTATTTGCCACCTTTTGTTTTTCCAGTTCCAGGACACAAATAATCAACTGGGGGGACCAAATTGCCACCCTGATTTTCTTCTTTGTGGTCTTTCTCCTGAAAGTTGGGGCCCAGCCCTTGGCTGTATCCATATAATGATCTTGGACCATGGTAGGAAATGCACCAAATAGGATCATATGAGTTGTTGTCTAGCCTTAGTCAATAAACCTGTAGGACTTTTAAACAAGTGTACCTGTAAACGTCCTGCATCCAGCATTGTTGAGCTGTCAATCAACATCTTTGTGTCTGTTTTACTGTTTCTAATACTAGAGAAAGACGGAAGTAAAGGCATTCCACAGGATCATCGTTTAAAAAAAAAAAAAGAATTCTGGTTCTGTTTTCTAAAGAAATGTTGTAGAAATTCTTAATTTGGATCTATTTATTAGTAAGAGTTTCAGCTTTCTTCAGCTGCCAGTGTGTTATTCATCTTTACCATAAAACCTGGAATAAGAGATTTTTGTTCACGTATGATCCTCGTAGACTCTTTTATATTTGGAAAATTAAAATCTTTCTTTGGGGGAAAATCCTTGGTTATTCTGCCATAACAGATCATGTATTAACTTGTAGATTCAGTGGTTCGAGCCTGTTTAGTCATTTGCTTATGTTTCCAGAAGGATTTCTTATATTGGTGAAAATAAAGATGGTTGGGGAGGGGGGGGTTATTTTTGTTCTTGATGTACCCTGTTTTAAAACTAGAAATCTGTCCTGTGGCATGCAAAAGAAAGCGAATTATTTTTAAAAGAAAAAAAAAAAAACCCAAAGTTCTTTTGGTGTCTTTATTCCATCCTCTCCGTAAATGGAGATATGCCAAGTGAGAACAGCTCATCTTCCAAGTTTTTGCTAGGAACTCAACCGAAAAGAAGGAAAATGAAGAAATACTTCTGGATCCAAAGGTTCATTCAGTGGATCAGCCTTAAGAAAGCCTCTATGTGTGCGAATAGACCAGTCTCTAGGCTCTCCCTTGTTTATTCCCGTGCCAGATGCTGTCTTTTCATACAGAGATTAACTAGTGTCTGTACAGAAAATGGTCTTTCCAGACCCATTCTTTTGGGCAGTAATGTAAATGCAGATTGATAATGAAGTTATTTTCTGCATTTTAAAAAGGGGATTTTTTTTTACATTGTTTCTTTCTATCCAAAGACACTATTTTTTTCCTTTTAAAAAAATTATAAAACAGCCATGCTCCTTGTAAATTACTTGTGAAGTGTCTTCCCCAAGAACAAGTGTACTTTTTCGGTAATGTTACGATTCTTGATGGCTGGCATGAACAGTCCTTGAAGCATTTGTTGTGTGTCCCCTGCTCAATGTTTAACTCCAGAGAAACTTTTGGAGTCATTTTGGACATTAGGTGACAGAAGTATGTGGTTTTAGGCATGGTTTTAGTTGTGTTTGGTTTCATTTTTAACTTGCGGATGAATGGGGAGGGCGATGCTTACATGAATTGTTTGCAAAATTTAATAATCTTTAAACATTTTTAACTGCTAATCCACATATGCTCATTAAGCCAGAAATGGATGTGGTTTAACTAAAATATCTGTGTAGTGTATCTAGAAATGTATATATGTAGTTTGGGCCATTTTTATTTTTGTAACTAAGTTGTGTGGTAAAATGATCTGACAGTGTGAAGATTTTTCTCCTTCCTCTGACCACTTAACCAGGCAACTAGGTATCATAAGCAACCAAACAAAAATGGACAACGAGAAGGGAAGCTATTGCAGTGGTAAACTCTAGACCTAAAATTTAGGCAATAAAGCAGATGTCTTCAGAATATCGTCAGAATGGAAGTTTGTAAATCAGTAACAAAATTCAAGAAAACCTCCCCATCCTCTAATCCTCATGGAGAGAGCAGAATGAGTTTTCCACAAAATTTCAATAGAGTGAGGGTCACATTGTTGATTTTTTGCAAGTTGTATTCTTACTCTTATCGAATCTTTAAATGTGGAAATAATAAATCCCCTTTCAATTGATTTCAAATAGTTACACTTCTCTTCCAGTAACCCTCTTGGTTCTGCCACGTTTATAAACACCATTGAAATCTGTTGAAAATTATATTTGGCACATGTGTGTCCTGATGGTGGCTTTGGCTTTTTAAGCACAAAGGGAGAATGGCAGGGTTTAATTTCTTAGATAGGTTTCAAGTAAAATCGATTGGGTGAGTGTGAATATGGTTTGAGCCAGCCAAATATGAGAAATTTTCTTTGCATTTTCCTCCTGTACTTTGAGGGGGTAAAGACCTATGTACAGAGCATTTTCCCCCTTATAAATTGGCTGGCTTCTGGTTTGGGGGCAGGGTTCTGTATGAGGAGATGCTTCCGTGTTAGTTAACATAGAGCAATTATGTCAGCAACAAAAATGTCCACCTCTCTCTCTCCCTTTATGTAGACAAAGGGGTGTGTCTGTATGTGCTTGCATATTATGTCAGAAAGTAGGGAGAAATGTCAAAGTAGGGAGAAGTGTAAAAACTACAGATCAGGGGACCAAAACTCTAAAAGAAGTAAGTCCTAAGAGAGTGTTCTAAACATTTTTAAGTTGATTAGCCAGTCTCTCTGATCTGAATAATTACTCACTTTGTTGTGGAAAGAGCCAAAGAAGTTGGTTTTCTTCCACCAAAAAATGTTTATGCCGATAACCTTTTACAAACCCAGCCCACCTTTTAGACCACTCACAGTTCGGGCCTTCGTGACGTCACATACTGTGCATTTCAAACCCCACACGTTAACATTAGTTACCATTGATTTTATGAGAGACCTTGCTCTTAAATGTTTTAAATTCTGCCTAGGTAACAGAATTGGATGGCCAGTGTTTTAGAAATGGTCAGCGTTCGCGTTTGGTGGCTTGTGTTCATTTATCGCACTTTGAAAGTGATTGGCTCTGGAATAGTTTGCTGTATGTGCATGGCGTCCCGCCTTTCGCGTTTTGTGTTCTCACACTGTGTATAGCACACACACGCACATGCTCCTGTTCTAAGGTTGCTTCAGACTGTGGCAGGGGAGCCTGCCAACTGGGGACTCTGCTGTAAAGACAACTCCAGCTGCAGAGAACGCAGAGTCCCTTACCCATGGTTTAGTTTACTCTTGGGCTGGAAGTCTACATCTTTGACCCCTTTTGTTTCATATGATGCTTTTGATCGTGTAGGCACTGCCATCCCTGGATATTCTTTGGAAAGATGCATTGAAGAAGTCAATTTCAGAGGAAGACAAAGCCACCGTGGTCTGTAAACTGTAAATATGTATTTTGGCACTTGTACTCCAGTATCTGCAAATAGAGTTATGATGGAAATGCTGACAGATCCGTCATGGTGGCCAAAGCTACTGGGCGGTGCAAAACTAAAGCAAAAACGTATTCTTGAGATGAACAGTGCAAGGCCAATACGTTTTCTAAATCTGTCAGTATCTTTTTTAATGGAGTGTGTATGTGTAGTTATGTTGAAAGATACACTGTGTATGTGTGTGTAGATGCTATTATGTGAACTACAAGGCATTCGTAAGATGTATTTCCCATCTCTAAAACCCATGTTGAAATATAAGTACAGATTGACAGAAATAGGTGTTTTACTTAAATTCATATTTAATCCACTGTGGCTCCATGTTCTTTACAATGTATAGTCTTACTAATTGTCAAGAGTCATCTGACCAGAGTTTGGTTTCCGCTTTGCGTATGGGGGAAAACAAGCCCTTGGCCTTTTTCAAGAAGTGACGCTGGTCCCGAGGAAGACTGAATGGAGAGATCAGAACCAGCTGAGGGCACAACCCTGCCCCCCACCCCCATTCATCTTTGAGTCCCCTGGGCCTAACAGCATTTTCTGTGTCCTAAAACCAGCCATTTCTTAAGCTCTGCAGAGACTGGGCAAGAAACAGTGGGGCCCGTTCTTAGAATAAACCAGATTCCTTGTACGTGGCATTTTTTCTCTTTCCCCCTGTTTCTCTGGAAGGTTTGGTGCATAAATTAAACAATGCACTATCACTGGACAAAGTCCGACTGTGAAAGGCTCTGCGTTTACTTTAGCAGCAAGAAATGCTACCTTGATTAGACAGGAAGGAGAAACTGCACTTCAAAGAGAATAGAATACTTTCAGTTTGGCAAACACCCCAGCAGTTGGATATAATGCTCTAGTTAATAGTAAAGAGACTTAACAGCAAGTTTGACAAGGTCACCTTATCTTCAGGCTGAGAAGCCATGGAGGAGAGGATAGGGGACTGCCTTGTGCAGTATCAACTAGAAGCTGATTTTAGGTGTGGAAGCATCAGTCCCAGAAGGGCTGGGCTGGCAGCGGAGCTTTCTAAGGACGGTGCTCGAACTGGACTCATCTCTTCCCTTGTT
This sequence comes from Lutra lutra, assembly GCF_902655055.1. Lineage (NCBI taxonomy): Eukaryota > Metazoa > Chordata > Mammalia > Carnivora > Mustelidae > Lutra > Lutra lutra. Next base: position 46,390,113 of record NC_062290.1, on the reverse strand, counting down.
TCAGCCTAGATGCTGATTTCGTTACTTGAAAATAATGGCCTTGCATTTTCCCCAGCGCAGAGAAAGTCAAGACAGGCAGCTTGGGTGTGCTGAAGACAACTCAGGATGCCGTCCCCGAGCGCTCTCACTCACAAGGTGTGCTGAGCCACCATTTGCCCCGGTCCATTTGTCCCACCAGCTCTCTCTGAATTGTGTTCCCGTTTGGATAGGCAAGGGGTCCTGGAAGGAGATGGCAGTTCAACTGAGGCCTGATGCCCAGACCTGTCTGCTTGGTAATCTGGGGACAAAGTGTGCCAAACTAATGGACTTGTTTGTTCTGATTAGTGGAGCAACGAGAGGGTATTTATAGGTGTCCTTGCCCGGATTCCACCCAAATAGAAAATCCTGAGCACATTCCAGGGCTTCTGTGCTCTCTGCCGGGTAATAGTATCCACACCTTCCTGTTTACGTGGTCCCCTTTTGTAGCGTCATTTCCAGGCTCTTCCAGAGGTTGTTAACTTGCCCTGGGCAGTCCGCTCGGCCTTTTGGTCTTCATTTCCCCCTTAATTAAAGGAGGGTAACCAATATGGTTCCCAAGGGCAAGGGAGAGAAGTACATGGCACAGATGACAAGACGTTTCAGTAATAACTGAGCCCCATAACTGTTAAGTAACAACAGAAATAGTCTGCCACCTGAGTGGGAAGGCCGCTGGGTCCCCTTTTATGATCACTTAGGGCACTGGGCAGTCTGCACGGAAGAGATGGCCCCAAGGAGCGGGGAGGGGTGGGGTGGGGGGAGTCAAGGCAAAGCTGTTTGCTCATTTTCCCCTCGTAATCATGTCTTCCACCCCATGCAGCCCCCGCCCAAGAGTTCTGAAGTTTCAAAAGGGTAGAAAAGGATAAATCCAGGCCATTAAAAGAAAATAATCAAAGCTATTGAAAAGATAAAACAAATGAGTTGCACTAAAAGGGCTGTCTGTGCAAGTAATAAGGTTGAAATAGTGATACTGATTTCCTAGCCGGACAGCATTCCTCACACATGTGGTTTGTGTATCCGCGTCTGGGTGGGTGGTCTGGTGAGGAGTGCTAAATGCAGCAAGATGGCTTAGTTTTTGAGCAGTGGAGGGAAGCTTTGGGACAGGCTCAGCCTGGGGCAGCTATAGCCGCTGCAACATAAAGAGGCTTTCCTTTTGCTTTGTTCTAGGAGGGAAAGTTTTAACTTGGCTTATTCATTTAAATATGAGTCTCTATTCTGCACAGAATCAATCAAAGGGTAGGAGTTTTTTGTGTGTGCATGGTCTTTCTTTCTTTCTTTCTTTCTTTCTTTCTTTCTTTCTTTCCTTCTTTTTTTTTTTTTTTTTAAAGCACCTCCTTGTCCCTCGTCCCAGCCCTAGGGGGTGGGATGTGTGGGATAGAATGGAGTAACTCTCCATTTGTTCTGACTTATTCCCTGGGTCCTGGCAGTTATAAACACCTCCTTTGAAAGTGATGCTATTTTCAATAACACCTCAGTTCTAGATAGAACACAAAGGAGTATTTAACTTAAAGGTACCTATTACGAAAATAGTTCCCAAACAGTAGCTAATGGAAGATGGACTCCCCCACGGGCACGTTTACGTTAAGGAGAATGATACAAGGAGTCCACTCAGTTCCAGGGTAGGGGGAGACTTGTTGAAAGAGACTTGTTTCTACTAAGAAAACATGGTACCTGTGCCTGGCTTTTGACAGACATGAATCATTGCTAACTCATATCTGAAGACAGGTTGCTTCATGAATACTCAGAATTGGCAGTTGGTGTGGTTTTTATTCTGACTTTCGGTCACTTGGGTGGTAGATCATGAGTTTCCACATAACAATATTTTACAGATTTATTACCTGTCTCCCCCAGTAGCATGTAAGCCCCATGAAGACAAGGACTTTTTCTAGTTCACGGATGGCTCTCTCCAGGACCTAGAACAATTCCTAGACATATTAAGCGCTCCTATTTGATGAGCAAAAATGTGGGTGCACTTTGTAAATATCGATCTCTTAAGATAGGTTATGAAAAGAAGGTGTTAAGTTTGGCAAATTGCCCAGCAAGTGACCCTCCACTGTATATTGATGACATGCTGCTGTATTCAGGCTCTGTGGAAGCCCTATGTTCTGACAACAACCAAACTTGTTTAACCTTATTTAATGCAGTATTGCCCAAATTGTATATCACTGAACAGTTGTTGCACAAGATAACAGAGGTTCTCTTTTTAAGTTCCTTGATAAAATAGTTTTTATACTATATTTCATTCTTTGGGGTTTGTAACACGAATTGGGAGCTTACACTTCCAGAGAAGGACAACACAACTATTAATATCCCCAGAAGTGGTTTTCTGGGTTAGGTGTCCATTTAGCTTATTGTCGAAACTAGACCATTTTTGAGAATGAAATGGGACACTTAATAATTATCCCAGGACAACGTGAGCAAACCAAGACTGTCTTTGGCAAACCAGGACATGTGGTCACCCTATTTTTAAAGAACATACTTTGGAACCTGCTGAACTGAAAATCCATCCTTCCATTTCTTTGTTACTTAGGTACGTGCACAATAATGATCAAAGTGTTGGGTTGGGCTGTTTATGGCGATAGGAGTGTATCTCTTTCAAGGTAGAGGCAGGACCTTGGGATCCAGACTGTAAAGGATGCTTTTAGTGTTGCTCAGGAGCCTGGGTAGTTGCAGGGGTCCCTGGGCCATACTTCAGGTCCCCAACCCTGTCCCGACATAAGCCATGGGTTCTTTCTACGCCATGTGCAGGGAAGACCCATTCTTTGTATTGGGTCCTGCATCCCCTTCCCAGAGGCTACCGCCTGTTGAGGTTGTGTTTCTCTGCACAGGACAACAGACCCCCCTGCCGGAGCTGCTCCCGCTTCATGGTCACCTGCTGAGTCACTCTGCCTGCTGCTGTTCCCTGGGGAACAGCCCATTGCTGGACAGCGGGCAGTTTCTCTCACTGGTGGAACATGTTCTGGAATTCTGCTGCTCTTCACTCTGTCTCCAGGTCCTGCTGCCTGATATCCTTTGCTATTTTAGTGGTTGCAGTCTGGGTGGGCACAATTTCTCAAATAGGACACACACTCAAAAGAAGTTGAATAAATGAATGAATCTCTTGCCTTACATTGATGTCATTCTCTACTGCCTCTTTCCCCCAAAGTATGTCTGCTACTCAAGGTCATGCATGGTATGGTGACAAAAATCAGACAGAAAAGCTTGACTTTGAATTCCAGATCTGCCACTCCTAGCTCTGTAAATTGACCTTTCCTGAACCTCAGTTTTCTCATCTGGGAAATGGACTGAACAGTGTACCTCTGTTTGAAGGCTTTTATGAAAATTGGAGGCTCCTAGAGCACCCAGCACTCTGAGGCAGCCCTCTAGTAATGTGCTCAATCCATGGCAGTGACTTTGACTTCTATTGTTGGAGTCTGATGAGAACCTTCTATTCTCTTGGTGGAGAATTTGGTCAGCCCATGAGATTGTCCTGGTGCTGTTTGCCATTCAGCCTCAAGTGTCTTTATCCTAATTGTTGGCTTGTTGGCCTTACCCTCACACCCATGGTTCTTGGCCATTCTCACACACCTCCTAGCAGGTCATCAGCTATGTGACCAACTGCCACCTTTAAAACTGTTTTCAGCCCATGCAGAGGACATGAAGCCAGAAGTAAAACATCCCATTTTCAGGTCTCTTTTTGGCCTCAGACTGAGGTCACGGAAGACCAAATGGAACACATTTCTACCTGATGAGTTCAGTTGCTAGTGCTAATGTTGGCAAACCCAAAGTCACAGGTTCAAGCCCCTTGGGAGCCCCTTCCATGGCTCCAAACTTAAAATCCTGCACAGCCATGCTGTGAGCAAGTGTCCTGGGTCAGGCAAGGACAGGGTGACCGCATGCTCTTCCAAACATGACTTCCTAACAACTTCTGAAGGTGGTCATTACACAGCGTATTCCTCACCTTACACAACTGTGGCTTACCATTTTGGTGAGGGGTGTTTGGATGGGAGACCAGCGCTTGATAATGTTGGCCATTTCACCCGGGCTGAGCGAAGGTTTGTGGCCTTGGTTAGCCAGACATTCTGATCTATTACCACATAGACATTTAGAATGATACACACTTTTTTTAAAAAAGATTTTTATTTATTTATTTGACACAGAGAGATCACAAGTAGGCAGAGCAGCAGGCAGAGAGAGAAGGGGGAAGCAGGCTCCCCACTGAGCAGAGAGCCCGATGCGGGGCTTGATCCTAGGACCCTGGGATCATGACCTGAGCCGAAGGCAGAGGCTTAACCCACTGAGCCACCCAAGTGCCCCCCAATTTTTTTTTTTTAAGGCAATCATGTATGCCATGGAGAAGTGGCCATTGTTATCCTGGGATTTGATTTACAGCAAAGATCTCTGAAACTTTTTTTTAAGAATTTATTTATTTATTTGACAGAGATAACAAGTAGGCAGAGAGGCAGGCAGACTGAGAGAGGAGGAAGCAGGCTCGCCATTGGGCAGAGAGCCTGATGCGGGGCTCGATCCCAGGACCCTGAGATCATGACCTGAGCCGAAGGCAGAGGCATAACCCACTGAACCACCCAGGCGCCCCAGATCTCTGAAACTCTTATTTCAGCAACATGGTCTTTTAAAAGCATGCCACAGTTTCGATGGGGTATTATTGGCCGTATCACTTTGTCAGGGACCCAGTGCAGACTGCTATGTTGAAATGCTACTATAGTCATGCTTAGTTCCTGTATTTTTCCCCTTAAATAATGATGTGGTGTATTATCTTCCTGTTGCTCCTGTAACAAGTTACCACAAACTAGTGACTTAGACCAACACAGATTTTTTTCTTTTAGAGTTCTGGAGTTCAGGACTCTGAAATGGGTCTCCCTGGGCTAAAATCAGAGTGTCAGTAGGAATGCATTCCTTCTAGAGGTTCTGGGGTGGAGGGAGGGGGAAATCAATTTGTCTTTTCTAGCTTGCAGAGGCTGCCTGTATTCCTTGGCTCATGGCCCCTTCCTCCTTCAAGACCATCCATGTGGCATCCTAAAACTTCCCTCTGACCCTGACCTTCTGTCTCCTCCATCATTCTTTTTTTTTTTAAAGATTTTTATTTATTTATTTGACAGACAGAGATCACAAGCACGCGGAGAGGCAGGCAGAGAGAGAAGGAAAGGGAAGCAGGCTCTCCGCTGAGCAGAGAGCCCGATGTGGGGCTCGATTCCAGGACCCTGGGATCATGACCTGAGCGGAAGGCAGAGGCTTTAACCCACTGAGCCACCCAGGCGCCCCATCCTCCATCATTCCTTGATGGGTCTTGTAATTACCTTTGAACCACCCAGATAATCCAGAATAATTCCCTCATCTCAAAATCCCTAACCAGCCATAATCACAGCTGCCCGTCTGTCATTTAGGGTAATCTAGTCACAGGTTTGAGGGATTAGGGTGTCATTATCTTGGGGAGACCATGATTGTGCCTATCACAGATGGGGAGATGCCAGTCTTGAAATCCCCAGCATTTTGGAAATTTAAGTAAAACCTCCTTACATTGCTCAGCAGAACTTTTTTGCCCCACATGAAACATTAAAGCAATTTTGCTACTAGTTCCAGTTGTTCATGGGGTCATATTGGGATGATGGCCGTGGCGGGGAGTTTTTCCAGAAACCAGAGAAAACTGGTACTCCAAGGTACCTTGGAGGTTATTTAAGGTTTCCGCTGAGGTGATGGAAATTCAGTCAGTCATTCAACAGATATTTATTGAGTGCCTACCATGTGCCAGCCAGTCTCTTGAAGAGCTTGTGAAAACGTAGTAGCTGTGGCTACAGGATCTCCTTTCCATTTTGCTGGGATAGAGACTCCTGACTTTGGAGCAACAATGTCATCATGTGGTTAGAACTTCTTTGAAGCTATATGGAAATCCTTTACTGGCAGGCAGACTGAACAGCCCTTCTGGGCTCTCAGCCTTCTCATTCCCATTGCTGATGGCAAACTTAATCTGAGTTTCACAAGCTTTTTAAAGGATAGGCCTGAATAAATAGTTCAACTTAGAGCAAATGCACAGGGAGCGAGCGGTCTGAGGCGCCAAGGGAACAAAGGAACCCGCCTTGCCGTGTCTGTCACAGGGTCGGTATATAGTTGCTCCTTGCTGCTCTGGTTTGTTGAATGAAGATGAAGCCCAGTGACCTCAGCCCCATGGTACACCATTGCATGCCGTGGTTCCTGGACGCTGAGCTCTGGTCTGGTTTCATGAGAATCACCAAGGTCCCTGATTCAATTTTTCTGCACAGGGCTTTGAATATTGGGTTTTTGTTTTTGTTTTTTAAGATTTCATTTATTTGACAGAGAGCAGAAGCCAGGGGAACAGAAGGCAGAGAGAGAAGCAGGCTCCCTACAGGGCAAGGAGCTCGATGCGGGGCTCGATCACAGGGCCCCAGGATCATGACCTGAGCTGAAGGCAGACACTGAACGACTGAGCCACCCAGGTGCCCCAAGGATTTGGGGATTATTATTCTAATGTGCAGCCGGGGTGGGAGCCTAAAAAATATAGTCTCAGGTCCTGCTGCCAGCGATGTTGAGTCAGTAGGCCTAGAGCAGGGGGGACAGGAATCCCAGTGGTTACAGTTCCTCTGGTGATCCTAATGCACAGCCAGTTTAGGAGGCTACGATGTTAGTCTCCATCTTCTGGCACTTTCAGCTATCTTAATTCTACTTCCCAGGGGTCCAGGATGCTAATTAGGGACTTGTTATGAACCCAGATTCCTGGGCCCCATCTCAGTCCCTGGCTTCCGGACCCAGACTCTGGGGCCTGGGCCTAAAATGCTGCAGGTCCAACGTGTGCTCCAGACAAGGAGACACTACATGGCCGTTCAGATTCCCGAGGCAAATGAATTCAAGCCGTGCCTTTACCTACATGGAGGAGTGTAGCCCACGAACCCAGTCTCAGTCCTGACATTGGCTGATTTGCTCTTGGGATCAGTACTCCTGGGGTGGCTTGGATGGGGCATTTGCGAGTAGCACCGGATACTTTGGTTACTGAGTGATTGTCCTGACTTTCTGTGGGTTGAGAGCTGCCAGGGAAGGGATGTGTAGTTCCCTGTTAGGTCGTGTGTTATCAGTAAGAAAGGGGGGGAGGGTGTTCTAAAGAGCTGTGCATCGAAAGAAGCAAATCAGATGCAAATCCATCTGGATAAAAATAACCCAGAAGTACTTAAGAATGCACCAATTGAAATTTCCCTGATGGAGACAAGATGTTACCACTGAAGGCTTTAGTCTGTTCTGATTTTGCCAACGTGCACCCAGTATAAATGTTTCAAGTTTCTTTTATATAATCAAATTTGTTAGCAATTCTGGTATAAGAAGATAACTTTATTCTCCTTTAGTTTATGAATACATTATTTCCTCATGTCTCTGCTTAGTAACCAAGGTCAAAAAATTGTTTCCCCGAAATTATCTAACCTTCTCCCTTTGGTGGTGTATAGTAGCTTTGTGAACCTGCATAGGACTCACAGTTTGGATTTTCAGGTGCAAGAATTTTCGTACAGAGACATCCATGTCCTCTTTACAGGTGGTATTCAGCACATTAGATAGTCAAATCATCAACCCATCGATCATGTGCTCACACGGTTTGTAAAAACTCAGAGTCATTTGCCCTGTAAGGGGTCCCCATGGTCTGAGTGTTCCTTTAGGTCATAAGTCAACCCTGTAGAGATTTTGGCTCGGGTTTTGGATGTAGTCTCTTCTGTGGACCCAAAGTGATGGTGAGTGTGAATAGGATTTTATTTTAAGTCATTCTAGGTTTTTTTGTTTGTTTGTTTGTTTTTTAATATTTATTTGAGAGAAAGAGCACAAGCAAGAGAAAGAGAGCACAAGTGGGTGGAGAGGCAGAAGGAGAAGCAGACACCCCACTGAGCAGGAAGTGGGCTCCAACCTAGGACCGTGGGATCATGACCTGAGCCAAAGGCAGATGCTTAACTGAGTGAGCCACCCAGGTGTCCCTAAGTCATTTACTTTTATAGGATTCAAAGCCTTTTCTCCAAGGCTCATTGCTGATCTTGCATGAAAATCCCTCACAAAAATAAGCCTATTATATGGAAACAAATTTTTGCTAAACTGTCCACGTCATCAATATTTTCTCTTTCTTCAAAATGGAAGCCGTCCATGCTAAGGCACCACCGATTAAAGGTATTTTTTTTTTTAAAGATTTTATTTATTTATTTGACAGAGAGAGATCACAAGCAGGCAGAGAGGCAGGCAGAGAGAGAGGAGGAAGCAGGCTCCCCGCTGAGCAGAGAGCCCGATGCGGGGCTCGATCCCAGGACTCTGAGATCATGACCTGAGCCGAAGGCAGCGGCTTAACCCACTGAGCCACCCAGGCGCCCCCGATTAAAGGTATTTTAAGAGAGTCATCAAATATCTCCATCTGCTAGGCTGCAGCTCGTAAGAAAGACATTTTCTCTAACATAGTGTCATAGCTACCTTCTTCTCCTGAGGAGGGTGGTAGGATCCCTCAAGGAGTGAAACCAATGTCTCATCTAAGCCTGGGGCAGCCTGTCAATTTCAGTGGTAGCAAGTGAGGAGGAAGGCAGATTTCTTGAAAGGCATTAACATTAGATGTTGACTCTTTAATCCCCTCCCCTTTCTTTCAAGTGATTGGAATATTGGTGAAAAGAATGGATATATAGGATGGGAACCTGAATTGTGACAAATCCAGTGAAAGCCATTCTTAATGGATTTCTCATCATGAACAAAGTGCAAGGTATAGGCACATTAATAGTTCTTGGAATGTTTTTGTTTGTCTAAGGGCAGAGTGGAACGTAATCCTCCACTGTGGCAAATATGCCTGCAGTTTGGAGGCCTTGCCTTTTCATCTTCCAATCGGGCATTTGATTTTGTGTGCCCCTGATCTTGAATACCAGTCTTTTTATTGTAAGCTGCCCTATTATTATTTCAACAGCATGGTATAAAATAGAGTAAAACCAATAAATAATTGTTTGTTGTCCTGGCAGGTCTATCCTATGGTTATTCTTTCATCAGTTGTTGATGCCAAGTGATTTTCCAGCCTGTGAACGGCCTCGGAGGTACCAAGTTGAAGAAGAGGCTCAGTAGAGAGCTTAGAGCTAGAGGCAGTGCTAGACTAGAAGTTCAAAGGTTGCAGGACAAGGGGGTGGGGAGATGAGAGAGTCATTGGAGAGGCAAGTGTAGGGGTTTGCATGGAGTTCCAGAGTACCAGGGAGGCATGGAACCAAGTGTACAGGAAAGTTATTCTGAGAAGGGGGAATGGCATAGACAAAGAACAATTTTGGAACAAGAACATGTAACTTGGCGTGATTCAAAGAGGGTGCAGGGAGGGGGAAGGCAGGAGATGAAACTGGAGAAGGAGGCAGAGGCCAGATGATGGCAGTCCTTTTTGCCAGACTAAGAAGCTTGGGTCTTAGACTAGACGTACACTGGCTAGATAGTCAGCTGTGGTGGGTGGGAAGCGCATGGACAGCTTTGCGTTGTGAAGTAGGGTCCCACGCTCCTGTCCTCCATGGAGCATACATCCTACGTGCCTATGGCTCCAAGTTGTTGTGCTTTCTTGACCGTCGTCGTGTGAGCCTCTGCTACATGCATCTCCCGCTTGTGTTACCTACTGCTATGTAACAAAATGACCCCAGCGTTTAGCAGGTTAACACACCATGTATTTTTCAGTTTCTGTGGAATCTTGACATGGCCTAGCTGGACACTCTGGGTCAGGTCTCTCACAAGGCTGCGGTCAAGATGCTGGCAAGGCCATGATTAGCCCAAGCTTCCACTTGGGTGTGACGTGCTTTCTAGTTCATTTAGTGGTTGTAGGGGGCCTCACAGTGCCTCACAGCCTGTTGGACTGAGGGCCTCAGTTCCTTGTTGGCTTGTGGCCAGGTGAAGCTCTCACTATCTTGCTGCCTGGGCTTCTCTAACAGACAGTTGGCTTTGATAAAGCCAGCAGAGAGAGAGTGTGTACTAGCAAAAGGAAGCCAGTTCTTTAAAACCAGTCGTGGAAGTGACATCCGTCACTTGTTCTGTATTCTGTTGATGAGAAGCATGTCGGTAGCTCCAGCCTTTGCTGAAGGAGAAATTACCTTTGTTACTGTGTCAGTAGGAAGAATCTGGACATGTCAGGATGATTCCTCCTTTGGACAGCTAGCCTTCCTCTAAGATGGAGCTTGGTAGTTGGACAAGGAGCAATATTGTTTCTTGACCTGAGAGCGCCGAGTGCCTGGAGACGCTTCCTGATATTCTAGAACGTCTGAAATACTCAAGGAAGCCGGGGAAGAAATTTTGTTCCTTGCGGCAGGTCCATCCTCCTGAAGGAAAATGTGGCAGAGCTCCGAAGCCTGCACAAGGGGAAAGGAGGAAGAGAAGATAGATGTGTTATAAAGTGTCAGCTAGGATCTCTTTAGACTGCCTGTTTACACTTCACCAACTCAGCTTTCTGGTGTGTAAATCATGGCCACTTGCCTTTCCCTCTGGGATGTTTCTTGTGGCTGGAAAGCAACCCACCGCCTGAATTGGCTGTTTGAGTGCTCATCCCACCCCCACATGGTCCCTGTATCGCACTAAGGGGAGAGATTCTGCTCAGAGTGTCTCTCTCTTAATGAGGAGATTCCGTTCTACTAGTGATAGATTTTGTTTTTCAAACTTTCCTTTGGCATTGGGAGTTTCTCTTAAATGTGGTTTGCTCTCCATCCCCCAGTCAAATTGGTAAATTGGCAAATTGGCAAATCTCTCATTAGCAGGTCCGCTAAGATGACCAGATTCCAAACCTGCTCTTACACTCAATTTTCCCAGTGACAGGCATTTATTTAGTAAACATCTATTGCTTGTCTACTATGGGCCACTGGGAGAATAACGAACAGTGTCCACCCTATAGGAAATCACAGACCCTAGCATATACTGAGATGGGCTTGTCTCATTTTATATAATCTTTCCCTTCCTACAAAAATGCCATCTGGTAAATGGTTTCAAAATATTTGCAAGTAACAAATTATTCCTCAAACTGTTGAAAAAATTTATGTGATCTTCTCTTCACTTGACTTTGGTGAAGTGAGGAATGATTGACTTTGGTCCATGTCAAGAGCCAGGAGAAGAGGGGCGCCTGGCTGACTCAGATGGAAGAGCATGCAACTGTTGATCTCAGGGTCGTGAGTTTGAGCCCCATGTGGGGTGTAGGGATCATTTAAGTAAATAAGAAAAAATTAAAAAGAAAAAAAAGATCAAGGAGAGGAGAACTCAGAGGTGAGTTTGAACGTAGTATGAGATCACACGGCAGACCCAGACCCAGCTCCCTCGCTGGTTTCTTGTTCATTATCTTCTCTCCACTTCCTCTTTTGGTCAAAACCACCTTCCAATGAATGAACCTAGAAAAAATGTTTCCCTCGAAGGCATTTGGACATAGAAAGGAGAGGAAGGGCTCAGTACCCCCTTAGTATAGTTGGCGTAGCTCTCCCATAGAGTGGTTTTGTGACCTCAGAGAAGTTCATAAATTACCCTAAACTAATTTTTCAACTGTAAAATGGAGATAACAGCAATACTGCAATTCATCTATTTACTCAAGCGTGTTTTATTGGGAACCCTGTTCTAGACTGCGGGGATTCAGAAGTGAACAAAGCAAACTCCCAGCCTTGTGCAGGTACCTTCTAGTGAGGGGGCACAGTAAGTAAATAGGGAACAGGCTGTGGGTGGGACTGGAATAGAGAACATGTAAGCAGGGTCTGGAAAATAGGGTGGAGGTGGGCTGCTCTGGGTATCTAATGGCCAAGGAAGGTCCACGGAGACCGCGACATTTGAACAGAGACCAGGGGCAGTCAGAAGGACAAGTGAGGTGACAAGGGGCTAGAGGAGCACCGTGAAGACCAGCACAGGTGGACGGGAGAGACGGAAGGATGGAGATGTAGGCAACATGGTCAGACCACAGGGCCCTGACCATGGCTTAGAGTGAGGACGTGGCTTTTCCTCTGAGTGAGACAGGAAGCCACTGGAGAGTTCTGGACAGATGAGTGTCATCACCTGACTGCTCTTTTAAAAAATCACTCTGGAGTTTGGGGTGGATTCAATGAGATAATCGAAGAAAATCTTCATGAAACACATAACGTTGGTTCCAGGGATGAGGGGCCTAGGATCACAAAGCATCAGGTCTTTGGAAACATATTCACGAAGTTTGTTGTCTTCCAGATGAACGGCCCTGGATCTTAAGAAACTGACTTTTTCTTCTAAAAGGTGTTCACTCCATACCAGTGGGGTTACTCCCTTAAACGGGTAGGAAGGGGCATTGATGGCAGAGAAGCCTTGGCTGCTCAGAGGTTGGTGGCTGAAAATGGTAACTGTTTAAGGATGCCACGAGAGTCACTCAGAACATGCCCATGGAAACCTGATATGGTCCTGTGTGCATTCCTGCCAATGGCTTTGTAGACATTGGATTAAGTTCCACCCCATCCGCTAAGCCCCACAGTTATTCAGAGGAACCAAGGCTGACTCTGAGGGTGTGCAAGCAGGAGACAGCCAGCCCGAGACCCGTGAACGGAGAGGCAGAAGGGGCAGTGGCGAAGGAGGCTGTGAGCTTCCTCCATTCGGCTTAATTTAGTAAGCTGAACTGAAGGTAAAAATGAGCGTATGCTGAGAAACAGCAGATTAGTGCTTGCTCAATAGGTTTGCTAGAATAAGTGCTTTTTAATGGATTAGGCACTAACTGGAAGTTAAAAATGAATACTCAGGAGAAATGAGCTCAGAGAAGGGCGACCTGGTGGTTCAACCCCTGGCCTGGGAGGCAGCCGCAGGAGCCTGGGAGGAGAGGATTCCGGTCTGCAGTGTGAGTGAATTTTAAAAGCGGAGGACAGGGTGAGTCTTGGCAGCTCACTTCTGTCCTAAGTGAACAACCCAAAGTGTTCATTAAAGGGAGCCCTTGAAAACAGTGGGTCCCAGGATCTACTACGTGCCTGGATGAAGGATTTTCTCTGAAATGTGGGAAGTCCAGCAATGGAGTTCTTTTCTCTGTGCGTAAAATAAAAAGGATCGGAAGATATCAGAGCGCTGAGTTCTTCCCAGGCCACTTTTGTCTCTTAGGGGAGCAGTTACTACAGAGGTGGTTGGACACACTTCGGTGGGTTAGCAAGTGTGCGGTGTCTTAGAGCATGAGCCCGGCTCTCTCTGCCGCCCCACTGTTCATTAACCCCCGCCTGTCCCCCCAAATTTCCTTCATGCTGCTTCTTGCCACTTCCATTTCCTATCCCTTCTCGTTCTCTTTTGCTGGCATTCTCCCCTGCCTATCTTTTATGCTAGATTTCTCTTCTGTATTCACCTCTGTAAAGTGTTTGAAGCCACAAACAATGTGTGTAATCCCAGCCCTCGGTCCAGACGCTGGTTCTGGTTCTCGCCCATGGTGTTACTTCAGCACAAGGGCAGAGACACGTAGAGGGCTTTGCATCTGCCCTGGGGAAGGAGGGTGGCCTCCTGATGGGGTCTGAGTGTGGAGCAAGAGGCTGATAGTAATTCAGAAAGCAGGAATTTGCCTTCAAAAGCTTTGGGAAGGTGGAGCATGGACTATTTATAATCCATCAGGGGATTAAAGAGAAAATAGGCAGGTTCTGGGGTATTGCTATAGATCATCCAGACAAGATGAAAAGATAGAGCAGCTCAGGAAATGTGTTTACAGATAAGAGGCAAGTTGAAAAAGCCGGGCCACGATCGTGGAGAATTTGACTGATTGCCCCTACTAAATAATGTATAAATGAATGTGATTCAACAACTACCGATATTGACCAGCAACACAACGGGGGACAGATGGAGGCACAAGGCCGCACAATAAATCTCAGGAGCCTGCCTCTGCGCGGGGCACCCACAGCCCTGACCTTTCCCTCTTGTCCTCCAACCAGACTACTCTCAGCTAGCTTTGGGGGAATGCATTCTTCATTTGTTCACTCATTTCTTGCCATACGTTTGAGTACCTACCCTGTGTCCAATCAGTTATTATGTAGAAGAGGCAGACTTAGCCCTGAAGGACCTCACAGGAGGGAGACGAAACAGACCCAGCCAGTGAAAATCAGATCATGAACTTGGCCGAGATCAAGACAAAACGTACTGAAGACCTCAGAGGCACACCTCAGTCTGGGGAGTTTCTCAGAATTACGACCTGGTGTTTTTACTCCAGGATGAAAGAGTCTGGAGATATTCCTGCATGGTGGCAACGTCCCCCTTCCCCTTTATCAGGATTAAATTACAAGTATCAGGAGACAGCATATATTCAAAGTTCTCTGAGAAACTAGAAGTGAGCCTGGAATGAATCCAATCCTCACCATTTCTCCTGATACATTAACATTTTTTAAAAAACATTCCTTGCAATAAAAAGATCCAAGCAGACCAAACACTCGACAGTTTCTTATTTGTTAGAATGAAAATGTGGCAGAATTTGGGAGTAGATTTTTCTGAAAAGACGTTTGTTTCTGAAAAGACTACATATGTCAGTTCTATGAGTTAATACTTTTAGGTCAATAAATACGGGGATAGCAGGTAATATTTGGAAGATGGCAAGGACAACTGTACCCCATAGTCACACATACCCTCTCCTTTTGAAGTCAGTAAGTGCTCAACCACTAACCTTCAATGTTGTGGGAAATTCTTAGGACCCTCTCAGAACAAATTCAGAAAGGACAGCTGGTATACCTTAGTCTCATGACAAAGGTTAGACTTCCTGGGCACCTTGGTGGGTCAATCAGTTAAAGCATCTGACTCTTGATTTCAGCTTAGATTACAATCCCAGGGTTGTGAGATGGAGCCCCGCTCTGGGCTCTGCTCTGGGCTTGGAGCCTGCTTAAGATTTGTTCTCTCCCTCTCCTCTGCTCCTCCCTGCCTCCTCTCTAAGAAAAAAAAAAAAATTTTTTTTTAATTTAAGAAGTCAGACTTCCATTTATCAAAGAAATTCCCTAATCTTCAGATGTCCATGTAGGGACCTGGAGATGACTAATTATTAATTAGTATCAAGGAGGAAATGTAGGAGCAGTTATTAATCGGGCTGGGAGATGGTTGTAAGCACTCACTCACTAAACAATTAGCAGTGATAGGATGAAATAGTACGAAATTGAGCAAACATTAAAAAAATACCGCCACCATCACCCACCCCCAGCATAATTAAGTCAGAATCTTGAGTGGTGGGGTGCCCAGTACCCCAGTACCAGCACTTCAAGGTTCTTAAGAGACTCCAATATGCAACTAAGACTAAGCGCCACAGCTCATGGAGGCTGCTAAACTTGGACATGGAGAGAACCCAGTAACCAAGATTCAACACAATTAATTAAGGTGATAGTTGTCAATGTTGCTTAGCACAGAAAAAACCAGATTGGGTTACCTAAATTTGCTAGAGCAAGGCCCGCAAATAACACGGGCCATCCTTTGGCGTTGTGTTTGGCCTGAAGCCCCCGGGTTGCTGGGCTCAAGAGTCGAGTTGGAAAGCTCAAGAGCACGGGATGTGATCTCAGCTCTCTGGCACAGTAAGCTGTTTTGGTTTTGAAAAATCCAAAGTTGTTGTGCTCTCAGAAAGACAGGTGAAAGGAGTGGAGAGAAAATTCAGAGGGAAGCCCAAATATTCATCCAATGGAAGCCAAGTATCCTTTCTCATGCATGAGCAAACCCAAACCAGGTCAGTCTTCGACACATAACAGAATGAGCTCCAGGGAAAGGTCACAAATGAGGAACACAAGCATGAGTGAAGGCTTCACCGCCCAAAGCTTTGGTTACATGAGATGTGTCTCTGAGGTAGGGAATCTTATGTGTCAGCCTGACTGGGTTTCTTCTGGAAACCCCCAGAAGAAACTAGCTTTACCCGGTCTGTGATTGAGATGCTATCCTCCCTAAGACCAGTGTGGGTGGACATCAGCTCCGTGATCACCCAAAAGAGAACACAAAGTGAGAACAGGGCCAAAGTTTCATTTCCAACTTCTCCTGCCTTCAGATACTGGACACCGGAGCTCCTGGGTCTCACGCCTTGGACTCAGGCTGAATTATACCACCAGCTTTCCTGGTTCTCCGGCTTGTAGACTGCATATCATGGCAGAGCTCAGCCTCCATAGTCACATTATCCAAAGCACATAATAAATCTCTTATATGTCGATCTATATCCTACTGGTTCTGTTTCTCTGGAGAACCCCAACTAATTCAGGGACCATTTTGGATTTCCCAGAGTGGTTTAGATTTCTGTTCTTTATCCCTGTATTGACTCAATGCCCAATGCTTTGAAATCCCGGGAACAGATGTCCAGTCAGTGGATACCAATGCTCGTTGATCTGAACTCAAGGTTACAACCCAACCCCCTGAGTTGCTTCTCTGACCCAGAACAAAACTAAAGCTACTGAAGACTAACCAGCCAAGGAGCTGGGGGTGGGAACACCCAGGGATGAAGGTCTGTCATGGTGGCGGTCCCATGGGATGTACAGCATGGAATCCAGCTTTCTTCCATCATATAAACCACAGCCTTCTGAAAGCGTCCCCTCTGGGTCCTCCTTTTTTCCTTCTCTGGACTCCCTTTTTGGGTCCAACACTTCCATCTGATGGCAAAGATCTGGCTTTGGCTCTCCCATTCCTGTTCACCTGGGGCATTGGCTTCTGTTTTGAGATGCCATGTCTAGCACCTGATGGTACTCTGTCCCCAGCCCCGGGCCATCATTCTCCAGCTGTCTTGCCACCATCCCTGAGGGACACACCAAAAGCACCTTATCAGAGCACTTATTTGTATTATTCATCTGGAAGATGGGGCACACTATTCACCCATTTCCTTTGGGTGACAAAGGCAGCTGTTCTATGCTAAACCAGTGGTCCTCAGCCCCAGCTACACCCATGCCTGGGCCCCACACCTAGAGGTTTAATTATGCCTTTAAAAACCCACATGGTTCCTTCAGCTTAAGCTTTTGTCCGGGTCTTGAGATCACAGGAGGAGTGTTTGTGCATTTCATGTGGGATCCTTAGCTCAAAGGTCACCCATGAGGGAGTGATCCCCTCTCCTGGAAGGCAGGAGTGGAGAGTTGCTCCTCCCCCCGCCCCAAGAACCGTGGCTGGTGATTGCAAGGGCCTCATGCAGAGAGCCTCGGACACTCAGACTCATGGGGGACTTGGGTAAGCATCCCAGGTTCAAATGTTCTGCTCTGTTTTCCCTGGAATGGCTCCCAGACACAGGGGTGCTTTGCTGGTAGTTTAGATTCTCTTAGGACTGAGGATTCAGTCCAACCAAGGCAAGCCAATGGCCGGGGGAAGAAATCATCATGAACATGGAGGCAGCTCTGTTGCTTTTTGTTTTTCTAACTTTACAGCTCAAGCCTCCATGATTTAAATTCACTTCTCTCCGATTTCATTTCAGAGGGTTCAAGGTGGCCAAACTCCAAGTAATTTTATACCTGAAATGACCATTTTCAGAATATGACATCACACACGGATAAGAACAGCAGGATTTTGTTTTGTTTTGTTTCTAATCAAGATGCAAACTTGACCCTTTCAGCTGGGTCCCAGCTCTCCAGTGCGTTGGCATCTCTTTTCATGGCTCTGACGGGTCGGTTTTCTTCTGTACAGAGAACATGCTGGCCGGTGAAAGTCTGAACTGAAAATACACAGTATCTGTTAAGACAATCCTGTTAACCTGTCATTGCATGCCAGGTGCACTGTTTCTTGTTTTAGAAATCCAGTTGAAAGAAACACACGAAGAAATCCATGAGGAGTAGCCAGTATGAGTTTTTATGGGTATGGGTAGGGAATCTGCCTGAGGCGAGACATACCAGTGCTGGCATGCCCAGAAAATTCCACCTGGAAGACTGGGTAAGTGGCACTTGGCAAAGTTGTCCTCTTGTCTTAATTGGCTAGTCTTGGTTTTAAAAATGTGTTTTGTGGATGTATGTTTTTCAGGGAGACATCATGGTAAGCTTTTCAAAGACCGTTCCCACAGATCTCCTCTCCAGCCTGATTTTCTCTCAGGGCGAGGCTAACACTTCTCAAGGCGTGGCCGATGGGAGAAGACCTCATCCCCTCTGGAGCCTAACAGTCTTCAAGGTTGGGCCACCTGCTGGCCTTTCCTACCCAAATCTCCTGGAGCTTGGCCACTGTCCAGCCAGTGCTCTTTGCCTCTCGGTCTGATCAGTGTGTGACAAGAATGAGAAAGTGTGAAGCATGAGCAAACGTTTTCCTGCCGCACAGTGAGTTTGGTTAGATGAGAAAAACCCACTCTGATTCCTTTTATGGGGCAGGTAGGGTTCAAAAAAACCAAAGGAGTATCTGTGACATAAATTTCTAATTTTCCAACTCAGAGAAAGGGCGGTGGTGCGGGGGGGGGGGGGGGGGGGGGGGCGGGAGGATGGGACAGAGAAAGTGAGCATGCGCAGGCGCGCGCGCTACTCCAGTAGATGTTCAGCTCAGCGAGGGCCACTAGCGGACAAGCCTCGGATACAGTGCTGGGCTCAGAGTGAGTAGCAAGGGCTCAGTAAACATTTGTGGCATCCATCACTGATTTCCATATGAAATTTCCTCTTTCTCCACAATTGTCAAATTCCTAAGTATCTTAAGAAGCTTCGGAGCATGGGATGAATATAGGTTGCCCTAAAGCAAACAAAACCAAAATAGCATTACTCTGGAAGATTCCTTTAGCCCCTTAGTCACCACAGGTGCTCATTAAGAGTTTTCGCTTTTCTCGAAGGTGTGTCTTTGGCTAGGCTTATAGCCCACTTACACACACTCAGCCAAACGCCTTCTCTCTTCTGTACTTGAAACCCTATTTTCCCAAGCCAGAGAGTGGAAGACTACAGGAAAAATGTGACTCATAGCAGGTGTTGTTATTAAATCACCTTGAAGTGTCTCTTGTAAAAGATAACTCCCTGCATTGTAGCAATGTCTTTGACAAGAGAGGATTAGGGGGAAATTGCAATTACCTTGACATAAAGGAATGAATTAACTTTCCAACTTGCATTTTGCAAGGCACAGAGTCAAGCCGCTTGGAATATAAACATAGAAGGCCCTCATAATAGCTTGGGGCACTTGAAAATTCAGAGGCTGGGCCAAGAGCCCTGAGAATGCGAGGCAACTTCAGAGGCGTTCCTCACCCCGGAGGGGATGCCTGCCTGGACAGAGACTGCCCAGGTTGCCCCTTCCTGTGTCAGTGGGGTTTAGAGGGCATTCGGGGCTGAGCCCTCCTGGCGCTGATGCCCGCAGGCCACGGCTGCTGGAAGTAGAGCGATGCCCTCCCGAGACTTGACGGCCGCAGCTGCCCATTCACCAGGGCCGGCCCATGTTGCCGGAGCACTTGCTAGGCGTAGGCTGTGAGGGGAGGCAGACGGTGTTGGCGGCCAGGGACCTGGGGAAGTCAGACGTGCAGCTGAGCGGCCACGAACCTCAGTCTACGATTCATGTGTAAAAATACACACTTCTGTTTATTTTCTTGAACTCAAAGCTGACTAAGCTCTCATTCGGCCAGAGCAGCAGGAAATTCCAGCTCCTAGGTTTGTCCTGAAAGCCCGGGGTTTTTAGGAGGATTCTGAGAATGCGGGGCCTCTGGTCCCAGGTCCATGAGAGCTGCTGCAGGCATCCCTATGGCCTCTTGGGCCTTCGAAGGACTTGGAGGCTCAAGACAGCAGGCAGCTCAGAACTGCGCCTCTGTTTTCCTGCCGCTCGTGGGCACCTGAGCCTTGGCCAGAACAGGGAAGGCCATGAGTGGGCGCTGAGGTCTAGTCACAGCTCCCTGGATATGGCCACACGGCAGCCTTCAGTAGCAGATAGACCACCCCTCCCTATGCGGGACAGCACCTAGAGAGAGGGCCTCCCCTACCCTTGGGTGGTGGTGGGGTGCCGGGTATCGTCGTCCTATGATGTACTTTAGACTCTCCCCTAACATCTTTTTGTCCTATTCTTCACTGAAGCCATGCCAATAGAGGGCTTAGAATGGTTAAAAAGGCTAATTTCTTAGAAAATGTGCATGAGGGAACCATTCTACCACACTTGGCTACCCTCCTGTCTGGTTTCCCTAAGCTCCCGCACTGCCAACATTCATCCACTCTGCCATTCTCAAAGAGAGCTACGTGGGAAGTATGGCGCTCTCCCTTCCTGTCATGGGAAGAACGGCGCTCTCCCTTCATCTCCTGCATAGAGTTTAGTGTTTTACATGAAGAGCAGGGCCTTCATTCAGCTTCTATTTCCTCTCTGGAAAAATCTCCCATAACAAAGGAGTATAAAGCCTAGAACCCCGTAGAAAGGAAGACATGGAAAGACAGCGGAACAGCATCCATACAGAAGAGTTCACTAGGCTACACCACCCGGGCCCCTGGTTAGAAAATGCATGAAGATTATGCAAGAGGAACTATCCCAGCCAAGAGGACACATCAGGCTGGTCTGAAGGAAGGAGAGGGCCTCCTTGAGGAGTCATGATAGGGTTGGGACATCAAGGATATAAGAGTTAGTTAGGGGGAGCATGGTTCAGGTGTCTCATGGTCTGGTACAGAACCAGAGCAAGTGGAGTAGACTGGGTCTGGGACCTGAGGAAAAGCCCGAAGCGCAGGAGGACAGAGTGGAGACAGTGATGGTGACCCAATGGTTGGTGGTCTGCCCTCTTCCTCTCACTGAAGGATTCGCCCTCCACTGGTTGGTTTATTAAGAGTGTTGTCTCCTTGGGGGGGCAGTACCGACATAGGAGAGGGAATCCGTGTGGAAGCTGGAACAGCTGAAGAAAAGAACTGGTGCCCCTAACACAAGCCAATGTGGAAAGCCAAGAGACGATGGCGTTCGGAGCTGGCTGTCTGGAGCCAGCTGTTCAGGCTCCGAGGCTCACAGGATCTTGTGAGGCTCAAGTTAACAAGGCAGGGTCTGCTCGCCATCCGCTCCTCTTCTCCCCTTCCTACTCTCTCCCTCTCTCTGTGTGGCAAGGGCCATCTCTGTGGGTTCCAGGGTCTGCCTGTTCCCCAGCCAGTGGGAGGGTCTTGGTGGGAGATTAGAGATGGGACAAGTAGGAAGGCCAGCTATTTCTTCCCTTTCTCTCTTCTCTCTGGAGCCAGCTTCCTCAGGAGAGAGCTGCCATGTTCTAGCTTCCACTCAGTGAGGGATCCAGGGCCCAGTCTCCTCTAACACAGACCCTCCCTCCATCCCTCACCTTAGAGGTACAAGGAGCTCTCTGCTTTTGCTAATCTCTAGGTTAATCACAGTCCTTTGTTTGTCTGTTCAGCCTCTTCTATCCCAGTGTGTGTGTGTGTGTGTGTGTGTGTGTGTGTGTGTGGTGTGTGTGTGTGTTTTAAGGTTGATTTGACAGAGAGAGCGCACAAGCAGGGGGACGGGGAGAGGGACAGACAGACTCCCCACTGAGCAGGGAGTCCAACATGGGGCTTGATCAGGACCCTGGGATCATGACCTGAGCCGAAAGCAGACACTTAACCGACTGAGCCACCCAGGCGTCCCTATCCTCTCTGTTTTAAACACCAAGTGGTTTCTGTTTTCCGGGATAGACAGGAAACCATACAGTGAGTGGCCGTGGTGATCCTCCATGGGCAGCTGCTATGGGCCTGGCTGTGCTCCCCAAAAGACATGCTCAGGTTCTAACCTCCCCCACCTCTGAATGTGACCTCATTTGCAAGTGGGATCTTTACAGGTAGAATGAAGGTCATTAAGGTGGGCCCTAATCCAGTGACTGGTGTGCTTACGAAAAGGAAATGTGGCCTCAGTCATATGCATAGGAATGGCAGGTGAACACAGACACACAGGGCACTCGCCTTGTGGTGGCAGAGGTGAGGAAGGTAGCTCTAGAGCACAGACAGGCACCACCAGAAGCTGACAAGTCTCAAAAAGAACGTGGCTCTGCTGACACGGATTTCAGACCTCTAACCTCCAGAATCATGACTGTGAACTTGTATTGCTTTCATTCCCGAGCCCCAAACCCCACCTCTTGGTACTTGGTTATGGCGGCTCTAGGAAACCAACACCCCAGCCAGGGCCCATTCCCTGTGGAAGCCCCTTAGGTCTAGCTCTCTCCTTCCCCTACTCTCCACACCCACCTTCGGCCCAGACTACCCCAGACAGACTGCCTTTCCCTGCACAGGGCTTGCTTTCCAGGAGAGGTGTTGGAGCTGGTCTCCAAGAGCATAGCCGCCAGTTGGGCTCAGCCCATGTAGCACTGTTACCATCAGAGGGAGGTTGCCGTTGATCACGGTCAATGCCTGTACTGGTTTTCCTGTTTTAGTTACACCCCACTCCCGCCCAAACAAACAGAAAAAACAGAAACCAAGTGTACTTGAGTTGAAGGGGGCATACATCACCCAGAGATGTCTGAGAAGTCACAAAAGCAGTTGTGTGTCTCTGCCTCTGGAAGGAACCAGAACCGGCCACCGGCCACCATCTGTTGTACAGAGCACTGGGCTTTTCTGCTGCTCTAACCCACAGCTCACACACCCACCTGACACACTACTAGCCACAGAGAGACAATGACCTGATTCTCCTTTGGTTCAAGTCTCCATTCACAAAGAAAAAAATCTGATTGGCTCAGCTTGGGTCAGGTGTTCACACCTTATCCAATTGGCTGTGTCCAAGGGGGCGGGAGCACATACCCCTTCAAGTCAGGGCAATGTTCAAGCTGGGCAGGGGTTTACTGCAGGGTCCACTTGCCCCAGAGGAAAGGGTGTTCTGGGCCCGATGTCCTCTGGGCCGAGGCGGGGCCAGGAAATATGGCACCAGGCCAAGTTCCGGCTCTCACCTCCCAGTGGGGGCCCTCGGGACTCCTAGCTGGCCCTCACCAGACACCGCCATCTGGATGTGCAACACGAAAGGGTAACTGGAGAATTAACTCTACCCTAGTTAAACCTGCAAAATCAAACCTCCCACCTCACTAAATGATGTGTGATTCTGTTATGTAATCTGTGAGTAATAATAGCTCACATTTATTGGACACCTAAAACGGGCCAGGCACTCTGCTAAGTGTTAGGAACATTCTAATGTTCATAATTCCACAAGATTGGTTTCGTTATTCAATTTCATCCCCATCCCCCTACCCACCCCGCTACACTGCACACTCTAGTGTCAGATCACAAGGTAAAAAACTACTGTCTTCATCGTTCTGCTACTTAAGAGGTGAGACATGCACATGGTTCAAAACTCAGAGAGGAAGGGTGGAAAGTTAGTCTCCCTCCCATCTCTGTATCCCAGCCATCCCATTTCTCTCCCTAAAGGCAACCACAGCTACTGGCCTCTTACATGCAAAAGAAAACACAGGCATTTATGCTTGTGTATCTGTAGAAATGGTAAATTCCTTTTCCCATTATTCTAAAACTTTTTCACATTCCGTCTTGGTAATGGTTCCCACTGGCCTTGCTGATGGTCGGGTGTAAGATGTGAGAAAGAAGGGAGTCCAGGGTAACTCTAGTACCACTGGCTGAGACAAGGACAGTTGGTCGGGAAGGTGGTCAGCAGATTTGGAGGCACAGGGGATTGAGTTCTGTTTTAGATAGGATACACGTGGTGGTGTGGCTTGAGTTGGTCCAAGTCAAGCTGGCAGTTGGATGAACTTGCTCAGTTGACAGGTCAGGGGAAGAGATACCAATTGGAGACCATTCCCTACCGACAGTATTTAAAGTCATAAGGCCAAAAGAGATTATATACTGAGACTTAGTCCACAGATCTGTCCTTTATTACATCAGTGCTCCCCAAATTGGCTTGGCTGGTCCATTCTTTACCAAGCTCTGAACAAGACCCCTGATAGAAGGGAGCTCACAGCCTAAGGAAAGACACAGATGGTTACTGGACAATGTATTCTGTGTTACACATGAAGAAAGGTGAGCTGGGTATCGTGGGACAGCAGAAGAGCAGAGGACTAATAGCCCAAGTCATAAGGAAAACAAAAACTCTTGTAAATGGCAACATTTTTTGAACATTTTATTGTTGCCAACTGGAGATAAAATGAATTTACTTCTATAAATGAAGAGTATTATATTCTTTCTACCCCTACCCACTAAATAAATCAAGCAAATAAAAGACTATTCAATTCAAGTAGCACCAAATCATTAGGCTGTTTGGGATTCTACAGAGACTGGCCTGGCCCTAGCTGGCCTCATCTGCCTTGGTTTTCCCCCAAACCAATCACCCAGATCTCTCAACCAAAGCTGCTGCTTACTTAAAAGCTTGTGAAATCAAAGAGGCAGGTGAGAATCTTGAATTTTCCCTTGGCATCCAAAGAGTTGGGCTTCTTGTGTTCTCAGCACAGAATTCTCTAAAGGGAGCCATCCAATGTGGACCGTATACCCTGGTCTTATGGCCCCTTCAAGAGTCCGTACAGGCAGAATCCTACCCAGAGCCCTGCGTTTATGTTCCTCCAGACTAACAGAACAGGGTAGCCCAACTCTATTCTAGGCATTCCTTTCCCCCCGCCCTGGCCAAAGTCTGAAATCTTCAAAACATCTCTCAGATTGGAGTGGAAATCTCAGTGTAGATGCATTTACCGTAATTAGATTCAGCCCGCCATGGTGACTCAGGTAAGTGTGATGTAATTAGCAAAGCAACCTAAATGCATTTGCGCAGCTTCTGAGTAGTTCAAAACAAATGGCCCCACTGGGTGGAGGGGAGATGCTACCACACTGTATGGAGACGGTGAAGCTATGAACAGCATCTAGCTAGGTTGTTAGAGGAATGCACGCTCTAATTAAGACTGTGGAAGGCCCCCTCTTCTCCAGCAGAGATGTCCGCAATGCCCTTTGCCCTTGGAACTGAATCTTGCCAGGCTGGGCACCACGCAAAGTGGGACTTAATTTTCTCCAAATCTTAACACTTTGGGGGGTTGGGTATGGAGTTCTTCCTTCCAATGGGGGAGTCTGTCTGTTTTGTTTTGTTGGTTTTTTGGAGAGAGAGAGAGAGCGAGAGTGAGCACAGGAAGGGCAGAGGGAGAGAGAGAATCCTAAGCAGACTCCATGCCCAGCACAGAGCTGGATGTAGGGCTCAATCTCACGACCCTGAGAACCTGACCTGACCTGAAACCAAGAGTCATACGCTTAACCCACTGAGTCACCCAGATACCCCCCCCCCTTTTTAAAAGAATTGAGCAAATAGAGTTTACAAAATTAAATATTAAAGATTCATGCCCCTCCAGGGGCACTAAAATCTATAAAGGTTATTGAAGATTCAATCACTCCAAACTAGAAACACCTGGCTGAGTGTTTGGGGTGAGGATAGTGGTGGCTTATCAAAGTGTGGTCTAGAATCTGCCATAGGATGAAGGTGTTGCTGGCTGCTCAGGGCAAGATTGCATGTGGGAGGCTGAGTAATCCAGGAAAGTGATGTCCCCCTTCCTAGTTCCCAGAAGCTGAGAATATGTTGGGTTACATGGCAAAGGGGACGGAAGAGGTTAAGTAGCTGCTCTTAAACTATGGAGATTTTCCTAGATTATGCTTTGGACAAAATGAAAAGCATAAGGAGAGGGTAAGCCAAAGTTAGCCATGACGGGGAGGGGGCACATGGGAGGCTGGGATGGTGGGAAGAAAGATGTGCCTTCTGGAATGGTGAGAAGAAAGAGAATCTTCTGAGGGGGCAACAGGTATGCACAGTTAGCAATGGCTGGCCAGAGCCCAGAAAATCTGCTTTCTAGTCCTGTTTCTTACAACTCTCCTGGCTGCAGTCTTTCTAAGCATTTGCAAAATAGGGCTGCGAGACTTCCCCTGCCTCTCAGGCTTGTGAGGATCATGTGAGGAACCTGCATCAGTTCTTGGTAATATGTGATTTTTGGATCCAGAACATGGTGTGATGTCACAGGTGAAGTTTAAGCCTCTGAAGCAAGCTACTTGTCCTCCCTGGCCACCCCCACCCCC
Source organism: Lutra lutra (assembly GCF_902655055.1). NCBI lineage: Eukaryota > Metazoa > Chordata > Mammalia > Carnivora > Mustelidae > Lutra > Lutra lutra. Next base: position 46,364,320 of record NC_062290.1, on the reverse strand, counting down.
CTTTGTCTGAAGCTTCTCGGACGCAGGCTGACCCAGGGGAGGCAAGCTTGGAGCTTCCAGCTAACATCCCACATTTGGTGAAAACTCTGAATCAGGGCTTGCTGGCTGCTCTGGGCGTGCTTTCCATGGCATCCAGCACCATTGGCTTCTCTGTGAAATCAGTAGGAAAGATACCCCACCCTGGAAAGAGCAACTCCCTCCAGTCAGGGGCTCTTTCCCTGGAATAGTCTTCCTTCCTCTCCAAAGCGCTTGGTGTTGGGCCTGAAGTGCCTCGCTTTCCTGGAGGAACTCATGTAAACCCCTGTAAAGCTGGAAACTCGGACAAGGAGCACTCTTCGTCTCCAAGTCAGTCCTTTGTCCTCTGTTCTGTGCGTGAACACAGAAGGCTTTCTGAAAAGAGCCAGTGGATGGTTCTAGAGCTAAAGGGTAAGGTCTCTGAGAGATAGCAATCTCTGTCAAGAACTGAAGCCACCCATCTCTGCAGCCTCGCCTTATAACACCTGCACTACAGCCTGTGTGACTGTCCTGTGTCTTCCTTTCTTGTACTGAGCTGGTCCCAGGTCATGGCTTTTGCCCCTCTGCCTAGCGACTCTAACCAAAACACTCTGCCTCTAGACCTTCAGGTGGCGGTCTCCTTCCTCAATTTGGGGTCTTGGCTTGAATGTCATTTCTTCAGATCCACCATACTGGACCCCCTGCAAATGGTGCCAACTCCCACTCCTCTGACTGTCTCATGGGATTCATTTTCTTCCGGGTCCTTCTTACTACTGAAAGTTGGAATTTTTTTTTTTTTCTGTCTCACCCCTTGAATGTAAGCCCCATGAGAGCAGGACCCTGTCTGTCCTGTTCAGCGCTGTACCCCTAGAGCCTGGAGCACAGCCTGGACACTGGCGGTGCTCAATGCATATTTATTGAATATACACCTCAACTCGGGACCCACTACATACCAGGTAAACACTGAAGTGCTCTGTGGGCCTTCTCATGGACACTTCTGATAACTTTGGGAGGTAGATTTTGTTCTCTTGGTTTTACAAGTGAGCCAGTGGAGGCCTAGAGAGACTGGGTGACTTGCTTCAGATTTTCTAGCTGGCAAGTAGGAGATCCTAGATTAGAACCCATGCTCCTAACAGGAGCAACATTGAGTGGTTGCTCCTAGCTTCAAGCACAAGGACCACACGCCTGAAGGATCCATGACTGAAGTCCAGGGTGACATCCTGACCGCAGTCTTTTAAAGTCACGCTTCTCAAAAGGTAACATGCGTTCGAATTGCTTCGAGATTTTGTTCATCTGGACTTTGTTTGCCTGGTCATCATTCTATTGATCTGTGAGGTGGGGAGCGGGTATGGAGGGTGGAGTGCGGGGGACTCACAGCCCTTCTAACAAGCTCTAACAACCCCTGTGGAGTTGGTGACCACTGCCCCCCCTTTAAGAGCCAGGGTTCAGAGGGTCCTCTGATTTGAGAATTTGGTCAGCTATTTGTAAAACAAAGACAGGAAAGGAAGGAGCTGGTAAAGCTTGTGGTCAAATCTTTTGCCACAGCTGAGCAAAGAGAGCAGCAAGCAGTCACTCCTGCCCTGGGAGAAGCGGATGTTATTCTAGCACCTTCTGCAGCCCCGTCAGAGACAGAGTCCTGGAAACCTGGGTCTAACATGTGTGTCGGAATCTATGTTTGGTTTCCTGCTGTGTAGTCCTTGGCTGAAGATCAACGAGGGGGCTGAGCCCACTGTAGAAGGCCATCTCTCTAGCCATGTTCCTGTCCCCCCCTACTCCCACACCTGGACTGCATTCCTGGCCCCCAAACACTGTTGTCCAACTCTGAACTCCAAAGAGGTGGCTTGCCTGGGGTTTAGGAGTTTCTATGAGTGCCTACCATTTGCTAGAATTTTTTCTCCATTGACAACAAGTGTAAAATGTCTGCTCTGCTTGTATAGAGGGTGGTTGTGAAGAGTGCTTTGAGAGGTAGAAAGCAGCATTTCCTGCATGTGGCTGGGAAGGGTTTGGGGAGGGACAAAGACCCAGAGAGCAATGATCACAGGGTGAGAAAGTTCTTCCCCCCCTTCAAGTGTGTTTCAACCCTCCAATTAACTTAGAGGAAAGTCTCACAGCAATGGTAGTTCTCAAATTTTTTTTTTTTTTTTTTTTTTTTAAGCAGAGAGAGAGAGAAAGGTAGTAAGCAACCATATCTAGCTAGACTTTAGTGATATTTTGTTTTCTTCTACTTTTTCTGTGGTTATCTTCTGTGGTAAAACTTACAGGTTTTCCATTTAGGACAGTTATAAAAGCCTTTCCTTAAAAGATGCATTTAAATAAAGTAAGTAAAGTAGGTATGATGGTTTAAAAAAAGTAAATAATATCATAGGTTGAATGCAGATGTGGTAGAAATTGTGAAGTGGGTGATCTTGGCATGTGGCATAAAGGATCTCAAAGGGGCATGGCTAGATTGTTCACCAGAGAAGACGAAGGCCCTGGACAGATCCACCCTGTCCTGCCAGATCTGTGGACATTCCATGAGGCTGGATGTGGCCTGCTCACCCCACTGGGGGGGTCCTCAGGCAGGACATGGAGAGGAGCCTTGATCCCAGTCAAAAGCATGCAGCTAAGTCTCAGGCATGGGTTAGCAGAGGTCTTCAGGCCTCACTCTGTGGGACATTGTGGGGACAAATAAACATAATGACATAAAATCTCCATCATTTTGTGTGAGCCGGCAGTAGGGACAAATTGTCTGTTGTACTTTGGACCTTGGATTTTTTTGTTCGTTATGGTTAAATGAGCTTTAAGGATTATAAATAGACATTGTGTATTCCGTGTCTCCTTAAATCACACTGAAGTGGGCCAAAGTGAAGGAATTTTTTGGGAATTCCAAGGCAACAGAGGGCCACAGAAACAAGACCAGCTTCCAGCATCACAGATTTGAAGCAGAATTCTGGCTTAGCCACTTGCCCTGGGCCGAATGGTGCCCCCCTCCTCCACAGGCTGAAGTCTGGCCCCCAGTACCTCAGCATATGGCTGTATCTGGAGATAGGGTCTTCGAAGAGGTTACTTTACATGGGGTCATTCAGGTGGGCCCTAGTCAAATGTGACTGGCGAGTTGATAAGGAGAGGAGAAGAGGAGACCAGAGGGGCGACCACGTGGTGAAGACAGACAGATGATGGCCATCTACAGGGGACAGAGAGAGAAGCTTCAGAAAGGAAACCTGCCCTCCCCTTGAACTCGTATTTCTAGCCTGCAGGGTTGTGATTAAAGAAATGTATATTGTTGGGGCGCCTGGGTGGCTCAGTGGGTTAAGCCTCTGCCTTCGGCTCAGGTCATGATCTCAGGGTCCTGGGATCGAGCCCCGCATCGGGCTCTCTGCTCAGCACTGAGCCTGCTTCCTCCTCTCTCTGCCTGCCTCTCTGCCTACTTGTGATCTCTCTCTGTCAAATAAATAAAATCTTAAAAAAAAAAAAAAAGAAATGTATATTGCTTATGCCCCCCAGTGTGGGGTTTATGTTCCAACTGCCCCAGCAAACCAGTCCTAGCTCGCACTCAACATTGGGTGGTCTTGGGTAGTTTGTTCAACATCCCTGAGTCTGTTTCCTCATCTATATATTCGGATGATAGTTCCAACCTCGTAGAGGTGTTCTGTGCTGATACACATAACGCACATTGTAATTGACAACGTCATTGACAATTTACGTCTTCAGGTGAATCACTCTTCTCCCATTTCCAAAGGGGTTAAGGCCCAAAGTGATAGCTGTGATTCCACCTCCTGGCCTAAAACTGGCTAAGACATGAGCAGCTCTTACCGTATAGCCCTTATCAGAGCTAGGTAGTCCCCTTCTGTGGCTCATAACTATTAACAGGAGACCACTCTGCTTGTTAGATTCCCACTTTCTTGAAAAAGCAGATCTCTACCCAATGTTTTCCATAGCTCATCAGCTCCCCGGGAGAGCGTATGAAGCAGAGAGTCATTGAAGGGATATGAGCAGGAGCACAGTGCTGGGTGTGGGGCCTCAGGCAGCGAGGATGCTGGTCACTTCCCACAGTGCCCCAGGATGGGGGTGACAGAGGTGGGACTGGAAGCAGCTGGCGGGGCTGATGTGGGGACTCTAGGATCACACCTAGGCCCATATCAGGGCTCCAAGGCTTTATCTCAGACTCTAGAAAGGTTTTTCTGCCCTCTGATTTGGTTTCCTTCTCTCTAAGATAGGAGGTTGCAAATAAGTGTGGGTACTTTCATTTTATGTAAGGATTGCGTTCCTGAAAATCTAGTACAATTCAAGGTGTACAGGATTAGAATAATTTATCTGTAAGAATATATAGTAAGCTTGATGTGTATTCTGATGGCTAAGGTAGGCTTGGCATTATTTTTCCACTTCAAATTTCATACCTTTCTGAATGATCCCAACCTTTTAAACTTACACATGTATTTGATGTACAGTATCAGTGAGGATTATTTGGCTGCTGGGAATCTTTGTAAGGAAGAGCTCTGCTCTGTATTTTAAAAAATGAAAATAGATGCTTAGTACAATGGACTCTTCCTAAAGCACCTTTTCTCTTAGAAAAAGAGCCCTTGGGATGGATGGTCAGTTTTCCTGCCTGCTTCATAAGCCTTTGCAGAATGCACCCCCAGGACTGTGGGTCAGAGGGCTGGGGAGGGAGCTGGTGTCCAGCAGTGAAATAATTAACCTGTCTGTCATCTAAGCCCAGAGAGACCCAGCTTAGGCATTGCCAGTATAAGGCAGCACGATATCCAAGCTGAGGCTTCAGAGTGGAAGCTCTCCAACTGGGTATTCCAGAGTCATTCAGCAGAAAACCGGAGACCAGCAAATTCATAACTGGAAGAGTTTTTATAGCCAGGTCATGAAAAGCAGCCGAGATGCTCAGTGGACCTCGGCCAGCCGTCTTGTGTGGCCACTGCCAGTTGGGGATGATGAGGCTGAAGGTCTTCCCAAATCTTGTGCCCTTTAAACCCCCAAAACAGGAGGAGCTCAGCACACATACGGAGCTGAGAGCCTACCTCCCCTTTTTTGCATTAGCTTCAGGCAGGAGGCAAAGGCCTGGAGCCCTTGACATGTGCCGAGGCTCCCCTTACTTGGGAGAAGCACTGGCTGTGTCTCTCACCATGAGAAAATGGATTCATCTGATAGCAGAGCTCAATTAAATGTCAAGATAGGGCTACAGGCAGGTAGAGGAAAGGCTTCAACCCTTGTAGGAGGGAATAACTAGGCAGCTAACTGTTGGAAGATCTCCAAGGCTCTGGTACAAACCTCCCTTGGCTGGATTATTTTAGCAAACCTCAAGGCACTTGAACTCACCTTGGCTCTGTGGGCTGGGGGCTATCATCTTTAGTAGCCTCCAAACCACGCTGTCAGAACGTGGGAACTTGATGACTTCCTTCCGCTCCTGGGAAAGGCAACAGACTTGTGGGATTTTCAATGAATGCATTAAATTTGTTGACTATCAAAATAGAAAAGTAGAGAAAAATAAACACACTCTTCCAGGATCTCGGCTGCAGCACGGGGGGCAGAGTTGAAATTCCTGCTCAACCATGTTAGAATTTTTAAGAGACCCTCAGAGTTCCTTCCCAATACACTCAGGTGGGAGGAAGGGTACACCTGTCTTCCGCGGGCCTCTGGGGCCCATCTCCCACAGGATTCTGATTTCCTGTATGTGGAAGGACAAGATGAGGGATGGAAAATTGGCTCCCCTAATGTGTGAACAGGGGCAGAAGCCTCATGAGAGTTTAAAGCATGCTTTAAAAAAATCATGTAGCTATATCTATCTTAGTCAATGTGAAAAAAAAGGATGGTGGTGGTGAGGTAGATCTTCTCCCACGTAGGTAAGGGAACAGAGCAGTATAGCCTTTTGGGAGAAATTTGCCAAACTTAGTCAATACCTTGACAATCCCCAGAGACTGATTAGGTCTGCCGCTCTCTGGGAGTCGGTCTAAAAGAGCTCACCCGAAGACTGATGTGTGAAGAGGCTGTCATTGCATTGTTAACAACAGTGAAGGACATGGAGGACCTCCATGTTTGCCGTATGGGAAATCATTGGTTATATTCATGTTGGCCTAGCCCTTCCCGGCATCCTCCTTGCTGACCAAAGATAAATGACAGAGAGAAACGCTTGGGGTGTAGTAGGAAAAGAGGCCGGAAATAAAGTGTACATGGGTGGTAATAGCTTTGGGAAACCCCACACTCAAGGAGCAGAACGCACCCATCCTCTCCCGGGGCTGGGGTTAGGGTTAAATCTTCACTGTCTTTTTTCATCTTTTCCTGGACTTTCCCAAGATGTCAAAATTGGGCCTACCCAGTTTCTGTAACCAGAAAAAAGAAAAAAAAAAAAAAAAAAGCTGCTCCCCTCCCAATAAAATGTGAGTCAGCATCTGAGGCTTTTCACCTGGATGAAGGTGGGGGACATGTGGCCCGGAGTCCCTGCCCCAGGCCAGGAAGCCCCGAAGCTGGAGGAGGACGGAGGGAGCCCAGGGACTGCTTTGTGTTTTGGCTCTTGTTTGCTTTGCTTATGACCCCGTCAGGAGAGAGGGGAGGTAAAGGGAGAGCTCATCCAGTTTTTAATCCCCTCAGCTAATTACCAGAACTTTCTTGTGGTTTTACTGGGACTCTCTTTACTAAGTGGGTGGATTTACACTGTTTGTGTTTGTATGTTGTACTTGGATTATGCCTTAATGTGTCGCTGTGATGACAGGGTTTGCAGCAGTGGGCAGGCGAGCCTCCCTGTTTTTAATAGAAAGCACATTCCAGCACTTTATTTTATCTGTAACGCATAGAGCCGCTTAGAACAAAGCGTTGCCCCTAAGACATGGTCCCCGAGAGTCTTTAATAAGGACCAGACCCCTGTGAAGGTATTAATTAAATATTTTAAGCCGAATGGCTTGAGCTGGCCCGGGGAATTTTTATGAGGGGAGGGAGTGTCTTTAAAACCAGGGCCGTTTCTGTAACAGGAACCTGTTTTGAAGGAAATGTTCTTGGGTGGGACTCCTCGGGTACCAGGCTGTCAAACCTCTGGGCCAACTTGGTGTCAGAAACAGACGTTCTGAATGTTTCAAACAATGTTTGTGGAATTTGGACACAATTCTAGAGTGGTTTGAACACAGAGGAGGATAGGGAGAGTCTGAGCATGGCAGGCACTCTCGGAGACGGGTTTCGCACAACGGTCCTGTGAGAGAGGCTCGGACAAGGCCATTTTACAGAGAAACGAATGGAGTGGCTGCTTTCCAAGGTCACAAAGTGTGGTGGAAGAGCCAAGCTCCAAAGCTGCATTTAAAAGTCAGTCCGTCTGTCTGTCACCCATCTCTAATTCAGAATCCTGCCCTCTTTCTCAGAAAGGAGAAGGAATAAAGACCAATTTATAGAGCAGATCCTGGTCCAGATGACAGGCCTTTCCCTAAATGCCAAGTAATCAGAGTTACTGAACACAAGGTTTACTGTGGAGGCGCAGAGTTAGTGGATTGTTCTGGAAGGTGGCGCGGCATGGTGAGAAGAGCAATGCACTTGGAGCCAGAGGTCCAGGTTTGGATGCTGGCTCTGTCCCCTGGGACCCAGAGCAACTCCTGCCCTGAGCACGTTTCCTGCCTTCAAACTTAAAATTGTATTCCGCATCAGCTTACAACTGAATTGGTTCTAGTCGTGAGGTAAGACGTAGGGAGGGAGTGGCCTTTCATTCTCCTGTGGACCCTTTTGGGTCTTCAGGGATCATCATTTCAGTGAGTTCATCAGGAGCTCCCCCTTTCCTGGCCAGTGACGGCCGAATTGACAGACTGAGGTGAAGACATGTCCACATCCGATAACAGATACCCCTCATGAGGGTAATCCTCTTCCCATAAGCCCGAGCATGTGGCTGGACATGTCTGACGCTGGTGTGGCTACTTCTGGCATTCATTTGATTCATTCCAGACCCCTGGCTCCACTGGCCCCCTCGTGGGACCACCTTCAGTGCGTCCCCACCTGCTCCTGAAACCCATCCTTCTACTTTCTCAGAGGTTATGTTGCCTTATACATAAAACCTTTGAATCTGCTCCAAATAAAATGTGTTCATGTCTGTGAAGGTCCTTTGGGATTGGGGACCCACATGGAAGGGCTAATTTTTCTTGTCCCTTTGATGGGCCTGCCCTGCCCATTGCTGCACACTCTGTGGGTTTTCAGAAACTTCCAAGCTTCTCCGAACAACCATTCTTACTTCTTTAGTTCAAGAGTCCCCTACCCCAACCTCTTCTTTTTCTGCCTTCCTTAGGGAGCAATGTTATGGGGCCAGTTTACATATACCCCAACCTCCAAACTACACATCAGATTCTCCAAGGCCACATAATGTCTTGAGAAAGAGGTGAAGTCCTATGGGCCTGGGTTTGCCCTGAACGGCCGACTGGCCTCCAGCCAGGAGAAGGGCAAAGGAAACGTGGGATTGAGGGCAGAGCTCACCCACCCTCTGCTCACTTTCTCACGTCTGCTAACCTCTTTGCCTCACTTCCTCTTTAAGACGAAAATCCCAATCAAGACTTGCTCAGTGCACTTTGGAAGGATCACGTGACCCAAGACCTACAAAGCACTTAGCCTGGTATCGGGTCCCCACACTGCTGCCAGGACTGCCAATACAGAGAGCCGGAAACCTAACGATGAGAGGTAGAACATTCCATGTGAGGAAAAACTTGTTTTGAGTCTCCATGCTCTCGCTCACTGGAATATTTGGGCAAATGAACCTCGTGGAGCCTCTTCCCTCATCCCAACAATGCACCTGACCGTCGCTCACTCCCCAGGCAGTGGGGATGTCACGTCTCTAGGACTGCCCCCCGCCCCCAACCACAAGCTGCGCACGGTGGGTCAGTCCGCTGGTGGTGTAACGGTCTCGCCTGCCACAGCTGAACGTTCCCAAGTGTTGGGGGGTTGCTGTTGCTTTGGGAGCTTTGCATCCACTGGCACTTGGAACGGGGAGGTCTGCAGGGCAAGCAGATAGGGGTTCAAGTTGAGGAATGCTGTGTACTTGGACTGACAGTGATTCACAACACATCTGCACAGACTGCTCTGAGTCCAGACATCTGCCAGAGGAAGGGAGAAGGGGGAGCTGTGAGCAGAGGATGTTCCGTCCCTGCGAGTATAAACACAGCACCGCCTGTGACCTAAAAAGGCTCGGTTGGGAGGGCCCTGGAAGTCTGTTGTTTGGATGATGCTCAGCCTCCCCAAGGAAACTCCCAGGGAGCTACCTGTGATGTGTCTGGGAGCTGTCACAGGCCAGAGCCGGCTCCGGCTGGGTTCTGCAGCTCCCCATGCCACGGGGGGAGATGTGCTAGGACAGTGCCAGCCACCTGTAAGGCCCCCGTGAGCACATGTGTGGAAGCCCCAGGGTCGGTCCCAGACCCACCACTGTCCCAGGTAGCCTGGGCGCTCCTGTCCCTGGCACGTACTCCTTGGTGTCGGGGATGGGATCTTATTTTTCCTGCATCCTTTAGGTCTGGAACTGAATAGCTGTCCAGCAGATGTTTATTAAATTAAACTGCAGGTCTTGTATAGTGACCAGCTTCTCTTTCAATTAATACATGCTTTTTTACGAAAAATCAAGAAGTGATTTCTTTCTTTTTTTTTTTTTTAAAGATTTTATTTATTTATTTGACAGAGAGAAATCACAAGTAGGCAGAGAAGCAGGCAGAGAGAGAGGAGGAAGCAGGCTCCCTGCTGAGCAGAAAGCCCGATGTGGGGCTCGAACCCAGGACCTAGGATCATGACCTGAGCCGAAGGCAGTGGCTTAATCCACTGAGCCACCCAGGCGCCCCTCAAGAAGTGATTTCTGATGTTTGAGACAGAACTCTAGAGACCATACTCAGATTTTTTTGTTCATATAGACTTGTTTTTAATGTGCATCTTAAGATAGTGCTGGCTTCTCAGGCCCCCCAGAACTGGGACTTTGAGGGGAGGGTTGGAATCTGTTCCAGAGACCAGGAAGATCTCCAGGTTTTTCCCAGAAGGTAGAGCAGCTGCCCCTTGGTCCAAGCTGGTCGGCTGTGGGGAGCAAGGTAGAGCGCTTCACTCTGTAGGGTGCTGCGAAGCAATGATCATCCTCTTGAAATGATTTCTACCAGGATGACTGGTGTCTTTATAAGAAGATGGCCATGTGAAGACAGAGGGACCCAGGTAGAATGCCATGTGACAAACAAGGCAGAGAGGGACACTGTGCATTCAGAAGTCAAAGAACACTAAAGATTACCTGAAAACTGCCAGAAGCTAAAAGAAGGTTCAACTTTGAATCTACCAGACATTCTTTCATATTTGTCTTCTGGTTTTTCTCTTATGCTTGCCTGTATTTTCCACATTCATCTGATAGCATTGTTCCTACTTAAGGACTTGAGGGCAGGCATTTTTCACTCATCTCGTCTCCCTGCTTCTTCTGATAGTGACTTCCTTAGGCTGCCACTTTTGAACTCTTTCCCCGTCCCATGCTTGTGTGTATGGCTGCACACGTTGCTCACTGCACAAGGACTCCTGGCCAAGGGGAAAGTAAGGCTGAACGTCCCACCTTGGCTATGTTTGCTGGGCTATGTGCTCTGGGACAGGACCACAGCCACATCAGGGGAGGCTCTTAAAAAGTTCTCATGACGATGCCCAATGGGGCCATGCTGGCTGGCCTAGTTTTTAGACTCGTCCTCTGGCATCGCTTCTCCAATGGCCTCTGCAGACTCTGTCCACTGCCCAGCAAAGCCTGTCTTGATCTCTACCTCTACCTTCCCTCCAGAACCCTCCAGCACTGAGCTCTCAGGTCTTCGAGAGCTTTCAGGATGCATTCCCTGGCAGCTGGTGGACATCTCAAGGGCAGCTCTCCATAGTCCCCAAATGTATCTGTCCCCATTCTTCCCTCTCACCCCACAGCACCCGCCCATCGGAGCAGCTGGTGGCGACACCGCGGCTTCAGATCCAAGAGATGCATTCCAGCCACAAACGCGCTAAGCTTTCCCTGTGATCACACATTTTTGCACCAGCCAGCGCTCACACATGCTTCTACAGACCCACGGCCAGAGGCATGTGGCTCTCAGGGGCCGCTTAGAGATGCTGGCCAAGGCCAGCCCGGCGAGGAAGGGCCCTGATTACATGCGAGAAGGGACCTATTTGAAACAACTGACAACAAACTGTATGTCAGAAATCAGAACAGCTGTGGGCTCCTCGACACAGGGTATGCGGGGAACGCTCTGCAGCCTTAATCACATTTAATACGCCTGTCAGAGAATTGGGTCCATTTCAGTATGAATTTAGGTTTGTGACATTGTTTGACCGATTTGGGCCTTACCACACACGGCCGAGAGGCAAACAGGTTCCGCACCTTGTTTTCAGCAATTAGGGATGATGAGAGCAGCTCAGCCCAGGTGCGGGCTGAAGAGGGCACCGCACGCCGCCCTAGAGGGCAGGGCTTGGGCGAGGCTGGGGCAATCGTGCTCCAGCAGCAGGCAGCCCGGCCCCGGCTTGTGATCACTGCGTGGGGGCCCATGTGTGTCTGTGTGTGCTTCAATTCTGAATTGTTGCGGGGGTTAAGGAATGCTAGATTCATGGAAGCAGAGGAAAAGCTTTCAGTATTTCTATTCCAGGCCAAGCCTGCACACAGTTTCTGGACAGGAAAGACAGCTCTGCTGGCCCCAAGCCCTAGGAGCGGCGGCACAATAGAATGGGAGTGGAGGTTTTGGTGTCATGAGACCCAAGTTCAAGTCCTGCTTCCTTCCTTCGTTCATTCATTCACCTACGAACATCCAGGGAGCACCAGTTCTGTCCCTGGTGTGTCCTCTGCACTCACCGTAGACTAGAAAAGCAACCCTTCCTCTGCTGCAGCCAGGCTGGCATGGGTGCCAACCACACCTATTCCTACCGGATACAGAGCCACCTGAGGTCAAGGTCGTGCGGATATAGGAGATAAGGCACGAAAAGCACACAGCTCATTGCAGGCAAAGGTTGCTCAGTACAGGACGGTCGGCAACAATAAAACGGTTTCCTCTTCCTTCCCAGGAAGCGGATGTTTGTTTCCCACACGTGAACAGGCAGGTCTTCTGCCCATCCTACTAACTCGCGTCCAGTCTGGGTCCTGCTGGCCGGTAGTCAACAACCTTAGGTACTCCTTGGACTATAGACCATTTCAAAACGGTGAATGGAATGCAGTTTTGTTTGTTTGCATTGCAAAGGCATAATAAAAAAAGCTGCTTCCCCAAACAATACCACCGTCGCTTTTATGACCCTAAAACTCCCTGTAAGGCATTAAAAATAGGAACCAAATGCCTATAAATGTACACATGCTGTCCTCAGGAAAAACAGTTCTCTTGTTGCTATTTCATGGGACCTTAGACCTGGAAAGCAGGTGGGGAGGAGTGAGGAGCCCATCGAGCTGAACTTGCCATCCGAACCTCGCAAGCCAGCAATGGGCAGTATGGTACTTTGCTTCATTCTGTAGCGGTGTCCTTGGTTTCACGGCTTCTACAGAATGTTTTGAACACTTCAAAAGAAAAATTTTAGCTTCTGCCTTTAAAATCCCCTTCTTTGGCCATCTAGTTAGCAACCTGCTGGGCCCGGGTGCCGAATCCTGACTCATTGACTTGACTCTGCCCCCCAAAAGGTGTTCTAAATTCACGCACGGGACCAGATTTGAACTATCACCTCCTGACAGGTCTGTCTACAGCCATGAACCTGAAAGCACATTGTGAGATTCTATGGCTGAGCAAGAGCTTCATGTGAGCATCTCAGCTGATTCTGACTCATCAAGGAATCAAATCCTTGGCCATTGGTTTGCTGCTACTCAGTATAGAAGGGACAGAGGTGAAATGGGCGGGGCGGGGGGGATGGTTATCAAAATCTAATAGCATGTGAATTGCCAGTAGAGCACAAACAAACTCGGATTCCTCTCTCAGGCCTCACCACAGCGTCTGATTAATTGTCTGGGTTGCGACTCAGCAATCTTGTCTTCAGGATACACTTTGGCATTCTAATGTGGGTAATCCAGAGACCATTCTTGGAGGAACACTGATGTCCAAAAGGAGAGAGAAGTCGAAGCTCAAAACCAGTATTGTTTCAAGAAATATAAATTAAAATAGGATTTTCAAGCCTATCCAATTGGTGAGTATTTTCCTATGTGGCAATACCCAGCACTGCCAGATACTCAGTGGGTGGCCATCCCGGGAGTGGGAACTATGACCCGTCTCAGGGGCATGGGGAGAGGTGCCAGGAAGAGAGGGTTAGGGATGGAGTGGGGTATAGAGATTTAGCCAAGGGCATATAAGAGCCCAAAGAGTTTCTGACCTAGGAGAATTATGTCAAGGAGGGATTTATGGTCAAGAAGTAATCACACGTATGTGCGAAGTTGTAATGAAACAGATGCATGTTTCACTGCAGAATCATCTATTCTGTGAAAGGTAGTCGAAGTACCTAACATGACAGGTTTGGGGTTCAAAAATTATGGTAGATTCACTGATGAGCTAATATGCAGATGTTAGAAAGGCTTTGAGTAGGGAAAGTCATGAGGATGTAATCATGAAGTGATATTAAGTGGGAAAAAATTAGAAAAATCATTTGTTTATAGAAATTTTGAGAAATATAGAAAAGTAACTAACATGTCTTTTAATAGTTGGAAAGTTACTAATTAAGGTTACTTTTAAGAAGGGGGGGGTCACTAAATTTGGTATCTGTCAGGGCTGGATTTGCATTTCCATCTCTGATGGAGTGTGATTTGCAGCATTCAACCCTCCGTGTCTCAGATTCCTCAACTGTAAAATTGAGGAAATGCTAACGGCATATGGGTTTGTCATGAGAATTAAAAGAGATAATTATGTAAATGCACTTGACACATAATAGAGTATATAAATGTTGGATTTCGTCTCCCTTTACAAATTTTTAAATCAGAGAGAACTAACCTCTGGCCAAAGATCAAAAGAGTTCACTTCTTTTACACAAACTATGGAATTTCAAGTTGCGTTTTTTGGATACTTTTTCTGGAAAAGGGTTCTTAGGGCATATTAGATACTGTTGCAAGTGAAAACTGGAATTTGTCGTTGACATCCTAATTGGCTAACTGCAGCCCTGGCCCTATTCATTTTGCCTTTTGTCAGCTTTCAGTTTGGAATGTTTAAGTATTTTTCCTTCTTCCACAATTTTTAGAAAAGAAAAAGCTTATGATCCTTACCTAGAGAGACAGGAAAGCTCAGACTATTAAAATTTTCCATCTCCTTAAAATCCCACCCAGTCCTAATACCATTTATGACAGCATCAAAAATGTAATACACTGAGGAAAAGATTTTAAAAATAGGACAGACTTCAACAAAGAAAACTACAAAACACTGAAAGAAATTTTAAAAACACCTAAATAAATGAAGAGATGTACCATATTCATATTGTGGAAGACTTAGTGTTGGAGAGAAGTCAGTTTCCCCCAGATTATATCTTTCCGCAAATATACTTATGGACTCAACGAGGATGCTGATATCACCCCTATCTGTAATAGCCCCAGACTGACAACCCAAATTCCCATCTTCACTACAGTGGGTACATCAACTCAACTACATTCCCCAAATGGAATGCTACATACCAATGATAATTAGCAATCTACTCTTAGAGGCAGTATGGATAAATCTCATCAACATTATGCGGCACAAAAGGAGAGACCATAGAAGAATAGATATTGTATAACACCCTTTATATAAGGTTCAGAAACAGGCAGAAGTAACTTCTGTAATTAGAAGTCAGCATCCTGGTTTTCTTTGTGGGGGGAGTAATGATTGGGAAGGGGCATGAAGGAAGTTTCTGGGGGTGCTGGTAACATCCTGTTTCTTGGTCTGAAAGCTAGTGAAATGGTTTTGTTTGGTTTGTAAAGATTCATCAAACTCTCTACCAAGGAGTCAATACATTAACGCATACATTTGATTATATTTGATACTTGAATCAAAAGTACAAAAACGTAGTTTCCTTAGGTTTCCACTGCTGGGTGTTTACCCCAAAAAAGTGAAAACACTCATTTGAAAAGATACATGCACCCCTAGGTTTATTGCGGAATTATTTACAATGGCAAAGATATGGAAACCACCTAAATGTCCATGAATATACAAATAGATAAGGAAGATGCGGTATATAGAAATACAATGGGATATTATGTGTCCTTAAAAAAGGATTTATCTTGGGGTGCCTGGGTGGTTCAGTTGGTTAAGTGTCCAACTCTTGATTTCAACTCAGGTCTTGATCTCAGGGTCATGTTGTGCTCCATGCTCAGTGGGGAGCCTGCTTAAGATTCTCTTTCATCTCTCCCTCTGCCTCTCCCCCTGGTCACATATTTGTTCTTTTTCTCAAAAAACAAAAACAAAAACAAAAAACAAACAAACCACAAAAAACAAACCAAAAAAACCCCAAAACCAAAACAAAAAAAAAGACCCAAAACAAAAAACAAACAAAACAAAACAAAAAACCAAAAAAGTAAACCATGCCATTTGCAACAACACAGTTGGACCTACAGCATATCGTGCTAAGTGAAGTCAGAGTAAGAAAGACCAGTACCATAGAATTTCAACTCGTATGTGGAATCTAAAAAACAAGCCAAACAAAGTGGAAGCAGACCTATAAATTGACAGAAGAAAGGGTATGGGGGATGAGCAAAATGGATAAAGAAGAGTGGGAGATACAGGCTTCTGGTTGTGGAATGAAAAAAAAAAAAAATCACAGGGATGAAAAGCACAGCAAAGGGAATATAATCAATGACACCGTAAGGGTGTTGTATGGGGACAGATGGGAGCTACCCTTGTGGTGAACACAATATAAGGAATAAATCTGGTGAATCACTAGGTTGTACACCTGACTCACTAGGTCATACACCCGAGATGAGTAGAACATTGTCAAATGTACTTAAAAAAAAAAAAGAAAGAAAGAAAGAAATTGAAGACTGTCTCTCACTGAAGTTATGTTTTATTGAAGACTTCATGTTTGGCCTTATTGCAATCTTTGGAGGCAAAACCCCACTGTCCTATGGAGAGAGGAAATGAGTAGTGATTATAGCATTGAGGTTTCCACAATGGAAAGGCAGAGTAAGAAACTACTTCAAAAAGTTTTGCTTAGGAGCCAATATAGTTAGAAGAGAGACAGGAAAGGAAGACTTATTGAACATCTGTTTTGTGTCAGTTCCTGCCTATCCACATACTTCTCCTCCACCCCCCATCTCTTCATTCACATGACAAAATAGGAAAAGATTATTCCCCCTCTTTTACGTATTAGAAAGCCGAGGCTCTGAATAGTTCAGTAACTTGGTCAAGACCAGACAGATAAGGGACCATACGAATTTGCTCTGGCTACTCTAAGAAGTCACCACAAACTGGGTGGCTTAACACAATGGAAGTTTATTCTCTCACAGTTCCTAGAAGTCCAAAATCCAGGAGCTGGCAGGGCCGCCCTCCCTCCAAAGGCTCTAGGGAAGAAGATTCCATTCCTCACCTCTTCTGGTTTCTACCAGCTCTAAGCAGTTCTTGGCTTTTGATTGTAGAACCCTCATCTGTCTCTGTCTTCACAGGGCTGTCTCCTTAGTGGTGTGTCTTCTCTTCTGTCTCTTATAAGGACACGTGGCATTGGATTTAGGGCCCAACTGGATAATCCATGATGATCGTACCTTGGGATCCTTAATTATATTTGCAAAGGTCCCCCTTCTTCCCTCCCCTCCAATAAGCTTATGTTCACAAGTTCTGTGGTTTAGGATGTGGACATATCTTTTGGAAGGAACACCATTCAACCCACTATAGGGGCTAATGTTTACAAGTGAAAACAAAAGAAAATCAAAACCCTAAATCTAAGACCTGATGTAGCTTCAGTACTGTAGCAACAAAAAGGTCTTCTCTTGGGGCGCCTGGGTGGCTCAGTGGGTTAAAGCCTCTGCCTTCGGCTCAGGTCATGATCCCAGGGTCCTGGGATCGAGCCCTGCGTCGGGCTCTCTGCTCAGTGGGGAGCCTGCTTCCTCCTCTCTCTCTGCCTGCCTCTCTGTCTACTTATGATCTCTGTCTGTCAGATAAATAAATAAAATCTAAAAAAAAAAAAAAAGTCTTCTCTTTGTTAACAATACTCACAGATGGTTCTTGAACAATCTTTAGGGAAGCTTCTGAAGTACCTCCAAGGGTCTCCCTGGGTATGCCTGAGTTTAATGAGACAAAATGCTTTGGAAACCTGCTACCCATTTCTTCTCACTGCTTGTAGCAGATGCTGTCGGGGCCTGGCCCAGACCTTCACCAGGTAGACACACCCTGTGGTACAGGACTTTGGTGCCTGCTAATAGCTCCCAGCCACTAGCTTCTCCAGATAATTGCCTTTGGTGAGATGGACTCCATCTCAGTCTGGAGGTTATGCACTCTCCAGCGTAGGCCAATGACTGACAAGGGGTGCAAGGCGGCCCTTTGCCTAAAGATGGTATCAACTTTGTGTTGGAGTTTATGTTCCATGATGGGACCACACTGAAGCCTGTTGCTTAACTTTGCCCTATTCTGCTTTTCTTGTTTCCTTTCTCCTAAGCGCATTCCCTCAATAAATCCCTTTTTTCAAGAACCCCAGTCTCAGACCCTGCTTCTTGAGAAACCTAAGACAATGCCATTGCCCTTGGCAATGGCCCACCCTGCCTGCCAGACTCTGCTGCTGAGAACCTTTTATTGTTTTGGCAGGTGCATACACGTGAAGGTTTGAAGGCTGGGACCATTTAGTAAGCTGAATTCCAGAGTCTTGACCCTTGATGGTTTTACTGACAAGTTTTATAAATATCCAGCTTAGAAGATGAACATCACTGATGTCAACGAGGGTGAGTCCCTGAGGCCTGGAGACCTGCTTAGGACCAGCCACACAAGCCACTGGAAGGAACATTTGTTTTTTGTGCATCTGTATGTGTATGTGGGTGTGTGTGTGGGGCGGGGGGCATGGGGGGTCAGGATGAAATAACCAGTTCATTAATCTGAGCAAAGATTTTTCTGTCCTTTGAAATGTGATCTTAATTGTACTTTCCAGAAAATAATAAGAATATAGAATTCCTTGTCATTTATCAGCCAAGTAAGCTAGTATTCTGGCAGGAGGATTGTCCAAACATCTTGGTTAGAAATGGATCAATGAGTTGCTGATGGACCTACCAGATCATCCATGTTAGGTCTTATAAAGGTAATCTTCATTTTAGTTAAACAATATACAGAGTATTATAAAGACCTTGCACTACAGACATATCTCAATATATGCTTAGAGTAAAACAACATGGACCATAAACTTGGCCTGGATAGAGCAGCATTAGAAAAAGCTTTTGAGGATCCATTATCAGAGCTGGGAAGCAAGTGGGGTTTTAAGAAGGATGATGTGTGGGGGCACCTGGGTGTCTCAGTGGGTTAAAGCCTCTGCCTTCGGCTCAGGTCATGATCCCAGGGTCCTGGGATCAAGCCCCATGTCAGGCTCTCTGCTCAGTAGGGAGCCTACTTCCACCTCTCTCTCTCTGCCGACCTCTCTGCCTGCTTGTGATCTCTGTCTGTCAAATAAATAAATAAAATCTTAAAAAAAAAAGGACGATGTGTGGTGCTATCTTAGGTGTGATCTTTTTGGTGATGGGATGGAGTCCAGACTTGCTGAGCAGAGGTGGACACTTTTAAGACTTGAATATCTAGGAGTAGATATCACTGTCATGTTCTGTGGCCATCAGAAGTGCTGTGATCCTCACTCATGGCCTCTTTGCTTTACTCTGTATGTCTGCTCTCACTACTTGGCCATAAGCCTTGATCCAACCTGGGGTCTAGGCTTACCTTTAGCTTCAAATCCCTTGGCTGAGAACCTCTTTCTGTTGGTATTTCTCAGCTGGGATTCCAGAAAGGGAATCTCCAGAAAGGTCATCCTCAGCCGTTTAAGCCAGGTTACATGGTCATAGCTCCCTGGCTAGCCTTCAGATTTGTTGCTTGGGTCAGGAATCCAGTTTTGATCCTGCCATCCAAGGGGGAGGGTCAAGGGAGAAAGTTATGTGCCATAAAACATGGCTGCATGAGAGCTGCCTCTTCATCTGGATGGTGGCTGGGGCAGGAACAGCAACTGATGGGTCTGGGACCAAGTTCTGCACTGTGCACTGAGCTAATATGGCCTAGACCCCCCTGCACAGACTTGTCCCCTCACCTCCTCTCTAGACTCACCTCTCACTTCATCCTCCTCACTCCACACCAGCCACAGTCCCCCTTCCTGGTCTTTAAATGTGTTCTCCTGCATTTTACACTTGCTGTCCCCTTGGCTGGGAATACTCTTCCCCAGACATCCACACGATCCCTCCACAACCACTCCACATAGGATAGCATCTCCCAGTACTCTCCAGCCCACTTCCCCCGGCCTAGTTAAACCTATATTCCTTGAGGCTGCAACAACTGGCATATATATCTACTCATTTGCTCATCGTTTACCCCTATGCCCCAACCCACACACTGGAAGAGGAGCTTCAGGAGAGCAGGAACATGGGTCTGCTCACTATCCTATCCTCAGCGTTCACAATGGCATCCAGAACACATCTGTTGAGTGAGCAGAGACGTAAGTGCATGGGTCTTGGACGAAAGTTCATCTTTTCGGCTGTCCACATCCTCCGTTGTGTGTGGGATTGGTTGGACACACTCCCTGTCTCCCACTGTAGAAGTCCAGGAGGATCGATTCTCTTCATCCCACCATCCCAGAGGATGGGTGTGTGACTGAGGTCTGGCCAATCAGATCCCAGCCTGGAACTGTGGCTCAGGACGGAGGGGTCCAACGCTGACGGCTCCTCATCGTCACGCACAATACCTGCGGCAGGGCCGGGGCGCCACTGTGGGGCTCAATGGCAAGTCTGCGGTCTTTCTGGTGGCCTCCAGTTTCTCGTGTATTCTGGGCCTTGGATAATCTGAGAAACATCTTTTGTGCTGAAGAGAACCAGAGTCAATTTCTAGAGCTTGCCACCAAGGACCTGGACTGGAGCAGGTGGTGTCGCTCATTTTGGCTTCCTCAGAGGCCCCTGCCATGTGTTTTCTTTTGTTCTGAAGCGTCCAGTTAGCTTATTGGCTTATTTCCAAGACTAGTCTACAGGCTTAGAGGAGAGAAAGCAGACAGTTGGGTGTTTTATTTGATCAATTTACCAGCTTGCTTTAGGCAAGTTCTAATACTGTGGCCGTATTAGAAGATCTGCTCCTTGAGAGACGGCTGGGGTCCTGTTCAGCTTTGCAACTCCCCGGAGACCAGGGCAGGGTATGGAACACTATGGGGTAACTCCAGCTCACATCTGTGGGATTAGAATGAAAACTGGGGAGTCTGAGACAGACTAACTTATCCACATGAAGGGATAGGTCAAACCATGAGACTCTCAATAGCAATTCTCCCTGGGGGATATAAGAATAGTCACAGAAGTCTCCTTCTTAGATCTGTGAGACAGTCTCAATGTGTGTCTCTTTAAGAAGTTCTCAGAAGGACATTGTTTTCTGGTCTCAGTACCAGTGCTTCTTTCAAATTACCACCTTGTTTGTGACTTTTGGACGCTATGAATCCTACAAGCTGGTCCAAGGTGTGTAGCTGGCATTTTGGTCGGGACAATTCTGTGTAGGGCTGTGCCTTATGCTGCAGGATATGTAGCCTTGCTGACGTCATCCACTAAACGCAGGAGCAGCCCCAAATCATAGTGAGGAAAGAAATGTGCTCTTCCACCTTCCCCCTTCCAGAGTGGGGACTTCTGAAACTGACAGGTTTCCCTCTTTGCTTTGGCCGTTAGGAAGCTCTGGGAGCTACCTGGCAAGTATCCTCAAGAACTACAAGAAAGGATTTCATAACAGGCAAAATTTCTATTATCCTTGCAAAATGGTGTTTCATCTCTTTTTAGTTAAATTTCCTAATCAGTTTTTTTACATATTATATGCATTTCTGTAAGCCTCTGAAAATCTTTAAGATGGAATCCAAGTAAATAAAATAGCATAAAATTATTTAGTGCTTTTGGGACTTTTCTTCTAGCTCTGACATTTGTCCCAGGCTTTTGTTTGAGCTTTCCTAAGATGCTTTGGGAATACAAGCCCTTGTAGAAATACATTGAATACATTTTTCTGTTGCACCTCATAGCACAATGAGAGAGGCCTTCTGTGTGCCAATAATTCCAGTCAATTGTAAAGCTATTCTTCAAAGATGATCTGTTGGGTAGGAGTAGGAGAAATAAAAAAGGAAATCCCTTTTTTAAACCCTTTTTTAATCCCTTTTCTTTTTCATAAAAGAAACAGCAGCATATATCTGGTGAAACCCACTAGCTCAGGAGGGGGAAGAATAAAGACACACAGTCTAACTGTTGAAACTGCAGGAGCGCATATTCTGGGTAGGATGTTAACTCCCCAGACATCTGTTGGTGACATCTACAGACAGAGATGCATCACTGGAGGGATCTATAAATTATATGGGGGACAGTTTAATGACCTACAAAGCAGCACATCCACCCAGCACAGATAGCGCCTTCAAAATAGGGCAAGAAAATTACTTTAGGTGGGAGAAGAGGGAGAGTGGGGAGGTGAACAGGTGGGCAAAGGTACTTCGGGAAGAAGCTCTTGGGAATAACCTTCAAGGCAAGAGTGGACCATGTGAAAGGCTTGTGCTGCTTTGTGCAGTTCAGGGAGGGTTAGGCAGGAGATCGGAAAGGCCTGGTAACCACTTAGAGGAACAGAGGAGGAAATGGTCTTTTCAAAAAGGAGGAGAGTGAAAAAAGAAAATGGATTTCAAAGAATGGAACCAAGTTCCCCCTCTCTCCCCTATTCCATTTAAGATGGATAAGCAGCAGTAGTAACAACCCATGATGGACAACTCAGCGTTTAAAAATATTCTAAGACCTCAGCTCTCTAGCTTTCATGGTGTTGACACCTTTTTATTTTCTAAAGGCAGTTGATGCAGAGTTCCAGTAGAATGTCATCTCCACAAGAACTGGGACTTTTGTCCTGCTGTTTACTCCTGCAGCTCAAGGATCTGTCACCTAGTAGGCACTCAATGAATATTTGTTAAATGGATGAGTGAATGAATGAATGAGTGAGCAGGTATGTAATTGGATTGAGAAGGATCATTACCCTTCCAGCAGATACCAGAGTTCCTTAGGTAAAGAACTTTAGTGGAATACCTCCTGGATCAGTCACTTGAAGGAAACCAAGACACAATTCAAGGCTTTGTAGAAGTAACAAACTTGAGTCAATGGTGGGAAGATGGGTAGCAATCTAAGGGATTGGAGAGGGAGGGAGGAGAATAGGAAGGCTGATGGCTTATTATAAATAGTCATGACTAATACTCTTGAATTATAGGCTGTGTAGTACTATGTGGAAACTTATTAGGATCCCCAACTCTCCAGTAAAAATATAATCCAGAACTCTTCCTTTATGGGTGAGAAATGGAAAGGATACCAAGAGGAAAGGGGTTGCATTCTTATTTTGGGTCAATACCAAGATGATGATGATGAACAAACAAGAAATAAAAGCCTCGATGGCCGAGATCGACAAATTCAGTAAAACCAAAAAATGAGATCAAAGTGACTAGACAAAGGTAGGTTTTGAAATAGTTGAGGAAATCTTGAGGGGAGCTTGTATTTCCTTCTTCTGATTGTAGAATGGAGGTTGGGGCTGCCCTTGTATGGACGCTAAAGGGCAGCTGAGATTAGGAATACACAGAAAGCAGCAGCAGAGCTGCTGGGGCTGAAGAGAGGTGCCCAGAATCCCACTCTCTTCCTGGCCCTTTCTAACTGACCCCTACCTCCCTTTGAAACTTTTAAGAGCTGAGAACAAAGAGAAGGAAGTTTGAGAGTGTTAGGAGTCGGAGGGGAGAGATGAGCTGAGGAATGGGGCACTGGGGTTGGATCCAGGACCAAGGTACAATGGGAATATTTCGGAGACATTTCTATCCCCAATTTTCCAAATCACGGATGTAGCTCATTTCCTTATCAGTACAACCAGGATAATACATTGGCCCTCTAAGGGTGGCTAAAAGGGTCCTATCTATTTATATTAAGGGAGAGGTACAGAAGTGTTGAGATTCTAGGTGTGGTCTAGACTGCTCCCTGGTTAAGACTCCTTCCTCCACATGACCCAGGATTGGTGCAACACTGAAATTCACATCTCAGGCAAAGTAAAGGGCTCTCCTTCCCTCCTAGCCCACTGGGGTCACTTGCAAATTGTCAAAGCAGCAAATTTTAATTCCTTAGCTGCAAAACTGTACCTCAAAAACAACAAAATCCCTAACTGAAAAGGGTCCATAGTGAGCCCCACTCTTGCCAGCTAATTGTTGGAGATGATGTCCCAGAATGGCACTCCCCTCAGAGCGCCCTCTTTTCTCTTCCTCCCCCTACATAGCACCTATTTCCAGTACTGAAGGGGCAGGTGGGAGAAGGTCTTCAGTATCTTTAATAGGCCCTGGAAGAGCCAGAAGCCTTTACACGAGAGTGTAGATCCTGCAGAGTTGGGATAGGAGGCTGTTTTAAAGGAAGTCGTCTCTGGGGCTGCCTCAGCTTCCTCCTCCCTTCTCTCCCCACTCCTTCAGTTTCCAAGTGTGGCCTGTATGTGTGCTGTTTACAGGCACACCTGAGTGTGAGAGGGAGCCAATCCCCGAGCCCTGCTTCCCACATCAGTGTTCATCTTCTCAAGCAAATGAGGCTAAAGTGGTTGGCTTGCATTTCAGACCAGGGACTCCCCATTTCCTCTGTCTGGCAGAGGAGCAGAAGAGTAGAGAACCTAGCTGAAGGGAAGGTTGTGGAAATGGCCCTGGGGAAGAACAGGAGTGAGGGACCAGGCATACTCTGTGGGGTGGGGAGCTTTGAGTAATTGGGAGAGTTTGAGTACTCTATTCCCATTTCTTGGCACCCAGAAGGGAGGTCCAAGAAGAAACTCAAGGTGATTCACTGATTTCATTCACTCTATCACACATTCATTTGTTAAGTCTATGAACCAGGCCCATTACAGATATTAGGCATACAAAATTAAAAGAAATCCTGTTTCCCCTTGAGGAGCTCATGGAGAAGCAAAAATTCTCCCATCAGTGGAATATTGAATTGCACTGGGCACATTGCCGGACATTCATTCACCCTTCACCTACCACGAAGCAGACACCATTCTGGGCTCTGGGAATGTGCATTGAAAGCTTGTTACGGGAGTCTCTGGGGAGTCTCTAACTCACCTCAGAGTCTCCCCTGACTGCCTACCCTAGGGCCCTTTAAAGGATGAACCCCCTTTATTTGACAGAATGATTTTTCCTCCTCCACCAAAAAACACCAGGAAAAGTACAACTGTAGGATGGTGGAGGACTGGAAGGGGGCCGGCCTGTGCAGTGGGCTAAGAGAACTCACCACTCTGGCCACATGGACCTTGAGGGGCCATTCCCCACAGGATATGAACAAGCAGCCACCATATTGTTATTCCAAACTTAACAGGAGACCAAGTTTGAAATGGGTGCGTGCGTGTGTGTGTGTGTGTGTGTGTGTGTGTGTATGATGGTGAAAACTAGAATTGCAACATCTTGAAAATATCTTTATGGTTAAAGAGGCCATTTCAATTCATTTCCATTTAAAAATACTATAGGTTGTATTTTCCAAACTGGGTTTGAAGAACACTTGTATCTCCACAAAAGAATTTTTTAAAGGGACTCTGTTTTAAGTTAATTTTTCATCTATTAAACCCAATCAAACTAGCTTTAATTCAGAACTGTTCAGAGTCTTGGCTATGATAAAGCAAACCATGAATTTTTAAGGATGCAGAGATTGTCAAACTTGCTTGTGTAGGACCTACTGAACTTGGTGAGTCCCTTGGTGATCAGAAGGATAGAGTTTGTAGGGCATCTGGGTGGCTCAGTCTGTTAAGCATCTGCCTTCAGCTCAGGTCATGATATCAGGGTTCTAGGACTGAGCCCTGCATTGGGCTCCCTGCTCAGTGGGGAGTCTTCTTCTCCCTCTTCCTCTCCCCACTGCTCATGCTTGGTCTAATAAATAAAATTTTTAAAATATATACATATATATGTATATATGTAAAATATATATACATATATACATATATATGTTGTGAAATGTAGCTCTGATGATTCGGGAAGTTTGGGGTTCCATGGTTTATAATGGCGTGTGTCTCCTGAATGGTCCTGGAAAGAAAGGTGAGTTAGGTGCTTCACAGATGTACAAAACCAGATAACATGGGCCTCTGTGGAACCTAAAAAAGGAGTTATCTGAGGGCAGGGGCTGGGTGACTTTTTTTCAGCTTTCTTTTATATTTGGCAATAATCCAGGACAATTTATTCCCTGCCGTTGCCCAGAATCCACACATGGATGGCAATGTCTGTTCAACCATCTGCCAGAAGTCATATTGGACCTTTCTGCTCTAATCCTTCCATGATGCAGGAAGGCCACAGTGGCACAGGCATTTATGTGGATCTCCTGTTGGGAGTCTGCTACGAGAGCAGGGACATGCCCCAGGACGTTTGCAGGCTGTCACTTCTCTGGATGGCCTGGAAGTAACCCTCAGGGGTAAGAGCCCTATGTTGGTGGACCCAAGGGTAGGGATATGGGCTGAGTCTTAGACCTCCCTATTCACTGCTGGAGTGGCAAAAACTTACACATTCCCATCAAGAAGATACTCGTAACAATGGTGATTCCATAGGTCATCTTGATTTACATATCTTAAATATATAATTTTATACTTTTACATATTCTAGAACTGACAGGCCCTGGGAGGCCATTGATCCCAACCTCTACTGTACAGGAGTGAGTTTATAGAGATTGGGGGACTTGCTAACCTCTCTAAGCCTCAATCTTCTATGAAATGAAGACTTTAGGGATGGGAAGAACAAATACCAAGCACTTCCATTTTGTCATAGGTAAATGATCTTCCCCATCATCTCATTTAATCTTTACAAGGACCCTGTGAAATAGTTATTGATGGCTTCCATCTCCCAGAGAAGGAATGCAAAATGGGGCTTGCCTCTCCCTCAAGTTTCCACAGTGGTAAGCTAGTCAGTGATGGATATAGGGTTTGAACTCCGTTGAGTCTCATACTTTCACTCACGTTTGTTCTCTACACCATTCCACAAAGGAGAGATTGAAGATAGAAACTCTTCAGTTGGTATCTTCAGGAAAAACTTTGAGCCAGGATACATTTCCACTATAGCAGGTGAGCCAGCGTCGACTGCCCTGACCTATTGTTTTTCTGGTCTTGCCCACTGTGGAGGAGAAGACTGAATTATCTGAGAAATAATAGCTGACAATTCTTGATTATCCAGGGCTTAGGCTTTGTTCAAAGCCCTTTCAATGAGGAAGAACACATTTAATTCTCTCAGTGACCCTGTGAAGTAGATCTCATTATCCTCATTTTACAGGTGTGGAAGCTGCAGCCCAGTGGCTTATGGGACTTGTCCCATTCAGTTGCTCAGCTTCTATCAGAGCAAAGATTTGAGTGGCACCATTGTCACTTTAGCACTCCTGCTCTTGACTGCCTTTGTCATACCTCAACTCCATTGGTCTCTTGCATTATTTATGGAGCCCTGACAGTTTGCCTTGTGTTGCTGGAGATGGGGGCCTCGGGGCTGACTGTGATAGAAGAAAGATTGGCAGCAGGAAGTGGTATCTGGATCTCTCTTGTCAAAAGTTAGTCATTCCAGACCCTAACCAGCCCAGAAGTACAGAGCAAGGAGGAGACAAGAGCCCAGGGCAAGAGAGGAGGAGATCTGTAGCTCAGTCAGATTTGAAGTTCACTCAGAGCCTTCATTGTACAGGAGTGTACAAAGAGCACATCCAGGAGGACATAAGGAGAGAAGAGAAGGTTTACTCCCTGTAACAATGGAAGTGTTCAGGGTTGGCTTTGCCCTAGTGGCACCAAGGAACATTGCCAAAGTCTTCATAAGGGGACACACATTATAGGGCAAAACTAGGGTTGGACTCTGCACTCTCCAGAGGGCATCATTCCTTCATAAAGAAATGTAGGGCATGGTGATTCAAGGGCTGCCGTGCTCATGGAGCGCATCATGAAGGAGGTCTCTACAACGTCGAAAGTGTTCTAGTTTCTCACTAGAAAGCATGTGACCTCAACTATGAAGAATCCTTCCCCTCATTTCCCCCACCCAGGTCTTAATCTCATTGGCTAGTAGGCCCTCCCACAGGTTAATCTCACAATGAATCAGCAGTAAAGGAAGGGAAAATACATGTGAATTCTAGAAATCCTCGTGAGCTGGAGAATGGGTGGGGTCTTGGGTTATGGAACGGACCCAGTGTTACCAGACGCACAGACTCCCACTGACTAGAAGCAGTCCACTTAACTACACCTTCCGTTTATCCACTCATTTACTCAACTCTTGCTTAGTCACTCAGTGAACGTTTACTGAAGTCTACTATGGGCTGCTCTGCCAGGCACTGGGAAGGAGGATAAAAGGGTTATAGTTTCTGTTCTCAATATCAGAAAAAAAATTAAAACCAATCCTGTTGGGTTGAGACACATGGCTGTAGAGAAATGTACAAACTCCAATGTGGACACCAAGGAGGGAGTGATGAGGGTAGGGATTGGGAAGAGGATGGGGGAGAACATTCCCTCAGAGGGACTCTGTTAAGGGGAACTAGAGTGAAACATCCGCGTGGTGGATTTTATTTATTTTTAATTATTTTTTTAAATAAAGATTTGAGAGTGAGAGAGAGAGAGAGCACAGCCAGAGGGAGAGGAAGAGGGAGAAAGAGACTCCCTGCTCAAGACCCGTGGCCGGCAAAGCGATCAAGAATCCTGAAAGATCCCAGTTGACAAATTCCTGAAAAATTACTTTTGATGCAACAATGACCACTGTCCTTTAGTAAGCAGTGTGCTAAATGCTTTACATAATTTATCTCTAACCCTTACAAAAAGCCAGAGAGTCTTTATTCACAGATGAGGAAACAGAGCCTGCTGAAAAGAACGGAGTTGCACAGGTAGGAAAAACCAAAACCCATATTCAACTGTGTGTGTCTGACCCCACTGGAACCCTTCTCTGGGAATGTCAGTTTTAGTTCCCTGTAAGGAAAATTCTGAGGAAGCTGGAAGCAAGCTTGGTCAGAGAATAATGGTACTCCAGTGTTATTTGTCCTTTTCTTATGCTGTCTTTCGTTTATGGGGTGATTAAATGATTTGGTGTTTTCTGCATTTTTCAGAATGGCCAGGCTTTACTATACCAAGAGAAAACCGTAAACTTTATATCAAAAAGAAAATTAAATTATGATAGTATTTTAATCCTGACCTGTGTCTTCTAAGTTTCTAAAAAAGGAAATTGAGAATTGATATCTAATTATATTTAGCTATCCAGAAGCCAAAGATTTCTAGTGTAATAGATGTCCCTCCCCAACCCCCAACCTTAAAAATTTATCAATTTCCCTTCTAGTTCTCTCAGTGAGACAGCTTTCTTTTGAATGGGGACTCTAGGATTTTACAGTTACTTGAGATGATGAATCTCTAGGTACTGCTTCTGATGACTTCCCAAACAGTAGGTATAGGATTCACTGATCTGCTGGGGAGTATCCAAGGATTTTCTCCAATAGCCACTTACCCCACACTTTAGGGGAGGGGGCATTGTGGGTGTATTAAAGGCAAAGTTTTATTGAAAAAAAAATTTTGGTTGAGGATATTTTCATCTTCCTATGTATTCATTTTCTATTGCTGCTGTAACAAAAAATACCACAAATTTACTGACTTAAAAAAAATTTACAGTTCTGGAGATCCAAAATAAAAAATGGGGCCATGCTGGGCTAAAAAAAAAAAAAAAAAAAAAAAAAAAAAAAAAAAAAAAAAAAACAACAACAACAAAAAAAACAAGGAGTCCGAGTGCCTGGGTGGCTCAGATGGTTAAGCCTCTGCCTTTGGCTCAGGTCATAATCCCAGGGTCCTAGGATCGAGACCTGCATCGGGCTCCCTGCTCAGTGGAGAGTCTGCTTTTCCCTCTTCCTCTGCCACTTCTCCTGTTTGTGCTCTCTCTCAAGTGAATAAAATCTTTTAAAAATAAAATAAGATAAAATAAAGGGGTCAGTAGAGCTGTTTCTTTTTAGAGGTTCTAGGAGAAAAATCAATTCTTACCTTTCCTAGTTCTTAGAGGCTTCCATCTTTGAAGAGGGAGGAAGGGGGACCTTTTATATTTCTGACCATTCTTCTATGGTCACATGTCCCACTAACTCAGACTCTTCCTGCACCTTCTAGGGCACTTGTGATTATGTTGGGACCACCCAGATGATCTAGGGTAACTGCCCATCTCATGGTCTTAATTACCTCTGCAAAGTCCTCTTTGCTATGTAAGGTAACATATCCATACGTTCTTGGGATTAAGAGGACATGGACAACTTTGGGAGACCATTACTGTGCCTACCATTCTGAGTGTGTTTGTGTGTGTGTGTGTGCACACACGCACGTGCATGCATGCAGTAGAAAAGGGAATTGGAGAGAGGGAAATTATAATGCTAAAGAGTTTTAAGGCACAGAAACCGTGGCCTTATTCTTAGTACTCCAGCCTGTTCCTGCAAGTAAGTTTTTGAAGATCTTTCTGAATGGCTTTCTTCTCAATTACTCATAACCAGACTGTGACCTGAGGGCCTATGCCAGGGTCCATAACCAGAAACACTGTTTCTCTGTGGTGATCTAGATCCGATGGGTCCACTCATTTTAGGGAAAGAGGCCCAGGGGAACCCCACCGTCATTAAGGGTTTGCTTTGTGCCAGGTTGTTTTTATATATTATTTTACTCAATCATCATGAGAAACTGATGAATTGCATACTTTGGCCTTCATTTTACAGATGAGAAAAAGTAGAAGATGTTAAGTGAACCGGTCAGGTTAAAGGAGCCAGTGAGTGGCAGAGTGGGGATTCAAACTCCATTCAGTTGGTTTTAAATTTGGTTCTCTTTCCATATTTCCGTACATGCCATCTTCCAGAGGCCAAGTTCACACTGCTCGTTTGAGGAGGAACTTTGTTCTAACAGCAGTGCTTTTTTGTGTGTTCTGTCTGAATGCATCGGCAGGATTAGAAGGCTTTGGACCACTGGTGTAGAGGAAGCCAGCTCCAGAAGTATGCAAGACTCTTCAGCTTGGCTAACTTCTATAATGAGGTAGGTTTTACTCTCAGGACCTTAACATTTCTCAAAGTTAGGCCAGTATTGCTTCTATTTTTGTCTGTTTATAAATCTTTAAGCTTTGAAAAATATTTAGCCATACTATATTACTAATTGCAGTGAGGATCAAACCAGTCTGGTCATGTACATGATAGACCCGGAGCCTTGGGAAGATTTCTGCGTATTGGGTAGAAGCTGAAAATATAGGCCTCAGAAAACCCACAACCAATTTTAAAACCAGGTTGATGGAGCCTCTAATTTACACTAGCTGAATGTGCCGAATCTTCTGGTAATCTGAATGATTAAGCTTTTTGGTAATCAAAGGCAAAGAAGAATCTTTTTATTATGTAAAGAGAACAATACTGCTGTATACACACTTATGCACCTTAGAGAAGTGTGTATACGTGTGTGTGTGTGTGTGTGTGTGTGTGTGTTTCTCAGGGTTTTATTTTTTTTCTTTTCAGTTTCTTTTCTTCTTTCCCTTGGGGGCCATTCCATGCTCAATGGGCACTACAGGAGCACATAAAAATAAAGAGCCACAAGCCTGTTTGGAATTCACTGACTCCAAAGGTTGCCTTTATTATCAGGAGAAGGTAGAGGAATCATCAACATGGTCATCAGAAAACCCTCACTGAATGCACAGCTCTAGAAAAATTGGAGCCTAGTCTCTCATCTGCAAACACAAATGACTGGAAATTGGATCTGCCAGACCACAGAATTTATAATGCCTGATGGCAGAGCCTGTAAGGGCAGGAAAAGTGAAGAGAAGCCTTGGATGAGTAGAGAAGTCAAAAGGTAGGGGTTGGGCAGAAGACACTCTAGGGAAAGTGTAGGGTTCAGTGGGTAAGGGAGAGCAAGAAAAAGCTATGAAGTGCAGGAGAAGACACCCCTTTCCTGGGATGATGGCAAAGTCTTGGCAGGACTCTAGACCTTCACTGTGTAGCCTTTGAAGTTTTTGAGAATGGAACACAGAGCAGACCCTTAGCTGTAGGATGTAGCACAGCAGAGTCGATTACAGGAATAAGTCTCACATTCAAATCATTTTCCCCTCAAGCCCTTTGTCTTGATCTTTCCCTCACTCTTTCATCATAAGGTTAGACAACAACGGAGGTTTGGGCTCAGCCTGCTTTCCGAAATACAAGAACAGTGCGGCAGATTAATGGAAGAGGTCAGCAGTGACCTTGGGTCAGTTTCAAGGACCAGGTCTTAAGACTCTTGTACTTGCCATTGTCTCTCAGGACCCAGTTACTATGCTGTGAGGAAATCCAAGTTGCCCCTTAAAGAGGCTCACATGGAGGGGAACGGAGGCCCCCGGCAGATAGCCCCGGCTGAGCTCCCCGCCGAGAGGCAGGACCACCTAGCCAGCCATGCGACCGAGCCATCCCAGAAGCGAATCCTCCAGCTTCAGATGAGCTGGCCCGCTGAGGCTGCGTGGGTCAGATGTGAACGGTCTCTCCCAAGCTCTCCCCAGATGGCAGACTCATAAGAAAGATAAAGAACTACCGTTTGAAGCCTCTGGTTAAAGGACTGTTGGCAGTGGTTTGCTGGATGGCAATAGAGAACAAGAACAGAGCCTGCACCAAGTGAGGGGCAGAAATGCTCTTCTTAATGACCCACCCATAGCAGACATTAATAATCAGTCACCAGACGTTTTGCCTCCCAGAGCCCAGAATCCTGAGCAGCAGCACCCCGGCATTTGATTACCAATGGATGAGAGAACATGAAAAAGGAAACTCTTGGTCATCTCTGGGCTAAGTGACGAATGGCTGAGAAATGGCATAGAGATAATTAGATGTGCTAATCTCTGACCTTGGATGTTCTTTTGGCCACATTCTAGAGAGACAGTAATAGCATCCCCCCCTCCCTCTGAAGCCTGCTTAGAACCTCACTGCATCATGAGACCAAAAGTTGCCATTTCTGCCAGTTTCACGGCTTGCTGGCTGGAGGTCACTATCGACTTAGCCCAGGTGCCCCTGGAGTCGAGGATGAATGTGTTTGCCATTCTCCTCCACTCATCACCTCCAGCAGACTAATGGAGGTCTGAGAGGGTTATGCCCATGTGACCCTACAAGTCATTGTCCATATCGTCTTCTAGGGATATCCCATCTCCTTCGCACCTCACAGGGGGCCTGATGCTCTGACATGAATGGATTTGTCAAACAGATGTGGCCAAGGGAGGAGGGTCAGCCCTCTTCATGGTCCACCCACCCCCAGCTCTTAGGACAGAGCCTGGCACACAACGGGTGTCAAACTAATACTCATTACATGGGTCTTGATGGCATTATTTCCAAAATAGTTGCTTGATGAACAAGTGGAATCTCTCTCCTTAAAAAATATCAACTCCAAACAGAAGCATAATAGAGCCAGAGCTCAAAGCAAAATTATTCACAAATTCCAAGTGCCTCAATCCATGGGTTTTAATGAAAGTCATTCTGCAGTGGAGAATGTCGTGGTAATTACAGGCAAGCTAATGTCTCCGCCATATGGTTTGAAAGCAGGTCTGAATTTTGAAAGCCCCCATCAGCAATTTTATTTTCTGCTGCTGCTTCTCTCTCTGCGTCCCACCCGCTGCCTGCCTTTGTCTCTCTCTCTTTCTCTTTTTTGCATTTAGCTCTTCCAACCCCAAATTCCCTCTCTCCCACACGATGCTCCCTCAATGGCCTCCCTTCTTCAAGCCCAAGTCACATTTTATAGCCTTTGACAGGAAAGCTCTAGTAGTTCTGAGAAGTAATTGCAGTGGCCAGAATGGGTCATGACCTCGCATTGCCTGCGCACACCCGCTTGCCGGGAAGGGGGACCAAGGATGTTCTGACCCCTTGTGAATGGGCCATTGTCACTCCGTCCCTCAGGTGTGGTTGCACAATTGGAGGAATAGACTTCAATTCATCTCTTGGCTGTTGGATCGCCCCAGTGCAGTGGTTCTCAACCCTGGCTACTCAGAGAATCACCCAAGGAGCTATGAAGAAGGCAGGTGCCTGGACCCCCACCTCTTAATTGGTTTGGAATGGAGTCCAGACTGTCAGGAGAGCCAGCGTCTCTCCAGGGGATTCGAACATAGAGCCAGGGTGAAGAACCCCACCCCAGAACCTTAAACTTGGATAAGTAGCAGTGGGATCTCATCTTTCGGCTCTTGTCTTCCTGTTACACTCAGAAGGGAGACAGCGTAAGCCGCCATTGCTGGAGTAACACCAAATTAAAAGGCATCCACTCAGAGGCCACAATGAAATCAAATAACTAAACATCTGTTTGACTTCAATCTCACTCACAAGTGAATTCCAAGAGGACTGAGCGGCAGTTAATCTATTTTTACAAATGGGACCTTAGGTCCTCGGATCGTAGAGAAGGCTCGTGAGGCAACACAGGTTGCTGAGTCAGGCGCAACAGAAGGACGATGGAGCGTGGAGCCAGAAGGGGCTCTGGGGTGTCAACAGTTGGAATGAGGGCTCGTATTTGGGAGACATCCTTGCGGATTTAGGACTAGGTACTGAGAGACAGCTAGGGATATGGAAGAAGGGAAAAAACCTACTATTTGGTAGTAAAAAACGAAACAAGTGAAAATTGGTTCAACTCACACAAACCTGAGTTTTGTTTTGTGTTTTTTTGTTGTTGTGGTTATTGTTTTTTGTTTTTGCTATCAGTCTGTTTGGTCCTCAATAGCCTTTATCTGTTAAAAAAAAATAAATAAAAAAAAGTAATTTCACCCTTGCTGGAGGTCTCAGTGTTGTTCTGAGAAGGAAATGAGATTATAGATGTGTGTACTTGGGGGAAAGAATCTGGGTGCTCTGCCCCCGTTATGCATTTTTCTGGAGAGAGGGATATAGTGTATTCGAAGGATGTGTGAACTAGCAGAAAAAGCCTGGCATGCTCCCCCTTGATCCCTTGCTGGTCACTTAACAGACAAAATGATCAAGCACTTCCTTCTCTGGGAGATGGAATAATGCTTGCAGTGCTGTCCCTAGAGGTAGGACACCCAGTGGAGAAACTGGTGAGAAAAGTGCAAACTGTTAGTTACTACATAAATATTAAGTAACATTAGAATTACAACCCACGTGCCTTTCCAGACTCACTCTTTTGACTGAATATCATCTTACTTGTAGACTTTGAGCTCTTCAAAAGGACTTTTAAAATGATCTTGTTCATAGCAGTTTTTTTTTTTTTAAAGATTTGAGAGAGTGAACAAGAGAGTGAGCACACACGATTTGGGGGGGGTAAGGGTGGGGGAGAGGGAGAAACAGGCTCCCCACTGAGCAAGGAGCCCAATGCGGGACTCAATTCCAGGACCCTGGGACCATGACCTGAGCCAAAGGCAAGGCTGAGCCATCCAGGCACCCCCTTTGCAGTCTACTTTTATTTACAATGTGAACATGGTATCTTGTAGTCCTTGTGGCTGGCTTCCCCATATCTGTTCCATCCCAGATAATTTGCCTAAGCTAATCATGGCAATGTCCTCTTTGCCAATGATTGATCTAAGAATGGGCAGGTGATCGAAGTCCTGGCAGTGAAGCATGTGGCAAAGTCAGCTGGAGACTTCTGGAAAACATGTCCTTGTGCCCAGGAGACAGAACACCACTCTACCTGTGGGCACTGGGGTACATGGCTGGGATGCCTAGGACCTCAGCAGCATCCTGAGTCCATGTGGGAAGCTGCCTTCTGGCACAACTGATATATTGTGGGTGGCAGAGGGAAGCCAGCAAGAACACTTTGAGAATCATTGTGCTGGAAGCATCTCTGCAGCCATCCCACCTCTAGACATTTTAAAAGATACATTTATTTTTTTTTTGCTTGTCAGTCTGAGGTTTTAAGAATTGCTATAGCCCTAGGGGTGCCTGGGGCAGCTCAGTTAGTTAAGCAGCCAACTCTTGATTTTGGCTCAGATCACCATCTCAGGGTTGTAGGATCAAGCCCCACATTGGGCTCCATGCCCAACTTAAGATTCTTTCTCTGTCCCTCCCCAACCTCTTAAAAAAAAAAAAAAAAAAAAAAAAAAAAAAAAAAAAAAAAAAAGTTGCTGTGGCCCAAGGTATCTTATCTGATAAACCTTTCGGTGGTCATCATTGTAATACTATAATAATGTTACATTAATTCTTGATACTTTTCCTTAATATTATCTCTTTGTGAAAAATATAACTCCCCTATTATAAAAATGCTGATTGTTAATGACCATAGAGTTGGCAAATGTGGAGGTGTTTAATGAATAGAAATCATAGCTTTCTAGTGGAGAAAGCTTCAGCTAACCTTTTGATCAATTTCTCCTTGTTGTTTATATTAATCTATTTCACTTGCTGCAACAGATTGGAGAGGGAGGGAGGAAATGCACAACAGGATTTACTGGACTCTTGTCCTTCTTCTAGAAGGGATGCCGCAAAAAGGATGAGGGTCGGGGGAAATAGGGGAAACCTTGTTGGGAGGAAATACTAAAGAGCATCAGAGGTTTAGGGAGAGAAGAAAGTGGAGGGGAAATTCTCAGACAAAATGTAACCTTCAAGATTTTCCCAGACGTTGGCTGTGCCCCTCTCTCCTGCTTTCCTCGCCATGTTTAAGAGGGGTCTTGTCTTTTCCACTATTTTTCCCTCCGCGTGGGCTAACCTGATAGAAACTAACCTCGACCCCTCTGTCTGGAGGAGGCAACCGCTGGAGCCAGCTGGCGCCTTGCATATTTTGAGCAGCTTTTCCAGATATATCTTAGTGATCTCATTAATCGAGGTGAGAGCTGTGCTTCCAGGAATCAGGGCACGAAGCTTAAACTGATGCTCAGAATTTAGACAAAGGCAAGGATCACAAGACTTGATTCCTGGCAGAAGTTGCAAATGGATGGCCTCTGAGCTGGGCGTGACCCATATGTACATTTTATTTGGGCTGCCAGAGAATTGGGAGATTTTACACATATGCCCAGATAAAAGGTTTTTTTTAAAATATGAAGAAAGGGCAGTGTGGAACTAACACTTCACCATAGGGAGACGTTTGCTAATGAGGACTTGGCTTCTCCTTCACCCAAGACCTAGGCTTATGTGGTCAGCGCACTCCCGTGAGATGTGCACGTATACACTATTTCTACGATCGGACGGGTCCCTGCTGGGGGGATTGGAGTGTTCGTTAAGGTTCTATGCCTGGGTGATGGAGAGGTTTCTCCTCACCTGACAGATTTGATCAAGTGGTCATGGGTCCCAAAGGGCTGTGTTGAAACGATTCTGGGGTTTGTTAAAAAAGAACTGCTATGGATCGGTAGGGTCTGCTATGGGCACCAGGTGGGGGCTCGTCACCTGTGGTCCAAACATCAACCACTGTACATTCGAGCAGACGGCTTACAGAGCTGTGGGCCAGGCTACTTGTGTTAAAATATTTAATTCATTTATTGACTTAGAGAGAAAGTAGGGGAGGAGCAAGGGAGGAAGGATAGGAAGGGAGAGAAAATCTCAAGCAGACGCCCTCCAAGTGAGGCGCTCTAGCTCAATCTCACGGTCATGAACCTGAGATCATGACTTAAGCCCAAACCAAGAGTCAGAGGCTCAACTGACAGAGCCACCCAGGTGCCCTGGCCTACCCATCTTCTAATTCTGATACCACCACTCCCTAGCCAGTAGAGGCAGGATTGATTTCTCGAGTTCCCGGTTTTCTCATCTGCAAAATGGGATTAGCAATCCTTTCTCTAACCACAGGATAGTGTTGCTCTGAGAATTAAGTAAGATGCTGTGCATAGGAGGGCTGGGATAACCCTAACAAGAATTACTATTGCTGTTCTCTTGTACTGATTGATATACACACTTGAAGGGTTTCAAGTCCATTTAGCAAACTTTGGAAATGGGCCTCCACCCAAGACCACTTGTAGATTTAACTTTTCTGGGTTTTGAGTCACTAAGAAAATTCTGTAATACATTTTTTTTATTTAAATGTAGACCTGAGTGGGGGGAAGGGTGTAGGAATCTACGTAGATCAGCCTAGATCTGTGTACGGTCGATTCCCTGATTCCAAGAGGTCAGTGTTGGGAATCTGCTCAGGTACTGTAACCACTCTTCCCCATGTCCTATTAGGATTCATTACCATGCTAATAGGATAATGGTAGGTATTTTCTCCATGCTTACTAGTAGTAAAGAGACTTCAGATGGACCAATCATCTCATTTCATCTAGAGCCCATGCTCTAACCCGTTCTATTTTGTGGCCTCTTGGTTTTCGCGACAATCACTTGAAAGGCCCATAACTGGAACACAGTTGAAGTAAGGAGTGAGGTGGGAGAGGCCAGACCACCTGGAGGATCTTAGAGATCCTGATAAAGGTCTGCCAGGCCAACACGAGAAGGATACCACATGGATTTGCTCTAAAAGCAAACGATATGTTGATTCTCCAGTGGGTGAATCGGTCAGTAATGGCTCTCAGCTAGAGTGTGGATTCATGCAAAGGCCTTGATCTTCAGGCCACTGCTGAAAAATATTTTCAGTATAGACATCTCTGGAGACTTAATAGGATGAGAGCTGAAAGTCTATCGAAGTCCAGTTGAAGTACTTGGCAGAAGAGGTCATTTAAGTTCAAGATATAAATGGTCTCAGGTGTCTTCCTGCAAAAGGCATATCATTGTGTAATTATGTAGCACTCTGTATCATGGTCATTTGGTGCAGAAAAATGGTACCAGAAAACCGTGTTCTCTGGAAACAGGGATCCCGGTGCTGCTCCCCACTCCCCTCTCCCTTTCAAGGCTGAGCTGGAGCAGATTTCACTCAGTTTGTATTGGTGTTGGTAGCCAGAGAGGGTGGCAGGTCTAGAAGGGTCGTGTGGGAATGCTAGGAACCCTCACCGGCTCTCCTGCTGGGCCAGGATATCTGAGGGGTGCCTGTGGCTGACAGGCCCGGCTGTGCAGATGGTACCACCAAGGCTAAGGGGCCAGGACAGGCCAAAAAGAGGGCCCTATTCCCACCCTGCCAGTGTTCTCGAACTTCAGGATTGCGTTTCTTCCCTCTCTTCCTGAAGGGGATCTGCCTTCTGTTCACTTAGAGGTAACCCTTCATTACTGTGCTCTTCCTGTTAAATTCAACAGAACCGACTGAGATCTATTTATTTTATTATTTCCTGAGCCCAACACATGTGCTGAATCATTCATAAGGTTAAAAATGAACTCTTTCTTCCTGACCGAATTTTTATACATTTATTAGGGTGTTTGGCTTTCAGGAGAGCCGGTATGACTAATTCCAAAATTGCAAAAACAGGTACTTATGGGGTAAATTATTTGCTTTATGGAAGGAGCTATCTCCAGATTATTTTAAAGGGCATGTGTTCAGCTGTGTGATGAAAATTATTTGCTTTACTAAAATCTGACACCACTCACACTTTGCTTTGTGGGTGTTCAGTCAATATTTTGATGATGTTGAATTCTGCCTCTGACATGGGACAGGTACAACCACAGTAAGTGCTGAAGAGATATTTGTTGAAGGAACAAATCTGCACATGCCAACATAATTTCGGATATTTGCTGTGTGACCATTAACACTGCACCTGTTCTAAAATGGAATGAGGGTAAATAACCATGATGATACCCTATCAAAAATAGAGGATAGGTTTTGTATTTCAGAGAGAAACCTGTGCTAGATTTGACGGACTTGAGTAAATAGCACTTTTTTTTTTTTTTTAGACACTTGCTCCTCTGAAGAAATGATATGGTTTTTCTGTAATACCTTTTGTTTTTGTAAAATGCCTCCATTTCTCGATTCCACTTATAAAAGGAAAATACAAATGCACGAGATGGTGGGGATATTAATTTCTCTTTTGAACCTAAGGAGAAAGCACATGCCTTGACCAAACTTCATTTGGCTTTGAAGGCAGAACAATTTTTCATTGGGAACCCAAGCAGAGTTTCAAGGATGTTCAGCACTGGGGACCCCTCCCTGAGTCGCCACTGAAGGCAGGGCGTCAAGCTGGCTGGGTCTGGGGACTACCCACCTGCATTTCTCAGGGGGGCAGTGTGTAGGGCTGGGCGGGTCCTCTGGCCAGCCAGGGGGTAAGGGCCATCTGGCCTCCTTTATCCCTCCCTGCCGGCTTAAGGCCTCCCTTTACGGACACTGCTCCCGCCTTCCTGCGGTTTCCAAAGCTGAAATCCTCATCTGATTTTTCGCTTGTTCCCACTTCCCTTCATTGTCTCCTTGGAAGCTCATAAAGATTCATTTTGGAGTCTGGCCCATGGCTGTTCAAAGGTACATGTTTTAACCTGATGATTTTTTTTCCTTTTGCCCTGCAGTTCATTGTTCTTCGAAACTACTTTGACCGGACTGCCAGAGTCAGGGGTGTTCCTTGAGGCTTGGAGCCGCTCAAAGGAATCCGTTCAAAGCTGTCCAGACTCCCTGAATTAGCTTAAACCCTCCCGCATGGTCCAGGGGCTGATGCGAGCATACTTTCCTGGGCTGCAAGGCAGCAGGACATCCTGCTTGAATTCAGAAATCCCAGCCTTGTCCTCCTCCTTCCCTGTGTCTGTCTCCTTCTGACTACCAATAAAAAACCTAAAGAAACCCAAGAAATAATCTCCAAAAGGGGACACTTTGTGTGAGTCTTGATTGCCACACTGGCTTCAAGCCAAGTCTGAGCCTCCAAAGGAGGCCATGAGAGGAGTTACTGGAAGGCATTTAAAACCCCCCAAATCTGAGGTAATTACCCCCACCAACAAACTCATTTCCTCTGCCTTCCTTTTCTTTAAAGGATAAACTAAGTTTCCTAAGACATTCTCTAGGCTACTAAGAAAATTCCAGAATTCCTTGGTCGTACCGAGAACAAAATCAAGAGGATGGGTGTGCACATGTAGATATACGTGTGTGTGTGTGTGTGTGTGTGTGTGTGTGTGTAAGCAGATTTACAAGTTGGCTAGTAAAATTATCCTAGGTCCCAGGTCTCCTCACTTACCAAAAGAGATGTTTATCATTCAAGTATGTTTAAGTATTTTAAAGATTTTGAGAGAGAGAGAGAGAGAGAGAGAGAGAGAGCGCACGCGCGAGCGCGCATGTGAGAAGAGCAGGGGGAGGGGCAGAGGAAGAGGGAGAAGCAGACTCCCCACCAGGCAGGGAGCCTGATGTGGGGCTCAATCCTAGGACCCCAGGATCATGACCAGAGCTGAAGGCCGATGCTTAACTGACTGAGCCACCAGGCACCCTATGTTTAAATATTTTTACTACTTGTTATGTATGTATCCAAATAGTACCATATACTACTTAGTATGCTGTAAAAATTGAGTAGTACCTCATGGTTTCAAGTATTTCATAAATATAATCACAAAAAAGGAAACCAGGAGATCAGCATTCCACTTGTGTACTTTTCTGATTATGACAGTTTCACGAAAAGGGGTTTTTTAATGCTTTCTCACTTGAAATGCAGATGTCAGCCATGAGGGAATGAAGGTGCTAATTTATAGTTTTAAAAACTCTGCAAAGACAAAGAAGAATGTGAGTGCAACCTTAGAAATAAGAAGTGAAAACAATATAGGGGTGGGCACTGAGTCCCTTCATCTAACCAAGGAGGTCTGTAAGAAACCATGAAAGCTGCTGCTAATTTGAAATTCCACCGGCTGAGAACTAAAACACCACTGGGTTATTGAAGAAAGGTCTTGGCACCTTATGCACAGGAAATGAAACTTTTCATTCTGCAATTGGCTCGTAGATTTGTTCTAAGCCCCACCCTCCCATCTTTCCAAGGCTAGAAGAACAGGTCGGAGTTAGAGATGTGGTTTGCATATGCTGCTTAGTTGACAGTAGATCAACAGTGAAGGACTAACTACATGAAGGCAGCGACCAAGTAAGGTTTCTGCGAATGACAAAGCCATCCACTGAGCAATGTTCACTTCCACATCCACTGTCTTTAATTAGCATCAGGAGGTTTTCACCGCAACCCTTTAGGAGGGGATTCTACCCCTTGTCAGGTGTTGCATCCCTGAGTCAGGTCAGGGGAGAAGAGGAAGAACCCCCCAACGTACCCACCCCCCATGCCTGAATTACCAGGCATCCCTCCTCCAGCCCTTCCCCTCCCTGCACAGCAGCAGAGGTTGAAGCCCTATTCTAGGACAGCTAGCTTCTCCCGCTGGACCTGCTGCAGTTGACTTGGAGAATAATTCTGAACATATACAGCAGCTTTACCTTGCTGGAGTCCGAGCTCTGGATTTCCTTGCTTCCAGCTGATCGATAACATTCAACCTCAGACATGATCAAAGCAACCTGCTAACCCAGCAAAGTCTTGAGTCAGATATACTTCCTCTTTCACTGCCTATTTTATTTACTTTTGGAGAGAGAGAAAGGGGGAAGAGAGCAAACACATGTGCACGTCACGTGCATGAACGGGGGTGGAGAGGGAGAGAGAATCCCAAGCAGGTTCCATGCCCAGTGTGGAGCCTGACATGGAGTTGGGCTCAATGTTTCAGATCATGATCTGAGCTGAAATCAAGAGTCTAATGCTTAACTGAGCCACCCAGATGCCCCTCGCTGCTTATTTGTAAGTAGTGTTTCTTCAGCCTTATTTCTGGAGACTTCAAGGGCCTTTGTAGCTTAGGAGTCTTTCATTTAAGTGGAGAGAGCACATGCTTCCATTTTATGGACAGGAAAAATGAGGCAAAGAAGCCTTTGAACCAAGTCCATGTTACAGGTTGTGGGGAGGAAAGACAAAGAATGATGGATCTCCTGAAGCTGGGCTGACAGCGGGAACCTTCTGGGGTGGGGTGCTTCAGTCTGCAGAATGGGGGATGGGGGATAGGGTGCTCTGGGCAGAAGCTGTGTTTGGTGAAGGCGGCTGGTAAGTCATTAGACTTTGGACTTTATAGGAGAATGAAGAGTAGCAACTAGAGTAGTTGCAACTACATTCAGTTTGGAGGGGATCCGGTATTGGTGGAAAGGAGAAAGGACAGCAGTAACGTAGGGACCCTGTTTTTAAGAAGTCCTAGCACTAGGTCTTGCCTCTGCTACCCTTGTTCCTTCTCGCTGCTCAGTCCAGGCTAATGAGCGTTCAAGGCTTGGTTTGATTGACGCATTCTCCTCCAGCTTCCCTCCACCCATCTTTATCCTGGGTTTAGTGGCTCATAGTCCCATGTGACAGTTAATTTTATGTGTCAGCTCCTGGATGAAGGGATGCCCAGAGAGCTGGTAAAAATGTCGGGGGGGGGGGCTGCTCTTAGAGTTTCACTGGTAGGCTGAGTAAAGATTGTCCTCACCAGTGTGGATAGGCATCCTCCAATGCATCTCAAGAGAAGGCAAGAGGAGGAACTGGCGCCTGCTTGAGCTGGGTCATCCATCATCTCTTGCCTTTGGACATCAGTGACCACAGTTCATTTTTGTACTTAGACTGGATCTTATACCATTGGATCCCCTGGGTTCTTTGGCCCTAGGACTTAGATCAGTTCTCCGGCTTCTCAGGCCTTCAGGCTGGGGTTGGAACTGAACCACTGGCTTTCCTGGCCCTCCAGCTTACAGATGGCAAATGGTAGGTCTTCTCAGTCCCCCTGATTATGACATGAGCCAATCCATCATCTCTTCTATATCTCTGTATATCTCCTGTTGGTGCGGTTTGTTCAGAGAACCCTGACTAATATGCCCCCTGAACATGGTGAGGTACCTTACTCCAAGATACATGGCAGTTTCCAGCTTTTATTCTTACTCAAGGTAGTAAGCAGAGAGACAGACTTTGAGGACAGAGACCATGTGATCATCCTTGTAGGCCCTGACCAATTTATTGAACAATTACTTAGTGCCAGGCACTACAGATTCTTGCCATTATTTCAATTAATCCTTACAACAACCCGATGAAGTAGTACTCTGAGTTCATGTTACGGTGGAGCTAGGCTCCAAGGGATTAAAGTAATTAAGGTCACACAATTAGTAGGTGAAGTCCAGATGAAGCCACAGGGGAATTCAGAGCCCATGCTCTTAATCATTATGCTACCCCCTTCCCTAGTGGACCCTCAATGAACATTTGCTAAATTCAGCTGGTAATTTGTATAGTATTTATTTTACTACATGTAGTGGATGCCTAATTATTTGAGGATTTCAGAACTCATTGGAAAATTTGTGTATT
Source organism: Lutra lutra (assembly GCF_902655055.1). Classification (NCBI taxonomy): domain Eukaryota; kingdom Metazoa; phylum Chordata; class Mammalia; order Carnivora; family Mustelidae; genus Lutra; species Lutra lutra. The sequence goes on along the minus strand of NC_062290.1, from coordinate 46,321,264 downwards.
CCTCTAAAGATCAGGTCTTAGAGTCTAACATGAATAGGTGAAGGAAAACCCCAGTGTTACCACCAGGTGAACAAATGTTTGCCTGTCTCTAAAGGTAGTGTTGAAGTCTGGAGACACATGTTTTTTCTTGGCTTAGGGATCTACATTTTTTTTATTTCTTTCTTATTGTAACTTAAAGGTGCATGTCCCTTACTGGGAGGATGCTGGATCCAAAGGGAAGAGGAGGAGGAGGGAAGAGAAAGATCCATTTTTAGAGAAAGTAAGACTCATGAGTCTATGCCTTGATTTACATGGCTATGACAGAAGGGCCACCAATGTAGTGGGCTTTCAGGGCAGAGACTGGCCTAGGTTAGAAGAGAACTCCACGGGTGTTTCAGTCCCTAGTCATTTTAAACCCTGCTATAATCGGTAAAAGAAATGGACCTGACTGCCTTAGAGTTCAAGATATTTCTATTCCCATTACATCACCTGAATTAAAAGAGGAAGTGGCTTAGTTTGGCTCTGAGCCAGTTGACCCTCGACCTGCCTCCACTCTTCCACTTCTCTTGACTTTCGAGCAGAAAGATACCCTGAGTGGTGGTTGGCAGTGAAACTCCAGAGGGTTCTTAGCTTTCATGAAGTTCCAAGTTCATTTACTGCTCTCCAACACTCAGCACTTTGCCTTGGGGTGAGCTTGTTGGGCCCCCTTTGTGTGCAGCCCTGAGTTACAGTCACAGGGATTAAATTCTCATCCAAGGCAGACTTCTTCCAAGACAGAGCAAAGATGTGAATTAAGCAAATAGCACCTCAGGCCAGGGAAGGTGGTTGCTCTGCTCCCTCTCCTTCCCAGATTCCTCGGGGAGGATGGGGCCTTCACCTTCCCAGGAGGCCCCAGGAATGGGTCTGAACAGCAGTGAGGGAGAGAAGGGAAGAGGGAGAGAAAGGGATATGGGTTTCAGGGAAGAGTTCAAGTCCTCACCTCTTCTGGGATACTCAAGCCCCAGTCTCTCTCCCTAAGCTTCACCGGAAGCTACTACGGAACAGAGCGACGCTTTCCCAACCCAGGAATAGGCAATAGAAACCCCTTTCTTTCTCCAGTTCAGCTGAGGCAAATCAAGTCAATGACAAGAAACAAGAAGGCAGAGAACTAAAAGCATTTTCCTAGATCGCTCTTTTCAGGTGAGAGTGAAAGACCTACTGTATATGGAGCATGGTTTCTTACAAATATTAATCCAAGCAAGGCTTCATTTTACACACAGTTCAGATCACTGGGGCTCACAGAGTTTAAGAGACTGTGCCCAAGACCCAGGATGGAGCCCAAGTCTCTTTGTTCCGAAGTTCAAGCTCAGTTACTGTCCTGTGTCTCCATCCAAGGCTCAGCAGGAGAGGTCCCTGGTTCAGGTCCAGAGCTGTAGAGGTAAGAAGCCTACAGCCCTGAGTTATAGTCACAGGAATTAAGTTCTCCCCAGGAGCTAGGAGTCTAGAGGGGCCAGGAGGCTCTGCCTACCCAGGGCCCATCTTCCCCCTTACCTGGCCCCATTCTATTTTAGACTCTACTCTGGACACCCAGGCTTTTGGAACTCCCGGACCACAGGGCTCCAGCAGGGATTGCCAGATTTATCAAGTAAAAATACAGGATGCCCAGTTAAATTTGAATTTCAGATAAGCAGTAATTTGTTAGTATAAATGTGTGCAATGAAACATTTAGAACATATTTAAAGCTAAAAAATGATTATCTGAAATTCAAATTTAAATGGGAATTCTGTAGGTTTTTCTGGCAACCCTAGGCTCAGCTCACTTCCTGGACCAGGTGGACTCTTTCCTGGTGGTAATTTGGGTAGGGATGTACACAGAACTCAGATAGGCACACTTGGGCATCCAAAAGGCATGTAAGCAAGAGCCCTCTCTGGGCCAGAAAAAGTCAGAGAGAGGGGGGACTGACCGGAACCCTTCAACTGTGCCCCTGTTAGGGGTGTGCTGGTTTCCTGAACTTTATAGATTTCTTTATTCTCAAATTTCACATTTGTGATTTCCATGGCCCACTGTGCTCACAGAACGTGACCCCTTTTATCTGGCTCACCTCGGACTTCATCTAGGGGGCGGGGGGTGGGTACTAGAAGGAGCAGCTTAAAGTCCCCATCTAAGAGAAATGTAAATGTTGGTGCAGATGGCCTCAGGGGTTTCTCAGTCTAGGAAGTGGAAAAGCTGCTGGATGTGAGGGTCAAACTTTCAGTTTTACTGTGTCAAGTGTGCCTGACTATAAGCGGCCATTCAGCTCTTGGAGGCCATTTTTCCCCCCCATTTATAAACAGGTGACAAATATCCCTGCCTCCTAGAGGGGTATAGGGGGGACAGGAAATAACATGTGAAAGCATCTGTGTCATTGGCTGGTGTTAAGCCTCCCGTAAATATAGTCGAGATCTGAATAGGTAGAATTAGAACCCAGGCTGCTCCTTTCTGTCAGCCTCAGCTGGACCACCCACACCCCCATTTCCGGTTGGGGTCTCCTGGGATCTTCTGGGAAGTTGAGAGGACTCCTGAATTTACAGAGCAGGGAGGTCACCTCCACTGTGACGAATGAACCCAGGAATAAGGCCTTCCAGAACTATCCGACTGTAGGGCTGTAATGGAGAATTACTCTACACCATGGGAACTAGGCGCTTTGTCTAGAGGACAAGAGAGACTCTGCCCACCAAGACAGCTCAATCGTTCCTATGAAGACTGCTGAGATCAAGTCTTACCAAGAATGATTAAAAACCCAACTCCTTTCTAGTGCCAGGTAAGTGCTCTTATTTCCAATACATGGTAGAACAGTGTTCTCAGTGCTTGCCTAGCCCCCTCTAGTTGGTGTGAACACCTTCCAGAACAATCCCTCTCCAACTTCTTTCTCTCCCCCGTTGCAAACCAATGGTCTGCATACTGTGATGAAGAAAAGGTAGACTCTGGTTTTGGAATGACTTAGGTCCCAATACCAACCCTGCCACCCACTGGCTAATAGTACTTAACCATTCAAGCCTCAGTTTCTTTAACAGTGAATTCTACAACCTACTTTAACTTAGCATAGTGCCTGTGCCTAGAAGGTGCTCATCAAATGGTGGCCATTACAGAAGATATTTAAGATTAGACCTTATGCTCAATAAAGCATGAATGGTAGATGCTTGGTGAAGCATGAAAGAATGAACAGAGGGGCGCCTAGGTGGCACAGATGGTTAGAGGTCAGTCTTCAGCTCAGGTTGTGATCCCAGGGTCCTGGGATCGAGCCCCACGTTGGGCTCCCTGCTCAGTGGGGAGCCTGCTTCCCCGTGTCTGCTTCCCCTTCTGCTCATGTGTTCTTATTTACTCGTGAGAGAAAGCATGAGAGAAAGATCTTTTAAAAATGAATGGAATACTTTGACATGTTCTCGGACACAAAAGCAGAGAGTCAGCCAAAGGAGTAGCCTGAAGGGAGTTCCCTGTCCTGCCCTGAGCCCCCAGACTGGAGGGCTCCTTTGGGTCTCATGTTGATGAATCACAGTCCTTAGTTTGACCTGACAGCGTGAGACACACCTCACTTCTCCCGGCTCACCGTGTTCATTCCCACCTCCTCCAGCCTTCGTGGATCTGGGTCACGTTTACCTGTAACCATCCCTGATTACCTGCAGGACCCAACAAGTAGGGAGCCATAATTAAGACATCACGGGCACATACTTTCCACATCGCATAAGCGCCCTACAGTCTGGTACCAGTGCCCCGACAAGCTTCCCTCTGCAGACCACTCTGCAAAGAGTTCCACCCACCACAGGTGAAAACAATTCTGCTTTTCAGGGCCAGAGAAGACGGATTTGGTGCAGCAGAAGCCTTTTCAATTATTCAGGATGCTGGCGTCTTTTTTAGTTCAATTATTCAGGGGTTTCTGAGTACAGGATTGTGAATTCAGCATTTTGCTGGTCCTAGAGCTCGGGCTCGATTGGTTTAGATCCAACCCACTCAGTTGGTCTCAAACACGACGGTGCGTATGGACAAGAGAAGTGGAAAGCTCTTGGACAGAATCAAGCAGAGGAAAACTGATCTTTGAAAATGTTGGATTCACAGCCTTTTGCCAATACAATGGAGTGCTTACGTGCATGAGTCTTTTCCTTTTTAAGCCAACACTGGCAAAAAGACATTTGGAAATCCAACAGCTATTTATGCATAATGCTGACATTAATTTCCAGTGAGTTCTTCTTCTTTACCCTCTACTCGAATAGTATCAACGTATCCACTTGAGAATTTCAGATGGAGGTTAGGTTTCCGTCTTGCTGACCAGGACGCCAGGTTTTCCTGTTTCAAGTGAGAAAACAACTTAAGGCTAAAGCACCAGGGGTTCCAAGTTCTCTTTATTTCTCTTTGGAGAAATGATTAGCACAGGGAAGCAGGTGGTTTTTTTTTTTTTTTTTTTAAAGAAACCACTGCTGGTGCTAAGATATTTAACACTCACCCGGTTTCCCTGCTGCTGTGTTGTGTTCTCATGAGGACATCTAGAAAGTACACAGATGAACTAAAGGTAACTAGGGATCATTCAACATTCTTTGAGTGTCTAAGATGTTGATTTGGGGTTGGACAAGGTGGATACAACGATCTCTAGATCCTAGTCCGTGCTCTTGGGAGGGGAGAAAAATGTAAAAAAAAAAAAAAAAAAATCACAAAGTCTAAGTTTAGACACTTTGATGCAAAAATAGAAAAAAAAAAAGCCTATGAGAATGAACCCAAGGCTGGAATTCTACCAGGAGAGGCTGATGAAGTCATGGATGGAGCCATGTTATTGTCTGCTTTATCTGGCCCTTGCTCAGTGTCTGGAACATTTTCTACCGTGTGAATGAAATTGAGGCACTTGAAGAGTTTCCAATTTTAACAAGTAAAACTTGAATATACGGTTTACTGAGGGCCTAGCGTGGATGAGGCCCTGTCGTGGTTTCTCAGGCTTATTAGCTGATTCACTACTTCCTTGAAGTCTAAGGTGGTATTAATATTATGCTTTAACTGGGGCACCTGGGTGGTTCGGTCGGTTAAGCATCCGACTCCCGATTTCAGCTCAGGTCATGATCTCGGGGTCCTGGGATCGAGCCACATGTTGGGCTCCACACTCAGCTCGGAGTCCTCTTGGGATTCTCCCTCTTCCTCTGCTCCTCCCCAGCTCATGCACATGCTCTCTAAAATAAATCTTTTGCTTTCATTATGCAGATAAGAAAAATCAAGGCACCACGAGGCTAAGGCACTTGATCAAGTTCACAATTCTGTGGTAGAATTTGTATTTGAACCATGGCTCAGACTTTAGGGTCTCAATTTTTAATCTCTGTACTACACTGCTTCCTGCAAGTTAACAGGCTCTGTCTTGACCATAGGAATGTGATGAGCGGTGTTTAACAAGAAACACATGGAAATGGAACTTCGCTAGCCTCTATTTCCCTGAAGATTAGCACATTGAGGGTTACAGGAGAGCCAAAGAGTGTAACAGTGTGGCTAAACCCTATCACCTACCCCAGGTCCTGTAGTTTCCCTAAATCCCTTTCTTTGACCCAAAGCAAGCATCTGCTTCTGTAACTCCACACGAGTCCATGTTCCCAGGGGTGACTGGCCCTCGTTGGTGGCCTTTGGGACTTCACATGCTGCAACCACCACAATGCTTTATTTTCCATTTACGGCTGTTCGGATGCCCTTATCTAGACCAAGTTCCTCAGCATCACCATCTCTCTCCTTTGCTTGGGGGCTCTTCTCTTCCACAGGTTCCCAGCTATACATGGAGTGGAGGGCCATGACAGACTGGGGCCTGGGTGCCAGACTGGATTGTACCCACAATGGGGGGTCATCACAATCTTTTTCTTCTAGGTCTCAACCTCTATCTGGGTCAGGGAGAATAGGGGCATTCCTCTCCTTCCCTTTCAGGGCGATAGAGAGCAGAGAAAATGGTCACAGCAAATGCCCATGTTCCAGTCTACACACTTCTACGGAGTTAGCGTCACCTCTCATTCTCTAGACCTTTTTGTTTTTAAATTTTGGGTGCCTACTCCCTTACGTGGGGATTCATGCACTATCTTCAACTTGCCTTCTTTCGGTGTAGATATAAGTGTGTTTACCATAACAGTAGCTGACAGATCTGTGATTCTCCCATCAGAGACGGTCTTTGTACCGGAGAGTAAGTGCGACAGAAAAGCCTATATGTCCCCAAAGGAGAAAAGGGAACCCAAGGGCTTTGACTTTGAGCCCTGAGGTTGGATCCCTGGAAAACATGGTTTAGAATCTCCTCTGGTTATGGGGACATTATGTGAAAACCGTTCCAGATTTCATTTGTTCTCCGGTCCTGTGACCAAACAAACAAAACAGTCCAATACTGTAAGCAAAGTTAACAGAGAATGTGCAATTGAAGGAAAGTGTCATTTCAAAGCTTCTAGCATTTCTTTGTGTTACAGGAGGTGGAGATTTAGACAACTTCATCGAGCCTTTTAATTTTGCAAAGGGAAATGAAAATGGGGTTTCAAAACAAAGAGGGTCCAGATTTGAACTCCAAAAAGAGAAAATGGACCAGGTTGTTTTCATCACGGGTGGAGGGCCTTTCTGTAATTATTTCCTTTTGGGAGGAAAGGTCGATTTCATAGCACATAGTCCCTGAATATTAGTTGGGAGACATGAGCAAGACCTCATTGGGGCAGTTGTCCCAATAGGGGTGGGGGAAGCAATATTAAGAGATCAAGTCTCCAGCCTGAGCTCAGGTGTTTGAGCCCAATTCGGTGCCTAGACAGTTCTGGAATGCTCCACGTTCTCGCCGATAGCTGTGCGTGGAAGGGTACAGAAGACACTATTTTTGTAACAGAGCGTTATGGAAATGTGGCTGCTTCAAGGTACCAGGCATCGGCAGCTCATTCTGCTCAGGCTTTTCCTTAGAGATGTGTAAGCACGCATAAGTGTAGGCTTTTAGTTCTCCATTAGACCTTCAACCGAGTGGCTGAGTTGTCATTAAGTATTTTTATGGCTGACTGGATATTAGAACACCAGTAAGGTGATGCAAATAGGTATGGACCACTTTGCCAGGTTATTAGAGAACCACGAGGCTGAAGAAAAGTGAAGTTCTACACCATCATATACCCAAGAAACCATAAACAAACCAGAGGTTTTCGTTGGCAAAGCGTAGTTAAAATATTGGAGTCCAGCAGAATCAACGTATCATATTTATATTTTAAAACCATGGACTCTGTGTCCTGGCATATAGGAAAACCCGACCGTTTGCAGAGAGGCCCCATTTCAAGGTCATTCAGAACCAGAGCATAAACCGTCTAGAAGTTAATAAAATGAAGTTACTGCAGGTGTTTGGATTTCCAGAATGAACAATGTTAATTAATTTGTTAAAAAGGTTCTGGGGATTTCCCTTGGATGGGAGAACAAAATAAGAAAAAAAGCTATTCAAGTAGGTCCTTACGACAAGGTCTCCTGCCCCCTTCTGTCGACTCGAATCAGAACAAGTGCTCTAGTCCTAAATTATTTCCCCGATTTTAGTCAGAGTCCATTGCTCTGGCTGGACGTACATATTCGCAAATGGTCAGGTTTCCCCATCGGGGCTGTAAGACGCACACATGGTTGAGAGCGATTACAGAAGTTGCGTAGGCCCATGCAATATATGAACACAGATCTAATGTATTTAAAACAAAGACAGATGGAAGAATGTGCCTGCTAGATGACAAGACAGGAATATGTATGAGTGTATGTATGTGGTTCCGGGTCTTCGTCCCTATTGCTGTAGCTCCATGCCAGGTATAGGTCATGGCCTAGAGAATGTGGGCACGCACACACCCAAGGGAGCCCCAAAGAGAGGAAATTGCAGTAGGCACACAATTCATCTCTAGCCCACCTGCCAGACGTTGGCAGACAACTCAGGGTCACAACCCACATGTTGTGAACCACGATTTTTACCTCCCTGTATAGCATGTGGTTTTGAAGGCAAAGGCTGGGAGTTTACATTCCCGAATGCCATATGTATGCAGTTAGCAGACAACTATGGTCTCTTTATATGTACATGGCCACAAATCACTACAGACTGATGCCTGGCTGATGCACTGGGTCTCCTGTGAATTCCCCATATGCTTCACCTTACTCTGAAACGCAGTGGAGGTAAACACGCGGTGTGGGGAGCTTTTGACGGAGAATATGGGAAGCCTGTCCTCGTACAGTCTCAGTATGTGAAGCTACACTGGGCCATGGTGGTGGGGGGGTGGGGGTGCGGTGGGGGGTCGGGGGAGACAACTGTTCCTTGATTTCCTTACACATTCAAAAATCAACTATAGGAAGAAAAAAAAAAAGCTAACCTGCAGTCAAAATATAATTGGCCACTGGGGCTTCCTCCAAAACTGTTAGTTCTGACTGAGCCTTAGAAACTGAAAGGAAATAGCCATCTTCACGGTGTAGGTTTTGTTCCCCTGATAAATGTTGCGATTCCCAGTTTCTTGAACTTGTTTTTCCCCTCCGTGTCTTCTCCCCGTCCCTCCTTCCCATGGAGGTACACATTATTTTGCTCACTTCATAAGAGGATTTGGGATCACAAAGAACAGATATGATTAATCAATCTCCGCACCACGGCAACTGAGAGCACAAGCTCACCATGAAGACCAGCAGAGGTTAGTGTCAGGGAATCTCCATAGAACTCCAGAGGAACCTTACAATAAAGATTGGAGGAGGGAAACCTTTCACATAACGTTTTGTTAACAAATGTTAGAGTGGGGTTGCCTGAGTGGCTCAGTCAGTTAAGCAAGCACTCTGGGTTTTCCACGCAGGTCACGATCTCAGTGAGTTCTAGCCCCAGGTCCTGCTCACTGGGGAGTCAGCCTGAGATGGTCTCCCTGTACTGCTCCCCCACTTGTTTGCACTCTAGTAAACCTTCAAAAAAAAAAATTGTTCCCACATAGAGGTCTGCATGGGAGTATAATAGGGGAGGAGAATGAGACAAGTTTGAATGAGGCCCCAGAACCCAGCTTTTTTTTTTATGAAGCATTTTAAGCAAACAGGTAAGTAGAGAAAGTATCAAAAGGATCATCAATCCCATAGAGTGTAGAAGATACCAGGTGTACCCACTTGTGTCCCAGCCTTAAAGTCCAAACTTGCCCGAATTTCTTCATTTGTAAGGATAGTATTTTAGAGGAGTGAGAATTCCTGCCAGCTCTCCTCACTTTCACTTCCCTCCCTCCTCTCCTTTGCCTGATTCTTCCTAGAGCTGAAGCTCCCAGGCTTTAAGATTTAGTTTTAGAGAAGTGGGGGAGGAGCAGGGAGAATCTCAAGCGGACTCCTAGCCTAGCAAGGGGAGCCTTCCTGGGATCCACCCCACAACCCAGGAGAGCAAGACCTGAGCTGAAACCAAGAGACACTTAACCCACTGAGCCCCCCAGACACCCCTCAAACTTGTAACAATGTATCTTACTTAAGTACCCACTAGGAACTCTTAAAAGCATTTACCCTCAATCTTAGGTTTCCTGGCAGCAGAGCCTGGGAGAGAGTTGCTTGTGAAAGAGAAAATCTTTAAGAAAGTGAGGGAAGAAAGAAGAGAGGAAGGAGCTGAGCAAAGATCAAAGTCTAGCCTCAGTCTGAGCTCTTAAGAAAATTCTGGGCCTTGCCGGCTCCATGAATCCGTCTGAGACAAAGGCACTTGGCTTTCACGCTGCTTATTTATAAACCATTGGCTATAGGTTTCCACGTGGTGGGGGCTGAGGGGGGGGATTGTAATCTCTCAGGCATTTCCTGTTGAGGTGGTTCCCATCAGCCAATGGCAAGTCTCTGGAAGAGTGCAGTTGTAGGCTGTCATCACTGGCATTGACTACACCTTCCCACCTGTGATACATTCCCATAGGAGTTTCCGCTCTCCTCCCCTCCCCCTTCCTTCTATTCCTTGCTTACCAAGTTGATGTCATTCGTTCAGTGAACTAATGGGGGATAAAATAAATGGTGCTAGGATAATGGCTATTTATGTAGAAAACAAAGCAAAATTGTGTCCCTAATACACACACACACACACACACACACACACACACACACACACACACACACATATTCATGGATGAATAAAGATCTCAATGTATAGTTCCTCTCTTTCCCAACACTCTCTTTCCCTTAGGGCTCACTGAAATTGATTTTGTTCTCTGTCCAGGGCAGACAATCTAAAGTTTTTGAAACACTGTTCTAGGAAATACCCAGGAGGAGAATCGCTGGAATATAAACATATACTTTAGTAGATACATCTGCCTGGTCCTTTCAAGCAGTTGAATGTGTATCTATATCTATCTATATACATATACATTAAATATGTTGCAAATCCCTTTTCCCTGTGTATAGCTTTTTACATTGTGGTGTGTTTTGATGTGATGTGCAGAAGTGTTACATTTTTATAAAATCAACTTTATATTTTCCTTTAGGTTTTATGCCTTTTGGGGGGTGCAATTATAAAATTATTTTCTAGCTTAGAGACATAAAGACATACTTCGTTTTCTTATAAACAATTTAGGTTTTTATTTGTCATATTTAATCTTGATTCATCCATGAATTTAGGGGGGCTGTAGATTAAAGAATATAATTTTAGTTTCTATATAAATAGCCAGTTATTCCGGGGCACCTGGGTGGCTCAGCCAGCTAAGCGTTGTGGTTCATTAGGCATCTGACTCTTGATTTCAACTCAGGTCATGATCTCAAGGTCGTGAGATGGAGTCCTATGCGGAGTCTGCTTAAGATCTTCTCTCTCTCCCTCTGCCCCTCCCTCCTCAAAAAGGTCCATTTTTCTAACGGCATTTATTGAATAAGCCATCTTATCCCCACTAATTAGAAATCAGTCAATTTGTTTGATCTACACAGGTCTGTTTCTCTGTCTTGCTATCCTATGCCTTTGACCTATGCTTTTATTTACCTGCACCAATATCACACTTTTTTTTTTTTTTGAGATTTTATTTATTTATTTGACAGAGAGAGAGCACAAGTAGACAGAGCAGCAAGCAGAGGGAGAGAGAGAAGCAGGCTCTCTATGGATCAGGGAGCCTGATGTGAAGGTTGATTCCTAGGACCCTGGGATCACGACCTAAGCTGAAGGCAGCTGCTTAACTGACTGAGCCACCCAGGTGCCACTACACTCTCTTAACTGTTCCAACTTATGAAAAATCATATTTGATAGGGCTAAACTACTCGTTTTTTCTTCAAAGTTTTCTGGGATACTTTTTATCTTTCTTTTTCTTCCATATAAATTTTAGGATCAGCCCTTTAAGTATCATGAAAATTTCTGATGGACTTTGATTGGAATTTAATTAATATGTTAATTTGAGAAGACTAGATGTCTTTCTATTATTGAACTTTTTCCATCAATGAATAGGGCATGTCACTGTATTTATTCAGGTCTGTGTGTCCTTCAATGCTATTTTCAAGCCTTCCTCATAAAATTGTAGCATATCAGATCTTAGTTTGTTGCTATTTTTTTTTTTTACATTTCACTGCTTTTAAATGGTACCTTCTTTTCCTATTATATTTTCTTTTTTAAAAAGATTTATTTATTTGAGAGAGAGAGAGAAAGCACAGGTACATGTATGAGTGGGGGGAGGGGCAGGGGGAGAGAATCTTCAATAAGACTCCCTGCTGAGCATGACCTATGAGATCATGACCTCAGCTGAAACCAAGAGTCAGATGCTTAACTGACTGAGCCACCCAGGTGCCCCTTTATTACATTTTCTATGTGGTTATTGCCAGTCTATAGGAACACCATCGATGTTTTCGTATCTTAAACTCTTTTATTGATTCTAACTTCGTCTAGACTCTTTCTTAGACAATCATAAAATCATCAGCAAACAAAGAGAAGCTGGCTTGTTCCTTCCCAAGTTTTAGATTTCTTATTTCCTTTTTTCTCTTATTTTGTCAGTTAGGACTTTTGTTACAATATTGAAGGGAATCAGTCACAGCAGGTGAAATGTTTTATTAAAATAATGCTTGCTACAGATTTATGGTGTTAAGGAATTTCTCTTATTATTCTGGTTTGCAGAGATTTTTAGAAATATTGACAAATATTGGATTTTATCAATTGATTTTTTTCTGCACGTATTAAGATAACTATATATACTTATCTCCTTTAATCTGTACTTAAGGTATATGAGAGATTGCCTTATGTTGAACCATCCTGAACTTTCCTGAGTTAAACTGTTTGGTTTTTATGCACTGCTTAGTGATTTGCTAATATTTTATTTAGGATTTTTGCATCTCTTTGCAAATACATCTTTTTCTTGTACAATCTTACAACCCTACAGTCTTTGTCTGGTTTTAATATCAATGTTATTATACTATCCTTGCACAATGAGCTGGAAATGTTACCTTTTCTTTTATTCTCTGAAGCAGAGATTACCATATGGGAAACAAAGACACAGTCTAGTTTTATATTGCCTACAAAAGACTCTGGAAGCCAAGCTATGTTTTTTATTAGGTAGGTTGGTATACTTACATTGGTTTCATTTTCAGATATATCTGACTTTCTTCCTACTCTTTTATTTTAGGTTTTCTGATTATCTTCTTTATTCTTGCTTACTTTCTTTTACTTCCTTTCTTCTGGTAGACAGGATATATACATTCTTTTCTCCTTTCTCCTTTTTTTTTTTTTTTTTAAGATTTACTTATTTTGGAGAGAGAGAGTGGGGGGTGGGAGGAAGACAGAGGGAGAGAGAGTCTGAAGCCGACTCTGCGCTGAGAACAGAGACTGACCTAGGGCTCAATCCCAAGACCCTGAGATTGTGACCTGAGCCAAAACCAAGTAAGAATCAGATACCTAATCAACTGAGCCACACAGGCGCCCCTCTCTTCTGCTGCTTTGCTTTTTTTTTTTTTTAAAGATTTTATTTATTTACTCGACAGAGAGAGAGAGATCACAAGTAGGCAGAGAGGCAGGCAGAGAGAGAGAGAGAGAGAGAGTGGAGGAAGCAGGCTCCCTGCCAGGCACAGAGCCAGATGTGGGACTCGATCCCAGGACCCCAAGATCATGACCTGAGCCGAAGGCAGAGGCTTAACCCACTGAGCCACCCAGGTGCCCCTTTCCTGCTGTTTTATAAGCGAGATTGTTTGCCTACCATTTTAGCTGCTATTCTTAGATGTTTGCCAAAATATTTAAGCATATCTTTTTCTACCAGCTTTCAGTACCTAACATTTGTCGTCCTGCTAAATGTAACAAGCTCTGTAGCCCACCTTCACCAACAATGAATAATGCCCCCACTCTCATCTTTTAATTTCGTTTAGAGTTTTTTGTTGTAACTTTGAAAATTCAAAAATATTTTTCATTCTGTGTGTGTGTGTGTGTGTGTGTGTGTGTGTGTGTGTGTGTGTTCACTGTTTCATTTCTTCCTTCTGGGTTAATTTTTCTTCCTGATCGAGGTAATCATTTCATAGTTTCTTTTGTAAGGGTCTGTTGGTGGTAAACTTAGCCCTAACTCTTTCTTTGGTAAAAAATGACATTATTTGTCTATACAGTTGAAAGATTGGGCATAAAAATTGTGGATTGACAGTTATTTCCTATAAACCCTGAGGGTCTTTTTCTGTTATTTTTGGCATTGATTGCAATGAAGGACAAGTCTGCTGTCTGAGAGCTTTAATTGTCTTCTAGTTTTCTTTGGTGGTCTGCAGGTTCATTATGATGTGCCCAATTATGAATCTGTTTTATTTTTTATTTTAGAGAGGAGGGAAGGGCAGAGAGAATCTTAAGCAGACTCCATGATCAGCACAGATCCCGATATGGTGCTCAGTCTCACCACCTTGAGATCATGACCTGAGCCAAAATCAAGAGTTGGACGCTTAACTGACTGAGCCACTCAGGTGCCCCTGATGTGACTTTATTGTTGCATATTCTGTTCAAGACTTGGGGATGCACTTCCAATCTGAGAACTTTTGTCTTTTTTCAATTTTAGAAAATGACTATTTATTATGGTTTGGGTCTTTCTTTTCTCCTTTCTCTTCCTTCCTAAATTTCTATTTCACACTTTCTCCTCTTTCTCCAAACATCTAACATCTCCTCTACCTTTGTCATTCAAGACAAGTCCCTCACTTTCTACCCCAAGTTTGATTCTCTCATGGTCACTGTCTTTTCTTTATCTCCAATTCACTTTATTATCAATCCTGTGGGCACTAAACATAAACCCAGAAAGTGACATCTTCTTACCTCTCTCACAGTCACCACTTGCCCTAAGCCACCATTACACCTGCTTCTCCCTCGTCCTCATAGTCTATTGTTAGCATTTACAATGTTAAATTTCATCCCAACTCCTGTCGTTCTTTTTTTCTCCGTGGTACTTATCACAGTTAACCTGTTTTCTTCCCTTTCTCCTCCTCCTCCTCCTTCTTCATCTTCTTCTTCTCTGTTGTTGTTGTCTTCTTCTTCTACCCTTCCTCCCTTTCATCCTTCCCCTCCTCTCTCTCCTCCCTTTCCTCTTTCCCCTCCTCTCTCTCTTCCCCCTCCCTCATCCCTCCCCCTTCTTTTTTTTCTTCTTCCTCTTCCTCCTCCTCCTTCTTCTTCTCTGTCATAGTCTTCTCTTTCTCACTAGTATGTAAGTTCCAATGAGATAAGAATAAGGATGCTTAGAAAGATAAGGATGTTTGCCTGTTACTCTGCTCAGCACCCACAATAGTGTCATACATAGTAAGAATTCCTTACATATTTGCTTTTTGTTTTCTTTTTAAGATTTTATTTATTTATTTTAGAGAGAGAGAGAGAACATGATCAGGAGGGACAGAGGGAGAGAGAGAGAATCTCAAGCAGACTCTGTGTTGACCTCTGAGCCCAACATGGGATTTGATCCTAGGACTCTGAGATCATAACCTGAGCCCAAACCAAGAATCGGATAGTTAACCAGCTGAGCCACCCAGGTGCCCCCCCCATTACATATTTGTTAAATAAATACATATATTTAAAGTAAAATTTATCTTAGATTTAGCAAGTCTTGGGCATTTCCTATTGTGCCAAAATTTACTCAGATTGGGTATTTGCCACTTGGGTAGATGAGAGCCAGGGAACTCAAATAAATGATGAGAAATATATTTTGAACAACTAAGAACATGACACTATTTTAAAGAATTAGCATTCCATCCTGGATCTTAACATTCATGTGTTTTTAAAAATAAGGGCTTCATGACTGCATTCTAAGTTAGGAGATGATGAGGTATGCAGAAGAAAAAGAAAGAGGAAACTTTGCAACCAACTGCCCAAGTGAAAGCTAAATAAACAAACAAACAAACCAACCAACTGTCTTTCTGGGCTTATGATAGAGGTGCTGGAACTCACAGGAGACTTTCCTGGGACATGTGTTGTGTAACAAATCCTGACAAATACGTGGATCCTCAAAGAGCTTTCTATTTTATATACTGAGATGCTTTATGATCCAGGAAGTGGTCAGGCCATCTGGGATCTCCTGCTTATCCATATGGAGCTCTGATTGAATATGTGAGAATAGGAGGAAAGCTCAATTTTAGCGAACATGAGCTGTTTGGAGTCAGCATGGGGTACATCAGAGGTGGTGTTGAGACAAAGGAATCACTTTTCCACCAAGCCCTTGTAAGGGACAGCTAAGGGTAGTCAGAGTCTTGGAAATTGAAGAAGGAATGACAAAGAAGGACAGAATGACCTCCATTTCTCCAAGTGACAACATTATAGGATGTGTCACTGACCTAGAGAGGCAAACATTTTGGGGGGGGGATAGGAAATTGGTAAAAAATACATGGAAGCATCATGTTTCAGGGAAACAAATTATTTTGAACTATAGAAACCAGCATGTTTTCTTCAGTAAAAGCAATAATTGCATTTACACAGCATATTACACTTCTTTGAAGCATATAAACCACTTCA
Source organism: Lutra lutra (assembly GCF_902655055.1). Taxonomy (NCBI): domain Eukaryota; kingdom Metazoa; phylum Chordata; class Mammalia; order Carnivora; family Mustelidae; genus Lutra; species Lutra lutra. The sequence continues at coordinate 46,305,444 of NC_062290.1, read as the reverse complement.
CTTGATATTTTCAACCCTATGAGGTAGGTAGGACAGCTCATTTGAAAGCAAGAACTGAGCCATAATTCTTTAATCATACTCTCCTACCCCCCTAACTCCACTAGAATCTAGTACAGTGCTGGATGAACAAAGTGCTTTTAATCATCCTTTATTATATTAATTTCCACTTTATAGTTAAGATCAAGAGGAATTATGAATTATAATTATTGTTAGTTGCCAAACATCACATAACCAGTATTGGCACACCTAGAACCCAGGAGCAAGTCTAGCAATTTTGTGTTGTGCACTCAATATTCTATCATGTGCCCTGCCAAACCTGCCAACATCCGAAGACCACACAGATGCAGGAATAGGAAATACAAGTGTTCTTGGCAATTATCCTGTGCCCAAGGGTCTATGATCTTGATGAAGAGCTACTGCTAATTTACCTAAAGTTTAATCATCTACCAGTGAGGGCACTACCAAGAATTGCTAAACATAAGCACAACTTGCCAATTGAGAGAACCTTAGCACAGCCAATGTCCAAGTCCATACAAACCAGGAAATTTTATTAAAATCTCCAAAATTGGTCTAGCCTCAAAGAACCAGTGCCAAAGAAGCTCAAGAAGAACAATTATTTTTTCCAGTCCTAGGTGATTTCCTTGAAAAGTCTCCTCTTTCCTCTTCAAGTCAGTGTCCAGGTCCAACACTACATAGGTAACAGACCTCCTCATTGTAGCTTTCCAGTGTGTTCCTATATCTCAGTGGAAACCTGCTTCACACTGGGGGTATCCACCTGCTACCAGAGAGCTTCCCCCTTAGTTCATTTCCCCAGCAAGTGTACATGGCCTTCTTCATACTCTCTGCTATCCATATTAACAATGTGTCTGTAAAACCGTCTATTAATGGGGATGTTCTGGGGTCTACCAAACTTCATTGAGTAACTCAGTTTCCTAGCTTTTAGGGAAAAGGAGCCATATGGTCAGTTATCCAGCTTTTGATAGCAGAATGGAGGAAGCCTAACAGATCCTCAGGATGGTATATTTTTATTTTAGCAAAGAAAATGTTTCTCTTTCTAGTTGATTAGATCAACTTGATTAACAAGTTCTGGAACCTAATGTAGTATAGCTAATACTACTATATTATATATTTAAAAGTTGTTAAGAGAGTAGATCTTAAGTGTTCTTACCACAAAAAAAAAAAAGAAATGCTAATTGTGTGACAGGATGGAGATGTTAGCTCATATGATATTGCCAATCATTTGGCAATATATAAATCTATCGAATCAACGTGTCATACACCTTAAACTTATACAATATTATATGTCAATTATATCTCAGTAAAACTGGAAATAAAAAACAATGTCTCTCCATTGTTGGCTTTGAAGAAGTAAGCTATCAGATTATAAGAGGGCTCATAGGAAAAGCCTCATGATGAGGAACTCTGGGCAGCCTCTCAGAGTTGAGAATAACCAACAGCCAACAGCCAGCAAGATTGGGACCTCAGTCTTGCAAGTGCAAATAGATGAATTCTGCCAACAACAAGAGAGCTTAGAAGCAGATCTTTCCCCATTGAGCCTCTGATGAGACCTCAGTTCTGGCTAACAGCCAGACCTCAGCTTGATGAGATCCTGTGGTGGGGGAACCCAGTTAAACTCTGCCTTCACTTCAGAACTATGGAAACTGGGAGATAAAATGCATGTGTGTGTTGATTTAAGTTGTTAAGTTTGTGATAATTTGTTACATGGCATAGAAAACTAACACAACTGGTATAAAAAGATATGGGCCCTTTTCCTTGAGCCAGTCCCATATGAACTTGAATAAGTTATTTTGCCATGTCCGGCATCAGAAGTAGAACTTCATAGAATGTTAGAACTCCAGGGAATAATCTTGTGACAGTGATCCCTGTTATCTTTGCTTTTTTCCTACTGATTCAGAAAGTCTAAGTCTAAAAATCCCTGGCTTGAAGACATTCTAAAAGTGGAGTGCAGAAACTTCTGGAGTGGTTTGCAACGCACACACAACACAAGCTTGAGTGAGTGTGTATGTGAGGGGAAGGTGAGTGGGTATGTGTGTGTTGGGGGGGTGAGTGGGTGTGTGTGGCAGGTGGGGGGAGGTGAGTGGGTGTGTGTGTGTAGAGCAACTTATTTAATGGGGCCAGAATAGTTTGGCTGAAGCATTAGAAATCCAAGAGAATATACAATAGAAGAGCAAAATCTAATCATGATCAATGACATGGAAACAATTCTATTACCAGGAGTTGAATCAGATACATCAGTAACCGAATGGACAAATATGAGAGGTTGAATTCATAGAGATTTTGGTGTGAAAATCGGAGCAAATGAGTAGATTGGAGATGTAGGTTTTAATCTTGGGGGCCTGTGGTGACTGCCTTGTTTCAAATTAATTTTTTCTTTGAGTACCTTTTGGAGCCTCAGGGCTCAATGGTGCAAGTACTCCTATGCTCCTATGTTGGAGATCTAGGAAAATGGTTATCTCAATTCACAGATCATACCCTTCTAGAGAAGGCAAAATGTTTGCCTAAAGCCCCAAAGCATCATCTCAGGAAATAAATCTGGGGCTTCTAACTTCCAGCTGACTGCTTTCTTTGAGATCACTGAAAAATGGATATAATTGATTTAACAAAATGCTTGGAGGATGCAAAAGTGGGAGGTGTTGAAAGTTCCAGTGAAGATAGAAAGGCAATACCAAAAGCCGACCGAGATCAGGAATATGGGCAGGAAATAGCCAGATGTCATTCAGATCGGAGAACGAGAACCCAAAACATCTGGGGAACAATAATTTGAAACAGATACTCTCCAGGAGAAAGCAGTTTGGAAAGCATTCGTGTGGTGAGACCTGGATAGGCCTGTGAAAACAAATGGGGTCTCTAATGCTTGTGCAGAGGCCAAAACTGGCCACACTGGATTTGGAAGCCACAGCTGGAGAAGGTCAATGGATATGGAGGGAGGATGCAATTTGCAAGCCTAAGTGTCTGAAGCCATGCTCTTCCAGTCCTTGGCTATGCACTCAGATCTGTCTGGCTAGAAGGGAAAGTCACAGATGACATACTAACGAAGACAAGGGACAGTTCTAAGGAATTGATCCTCTCAGCCCTCAGAGCAGCTGGGGCCCCGGGACAAGTTCTTCAAGTTTGACCAAACTCTTTTTTTTTTTTTTAAATTTTTATCCCAATACGCATTTAAATATTATCATGGTCTCTCTATGCCATACACTTAAAAAGGTTAGGACTCACTGACCAAGAAAACCACCCCCACCCTCTGTTTGTTCTTCTTTCTAAATCCTATCAATTAAATTTTTTATATCAAAGTATTGTACGCATATAAAGAAGAGCTAAAGTAGGTTTCCAGCTCAGTGAATTATAAAAACTGAACACACCTGTGTAACCAGCACCCAGGCTAGGATGTTGAACATCAAACAGAACTCCGGAAGTACCCCTTCCCCCATGCTCCTAGGTTAACATTTTTCTGATCACTACTCACCCCCCAACAGCATAGATCAGTTCTGTCTGAATTTGAACTTTATATACAATTGGCAATATTTCATTTTCTTTTCTTTTTTGGTTCAAGTGTAACTAACATAAAGTGTAATATTAGTTTCAGGAGTACGGTATAACATTCAACAATTCTTTTTATTTCCAAGTGTAAACTATAAAGTATTTTGTATTTTTGTTTGTTTTTTGTTTTTGTATTTTTAAGTTTTTAATTTTAATTCTCGGATAGTTAATAGTTAATATTAGTTTCAGGTATGCAATATAGTGATTCAGCAAATCTGTATATTATTCAATGTTCATCATAGTAGGTATCCTCTTTAATTCCCTTCACCTGTTTCACCCATCCTCCCCCCCCCCCACCTCCCCTCTGGTAACCATTAGTTTGTTCTCCATAGTTAAGAGTCTGTTTCTTGGTTTGTTTCTTTGTCTTTTTTTCTTCCTTTGCTTGTTTTGTTTCTTAAATTCCACATATGAGTGAAATCATATGGCATTTATCTTTTTCTGACTTATTTCACTTAGCATTATACTTTCTAGCTCCATCCATGTTGTTGCAAATGGCAAGAGTCTATTTTTTATGGCTGTATAATATTCCTGTGTGTGTGTGTGTGTGTGTGTATACACATATAGCACTCTTCTCTCTTCACTCATCTATTTTTTTTTTAAGATTTTATTTATTTATTTGTCAGAGAGAGAGAGGGAGAGAGAGCAAGCACAGGCAGACAGAATGGCAGGCAGAGGCAGAGGGAGAAGCAGGCTCCCCAATGAGTAAGGAGCCCGATGCGGGACTCGATCCCAGGACGCTGGGATCATGACCTGAGCCGAAGGCAGCTGCTTAACCAACTGAGCCACCCAGGCGTCCCTTCACTCATCTATTGATGGACACTTGGGTTGCTTCCATAATTTAGCTGTTGTAAATAATGCTTCAATAAACAGTGGGATGCATGTATCCTTTTGAATTAGTATCTTTGTGTTTTGGGGGTAAATACCCAGTAGTGTGATTACTAGATCTTAGGGTAGTTCTGTTTTTCACTTTTTGAGGAATCTCCATACTGTTTTCTTTACTCTGTTTTCCAGAGTGGCCGCACCAGTTTGCATTCCCACCAACAGCACATGAGGGTTCCTTTTTCTCCACATCCTTGTCAACAAGTGTTTCTTGCATTTTTGATGGTAGCCATTCCGACAGTTGTGAAGTGATATCTCATTGTAGTTTTGATTTGCATTTCCTTGATGATTAAACATGAACATCTTTTCATGTGTCTGTTGGCCCCCCGTATGTCTTCTTTGGAGAAATGTCTGCTCATGTCTTCTGCCTTTTTAAAAATTGGATTATTTGTTTTTTCATTGTTGAGTGGTATCAGTTCTTTGTACATTTTGGATATAACTCAACAATTCCATATATTTCTTAATGCTCCTCAAGGTAAGTGCACTCTTAGTCCCCTTATTTCACCCATTCCCTCACCCAGCCTCCCTTCTTGTAGCCACTGGTTTATCCTCTCTGTATTTAAGAATCCCATTTTTTGTTTGTTTCTTAAATTCCACACATGAGCGAAATCATATGGTATTTGTCTTTCTCTGACTTATTTCACTTAGCATTATACACTCTACTTCCATTGTCATTGCAAATGGCAGGGTATCACTCTTTTTTTATGACTGAGTAATATCATTATAGATAGATAGATAGATAGATAGATAGATAGATAGATAGATATGTCATATCTTCTTTATCCACTCTTCTATCATTGGCACTTAGGTTGCTTCCATATCTTGGCTATCGTAAACAATGCTGCAATAAATATAGGAGTATGTATACCTTTTTGAATTAGTGTTTTTGTAGTCTTTGGGTAAATACTCAGTAGTGAAACTACTGGGTCATATGGTAATTTGATTTTTAATTTTTTGAGGAATCTCCATACTGTTTTCTACAGTGGCTGCACCGGTTTGCATTCCCACCAAGAGCACACCAGGGCTCCTTTCTCTCCACATCCTCACCACACAGTTGGCAATTTTTATGTCTGCCTTCTTTTGTTCAGCATTAGCTTTGTGAGGTTTCATGTGCCTTGTTACCTGCAGTTTTACCTTTTCCACTTTCATTGTTGTATAGTATTCCATTGTGTGACCATCTTTACACTTTCTAATGGTGATGAACATTGGGTTGTTTCTGTTTTAGTCTATCATGAACATTTTTGTTTTCTTGGTGAGCATATGCATACAGTTCTTTTAGGCTTAATCAGCTTTTAAGAGTCTTTTGCGATAACATTCTCCAATTTTGTTTTTGTGCCTGAAGTCCCCATGACGTCAAAACACATTTAAGTATTTCTTCTCCTCTCTCTTCCTTGGGAAAAGATGGAAACCATCGATTGTGAAAAGTAACTATCATGCTCAACTAAGGCACAACAAGACCTCTGTATATCTTTCTCTAAAGTATTATTACAAGTGGAATGCACAGTGTTTACAAGCATCCTGTGAGAGACCTTGGTTCAAAAATTGAGCCAGCTTTTCATTCAATAGTACAACCAAAAAAACAGAGGGATACCTGTATATTGAACCTACCACAAATGAGGCATTAGATGTCATCACTGTCCCAGGAGAGACAATAAAAGAGGGTCAGAATGAAGAGTTACTCCGTGGATTGTCTCTTGGGAACCCCCAACCAACCTTGAAGAGGCTGATCAACCTCTTTTTTTTACCCCATTGTACATTCAAATATTATCATGGTCTGTGTGTGCCATTAAATAAAAAAGAATGCTCCTTTCTGACACTCTTTAACAGATACACCCGACAATTCTCTCTTCTCTGATAGAAACCATAGGACTTATTACCTAAGGGAAGTCAAGACTTGTATAACACAAGCCTCTGAAGCCTCCCCAACCTCCCACTCCCTCTTCTTGTCTTAGAAGGAATTCATTTTCCAAGGAAGACCCAGGCTGTCCTCTGTTTCCTCTTTGGGAGAAGACAGAGAGAAGGAAGCCCAATTCAAATTTAATCTCTGACAGGTTATCCTGTTCCAGCGCTGGCATTTTCTTCCAGAACACATTTTCCTGAGGCAAACTGGATACAATATGATGCATTATTTAGAAAACACATTTTTCATTAGACTGACTGCCCAAGGCCCCGTTGATACCGGGAACTAACACTGCAATAGAAAATAGAAGGAAAAAACCCTTCTCATTTTGTTTGAATGCCTTTGTGATTTATCATTAAAAATGGATCTATCAATTAAGGTGTTTTTTTTTCACCCTGTAACAGAAATGGACTTAGGGTAACTTGAAAAACATAAATAACACCAAAAGGTGTTATTTGGAGGATATTAGGAACATTGCAGACTTGAAGTAATGGTTGCATAGTAAGTCCTCAAGACAAGGGATAAGCATTTCTCAACACTGACATGCCCGTGCTCATTCTGGGGGCCACTCATTGTGGCTGGGACTGCGTGGGCCGAGGCAGTCTCTGGGTCCAGCCTGGGTCCTGGGACCTCCACCTCAGAGGCGGGTTTGCTACCAGAAATGCTCAGGGGAGGCGCTGGCAGATAAAAGCAATAGCCTAGCACTTTAAGGGTGACAGCTGAAGCTATCAGTTCACTAATGGAAATAGCACAAGAAAAAAGGAAAAGTGGTCTGATAAAGGTGATAGCATTGTTAAGTAAGTATAAGAAGTCCTGGGATAATGACAGGACTGGAAGATACAGGACAAGGCTTTACTTAAGCACATACCATAATCAAAGACTAGATTTGCTCAGTATATGTTTGCTGTAGCTATACATTTTTTCTATTAAAAATATTATTAAACTTCCTGCAGGAAAGTAACTTTGTTATTGTGAATCTTCTCATTCTTCCCATTGAAATAATTGTCTTTATTTATTTTTTATTTTTTAAGATTTCTTTGGGAGAGAGAGAGAGTGTGTGTGTGAGCACATGGGGGAGAGGATAGATTGGTGGGAGGTGGGAGAATCTTAAGCAGACTGGCACTGAGCACAAAGCCCAATGTGGGGCTCGATCTCGCAACCCTGAGATCATGAACTGAGCTGAAATCAGGAGTTGGATATTCAACCAACTGTACCACCCAGGTGCCCCGAAATAATTGCCTTTAAATGTAGTTCTCAATAATATGAGGTTTCTTAGAAATGCAATTATGACATTATAGTTGAACACATATGTATATGATAGGATCTATAGTATCTGTCTACATACCTACCTACCTATCTTTTGGATAGGATATATAAGTTAGGATCTTTGCATCCATATATATAAATGAGACAAGACTGATTTTTCTATACTATACTATACTACTCTATACTCTACTACAGTATGATATCCCACAGTTCTCATTCTTTCAATAGTTTATTGATTTACTCTATGTGACAGGCTCTATGCAAATATAGGTACTGGGGATATAGGGATGGTTATGTAGACACAAAACATCCAGCACTGTCTCAGTGGAGCTTAGACTATAGTAGGGAAGACAGGGGATAATAACAGAATTTAATGAGTTTTTTGGTAACAGAAATACAGAGTGGTGTGGAGACACAGTGACATAGATAATAATACCTACCTGACAGGGTTGTTATATCAGGGATAATGAATACAAGATAGAGCACTTAGTAGACACTAAAAAATATTATTACTATTATTTGACAACTTTTTCCATTTTTTAAAAAATAACAATTAGTTTGTATTAGTTTCTAAGTTCCTCAGCCAATTGTGGTAATATCTATTTCTTGAGAATATTACCCATTTCATTCTGTTAGTATAAAATAGAGTATTATCTTGTCATTTGAAAATCTTCATGTTTGTGGTTACCTAAACTTTTTCTCTTTCTAACTTATTTTTTCTTTTTTAGATTTAAGGAGAAAAGGTTGGTAAATTACATGAAATTTTCAAAGTTTCATTTTATGCTTCAATGTATTGATTCTGCTTTTTTGGCTTTTAAGTCATTTATTTGACTTAATCCCTTAATCCCTTCTACCAGTTTTTTTAAAAACAATTTTTTTTGTTCTTTCTATGGCATCTACATTTTCTTTTTTTATATTTGGATGCCATAAGTTTTTGGTATATAAAATTTATTAACTTGTATTTTCATTATGAATTGAACCACTTATCAACATGAAATCATACTTTGTCTTATGCTCATGCCTTAAATATTCCTTTTTTCTGTATCAGTATTGTGATACCTATTTTTAAGGGGGAAGGAATATATTTAACATTTTTATATCTTTATAACAGGTTTATCACTTTTAATAAACTATCACCAAATTTTAAAAATTTATTTTGAAATTCTTTGCACTTTAATAGGGAATTTCAACCCATTTATTGATGTAACTATTTTGATTTTACTTCTAACATCATGTTTTAATTATTCTCCCTATGCTTTTATGTCTTTTCCCAATTTTTTTCCCTTTAGAGAGACTATACTTTCTTCTATCTTCTACAGTGCTTTAGAAAACTCATTTTCTATTTTAATTCCATTTCTTTTTAAATTAAAAAGACTGTTCCTTGACCAATGTCTATTTATTTATTTATTTGTTTTTTTTTTTTTTAAAGATTTTATTTATTTATTTGACAGAGAGAAATCACAAGTAAGCAGAGAGGCAGGCAGAGAGAGAGGAGGAAGCAGGCTCCCTGCTGAGCAGAAAGCCCGATGTGGGGCTCGAACCCAGGACCTGGGATCATGACCTGAGCCGAAGGCAGCGGCTTAACCCACTGAACCACCCAGGCGCCCCAACCAATGTCTATTTATTAAAGTAAAATACAAATACCAATCTTTTGAGACCGCTTTTCTAAACAAAAAAAAATTAATATTCTTATATTTTTTCAAGCTCTACCCTTATTGCCCAATTTTTGAAAAAAAATATAACTTGGGGGTTTAGCACTAAATTACTTTTATTCAATTATTACTATAATTTTTAATATTTTCTACCTAGCCCTTAAGAGCAATTTATAGAAGCCCTTGCCTTTGCAACCATATTGATACAATTATTTGGACTGATATCTGTAGCTAACTGGTTTCAATACTCACTCTGAGCCCCTTAATTTTTAATAATTAACATGTATTCTTTTCATAATCACAATAATAAGGATTTTTTTTTTTTTTTTTTTTTTAAAGAGAGAGGAGTCAAGGGCCGATGCCAATCAGGAGGACAAATCCTTGTTAAAACTTCGCACATTGTTTTCTCGAATTTAGTACCAGGAGCCGTTTCTAAGGGGTCTTCAAGAATCAGATGTATGTTTCATGGCCGTCACAGGATGAATTTTTCCTCCTTCCTCTTGCCAAAGTCAAGTTTCTCTTCATTAGACCTGTAGTTCTGCCTTTTCCAGCACACATGCTAGACCTAAAGGCTTATGTTGGCTATTCTGACTGAGATGGACAGGAAGGATCTGGGCATAGCCTTGTGATTGTGATGATAATCTTACGTCGGACTTCTTTCCTCCTCATTACTTATGAGCCCTCTCGCATGGCACCCTTCAGGTGCACAAAACCTTCTATGTGGTGATTTGGTTCATCCTTTCTTCTTTCCTTTAAATGCTATTTTGCCAAATGTTTGTCTTTTGTCCTTGCTTTCTATCACCTGACAGACTTTTTTTTTTTTTGGAGAACCATTTGTTTACTGTCATAAATTACTTTTCTGGTTGCCAGCACTTGCTTTAAATTTTGTGTATGATGTTAGCCTAGCCCCAACCGTGGGAGGCCACCTGCCTTTCTGCCATCTGCCAGGTAGCGGGTCTGCACGCGTGTGTGTAGGGGTGTTAAACCTGTCCCTCAAAGAAAACCACATCAAGTATTTTATTTCTTTTAACGCTGTGGTGGTTTTGTTCATCCCCTATGAACATAAACTTCAGAGTACTTGGTTCTTGGAATTCAGGAAGAAATAACAGTTGGTCGAAACTCCTGACAACGAACCGTTCACAAGCCCCCTTAAATTAAGCTGTCTGCAGGTTTTAAAAAGTGTTTCAAGGTTCTAAGTACTTTCTTTCATTTGAGACGCAGAGATGTTGCTATGAAAGTCTTCACACGAAGGTCAAGGGTGTTGTTTTTGCTATTTCATATTCTGGGCCTGCTTCAACCAAACCTATACTTGTGAAAGTCTTATTTCTTACCCTGCACAATTTGATGTGATCTCTATTGAGCCTTGTTCCACTATGGCTTAGGTAAGAAAGAGTCACTTTTCTCTCACGGACACATTGGACGTTGAGGGGCCTTGAGGTTGGAAAAATATCAAAGTCTGTAATTCCTTCAGGCCGTACCCTCTCAGTAAGCATGGCCGGCTCTTGGCTTCCAGGTGTTGCTGGATGTGAGATGAGGACTCGCGACATGCCCACGTCTGGGTGGGGGTTCACGCTGGTGAGTGACAGCTGAGGGGAACTGTGGTTCTCAGACTGCAGTGTCTGTTCAGAGCAGAAAGGAGGCAGTTGGCAAATTCGGGGAAGAAAGGGCTCTTTGGAATCATGTTTTAGGTATTAATAGAGAGGGCTTTCTTAGAATGTTTTTAACAGGATATAAAGGTTCTGAGCAATAAGGAAAGGGGGGACGGGAAAACCAAGTAGTTTTCTTGCGTGGCTGGTTAGCTAGGATTTCATCAAATGAGTGTTATATTTGCAAGGAGACTAAAAACACGGTGATTCATTACAAAAACTGTGTCTTTAAGGTGCCAAACAAGTGGTTGCAGATGGAGATAAAAAGGCAGTTAGGCTGGTCTTGAGGCCTTGAGGTGTGTTGAGACCTGGAAAAACTCTTGCCTGATTGGTTATGGGCAATCCTGATCATAGCTGACATTTAATGAAGGCTTTGCTACACATCGATTTTATATTATCTCATTTAATGCTCACAGTGGTCTATGAAATAGGCATGACTTCATTTTACAGAGAAAGAAACAAGTGACAAATAGGTCAAATATCTTAACTGGGACACACAGCTAGTAGATTGTTGAGCTGGGGTTTGAACGTAGGTAGTGTACTTTAATCAACCTGCGGGACCTATGCCGCTGATTAGCCAGCCTCCATTTCCTTCCTCCCCAGTTCTAACAAACCGGTGGAAGAAACTCTGGTGCTTTGCTAGTATCCTCCCAATCGAGTGGCTGACCCTTCAGTAAGAGCTGGTCCCAGCTCCAGGAGGGTGTTCCCATAACATTGCCACGACTCTCTTGAGTTATGTTTTGGTTTCCAGGCAATAGCCCGAGTAGGGGTCTATCTACTCATTCTGGAAACAACCATAACTGGGCTATTTTTTCCTTTATTTATGGTTTGTGATCACTGCCAGCAAATTTCTCTGAGGAGTGCATTTAAATATGCCACATTTGTATTACTGTGTGTGTATTCTGGGCGAAACATTTATGATAAATCAAGACTTTTAGGTGCCCTATGGGGATAGGGCTGACAGAGAAATCCATCTGAAGAAATCTTTTCTCTTAACAGTAGTTACTCTAGGAAACGGGCTTCATTTATCTTGTGAGGGCTTATGTGAGATGAATATAGACCACCCAGAATTGTGGTTCTGCATATCACGAGAAGAAAATGAAGTATCCGAACTTAGCTCGAGGCTTCTTTTAGGTCTCTGTGCTGTACCATAGCATCCCTCTCCCATTCTCCAGACCTCACTCTCTAGCTCGCTAGCCTGGTGACACTGGCAAATGCTTACTTTTGTGCCATGCCCTCTGCCCCAGTCAAATTAACCACCCTGCCCACTGCATGGAATGCTTTTCCCAGTACGCCTGTGGTTCACTCCTGCACATGCCTACACTCTGGTACATGTCAATCATTTCCTCAGAAACCCCTATTCTGATCCTTGTTCCCTCCTCCATCTACATTAGATCCCGAATAATGGCGCCTTTATACTCTTTTACCTCCTTGGCCCTGCACACCCCTTGTAATTTATATACTTATTTATGTGACATTTGTTTTTTGTGTTTTTTTTTTTAAAGATTTTATTTATTTATTTGACAGACAGAGATCACAAGTAGGCAGAGCAGCAGGCAGAGAGAGAGAGAGATGAGGGAAGCAGGCTCCCCGCTGAGCAGAGAGCCCAATGCGGGGCTCGATCTCAGGACCCTGAGATCATGACCCGAGCCGAAGGCAGAGGCTTAACCCACTGAGCCACCCAGGCACCCCTATGTGACATTTGTTTAATGCCTGTCTCCTTCATAAGGCTTGACTTTAAGTTCACTGAAGGGACACGCTTCCATTAGTATTTTGCACAATGTCTTGCCACATAGAAGGTGTCTTAAATATTTGTTGGAAGAATGTGCTTTTCCTGGGCTCTACCGAAACATGCGCATGTAGCTTGTCTTTTTCTGTCTCTTTCTGTCTCTTTCTCCCCCATTGATATAAATATTTGTAATCCCCAATGCCAATCATAGTGTTTGGCACATGTAAGTGCTCAATAAAAGTGAAGTGGAATGGACTTTGCATGATGTACACCTCAACATTACCACATGGTTGGGGAGCATTTCAGTTCAATTTAATATTATTAAGCACTCATTAAGCATCGGACTTTAGGTAAGGTACTAAAGATACAGGAACGCATGAACTAGAAAGGAAGACAGACACACAAAGGGATAATTACAGGCAAAATGTTGCCTGAGCAATTAAAAAGATAGAGTGTATTACAGTAGCTCAGAGAACAGGGGGGAGCCTCATTGCCTAGCCTGATCTGAATCTTCAAAGTTCAGAGTTATAACTGTGAAGTGTGTGTGTGTGTGTGTGTGTGTGTGTGTGTGTGAACAGCTTCCAGATACTGGGGGTGGGACAATGCTAAAGAATGATCCAGCAGCAGTTTGATGCCGCTGAAAGGTGAAGCATGAGGCAGGGAGTGGGGCCAGTGAGGCGAAGGGTTAGCCATGCATGATCTTAGGAGATAGATAAAAGACTGTGTGGTTTTCCTTTATATTTTTCTCTACAACCCGGACATTGTAATTGCTGAGGATTTTCTTGGCCAATGAGATGAAGGCCAATATTACAAAATGCAGGAAAATTTCAAATCCTAATGTTGAATAATTTATTCATTTTTTTTCCTTCAGTGAATGTTTACTTAATATCTGCTGAGAACTAGGTACTGAAGATAGTTACAGATTCAAATAAGATACAGTGTTTATCCTATCTAAGGAGTTCAGTATAATGAGAGAGGAGAATAATCAAGAGTAAAAAATGAGTATAAAAGTATAAGTTAGCAGTGGTCAAATATTTTGGTGTTAGGACTCCTTTATTTTTTCCTGAATATAATTGAGGGTCCCCAAAGGACTTTTGTTGATGAGGCATATATAGTACTGAAAATTAAAACAGGAATTTTTAAAAAGATTTATTAACTAATTGAAAATTATAAACCAATATCACATTGACATAAATAATGTATTTTAGTGAAAATAACTGTATCTTGTTATTTTTCTTTCACAAAAAAATTTAATGAAAAGGCTACCATTGTTTCGCATTTTCATAAGTCTCCAAGCCTAGCTTCATAAGTGTTGGATTCTCATATTTGTTTTTTGCATTCAGTCTGATGTGAGCTGTTGTTTGGTTGAAGGTCATGAAGAAAATCCAGGTTCATACTGTTATGTAGTTGGAAAGGATGGGGGGAGTATTTCAATAGCCCTTTCCAATGATTATGGATATTCCTCTCTGACATTTCACCAAAACTTGACAAATGATAGTTTCTTAAAAGTAGTTGCAATGTGGAATCTGAAATCAATTAATAAACTTTTGGTACTCTGTCATATGAAAATGTATTGGTCTACCTCGTACTTTGAATGGATCTTTTAACTTGGTGTGATTTTGTAACATCAGGTATTAGTCATTTGGAAAATACTGGTTCACTGAGGGAACCAGAGAGAGATATGGTTCATTATAAAACATCAGATCATAATATATTTATATAATATAAATATTATAACATAATGATACATCATAAATAAAATTTTAAAAAAGATTTATTAATATCACTGCCAACTTCATCAGAAAAGTCTGTAAGTACTGGGAAGCTAAAAAGCTCATGGTGACAAGTTCACCAGAATTCTAAGTTGTGCTCGGAAGCACAAGTTTCCTCACTGGCAACAAATACCGTCAGCTGTTTTCTTTCAAGTGACAAGTGACTGGCTCACTTTATTCTTCCTCTAGAAAATGTTGGGTAAATATTCAAGTCTAAATAGCCACAGTTTTTGCATAAGTCATTCTTGCAAGTAAAAATGGCATTCTACGAAAAAAGTTCAGCCTGCAACTCAAGCACACGAGTGCTTTTCTTCAAAACATCCCTAGAAGTCAACTCTCAGGTTTCCATGTGCAGAAGTACTTGGCGCCTACTTCCCTTTTTGCCATCTAGAGTTAAAAAATGCATACCGAAGAGCCAAGTTTAGTAACAGCAGTATTTTTCTTGTGTTAGCAAACATAATATTAAGTGAAACAAGTGTTTGTCTTTCCTTTTCGTGTGTGGTGGTGAAGAGCACAATGGCTCCTGGCACCATTTGGCGCCATGATTTGTGCCCAGACGGGAGGCCGGCAGTTTTATCCACCATTGCTTTTGCAACATCAGCGCTCTGCAGACGTGGTGGTTCCAGGGATTAATCGATAGATTTTTAAAAAAGGGATTGAGCACTTTGAACATTTCAGCACCACTCATATTTGTCATCAAGTATTCACATAAAAGACGACCTTCGTTAATGATCCCTTGGTGCTGATGTGGGATCAATGCAAGCAATATAGTTACGTTTCTAGATTCTTCCATTTATAAGGCAAAAGTACAACTGTGCAAAAGGGAGAATAACTCAGTCTTCTTGTTTCCAGCTAAATCTTTAATTCATCAGGTGACCGGGTTGTTGAAAAGTGGCAGTGCTGTGAATTCTTTTTACTGACTTTGCATCCAGCAGGCGTTCAGCTCTTCGACTATAGGAGGCTTTATCGTCTAACTGTGGCTGCATCTCCAGTCAATGCAATTTGATGATTTACCCCATGAAATACCTCTTGCATCTTCTCCACTTGTAGCTCAAAGGTATAAGCAGTACTCTTTTTTTTTTTTTGCATTTAAGAGCTCATTATATATATGTTTAAAATATTTTTAAGTCACTCATCTTTTCCCACTGTATTTTGTCGAATTTTCTTTTGTGTATTGAGTCTAATTCAGCCCAGGAGAGTAAATTAGTAAAATTAATCTATTCCAGAAAATAATTTTTTTGTTACCAGGAAGAGTTCTCCGCCCCCCACCAACTCCACATTTTGAATAAATATTCAAAGAATATTGGTTCGAAGGGTGCCACATTAGGAGTCTGTGAATGTGGTCATCCCAAAAAACACGAACAAGAAGGGCCACTGCCCCAGAGTTTGGGCTGAGATGCATTTTTTTTTCCCAGTTAGTAATAGTGTATTTGCCCATTTTTATAAGGTATCACTGAGCCCCAAGGTCCAGGGTTGGAGGTGTCCAACCAGGGTGGGGAACAACCTCTAGCTCCAGAATAGAGCCAGGTTGGCTGTCCTCTATGCCGATGATCTTTCCCTACTTGAGTGACCCTTTCGCAGTCCTAATGTGTGGCATACAGTTAAAACCCAGATTGATGCTAGGAGCCTAAAGTAAGGTTCTAATTGTAGCAGCACAGACTGTTAGTCCTCAAGGGATTTAGAAGCCACGAAGCCCACAAATACATAGAAGTGCTAAGAGCTTAAGTTACTTGCCTGAGTTCCCCCACTAATTAGTGGTAGGGCTGAGCCAACAAGTTAATGCTTTGATGTACAGCGGAGCTGAATCAGGAGCGAATTCACATGCCAACTTGAGAGGCAACTCCCTGCTGTAAGAAGAACTACAAGGCCTAGCCTAATTGTCACAACAACAAACAAATCATAGCACGCGATGAGGCAATAGGGGCTCGGTGCCCAGGGAGACTATCACTGAGCACTACAGAGGTCTCCTCTCTTGTTCCAGTCACACCTGGATTTGGTAGCCTGTTAAGGGAAAAACAACATCCGAACCCAGTCTTGTTTGTTAGTTTGTTTGTTTCTTCTGTGAGGTCACTGGTTCTCTAACTTCAGTGTGGAGAAGAATTATTATTCAGAGATGTGTGTAATTCATGGGAAATTTAAGGTTATTCAAGCCAACTTTGCTAATAAGCAAAATTTGCCAACCTTGAAGTCTAATTCTGGAGAAGATGGAAATCAGCTTTTGTGCATTTGAAACTAAGCATTTAATACATTTGAGTTATTTCCTAAGTTAAAATTTTGAATATAAATTTCAGAAAATAATTTGGCATGTTTGGGGGGAAACCCTAGAAGCTATTGCTGTGTCAATACCTCCTAAACCCATTCCTGGTTTCAATGCCAGTTATCAGGGTGTTCTACTGCGATTATATTTTGTAAACATCTACCTACACTCCCTTTTCTTCTTCTGTAATCCAACAATACATCCCATTTGCCTTCTTCCCTCCTCTTCCTGAGCCCAAACACTCCTTTTTGGAACATGCACATTCCAGGGAACTGCGAACTCTGACCCACCAATCTAGGCCAACTTTGACAGCATCGTATTCTGTATTTTTATATGCAGGCAACGCCTCCCCATCTCTTCTCTGCCCCCACCCCAGAACCATCTCCTCCGGCCTCACCATCACTGTGTTTTCCCACCTGGCAAGTAGCCTCTCTGACTTCTGGGTGGCGGCCATTGACCAGACTTCAATACAAACGCTCCTGTCGAAAATGGCACCAACTTAGGTGAAGAACAAAGACACTCCGGCTTCAAAGCTGAAGCCCCAGTTTCTGCACAGAAGGGGTTTCACACAACCCCGGTTAACAACAACAACCACCTCAGGGGAAGAAAAGTCCCCCAACTACAAAGAAATGCCAAACAAGCCGTCACCAGCCCTTCCTTTCTTCCTCTGGCGTGTTGAGCACAAAACCTGATCAGGACAGCAGTTCTTTGATAATTGGTTGGACCGTGACGGCTGCTAGGAGCACTTCTTCAGCCTCATGTATCCCAGAAATGGATGGAGATCTGGGTGTTCTGTGCTCACCCAGGCTCAGAGGGGAGCAGGACCCACACACACGTGCACACGTGCGCACACGCACACTGTAGTATGGAATTGGTTCGCTGGAGAAGGATTCTGGCACCTGAAGATTATGGGCCAAGTCCCGGTTTTCCTTTTTTCTTTTTTTTGTTGTTATTCCCTCTCTTTTCTCCCCATTCTAGTCAACCACTGGGGTGTGGCCACACAGCAATGACAAATACGTACTTCCTCTCATCACCATGTGTTTGAGGGAAAGACATTGGCCACAGTGAGAAAATGGGCAGGGGGATGGTGAGTACATAGGGAAAGAGAAAGAATGAACATTTAAAATGATAAACAAATGTTGAATGCTACCTTTCCCCTTTCCATACACCCAAAGAAGAGAATGGAAAAGAATGGTTTCAGCTTGATAGAGCCTTAACTCAAATAAAAAGGGGGGGGGGCATCGGTCCTTTGTGGATCGAGGCATTAAATAAGTAAACAGCTTGGACACACACCATGCTTAAGTTCCCATTCTTGGTCTGTTAAGATGGCTGTCCCAGCTTGTTACGTGATAGATCTCTTTTTCCCTTCACTCGCTCAGTTCGCTTTTCCTTCCGCCACCCCAAACTGTCTGTTCTCTCCATCTCCCTGTTGGTCTCTGTTATCCGAGAGGTGGACAAAAGCCAGGCTTAGCAGTGGTTCTTTGCCATGTCACTAGCTACACCAGTTGTTGATGAAAATCTGGCACCGAGAGATGAGACCATCTGTGGTGAAGTTTAAACCTATTTACCTCTCTGGCAAGCTGGTTGAAGCCTTTCTTTCTCTATATTCAGTGAGGCTGAAGATGACAAATGCAGTGGGATTAAAGCCATGGGATGAAGTTGGGGCAAAACAAAACCCTTCCCCAAAGACAGCTCATGATAGTTGTTAGCTGTAAGGATAAGCAAATTCCCAGTGTCTGGAGGGGATAGCCAAGGGGCGCTCCCGTCCTGGGTTCCACTCCCCGTGCACTTGACGGAGGCAGACAGTTGACTGTGTTACAGGCTGGACTTTGGGTCCTAAGAGCTGCAAACTGGAATCTGCCACTTCTTTGCTGAATGCTCTTGGAATAATCCTGGGCTGTACCTCGCTATTGTTGGGGCAAACCCCCTGTTTCGGAGAACTGTTCTCAGATAGAGTTAATGATCGGCGGAACACCACCCAAACTTCTGACCTGAAAACGGGGCTCCACAGCCTGGCCAATTACCTGAACCATAACACTTGAGTCCAAAGGATTGTGGCTGTTTCCAAAAGTCCAATCAACCCTTAAAGCTACCAGTGAGACTATTCAGACAAGCATGAAGTGAGCTCTGAAGTCAATGCCAAATGCTTTGGACAATGGCAGGAACCCTGGGCAGAGGCCAATTTACCATGAAGCTAATAAAGCTTAAGCTCCTGGGCCCCTTTTGAGGCCCTGAGAGGGATCCTAACAATGTGTTCACATGTTTGCATTTTTGTTGCAAAGTCTGCTAAGGCCAAGGCTCAATGAGTCAACTACTACCTTCATTTCCAAGTCCCCTCTGCTGTATTTCTCCTCCTGTTGCATGGGGTCAGAGGGATCCCAAGTGGTTGAGTTAGAGATAGATTTAATCTGAGTTTAATGAGATATATTTATGAGGGTCCAAGTCACTTCCATGTCTGGCCACTTGGTTGCTGGCTATGGTGGTATAGGGATGGCTACCAGGCTCACACCTACAGCCCACCCTGCTGACCCACCTGGCATCGTGACACAAGATGGCAGGCCCGGAAATTGACTCTCCATAGGAAAGTACTCCATGGTGGTTGGGCCTGGAAATATATGGGCGATGCTGGAAGAGAAATGTGCAGAGCCAGAGGCTAGTCTGTGAAATGGGCATAAAATACATCGTGAGCTTATAATGAAGATTAAACAAAATAAGGTGTGCTGGGAGTGGCAACCAGTGTTTGGTGTTGGTTGGGAAATAAAGGTACTTTCATTTCTTACTTGGGGCATCTTGGTATCATCACTATGAAAACCAGGCAGCAGGGCACCTGGGCAATTATGATAGCCCTTGAAACAAATTATTCTAAAAAAAACTCACGTTATTTTTTCCTCTTTTTTTGCCTCCTCATTCTCAAAACGACTCATGGGAGAAAATATTGAGGATGCTGGTTCTTTGGATTCCAGCTAATAGAAGTGCCCTCACTCTAAAGAAGTAAAATGTTCAACATCCTCAAGCTGCTTCCCAGCGACATTAGTATTAGGAATCAAGACCTTCCAAACGCTCCCAGTGAGAAGCAAAGGGCATGGGATAGGATTAATCAGCTCTTTGCTTTATCTGTTGCTAGATTCTCTGAGGAGAGGAAGACCATTTGGGGACTGAGTAATATATGGTGCCTGTCCCGTGACACAGACACCCAACAGGGACTGTTACACATCCCTGATTGTTCTTTTTATTGGCTCCCGCTCCCTGGCCTCTATCCAGTCTGAGCTTTAAAGATGAAATTGAAATGGACCACTTAGTCTCCATTTGTTCCCATTTCTGAAGTAATGGCTGAAATCATCTCTAGCTCGAGAGATAAAAAGTAAAATGACACCTGAAACATTCTTGTCAGTGAGTCAACAACCGACAGGCTAGAAACACACTTTTCACTGCAGAGAAAAGGCCACGCAGCCCTGTCCTCTGCCCAAGCTACCTTCTGTTACACTTTTTTTCCGCCTTTTTTCCCCCTGCCACGTCCAAAAGAAAAGAGGTGCCTCACTGAACTGAAAGCAACTTTCCCCACATTGGAGAACCAGATCCCTGGTCCTTTTAGCCTCTGCATCACCTTGGTGAAACTTCAAGAATGTGCCCCTACACAAAAGAGAATTTGCTCCTCCTTCTGGGAAACTGCTGCCTCAGGGCCCCCATCAGGTTTGGCGGAACCAGTTGAAAGTTCAGTGATCTTAACGGTACTTTGGGACGTCAGATCCAGCCAAGGTCCCGGCTGTAAGGTGTTAGCGCCTAGGGTGGACTGCAGGGCAGAGAGCGAGGAAGAGAGAGGCGGAGAGGGAGAGAGGGAGAGAGGGCGGGGAGGCAGGGGGACCCCGTGTGTTCTGCAAAGTGCCTCACTCCTGCACCCAGCCATGAGTGTATGAAATAATTCCTCCTTTGTCCACCAGCTGGCTTTCAAAGCTGTCGGGATGAGCCTGCTGGACCTGTCTGGGAAGCTTGTTAAACTGCACCGAGGAAGTCAGGGAGAGGGAGGGGCGGGGAAAAGATGAAAGAGGGGAGCGCAATCTGTGTGAGGCAGTGCGCCCGACTCTAAAGAAACAGCCGATCTAAGGAAAGGAAGAGCTTCCTCTAAAACCACAGCCCGCTTGCGATGCAAATGACCCCTGCCGGCAGCTGCCTCTGGCAGGCCGCCACCCGCCTCCCAAAGAATAAAGTCAGAGCAACAATTCCCTCCCGAACCCTGAAGCTTAGTGACTTCAAACAAGAAAAAAGAAAAGTGACATGTTTTTTTTTTCCCTTTCCCCAGTGAACTCATCTAGTCCCCCCAAATTGTGCTGATGACCTCATCAGCTGCAGCTGTGTGCTCCTGAGCTCGCCCCCCCCCCCCCCCCCCCCCCCCGCTTCAGCTCCCAGGGAATCACATCTGGTGCAGAGCCTCGATACCTGCGGCCGGGCACATCTGGAGGGAACTGTCTCTGGAAATACGAGGGTATTGTGACCCCCCTCTCACTCTTATTGATGCAGCCAAGGGGCCGGGCAGTTTTCTTTCTTGGACGATAGCTCTCTGGGCTTCCTGCAGTAAGGTATTTGCAGGGGAAAGCAGTGAGGTCCGGGTTAGCGTTTGGGATAACTTTCATTTTTCGTGCTTACGTTCATGAGTGATTGTGGAGCTGACTTTAGACATGATATTGGTCTTTTGAATCCATTCTGCCAGTGTTTGTTGTATAGTCTGGCAAGGCCCTGGCTGACAAGGACTATTAAGGTGTAAGCTGATATGGATAACGACCCCAATGAACAGAATTAAGAATGGCACCATAGTGTCTGTAGGTTAGGGGAAAGGGTACAAACTCAAGAAGGAACCCTTTGCCTTATTAGCGAGAGTATCAGTTGACCCAACAAACCCACAAACCTTCAAAAAGGCCATTTGGCAATCCTCTAGATAGCAAGGGCCTTAAAAATGCTTGTATGCTTTGATCCAGAGTTCTATTTCTGGGACTCTCTCCTACGTATAATACAGACATGCGCTAAACCATGGTAATGATCTTCACTCCAACATAATTTATTATAGTAGAAAGAAAAATAAAACAGCCCCCCTAATCATAGAGAATCTAATTAAATGCCCAACATTAGAGAAATAAATAACTTTTATGGTCATATCATGGAACATTATGCAGACATGAAAAATGAGCTGTTTGTGCTGCAGTGGTTGGGACATGCTGTGCTGGAACATTCCAGAATACAAAATAATTTCAACTTTGTATGAGATGATACATGCATGGGCGAGGGATTAAAAGAATATGTACACCATTTCCACGGGAGTTATTTTTAGAAGGTGATACTATTACTAATATCTGCCTTTTTTAGGGCTTTCTGTGCTTTTAAATTTTATATAGTGAGTATAACTTACTTTTATAATTAAGAAAAAAAGTTATTTTAAAAGGGGGAAAAATAAAATCCTTGGCAGATCCGTGCATGCCCTTGGCAGGACGTAATGAATTATTAGCCCGGGAATTGTACACTAAAATGGTGCAGGTATTAGGCAGATAATATAAATGAGTGAGCCAGGGCTGGAAAAGAAAATGGCAAACCACAGGAAAGCTTATCCTGCTGATGTTTATCATATGGAAATATAAGTGGCAACTAAATTTTTCCAGAGAAGTCTTTAATATTTTTAAGTGAAATTGACTGATTTTTAATTTAATTTTGTTTTTCTTTTTAAAGATTCATCTATCCATTCTAGAGAGAGAAGGAGAATGGTGTGGAGAGGCAGAGGAAGAAGGAGAGAGAAACCCAAGTAGACTCTGCGCTGAGAATGGAGCCCCATTCAGGGCCTGATTCCAAGACCCTAAGATCATGATCATGACCCAAGCTGAAATCAAGAGTCAGATGCTCAACCGAATGCACCATGCAGGTGCCCCCAAATTGACTGATTTTTAAATGAAGGCAACAAACTCACATTAAACAGAAATCAGCTACATGTTTTGGCAAACAAAATATCCTGCCTCCAGGGCATCTCTCTGAAACCTACTTGTTAATCAGTGAAAGCATATTCTTGGGGAGATATCCACCAGCCTAGGGAGTGTCCAGAGACTCCATTACTATTACTAATGCTGCAGTGAAGAGCCTTCTGTATCTGTCTTTTCATATCTAGGCAATTATCTCCTTAAGGTAAACTTTAAGAAAGAATATTTGTTATGGACATAGTGTTTTGGGAGTTATTTGGAACACACATTGTCAAATAGCTTCTCAATAAGTAAGCACATTTATATTTCCATTAACTGTTCATTAACTGCTCTCCATTTCTCACACTCTAACTGGGAGTTTGCTCAAGATTTTACTTATCACTGATCTTAGAGATGAATGTTTATATAAAATCATATCAACTTGGATTTGTTTAATGAATGCTATTAAACTGATCTCATGTTTATTGATCTTTCTTTTAGGAATTGCCTGTTCCTATTTTTTGCCCAATTAAAAATAGTCTCTTGGACTTTTTCTGATGGTTTTATATAAACTTTTTCTTTTTTATATATTATGGTTATTCATTATTTCATATGAATTACATTGTAAGAGAATCTGTCATTTGTCTTTTAACCTTATATAATGGGGTAACATTTTTATTATTTTAACATTTGTCCTGAGAGTATTTTGAGTGGGAAATTAAGAGAGTAGCTTAAGGAACCACTTAGATTGTAGACAATGAGAGTGCAGTTTGTGCAAAAGGAGGGAAACAAAGGGACAGCCAAACTCAGTGCAGTGCCGGCAAATGTTTAACAAAAGACACAATAGGAGGAGAGAAACGTAAGGGATTTTTGCAGCACATAGAATTCATGAAGTATTAGTTTTCAGTTTGTATAAAGAAATGCTACAAATTGAGGAAAAAGGTAAATAATCAATAGAAAAATGGACAAAACATTTGGACAGAAACTTCATAAGAGATCCAAATGGCAAATAAATGTATGTAAATCTTCTAAAACCTAATTAGTAACAGATCAATGTAAATTAAAACATCAATAGAAACACACCTATTAGATGTTTGCCGCCACCAAATGTTTTTGAGGGTGTAGATCAGGAATTCCTCTCAATTGTTGATGTGACTATACAATCTTTCTGGAAAAGCTCTTAGCATACTGTTTCCAGTGTAGACATGTGTGTCCTATGATCCAGGGATTTTCTGCATATATATGTATGTATGTATCTATCCATCTCTATATCTATCTATCTATCTATATGTTCAAAAGTGCTTACCGAAGCCTTGTTTACAATTTCCCCAAACTAGAAACAACTCAAATAGCCATCAACATAGAATAGATAAACACATTGTGATAATGGAAAACTATATATCTGTGACTATGAACACATTAAAGTTGCACACCGGCATGGATAAATTTTGCCAACATGTGTTGGGCAAGAAAAGCGAGACACAAAGAACGTTCACGAAGATTATTCTATGTATAACAAGTTCAAAAGGAAACTAAATGATATGGTTTAAGGATGTATGCTCAGGTGGCAAAACTATAAAGAAAAGCCGGGCTAGATTACTATCTTAAGTAGTATCCTAACTACTAGAATCCTGGTTGTTTTTAGCAGATGGAGTGGTGGTTCTGATAGGAAAAGGGGCATGTGTGCATGTGTGCATGTGTGTGTGCCTGTGTGTGCATGTGTGCGTGTGTATGTGTGTGTGTATGTGTGTGCGTGTGTGTGTATGTGTGCGTGTGTTTGAGAAGAGTCCCAAGGTATCAATGATGTTGTCTTTCTCCATGTAGGTATTTGCTATTTAACATTTATGCATTTTGCATTTTAACTCATGTTATATTTAACAATAAAATAGAAATTTGGGGAGTTAGAGAAAACAGAGAGATGAAGATATAGGAAGTCCGAAGGAATACCGTAATAGAAGGGCCTGGACAACACAACAGAGGACGGAAAGCTGCAGAGAAGTACTAATTATTTGGTCCAAAGAGGAAAGTGTACAAGGGAATTTTTAGGGCAAAACAATCAAGTATTCAACTTGATGTCGGTATATGTCTTCTCACTCTAAATCTTCAATACATTTTGTTAAACATGCATATATTTTATTTGAGGTTTGGGGGGAAATAAAAGAAAACAGTTGGCATGAAAACAGGAGGGAGGTGTATGCAGATTTAGATCAAGGATTCTTCGAGAGAGGTGAGGGGTGGCCAGTCTCACAGATCAGGAATAGGGACTTAAGCCAAATCGATATAAATATCCAAAGAATGGTATTTCACCTGATGTCCATAGATATTAGTTTACAGCAGGATTTGTCTCCTCTTCCTCCTTCTATTTCTTTATTTCATACAGAAATTTAAAACTTATAATCAACTGTTCACTTTTTGATTTCTGGTTTTTTATAATAGGCTTGAAAGATATTTTCTTATTTTATTTTATTTTTTAAGATGTTATTTATTTATTTATTTATTTATTTGAGAGAGAGAGAGAGAGACAAAGATAGTGACAGACAGCACAAGTGAGCAGGAGCCAGTAAACAGGAGGAGAGGGAGAAGCAGGCTCTCTGCTGAGCAGGGAGCCTGATGCAAGGCTTCATCCCAGGACGCTGAGATCATGACCTGAGCCAACTGCAGACCCTTACCGGCTGAGCCACCCAGGCGCCCCAACATTTTCTTATTTTAAAGATACTTAAGTCCTCTAAAAAAATTTTAAAATTTAATAAAAAAAAGTAAAAAAAAAAAAGATACTTAAGTCCTCAGTTTGTCTTAGAATTCTACTTAGTGTAAAGCTGGAGGGAGACCTTGATTTTTTTTTTTCCAGAAAACAAGCTCAATCTTTTTTTCTGACAATTTTAAATGTCTCATTTAATCATAAATTAAATTTCACATTGATACACTCTCTATTCCACTGATTCTATTTCTGTACTACTATCTTTAAAACCACGAAAGTTTGATGATAAATTTAAACATCTGATAGGGAAAATCTTCCCTGTCAGTATTTTCTTGGCACTTGCCCTCTGATGATCCTTTTCAAATACAGCTTAGAATCATTTCACCACATTATAGAACAAAACTGTATTGGGATGTTGATATGGATATCACTGAATTTACAGAGTATTCTCAGGACCTCAGGAGCAGTACAAAGTACTCTTTTTTTAAAAAAAAGATTTTATTTGTTTATTTGAGAGAGAGACAGAGAGACACAAGCAGCGGGGAGAGGCAGAAGTAGAGGAAGAGGGACAAGCAGATTCCCTACTAAACATGGAGCCCCAAGTGGGGCTTGATCCCAGGACCCTGAGATCATGACTTGAGCTAAAGTCAAATGCTTACCCCACTGAGCCACCCAGGCGCCCCAATACAAAGTATTCCTCTTCAAAAAACTTGTATCTCTAATTAATCGGTTATTTTTGTATACTTCTCTATTGGGTTTTTTATTTTTTTATTTTTTACTTTTCTTTATCAACATCCTAAATATTTGTGATCTCTAAACAAACTATCTTGTTTATTAGCTTCCGTATTCAGTATTCAATTTGGAACCTACTTTGATAGTTACTTGTTTCTACATTAAAAGATTCTCATTAGAGGGGCACCTGGATGGCTCAGTGGGTTAAGCCTCTGCCTTTGGCTCAGATCATGGTCTCAGGGGTCCTGGGATCGAGCCCCACATCAAGCCCTGCATCGGGCTCTCTGCTCAGCAGGTAGCCTGCTTCTCCTTCTCTGCCTGCCCCTCTGCCTAATTGTGGTCTCTCTCTCTCTGTCAAAAAAAAAAAAAAAAAAAAAAAAAAAAAAAAAGATTTTCATTACCTTTCATTGGGGATGTCAGTTGTTGTCTTTGTTTTTAATATATTATATTTCCTTCTATTTAATGGAAAATCTTCCCAGTTTCTGGCACTGAGTTGACAGTCTCTGTTTTGGGTGGTGTGAATTTTCAAGTTTTCTTGTTTTTCTGGGTCTCCATAGATATTTTTAATAGGAAGCTGGGGAGGCCACACCAGGAAAGTCTAGGCAGGCACCATTTTAAATGAGAAATCTGTTCACTGACAAATAAATAATAGACTTCCAAGGCCTAATTTATGTGTCTTAGTGCTGCTCAAGGTTACAAACCTAGTCTGTTGCTTTCTTTACTTCAAACCCACTCCTGTCATGTTAATTGATATATGCAGCTAATATCTGTATGTTTGACTTTTAAATGTATGTGATTTCATGGTGTGCTTAATATACAAAATATGTGGCATGTTCAAGCACCTGTCACTGTTGCTTTTCATCAGACCCAACTAGAGCAGGGATCTTACTATTTTTATTTAATTCCAACTTTAGTCCTTTTATGATAATCAAATGTCAATTGCCAGGGATGGAAAAGCACTGTACTGTGTGCCCGGGGGTTCTTGAAATAAAAGGGTAGGTAATTTATATTTTTAATATAAGTGATTTAGGGCCCGAGGTTTTTAACCAATTAAGGAGAGAATCAAATTAGCTGGAGATTAAATGAAGATGGAATGAGGGGGAAGTCTTGCTGGCTCCTGACTTTCTAAAGGAGGATTCTTGGAGTGCAGTGGCTCTCAACCTTGGCTGCAGAATTACTTGTGGGGGTTTAAAAGAATGCTCATGCCCAGACTCCCCACCCCCCCGCCCTTCCTGGTTGGAGAGTGGAGAGTTCAGTTCGGTCTGACCAACAGCACGGGCATCAAGGATTTCAAGATCTCCCCAACTGACATGATTCTTCCATCCAGCCATGGTTGAAGATGACATAGTTCTTAATCCGTGGTGAGGTAAGTAAGGGTCACCTCGGGACTAGTTTAAAAACCGAGATGCAGGGCTCTATCTAGACAATTTCTGACACAGTGAACTGGGATACGGTCTAAAAAACCGCATTTCTCATATGTCTACGTGATTATGTTATAAAGGATTCCTATTCTACCCAAGGATGGGTCTGTCTGACTGCAGTCCATTCTCTCCCCTTCTACCTTTAACTTGGTTCACAGAATATATTTCAAAAAGAGCTATCCCTTCCCCAGTCTAAAACATTCAGTGCTTGCCCATTGTATTCAAAACAGTCTTTAGTGTGGCTTTGAAGGTTTTTCCCCACCTTCAGCT
Source organism: Lutra lutra (assembly GCF_902655055.1). NCBI lineage: Eukaryota > Metazoa > Chordata > Mammalia > Carnivora > Mustelidae > Lutra > Lutra lutra. Next base: position 46,277,734 of record NC_062290.1, on the reverse strand, counting down.
TTCATCCATTTGCTTGACCTTCTCAAGCATTCCATTCCAAACCTCCTCCCCCTTTATTTTTTCTAAGAATTATTTACTTATTTGAGAGAGACAGAGAGAGTGGAGCGAGGGGCAGAGGAAGAGAATCTTCATGCAGAATCCCCGCTGAGCAAGGAGCCCAATGTGGGGCTCCATCTCCTACCCATGAGATCATGACCTAGACTGAAACCAAGATCAGATGCTTAACTGAGCCACCCAGGTGCCCCCCTGCAAACCATCTCTTAACATGCACATTAGATCCTTTCCTGAAATAACTTCTGCCTTCTCTCAGAGTCTTTGCTTATGCAGTCACCTCTACCTTCAAAAGCCTTTCCCACCTTGACCTGCCTAAATCCTGCTCTCCAACAACCTGAATGCCATGACTTTCATGAAACTTTGATCTTTTCAAATGAAGACAACTCATGCTTTTCTCTCTAGGCCCATTGCAATCGAGCTGCATCTCCCCTATTTTGTTTGGTTTGGCTGGACTTGAGCTGTACCAAGCTGAGTTCATCATACTCCTGTATGTCCAGCATATTCTCTTCATTGGTTAATGCAAGACCCCTCTAATATGTTTGAACAGTATCCAAAACTCTGTGTGTATCCTCCTAAAATAAGTCACGTTACCTTGTGTGTAGATGTTTTTAATTTACTTAGATGGCTTTATGCTCTACACCTCACTTTTTCTTTTTCACCCCAGATTTTTTATGACCCATCCACATTGCTAAAATCAAATCAGATTCATTACTTTTACTTGCTGCATAGTATTCCTTAGTGGGCCTTCACCACATTTTCCTTGTCTGTTCCCCTCTTAAAGGATGTGAGCTGGCCTCCAACACTCCATTCTCTCAAGGAGGCCACAGCAAACATTCTCAGAGGTGGCCTCTGATGGATCTGCATAGAAGCTCTCTGAAACGCCAACTGAAGAACGGAGTTACCTAGTCACAGGACCTATGTTGCCTCAGTTTCACCAGACACTACCAGGATATCTGGTAGGCAGCTGCACAGTTGCATTTCTTGTCTGGTCCCAGACACTCACCTCCTGGGGTGTACTTAATCTTTGTCCCTCTAAACCACCCTGGCAAGGGGAGACACCATTTGTGAACTCAAGACCTTAGAGGAGAAATTTGAGGTTGTAATTTTACAAAAACCCTTTGAGATATTCTTATGTCTGCTACAACAATAATTATAAAAACCATGCCCTTACGAAGGAGATCATCAATGGGATTTTACAAACTAAAGGTAGTAATAGATACTTTTATGAGGGGGAGTAAGAGAGCCAAAGTTCTGGTCTGTCCCAAGAAAAAGTGGTCTAGAAAACTTAGTGACTACAGTTTGATTTGGCCCATTTTATGATCATGAATAACTCAAGATCACTCAGTCTGAGATTTTTTGCTAATGGAGAAATAATCCTCGAAGGCAATTCACAAATGTTAAAATTTTAGAAAAGGGGAAATGTGTTAATGAGGGAGTCACCATCACAGAATAAGTTCCTAGAGAACAGCATGGAAAATCATCATCTTGATGCATAGTTAATACTTCTTGAAAACTTCTCATGTACCACATATTGTACTAAATAAGGCACCAAACATTATCTTATTTAGTTCTCATCAATTATATGAAATATATATTATTTTATCTCTTTTTAAGATGAAAACACTCAAGCTTAAAGAATTTAAATAATTTGGCCAAAGTCGTACAACTACTAGATAGCAAAGCCAAGAGTTGAACCTAGATGTTTAAATTTCTTTTGTTTTTAATTCCAGATTTCAAGGTCATACCTAGGTACAGAAAAAGTGGAGGCTTAGGGGCAGGCAAACCAGGTTTAATTTCTTGCTTTGCTCACAGCTTACTAGTTATAAGATGCTGGGTGAATTACTTTACTTTTTTGAGCCTCACTTTTCCCATCTATAAAATGGGGCCAGGGATCCATACTTCACAGAGTTGTCAGTACAAATGAGCACAATGTATGGCCCATAGTAGGTACTTAGTAAATGTAAATGTGACTTCCCTTAGGAGATCTGTTCTTTCTAGACTCTGGTACCGAGTAGATTGGTATTTATTGAATAAATTGAATAGGTGATTTAAAAATTTCAGATATTATCTGAAGTCTCCCCTACATTAATTTGGTTGATCCGAGAAGTGAGAGGATATATATAAAAGGTAGGGGCCCTAAAAAGGTTACCTTGAGAAGCAAGAGGCAACTGTTGTCTATTTTGCAGTTCCCCTGAAGACAGCCCTGGCTTCTGCCCCTTCCAAGCCTAGTCACTGAGTTCCCTGACTTAGTTCCTGAAAGAGAGAGAGAGAGAAACAAAGATACCAATGAACAAAAAGCTCATTTTGCCTCCTTCACCAGGCCTCACGCAGAGAGTGTTGTGGGTTCACACAGCTAGGAACCAATGCAAACTCTCCCAGGGAACCGCTAGAGAGGAAATTAATTAACCCCTGCCATGGTTTCCTGGTGGGGGGCCGGGAATTAAGCTGTCACTCCTCCTGTATGTGTGGATCCGGCCCCTCTCGGTGGCTCTCTTAGATTCTGAACAGAAGCCCATCTTCCCTCCCCTCCTGGGGGCCACGAACTGAGAACACTGCCCTGAGCAGGTAAGGTGGATATTTCCTTTCAGAAGCCAAATTGCACCCTACTGCCCCTGGTTTCTAGGGTTGGAAACTCCAGAGAAAGCTCTTCTGGGAGACTCAGAGCCAGCTACCCGTAGCTAAAGTAATGTGATTTGCAGAAATCTTCAGAAAGTAGCGTTAGCTGTGGACAACAAGGAAACTGTTCAGCCTTTGGGATTCTCCGGCATCTAGACCATTGTTAGTTCTCCAAAGGGAGGCTCCTGCCATGTGAATTCAAAGCTGCTGAGTGCTCCACTTTTAATGAGATCTTTCAAAGGGGATAGCTCCAATGGTCCATAAGAATCATAATGTCAGGTGGATTTCATGGTCTAGACAGATCTGACATTCCCCCCCACCCTTTTTTTTTCTTTAAGGTTTCCCCATAAACCAACAGTAAGAAAAAAAAAAAACACCTTCAGTTCTGGGAAGGGATTGATTTATTAATAGAAGCTACTGGTTTTCTGCATTGATGGCCCCAGGGACTTTTGCTACATGGTTATGATGACTGGCTTTCTCCACCAAGCCTCCAGAGCTCCCAGCAGTCAATTTATCAACACAGGATGACAAGTTCATTGTTGTTCTCTGGAAGCTTTGGCTCTCAAGAACTACTCGGGGTTTTAGGCTAGGAAGATGCCTTTGGAGAGCATTCTTATATGAAGTAGTACATCTGCTTGAAAAATGCTGGAGCTTTTGAAATTGTGATAGAACCAACCTTTTACTCCCCCTCACCCAAGGGAGTATGTTTCTTTCTAGAACTTTCCAAGAGCTGATCAGCTGGAAATAAAATCAATTTCTGGCAGCCCAGGACGGCAGGAGAGTTTAGTTTTGAGTAACCCAGACATTCCCATGTGGCCCAGCTTGTGTGCAAAAGGGAATCCACATTCATATGAATAACTGAGCTTTCCTACTTTTACTAGCTCTCCAATACTGCTGTAACAAATTACCCTACATTTGGTAATTTAAAGCAACACATATTTATTCTCTTGTAGTTCTGTAGGCTAGACGTCCCATATGGGACATTTAGCCTCATTGGGCTAAAATCGAGGTGCCAGCAGGGCTGGTTTCTTCAGAAAACTGAAGGGAAGACTCTCTTTCCTTGCTTTCTTCCCTGTCTAGTGACTGTCCTCAATCTTTGGCTAATGGCACCTTCCTACCATCATTCCAACTCCTGTTTCTGTTGTCATTTCTCTTACTCCTCTGACTCTGACACTCCCTGCATTCCTCTTAAACTTATAAGGATCATTCTGATCACTTAATCATTCATCAAGTCCACCTGGACAATGCAGGACAATCTCCTCATCTCAAGATCCTTAATTTGATTAACATTCACCAGTCCCTTTTGCCACATAAGATAATATTCACAGCTTCTGGGGACTGGGACCTAGGCATATCTGGGAGGGCCATTGTTCTGCCTGCCACACTGTCTTGCTCCCATTTGTTTATAGAGGACCTTTGACCCCTTTGGTTGTTTCTATTTGGTTATTTGGAGTTCCTTAGGAGTGCCCCTACCCCCTACCAGTTGCTCACAACAGACTCCCCCTTGTTAAAGTTGGCGCTCCCCAGAAAGTGAGCTGAGGAAGCTTCACCTTGACACCAAAAGAGAACTTAAAAGCCTGGGCCTGGAATGCGGGCCTTCCAGAGAGTGGGGATCCCACAGGAGAGATGTCGAGCATGGCCTTGGGCTGCACCATGTCACGTGGGCCCCACAAACTACTGTGACAGGAGTTCTTCAAGACCACTCTTGAAAATAGCTCCTTAACAGGGATTCAAGACCAATCTAAGAGGTCAGGTGAGGTTCAGGTATAGGCACAGTGCCAAATTTAGCTCCTGGGACATGCCAGATACCATGGTAGTTACTGAAGATTCAGAGCTGAAAGACAGTCTACCTGTAAGGGAAGCCTTCTCAAGCTTTAGTGAGCATAGGAATCACATGGGAATCTTGTTAAAATGAAAATTCTGGGGCACCTGAGTGGCCCAGTCAGTTAAGCGTCCAACTCTTGATTTCAGCTAGGTCATGATCTCCCAGTTGGGATCTGTGCTGGCTGGGGAGCCTGCTTGGGATTTTCTCTCTCTCTCTCTTTCTTTCTCTGCCCTTCCCCTCCACCCCCCCCAAAAAAACCCAAATTCGAATTCAGTGGGTCTGAGGTGGGCCTGAAGAGTCTGCATTTCTGATACTTCAAGTAGCAAGGGTCTAGGGGAGACTGACCTACACCAATAATTAATCATAATATGATCTGATAAGTGTTTTGCCACCAAATCCACAAATGTTGTGAACACAAAAGAGTACATCTAGCCAAGGTTTGGCGAAGGATGGGGCATGATTTCTAGGGGAAATGACATTTGAATAGATGTTTTCCAGGCAAAGAATCAGGCGGGAAAGGATGCAGGCAGCCAGAACAGCATGTACAAGGGAGGGAAACAGGAGAGTTCTAGAACTGTAAGAATCTCACAATGCCAGTAGCAGAGGCGAAGGACGAGGGAATGGCATGAGGCGAGTGATCATGGAGGACCTTGTACCCCAGGCTAAGAAGTTTGGGCTTCATCTGATAAACAATGGGGAGAAGTTTTTTTTAAACCAAGGGAAAGGAGAAATGGAGACAGAATTATCTCTGTAACTACCCATTCTGGGAAATGTGCCCTTTGTTTTGATTGGCAAATCATAGGGCAATTAAGTGAATGACAGGAAACTTTGCCTTAAAAAAAAATAGACCTTATTTAGAGCCTATGGGCATATCAGGGCACTGCCATATTTGAGGTCAGCCAAGATCTGTTCCATTAGATAATAGTGGCCAGGGCCGAACCAGGTCCTGACCATTGGAAATGAGCCTGGGTGCATGGATGGGGTGAGGGGATGAGGGAGAACAGGACCTGCTCTACAGGCCGGTGAGGGACACTGTCTCAGGGTCTTGTTTTCACACTTCTTCCCTTCGAATCTTTCATGCTAGTCTCAACAGTAACCTAGTCAGCATATCACCTTTTCAAAGACGCCACATCTGGAGGGTCTGCAGGGGGCCAGCCCTCGGTACGCAATCTCCCACCCCACTCCTGCCTGAAGATCAAAAGCTAAGTCAACTATATTTGGGTAATGGTATTTACTCAAAGTTAAACAGTTCCCTTAACTGCAGACTTCTCAGAAGCTTAAATATGGTAGCGAACAATAGGACTTTCCAAGGGTGGGGGGATCCCTCATGTTTCTGTAGAGGACAGCTGGGAACATATTGCTCCCGTCCATGCTCAGCTTCCTAGTCTCTGAACTTCTTTCTTATACTTCTATTCTTAATACAAAATAGGACACTTACTTATTTTACAGTTAATCTTCTTCCTTCAGATGTGCCAAATGAAATGCTCTTTGAGATAAGGAATCAGATAGTATACTTAGCTTCTCATCTCCTCTGCCCCCCCATCTCCATAAATACTCAAAATAAAATGTCTTTTCCTAAGTCCAGCTATGGGTCACTAACATGGATCTAGATTTTAGGTTGAGTCCAACATTGCATTCTTTCCAGGGAGAATTTCTTGTAAGCAACTTTTTAAGATAGGGTCTTTAAAAAAAAAAAAAAAATCAAATCACCACAAGACTTCTGTTTTACCACCATCATATAGAGAGAACCGAACTATTAAACTGTTCTCATAAATTTCAAAACGAATTCTTGCCTCTTAAAGAGATCTTAGAACACTCAGATGAATAGAAAGAACAGAAGATTGCGGCTCAAGCATGTTGATTGCTCGAGAGTTTGGTTATTTACTTAAAACATTCTCCCTACATTTATACTCATGTATGGACATGAATTTATTTATTTATTTATTTATTTGCCAAACTTCTTTCTGTGCCCAAAGGGGCAGGGTGACTTGGTGTTGCTGGAAGCCGTGCAGACTGTACCAGTCTTGGCACATTACACTAGGCTACAAGAGAACTAAAGAGGAAGCGGAGCTCTTCTTAGGAAGATTATCTTCAAATTGGGGAGGAGCAACCCAATATGGCTGCGATTTGTGTATTTCACCTGACATAGGAAGAGAAGAACAGTGCATGCTGAGGAATATTCAGCACATACATGACCTCGCTTGATCCTCATATCTCCATAACAAGTCTTGAGTCAGGCATTATTGATGATTCTGAACCTCATTTTACAGACAATAAAACTTTAAAAAATGGGAACTTAGAGAAGTTAAGTAATTTATACAGTCTTCCTCAGCTAGTAAATTATGGAATTTGAAGAGGTTTTCTGACTCCAAGGCCTATACATATTTCTTACTCATACTTACTCAGACTCTTACTTCATACTCTCTGAAGATAATTGTGTATCTTGATTTCAGCTATGCAATGGCCAAATCCTTATTGATATCCTCATGGAAAGTATGGGGCATAATGGATATTGCATTGTATTTGGTTGAATCAATGTAGTTAATGAATACTGATTTATAGATTGATGTCATCTCAGAAAGAATTCTCTGGTTATATATATGCCAAGTTCTCTCCATTGTCCAGTTTTGTTCAGTAATTTTAAGCAATAGATAAAAACATGAACAACATGTGTATCAGGTAATATTAGAGCACTCTGCAACTCACTTGTACCAAAATACAACTTTCTTCTTTTTCTAAATTTTCTAAAATTGAATTCAATTTTTCTCTTAGGTCCTAGGGCTCACAACCTATTCTGTCCCATTTTTTTATGCTGATTTTTTTCCTAGTCAATTTAAGTGTTATCTCAGTCTCAATTCATTTACTTTGGAGTAAAGCATGGGTTTTTCCAGACTGTTTCCCCTTCTCTCCCCACCTTTCTTTCTTCCAAAAGATGTCTGTGCATAGAGGGAACCTTTCATAAATAGCATCACAGCCATAGGAGGAGGGCTGTCTGGTCTTTATGTCCTTGTCCAGTCTCTGTTGGTGATAAAACGCATCCCACCTGGTCTCTGGCCATGACCAGCATCTACTGATATTTGAAAAATCCTATCATAGCCTTCAGTTGTGATGGCCTCATAGTTTGGGCCACTTGTCCACCCATACACCAGGCCACTTCATTCCCTTTGTCATCTTACTGGGGCATGTGGGGACTTCTCAATTTCCAGTGGGCTCTGCCCAAGCTGTAGGGAATGGAATGGGCTATCTAATGCCATCATCCTGAAGACATTCCAGTGATCTGCCCTCCAGGGCAAGCTAGGTATGAGTGATTTGCTTTCCCTGCAAGCAAGGCACAAATCTTCTGTGCCCCAAAGTCTTCCACACCTACTCAGAATTTATATGGTCTCCTCTTTCTTCCAGCTGCCCTCAACCCTTGAATATCCAAGTTGAGATTTTTAGAAAACCTGGTAGGAAATGAGGGATGAGGTGGTCATACTAATTCTAGCTCATCAAGCTGGAGGTCTGCCATTTGGAAAGGCATTTTTCAAACTACAAAGCAAACTCCCCAAGTGATAGAAGTATAATTTTGGGCACAAGTCTGTCCAACCTCAAAACTGGTCTTCAGCATCATAGAAGTATATTACAGGTTCATCTTCAAGGACAATCGAGCAAATATATAGAAAGAACTTGACACATGGTGGATCCTGGATGAATGGTTGTTATTCTGAGAATTTGGGTTGATAATACACCTGCTGACTTGCTTGGGTTTCAGTAAGAAGAACCTGAGCCTTATTTGACACATTTCCTAGTATTTACATTACAGAAAAGACTTCTGGAAGCATCAGCTGTTTCTTTCTTAAGAGCGATTTGATGTCCATGTTCCTGAGTGTCAGAAGCATGGCTGGTACTGAAAAGGTAGAGGCAGGGGTCAATTTCAGAGGGGCTGGGAATGCTCTGCTAAGTTTTTCCTCTGGGCATAAGACTATTCCTTTTTATCAGCAGTTTTCATGTTGGGTTTGCCGTTTTGCAAAGGACGGCTGCAGAAAGCGAGTTCCTGAGGGGTGAGGCAGGGGAAGATGGATAAAGGAAACCCACGGCTAGCATTTGTCTCATTAAAATCTGTCAAAGCCAGAGGAACAGAAGGCAGCAAAGAGCTAAAATCAGATGTCACTAGCTTTCAGAATATGTTGACATGTGGGGAAGCAAACTGTAGTGACAATGTGCCCTTCAGCTGCCTTGGCTCTCAGCTGGTAATAATAAAGCCCTTTGCAGTCTGCACGGGGGGAGGCAGACAGCAGTCTAGCACCCGAGGACAGGAGGTGCAGAGGACACTTACAGCTGATGGGCTACAGGACCCTGACAATGACTTTATTGCCTTTGAAGAAACATTTTGCCCTGCCAAAACTGGCATAGAAAAGCCCGTGTGGTTTTGTTTCGGAGACGAGCTGTGGGTCTGGGGGCACCACGAAGAGTTCAATTCTTCCACCTGTAAGGTTGAAAATATTTAAGCGTATAATAGAGAAATAAACAGAGCCTTATCAATCCAGCCTCTGTAATTAATACTGGATGCTATAAATGATAGAGTAGTTGATTACTTAGAATGGATGAAGTAGAATATTGGCTTACCAAAAAAATGTAATGCAGTCTAGTGGAAAAGTAGGAAAAGACTCTTGAGGGAGACCTAGAAAGGGGTCCAAATCCTGGCTCTCCACTTACTGTCTCCTTGGGCAATTTATGTCATTTCTCTGTGACTCTGTTTCCCGCATCTTCAAAATAGGAATGCTTATTCTTTCTTTCCGGTTATTGTGAACATTTACTGTATATGGTGTCATTGGGACTCAATAGATGCTTATTTTTTTAACCTTGCCTTGCCTATTTTCTATTTTCAAATATGTTTTAATTAATTTATTATTTACCTGAAGCTTTAAGGAGTACTTTAAGACTGGCAGCTACCATAGGTGAGAGTCTGGCTTCCAATCTCACATATTACTCTGCTGGTTCCAAAACTACCATACGCTTCCTCTTAAGATTTGATCAGATCATGGGGGCGCCTGGGTGGCTCAGTGGGTTAAGCCGCTGCCTTCGGCTCAGGTCATGATCTCAGGGTCCTGGGATCGAGCCCCGCATCGGCCTCTCTGCTCGGCAGGGAGCCTGCTTCCTCCTCTCTCTCTGCCTGCCTCTCTGCCTGCTTGTGATCTCTCTCTGTCAAATAAGTGAATAAAATCTTTAAAAAAAAAAAAAAAAAAAAAAAGATTTGATCAGATCATGTAACTAGGCGCTGACACTCTTCTGGACTCCTGCTCCTCTGGGGGGAAAAGGGTCACTTGCACCCCTCTGGCTACTCTGACCTGAGTCTTTGGAGTAGTTATTGTTCTGTTGTTGCAGAGAAGACAGAGCAGCTCCTTGGGGAGAAATAATTTAGAGAAAGGAAATGAATATTTCCTTCTGAGGTTGGTAAGCAGGGAAATAGATGCAGTAAATACGGTACTAGCATAACTTCTCGTGACCATTGAAGAAATCAGAAGCCAGGAAATATGGTCAGATAGGGTATTTTTCATTTTTGAAAATTTATATAAGAAGTCTTATGAAAGGGGGTCCTGGTCGGCTCAGTCGGTTGAGCATCCCACTCTTGAGTTCAGCTCATAATCTCATGGGTCATGATCTCCTGGGTCCTGAGAGCAAGTCCTGCATCAGGATCTGTCCTCAGCAAGGAGTCTGCTTGAGATCCTCTCTCCCTCTGCCTCTCCCGACTCTCTCTCTTTCTCAAAATAGATAGATAAATCTTCAAAAAGTCTTATGAAAATATAAAACTGAAATCCACATGTGTATATTTAACAAATGGCTGTATCATGGAGAATAAGAGTAAATGAAATGAGTAAAGCACTTCACAGAAACAAGTAAAAGTAAATACCAGTTAATCTAATATTTGCTGTGGAGACAGATGGTCAAAATAACCATGGTAATGGTTTGAAATAGAAGTTTCTGGGAATCATTAAGTCTTTTTTTAAGAGATTTATTTATTTATTTATTTATTTATTTATTTACTGTGAACGGGCATTTTTCTTTGTCCTCTGAGTATCTTGCCTGCCCCTCCAGATCTAGCCGAAGGAATCTGGAAGAACAATTCTGATTGGACAGCTTGGGTCAGGTGCTGTTGTTTCCCGAACGTGCCAGCCCTATCCAAACCTGCCCCGGGGTAGGAATAGTTCTTTAAATGGAGTGCTGTGCTCCTTTCAGGAATTGTAATTTTGCCTCTTCTCTGACTATCAGATTGTTTTGTGCTTGAAGGTATAGTGGGGCCATTCCACCAGGGTTGGATCCCGACTCCTGGTCTCACTGGCTCTGTGACCTTAGGCAAGTTGCTAAACCTCTTTAGGCCTCAGTTTCCATGTTTATAGAATGGGGATAATGATATTCCTGACCTCAGGACATTGAGGTGGATATGCATCTAAAGGACACTTAGAAGAGTTCTAGTACACACTACGTGTTAATAAATATTACTACTATTAAAACACATGAGGAAAAAAACACATGAGGAACAATAGGTAGTAAGGAAGTTCTCTCTAATTTTCTCTGCTTCTCCATCCACCCTCCTCATCTCCCAGTTTAGACAACTATTAAAAGTTTTGTGTAGGGGTGCTTGGGTGACTCAAGTCACCCAAGTTAAGTGGCGGAGTCTTATTTTTAGCTCAGGTCATGATCTCTGGGACCTAATTTCAAGCCCCAACTCTGGTCCTGTGCTCAGCAGGGAGTCTGCTTGAGATTCTGTCTCTCTCCCCCTCTGTCCCTTCCCCGTATTTGCAGGCTCATGCTTGCTTTCATTCTCTCTCTCAAATAAATAAATCTTTAAAAAAAAAAGAAAAAAATGTGTAGTGTATATTTCTCCAGAATTTTAATGCTTTTGTTAGTACATACGTATTTATAGATTTTGCAACATGCTTTATTTCATTTAGCATTTTTCAATTTCAAAACATTATAGATCAAGAATAGTTACTTTCTCAAACTGGTGAGGGAAGAATAGACATGGAGGTGGATGTTTATACTCAAAGTAGACCAAGACAATAGTCATCAACGTCTACTAGCAGCTCCTTTATTTATATACCTGGCTGAACTCCTGGAAATAAAATTTATGCATGTTCAACAGGTCCTATGGCTGGCATTTCTCATCTGCAAGAAAGTACACTATGTTCCCAAGACACTGCTATTTCCAGACCCTTCCAGAGTTTATTTCTGGGGGAGAGATTACAGGAAGTTATTTTAATGACTACATTCCTGAAAAGAGGTTTCTTACTACTCGCCTAAACCTTTGTTGACCTTTCTTTTTGTATCTGAAATTTTAGTTCGAATAATCTATGACTGGACCACAGAGTGTTCTTTTTTTTTTTAAGGCAGAACATTATTATATTTGAATACACAACTTCTGTACAACCAAAAATTAAAACATCACAGTAAAATGGTGGTGAGAACACATGGTATTTAATTTGCAATGAATGGCAAATGGTTAACATCCTTAGTCATAAATGATCTCTTGGAAACCAGTAACAAAAACACTAATATTCTGAGGGAAATAAAAGAAACACACAGAGGAAAATGAAATAACAAGTGACTAGTAAGGTTTAAGGACGTATGAAAATGACTGAACTGACTAGCAAGAGAAAAAAAAGCAATTTTTCTGTAATACCACATTGTCAGGGGTGCCTGGGTAGCTCAGTGGGTTAAACCTCTGCCTTTGGCTCAGGTCATGATCTCAGGGTCCTGGGATCAAGCCCCGCATCAGTCTCTCTGCTCAGCAGGAGCCTGTTTCTCCTCTCTCTCTCTGCCTACTGCTCTGCCTACTCGTGATCTCTCTCTCTTTGTGAAATAAATAAATAAAATCTTAAAAAAAAATACCACATTGTCATGGGACGCCTGGGTGGCTCAGTTGGTTAAGCAGCTGCCTTCGGCTCAGGTCATGATCCCAGCGTCCTGGGATCGAGTCCCGCATCGGGCTCCTTGCTTGGCGGGGAGCCTGCTTCTCCCTCTGCCTCTGCCTGCCATTCTGTCTGCCTGTGCTCGCTCGCTCTCCTCTCTCTGACAAATTAAAAAAAAAAAAAAAATACCACATTGTCAAAGATTAAAACATTGAAATGTAATTTTGGTACGGTTTCAGAAAACAGTCTCATAAACAAACACTGGGAGACAAGATTGGTGAGGACAATCTACACTATTTGGGGAAAATTTCTACTTTTGACTCAGAATATAAATTTTGGATATACTTAATTCCAGTAAGGTGGGAACACTAGGATTATTTTCAACAAATTGGCCAGAGAAATTAAAAATAATTTCTACATAAAGCATGTAACTGCTTAGAAAATTTGTAGCTAATATATGGGTCCAAAAGACTACTAGCATAACAATTTGCTCATCAGAGTGTTGATTCTTTCTCTGTGGTTTGATTCACCATCTAATTCAGCTAACTAAAATCACAGCTGCAATTTTATTGATCAGTAATCATTCGACCTTAACTTAAAATGAACTAAATCAGAAGATATCAGAAAAATGGCTTTACTCAAAAAAGTGGCTTATTTGGGGGCTGAATAGGAGACAAGACTTGTTATTCTATTTCTAAGCTTCTTACTTGATCCCAAGACAAATCAGAACTTCACTGAGGCTCTAACCCAAGAAGCAAAAGCTTCCAAAATAGTGCCTCTAAGGTTAATAAAGAAAAAGTCCTGGTGCTATTGTGTTCTTCACGGAATCCTGTGACTTGTCCATGTTTCTCCGTTGTTCACACTCAGTGGGTCTCCACATTATCTTTCTGCCCTTCCAAATCCTCCGTATCTTCCCGCCTCGGGTCAGATCCCCGCCATGTTCTCTTCCCCAACCCTCTTAGACTTTGATTTCTCTCCAGCTTGTAATAGCTCTTTGCATCCTTCATCCAACTAATTCATCCTTTCTTCATTCACTTATTCATCCTGAAGCACAGAGGTGAGTGGCGATTTTCAACACGAAGGAACTTACAGTATAGTTAGATTATCATTAAAAAATAATATAATAGGGTATAGAGATTGGTATAATTAATTCATAACTCAGGGTTTTCTCTCTCCTAAAAAGATTTTATTTTTTTTCCTAAAAAAATATTTTAAAGTGTTTTGTTGGCTTGCTTGCTTGCTTGTTTTAAGGAAAATATGTGCCAGATTCTTTGTATTTAAGGTACAGAGAACATTTGAAGGGTTTCTCATGCATGCTGTATTGTATTTGAAGTGACATAATCATTTCCCCACATATGTTCCTTTTTAATTTTTTCCACGATTATGGTAAAATAGACATAATATTTATAATTTTAACCATTTGTAAGTGTACAATTCATTAACTACATTCATAATGTTGTATAGCCATCACTACCATCTAGAACCCAAAATGTTTTCATCAGCTCAATATAAAGTCTGTACCCATAAAACACTATCCCCTTAATCCCCTGTCCCGATAGCACCTGGTAATCTTGATTCTATTTTCTGTCTCTTTGAATTTGCCTATTCTAGGGATCTCATATAAATGCAATCTTACAATATGTGTCCTACATCTGGCTTATTTCATTTAGCATAAAGTTTTCAAGTTCCATCCAAGCTGTATCATGTACTAGGACTTTATTCCTTTTTATGGCTGAATAATATGCTATTTTATAAATGTACCACCTTTAAAAATTCATTCATCTGTTAATGCACACTTGGGTTGTTCCTGTTTTTGACTATTGTGAATAATGCTTCTATAAGCCTTGGTGTACAATGCTTTCAACATTTTGGGATGTATACCTGGGAGTAGAATTAGTGGGCCATATAGATAGTTCGATAACTTTTTGAGGAACCGCAAAAGTGTTTTCCACAGTGGCTGCATCATTTGATATTCTCACCATAATGCGTGAGGTTCTTGTTTCTCTACAGTCTTGCCAAGATGTTATTTTTTGTTTTTGTTTTTTTTTAAATTATACCCATCCTTGTAGATGTAAATTGCTATCTTATTGTGGATTTTTTAAAAAAGATTTTATTTATTTATTTGACAGAGATCACAAGTAGGCAGAGAAAGAGGAGGAAGCAGGCTCCCTGTCATGCAGAGAGCCCGATACGGGGCTCGATCCCAGGACCCTGGGATCATGACCTGAGCCGAAGGCAGAGGCTTTAAACCACTGAGCCACCCAGGTGCCCCTTACTGCGGTTTTTATTTGCATCTCCCTAATGGCTAAAGATATTATTAAACATCTCTTCATGGGCTTATTGGCCATTTCCTATTTTCTTTGGAAAATGTCTATTCAAGTTCTTTGCCCATTTTTTAAAAGAGGTTTGTTTGTTTTAAGAGAGACAATTGGGGAGGGGCAGAGGGAGAAGGAGAGAGAAAATCTTAAGCAGACCCTATGCCCAACATGGAACGTGATGTGGGGCTTGATCTCACAATGCCAAAAACATGACCTGAGCAGAAATCAAAAGTTGGACACTTGTGGTACCTGGGTGACTCAGTTGGTTTGGGCATCTCCCTTCAGCTCAAGTCATGATTTCAGGGTCCTGCACTGGGCTCCTTGCCCTGTAGAGAGCCTGCTTCTCTCTCTGTCTACCACTCCCCCTGCTTGTCCTCTTTTGCTATCTGGCAAATGAATACAATCTTAAAAAAAAAAAAAAAAAAAAAAGAGTTGGCCACTGAACCGGCTGAGGCAGCCAGTTACACCTAGGTTTTTGTTTTGTTTTGTTTTAATTGTTGTTGCATTATAGGACTTCTTTATATTTTCTGGATATTATTCCCCTATCCGATATATGATTTTGCAACCATTTTCTTTCATTTTGTAGACTTTTAGCTTTCTTGATTGTGCTCCTTGATGCACAAAAGTTGTTAATTTTTGTAAAGCCATTTTATCTACTTTTTCTTTTGTTGCCTATGCTTTTGGTGTCATAGTTCATAAGTCCCCTTTTAAGTTTTTATTTTGAAATAATTTTAAGCTTATAGAAAAGCAGAAAGTATAATAAGAGAACTCCCACATACTCTGATTGACCAATTTTTTGCATTTTGTCACAGTATCATCTATCAGTATCTATGAATACGTTTTTTCCTATACCACTTGAGAATAGGTTGCATGCATCATGTCTTTTTATCCCTTAATACTTCAGTGTGTTTTTCCTAAGAGCAAGGATATTCTCTTATGAAACCAAACTATAGCTTTCAAATCCAGGGAAGTTAACACTGGTACAATGCTTTCATCTGTAGAGCATATCCCACTTTTGTTAATTCTCCCAATACCTGTCCTTCATAGTGTTTTTTCCCATCCAGTTGGGAGTCACCTATGTGATTTTTTTATATGTATTCTTTTTATCTCCATATTACTTGAATTTATTATCTAGTTTGCCTGTATTAAATAGATATTATCTGTTGATATCCACTGATTATCTGTACAATGGTAAATGATCTTATTTGACTTTACCCTTTCTCATTTTCTCTTTTTGGGGAGTTGATAGTCTTTCTACTTTGTATTTCTACATAAAATGTTTAAATACTTCCTTTCATCTTATGTCCTTACCATTGTTTTAGTTTTACCTCTACAATTAAATACATCCTTCATCGATCCTTTTCCAAAAAAATTCATTTATCTCTTGGTTAAAAGAAGTTTGTCCTTCAGTACATCCAAGAGGGTTCAAATTGGTTCTTGTGGCCATATTACAGTGGCGTGTAACCTTCCAAAGGACAATAGTACATCAACAGATACAAAGGATAGGTGAGTTATTAAAATTTCACGGTGTGGACTACATGTCTAGGAATATCTAAAAAGACTTTTTGGAGGAGCAAAAATGGGAAAAAAGATTGAGAAACATTTATCTAGTGGACTTTTCAGGAATGGCTCATGTGTATAGTATTCCCAGAGGTTGACTGATGTTCAAAACTGTTTTTCTACAGCTTTGACACTTGAAGCAAAGCTTGGTTAAATATAAAATTCTTGACTTGCACTTCATTCTTTGAATTTCTTGAAAATTCAACTTCACTGTGGCCATATTTTCTATGTTGCTCATGACCATCTGATGTCAGCCTAATTTTTTGCTCTCATAGATAATTTGATCATTTGCCTGAAGGCCCTGATGATTTTTTTGGTCTTCAAAATATAATAGTTTTACTAGGATAGGTCTAGAAGTGTGATTGGGATCATTCTATGCCAATTTTTCCCAGATATATTGTGGCCCTTACAATATATAGATTCAAATATTCTTTTATTTCTGGAAATATTCTTTTATTTACTTGGTTTTAATTTAAGTATTTACTTTGACTCCATAGTTTTGTTTTCCTTCCTCAGACCCTCCAATTATACACAGTTTGGATCTTCTTTGCCTTCTTTATTCTCTGATCATTGTTACTTCTTTCTTTTCTCATTTTCACTCTCATTTATTTTTCCTCTTTCCTTAATATCTTATTAACTTTTCTTTTTAACCAATTCTCCCTTGTGCAATTAATAGTTTATTCCTTATTTTATGACTTTATCTTTTTCAAGTTCTTTTTTGAATTCTAGTGATTCTCACTGCATTTCTTTCTAGTTTTAGTTTTTACATTTCTGATTCTAAGCATTTAAAAAATCTCTGAAAAAAACCTCTTTAAATGATTGCTTACAGCTATTTAATTTACTTTGGAAGTTAGTTATTGTTTTTTCTGTCTTATGGTTTATTGGGGAGGATTTTCAACTGGAATTGTTTTTGTTTATTTATATACTTCTTAAAGGATCTTTGCATAAAACTGGGTTGCTTTTTTGGATTTCATTTTTAGGTAGTTTGTGGTTACATTTCAAGAGGGCCCTCTTTAGTATTTGCAATTTCTCTAATGGAGGATGCAGATGGTGGCAGGTGTAGGAAGAAAGATTGGTGTATCTTATTTTTCTAGTTTCTGTAGGATTTTTTTTTAATTTCTCCCTTTTCTTTCTTTCTCAGCACTGCTATATTTCCAAGGGTCACGGTATTTTCTGTATTTATTGTATTCTCCCACAGAAGCAATGTTTCTCTGAAATTGCCACCTCTAACCTCTCTCACTTTCAAGTCCCTTCCTATAGGCATTTTTTGGAATATCAAGTCCCAGATCATTTAGCATTTGATGTTAGATATTATCTTTTTGAGGGTGTTCTGTTCTGTTTTGTTTTGTGTTCCATCCAGATACTCTACTCTTTTCTCCTTTTCATGGAGTCCTTCAAGCGATTTTACTCTAGTCTCTGCATTTGTAGACATGTAAATGTGGAGCTCTGTGGGAATTTGAAAACTGGTGTTATTTATTATGCATAATTGAGGTTTGTGGTATTTTGAGGTATTGCTAAATGTAGGGGTCATGTATATTACCTTATTCTCCCTTGCTGATCTTATAGTTTTGTATGGAGATTTGATTCAAGTGGTGATAATTATCCTTAATAGAAACAGACTTTTTCATTTTAATACAGTTGATGTATTTTTTATTTCTGCTGTGTCTTCCTTACTTATTTATCAAAGTTGTGAGTACTTACTAGATGTTTAGCAAATGAATTGATGGCAAAAAAATTATAATGAATATTTTTAAGAATCATTTTTTATTGTCTTCTTGCTTTGCTTAGACGTTATAGTGGCTTTAGTAGACATCCTAGTCTCGGAGCCCATCATTTCTTATGATAGTCACCTTTTTTTTTTTTAAAGATTTTATTTATTTATTTGACAGACAGAGATCACAAGTAGGCAGAGAGTCTCCCCGCTAAGCAGAGAGCCCAATGTGGGGCTTGATACCAGGACCCTGGGATCATGACCTGAGCCAAAGGCAGAGGCTTTAACCCACTGAGCCACCCAGGCACCCCACATGATAGCCACTTTTGATTGGAAAACCAATTGCAATTTTGAGTCTGGTGAATAGAAAGACTTCCTTTCTTTGCCTTGGTCTTGATCTTTGCGCTATTGACTTGGGAAAGTGTTAAAATTGATGTGTTGTGATACTGTAGCAATAGTTACCTTTATTTTTTTATTTTTTATTTTTTTAAGATTTTATTTATTTGTTTGACAGAGATCACAAGTAGGCAGGCAGAGAGAGAGAGGAGGAGGAAGCAGGCTCCCTGCCCTTCTAGATATTCGGGGAGCGAGAGGTAGATGGAAGAGCATGTGTAGGATTCAGTATGAGCAAGAAAGGAGAAGAAAACTGCATGATGCCACTGTCCAACAAAGGGAAGTTTCCCTTCTTCTGAATTACTGGAGAGAATTCAGCAACTGCATGCCTGGGGTGGACAGCTGATGAATAAAAGATCTCATATGGTCCATGGCTTCCAAGAAGGCAAGAAATAGAGATGTCATAAAGAGGAGCTAGCAGGGAGCTAAGACTGGCTCTAGTGGGTTAGAGACATGAGGACTTTACAGAAAAAGGAACTGAAGGGAATTCTCCTGGGCAATTTCATTGATTCACTGCATGATATGGAGTCTTGGGAAGCCGAGAGGTTAAACACAGAATCGAATGCTTCCCAAGGTCTTGAATGTTTTCTCTGGAGAGGGAATATGGTGTGAAGGCTTATGAGATAAATTTGGTTTGCCTAATTAGGTCATCTAGGAATACTTAGGGTCTACATGCATTTTGCCCAAGTAATGTTTGACATGAATATCATATAATATTTTCTGTTAATTACATTTCTCAACATAACATTGTGGTAAGAGTGCTTGTATTTTATGAAATCTCCGGAGTAATGGTGAGGGAGAATGAGCCATCCAGCAATATTTCATGAAACTAATTACCTGAGGGAATTTAGGAATATTTGTGCAGATGAATACTCTACACAGGTAATAAGCTCTTATAAAAGATGAAGTGTTCTAATTACAAAGCAATTATTGTAATGCATGACAATTTTAAATTGCTCTCCTTCTTTGGTATTGTATTGAGTTTTTATTGGAAAGCAAAACAAAACAGGTAAGTATTTGTCACTTATTTTTAGTTTCACTTTTCAATTATTCTTAACTCATCCAGGACAGCTGGCTTTTGATTTCGAATATGATTCAGAAACAAGTTTTATTTGTTTAAAAACAAAACTATGATGAATGTATAGTTACCTTTTGTTTTTAAAATTACTATATTGATGGCATCTGAATGGGTTCGTAGGAGCTGCTCCAATTACGGGCTGTGTTTTTCTGTAATTTCTATTTTGCTTCATTTTCTTTCCATGCCTAAAGGCATACAATTTTCATCATTTATGGTATGATTTCCAAAGTGTTTATAAAATATTTCTTTCAAACTTTACAGAAGAAAGGTAAACATTCACAGAAACCGCACATCCTTGGCCTCTGTTTCTTGTTGTTGTTACAGTTCCTTTAGTTACACCTGAAACAAAAAAGGAAAAGTCTACAAGAATCTAAAGAACAAGAAATAAATGCTATCTTTTGTAATTGTGAGAGAATCTTGTCCCGTAATGTCAGCCAAGGGACAAACATTGTAGGAAGAATAAAAAAGTAAAATGGGAAACCAAGATTAAGTGTGTTTGCTGTGTGAGTGGGCACGGACGCACAGGAGAGATGTTATGAGGAGTGTAAGTAAGTACATTGATTTTACGTGATATCTGCTAAAGTAACTAATTTAATTGAATCAGTTGGTGAAATAACAAGTTTTCTGTAGGAAGAGAAAACTTGTAAGTGAATTAACAGAAGGAAGGCATTTTAACTTATTTAATAAATGATAGTTGTAATGCCCGCTGATAATTCTCTACATAACAGCTAGTTGCTACCCTGGTTACTTCATGTGTGGAGAGACAACAGCCCCCATGAGAAACTAAAAATGCAGATGCTTGCTTTCCTGCCTTCCTTGACCGGGGTGGTCTTTTGACTCTATTGTGGCCATTAAACGTAAGAAAGTTTGTCAGGGAGCTTAGAGGAAATGTCTTTTTCCCTGGTAAGAATGGAGAGACACTTGGGGAGAATTCCCTTGCTACTCTTGCCTTCCTTGCCTCATCCCCCCCACCACTCTTTGCCGCTCTCTTGGAGGTTATGTGAGAATGTGGTGCTTGGAATGGCTGTGCTCATCTTGCAGCTTTGCAGGGAACCCTGACACACTGAGGATGGCAGAGATAGTCTGGATCATTGATGTGGTTGTCACTGACTCAACCTCCAGACCACCTGCCTCTGGGCTTCTATTATTCAGGTCACTTTTTAAAAAAGATTTATTTATTTATTTAGTTTAGTGTGGGGGTTGGGGGACAGAGAGAGAGAGAGAGTATGCATGAGCAGGGGGAGGGGCTGCAGGAGAGGGATACAGAGAGAATCCCAAGCAGACTCCCTGCTGAGCGCTGAGCCTGACTCTGGGCTCAATCTCATGACCCTGAGGTTATGACCTGAGTCAAAAATCAGGATTCAGAGGCTTAACTGACTGAGCCACCCAGGTGTCCCTCAGGTCACTTTTAAATTACACATTCTATTACATGCAGCCAACCACATTTTAATTAAATAGGGTATCCGATTTTTCACATTTAGGAAGTACTAACTTGGCAAAAGGCTAACGTGATTATAGTTACATTATAGGTCATTTTGTTACCTGATGGATACCTGCCTTCACCAGCTCTCCTTTTTGGTAACCCAATGTCTGTGAATTTCTCTACAATCGTTGTAATTCCAGAATTCTTAGCACCCTTTCCCTACGGCATTTTTTCAAACCTCATGAAAAGCCTTTAACCGTCTCTAGCTTACATTTTAACCTTCCCTAGATTCTTTATTTCTTTGCCGCCTCTCCCACCAATCAACACGAAGCAGCCCATTAGATCCAGAGGGGTTCCCTGCTTAAGCAGCCGGGGCTGTTTGCACCCAGTGTGATTTCTTCACTCCCCACCTCCATGTGTGCTTACTTTCTGCTCAGGGATCACATGGTTTGATTTTTATTATTATTTTAATATACACCCAGGACTTTTTAATACCTAAGTTCCCAGAGAGGTGGGAATCGTGTGTTTTCTCTAAACTTAATGGCGTTTTTCTCTAATCTTACAATGTTTGCTATACAAAGTAATGGTTTATAACAGACCAAATCAAACACACGGAACAGAAAATCCCAATGTATAACTGTTCTATGAAAACGGGATATAAAGTTGCCTAATTTATGGATAGCAACCTGCAAAGAGCTGCTGAATAACTAGGCTACTGTGCACACTATCTTAGTTCAGTATTCACACTCTTCTTCTAGCAAAAATATTTATTAGAATATTTAAAAGCAATATATGCTTATATAGGAAATTTGGAAAAGGCAGAAAAAAGAAACACAAATCACCCAAGACCCTGTACTCTGAAACAGTGTTGTTAACCTTTCAGTGTTTTACTGTCTCATTATTTTTTCTTTGCATAGATTTCAATGGGAGTTGCTTTTTCTTTCTTTCTTTCTTTCTTTCAAAGATTTTTATTTGAGAAAGAGAGCAAGAGAGTGTGAGCACACACAGAGGGAGAGGGAGAGAGAGAAGCAGACTCGCCGCTGACCAGGGAGCCCAATGAGGGGCTCCATCCCAGGACCCCGGGATCATGACCTGAGCTGAAGGCAGATGCTTACCCCATTGAGCCACCCAGGCGCTCCTCAGTGGGAGTTTCTGTGTATTTGTTTGTTTGTTTGCAACCATTGGCCAGGCAAAACTGAAGTGGAAGGAGAAAATGAAGGGGTGTGTTAGAAAAGGCTCCCTCAAAACTCCTCCTGAGCCCCTAGTCATCATGGAAGAATAATTACAATTTTGATCGCTTATTGGGTTCATGATGTCCTTGAGTTCCCAAAATAACACAGTTATGAACCAATGTTATCCTTCATATTTTATTTTTATTTTTTTGAAATTTTATTTGATAGAGAGAGAGAGAGAGAGGAAGAGAGAGAGTGTGCGTACAAAAGTTGGGGAGGGGCAGAGGGAGAAGCAGGCTCCTAGAGGAGCAGAGAGCCCTATGCGGGACTTGATACCGGGACCCTGGGATCATGACCTGAGCTGAAGGCAAATGCTTAACCCACTGAGACACCCAGGTGCCCCTCTTTTTCATATTTTAAAGATGAGGTACGTAGGTTAGGGAATTCAGGAGTTTGCCTGAGGTGAAACAGCTAAGACCTGAAGCTGGACATGAAACCCCGCATCTGACTTGGCTTCCAAGCAGGTGTTCTTTTTTTCTGGTGCTTTTCTGCAATTACCAAACCATCAGAACCAGTGCGCAGTTGCTGGTTACTTGGTTCCAGTCTCTTGTGTTTTATAAAGGAGACTATCAAGAAGAATGCTCTGGAAATGAATGTTCTTACTTATTCTTTCTGGGTTCTTGTGAAGAAGTCTCTGTGTCTTTTCCCTCCATGCCATCCGTGTGTGTGTGTGTGTGTGTGTGTGTGTATAAGCCTTATTTAAATGAGCAAGACCTAATACTAAACATCATGCAGATCACTCCAAATGGTGACCACCAACAATTGTTGAGATCCTAAATTCTAAGAGTTTTGAGGCACTCCTTGATGAAAGATAAGGTCTCTGACTTACTGCTCCCTGTCTCAAGATGCATCTTTAAAAGCAAGGCCACGCTCTGGGCCCCCTCCACCTTTTAAACAGGGTGAATCTTTCAGGGCAGAGCAAAGAGGAGAGATTCTAGAGCCTAAGACTGACAGAGGACAGCCAAAATCAGTTTTATTTGGCATGTGTTTGCTTTCTTAAGCCTGAATTGTAGTCAAAACTGGACACAGCTGTCGTTTCTCAAGATTTCACTCCCAGACTGAATGTTTGGATTTCAGCTCATTGTTTAATAGTTCTAGAATTCGACTGGTCACCGTGAGGCAGGAAGGTTAGCACTCCATTAAGATGGATGGGGAAAGTTCACACCTCTCACTTTTATTTTATTTCTTTGCTTTTCTTTCCATTTGCCTGCATACTCAGCAAAGCTGAAGCCCGTTCACTACACAGTCTGTTTTTATACCCACTAGACTGAAAAGTTGATTTACTGAAGAACTTGGATTTTGCAGGAAAAGGAAAGAAATCCACAATGAGTTTTAAAATCTGCAAAATACGGGATTATCAGAGGAATAAGAAATCTTAAGCTAGGGGCGCCTGGGTGGATCAGTGTAAGGTTAAGCCTCTGCCTTTGGCTCAGGTCATAATCTCAGGGTCCTGGGATCAAGACCCACATTGGGCTCTCTGCTCAGCAGGGAGCCTGCTTCCTCCTCTCTCTCTGCCTGCCTGTTTGCCTACTTGTGATCTCTATCTGTCAAATAAATAAATAAAATATTTAAAAAAAAAGAAATCTTAAGCTATATCCTTTGGTTTTTAAATCAATCCCCAAAGAGGTTTTAAAGCCCATGCACTTTTGGATGGTTCTTCTGGACGTCCCTATAATTATTCTTCATAGAATATCTACTAAGAGGGAGAGCTAAGACCAGCATTTATGTAAACTAGGAAGCCAGTGCATTTTTGTTCAGTTAGCTTTAATGAATGTTGATTGGAAAGCATGGAAGGAAATTAACCTTCACTGGGTGCCTACTACATGAAAGCATCATGCTAGGTATCAGGGGAGACCACGAAGGGTAACACCTAGTTCAGTCTGGTCCCTTTGCTCTGATGAAGAAAAAACATACACGATTTTCTCTAAAGCATCAGACTCTGAGAAGTATTATGGTATGGATTCCTGCAACAGGCCCATGGAAAAAAGGACAAGTTCATTGTGAACTGAAACATTTAGAAAAGCTTCTTAAACGTGAGATTCAAAGGGAATTTGGCAGTTCTGCGGGAACAAGGTTAGCTGGGTTGGGGAGATCTTTTAGTAAAGGGATTAAGGTAAACTGGCGTAGGCGATACCGACAGCTGAGAGCTCCAGTCAGTCTCCTGGATTGAATACATTAGAGACACACTTAATGTCCTTCAACTCCATCCCCCCTTCCTCAACATACAGAAAATCTACATTCCCCAGCCTCCCTGTGGTAACATGAGATCATGGGACCATCTTTCTGCAAAGGGAATGAAGGTAGAGTAATTGTAGGCCATATTCTTCTAACTTGTTGGTTAGCTGTTCACAGATTCCAACAAAGACCTCTGAAGAAGGCTTGGCGTGTGGGGTTCTATACAATGGAAGCACCCAGGCTGCTGGAATCATCAGACAGAAAAAGGCTGCCCTCCCTGTACCTAATGAGGCCATGAAGGGAACAAGAATTATTCGGTAAGCCCCTGCAATTTGCGAGCTAGCATTAGAGTGGAGACGGTAAGGCTGGAAGGGTGGGTGTAAAAGGCCTATGAAGCTCTCTGGAAGCAAGTCATTTATAAGAATTAAGATAATAAATTAAATCAAATAGTAATAAGGTTTGAATTAATACATGCCAGCGTCAGCAAGAAGCATAGGTCATTCTTTTCAGTGCAGATCTCCATGAGTCATGATTTGGGGGGGCCTTCTTCAATAAAGGGGGTACTTGGCATTTCATAGCTTATGGAAAGAAGAAAAGAACTTGGTGCTCCCTAACAGGGAGTCTAAAGCTGGCTGGCTTGGGACTATTTTAAAAATACATTTTATTGCTTTTCTGATTATGAGAGTAATATATATTCCTTGTAGAAAAATTGAAAATATAAAAGTGTCAATGGAATAAAATAATAACCATTTGTAATCTCACCACATTCTGGTGTGTTCCATGCCAGTCCTCTTTCTCTCTATCTCTCTACATGTAGCATATGTAACTTACATATAAATCATTGAATTACACTATTTGTGCTATGTATAATATATGATCTGTTTTTGCCATTAAAATTCTTCATAAACTTCCTCTAAATTGTGCTGTAATTTTTTCATTATATGAATATAACATAATTTTTGGCATTTCCCATAAAGTTGGACACGATTTTTCCAGGGTGTTTTCCTTTCCTTATTTTAACAAAAACAGATCTCTTATTCATAAACATTTGCCTCTTATTATTGACTAGCCTTGATTATTTTTTTAGGTGAGATTCCTAATAGTAGAATTTGACTCTGAAGTCAAAGAGTTTGAAAATCTGTAAAAGACACCAATGAGTACAGGAAAACAACTTCCTTGAAAGGTTGCAGAAGTTTGTTTTCTGGCTAACAGAACAGGAGACGACCTGTCTTGCCACACCACACTCTCATCTGCATTGAATGGTATCATTAAAAAAAAAATTATCTACTACTTTTTATGGTTTTCTTCACGGTCCAAAGACACAAGGGTGATAAATCCATGCTGTGTCTGCTAACTAATCTTCAGTTGCCAAAGAGGCTGCCTTCTGCTAACATGGGTATAAATGTTTCATTTTAAGGCACCCCAGGTGTCCCCTGATCATAGTATATGATAAGCTGGTTGCATTTAGTAGAGGTTGGACTAAACTATGATGACAAACCATCTTAAAATCTCAGTCTTTTAGTAGACTTCTATTTCTTCCTCAGTCTCCTTGTACTCCAGGTCAATCATTGGCTCTTTGACCACCCATGAGTGCTCTAACCTTGAGAAGGGAATATGGTACATCATGTTTTTGCTCCTGAAGTTTTTACCTGGAAGGGAACATGTCACTTTTTATAGCTCTGTGGCCAGAATAAGCCATAGGACCTCCCTGACCACAAGGGTGTGGGAAAGGACGATGCCGCTCTGTGCCCAGGAGCAGACCAGGAAATAGTCACTTGACCACACTAATGACCAGCACACCTGATTGACCTTGAACCTTGGAGGAAGGGGCTGCATCCATAGCTAACTTCCTAGAGTGACTTCTACAAGTGTTCCTTAGTGCTCTTTTCCCTTCTGAGCTTCGAAGACAAGGGTCAGCAAACAGCGGCCTGTGGCAACAAATGTACCCTGCTGTCTGCTTTTGTCTGGCTTATGAGTTAAGAATGTTTACACTTTTAACAGGTTGGAAAAACTCCAAAGGAAAATAATATTGTATAACAAATAAAAAATGATGTGACATGCGTGTGTTCATAAATAAAGTTTTACTAGGACAAAGCCATTGTTACTTGTGTAATGCTGCCTGACTGCTTTTGTGTTAAAAGTGATTATATCCTAGATGTTTCAAATTCAGCTTATTGGATTCAAAACAAAAAAAGGTTTTTTTAAAAAAAATCTTGTCAGGGTGCATGTGCGTAGCTACTGTGGTTGTGGTTGAGCCGTGGATGGAAAGAAGAATGAGACCCAACAGCCAGATCGGACTGGAATTAGAGACAAAGGCCATTGGAGGTACCTGGAGGCTGCCGAAATTAGGTTGTCTGCTAGACTACACCAGTTTCTCACTGGGGTCTTTCACCTCTCTGAGGATTTGTTATCTCAATCTGCTCAGTGTTTCAGAATAGACCTGGATGCAAACAGAAGCCCTCATTGCTTTCCGTTAACATGAAGAAATAGAAAACAAAGGAAGGAAAGATGGGCTCCCTGAATGCAGGAAAAAACCCAGGTTTTACTACTTCCTTCCCCAGCCTGTTGCTGCTGGAAGACGTCATTTCACTTTCAACTGTGATTTTAAAAAAGATGTTTTGGATTTTTCCTCTGAGCTTTCATAAGCGTTTAAATAGAATTGGCTTTCTGGGTGATTTACCAGCTGCGCTGTGTGAAGTTTTCAGTATATGCTTGTTCCATCCATTGTCAACATACTCCTTGTGTTAGAACTGGGATTTCTGAAGTAACGTGTTGGTCCAGTGATAGAATGCCATTTCTCTTCGTTTAGTGTCCAAGCAGTAATGCACCAGTTAGTGATGCTAGGAACAAGATGGGAGGCTCGGGTGTTCATATTCCAGCTGAGGTCAAGATCTATTCTTTTTAAAATGTCAAAATGACATTTCTAATACCCATGTATATAGATTCTATTTATTCGTGCACTTAAATGAACGCCTTTCTAATCCAGCTTCCATGACCGCCAAAGACTTGCTCTGAAAGGCATTTTCTTCTAAACTAGCCACACTCACATCTACCTCTCATTGAGGGGACACTCACGGTTTGGTGCCATTGTCAAAAGTATAGGAAGTTAGTTTTATCTAATGTCAGAGGGTAAGTTGCACCTGGGTTGGCAACAGACACCTGTGATAGCTGCTTTCCCTTTCTTCTCTTGAGATGGGTTCTTATTTCATTCTCTTCCTTTTTGCATTTGGCCAGTTTTCTTCTAAAAGCCCAATAAAAGTATTGAGCACTCTATGACTTTCAGATGGAGATCACTGTTAGAATATCGTTTGCGTGTAGACCTCTAATTACACGATGCGTCTGGACACATCTCACTAAGGATTAAGTGGCTGTGATTTCCAATCTAAGAGCACATGATTTGAGGAGTGTACTCATGAGGACAGTGGGACAGAACTGTTGAAAGTTAGGTCACCCAGGAAAATCTAGGACATATCGTTGTTCTGCTCATGGAGTACCGGCCCGGCCATGTAGAACACAGAAGATGATTTGGGGCTGAAAAGAAACTGATATTGTGATAATAACAATAATACGTTATGGTCATAGGGTAGTGTCACTTACACGACCTCATTTAATACTCTCAATTTTCCTCTGAAACAGGGAGGCAAGTATTATTATCCAAATTTCATAAATAAGAAAATTGACTCAAAGTGACTGCATGACTCACCTAAGCAAGTCATACTGGGTAGACATAAGATCTAGTTCTTTGCTCCTGGCTAATTGCATTCTTTTGTGATGTTATTTCCTCAAGACTGGTAGTATAAGGCACTGGCCACAGGATATCCTCTGATGTAGGACAGTAGGTGGGTTTATCTTTTTAAAAGAAATCCTTAATTCAGATTAAGGCTTGAATCTTTGAGTTGGGTTCTGTTTGATCAAATCTTTATTGCACAGCTATATTGGATACTTGCCAAAATCAGGACTAGCTCCTTTCTCTAGCTTTGGCCCAATTTTTATTTCATCTAAAATAAGGTATTTCTAGATGTCAAGAAACCTAAAAACCAGTCAAGTCATTATTATGTTGCCCATTTATTTTTGCCTCAAAACTTTATTATACATTATTTATTCCTTACTACGTGGTTTTCAGTTCTCTATGCAATTTTAATCATATATATGATATATATATATATATCTGGGTATCCCAACTCCAGAGGTGGGGATACCAAGAGGCTTGGACATCTATCAAAGGAGAGAAGTGTTCTGGATCTTTTCCTAATCTTTTTTTTTTTTGGTGGGGGAAGAACTGATTGGTAGCAAAGACATCCAAACATAAGTCTATATTTCATCTGTGGAGGGTTCATGGTTGGGATTCTTTCTGTTCTTTAGCAGTAAGGTAAATAGCAAGTCAGGACAACTTTTGGATAAAGATTAATCCTTGGAACTTGAAAAGCATTGTATATTCCATATATTATAACAAAATAAAATAAGAATCCTGAGAAAGGTGCTCTAGACCTAGAATTATCTTATATTAGAGTAATATTTAACAAATTTTTAAAAAAATTACCTGTTTTTCACAAGGAGAAGGAAAAAAGTTAAATTTAGAATGAGGAGAATTACCATGGAGTTTTGACTAAAGACTTTCTAAAACAACTTTATAAATGATGGCTTGGTGGTGGTATCAGGTAACCAAGGTCAAAAAAGAAAATATGGTGTTGGGTAACCAGGTTCAAAAAGAAAACAAATGTCACATCGGTCAATTTTAGAAATAAATAATGATTTTTCCCCCCTCAATGAAGAATTCTCTTTTTGTTCAGTCCTAAGGGACAGTTTCATGTCATTCTGACAAACAGATTTAATTTCTGAGTTTCACAAACTTACTTTTTCCATTTGCTTACTCAAGAAAGGTTGAAATATAATGCCAAATTTACTTTTATAAAAAACATTAATACAGATACACAGTCATGACCATTTATGAAAGCAATTTCATTTAAACCTTATTCTTTGGTGGGAACGAGAGCTCAAAAGAAAAGCCAACGATACGGGGGAGGGGCAAATAGGCCCTTGTGACTCGTGAGTCCAAAACTCACCCCCATCCCTGCCCATCTCCCAGCCTTATCAACCTTGGTTTTACTATGGAAGCCCCTACCCATCAGGGAAAAATTTGTACCTTCTATTTTACAAATATATTAGAATTCTGTTCCTATAATCTATATGTTAGATTTCCAAGGAGAGGGTGGTGGGAATGGAAAGGCATTTCAGGTGGAGAAAATAACATAAGCAGAGACCTAGAGATGGAAATGAGAGGTAGAGTGAGAAATTGGACTGCAAAGTCATGATGGGTCCAGATCTTGGGTCCTAAATGGCAGCCCTTAGGGAACTGTACTTTGCTGTATAAACAGCAGGATGCTATTTTTGTGTGCTTTCAAGGCAAGTGAGACCGAAGACCGTGGAGTCAGGTGCAGGCAGTGTCGATGTTGCAGTTAAGATGTTGAACCAGGAGATCTCAATGTCAAGGACATTGAGAAATTAACGGGGCTCCTGACGCCCACTCCGCCATTGCCCTCTAGCTGCAGGCATGACAGACTCAAATAAGGCTGGGTCTTGCTTTCTAGGAGTTTGAAAGCAGAGATACATAATGGAGGCGAAATGGTCACACGTTAATGACAGGATGTTTTTCAAAAAGCCCCATAGGTAATTCTGTAGTTTCAAAAACTAATTCTGTAATTTCAGAAATTAATTTTATGAGCATGCTGGGAGGATTCATTTCTCAGGGGCAGATTTACGTGAACCCAAAACACAGACTGGGAGAGAGCTTACTATCTACATTTTTCCTCTATTCAATTCTCTCTCAAGTGAGATCTTTGGGGAAATCATACTGCATTCAGAATGTTGCTTAGTGAGCATAAAGTCTGAGTAAGTTCTAAGAATTAGATACTATTCAATTTACCTAATTATTACCTAAAATTAAAATGCTGACTCAGGAAAGCTGGAGACGCCTAGCTCTTGAGATCCCTCGTCAATGGAAACAGATCCCTGATGTCAGAGACTCAGATTTCTTGTTCTTCCAACAGTGTTTGGATGAACCCTGCCAACATTTGTCTTCCAGGCTCTCCGTGTTTCTATTGCCTCTGATCCTTTCTCCCTCAACCTCAAATTCTTTCTTTTGATAAATTAATAACAAAAGGCCAGGCCCAGTTATCAGCATTACTATTTCTAGAAATCTATCTTTCAGAAATAATTACGCCAATCAGTGAAAATATACATACAAGGACGTTAATTGCAGCCTTGTTTATAATCCCCCAAATTACCAATGAGCTCAGTTGTGGGACTGGTTCAATAAAAATGGTATATTTATTTAGGCACACTAAGCTACTGTCATAAAGAGCACGTGGAACAGTGCATACTGGCTTGCCAAGATAAATAAACACTTTATTTTTTATTTAATTATATATAATTATATATATATATTTATATAATATATAAATAAAATTATATAATTTTATATAATTATAAAAGTAAGTAGTATACCAATAGGTATAGCAAGATTCCACCATTGTGCAAAAGAAGTCCACATACATGTGGCTGTTTGTGATGATGTAAACATCTATGTGTACATGTACACGTATATTCTTATAGATCAGATATAAGCACAAGAAAAAGCCAGGAAAGGCATGTCCTCAAATGTTACAGCGGCTAACCCTGGGGAAGGGGGGGATTGTATGTCGGAGATGATCTAAGACTTTCACCTCTCTATGTGCGCATACACACCTACACACACACACACAGTGGGATTGTGGGTGCAATTTACTTTGGATTTTATTTTTCCCTTAAGAACCTCTTTCTCTCCCGCTTTTGCCTACCAGTGTCCCCAAACCTTACGGTTTTAAGAAAATCACTATGTGATAGGATACACTACTATTAGGACATATTATATGATAAGCGATTCTAGGATAGATTGCTATCCACGTTGCTATTAATGAAGTATAAACTGAGTGTCTGCTAGGAAACGAAGATTGCTTCTACCTGCATCGGAGTAGGAGTCGAGAGACAGGGAAGAGGTGGAAATATTTTCTATTTCCCACAACTACTGAGACCATGAGCCTTGCTTTCACAAAACCAGCAGCCCACTTTTAAGTAGTGTGTCACGCTGCTCCTCTTAGGTCATCAAACTGCCCGTGGGTTCCAGGACTTGAGGCACCCACACTCCATCTCCCTAACCGCCTCTTGCGTTGGAACCCACCACGGTTGTTGTTGTTGTTGTTTTTCCACCACGGTTGTTTTATATGAGACTCTTAGTTTCCAATTTTTGGTTCACAAAGCATGTTCCCTCTGACCTTAGGTCCAGGCACAGCACGTCGCATGGAACATTACTTGATCAACAGTTGCTACGTCGTGGATTATCACTTACGTTGAAAAAAAAAAAAATCACACTACTTGACGATATCTTTGAATTCAAGCTTCTTATCTTTCCTCTTTCGAAGGACAAGATGATTGCTTGCAGCTTCCTCAAGCCCTCTAATCAAGCACAGGAAACGA
Organism: Lutra lutra; assembly: GCF_902655055.1. Taxonomy (NCBI): domain Eukaryota; kingdom Metazoa; phylum Chordata; class Mammalia; order Carnivora; family Mustelidae; genus Lutra; species Lutra lutra. The sequence continues at coordinate 46,245,948 of NC_062290.1, read as the reverse complement.
CCAGAATGCAATGAACTGCCACGGAAGATTCCTTTTCTTACCCACGTTACCGAAGAGCACTTACGGAGCGTTTCATGAAGGAAGGAATGCAGAATATGCCGAAGGAAGGGTGGTCAGAGAGTTAAAGCCCAAGCCCGCAAGACTGAATGACCTCCATGGGCAACCCTTGCGCCCAGTCGCAAACCAATGGGACCAGGAAGGCTTTTCTCTCACACTCGCTGGGAGGCACCCCCACCCACCACCTCCTGCCGTCCCATCTCCTCCTTCCCTGATTTGTGTCTGTTTTTGTTAAACAGTGGATCTTGCTATGCTTTTCAGAAAGCTGACAAGAAGCAAGCTGAAAATTAAAAATGGGCGCTGAGAGGCTTTACGGGAGTCTAAATAAACAGCTCGACAGGAAAGACGTGTGGCAGGCTAAGGTTTCAGGCTAGTGGTTGGAGAGAGTTAAAAGACATCCGTATAACAGAAGGCTATGTTTGTTTTCTCTGTCTCTGCTCTAGCAAATTTATTGGGTTATCTGTCTTATTTTGACACTTGGGTGTTTAAGGTTTCTGTTCTAGGTGTCTAAAGACATAAAAAAAATTATCGTACAGCTTACATTCCTGGCAGAGGCTTTGGCATGTGCTAGCTGAAAAGTTCCTATCTGCCAGTAATTTTGCAGAAAAAAGCCTTGTAGAATTGGGTTTTCGCAGAGGCTCCAAGAATCCTCTGCAGAAAATGCCAAGAACAAAGGGGTTCTTATTTTATTTCTGACCCTATCATCCGAATGTTCAGTGAAGTGCTGTCACCCAGCTATGTTCTTCTCATTGTTCTGCTTTCGTTCACCATGTAACATACAAGGAGCACTACTGGTGTCTTGTGGAGGGAGAGGATTTTCCATCAGTGGAGCTTGCAATCAACATAGATTGCCAAGATACCATTTGATTTGCTTTTCAAGTTAAAAATGCGTGGCAGTGTTGGGTGGACACTAGGTGTTTTGATAAAGCAACATCAAAATATGATAGTCATATGTGTGGAGAATATTGATGTTTTGATGACTGATGTATGAAACCAGCCACAAGGAATGTTGCTATATTCTGAGAATACAAATTTCAAAATAATTTTACTTATAAATGCTTCGTTCCTCATGGATAGTGAGGCTACCCTTACTCATTAAGGGGAGGTAGGGAATTTATTATCTTTTTTTTTTAAAGGATTTTATTTATCTACTTGACAGACAGAGATCACAAGTAGGCAGAGAGGCAGGCAGAGAGAGAGGAGCAAGCCAGCCCCCGCTGAGCAGAGAGCCTGAAGTGGGGCTTGATCCCAGGACCCCAGGATCATGATCTGAGCCAAAGGCAGAGGCTTTAACCCACTGAGCCACCCAAGGGCCCAAGGAGGTAGGGAATTTAAGTGGTTCTCTGGCATAAACATATTTCCATTCATTCATTCTTCAAATGGTATTCAGTGACTACTCCTGATTTAATAATGTAATTGCTAGCAAGCATGGGGAAAAGAATAAAGCACAGTCTGCAATTGTGATAGAAATTCTGTTTCTTCTCTCATTACCTTTTGTAGGAGATAATCTGCTCGGCATAGTCTAGTCAAATTTTCATGACAACTCTTTTAGTTCACAGTTTACAGCTCCCCCAAGGCAGGTAGCTTTGCAGGAGCTGAGGCAATCTGAGCGCCTTGTCATTTCCTTCTTTGTCAGTCTTCCTTCTTTTGGTTCTCCATGGGGCCTAAGATTGGGATTTGGCAGCTTGCACCTTCAGTGTCTTCTCCTTAGAATGTTCTTGGCAAAGACTTATCACCTAGGCCACTGGACAAATGCTTTTCTTATCTTGGCTTCCTTCTCTGGTTTTCAGCGTGAACATTTGCATGTCCCTCCTCACCTCATTGTTTGGGAAAGCTTCAGTTCCGTGCAAAGGGCAAGGATTTTTGGAATCGGCATACCTGAATTTGAAGACAGATGGTGTCACTTTGTTAGGGGGTGACTATGAGCTTTGATTTATCATCAGTAAATATGTGGATAATCTTGTCTATTTCATAGGTTACGAACCTGACACTTGATCACATACTTGACTGAAGCTTGGCTCCTGGCTCTAGTGAGTGGTTAAAAAAATGCCCACTCCTTCCTTCTTTAAGTCCTATGGAGAAATGAGGCCTTTGAGAGAGTCAAAGAAAATATTGGTGTCATAGAGACTTTATAGTTCATTGTTTTCCTGTTCATTTCAGACAAATGTGCTGTAAATTAATTTCTTTTAAAAAGCAAGGAAAATTTATGCCTTCTCTTGGGATGGGATGTATCCTAGCATTCCCAGTTGTATTGAGCACATACTATATCCAAGTCCTAGAACAGGTTCTGAGAGGGATGCAAATACATAGCCTAAAGCATATTTTCTTGTACCTTTAAAACAACTGAACTAAGATTTGTATAGTAAAAGGTTGAATAGTAATCAAAAGAAGTATTCCATGGATATTACTAAGAAGCAAGCAATTATTCATTGAATAAGTTATTTTTTTTTCCTGTAGAGCTCCTCATAGAGACTTTGATATCATAATACACATCGAGAATCTTTAAGACATGAATAGTAAGCAAAGCTTCCTAGGCTTTCATAGTCATATTCTTTAATTTATTTTAATTTTGTCTTTATGACAATCTTAGGTATAGAAAAATAGAGTGGGGTCATGGAAGGTGAATGCTAAAGTGAAGAATCAGAACTATACCCTAAAAGCACTGGCATTTCTGGAAAGGAAAGTCATGATTCAAGTATTTCACGTTTTAGAAAAGGTGGGTCATTGGTGCAAATCAAGAGAATGTGTTTTTCCAAGTAGAATGAATAGGATCTAAACTAGACTGCAGTTAATAAGAAGATTTGAGACTGTGATGTAGAGTCAGCAAGTAGTAGAATGCTCTTAACTGTGATTTTGGAAGTGAGAATGAGAGACCCAGCCAAGCCAGCTGTGGCTCAAGAGGGTTTTATTCAGGACAGGAAAGATGACGGCGTGTTAGATGATCATGAGGAAAACCACAAAAGAGAGAGGACCGTGAATGGTCCTGGAGGGAGAGAGGAGAACTGTGGGATCAAGCCCCTGGAAACAGTGGAAGGGAATAAGGAAGAGAACATAGACAGGGAAGGAGCCAAGACTTGTATGTAGCATAAAAGTATGTAGTATAAAGCACAGTCTGCAGTTGTAATAGAAATTCTGTTTCTTCTCTTATCACCCTTTGTAGGAGACAATCTGCTAGGCATAGTCTGGTCAAATTTTCATGAACTCTTTTAGTTCACAGAAGACAGAAAGGAATGCAACTCTGATTTCATAATGCAGTCTTCTATGTGTACCAGCTAGATCCAGCAAATACTGTCTTTCTTCTTCATTGTCATAGTTACGTGTCATAGAAATGATGATCTGAAATGTGCAGACATGGGAACTTGCTCAAGGTCACATAGCTACTAAAAGGTAGAACAGAAAAATCATAAAATTCCAAATGATAATCTTGAGCAGATACTTCCTGCTTGAACATGGGTGATCCAGTAGATAAAAAAACACTTCGACATGGCCGGAGTTGGGGCTGCCTTCTGGGGAGAAAGGATGGGAATAGGCAAATTAGATCCAAGCCTCACCCCCAAGCCAGCCTCAGGGCCAGTCTGGAAGATCCTTGAGCCTACGGCTTTATGCTGTCATGCTAGAACTTGCTGGGTTCCTCAGGTAATGATGGAGGAAATTGATCTGTCTTCTTCCATGACAGTATATATTTTTATATGTGTGTATGTGTGTATGTGTTTGTGTATTTAGGTACCTATAAATGTGCAAACATAGATATCCTCACGTATATATCTCTGTAGAGCAAGACACACTTAAGATTCCCAGTGAATGATATCCTTATCTCTTTCAGACAGGTACATAGCCCTTTGGTTAAGGGGAGAATTCCTTTGGGATCAAAAAAGGTAGTTCTTTTGAGGTTATCTCTTACAGATCTGGATACTGGGCCTTCAGCTTGTGTCTACAGTTGATGTTCTCCTGGCAATTCTCTTAAATTGGTCAGGGCACAGTGACTTCCTGTGGTTGACTTTTCTTCACCTCTCTGTGTCTTTTTCACGTCTTCTATCTTACCTGGAAGATTCTGCTCTAGTTCACTGCATTCTTTGGATTACAGTCTCCCAGCTTGGGAGGCCCTGGAAGCCTCTTGGCATGAGGGGATGTGTGTATTTCCTCCATTTTCAGAGAGCAAAGGGCAGCTGGGATACTAATTTAGCCTCTCCCTCTCTCTCTCCAATTCCATGAAGCCACCACCTGCACCACCGCTAGGTGACTCCATGTTGGATCATGTCTTCTGCTTGAAGATTGTAGTACATGGCATAAACTTGGTGAGTTAGGATTTCTTCTTTGCTACCTTCCTCCCCAATTTAAAGCTTCTCATTTCTAACTGGGCCCTACACAAACTAGTTGAACCCTGGGGACTCTGTATCTTCATATCTCTACTCTCCTTCCTTTTATTCTCTTTGATGTCCCCTTCCCTTACAGAAGGACTGCTATCCCTTTTTCTTATTGAGTCAGGATTTTCCTCAATTTTCACTTCTTTCTCACTTATTCAAGCTACACGATTTTGCTGTAATGGCACAGAGATGTCTAGAAATACTTGCTACAAATATCATTGTAAAAACACAGGTTTATGAATGTCTAATATGTGAGGGTTGAAAATTACCAGTATTAACAAGGGACAGTTTGCTCCGCCCAAATTAATTAAACAAAACACATACTACAGCAGAAAGCAGAGGAATAAGCTTGAGAAATATAAAACAATTTCCACATTTAGGGAGTCATAATCTTGCAGGGAAGGTAATATTATTTAGACAATGGAAACATGAAAGGGTATAAGGCAGTAAGCAGTCCATGAGAAAACAGACTGTGGGTATTGGCAGGTAGGGGCATTCATATCTGGCTGAGACCACCAAGGAGGACATCTAGAAGGATATGGCTTTGGAGTGGAGCCTGAAAGGACTGGGTATGGGCATGTACATCATAATTGACAACAGTTATTTCAAGACTTCCCTCCAAGTCCTATAGAATAGGTCCAGAAAGAGAAGACATTCTACCGAGGGCTAGCGTGGGGGACGTGGCCATTACTCTTTGGGTACAGAAGCACTGTAAAGGCATCAGTGAGTGAAGGTCGCCTGATATGGCTGACCTCAGAGCACAAGCTAAGCGAGGAAGCCAAATGCAACCAAAAACTTGCTATTTGGACCATGGAGGCCGGGAGGAACAGGAGAGAAATGGCCGTAGCCAGAATGAGGAAATGGGAGAAAGGGAAGGTTGTAGATGGACACAGGGACTGCCACCACCTTGGAGACGGAACATTACCACAGGATGACTCAGGCGAAGCTTGGTACAGTGAGCACCTAATACCGAAAGAGATGGAAGAAGGTACAGAGCACAAGGTAAATTCTGAGGTCAGGGCTTCAGATGGTTAGTTGACTGAGCGCTGGGAATAAGGGGCTGGTATTTTTCACTTTGGCCAGCCAATTGGAACTGCACCCGATGGCTATAAATACGCTGCTCTGTGTTTTCCGCTGCCCCTTGGTCTTTATAAAGGAATAGAAAGGTCACCGATGGAAGATGCTAAACCCAGCCGCATCCAGCTGCGCCCAGCTGTGAATTCACCCGTGCAGGAGACGCCGCAGCTACCCATGTCACTCGATTGGCGTGTTTCAGCTTTGACTCGAGCGCTTTGCAATGCCTGCAGAAGCGGGGTTTGAAAGAAATGTGTTCCGTTCTCCTTGCCTGCAGTTCTGGAAGAAAAAAAAAAAAAGACAAAAACTCAGGAACACCTGAGTCAGCTTCAGTAGCTGGAAATGTAGCAGTTTAACACCAAATAAAGGCCTGTCCAATGGCTGGTGAATCAAATTAAATTCTGAACAAACAACTCTCTAGCCACATCTCAGTCAATTTTAGAATCAATGCAGGTGATTTATGGTTCCTTAGGGTTGTATTCTCTTTCCAGTGTGCTGGGATTTCCACACATAGCTACCGCTTACTGCTAATGAGCAGCACACATCAGTCCCAGGGCACCTGGATGGGAACGCATCACTTACTCTCATTCAGCGACGTGGGCTCCTTAGCTGGGTCAGAAGCCTGAGTCTGCAGGGTGGATGCCGTTAGTGCAAAGTGGTGATATTTTCCAGCCTTTTTCTCCCAGAAGCACCAGTGCTTTTTAATTTAATGGCTCTCTGGTGTGTGAGAATCCTTTGGGACAAATTTCCTTCTCCTGCCTCAGCACACGGATTCGAACAGAAGCTGGGTAGCAATAGAGGAGAGCGTTTGGCTTTCTTTGTTTCTATTTGAGGAAAATGAGTCTTGAGTCTTTGTTTTTAAGGGGGTGAAATAATACCTTTGTGTTTATCCCAGAGCCTGCCACATAGCAGGAGCTCCATAGATATTTGTGGGACAAATGGCAGGTAGAAGCCCACATACAGTGTTCGTCTCTCCTAACAAGCATTTGGTAATTCTCTGAAGATTATCCACTAACTGCGTGCGAGACAGAAGAGATTCTGGGAAAGCGGATGGTTTTTGAATGCTTGACTATGTGCCAGGCCCTGTTTCTAACTCCTTCATTTCACTCATTGCTCACAGTAATCTTTTTAGGTTAGCACTCTTGTTGTGACCATTTTATAGATGAGGAAACTGAGGCCTAGAGGGACTAATATGATTTGCCTGAGGTCACACAGTGAGCGCTGCAGCTGGGATTTTGAACCCAGGCTGTCAGTTGGCCTCTGGAGATCCTACAGTTTTGTTTTGTTTTGTTTGTTTTTTTGTTTTGTTTTTATAGAACATTTTACTAAACACATAGCACCTTCTGGCAAAAAAGACAAGATACAGGAAAAGTTGGTGGAATAAAGCAGTTGGTTGCTGCTATAGAAACAAACATTTTTGTTTGTTTTCATCCTGGAAAAGGATGAAAAGTAAGCGTGATTTGCTGATTCTGTTTTATTGCCCTTACAACTAGACCCACAGCCAGCATTAGCTCCAAAATAAAAGGAAACTAGGCTGGGAATGAAATAAAACTATACACAGCAAATATCCCCACCTGCTGAGAGCCACTTAGCTGCACCCAATGAAAAGTCACCTCCTCCCAGTGGTGAATTGCTCGTGTTCACTCGTTAAATACATAATTTCATTTCTCCTTTTTTCGTTTTTTAAAAAAGATTTTATATATTTGAGAGAGAAAGAGAGAGAGAGAGCAAGAGTTGGGGGAGGAGCAAAGGGAGAGGGACAAGCAGACTCTGAACCGAGCACAGAGCCCAACGCGGGGCCCAATCCCACAACCCCAAGATCATGACCTGAGCCCAAACCATGAGCCGGCTGCTTAACTGACCAAGCCGCCCAGGCTCCCCTTCCTCTTTTCTTTCTTTGAGGTGGTTTACGAATTCAACTGAGGTCCTCCATCTCACCACGAAGGAACAAGGAACTCTCGCAGGCGTCTTCCATTGGCATGGTAGAGTTTTTCCCCCAAAGCAGGGGAAAAACTAGCTTTACTTCAAAATGACAAGCAAAACAAAGACACAATATTTGCAGCCTCTTGAGTTCTCAGCTTTCCTAGCACTTAGCAAGGCAGACAGGAATTCACAGTTGGTTTCGGACCAAAGAAAGCGGAGGGTGACTATGAGGCAGGGAGAAGTGGGGGAAGGGGGAGGAACAGCTTTCTAGGCTGTTCTTGAGGCATATCTTATCATTTTGAAGACAGATGCTGAAAAAAGGAGAAAAGCAAGGCAGAGCCTGTGAATTGGCGTGGTGGGTGGGGCCCTCCCCTGGGAAGGGAACCGCTTTGCACATGTGCAGGGGAGAAGGATTCCAGCTGAGACAAGAGATGCTACCTCGTGTCTGCGGGAGGTAAGTTAGCCTTCCAGAGCAACAGAATAATGAGAACCCTGAAAAAGCAATTTTCTAAATGAAACTGTAGTTCCCTGGGAAAATACAGCCCCTACACGAGGAAGGAAATTAAACATCTTTCCATTAGCTCTTGGGATGCAGGGTTTCGTTTGCTTCCTCAAAACAAACAAACAAACAAACAAAAATACCATGAAGTGGAATCCAACTAATAGCGCTTGCATTCTCTAATAGTCTGTCTTTCCCTAAAAGAGACTGAGTTCCATACAAAATTGAGTTGACGTTCCCACTGAAATTGAACTTAGCACAAGTAGTCGACAAACAAAATAACAGGCAAAACATTTGGAATCTGTTTTCCAACCTAAATTACAATTTCAGGATCCAGATTTCATAAGGGAAAGGGAGCTGCCCGCTTGGAAATTTTATTTAAAAATTAGTTTCTAGAAAAGTATTAAGTAGGCCCCAGTACCTCCTGGGAGAACAAGAGGCTTTTAAAAATCTTAAACTGCATTGTAGAAATTTTTATGAATGAGCAACACATGGATTAAATTACTCATATTTGAAAAAAAAAAATCCAATGACAAAGCATACTTGGCAGTTTTATTGCGCCTGAGTTATTTGGAAAACACTCGGGCGATACCTTCGAAATCCCTAGTGGAGCCTAGTGTACGGACCATCTTTAAAAAATGAAATCGAGCCATTCATAGAAAAAGGGCTGTTTCTCCATTTGGGTGTAGAGAGCTCAAGATAAAAAGGTAGCTAAGCTGATTTTCCTAAGTTCTGAGGGATTTCACAGAGGAGGGGGCCCATGACAGTGATGATCATATACGTGACCTTGGGGAAACCCAGGGCAGAAACCAGTGGAGGCAATGTTGATTTTCTTCTTAGTACCAGTTTGGCAGATAGGTTAAAACTAGACTGTTCGGTCTGTTCCCTAATTTTGCAACGCAGTCGTTGTCAATGTTGAGTGAGACTGGTTTTCTGAAAAATAATCTGTGGTCAATTTATTGTATACATTATGATTCCTGTGGCTATCTTTCATTCCATACATGAAGTTGTGGGGAAACCTCTTTAACTCTGTTTAAAAATCTTGTTGCAGTTTAAAAATAGTCTGCTCTAAAAATAGTCTAAACATTTATTGAGTACTGAATGAGAAAATGAGTGAAGGTACCCAAGGGAAATAAAAAGGTCCCTGGTTGTATTTTATTAAGTCGAGAAAGGGAGAGAAGCCACGGGTCTTTCACTACCCTATCTGGTGCAATGTACCTACACATCGAATGTCAAATATAGACATGAATATTTTCCAAGACTATCTTGGGCAAACCCGATAAATGCTTAGATTTTTAAATCTTTAGGCCCTCTTTATCAATAAGTGACAGTGGCAGGACTGGATCCCAGGTCTTCTGATCCTAAGGGCCGTGCTGGCTCTCCTAGAATAAATTCCTTCGATCTCTTAAAAATCCTAGGCTCCTGGACCGGCATGAGTATTGAACTAGGATTTATAAAGTGGGGACCCCTCACAGGTTTCAGTTTTTAAATTTAGCTATTCAAGCGCTCTTTTAAATAACTCAGATGAAAATGCCTTAAATTTTATTTTGTTTAGATGCCATTTGCTCTACGCCTTATACACTTATACACCCACAATGGTATGCATTATACATTTATATACACATAATACTAAACAGGGTTGTCAACACAAAACATGCACATTATTCTTTGTGAGTGGCTTATGGGATGTTCAAGGGTACTTTTGCCCACTCTCCTGTGCCTTCTATCCAAATTTGGGCACTAAATCCCATGCCAGATAAGATTCCATTTACTATGATGTCTCTGGATCAGAGAGCTTTATGTCAATTATAATAAAATACACCATTTTGGCCAGTCACGCTCCATTTGCCCAACCCCACTTCTTGCCTTTAATGTAACCGAAAAGTTCACATTGGAAGGTGAGCAGGTGCTAAGGGAAAAGGTGTGCAGATGCATTTTGAGTAAAAGTTCAGGGCGGTTGGTTCCTCCAGGGAAGTCCATCTTACGGCAGACTCACCTGGCCAAGAAAATGACTGTTTTAGGAGATGTTCTGTCTCCCTGCGCTCCTGAATCATCACTATGGTTCTGTATTCCTCGGAGACAGGCCATGATCAAGGTGGAGATTCTGAGGTAATTCCAGAGTGAAGTCTTCCCTTCTACTCTTGTGAGAAAACTTAGTAATTGAGAAAATTGCTTTAAATTCATCCGAAGAACAATTCCAGAGAACATAATGTCAATGTTAAGCGAGGAATGATGGTTTCTGGTGCCCGGTCACTCCTGCTGTTTCTCTGAATAGACTTTACTTTCTTCCTGGCGTGGCCCCTCTGCTTTTTTGTTTAACTAACTCCTCATCATCCTTTGAAGCTCAGTTTAAGCACCACCTTGGGAAGCCCTCCCCAGCTGGTCTGGTGTAGACGCTTCTTCTCCAGGCTCCTGTGGTAACACCGGGCATGACTCTGCGGTAGGATTTACTTGTTCTGTAATAGCAGATTTATTTGTCCATAAAGGCCAGAAATAGACCCCTTGAGGGCAAGAATCACATCATTTCATTCTGAATGCCGAGTTCCTGGCCCAGTGTCTGGCCCATCATAGATCTTCAAAAAATGTTTATTGAGCTGTGAATAAATGCGAGGTTCACATCGTTCTGCTGAATCCCCAACCCCGATTATCCAGGGAAACCCAGAAGCACTGCTCTTTGCTCTTTCTCATGATGCTTCAAAATGGGTCCTGCCTTTGGAAAAAGAAAAACAATCACATCCCCCAACGCAGTGAAATATGTAAATATAACTTGGAACTTGGAACTCAGAGTTTCAGCGGCAGGAAGACATTTGTGGGAAAACAAAAACCAACCCAATAACCGGATCACCTTAGCAAGCTTGTTTGAGAACCTATTTCCTCAGCTTTGTTCGCAAGTTTATGGATTTGTATGTAATTGCAGACTTCCGTGGTTACCACGTAAGGGGAGACAGGATTGTTTATTAGGCGTCCTCTGTGTCCTAGGCACAGTGGTAGATGATGTACATGCCAGCACAGTAAACACCTCTAGTGACTCGATATGCTGGAATTGCTCTCTTGGTCTTACAAGCAGTGCGGCCCAGGGAACGTGAGGCAACAGTGTAATAAGTAGCAGAGACAGGATTTGAACAGACATCTGTTTGACTAAGGCTGTTTAAACTTAAAAGTTTAAATTACATGGAAATTGATTAAAAATAAAAGTCACGAAAGTCATTTCATTTGGTCAAATTTCTGGCAGTGGATTTATTGGGGCACGTGAAATTCGTATGTTTTTTAAGAGCTGTGGCTGAACTACTTTCCAGAAGGATCGGAAGAATGAATTCACAGTCCACCAGCCTGCGTATTTCTCAAAGGACCAATTCATGTTTTATCTCCCTAATCTCAGAAGCTAGTACAGTGCTGGGCACAGAATTGCTTCTTCACAGACCTCTGCCGAATGAATGACTGAAGAAATGGACCCCGCCACTAGTATTGTAGATTTCCTTTGAAATCAACATAATGTAATGCCTGAAAAGTATATAAACCAACAAAAGGCAGATAGGTTTCTTATCCTCGAATGCAAGGAAAAAGATGACCCTTGCAAAGCAGATGGACTCTGTTGGGAAAGTAGCCGATCTCTGTACTTTTGCAAGCAACACAAAACCTTCTTCCCCATTTCGGATCTAAGAATTTAGCAAATCATTTTCCAAAATATGTGATCTGAATCAATCCCAGTCTGCCTGGGGGCCCAGACTCAGTGTACTGCTGCAGTTAGACACACAATCCTGCAAGTAAAAGTCATTACAGTGTAGTCCTGGGCTTTATTTGAATTGTTCAAAGGAAATTAAAGGGAATCTAATAACTCTTCTGAAGATGCTCCCCTTTCTCTCTTCTCCAATTTTCTTCTGTCTTTGGCTCCTCTCATCCCCACCTATCTCTACATCTTCATTCTCAGACTTCACCCAAAGTTCTATTTGATTCTTGAAACATAGGCCTCTTTTCATTTCCCTTGTTGGAGTTTCAGTGGTCTCACCTCTCCTGAAGTAGCCTCTTGGCTTTCATGACCCCAGATCCTTTCTCCTCACCTTTGGAAATTTCTTTCTTTTTCTTTTTCTCCTTCTTTCTCTTTCTTTTCCTCCCTCTTTCTCTTTCTCTTTTTCTTTTCTTCTTCCCCCTCTCTTTTTTGCTTTAAAAAAAAGTGCTTAACTTCATCATATATAGTTCTTTCTTTTTCTTTTTCTTTTTCTTTTCTTTCTTTCTTTTTTTTTTTTTTTTGGAGAGAGAGAGTGAGAGTATATGCGAGTGGGGTGGGGCAGAGAGAGAGGGAGAATCTCAAGCAGGCTCCATGCTGAGGACCCTACATGGGACTCAATCTCATGACCCTGAGATCATGACCTGAGCCTAAATCAAGAGTTGGCCGCCTAACTGACTGAGCCACCCCAAAATTAAATATATATATATATATTTTTTTTTTTTCTTTTAAAGCTGAGATACAGGAATTGTTTAGAATCAATTTATTGACCTGAAGCATTGCTTCTCAAATTACGCTACAATTTTCCTGTGGCCTCGTCAAGTTTTGCCACTTTCTCTGTAGGATGCTTTCTTTTTTTTTAAAATTTTTTTTTTTAAAGATTTTATTTATTTGTCAGAGAGAGAGAGGAGAGCGAGCGAGCACAGGCAGACAGAATGGCAGGCAGAGGCAGAGGGAGAAGCAGGCTCCCCGCCAAGCAAGGAGCCCGATGTGGGACTCAATCCCAGGACGCTGGGATCATGACCTGAGCCGAAGGCAGCTGCTTAACCAACTGAGCCACCCAGGCGTCCCTGTAGGATGCTTTCTTAACTATCCTTCTTACTCTCCATTCTGCCAGCTCCAGCCCTCGCCCGTACCATAGTTTTCATGAAGGCTTTGACAGAAACATGTCCATCATGGGAGCCTTCTCTAATTTCTGCCCTCTGCTTTCTGCCCCCGTGTTTTCTTACTGACAGCCCCCTTCTCTTCACTTCAGACACCTTCAGCTGTCAAAACAAGGAAGGTTCAAATAGAATTTACCTTATTAGGTTAAACTGAAATTCATGTTTAGATACATCTCTCAAGTATTTGTCTTTAAAGCTCTCTGACACATTTGTGGAATTAAATCTCTTGAATGTATTTGAAGTGGAATGAGGTTATTGTCCGTTGTTCATACCATTTGTTCCAATCATAGAACTATTTACCCTGATTCAAATTCAGTTTTACTTTTATGACCTTTAAAGAGTTAGGTGACATTATAGCTTTGGCAACTTACACAAATATGAACATAAACACACACACACACACACACACACACACATATATATATATATATCAAAGTAAGTTAAACCTCTACAGGGTTTTTTGTGTGTGTGTGTGCTTTTAGGAGAAAAAACGATTCTCATAATCCACTGTTTTGTTATTTTAATTCTTCGAAATATTAAGAAAATTTGACAGTTTAGAGTAACTGTCATTCTTGCTTTGTGGCTTGAATTTGCAATGTTATTAGTAGATGTATTTTTTTTAATTAAGAAAAGTAAGAATATGATTAGTTTTGGAAACAGTGTTGCATATTTAAGAAAACCTAGGTTTTTTTTTTTAACCTTTAAAAGTTTCTTTTATTAGATTAATAGAAATTGTGCTTGTAGGGTTTGTAAGTCTGCCCTGCTAGGCGTTTGAAGTAGTTTCAGCTCTATCAGATCTGAAATGTGTATCTGTTAGGGTTCAATCTGAAAAGCAGATCCAATAGGAGGTGTGTACATGTGTGTGTGTGTGTGTGTGTGCGCGTGTGCATGTGTGTGTGTGGTTTATCACAAGGAAAGTGGCTTGTGCAATTGTGGGGGCGGGTAGAGCAAATCCAAAGTCTGTAAGGCAGTCGTTAGGGGAGAAGATCCTGACCTGATAGGCTCTAGCTCCATCAACATGGGCCAAATCTGTCCAGACGAAGAATTTCTTTTTCTTCCTCCTATGAAAGCTTCAGCCATGCTTTTAAGGCCTTTTCACTGACAAAGTCAGGTTCACCCAGAATAATCTCCTTTGCTTACACCGAACTGAGTAAGGGTGCTAATTATATCTGCAAAATCCTTTCACAGCAACACCTAGACTAACGTTTGGCTAATTAACTGGAAGACTATAGCCTAGTCAATGGACACATCAAAAAGTATCACAAAAAACGTTAAAGATATTTTAATTAATTTATGAATGGGTTGTACCCTTTGGTGGGGTTTAATCTACTGAATTTATCATGAAACATAAAGTAAAAGTCTGCACTACATTTTTCTTTTAAGGTAGAATCACTAGGTTGTTGTTGTTTTTTTTCCTTTTTTTTTTTTTAGAATTACTAGTTTTTTTTTAAATAGATGGACACAATTTATAAAATGAGCCTAAAGACATGAAAAAGCCAAGGTTTTCATACTTATGATTGTGATTCGTAGATATGATTGTGGAGTTATAGTCAACCAAATAGTTGCAAATGGTCTTCTCTGTGCACAAGGCTTTCCACATTTGTAAGAAAAGCAAATCCTCAATAGATTGAGACTGGCAGAGTAGAATTAGATACACCACGGGGGTCCTCAGTCCTGACACATAGTATGGGAATTACAGAAAATGGAATTCAAGCCATTATGGAGTGATATTTGAGAACTTTCAAATATATTTGTATCAGTGTTTGATAATGATAATGATGAACACCCTTTCAATCTTGTGATCCGTGCGATCCAGTGTCAGAGCTGGATCATGGCAAAAAATGACAGTAATACCCAGCAATCAAGAGAAATTTCAAAATAACTTGAGGGTTTTGCTTGCATTTCTTGATGCAAGAGTGAATCACAGGAATACTTCTAAAAGAATGCCCCTTTTGTGTGTTGTCTAACTCCCTTTCATTGCACTTCTGTGATTTTCCCCAGCAAATTCTCACCCCGTCCCCATTCTCAGCCCTAGTCTTATTTTTCTTGCCTTCTTTCTCTTTCTGCATGAGAAAGCTCCAAATAGCTGTTCTACCCAAGGAGGACCCTTGCTGGAGGACAAAGGAGACCTCAATACTTAAGAGGAGCAGAGGGAGAGACGGGCGACATTCACACACCCATTGGTTTGGGTGTTTGTTCCTTAGGACAGTGATCATTCAGCGTGAGTGTTGGGGACATGGGGTCCCGCTGATAACAGTACGGATGCTGGAAAACTTAAGGCCAGAGAAGAAAAGCCAAAATGTGTTCAGTTATGTAATAGTAACACCAAGTACACTTAATGATGTAAACTATTTACTGTTTATGCCTAATTACTCCAAAGCACAGTCATGATTATGCACCCCATTAACTATGTATATCAAGTTAACCTGCTGGTAAATTCTGTCTATTAGGAAAGTTCTGCTAAGATTACTGCTTCTTTTACTCAGTAGCCTGCATGTGCATGGGATCATTTGCTTATAAATTAGGAAAACTTATGGGGGGGTGAGCTTATCACATCTCTGAACTTCTGCAAGATTCAACCATCTTCCTTTCTTTCTTTCCTCTCTTCCTTTCCAACTGTTACATCCACTGAAATAAGAATAATCAAAACCTCCTAGAGCCTTCTCTCAACTCACAAAAGCTCCTGTATCTTACTCCTTAGGCTTTTGACATCTTGTTACACCAAAGCTATATTTTTATTTAAACCGGGAATCTGTGCAAGGTATCTTCCTGAGTTTTGCTCTGTTATCTTGACAGGTGTCCTTTTCCCCTTCATTCAAATTCTTGATTGTTCGGTATACTCTGTCTCTGGTTTAGTTCCTGGGCTAGTCCTCAAGGATGAACAGCAGAAAAAACAGAGAATCCAGGGGCCCAGTCTGGGGTTCACTATTGACAATAGGATAAATAAACTACTCTCCAAGGTAGGATGGGGTGCCCTTTAGGGACCAGCTTTCATGGAATAATGACAGAGCCAAGAGCCTTTGCTCCCATTGTGTGCAGGGGCACGTATGGCCTCTCCTTAAATCAAGCCCTGCTTTGAACTTTATAAACAGGAAGTGTCTGGACCAACCTACTTGTAACAGAGCCCATGTTCTGGAAAATAGAAACCTCAGGCTATTGTTCTTTCTTGTATTTTTTTTTTTTATTGTTGTTGTTGTTGTTTTGTCATGGGTATTTTCAGACCTCTGACCCCAGTCCTGGCAAGGAGACTAGGACAGGATAGGTCCTGGCAAGGGGCTGGCAGCCAAGTCATGCTGGGCCAAGGTACAAAGGCTGGGTTTAGGGCAGGGGCATTGTAGGTGATATCCAAGAGGCAAAAAATGGCTGAAAATGGGAGGCAGGGGACAGGGTGAGGAATCTTGGGTGCTCCCATACAGCTCTGGGACACCACTGCCTCTCATGGGGACTCTAACATAGCTGTCACCCTACTTCCGCCCCGAGATCTTCAGAGCCTTCTCCCAGAGCGCAGCAGCCAGAGACGGTGCTTTTAAAAGCATCAATCAGATCGTGGTTTCCCACACCTAAAACCTTTCAATGGGGGCACCTGGGTGGCTCAGTGGGTTAAGCTTCTGCCTTCAGCTCAGGTCAAGATCTCAGGGTCCTGGGATCCAGCCCTGCATCGGGCTCTCCACTCAGCGGGGAGCCTGCTCCCCCATCTCTCTCTCTGCCTGCCTCTCTGCCTACTTGTGATCTCTATCTGTCAAATAAATAAATAAAATCTTAAAAAAAAATAAAACCTCATGATGGCTTCCAATAACTAACAGTTTTTACCTATTTATGCCTACAATTCTCACCTACTCTGCTTTGGCCCCTCTAGTCTTTTCTGAGTATGCCCCGGCCTTTCCAGTTTTAGGCTCATGTATGCACAATTTCTTCTGCTTGGGGGCTGCTCCTTCCTGAATTCAGGCTCCCAACTCAACTGGATTCCCCTCTTCCCCTATCATTTTCCATCACTTCACTTTGTTTCATTTTCCTTGTTAACTGCGGATTCTCGTGAAATTATGTTTCATTTCTTTCCTGTCTCTTGGCCATCGTTTATGTTCCTTGATAGTAAATTTCTCATTTGTCTGGTTCACCATGGTGTCTCTAATGTCTAATGTAGAGGTTGCCATATAGCAGGCATTGTGCAAGTGTTTAAGAAATTTAAAAAAATACTCCTGCACACCATTATGAGCTATTCTTAGAATTAGTGTACGCTGGAGAATTGAGTTGGCCAAAACTGTGTGGCTGGGGACTTCATTTTAGATCCACAGGCAAAGAGTCTTTCTATAGCGCCTTCAGGCTGAATGGGGAATTGCTGGCCCAAAATCCATTGCTGGGAAATCTTTTCTTCCTTTTTTATTGCAATAAAATAGACAAAGCATGAAATTTACCATTACTGACATTTAGTACTTTCACAATGTTGTGCAACTATCTGGATCCAGGACATTTTCTCCACCCCAAAGAATTCCCGGGCCCAGGAGGTAGTCACTATGTTCCCCTCTCTGCCTCCAAACCCTGGCAACCACTAATTCACTTTTTTGGTCTCTGGGGATTTGCCGATCTTGGACATGCCATATGAATGGAATCATATAACACGTGGCCTTTTGTGTCTGGCTCTTTTCATTTCAGATAACGTTTTCAAGGTCCGTCCTCCATGCTGTAGTATGCATCAATACTCCATTACTTTTTATGACTGAATACTATTCAATTGTGTGGATACGCCACATTTTGTTATCTACTCATCAGCTGGTTGGACATTTGGGTTGTTTCTATCTTTCGGCTATTGTGAAGAGTGCTATATGAATATTCTTGTAAATGGTTTTGTTTGAACACCTGTTTTCAATTCTTTTAGTTCATTATCGGGAGTAGAATTGCTCAGTCTTATGGTAATTCTATGTTTAACTTACTGTGGTGGTTAATTTTATGTGTCAACTCGACAGGGGCTGCAGGGTGCCCAGATATTTATCTATGTATTATTTCGGAGTGTGTCTCTAAGGGTGTTTCTGGATGACATTAGCATTTGAATTGGTGAAGTTAGTAAAGTCGTGGCCTTCCCCAGTATGGGCATCATCCAATCTATTCAGGGCCTGAATGGAACAAAAGGGTGGAGGAAGGAAAAAATTGGTTCTTCCTGCCTGACTACTAGCCTGGCACGTTGATCTCTTCTTGCTCCCTGCGTTCCTGGTTCTCAGGCTTTCAAATCTGAACTGGAAGCAACATCATCATCTCCCCTTGTTTTGGGGCCCCAGACTTGGACTGATTTACATGAGGCAATTTCCTGGGTCTCTGGCTTATAGATGGCAGATTGCAGGACTCCTCGGCTTTCATAATTGTGTGAGCCAATTCTTGAAAATAAATATCTTTGTTCTGTTTCTCTAGAGAATCCTGAGGAACCATCAGTCAGTTTCCACAGCAGTTGTACCATTTTACATTTCCACTGGCAATGTATGAGGAGTCCAACTTCCCCACATCATCTTAATCAACTCCTATGCTTTTTTTGCTTTGGGGGTTTTAAAAACAGTATAGCCATCCCTGTGGGCATAAAATGGTATCTCATTATGGTTTTCATGTGCACTTCCTAATAACTAATTATTTGTGCTTGTGCTTGTTGGCCATTGGTACGTCTATTTCTCTTGGGAGAAGTCTACTCAAGTTCTTTGCTCATTTTTTAAATTGGCTTGTTTGACTTTTTGTTGTCGAATTATAACAATTCTCATACTCTAGATACTAGATCCTTATCAGATAAGTAGGTTGCAAATATTGTCTTCCTTCTGTGGATTATCTTCATTTTCTTGGTGCACAAAAAGTGTCCTTTGATACACAAGTTTTTCATTTTGATCAAATCCATTTTTATCTATTTTTAGTTTTGTTGCTCATGCTCTTAGTGTCATTCTTTTCCCATTGGGCAGTCTTAGCATTCTTGTGGAAAATCAATTGACCAAGCATGTATGGATTTATTTCTTATCTCTTAATTCTAGAGGAAATCAAAATGCCTTTTTTTTTTTTTTTTTTTTTTTTAAAAGGAAACACTGTGGATATGTTTTGAGATCCTGGGGGAAAAGGCTTGAGAAAATTTCAGTCTACTTTTTGAATGTTGTTCTGATTAATATGGTTTTAACACATTAGAAGAATGTAGCCCCAAATTCAAGTAAATTACAATTATTATAGTTTGGTATTAAAAAAATCCTGCTGAGGTGATATTATTATTAGAAGTAACAGTAATAGGAATTCAAGGTTGTCCCTACTTATATGAATCTTAGCAGTCTTTTAAGACATATGATCCAATAATATGTATTCTGTTAATGTTTCTTTTAGGGCCTGTACCTCTTTTTGGCCACATTTGAAGATAATATCTCTTCCTTGACCAGTCCTTCCACAATCCTAAGAACTGAATAATGGACAGAGAGGAGAAGAAAAAAATCATGTGGAAGATAAAATGTAATCACTTCTAAAATACATGAATCATCTGTCTTTTCCACCCTTTCTTTCACCAGACTTAAGACTTAATAAACAGTTGACTGGACCTGGTAATATGGGTCCTACCAAAATCAATCTGAGATTAAACTATTCCATTAAACATAGTTCATATTTTCATTCTTATAGCAGGCATTGTTTATGGAGTGTCAGGCTCTGGAGTGGGTATTGCAAGAATATGAGATATTCCCTGGTTTTGAGCATATTTATTATCTGATGAGGAACATGTAGAAGCACAGAGCTGGGCTATAATGTGATAAAGGCCTCACTAAACATTATGTATAAAGTATTCAGATAGCATGGGGAAGAGAGTGATTAATCCTGCCTAGGGTTTCACAGTTCTATTAGAGGCTTGAGGTTGAGAACTCTCTTTCTTCACCCTTGTACTCCCATTACTGAGAAGAATTTTTGAGCATTTATGTGCTCTATAAATGTTTATTGAATAAATGGACAGACTAAGACTTGAATGATAAACAGAAGTTTTCCATACAGAAAAGGAGAATAGAATTCTAGGGTGAGGGAACAGCATGTTATGAGGGCACGGAGGCTTATGACTGTGATTCATCCATTCAACAAGGTTGGAAGGGTCTGAAGGTTCAAGGGCAGCAGGAAATGAAGACGAAAAGCAGCCGAGGATGAATTCATAGGGAGCCTCAGATGGAACACTAAGAAATTTGGAGATCATTCTGTAGGCTATAGGGAGTTATGTATCATATATAAACCCAGTTTGGTGGCAGAAGTGGGGGACACAACCGTTACATAAATATTGAACTGTATTTTAGAAAGAATACTCAGAGAGCAGAGTAGAAAGTGGATTTGTGGGGGGAGAAAGGTGGTGAGACCATACAGGAGCCTATGATATAGTCCAAGGGAAGGCTGAAGAGAGCCTGAACAAAGGCAATGTCAGTGTGAATACAAAGGAAATGATGGGTCCCAAGGATACTTTAAAGGGAGAATTGGCAGGACTTATTGTTAGGGGTGGAGGTTGGGTTGTTGAGGAGTGAGGCCAAGTTTCCAGTTTGAGGAACTGTGTAGATTATGATACCAAAAAGGAAATGAAGAATAAGAAGGGAAACAGGATTGGGCCATGTGGATAAGGAGAATGGGAAGGAAGAAGATGGACCAATGGAGAGATTTGTAACTTGGTTGAAAAATCTAAACCTAGATGACGGGTATAAAGGAGGGCATGGATTACATGGAGCACTGAGTTTTATAGGCAAATAAAGAATCATAGAACATTACATCAAAAACTAAAGATGTGCTGTATAATGACTAACATAACATAATAAAAAAAGAAAAAAGAAATAAAGTAAAAAAATAAAATATATTTATATATAACTATATAAAATATAAAATATATTTATTATCTTTACATATAATATAACTATTATATTTATATATTAATATAATATAGCAATGTTAATTATTAATATTGATATGTTTGATATATAAATATATAAATATTATATATAAATATATATATGTTATATACATATAAATATTATATATAAATATGTATATGTTATATACATATAAATATATAAAATAAAATATAAAATGGCCCAAGAAAGAGAACCATTCAGATAATCTGGCAAAAAGAAGAAAATCCTATCTCAGTTATATTGTCATCTGAGGCTTGTAAAAAGATCTTGTCCATTTGAGGAAGAATGTTACATTACCATATTTGCACTGAAATTTCTCTTTTTCTTCCAATGTCAGTTTTCTACACTTTGGTTTAAATTCTACTGGTTATTAAGTATTTAATATTAATAAAAACTAGCATTACTATGTTCCTGACACTATGTTTCTTACTTTTTGTATATCATTTCACAGTTATTTGAGGTAGAGGAATGATTTCTCTTTGACAAAATCTGAGGCTCAGAGAGGCAAAGTGACCTGTTTAAGTCCACACATCTGAATGATAGAGACAAGTCTTGAACCTGGTTCCTCTGAGTCCATAGCCCCCTTTCAACCACTAGGTCAGTGACTTTCAAACTGTCGCAACTCATTAGCGTATTGAGAAATCAGTTTAGTATCAGCATTTAAAAAAAAAAAAATAGAGGGGCGCCTGGGTGGCTCAGTTTGTTGGGCGTCTGCCTTTGGCTCAGGTCATGATCCCGGGGTCCTGGGATGGAGCCCCGCAACCGGCTCCCTGCTAGGCGGGAAGCCTGCTTCTCCCTCTCCCACTCCCCCTGCTTGTGTTCCCTCTCTTGCTGTGTCTCTCTGTGTCAGATAAACAAAATCTTTAAAAAAAATAAAATAAAATAAAATAAAATAAAATAAAATAAAATAAAATAGAATAAAAAAGCATCAACATGTTTCACACATCTTAAAGCTAACTATTGTTTTGTAAGGCTTTTGTTTCTCTCACACAGCTGTCTGCACAGGCAAATGGCTGGGATTGCAAATAGTGGGTAGTATGTATCCACTACTGGAATGAGTGTGGTGTGGGTGGGAGGTGATTTCAGAGGAAAGCCTTCCAGTGTGGGATAGTGGAGGAAAGTTTCAGAGATGAAGTGATGTTTTTACAGAACCTTAAAGGACAGTAAGATTTGGGCAAAAGAACAGGATCATTCGGGGAGGGGAGTGACTGTTACATTTTACGTGAAGTAGGTATGTCTAATTTCATTCGTTGAATCTTTTTTATCCAAAGAAAGAAATTAGCACTGAGAACCTATGTATGCCTTGGTTACTTTTTGGTCATCTAGCATCCTCTTCCCCTTCCTAAAACAATTCAAATTTTCATTGGGAACTTGGCTTTCTGATTGGGAAAAAGATTGGGGTGTTAATAGGATGCCCATTTTTCCTCTGGGTAAGGAACTACCCTGGGACTGGACATAGTTTTAGCTTCTTCATTCCCTCGTGGACTCCCTGGGTTTTATTGCACTTGCTGATGCTTCAGTCTGGAGAGCAGAGTGGCTGGGGCTTCTGGTGATGGGCATTCCCTCCTCTTCCAGTCATCTCTTGTCTCCCCAGATCCTAATAAATTTCCTTCACCTTAACTTAGAATTCTAACTGGAACAATGAGCAAAGTCTTTTCTGACCATTATCTCATTGAAAATCTCCATAACATACCTGCACAGTATTTTACAGAAAAGCAAACAGACTCAGAGGGAGTCTTGCCCAGGAAAGAGATGGAACATGGGCCCCTTGAACTCAGGTCTTATTAAGGACAATGTTCTTTATTTTTTCCATTATTGCAAGCTGCCTCCCAGAGCTGGGTTAAGATTTTGTGCTTAGCAGTTTTCATGATTTTCAGGAGTCCTCAATTGTTGTTAAAATGATCAAAAAAATGCAAATGATTACCTTAATATAAAAAAAGTTCTTTTATTAAAAGAACCTGTTAGGCTTAAAGTCTCCTTGTCCCAAAAAATAAATAAATAAAATCACTCAGTCAATAAGACTGAGCCCTCTCCTACTTTCTGAATGCTTATAAGGGAATCTACGCAGGGGCTCATATAATTGAGAGGGTTAAAATGAAGGAATGGAAGGAAAGAAGAAAATGTTCCCTCAGGCAGAATGGGAACTAGAGCAATGGGAAATGTCTCTTGAGAAAGAAGAAAATGTGTCCAAAGCAAAATTATTTTTAAAGACGTTGAGAGGCTAGACGTTGGGGTAGAATAGAGAGAACAGGGAGAAGGCAAAGAAAATCTACCGGAGAAAAACACAAGAGAAGGAATGAAGTTTGGTCTGGTTTTAATTTATGTCAATTGGCAAATAAATCCATGAAAGCTGTTCTAGGCATGGATACCCCCTCTGTAACGTAAGTAACTGAAACCAGTTCAGAATGCATTTTTTCCTCCTTTTCCTAAAAATATGATACACCCTATAGACAGAGGCCACATCAATAAAGTTTCTTGCCTCTGGTTCCACATTCTCCCTCCCTGCCCCCCCCCCCCCGTTTCTGCCTACAGTTCAGAGCTGATATAATTAGGGGAATTAAGACTATTCATGAACATAAAATATATGTATGTTTAATTGTGCTGTCGAACCAAAAGATAAAGGTGAGCAGTCAAGCAGTGAATGAGCAAAATTCCTCTTCTAAGATTTTGTTGAAAACTTTTGATCCTTAAAGACTCACCCATTTCCGGCACTTTCCCTAACTTTGGGGTGAGGATAAAAGAAAAAGTATGTGCAAGTATAACAATTGTGTTCAGAGGTTTTTTTTTTTTTTTTTTTAATTTTCCTTGCTGAATTCCGAAATGAATTTTGAGATGATTAGATAGGCATGAATGTGAGTGTTTCTACAGAAAGCTAACCTTTGTTGATTGACCGCCATGGATAAATTAGGGGAAGTTAGAAGATTAAGGTCAATGAACTGAAGATATTGAATATCTGGAAAACAACTTCTACAAATCAAAAAGAAGATGAACAATCTAGTAAAAAAAAAAAGTGAAAGGTATAATCAGGCTTTTGCAAAAGAAATATGAATGTTTCATAAACATATAAAGAGATGCTGAACTTAACAGACTGCAATTTGAAACCACAGAAAGATGTTTTCGTACCCACCAGTTTGTCAGAAATTTAAAAACTCAGGCAATACTAAATGTTGGAAAAGATGTACAATGACAGGATCTTTGTACAGGAGTGTATATGGGTCAGATAACTTTGGGAAGGGGTTTTATATTGCCTATCCCTGAGTAAGTAGTCCATTAGAACCCTTAGCATATTAATCCTATGATTTAAATTCTTGGTTTGATAATTTCAGTATCAATGTCATATCTGAGTCTAGTTCTGATGTCTGCTCAATCTTTGCACACTTTGTTTTCTGCCTAAGCTGACTTGATGGCACTGAGTAAAAGAAATCCTAAAAATAGGCCTGTAGTAGGTGGTGAGGTATATGAGGGGAAGAGAGGTGATTGCTAATCCTATGATTAGGTCTCAGTCTTCTAGTGAGTCTGTGCCTCTGGACTCTGAAACTTAACAAGTGTTTCTCAGTCCCCAGTAAGGCAGGACAGGATGGCTAAAATAGGTAGAGTTGGCTATTTCCCCTCCTCTTAATGGAGGGCGAGAGCCAACAGGAGTTGGGTGTTTCCCTTTCTCCAGGCTGGTTGGGCTCCAATTAAATACATGTAAGGTTAGGTTCTGGTTCAGCTTCCCCTGAGGGCAAGGGCAACCCTTTGCTACTAACAGAGTGCACTGACATGTTTCTAAATAGTCAGCAAACATCATCTTGCTGAAGCAAAACTATGGGTCCCATTTTGAAATTGTGTCTACAATTTAGACCGTGACAGAAAGGAGTTTGGGATTGGGCCAGGAGATCTAAGGCCTCAATTTTAAATTTTGACCCTCTCTTCAAACAAGACTATCCATACAGCCCAGAGATTCACTATGCCAACTCTTCCCCTTCCCTTGCAGAAAGTAAGAAGGGATTTTTCTCTGATATTCATTCACTGTGAGAACCTGGCTGAGGTTCTGGAGGTAAAACTGACAAAAGTTGTGGATGGGCAATGAATGAAGGACCGCGTGAAGGCACTAAGTATGTGACAAAGGAAGGAGATGAGAAAGGACAGAAGAATACAGGCATAAGTTGCATAACAAGGGGCTACCCAAAGAAAGGATATCAAAGTGTGATTGGCTTTGAGGGTAGAAATGTGGGTGATTTTTTTCTCTTATAATTTCTCTGCTTTTCTGTACTATCCAACATTTTTACAATGAGCAGAAGGGGTTTTGTAATAAAAAAAAAAACCCTGATAAGCCTTACTTAAAAAAAAAAATAGTGTATCTGTCTTTTCCCTCTATAGGTGTGCAGTACAGAATCACAGATTTTTTTTTTTTTTTTTTTTTTTTGAGCTTGAAGGAACTCTGAAAATACTTTGGTCCAATTCTTCTCTCCCTTGTCTATTGTAAGCAACCACCATATCTTCCTGCTCACTGTATACAGGGCACTTTGCCAAAGACACAGTTATATCAGGAAGAATAAAATAGGATCTGGGCTCTTATCTCCACTTCCCCTTGGAAAATTCCCCCAAGAGGAAAATTATAATAGGAGGTAAAGTATGCTAAGTGTTCTACCATTGTGTCAGGGAAGGGCAGAAGGTACTAGAAAGGTAGTTAATTTATTTAAGTGCATCTGTAAGACAATACTTCATACTTTCCTGTGAGTTGATATTTTTGGTATTTTGAGCCTAATAATCAGGAATCGAGGAGAAAGCAAAGGCTTTGAACAGTTAGGTGTGGTATTTTCAAAATGCTAGTTAGCACTGTATTTTGTGTCTTCTCCAGTATTTGCGTGTAATAGTTTCTTGTTCTAGCCTCAAACTCACCTTGAAAGTAGTTGATGATTATTACTTTTACTTTAATCCAGGGATTATCTAAAACAAGAGTGGAAATTTACCAATGCTATCTTCATTTAACAAAGGAGAAAGAAACACCACTGTTGCTACTTACTAGATGTGACTTTAATAATAATCATCACGTTTATCAGATGTTTACCTCATACTGCGTACTTGACTTATATAATCTTAATCCACTCGGCAATCCTCTGAGTCGATATTATTCTTTCCATTGTACAATGACAGAAAATAAAATTCACAGGAGTTTAGTAATTTTCCTCAAGTGTCACAAATGTAAGTCCCACCATGAAATTTGAAATCTGCCTGATTTTAAGTCAATAATCTTAATGACTTCTCTGTACCCCCTCCTTAGGTTATTTCACTTCTCTGAGCCTTAGGTTTGCCATCTGAAAAAGTAGGGAAAATATTTCCTCCTCCCTGGTTTTGTTCTTAGGAAGAATCAACATCAAACATTCCCTGGGTGCTCCATAAACGGTGCTTCTCCTCGAGACAAAAGCTGAAAGCTATAGGAATGGCATTGAGCAAATCTTAGGTAAAAATGGAGGTTAAAAAAAAAAGGTAAAAATTCATGTCTTCTTCTCAGGTTTTCAATTTTTATGGGATATGGCCAATAAAGTAAACTTGTGATATTAAGCGTATGTATCCTTATCCAAAACAAGAGTATGGGGCTAGGATGATCATTTCAAATGACTTCTCTAGCAGTCAGAAGAGGATTAAACAAAAAATTAGGAACTCAAGAGTATTTTTTTTTTTTTAACATGGCCATTGGGATGGAAATGCAATCAACTCCTTTGCTTTGCCTGCCTGATTACCACCGAGCGTGTGGAACTGCCAAGTATAAATGAAACACTCTTGCCTCAGAATCAGGTCTGGCTTCATGTAACCTACAGCCCCGCTTGGAAGGGCCGCCTGCTTGGGTAAATGCTCTCCTCTCGCTATCTTGAAATTCCTAATAATTTTTGAACAAGGCACCTAGGTTTTCATTTTTCACTCAGCCTGGCAAATTATGTATGCAGCCCTCCTCAGAACCTTTGGTGTCCCCCAGTTCACCTCACTGAAATGCCCTCAGTCCAATGAACACATCCCCAGGAGATTACAGAATGCTGCTTTAGCAGATTTCCCTGCTTTGGTTTTTGTTAGCGAGCAATCATCCACCCACCCTTCGAGGTTATGTATAATGCATGCTATGTAGAAAGGTCTAGGTATAAGGATGAAAGGAATACAGTAATGCCTTTCTTAAGAAGGAAAAACAGTGCCATGGCCAAAATGAATGTGCGGACAATTGTCCTTTGGAATGACTTCTTCATAGGGCAGTTTTGAATTTCTGCTTACGAGTAGCTTTGGGTGGGGTCTGGGTATCTGTATTTTCTTAAAATGCCCCTGGGGAACCACTGAGTTAAAAACTTGCTGAAAGAAGTGGATACTTCTGGAAAGCACTGATAGAATTTCTTCAAAAAATCCTCTAGAGGATTGTATGTAATCAACTTTGTATTCCTGGGGCAGCTAGAGTTCTGCATATGGTAGGTACTCAGGCAACTTTTATTGACTGACAAGAGACCGAACTTGACTTTAATTCCTTTGTTAAAGGACACTGTAAACACAATCTGTACCTAAGCTTTTCAGCCTTAAAAATAAAAGAAAGAAAGAAAGAAAGAAAGAAAGAAAGAAAGAAAGAAAGAAAGATTTTGCTTACCCCTGGACTAATGGTTGTAAACTTACATTTAAAAACATTCCATTTATCACAGCATCAAATAAATCTAACCAGAAAAGTTACAAGATGTCTACGCCAAAAACGATATTTTATTTCTTGAAAAAGTTAAAGGTCTCAACAAATAGCTATACAATGTTTATGGATTCTAAGACTGCATATTGCTGACATGTGAATTATTTCCAAATTGACCCATAAATTCAATGCAATTCCGAATGAAAACCCAGCAGGCTTTCTTTGAGTAGAAATTAGCAAGGAAGTGTTAAAATATATAGGGAAATGCAAAGCATCTAGAACGGCCAGAGCAATTTTGAGAAAAGATCAAGAAAGAAGACCATTATTGGAGCCACACTGCCTGATTGCAACATTTACTATAAAACTTCAGTGATTGAGACAGTGTGATATTGGCTAAAGGATAGGCAAATAGAGGACAAGAATAGAGTCTGCAAACACACCTGCCCATATACAAACAATTTATTGACAAGAAAGATACTTTTTTCATAAGTGGTCTGGATCTATCGGATAACCAACTTGACCCTGTCACTCACCGTAAAAAAAAAATTAATTTGAAATGCATCTGAAAATGATCATAGACTCAAACATAAAAGCTAAAACTGAAAAACCTCTAGAAGCTACACAACGTTGGGTTGGAAACATTGTTAATAGGACATAGAAAAGAGCGAACTATAAAAGAAAATCATGATAAATTGACCTAATCAAAATTTAAAACTTCTGTTCTTCAAAAGACACCACTAAGAAAACCAAATGGCAATGCATAGTCTGAGAAAACATTTGTACATAAAGAGTGGCTACAGAGATGTCATGTTGCTGACTCTGAAGGTGAGGGCAGGGGGTGACAAGATAAGGAATGTGGGTGGTCTCTTGAAGTTAGAGTAGTCAAGAAAGCAGATTCTTCCCTAGAGCTTCCAGAAAGAAACACAGTCCTACCAACACTCAGCATTGTAGCTCAGTGAGATTCATATTGGACATCTAACCTACAGACCTGACAGATAACAAATCTGTGTTGTTTTAGGCCACCACATTTGTAGTAATTGTTACAGCAGCAATAGGAAACTAATGTAATTCCTTAGGATTTTCTACATGAGCAATCACATTGTCCTGCATAGAGACAATTTCCCTTCTTCCTTTCTAACCTTAATGACTTTTGCTTCATTGTTTTTCTTTATTGCACTGGATAGGAACTCCAGTATAAAGCTGAACCCCAAAAGAGAGACATTCTTTTCTTGTTCCCAATCTTTAGGGAAAGCATTCAGTTTTTACACCATACAGTATGATGTTAGTTTTAAGTTTTTCATAGTTGTCCTTTATCCACTTGAAGAAGTTCTCTTTTCCTGGTTTGCTAAGAATATTTGTGATAGAGGTGTTAAATTTTGCCAAGTCCCATTTCTGCAACTACTGTGCTGATTGTACGACTTTACTTCCTTTACCAATGTGGCAAATTATTTATTGATTTTTTGAGTGTCGAGCCAACTTTGTATTTTTGAACTAAATTCCCTTTTTCTGTATTGATGGTTTGATAGAAACACCTCGGCTTCTGTTAGTGGAATATATGATTTAAAATAAAAATGAAAACAAAAACAAAGACAAAATTCTGTATTTGAGAACAGAGTTCATAGTTTCATTTTTGAGTGAGGCCACAGTGGCCACTTAAAAAGTCTTCAGCGTCATTGCAGCCTCAGCCAGGGGCCTACAGAAGCTTAATTTACGTCTATGTTTGGTCCATCATACTCCATAACATCCCTAGCTTTTCAATAGGATTTTAGCAGAATTAAATTATTCAATCATGTATAATGAATTTCTTTCAGCTTGTATACAATGACTTATTGATTTAGGCTGCAAATTAGCAGCTGCTGACAGTAAGGTAAACGCTGGTGATAGCAAATTGACAGTTGAGTCTTATCACATCGTTCTTGTGCGTTCAATAATTTAATAAAAGGTTTTTTGTTTTTAAATTTCTACCGGTTCTACACTGGGGTCAGATTGGTCACATATGAGCATATTAAGCCCTTGGATTCAGAAGGATGGCTTGCTCTTTATCCTAAAGCAAAGTCTGGGGCACTGGTTATTCCTTTTGTAACTGAAGAATAATTTAAAGATGTGCTTGTAGTCAAACAGAGGGGTAAGACTTGTAGCTCTGAAGTCAGTCAGACCCTGTGTGAATTGTGACACTGCCTCTTCCTAGTGTTGTACCTTTAGGAAGTTTGTTAAAGAACTCTAAGCTGTCCTTTTGTCATTGATAAAATAAGTGCAATAGGAGAACCTACATCAAAGAGTTGTCGGAATTAAGTTAATTCATGCATAATGCTCAACACAGATTTTGACACCTAATATGCACTTAATATGTGTTATCTCTAACTATCACTTCCACTGTATGGTCAAGTGGAAAGAGAATGGGCTTTGGAAACCAACAAACACGGGCACTGCCATTTCCCTGGCATGTGATCTTGTGCAAGGTAGTTGACTTCTCTGAACTTCAGGGTCCTTGTTTCTAACACAAGGAATATAATACTTTCTAAGACTGTCATCTAGCAGAGTGCCTGTTGCACAGAAAGCATTTTACCAAGGCGAGTTTTGTTCTCCAGCTTTTCTCTAGTATTCTTCTAGAGGCATCTTGTGTAAAGACAAGAGACCCTGAATAACAAAATTGCAAAATGATCTCTCCTTCATGCAAGAGGCTAGTACGTAGCTCAGCGTCAGGGAGGCAGTGTCCTTCCATGCTGTTGCTCGGCCCTCCACTATGTTTTAGCCTCTGGGAAAGGGACCGATGGAAATGGGGGGCGGGGAGACAGGTTTTCTTCATTTGAGGAAAACTTCCAGAACCCCTAATGCCTCACTTCTACTCATGTAGCAGTGGCCAGAGCTAGTTATTTGACCACACCTACCTGCTAGGAAAGGAGGTGTTATCTTTGGCTAGGCAGGATGATGGGGTGGTAGGTGGGGCCATCAGTCCCTGCCAAAATACATTTCTAGCCTAATCCTGCCAGATGAAATGAGAGAGCGCAAGACTCTATTTCCCTCCAAAGTGGTGGAGGTGAGTTTCCTGGAGGATGAGAGTAGAAAAAACAGTGTTTGATTGTTCCAAAGAAAGAGACTGGTATGCTTGCATAACGGAGCTCATGTTTTGGGTATTAACAGGGCTTAACATGACTGCGGTTGCTTTTGTTTCTCATTTCTTTCCTTTATTACAGCTAATGCTTGCTGGGAATGATCTCAGTGACGTGTTATCTTCAACTTTCACTGAGCACGGAGGAAAACAACGCTTCTTCTGTTCTTTAGCCCCAGAAACAATGAATCAATCAATAAGTAGTTATTAGCTTCTAGAATTTATTCATTTATTCATGCATTTATTATTCATGCATTCATTTATTCGTTTTCTCTCCTTCCATACGTATGTCTATTGAGTTTTTACTTTGTACTGTGTTCCGGGAGTGTTAATGCCTCCTAGACAGGATCTCGGGCCCCACGGAACTCTTGTTCAGTGGAAGAGAGAGACAGGCATTGGACACACAACACAGGGCAGTACCTACTGGGAAAGCAGTCAGCCCAGGATGCTATGAGCGCCAGTGGAGAGCTGCTACTCAGGGAGCTAGTGCCCCTGAATTGAATGAATGCCTAAGATGAATGATGTGCCACTTTCCTTCAAAACAGTCAGAAAACAATGAATGCTTCCTCCCCCCCAAATCATACCTCATTAAAATTTTACATTTCCCAGGATCTGCAGGTATTTAGAGTAAAGGAAGATCCACAAGGCTGGAGCAGAGAGCAAAAGCTCTTGGATAATGTAAGTCTCAAGATGTTGGCTCAATTTAGAGACGTGAGAATGGCATTCCCATGTGGGAGCAGTCTGAACAAAGGCATGGCGTGTGCTGAGTCTCTGAAGTTAGAAAAGGTCTGAGACATTATCATTAAGTTTCCTTCAAATGTCTCATTCTTTGGTCTTAAGAATGACTAAACCCCAGAATAAACCTCAGCAACTTCTGCCTTGTCCTGCAAGGCTCTTCACCAAATACAGGGTACAGAAATGGACAATGGCAGAGTTGTGTTTAATGCTGCTAAGCTTTCCATTCTGAGTTGGCAGGCTCAGTATATAATTTTCTCAGATAGAAAATCTCCTGGCTTGGGATTTTTCCAGAAATTACTTTCCCCCAATTAGATTCTAGTTTGATGCAATCACGGCTTGAAAATTGTCTCAAATTGAAACCAGCTAATAGCCATTTTTGGAATGAAGACGATGGGAGAAATTCAATATACCACAGACAGTCCATTCAGAGAGTGTGTGATCCAAGAACAGGAACAGAGCGGATTCTTAGTGCATCTTGTCTTGGACACAAAGTGTCAGCAACTTTCATAACAGGGTGGTCTACCAACAGATCCTTTTGTTGGTTTAGCACAAATCAAATCAAGCCTTCAGAGGACGTGCAGTTTGATTGTATTTTAAGAAACCAGATTTGACACGTTCATCAGATGCTTTCCTTTCCCTTCATAATACAGTCATATTGCAGGGAGGCTGGCCAGGGTGTTCAAAGGAATTGGCCATGTCCGGGTTCCCCAAGCAGTGGCTGAGCACTGTGGAGAAGGCGTTGTCTGTACTGACTGGTGCTAAAATTCGTAGAGGCTTAGTATAGACTTAAATGGATGGATTGATTGATCAACATTATTGAACCAGAACCTCCCCTTCTCCACAGCAGGCTAGGCTGATCTTCTTCCAAACGTTTCTCCTTGGGTGCGCTACGGCGCTTTGGCAATGACGTACTGCCTTCTCCTGGGACTTTCTCCTGATTTCATCTGTGAGCAAATACCAGCAGGTGATGTAGGTAGGTTCCTTGGAAACAGTTTGTCCTTTTTGGTCGTGGCTTTTAGAATTCATTAGGAGGGACCAGAGCAGTCCTTTCTTTTGTTGTTCTTTGTTTTTAGATTTTATTTATTTATTTGACACAGAGAAAGAGAGAGAGAGAGCAGGAGCAGGGGAGGGGCAGAGGTAGAGGGAGAAGCAGACTCCCCGCTGAGCAGGGAGCCTGATGCGGGGCTTGATCCCAGGATTCTGAGTTTATGACCTGAGCTGAAGGCCGATGCTTAACCGACTGAGCCATCCAGATGCCCCCAGAGCAGTCATATTTATATGGCAAATTTTGCCCCACCGCTGAAATGACTGCTTCTGGAGCACTGTGGCTGGTCCCCTAGGTATGAGATTTTGCCAGTGGTTGGAAGGAACACAGACTTTTCCTGGCCCTGTATGAATTGCACAGGTCATTCCATCTACTCCTGTGGGGGTGGTTCTTTCCTTGGCCTTGCTGGGTTGGAGTGGGGTGCTCGGGCAGGTTATCTGCCACATTCTACCAGTCAGTCTGATAATCCTCTGTTGGATGGAGAGCTCTCGTCTCTGATACTTTGCCACCTTAAATTCCTCCAACTCCAAAACCCAGGTTTACAGTCTAGTATATCTGCAGACCTTTGCCTGGAGTCTCCCTGGGATGTGATCTGGCATCTCTTTACAGATAATAAGGTAGGGCTATGGGAGAATTGCTCTCATGTGTTTCCCCTCTCTCAGAGGTCACCGTCCTATGCTGCCTGTTGTTTGATGTCTGAAACCATTGTTTCATGTTTTTTCTCATTGTTTTAGATTTTTGATGGGGGAGTATGAATCTGATCTCCATTACTCTATCTTGGTTGAAAGCAGCAGTCAGTGCATAGAAATTTATGTAAAAGAACAACTCACCAAATTATTATTGTTTATGAAGAGTAATTGGAAATAGACAAAAAGCAAGACAAAAAGAGAAAACAGGAGATGGTGTGATCGTGATATCATATAATGTATATTGTGGTATCTATATAATGTGAGACTATACAGCTCTTAAAAAATCACATTTTCAAAGAATATTTAATGACAAGGGGATGTATTTTGATATTATGTTTCTTGATAAGGGCATATGTAAATTTATTTTTGAGCTCAATTTTGTATAAATGTATATATATTATATATACTATAATATAAATGTCTACCTCATATATAATTTACATATACGTTAACATATAATAAATGTATATTAAGTCCATACAGATTAAATTATATAAATATATATATATAATGTCACATATTATATAAGTATGTGCATTATATGCTGTATATGAGATAAATATAAATAATGAATATATAATATATAAATAGATAGATATGTCTGATGAATTAAAAATACATAAAAGTATACTTTATGCAAATATATATTTTAAAACCTATATTTTAATGTGTATGAAAAAAGGGAATATATATATGGCTTTTAATATAATGTATCAAAAAGTTCAGAAAAAAGAAAACTTTAAAAGCAAATACATGAAAATATTAATAGTGCCACATTTTCTGAATTTTTACAATCAAAAGATAATAATTGTCAAGTAAAAATATGAATCAAACTTTTCAAAAGCAAGCACTTCAGTAAGGAACCAACAAAGATACATTTTACTGTAAGTGAAGAATTTATTTTTTGGGGCACCTGGGTGGCTCAGTGGGTTAAAGCCTCCGCCTTCGGCTCAGGTCATGATCCCAGGGTTCTGGGATCCAGCCCCATATTGGGCTCTCTGCTCAGCAGGGAGCCTGCTTCCTCCCACCCCCCCCCACCTGCTTGTGATCTCTGTCTGTCAAAAAAATAAATAAAATCTTTTAAAAAAATTTATTTTTAATGAACATCATAATAATCATCACAAACATAAATAGCCCT
The DNA here is from genome assembly GCF_902655055.1 of Lutra lutra. Taxonomy (NCBI): domain Eukaryota; kingdom Metazoa; phylum Chordata; class Mammalia; order Carnivora; family Mustelidae; genus Lutra; species Lutra lutra. The sequence continues at coordinate 46,211,911 of NC_062290.1, read as the reverse complement.
CCTCCATTTGATGGACCCTCCGCCAAGAGTTTTTTTATATATTAATTATTTAATGCTCACAACACCCTTTAAAATAGTGAAGATTATGTCTCCATTAAGGAAACTGAGGCACGAGGAGTGCAAATCACTCTCTCCAAACTACTAAATGGCAAAGCCAGAATTTGACCCTAAGCAGGCTGGGTCCACTTTTTTTTTTTTTTTTTAAGATTTTATTTATTTATTTGACAGACAGAGATCGCAAGTAGGCAGAGAGGCAGGCAGAGAGAGAGGAAGGGAAGCAGGTTCCCCGCCTAGCAGAGAGCCCAATGCGGGGCTCGATCCCAGGACTCTGGGATCATGACCTGAGCGGAAGGCAGAGGCTTTAACCCCCTGAGCCACCCAGTGGGTTCTTAATCGTCATGCTCTGCTGCCTTGCTCCCAGGAGCTATGGGGACAGAAAGGGCTAGACAAGTCAGGAAGACAAGTCTGGGGAAAGAGCCCAAGTGACTGGGAGACCAAGGTGCGGACCAGAAGCCTGGGAGATGCTTAAGCGCCGGGGAGCGCTGTGTGTGTGCAAAGCTCCGGGGATCGAGCTGAGGGCAGGGCTGTAGCCCGCGACGGCATGGGCCCAGCAGTCCATATAACAGAGGCACAGTCTGAGCCCAGAACAGCCTGTTACCGCTGTGGTGCGTCTCATCACATGACCGTTGTCTTGGCATCTAGAGACGGAAGGCCTCACTTAGTTTTCTCGCATCCTACAAACTAGATAAAAGAACGACTTAGGGGTACAGGTAGGGGAGGCGGTCTGTTAAAGATGGGCACGCTACCATTGAGATAGCGTGCATTTAGCCAAGCCCCTTCCACAGCCCGGGAGACCGCACGCCCCCGCAATTCTGAGCAGGGAGAAAAAGAGCTGACACCAGACTACAGAACGTCCATCCAGCCAGGGCTTCCCGTGCACGGACACCCTGGGGTTATTATTGCTTTGGGTATATGAGATCACTCGGAATGGAATACCTCATTATAGGTTTAAACCCAAGCTATAAATCAAACATTTCTCCTTTAATATAAGGAAGTTGCAGATTATTTTCAAGAACACCTGGTGCAAAGTGAGGTAATCTTATATGGTAAGGAGGATGAATAACTTAAACTGCATTCTCATAAATTTTTTTAACCTGGAAGGATGCCTTTAAGGCTATCTGCATACATGATGGGTCTGATTTTCCCTTGAATAATGTGCGAAGTGTTTTCAACAGACCAGCAAAATTGCAGTTCTAAACCCTCCCTTGGATCCTGCCTCACTTTCTGCGTGTAGACAAGCGTCGAAAATTACCGAGGATTGCTTTCTTATTTTGACTAAATGTTCTTTTTTTTTCCCCATCCAGAGAGATCTTGTTGACAATTATTTCTTCATTCTGCATCACAAACTTCCAGTTTGCAGAGGTAGAAAAATCAACATGAATAGCTTAGTGCTGACAAATGAGGCTCCACTTACCAATACTTGTACGCAATATGGCAAAGATTTTCATCCAGTTAACTCTACTGTTGTCTTTTTTTCATGGTGTTTGGCATAGGTGGACTTAATTATTATTCATAACTCTATCTGTAAGCACTGCTTTCCTCTGATTTTCCTTCCAAATGTTCTACTGATTTTAAAATGAAATTATTTTGAGACTAGAATCAACAACTTTTGAACGTACGATTCTCTAGGTTTACCAAATCAGGACATTTTCATTTTCGATTTTGTATTCTCTTCTGAGTTGGAGAAGCAGCCCTCAATGGACACTAAGGGCCAGATAACAGTCTTTCAATAAAGCCATTAACATTCTGATGCTAGATTTGATTATATCCACTGATGTGTTACGCCAGGGCTTTCCAAACTTTAATGTACGTGTGACTCATCTGAGGATCTTGTTAAAATGGAGAAGATTCTCTTTCAGTATGTCTGGAAAGGGCCCAAGCACCTACAGTTCTAAAATGCTCTCAGACAATGTGGCTGCTTCTGGTCATCAAAGGTTAAAGCCAGGGTTAAAGAATGTTTGCCTCCATCAGGGTCCTGGGCAGAAACAGACGGCAGATGCAAATTGGACATCGGAGGAAAGATTACTTAAGGGCTGATTTATAAAGGTGTGGGCATCATTCAGAAAAGTAGCAAGCGATGGTGTAGTGCCGCCGGGGGAGCAGCACCTGGAAGGCAACATGAATCCTAGATCTCAAGAAACAAGGACAGAGAACAACCTGGGGAGGGATGACGGGACTCAGAGCAATCTTGGCCTTCTATCGGGGTCTGAACCAAACTACTGTGACCCTGCAGGGGGAACAGGTGGGAAGTAAGTATAACTATCCCACCTCACTCTCCTCCTGCCCTGCAGCTCACTACCAGGGCCTCCCATTATCCAAATCCAACCAAAAGCAGTAGGCAAAGGAGCCTGCTCGATGCCATCCACACAAGATGACCACAGGGGAAATTTAAGAATGAGAGGTACTCTGTAGTCTTACATGTTGCTGACTCTTTGGGTTGCAGGTAAGACATGTTCTTTGGCAGTCTGGAAACCAAAGAGAGGCAAAGACTGGTAGGACTCTAAAATGATAAAAGTACACAAGTCACTCTTTGATTGTTACAATGACCTAGGTTAATGTCATAGAGCAGAGTAGAAAAAAGGAAAAGCAAGTAGAAGTTGAGCTACTTTGGGTGAGATTTTATTTGGCTGTTGATTTGATTATCCATAGAAGCTTTTAAATAGTTTTCATTATGCCAATGATATCACATGTCAACAGATTTTCTTGAATTCCTAATATAATTGGGTTAATTTCAGAGCAAGAGTAAAATTTCCTGCTATAAAATACATTGTAGGCCAGTTATATACATATGTATATATTTGCTTTATATATAAATATATAATATAAAAATGTATGTATTTGCTTTAAAGTCACTATTTTAAGTAATGTATATGGTCACTTTGTATTTAGACTTAAAGTGATTTACAAAAGCCCTCATTCCTAAAGTCTTTTGAAACCCATCTTCTATTTTTTTTCTGATGAAGGAAAGTGGAGAGGACTTCCTTCCTCATGAAGGAAGTGGATAGGACTCTCTTCTAAAATCCCTTCCAGTTCAGATGGCTTGACATCGAAATAGAAAATGATTTAAAAATTAACATAACTCTATTAATATGTAAGAAAAACAAATAGCTTTTTGTGTAAAAAGAATACAAGAGTAGATACATAGAATAGCAAAAATTTGATAATCATGTTGAAAAAGTGGCATCCCCTGGGATTGAAAACAAATGTGTTTTACTTATGTGTTGGGGGGCCCCTAAGATCACAATCTTGGTTTTGTGGTTCCCTGGGAAGACTGAGTATCATAGCCATACTGATGGCTATGATTTATTTACAGGGAGAGGATAAAAGGCTGAAACCAGCCAAGGGAAAAGGTGTAGGGAACAAAGTCTGGAGGAAACCAGGCACAAGTTTCCAAAGGCTTTTGCCGAGTGGAGCCACACACTTCATTCCTCCAGAACAAGTTGTAACCAGTGTGAAGTGTCTGTGAGGAAAGCTTGGTAGAAACTTGAGGCCCAAGGTTTATGTTGGGACTGGTCACACATACGCCCTCTGCTTAGCAGGTACCAAAATTTGAGATTCCAGAAGAAAAGCAGGTATGGAAGATAAACGTTGTTGTTTGCACAGATTAGGCCCAGTGTGCCACTCATCTGTTAAGAGTCATAGGAATATTCCTCAAACCCAGCTCTCCAGATGCCAGCCAAGGGCCAACCTTACAAACAGGCCTTTCTGAGTGTGATAGTCTCAAGCCTGTATGTTAACTTCTCTGCACAACGTGCTTCACTGGTCTGGGGGAGACCTGAGGTTACATATATTTCTGAAATTATTTCTATTTATGTTAATTTTTAAATTCTATATCTATCGAGAGGAGCAGAAAGTCTAGTCTCTCTTAGGGTCCTTTTTACCCCAATCATCTAAGTACTCCATGGCCTTACTCATTCCAGAAGGCATAGGATAGAGTTCAACTCCTTTTGGAGAAAGGAAGAAGTAGGGCATCTTGTTCACTAGCAAGAGCCCAGATTTTGTTCCTGTTGCATCTGTGGCTAACACCTGGTGTAAAACATGAGAGCTGGCACGGAATGATATTGTCTCTATTTCATTGGTATAAAAGAGGCTACAATTATTATTGAGGGAGAAAAGGGAGGCCTTTTTGCCAGTGTTAATCTCAGATGCATTTATCCCACGTCACCAAGGCCTAGGTTCTATGTTCATGGATGTTTCTCCAGGCTTTCAACAATGTAGCCGTGGTTTTCACTGCCATCTCCTCTCCACGCTCATTGCCCCGCTTCCCTCACAATGAGTTCTTCTTGGGCAGCTTTTGGAATCTTTCCTTTTTTTCTTTTTCTTTTTAACGTTTTTTTCCCCAGACTGACCCCAAACCACTCTAAGTCATTAGAGATGTTAATATCATTAATCTTCAAAAGGGAAGAGGTCAAGTCTCCATCCTTTCCTTCCAGGAAACTTCTTAGCCTACTTATAAATTTGCCTAACCTGGAGACCTCTGATTTCAGTCATCCAAGGGGTATTAGTAGGAACAGCCATTTTATTTTTTTAATTATTTTTTTTTAAGTAGTCTCCATGCCCAATGTGGGGCTTAAACTCACAACCTTGAGATGAAGAGTTTCATGCTCTACCGACTGAGCCAGCCAGGCACCCTGGGATGAGACAGCTTTGATGAAGCCGAAAATAATCTGTCACACTATTCCTCAAGAGCAATGAATATCAACTTGTCTATTTTCCTAACTAAGGGGGCTGTTCCACTAAGTCTTCTGAGAACAAAGATCTGCTTCAAGGTAGGTAGTCTCCATGAATACAGGCCATATAGAAAGCACCAGCTCCTTTGGCAGCTTCTCTTAACGTTACTACACTATAAAAATAGGTTGAATAAAGTCTGTGAGGGTTATAGGTGAAGAGCCAGTGCAGTGCTCAGTAAAATGGAGACGCAGTAGCACTTCTCCACCTTCCCCCCTGGCTTTGCCTGTCCCCCAGGGGCCACACCCATCCTTCAAATGTATTCTCAGAAAGGATGATGAGAAGTCACTAAGACCTTAAATGAGATTTAAATAAAAGTATAATTTTGCTTGCAAGGACTTGCATTTAAAGCCCTGTCTCTGATTGTGGTACTCAACATCCCACCTGGGAATGGAATTACCTGCATCCAAAAGAAGTACAGATGGGATTTCCTCAACAGTTCAGAAATGAGACCACGGTTCCAAGGAAGCCTGGCCTTGCCTGCCTGCACAAATTGTCTGCGTGGACACATGCCTATTGGTTAAGTGAGGTTCTAGAGAGAATGCATGTCTCTGGGAAGAGCATAGCTATAAGAAGTTTACTTCTTTTCTAAGCCAAATGAGCCAGCAGGATAGGTAAGGGAAAGGAATGAAAAAGACCAAACAAAAACAAAACGAGAAATCCTTCCTGAAAAAGGAAAATGATCAGGGAAAAAGGAATTTTAAATACACACTACTTGGAAAAATGAAATATTAAGACTGAAACGAGTACATGGTAATAAAAAGAAGTCTTACTAATCTTCTTAAGTGACATTGGGATATTCATATGTATTGAAGAATGACTTACTTAAAACATTTGTTTAATACTTTACTAAGTGTTGGGCACTGTGTTAGATGTTGGAAATCATGATGTGAACTTGGACAAGGTTCCTACCCTCGGGGACTTTGAATCTTTTGAGAAGCAGACCTTGTTTGAGTATCTGCACGTCTGTTGAACGGTGTGCGGAGAAATGCAGCTGGGTATGGAGTGTGTAGTAAGGGCACTTAATCTAATCTGGAACATCAGCGGAAGTCATGCTTGAGAAAAGGACATTTAAGGGAAGAACTGAAAGATGAGTAGATGAGATGCGAGGCAACTTCATGATAAGAGATAAGCGGTTACCTCTTGCAATTATTTTGTACAATGGGCACAGCACAGAAGGTCTTCTTGACATGCTCAGAGGTGAGTGATCATTAACGGAGACTCATGAAATTGTCAGGAAAGGTGCGATTGGGACATACGTGGGGAGGACCCTGCTTATATAGATTTTATCTGTCAATGTTTGCCATATTAGAAACCAGAATGTAGAATGTGAAGAAAATATTTAGGTATTCATTGAAAAAATAAGCCCATTACATGTTAACATAAGCAGCACATTCTAATGAAAAAAGCCCTACATTTTCCAAAACAAAGAAATTACGGGAAGAGAGACATTGGTTTACATTTTTGCAAATTTCTCCAACGTCTGGCTTAGGAGAATCAGAAGGAGTTGCATTTACTTCCGCCTTCAGTCAGTTTTAACATGTTATTTTGGTTGAAGTACTTGAAAAATATCTAGCTTCACACAGATGTGTAGTTGGAAAAAAGAGTATTTTAACAGCCTTTTCAGATGATTATAGATATTTTTAAAATGCTGCACTAAAACTTGAAAAGTGGTAGTTATGAAAGGTTGATTATAATTTGGAAAATGCAATTATATTAAATAACTTCCATGTTCAGTTATGGCAAAATCCATTGGTCTGTCTTACACTTTAAATGGATCTTTGCTCATATATTATGACATCATTCATTGGTCATTTGGAAATATATTGTTTCCCTGAGTTATGAAGACCTTCCAAATGTGGACACATTTCATCATATAATTATTAAAGATCACATTTATTGATATCACCGCTGATATCATCAGAAAAGCCTGAAGTATTGCAAAGCTGACAAGCTCACAGTGGTAGTTCAAGCTGTCCAAAACTCTAATTTTTGCTGGGAAGCTTAAATATTATCCATGACAACAAATTCTTTTCCTCATAGTGACAGTCTCTGTCCATTAAAAAAAAGGTCTGACAAAAATCCAAGGTTGAGTTACCATAGTTTGTTAATTGTTCCTTCAAGTAAGAAGGAGTGCTCTATAAATAACATGACTACTTCAACTTGCAACTTGCAAACAATTAATTGCCCAAGTGGTTTTCTTCTCCTCAAGATAGTCATCATTCTTAGACATGCTATGGAAATGACTTATACGTTCCTCTCCTTATCAGTGACTAGAATATCCACGCACTAATAGTACAGTTTGGTGCCACAGCCTTGATTCCTGCTAAGGCTTCATTGCTTTAGCAAATGAAGTGCAAATGCCAACACTGGGAAAGAAAATAGTATCTTAGTAAAATTAGAAAAATGTTTTGACCTCATGGACTCCCTGAAGGGTCTCAGGGACCCCCGTGGGTGCACAGACCACACTTTTTAGAAACACTGTTCCATAAGCATCCAAGCAGACGAAAAAAGAATTTCTATAAAGGAAGAACAAAAAATTCAGCTTGCCTCTGTCATACTGAATGTGAGAATATAAAGGAGCAAAAGAAATTTTGAGAGATACAGTTTGTAACCCAAGATGTCTGACATATTTTTGGTAAATACTTCATTCTCCCTGCTAAAAGACCAATATTTCATGGAGATCAAAAAACAAAATTCATTTACATACTATATTAAAGAGACATAGCTTAAAAAAAAAAGTGACTCGAAAAAGATAAAAAGAAAAGGATGCATAAATGCATTTAAAAAGCTAAAAATATAAAGGAAATGAGAATCAGAATGTTATGGAAAGCTAATTCACATCAGAAATCATTAAACAGAACAAAGACAGCTGTTTTTATTGGCCATGGTTTCATTCCACAAGGAAGGAACTACTGCCCTAAACCTTTATGAACCAAATATATTATGTATTAAAATAAACACAATAAAAACAGGCATACACATACAAGTAGAAGCTGAAAGAAAAATACTAGAGATGGTAAATCAACACATTAAAGAAAATCTTTCTTAGATCAAGTAGGAAAGAGAGAAAGGAAGGCTACAGAGCATCCAAAAAACACATGAAGATTTTATATCCGTTTTGCCTCCTGCAGAATAAGACAGGCTTTAAGCTATAGGGAGAGGAAATATTATCTCTCTTTGAGACTTGAGCAGTGGGGTCTATGCTCTGAGGGTAAGAGATTTTTGTAAATGGTTTCCTGAGTGGTGAGTCTAATATCAAGGCTGAGATTTCTCATGTGGCCTGCTATATGAACCCCAGAGATCAAGTGTATCTTGTAAACCAGATAATTTCAATTTCTTGGGGTCTCTCTATTTATGTCCCTGTTATTAACATCTATTCTTATGTAAACATTCCATTCTTGTCCCAGTTGTACTATAGGGAACCCGGAGAGAATCAGGGATCTTCTTCCATATCACTAGCATTTAGAACAAAGTCTGGTATACAGTAGGTGCTCAATAAATAATTATTGAATGAATGAATATCCACAGCTGAGGCCAGAATGAACCAGGGTCTTACTTCTAATCCTTAGACTAGCATGATGGGGAAGCAGAGAGGTAGTGAAAATTCGCCCCAAATCCAGATAACAGCCAGACACAGACAACCCAGGCATTTCCCATTGTGGGAAATTTAAACTTCACCAACCACCCTTGGAGGATTTGGGCTGTATTTTTTTCAAGAAGGCAGCCATTCCCTTGCATCAACATTCTAGAAGAGAGCATATAGTGGAAGTGTGGGGGGGGGGGGCGGGGGCGGGGTGCATAAGTATTCAAATAACCTCCTGCAAGGGCGCTCCCGCATATTAACCACATCCCCTGCGAGCGTCCAGTGTCGTCTTCCCAGCGGCTCCATGATGCTCTGGGATGAGGCCCAAACATTCACATACTGCGTTTCTCAATTAGATCAGGGCTGTCCAGGCTGTAGGAGCGGCGGGCTCCAGGAAGCTGAGTGATGCACAAAACAGGAAGGGGAAGTGGAGGAGCAAAGGCGAGAGGCCTGGAAATAGACGGAAATAGACGACTCACTGCCCAGATAAGACTGACACAGTAACAATGGAAACAATACCAAGGAGGGGAGGCTCCCCCACAGCCACAGAGGACCCTTTAACGAGGCACTTAGGCATGACCCACTTCTCCTGACAAGGAAACTGCTCCGAGGCCTGAGGCTAAGCGAGCGTCCTTAGTAAAGTCCATTTTAAAAGCAGCAAGATCCACCCTCCTCCCTTGGGAGGGTGTGGGCATCAGAAAGGGGCAAAGGCAAAGGCAAATGAGCAGTCACGCTGGGAGGCTGGGGGCTCCGTATGAATTGGGGGTGAATCTCAAGCTTCCAGGCCCTGGGGAACAGAGGTGAGAGGCCCTGAAACAGATGCCCCCCTCCCCAACACACACACTATGGGCCACGTGGTCCCATAAACGACCCTGGGGTTTGTATTTGAAGACATGAGCCCTTGATAGGTTGGAGAGGAGAGAACAGAGGGCTGCTGTTGTGAGCATTTTGTGAGGGTTTTTTGTTTTGTTTGTTGTTGTTGTTTTTTAATGGACTTGAGTCTACCCAAGAATCCCTTCCTCTGGTCTGAGAAGGCGGTGTTACGATGACACGGAAGGCCTGGCAGGGTACCTTCTGGGATCACATATCTCTTGAGGGCAGAAAATGCCCTTAGAGCTGAGTGGGCTTCTGGATTCTCACTTCCTCTGCATTTTCTCTACTGTATTCAGGTTAAGTGGAAAAAATATTCCAAGGGGGGGGGGGGAAGCAGCAAAACCACAGGTTTTTGTAATTAATGCAGCGAGCCAGCCAGGTTTTTAATATTAATGAGCATTGTTTGATGTCTGTGTGTATGAGTAAAAGCATATTTGGAAAAAAAATGGAAACTATTGTGAGTTTATGATGAATATTTAATAATCAAGTACAATAGTATGTTTCATACTCAAATGTACTATTTTAAGTTGGAAAGGTACGTTGTAAAATTTTGCCAATAATTAACTATGAACAGTGGGTCGAGGTGCAGCATCAATAGGAAATATTACTTTTGATTTTGTACTTTACGCTTCATGTTTTTGAACGATGGGCTTGTGTAATTAAAATATTACTTAATGCTGTTACAGTCCAGGCTGGTTCTAAAAATAATGATAAAGGGAGAACATTTAGAATTGGGAACTTCATTCTTGTGAATCCCCTTTCCTCTCTATCTTTCATCCGCCATGAAAATCTTTCTCTTTCACATAGAATATAATAAGAGTTTTAAGAAATGAAATTTGGATTCAATAATAATTAAAGCCTTAAGCTAAAGGAACTAAAAACAGACGTTGGGACTTGCCTGGCTTCCAGTGTTTAGGAAAACAATAGATGTAATAACAGAAGCAATTCTTTACCATTCTCCTGAAGCCTGTGAAACCCTAAACTATCCTTCCAACCTCAAAGTAAATTACTGAAAAGAAGAAGGATTTTCCCTTTCAAAACTAAGTATAATCAGGCTCATGGTACTTTCACTCCAGAAGCTTCTTGGTTACGGTCCAGGGGAATATGCGAGAAGCTGGAGTTGTAGGTATTGGACTGAATGAGTTGGATAGAAATAATGAGTCTGGTGTCAGAGGTGGTGCTTCTCAGGGAACAGGCCAGTCCACTTTCATGGTGAGCGACCAGCAATGAATGAGTCTTGGTTTCCAACCAGCCGTGTCTGGGGAACCATTTTGCTCCGAGTGTCCAATGAGGTGGGGGAGTGTGGCCTATGCTTAATCATCAGCTCTATGAAAAACAGAAATGGCAGAGACAGAGGATGGGAGGGAGAAAGAAAATTCCCATCTGTAGGGTTTCCCAATATTCATGGCCAATTATAGGCTACCTGCCTGACAGCAAGTCATTGAAGCTGGAGGTGGGAAGAGATGTACAACACTGGCCTGCCCAAACCAAGCTGTATCACCATCACTGCAAGCCCCCCAAGATGCTTGCTGAGAAGCTCACCAGCTTTCACTTTGCAACATTATCTTCCTTGAGTGAGTTATGGGCTTCTGTGAGCCATGAAGAGTGATGCTTTTTATAAAACCTCCCTGTTCCACGGGAAAAAGCTGAGATCTGCTGCCTAATGAGGTATTATTTTTGGAGGCAAGCACGCGAGCTCTGACCATTGGCTTATTATTTGCAATATTGCCCTAGAAACCCATTATCGGAGGAGCAATAGGTATATGGAAAGGAAGAGAAATTACTTTGGCTCAGAGCAAACACTGTAACAGCGACACCAAACTGGAGGAAATGGAGTCCAGGATCCCGTGCATCAACGGGTAGGTAATGAGAGCCTCAACTCCTATAGGAGAAACCTATAGGCCCGAATTAGCATATGCCAATTTACCGCGGGTTCTAATGTAGGCAGAGAGGCTCCTAGATGAATAATTGCTGAAGGGGCAATTGTGGGAGTCATCTTTCGAAGAGATAAGTTTTATTATTTTTTTTTCCCAGGCCACTGCAAATATGAGCTTTTTAATCCTTTCAATGGGTACTGTGTTATCATAAAATAATCTAAATGCTACTAAATGGTATTTAAAATGATTTTCAGACACTGGCAGAGTCGAGTGAATAGCAGTTCAGCTGCTAATGTATTTCTAATACAGCATGTGAGAAGGCATGGTAATCAGTCGTATTGCTGGGATCCAAATCCTTCTCCGTGGTTCTTTCCTGCTGCCACGTTTTACCCCCTTTTGGTGTGGGGCCCTCTACCTCATTTCTCACTTCTTTTTATCTTTCTGCGGTTCCCTGCCCGGATCCTGCCCAGACTCGGGCTGGGGTATACAGAGCATGGTGTCTGCCACTTCCTCCCAGGGAGAGCTGGTCCATTCGAGAGGTGGTGCAAAGCTTCTGGGGACGGGGAACAGGAGATGAAGGCAGCCTTCCCTGAAGCCCCAGAGAGCAAGCAGCCAGGCTGAGAAGCTTATGAAAGCGAACCCTGTGGGCACTGTTTGTTTATTATGCCTCCCACCTGACAATGTGTGCTCTGATGGAGCGGAGACCCGTGGGAAGGGAAGGTTCGAGGCAATCCAGAGATGAAAATATCCATGCCTCCATTGTAACTATGAGACAGATTTCTCAAGTTCAAATCCATGACAATCATTTGCTGTCCGAGTGAGATCTACAAAAGGCTAAGCTTCGTATCCCAGCACTACGTCACTGACATACATATTTTTCCAGCATCCTTGGCATTAGGGAAGTCATGTCGAGGAAGGGCACACTTGCCCTCCTGTTTCTCTATAAAGACACGTTATCATGCAAGAGGAAGAGATACCATTTGGATCAAAGACCTTATTTTTGGTGGCTTTTTTGGAAGGAAAATAATAGAATGCGCTCAGCTTTTCATTTGTTTTTGGTTGTTATTGTTCCTTTTTTTTTTTTTTCTTTTCTCTTCTTTTTTACTGTGGTAACATATCCATAACCTACATATCTGGATTTGTTTTGAGAAAGAATTTCAGATCCACTCCGGGAGACAGGCTGCAGCCCCCACTGTCCTTGCCCCCTCCACGGGGACTAGAGGTGGGGAATTCAAAGCATCTCCTAGCGCCCTTTTCCAGATTACAGCAAAATGTCAAGAAAAGGTAGAGGAGGGCTGGAAGCACAGGGACATTTACATCTCACACAGCTGATAGGCAGCCAGCTGGTGATGGTGCCCTGGAGCAGTCACGCAGAGAGATGCCCCTGCGGAGCCCAGGGGCGGGTGGCATGAGGGGCTTCGGCCCCTTTTGGAGGGGGTATGCTAGCTGCGCAGAATAGCAGATCTGCTGCTTCCGGGTGTCAGTCTCAGAGGTCTGCAAGCAGACAGCGATAAACTGGGATAAAAACAGAGGCTGTGGGGTCCCTCCAATGTACTATGCACATGAGTCTCCTGGAAAAGAGGAATTAGCCAGGAAAGGAGGTTTTGGGACCTGGCTCTGCCAGGTGCTGAGAAGCCAATGTACACATATACAGAATCAGGGTGAATAAGAGGCAAGCTATCCCAAATAGAGCAGCCTGCTGGGGCAGGCCCTCTGGTTGAGGGTATCAAGTCCGTCTCTTAATATCCTGGAGATGTTGTCAGTCAATGCCAAACACTCACCAAATAAAATCTGAGTCAACTGGAAAAGAGACCTCAGGTACAATGCACTACAGACAAATTTATCTGACATAAGATTAATGGGTCAGCCTGAAGTTCACTCAAGTCCTCAAACCAGGATTTGGAAAGTCAAAATATTTCTCTGGTCATGGTGAGAACCCCCTAAAAGGTGATGAGGGATGGCTGGGATTAACCACTGGGTGGTGGCAGGGTTCAGGGAACAATGCTACAAAGTAATCTCTCTGGGAAGGATATTTTCTCTTAGAGAAGAAAAATAACATTAAGTAGAATTTTCGAGGGTGGGTAATAATTCCCAGCATAGAAAGTTTCTCTCCCTATCCACACCCAATAACATCTGAGGAATATGAAAAATATTGTCCAGTAGCAATTAAAGTTGTTGACTCCACCTGGTGTGGCCAGTGGTGTGGGGAAACGGGTCTTCTCAAATCCTGAGAGGTGAAAATGGGGAGCAGTCCTTTGGGAAGGTGATTGGTAACACATGCTCTTGGACCTACAGGTTCTAGTTCTAAGAATTTATCCCATAGGTGTATTTGCCAAATACAGCTATCATTGTACTAGTATGTAAAAATAGCAAAACACCAGAGACAAACAAAATGTCCTTCTACAGAGAATGGTTACATAAATTGTGTAGAGTCCTACAATGAAAACTTTGTAGCCATCAAAAGGTGAGACAAATCTTTTTGTGGCCAATGTGCAATATGTCCATGATACGTGAAAAAAACAAGTGGGAGACAGTAGGATAATTCCCCTTGTGTTAAAAAAAAGAAGCATATCTATGTTTATACACAAAATTGCAGGAAGGTTTATGCAAAAAAACAAAAAAACAAAAAACCCAACAACTGCCAAGCATGTTTACATTTGGGAAGGTAAGTATATAGAATGCGTTCTTCCTTTTTTGAACTCAGGGCATTTGACTCTCAATGCCCATGCTTTCCTAATACCCTGCTCTGTCCTCCTGCCACATCCATCACAAATTATATCCAACAGGCAGCAATAATTATTACTTTAAATCAACAAGTATATTAGTCTCCCAGCTCTGTCAAAACAAACTGGGTGGTTTACAACAAAGGAAACATATTTTCTCACAGTTCTGAAGGCTAAAAGTCCAAAATCAAGGTGTCAGAAGAACTTTCAAGGCTGTAGGGGAGAATCCTTCCTTGCCCCCCACCCCCCTTCTGGTGGCTAACCAGCACTCTAGCATTCTTTGGTTTGCAGCTGTAAAGTCTACCCCTTTTAGGCTCTGCGCTCCCCTCTCATGTGTCCTGTGTTCTTTCTAAATCAGAACTCCCCCATTGTAGGTACAGCAGCAAACCAAGAGAGTCAAGAAACTGGGTGTCAGTTCTGTTCCTACCGTGCTGCGTAGCTGAGTGACTTGTACAAGCTCATTGAATCACTTCTTATCATCTAGGAAAAAAAACTGATTTCTAATGTTCATCCCACTATTAAATTCTAGGGGACTCTAACTTTTTTACTTTTACCCTTTGGATCAGTCTTAAATTTTGACATGTCCTGTATTCATTTCACAATAATTTCTCCAAGACTGGGAAAAAAACAGAGGTCCATTTCTGCTGGCAGTTCCATATCAGTAAAGGGGAGCCATCCAGGACACAGTTTGGCGGTCTTCCAGATTTGCCAAAGGGAGCTCTGCCTTTTAACTCCCCTGACTCTTAAAGCTGATGAGACAAGCAGAGACCCTGAGAAGTGGAATATTTGAAAGCTGAAAGGAATGAGCCCACACCTACAAGCCTTTCGACCTCTACCCCTTGTCATCCAAAGAGGGTGTGGAAGGGAGAATGGGAACCACTGGGTTCACTACCAGTCTGGGTAACCCCCCAGTGGGGCAATGTTGGGCTTGATTGACTACTGCACAAGGGACAGGTAGTGATGGGAAAAACTAAAAGCACAGTTTGTGGAGTTCAGTGGTACACATTCCAATTTGAGCTCTGCGGCCCTCCGGCTTAGCAATGAGACTTTGGGCATGACCCCTAACCATCCTAAGCCTCCAGTTCCTCATCTGTAAAATGGAGGTAATCATCCTATTAGAACATTGTCCTGATGATCAAATACAAGTGCAAAGCATTTAGCATGGTGCCAGGCACATATGAAGTGCTCATAAGATGGCAGTTTTATCAAGATTCTGCTCCCTGTTTCATTTCTACTTTGCTATTATAGTGAATATGAGTTGTTTCCAAGCTATTAAAAAGCAATAAAAGTAGTAATACCAAAGTCGTGACACAAAATAATGTTTTGTAATAAAGATACTGAATTTCATTTGGATTTAGTTTAATAGAGAATTCGTAGAATTTTAGAGCTGGGTGGAGCTTACAAGTCTTCTGTTATTTCTTAAGTGTACAACCAAGGCCCTGAGTTATTTGCTAAAATCACATAACTTGTTAGAGGCAGAGCTGGAGGGAGAAGCCACAACCCCTAGCTTCTGTCCCAGAGTTGTGTCCTCTGTGCTAGAAATTCTGGTTTCCATGAGAAGGCAAATAAGAAGAAGAAGAAACAAACAAAAAAAAAAAACAGAAGCATTTTTGTGGTATGGAACGTTAGAGAAAATTCTAAACCTACTAGATACCCCTTCTGGGACTAAAGGGTCAGCAGATTGAATAAAAACTTGATCTATACTGACCCGTGGCTTCTATGAAAAAGCTCTGAATGAAGGGAATACAAAATAAAGATGTGAGCTTTCTTCCTTCCTCTCTCTCTTTCTTATTTCTTTCTGATTATTTTTCATTAGGTCACTGGACATGACTTAATCAGGATTGCCAAATTGTAGCTGTAAAATGATTGCCAACAAAACCATTAATTGTCCTAAATGAAATGAATAATAAATGATTGGACTCCATGATTAAGTGGCAAGGACATGAACCTTATAAATAGTATATGCGCATCGAGCAATGAGGCCATGTCAGTTTCTTAAACACACGCACGAGGCAATAAAGAACACAGGATTAGCACTTAATTGATAATGTTGGTAGATTAAAGCTTCCCTAGGGGTGTGAAGGGAAAATGCCAGCATTTGTGAGGACTTGTATTATACCGTACTGCTGGAAATTATTGCCATCAATAGCATATAAATCTGAATTATAATATAGAGCTCATAATGTGTTTTCTGAGAGGCAAACACTGATTATATTATGGTATAGTGGGTAGAACTTTGAACAAGAATTGTCCAGACCTGGATTTTGATCTCTAGGCCTCCACTCTCTCATTTGTTTCATAATTCCAGGCCACTCAATTTGTTTTTCACTGACCGAGATTCCTAATCAATAAAACAGAATAGCTTCCAGCATAAAGATAGATATATATATATATTTAAATTTTGTTCGTATTATGTATATTTACATACACACTGAACATATATTTGTATCTAGAAAAGTAACAATCTCTATGGCCAGGGTTCGATTTTCAGTAAATCCTAGAAATATGAAAATTTTTAGTTTAGGAACCTGAGACTTTATGGAAAAAAATAAAATCGGTGAATGAGAATTTTAGCTAAATTTATGACCTTAAATATATGTATATCAGCATCCACTAACCGTGTTAAATAGTACATTGCATAGAATAAATGACATTTTATGTGTCTGCAGGAGGCTGAATTCTAAGATAACCCCCGGTATCCCCACCACCTGATATACACACCTTGTATAATCTCCTCCCCTTGAGTGTGGGTAGGATCTGAGAAAAGAATGGGGTATCACTCCCATGGTCAGGTTACGTTACATGGCAAAGGTGGAAAGATTTTGAAGATTAATTAAAATCCCAAGTCGGTTGACTTTTGAATTAATCAAAAAAGAGATTATCCTGATTGAGCCCAACCTAATCAGATGAGACCTTTTTAAAACAGACTAGAGGTCAGATATGGAAGATACAGAGCCTCTCTCCAGGACACCATGAGTTCTAGAGCTGCAGGAAAATGAATTCTGCCAATGACCTCACGAGCCTGGAAGAAGATCCCAAGGCACAGAAGAGACCCCCAGCCCTAGCCAAGGCCTTGACTGCAGCTTTGTGAGACCCTGAACAGAGAACCCAGCTCAGTCATGCCTGGACTGGTCTACGAAAGCCAAGATATTAAAATGTGTGTTGTTTTAAACCATCACATTTGTACTAATTTGTTATGTAATGATCCAAAGGAATAGAGAGTCTTAAGTTAGTTAGGGGGACCGTGTATGGTATCTGCTTGAATAAGTTTCCTATGGCTGCTGTAAGAAATCACCCCAAACTTGGTGTCTTTCACCACGACACCTTTATTCTCACAGTTCTGGAAGTCAGAAGTCCAAAATCAGTTTCATGGGGCTACGGTGAAGGTGGTAGCATGGCAGCTTCCTTTCGAAAGCTCTGAGGGGAGAATTTGTTTCCCTGCCTCCTTCTGCTTTTTGCCCTCTTTGGTTTATGGCCCCTCCCTCCATCTTCAAAGACCATCACTCCAATCTCTGCTTCTCTCATCCATCCCCTTCTCCTGACTCTGACTCCGGCTCATCCTCTGTATCTCTTATAGGGATTACTGTGATTCCATCAGGCCAACTAGGTAATCCAGGATAATCTCCCCATCTCAGTCTCTAACAATCATATCTTCAAAGTCCCTTTGGCCATATAAAGTAACATTCACAGTTTCTGAGGATTAGGGTATCGATGTCCATCTCATGGACAAAAAAAAACTCTATTCAAAGGTGTCCAAGTTCTCATCCATTATTACACTGTTGTTTTATCCTGAGATGACCCTTTGAGCAGAGGGTGAGACATCAGTGATGGTTCTAACAATGGCAATGCTTAGAAACTCTGGGCCCTTCATCTCTTGCAATGAGTGGAACTCTAATTTCTCAGGGTCACTATGTTTGAGGCATTAGCAAGCTTAGCGGCCATGAAGCATATTTGTCCAGACACCCTGACAGTACGCTCTCTACTTTTCCTTAGAAAGCGTAAGTGTGGGCTCTGCAGTCTTGTTTTGACGTTCTATTTGTAAATCCTTGGAGAGTTATGGAGAATCATTAGTATCTTGTTCTGAGGATCTATTCTTAGACTTTCCTCATGCTTCTGCATAAAGTAGAATCTTTAAGTATCAGGCCTTTGTAATTTCATTTCCATGAAAAGCTTTGCCTCTCTGTTATTCTTTGCAAAGTACTGGCTTCTTTAGCAGTTAGCAGGAATGCTGCATGGGGCCAAAGCACACCAACTCTCAAATCCGAATATGCTGCCTGTGGTTTCTTCGGTTCATTTACAAAGTCAATCAAATGCACAACAATGGCTGCCTGAAAATATCATCTAAACGACCTGTTAATAATACAAAGCTGAGTTCAGTTTTACCATGGTTAGGGTCATAGTTATCGAGCAAATACTTGTGTAATTGCCACGTAGGATCTTGACAGAATTTGAGTGCATCTCAGAGTGCATAGGGCAAAAATCACGATATTCGTGGGGTTCTGGAGTCTGGTTAAAGGCAAGTCATTCAACGTGGGCACATGACTCAGGCTAGGTGAGAAGTGGGATATGGTAGTATAGCACTGGTGGCTACAGCCAGGCAGAGCCAAGAGAGGCAAGTGCTCAAAGAATCTTGGAGAATAACTAGATGTTTCAGTCATTTGATGCTATCTATTGAAGAACTGGAGAGTTTAAAGTTTATTTAAATGAGTTTTTAAAGGAAGTTTCTGAAATGAAAAATAAAATTACTTGCAACTTTTATGTTCCTAGGCAGGATTTTCCTGGAATAATGAAATAATATTGAGTAAGACTGGTATAAAGACGTTATGTTAGTGTAGACAGTAAGCTCTGTGGGTATCGATGGTTTTGGTTTTCGCACACACAAAATTATTTTTCAAGCACATTCTAAGAAGTGGTGGGACTATAACGGTGAACAGAAGGGATGTGATGCTGAGAGTCCACTGAAAGAGAGACGTAAAGAGTCAATTATTTAAAAAAACTTCAGTTACACAGAACAATATGGGTGAATATAAATATATTGTTGAGTGAAAAAAAGGAAAGAGTAATGAATACAGCACAAACCCATTTTAGAAATGTAAAAAAAAATAAGGTAACTGAACTGTATTCTTCAGGAATGCATATGTAGGTGGTAAAAATATAAAGGAAAGAAAAGAAATTATTGCCAAAGAAACTAGAATAATGGGTTACTTCAGAAGAGAGAGAGAAGTTTGTGATCTGCAAGGATGCATGGGTAACTCTGGGACGCCAGTGATGTTGCCCTTGCCTTGAATGTCTAATCTGAAACATCGTTGCCAAGACCAATGCCAAAGAGCTTATCTCCTATGCTTTCTTCTCAGAGTTTTATGGTTTCAGGTCTTACGTTCAAATGTTTAATCTATTTTGAGTTGATTTTTATGCACGGTGTAAGGAAAGAGTCCAGTTTTCCTAACACCATTTATTGAAGAGACTATCAGTTCCCCACCATATATTCTTGGTTCCTTTGTTAAGCTGTCCCAGGCAAGACTGTAAATTCTAATGGTTGCTTTGCAGAGTATGGTCTAGGAAGTTAAATATCCCAGAAGAATCAACATTTGAAGATAGGTATATTGAAGTCACTTTAAATAGTTCCATTAGCAGAACTAATAATGCTCTTCAGTTTCAAGTTCTAAGGTTCCCCAACCATAGACAACATAGGCACAAAAACATCAGCAAAATCTAGCGGGGTGGGGGGGGGAAAGAGCCAGCCTAGCCCACAGGCTCTTCATTTAGCCATGCAGATAAAGGGCTACGGCACAAAAATAAGATGAGGATCAATACCAGCATTTCAGTCCTTGTTCAATGAATATTTCTGCTGCCACAATGTCTAGCGTTAAAGAAATCGTTGAGAGCCACAGGGTTGGAGTCAGGGCACCTCCACTTGACCATTGCAGTGAAGAGCCTGGAGGCTCTTGGTCAGCAGTGCGACTTAGAGTTGACAAGTTTAACAAATAGAAATACAGAATGTCCAGTGAAATTTGAATTTGGATCGACAAATAATTTTGAGCATAAGTATATCTCAAATACGGGGGGTTCAACATTTCATCTGTCACCTCTATTCAGGGAACGCTATTTCAACCTGCTTCTTTCTGGTTGCTGAGCAACACATCAGAAGAGCTCTAACGTGTTTGTGTGTTACTCCCAGCAGAAGGTCTCTTAAGCCCTTACTTAGCACCTTTTTATTCTAATGGGTCATCTGGTTTCCATGCTTGTGGAATATTAGCCATAATACTTTGTGAGAAGGAGGGGACCATCAGAGGTAGCCTTGTCACATGCAATTCATTGCTTGGCAGCAAGGGAAGAGACAGAGCGACATTAAAAAACTGACATAAGAATTAAAAAAAAGCACAGGAGGATATGGCCACCGCAGGATACGATGACTTGATTTGCTTATCTCTCCAAGGGCATTGCCTTGTTATAGTCTCAGACTGTCACTGGTGTTTGATATGAAGACCCCAGGACATCAAAAAGAGTTCAAATTATGTGTGGAGCATAGTTTAAGTCGTTCTCTGAAATCCTTTTTGAAAGTATAGATAGAGTAAATTATAGTTAAATAAACATTGTTAAGGCAAAGTAATGTCTGATATATTTGAGAAAGATCTTAAAACCAGTTAAAATTTAAAATAACAATGTTTGGGTGTTTAATAAAAGGGAAAATTTCAGCATATGGAAAATACAGCTTTCTAGAACAAATTATTTCCTAAGACTTCCAAACTGTAAGCTTTTCCTATTATGACTTTTATTACTGGTATGTTTCAGGTGAGTGTGTTAACTTGGTTGGAATTATATGAATAATTTCCTTAATGTCTTATTTCCCTTGGCACGTGGCGACCGAGGCTTTGAGGCTATAATTTCAAGGGACTCAAGACATACCTGTTGCCTCAAGTAAGAGTTTAACACAGTTTTAGAAACTGAAATTTGAAAGTGCTAAGTAACGGGGTTGTGAGGAGGAACAGAGAGTATAAGCTATTTTAATTTCCAAAAGAAGATTTCTTTACCCAAAGAATCACCCCTGGGAGTTCTTTTAAAGCTGCACAACTTTTCTAAAACTAAAATACCATTTAATTAGTACCTAATGTTCTATAAATTTTTTATGTCTACATTTTGCAAGGAACGATAAATATGTCACAGATATGTACAGATGGACAGAATTCTCTTAAAGTAGGTCCTTAAAAAGTGGAATATGGATATAGACCCAGAGTGAGACAGTCAAGTGTCAAAAGAAATCTGTCAGCTTTTTAGCAGTTGAATAATTCAGAAGCGATGCATTAAGCCAACTTCTTAATTTCCCGTTTCCCCATTTCTAATTCTCTCCTTTTTATCCTGTGATCTTTCTTTTCCCTCTCTCTCAAAGCTATTTGTTGCAGAAATGCCCTGGAAAGCAGGTGGTCTTCCTTATACGACAGCATCTGCTCCTCAGAATGTGCCGCTAAAGATCTGAAGGCCAAGGAAATGAAAACCGTAGTCCTATAAATAAATAGCCTTGTTTTGGGTTATTTTTTTGTTGAATCAACTGGAACACTTTTATTATCCATGATAAAACAAGTGCTCTGAAGGCAACGGACCTCCTCCTCTTAGACGTCTGATACTGGGGTTTGTGGTTCCCAACCATTTTCCAGATCGGGTTTCTTCCCTAAGATTTCACAAGTGGCGTGGGCGGCTGCGAACCCCCTGAACACGTTGCCGAAAGCATTTGTTAATAATATCCTCTCCGCATTGACTTTAGGCTTTATAGTTGGGATTGTTAGGGAAACTTCAAGGGCACGGTGGTGTTTTTTTCTATTCTTTGGGCCCTAGGGGGAGGAAAGAATTCCCAAGAGGATTTTTGGCCGGCTTATTATCATCCAGAAACAAGAAGTCAGACAGCCGAAGCTGAAAGGCCAAACACTTTTTTAAAAACTACCGGAACCTGAATGGACACAGTGTGGTATAAAGGCACAGGGGCTCAGGGCTCACAGGGACCCGAATTTAAATACCAGCTCTGCCGCTTACTAAATACATAACGCCCGTCACTCTAAATCTGCAGCTGCAAGTTCTTACCCGTAGCTGATGTATAATGTTACCTATTTGATGGGTAGGACAGATTTCTGAGCCTTAGTCTCTGATCTGTAATGTAGGTAAAATCCCTATCCCACAAGGTTCCTGGAAGGACTCAGTCAAAGAAAATGGTGCTTGGCGAGGGGGCCCTGAAGAAATGTCAGTTTTGGGGGGCTGGGTGGCTCGTTGGTTAAGCGTCTGCCTTCAGCTCAGGTCATGATCCCGAGCCATGGGATCAAGTCCCACATTGGGCTCCCTGCTCAGCCGGAGGCCTGCTTCTCCCTCTCCCCTCTGCCTGCTGCTCCCAACTTCTTGTGTCAAATATATAAATAAATTTAAAAAAAAAGAAAAAAGAAAAGACACGCCAGTTTCCTAAAGGATGGCCTCCCCCTTTTCTCCTCCTCTGCTCAGCTCACGTAAACCTCCACTTGCACACATGTAGGACTAGCATCTTCTTGTCTCCTTTGCCTTCTGCAGGGAGAAATATGGATAAGATGCGAACCTGTCCTCCTAGCCTGTCCCACCGTTAAACTCTGATTCACAGATAAGACCCTTTGTCTGGTCTGGAGTGTTAAAAGGCCTGCTTCAGACATCATAATCCCAGTCCTTGAAGAGAGAGGAAGCTCCTAGGACCTGGTTTGGCAGGGGTCTTTCCTTGACAAAACCCCTGCCCGATCGTGCTTGGTTTTCCCCAAAACTGTGAAATGTGATAGTAAGCTTCTGAGATTCAGTGTTTTAGGGCCACGGACCAAATGTCTGATGATACAAAGGGCCCTCACATGCCTCTAGCAGCCCACCCACGGGATACCATTTTTTGGAATAAAAGAAAGTGTGTGCGACAGGATTATTCGTCAACACTTTGTACTCTCCTCACTTCCTCCTTTCACTCTGGAGACTGGCACCCCTTCCCCGACCCTGGCTGGCTGGCAGGGCAGAGAGTCGTCACAGCGGGGTTCTCAGCCTGGGTTCTTAGGGTGCATTGAACAGTTCTGAGAACCATGGCTTCTCAGAATTGTGGATCGTGGACCTTTGTTCTCTTTGGTCTCCCGGCTCATCCTGGTTTCTGCTTCTGGTTTCAGCTCCAGGTGCTTGAAGTGTCAGTTGGCCAAGATAGACGCGCGCCACCTAGACACCTAGTGTGGGAAAAAGTCCTGAGCAGGAAAGAACGGTTAACGTATCCATCAGTGATGCTTCTGTTTACATTTCCAATGGGGAATGTAAGTCAGAGAAGTAGGCAGGTGATTTGAAAAAGTATAATTAAGTGCTACTATAAAAGTAAACACAGCAGGCTATGTGATTAAAGAAAGCTTAATCTTGGGACGCCTGGGTGGCTCAGTTGGTTGAGCAGCTGCCTTCAGCTCAGGTCATGATCCCAGCGTCCTGGGATCGAGTCCCACATCGGGGTCCTTGCTCATCAGGGAGCCTGCTTCTCCCTCTGCCTCTGCCTGCCATTCTGTCTGCCTGTGCTTGCTCTCTCTCCCTCTCTCTCTCTCTGACAAATAAATAAATAAAATCTTAAAAAAAAAAAGAAGGCTTAATCTTGATTTTTTTTCCCTCCTGGCTAATTTTTTTCCCCTCCAACAACTTAAGAAAAAAAAAACTTTATTGGAATATAGTTCATATGCCATAAATTAAGTGTACAATTCAGTGATTTTTAAAAAATTTATGAAGTTTTACAATCTTCAGTACAATCTGATTTGGGCTGAACTTTCTCATCACCCCTCAACTTGTCCTCAAGCCAATTTACCGTCTCCACTCACACACCGCAAGCCCCAGCAATCACTGATCATCTTTCTGCCTCTATAAACGCACATTTTTGTATATTTCATGTAAATGGAATCACACAGTGTGTATCCTTGTGGATCTGGTTTCTTTCATTTACCGTGTTTTTGAGGTTAAATCTGCATTTTAACAAATATCATGATTTCATCCCTTTTGATTGGGAAGAATATTCCATTGTATGAATATACCACATTTACTCTTCTACTTCTCAGGTTGATAGACACTCAAACTGGTTCCTGTTTGGGGCTGTTGTGGTAATGCTTCCAGTCCTGTGATATTGTTCAAGTCTTTGTGCATATATTTTCATTTCTCAAGTAGATTTTTGAGGGGGGAATTGTTGGCTGAATTCTTTGGTAAGTTTATGTAACTTTTAAAAAAACCGCAAATTGTTTTGTAAGGTTACTCATTTCCACTAGCAATTTTTTAAAAAAGATTTTTATTTTATTTATTTGACAGACAGAGATCACAAGTAGGCAGAGAGGCAGGCAGAGAGAGGGAAGCAGGATCCCCACTGAGCAGAGAGCCGGATGTGGGGCTTGATCCCAGGACCCTGAGATCATGACCTGAGCCGAAGGCAGAGGCTCAACCCACTGAGCCACCCAGGCGCCCTCCACTAGCAATTTATGAAGGTCCAGTTTCTTCAATACTCAATAACACTTGATACTGTCTGTCTTTTTTATTCTAGCTCCTCTGGTGGGTATGCAATAGTAAATTCCTGTTTTAATTTCTCTGATGACTCATAAATGTTGGAAGCTTTTTAATGTACTTGTTAGCCATTCATGTGCTGTTCTGCTCACTTTGTAACTGGACTGTTTTCTCTTTGAGCATTAAGAGTTCTTTACATATTCTGAATACAAGTCCTTCATCAGATATATGGTTTGCAAATATTTTCACCTACTTTATGTCTTGTCCCTTCATTTTCTTAGTGGTGTCTTTTGAAGCCCAGAAGCTCTAATTGTGATGAAGTCCAATTTATTAGTTTTTCTCTTATGGTTTGTGCCTTTGCTATTGTATCTGAGAGTTCTGCCTAACCAGAAGATTTTCTCCTATGTTTTTTTCTAGATATTTTATACTTTCAGCTCTTATATTGATACCTATGGTCCATTTTGAGTTAATTTTTGTAGATGGTGCTGGTACAACCTTTTGTGACAAGCATACCTTTTCCTCATTGAGTTGTCTTGGTGCCTTTGTTAAAAAAATCAATTTACCAAAGAGATTATGCTGAGTGAAATAAGTCAAGCAGAGAGAGTCAATTATCATATGGTTTCACTTATTTGTGGAGCATAACAAATAGCATGGAGGACAAGGGGAGATGGAGAGGAGAAGGGAGTTGAGGGAAATTGGAAGGGGAGGTGAACCATGAGAGACTATGGACTCTGAAAAACGATCTGAGAATTTTGAAGGGGTGGGGGGTGGGAGGTTGGGGGCACCAGGTGGTGGGTATTATAGAGGGCACGGATTGCATGGAGCACTGGGTGTGGTGCAAAAATAATGAATACTGTTATGCTGAAAAAATAAAAAAATTAAAAAAAAAAATCAATTGACCAGAGGCACCTGGCTGGCTCAGTTGGTTAAGTGTCTGCCTTCAGGTCAGGTAATGATCCAGGGTCCTGGGATTGAGTTGTGCATCAGGATCCCTGCTCAGTGGGGAACCTGCTTGTCCTCATCCTTCAGCCATTCCCCCTGCTTGTGCTCTCTTGCTCACTTACTCTCTCAAATAAATAAGTAAAATCATTAAAAAAAATCAATTGACCATAAATGTCAGTGTTTATTTCTGGATTTAACTCTCTTTCATGGATGCATAGGACTATTTTTATACAAATACCACATGGTCTTGATACCTTTCCCTTTCTCAAAATTGTTTTGACTATTTTAGGTCCCTTCATTTCCATATACATTTTAGTGTTATCTTGTCAATTTCCATAAAAGGTTCTTGAATCTAATTGATGAACATGAAACAACTCTCCATGGATTGATATATTTTGTGATTACTTTCAGCAATGCTTTGTAGTTTTCATTGTGTAAATAATGACCTTTTGTTAAATTTATAGCTAACTATCTTACTCCTTTTTGTTCTCTGTGATTGAATTATTTTCCTAAATTTACTTTTGGATTGTTTGTTGCTGTTATGTGGAAATACAAACAAGTTTTGCATACTGCTCTTGCATTCCACGACCTTGCTTAAATTTGTTCTAGGACTTCTGTGGAGTGTGTGTGTACCTATGTGTATGCGTGTGTGTATTCTTCAAAAATTTCTACAAATAGGGGCGCCTGGGTGGCTCAGTGGGTTAAGCTGCTGCCTTCGGCTCAGGTCATGATCCCAGGTCCTGGGTTCGAGCCCCGCATCGGGCTTTCTGCTCAGCAGGGAGCCTGCTTCCTCCTCTCTCTCTGCCTGCCTCTCTGCTTACTTGTGATTTCTCTCTGTCAAATAAATAAATAAAATCTTTAAAAAAAAATTTCTACAAATAGGACCATATCATTTGCAAATAAAGAGCTTACTTCTTATTTCCTAATTTAGTTAACTTTCATTTCTTCAGTACACAGCTTGCAATATTTATCCATTAAATATGATGTTAGCTGAAGATTTTACATCGATGCCCTTTATAAAGTTGAGGCAATTCCCTTCTATTCTTGGTTTGCTGAGAAATATTAATCATGAATGCATGTTGGATTTGTCAAATGCTTTTTTTCTGCATCTGTTAGATGATCACATGGGTTTGTCCTTTATTATGCTACAATGACATACTATGTTAATTGATTTTCATGTATGAAGCCAACCTTGCATTCCTGGGATAAATCTCACTTGGCTTTTGACTACAATTCTTTTCTATGTTGCTGAATTTGGTTTGCAAATTTTTTAAAAAAGATTTTATTTATTTATTTGACAAAGAGAGATCACAAGTAGGCAGAGAGGCAGGCAGAGAGATAGAGGGGGAAGCAGGCTCCCCACTGAGCAGAGAGCCCTATGCGAGGCTCCATCCCAGGACCTTGGGATCATGACCTGAGCTGAAGGCAGAGGCTTTAACCCACTGAGCCACCCAGGTGCCCCTGGTTTGCAAATATTTTAAGAATTTTTGTACTGGTGCTCAAAAAAAAATAATTGGTCTATAATTTTCTTTTTTAGTGATATCTTTGTCCTTTTTCAGTAACAGGATAATGCTGGCCTCATAGAATGAGTTAGGAAGTGTCCCTTCTTCTATTGTTTTGGAAGGTTTTGAGAATTGATGCTAATTCTTTAAATGTTCTGTAGAATTTACCAGTAAATCCACTGGTCCTGGACTATTATTTATTGAATGGCTTTTGATTGCTGATTTAATCTCTCTACTTGTTATAAATCTGATCAGGTTTTCTATTTTGTCATGAAATAGAAATACCAATTTTGGTAATTTGTGTGTTTTTAGGAGTCTGTCCATTTCATCTATGTTATCCAGTTTGTTGACTTAGCAATCGTTCATGGTATTCTCTTACAACTCTTTTTATTTCTGTAAGGTCAATAATAATGTTCCCACCTTTATTTCTGATTTTAGTTATTTGCATCTTCTCTTTGTTTTTCTTAGTCTGGCTAAAGAGTTGTCAGATGTGTGGCTCTTTTCAAAGAATCAACTTTTGATTTTGTTGATTCTATTTTTTCTAAAATCTATTTCACTTATCTCTGCTCTAATTTTCATTATTTTCTTCCTTCTGCTACTATTGGATTTAATTTGCCCTTCTTTTTCTATTTCTTTGAGGTCTAAAGTTAAGGTATTGACTTGTGAGAGATCCTTTTTATTGTAGGAATTTACAACTATAAATTTCCCTGTGAGCACTGCTTTTGCTGCATCTCATAAGTTTTGGTATGTTGTGTTTTCATTTTCATTCATCTCAAAGTATTTTCTAATTTCCCTTTTGATTTCCTTTTTGGTTCACTTAATAGCATTTTGTCTTATTTCCACATATTTGTGAATATTCCAGTTTTCCTATGCTATTGATTTCTAGTTTTATTCCACTGTGGTTTGAAAAGATACTTTGGATGATTTCAATCTTTTAAAATTTATGGAGACTTTTCTGTGGCTTTATGGTCTATCCTGGAGAATATTCCATGTCCATGTGAGAAGAATATATATTTTGCTATTGTTGGATGGAATGTTCTATATATGTCTGTTAGGTCCAGTTCATTTATAGTATTGCTCAAGTCCTTATATCCTTGCTGATCTCCTCTTAGATGTCCTCCTGCCTCAATTTATCATATATTGTGAATATATTGGGCCCACCCAAATAATCTAGAAAAATCTCATTTCAGAACTTTTAATCACATCTGCAGTCTCCCTTTTTCCTCTTAAGGAAATACATATACAAGTTCCAGAGATTAGGAAATGGACATATTGGGGAGGTCATTATTCAGCCTACCACAGTAACTGGATAGTCTTGGCTAAATAAATATCTATCTACAGTCAGTACACTCCTTACCTCCAGGATAGGACAGCTCTGACTCAGAAATAAGGTTCATGTGCAACTACAATAGCATGGTGCAAAATACAATATCAAAGTAGCATTTTTTTTTAATTCCCAAAGTATCAGAATGATGGATATTATTCCATCAGATCAAAAGGGGGCTCCAACTTATAGGACAATGGAAATTAGGCTAGAAGACTGTATTTAATGTATTTTTTGAATTGAATGTATTAAATGTGACATAGTAAGAGGTTTTATATGGGAGAGTCATTTCTTCCTACACACTAAGGTAGAGAAAATCTGAGGGACCTACAAATATTTTTTGTTGTGGGTTTTTTGTTTTGTTTTGTTTTGTTTTTTGGTAGGGCATAGGTTTGTATTAGAAATATACTTTGAGGCCCTAGATTTGAATTTTATGGTATAGTTTTCATTTCCATTAAGAATAGTCATGGGCGGGATGCCTGGGTGGCTCAGTCGGCTAAGCCACTGCCTTCAGCTCAGATCATGATCCCAGGGTCCTGGGATCAAGTCCCACATCAGGCTCCTTACTCAACCCCCTTACTCAGTGGGGAGCCTGCTTCTCTCTCTGCCTTTGCTGCCACTTCACCTGCTTGTGTTCTCTCTCTCTGACAAATAAATAAATAAAATCTTTAAAAAAAAAAAAAAAGAATAGTCATGGGCCTATTCCTGTGTATGTCACAATAACTATGCTTCATGGAGGGAAGATTTTATAAATTAGGAGTTAGGTTTTTCACTGGGGTATTTGTAATTGAAATTTTTTCTAAATGTTGACTCATCTGTATGTGTTACTCATATTATGTCCAGCTTGAAAAGACCTTCATCTGACTTCTATTCAATTAGGTTTTACTGCTTTGTACTCTAACGCCAAACCATAACTATAAACCTAGGAGAAAAGTTATGGTTGAAAGAGAGAACAGCACAACCTGTGAACTGCTCTCTTTCCATCATTTAAAAATCTCTATTGGTGAGCCAGGGGCTTTCTGGCCAGTAAATTTAATGTTAAATGCTGAGCTCCTTTATTAGATCTGGTTTTAAAGTTTTTGTTTATCAAGATGAGAACTTTTGAAGGATAACCACCAAGTGCACTGGAAAATAATGTGTGATAGTTTTGGTAACCTTCTGGAGTACAATCAGATGGTATTGTTTCATGTCTTGGTTCTGGTAATTGCAACCCACCTCACTTTGGGGAAGATTATTTCAAATCTCTTTGAGCCTCAGTTTTCTCATATGTAAAATGAGGTTAATAATATCCACCTCAGAAAGTTTTGAGAATTATAAAATCATGCTTTAAAAGGGTAATGTATTAAACAAATGAAATGAATTACCATTCCTCTCAAATTAAAAAAAAAACAACCCTCCATATTGAATAGTAATAATAGACTTGCACTTCTAGTACACTATTTGTGGATCTGTATGATGTATATACACATTCACACTTAGGTCAACAATTGTTCTATTCGGAGAACAAAAAGTTACTAGGGATTTTTAAAAATTATGTCTTTAATCTCCATTGTAGTTTCAAAATGAAATCAGTGCTCTAGAGAGAAAGATTTCTTCCAACACCATGCAAGAAGAACTAAAAGAAATGTCTCTTTCCAAATAATTTAAAATGATTTATAGAGAATTTCATGCTGTAGAGAAAAGTTTGTTTTTTTCCTTTGTATTTGAAAAAGGAGAAATAAGAGGGAAATATAGGGCCATTTGCTCATTAGGGTCATTCAAGAGCATGTTGATATACATACCACTTCTGGGCATTCCTTTGCTAGAACAAAATCAGATGGCCATATCTATCTCTCCCTAGGTCTTAATGTGACCCAGTCAAGCTTCAAAGACAAAAAGAAGTTGCATTAGCTGAGATCAGGTCATGTGACCTAGCTTTGGATTGTCAGATTTAATAGCGGAAGATAAGGGGGCGCCTTGGTAGCCCAGTCAGTTAACCGTCCATCTTCAGCTCAGGTCATGATCCCAGGGTCCTGGGATCGAGCCCTGCGTCGGGGTCCTTGAGCAGTGAACCTACTTCTTCCTCTCCTGCTCCCCTTCCTTGTGCTCTTTTTCTCTCTCTGTCAAATAAATAAAATCTTTAAAAAAAAAAAAATAGTGGAAGTAAGGATCTGATTTCCATTTAGACGCGTTCAATAGGGAAGTCTCCCAAATGAGGAACACTCTGGAGCATCAGTGAGCCAAAAACAAAAAAATGCCCACTACTTAGTACATAATTACTTCATGAGAAAAAGTGTATAACCAGGATAACCAGACACAGTGAGACCTTCAAATGACTAATTCCAACATCTACTGGTTCGCTTGTAGAACTGGGGCTAGAACCTTGTTTGGCAGACGGTATTCTGCAGTCGGCCCCCACAATATCCTCCCATCCCATATCCTTCTCAAATAGTGTGGCCTTGATACTCCTCTCATTGCTAGGTGAGTCTTTTCCCTCCCCTTGAATCTGGGAAATATGGTTGTTTATTTATTTGCTTATTTAATCATCTACTCAGTCAGTCATCCATTCATTCATTAATGCATATATACAGCACTCAGTGTACCTTTTGTTTCTTAGGATAATGGATACTATTATCAAATGCCAGGCTCTTGACTGAAAATGGTAACTAATTTAAATATCATAATTTCTTATATTACAGGTAATATTCCCATTTTTACAGATCATCTTTGTGAGGCAGATGGCTTCTAGCAAATGTCTGGTTCCACTTAGAATTTAAATACAACAGTCAGTTTCTAAACTTTTAACTACTATATACATCTGTATCCTCTACCATTGTAGAGCAATAGAGCAGAGGGGAAACAACGTGGGCTCTGGAGCTGGGATGCCTGGGTTTAAATCCTGGCTCTGCCCCTTCAAATGCATGAGCATGCAGATCACTTAATCTTGCTCTGTCTCACTTTTCTCATCTGTAATAGTAGTGGATATGGATAATAGTAGTACCCCTACAGAAGCATTGTTATGAAAATTACCCATATTGATATCTGTAAGATGCTTAGATTAGTGCCTGGCAAATAATTAAGTAGTGTATTAGTGATTGATAGGTAAAATGTTAAAAATCAAATCCAGTACAATGTACTTTAACCCCTCTCTTGGACCATGTAGTTTGTTTCCTTCAGTTTCACCTGAATTTTAATTTTCTGAATCCCGTAACGGACAACTTACAGAATTTCCCCTTTAGCTCTCCCGTAAGAATACTTGACCTACAGATGTTTAGCTGGGTCATTAGGGGATGAGAAAGAGCTTGATGCAGCAAGGAAATGGGCAGATAGATGGAAAAGAGTCTAATGGTCATCTGAGTTTATGTTCATTCTGTAACATTCCTTGCCTTCAGAGATCTCGTACCTTGAGGGACATGTTCACAACTGATAGTATTTTGTTGTCTTTCAGCAGAATGCTTCAAATGTGGTACAGGTGAACAGAAATGACACTAATTTGCTGAGGTGTTTAAAGAAAAACTTCTTAGAGAAATGCTTCCTGATATGTCATTCATGATTGGCACCAAGGGGTATGAGTTAACGCAATTATTGGGGGAAAGGGGCAGTAATATCAATCAGAGCTGTTGATTGTCCCATGGACTGTATCTGCTATGGGTGTCTATTTACTCATGTCCTGGAACATTCCTTTTATTTCCACACTGTGGTAGAATTACATCGGTCTTGTCTACTCATGGCCATGTATTCTGCGCTGTGCAATTGGAGATCTCAATGCAGTCACTAAGCTTATAGGCCCACCAGGAACTAGCTCTGGTCCCTGGAGACCTACACCACACTGAGGCGGCCTCAGCCCAAGAGCAGCAAAGGCTCCAACTGTGAGGCTTCCATTCAGGACAATGGATTAAGAGTCTAGGAGAGGAAAGCACCAAACCCCTTATGCATATGCATCACCAGATGGAGAGAAAGAATTTTTATAATGGGGAGTTGGAAAGAGCCAGTGTGGCTGTAGAAAACTCAGGTGGGAGAGAAAAGACTGGAAATGGACAACAGAGGCAAAAGGGCGGGGGGGTGGGGGGGGGGAGTACAATGGAGTGCACTTCTGTGAAGAAAGTAATAAATAATGCAAACAAAAGGTAGGAAAATACAAAATGCCCCCGGAAGTTGTCTCCCTCAAAGTTCTTTTTATGCTTCTCTATCATGATACTTTCACAATGTGTTGGAATTCCTGGGTTTTAAAACCCTCTGCCATCCCTGTAGGATGTGAGCCTAGGAAAGGCAGGGCAGAGGCCAACAGGTAGCTATTTCTAGGATGAAGGATGCAGGGAGAGAAGGGGATTAATAGGGACTTAGAGTAAGGAAGGAAAACCTAGAGGCAAGAGAAAGAGAGAGAATTTGGGCAGAAATGAACAAACACATAATCACTAACTAGGATGATGTAAGAGATAAGATGGCCATCAGGAATGAGAAAGCCTCTCTCATTTTGATTTGCATATCTCATTCAGGTTCCAACATTTTATATCCAGGGAAGCTGAGACCCTGCTTTTAAAAAAGTGGAGGTAGTCAGGGAGGATGAAATCCATGTGTTTCTGATTCTTTTACGCAAATCTCATTGAACTACAGCTCAGTCATAGGGCGACTGAATGTCATATGCAGAGCATACTAATCATTTTAAGCCATTTTTGACACTCCAGGAAGTCTCCAAGAATAAACAATATGAAGCCTCAAAGGCCTAACAGTGCAGTCTGAAAGGAAAAGCCAAAAATATCTGAAAGAAAGTCTACGTTTCCAAATTCAACAGTCTGCTGTGAAGAGTCCAAGGGTATTTTATGATGCCCAGGAGTCCAGGAAATGGCAGTCAGGGGATAACAACTGGGAACCAGGTAAAGAGCCCTCACCAGCAAATGCTGTAAGGGAGAGAGAAGAAGATACAGCAATAATCAAATGGAGAAGAGAGCGAGGCTCTATCCGAAAGTAATTAGTGGTGGATTGAAGTGAGGAAAAAAAAAAAAAAAAGAAAGAAAAAAATGAGAAAAGAGGAAAATCAAACAGAAACAAGTCCAACCTTTAAAGAATATGGTTTTACAGCTACAAGATTGGAAAGTACAGTTCTTCTTTATTTTAATGCCTCATTTTATTGTATATGCTAGTTTAGACACAGCCATTGCAGGCATACACTTTCCATACTGCCCAAAAGACAAAAGAATGTCTTTATAGTCTAATAGCATCCATTTTGGTTGGGGAGAAAGGCCATAAACTAATAAAGGGGATGATTCAAGGACAGGTTGGGATTTGGGTTTTAGCAATTGCAAAGGTGATGTCAAGTGTGTTAATCATATTGTTCACATCTTCTCTATCCATCCTGATTTGTTTTCTGTACTATCGGTCTCTCAGACGTGAAAATGTCCTAGTAGTCTGACTATTGTCTGTTTCCTTCTGTCAGTTTTCCTTCATAGACTTAATGTTTCATATCCCCCTAAATTCATATCTTGAAGTCCTCACCTCCAATGTGATGGTATCTAGAAGTGGGGTTTTGGGGAGGTAATTAGGTTTAGATAAGTTCATGATGGTGAGATGCCTGTGAGGGGATGAGAGTCGTTATAAGTAGAGAAAAGGACTGGAGCTCAGTCTCTCTCCACCATATCAGGAAACAGTGAGCAACCTGCAAGCCAAGAGAAGCATCCTTACCAGAGCCCAACCATACTCGTACCCTGATCTTAGACTTCCAGCCTCCAGAACTATGGAAAATACATTTCTATTGGTTAAGCCACCCAAATCTATGGTATTTTGTTATGGCAACCTGAGCTGACTAAGACAGTAATGATATATTGAATGAGTATTTACTGAGATAGAGGAGAATTAACATGTTATGTTTGGTCTAGATACCTCCATGTAGAGATGTTAAAAAAGTGATTGGTTATATACACTTGGGTATAATCAACCTATCTAATTAATAATTTTGAAACTATGAGAGTAGTTGAAAACTTCAAATAATAATAGCTAATATATATTGGATGCTTCAGTGTGTTAGGAAATATTTTAAGCACTTAATGTGGATTATCTCATCAATCCTTACAATAGCCTTGTGGGCTAGAAATTCCTGTTATTCTGAGTTTACACATGAGAAAAAGGGAATTAGTGTTCTCAGTGAAACTGAATCATCCCAGAGAAAAGACCACAGACAATGACATTAGGGGTCCCCTAGTGAATAAGTAAAGCCCTTCCTCTTATATGTATAGCTTAAAATAAGCTCTCCTAAATATTAACAAGTAGCAAAAAAAAAATCACCATACATTTCAGAAATCCTCCAAAATGAAATACAAAGACCAAGACAAGCAAACAAGAGGAATGTGCAAAAGAAAGAGGAGAGAGAGAAAAAAGAGAGAGAGAGAGAAAGAAATTAATGTATAGTAACAGAGGTAGAGTGCTTTTGTCTTAATTTAGGGCTCAGTACTTGGTAATTTTTAGTAAAGTTTCAATATGTGCTTCAATAAGATGGGTGCCATTGTTGACAGTATTATTCTGGATATCTATTATGTCAAGTACCTTAATCATGTTATTCAGTGTGTTAATCATGTTGTTTTCATCTTGTCTATCCATACTAATTTATCGTCTGTTCTATCAGTTTCTCAGATGTGTAAATGTCCTAGTATGTGATTATTGTCTGTTTCTTCTTGTACTTCTGTCAATTTTTCTTTATATGCTTTAAAGTTTTTATGTTAAATGTACAGAGAATTAGAATGACCTTCATATTGATTAAAATTTTATGAAGTGTCCCTCTTTATATTTAATAATACTTTTTGCTTGGTTATTTGCTTGGTTATTTTGGTTGGTATTATTCAACCAAATACTCTTTTTCTATCTTTTTACATTTAAACTATCTCTGTCCTGCTTTGTAAACAACATATTGTTGAGTTTTGTGTTTTTAGCCGATTTGATAATTTTTATTTTAGCTGGTACATTTAGTTCACTTACATTTAATATAATTAGTGATATATTTGGGCTTAAATCTACTATCTTACTATGTTTTCTAATCTTCTTTTACATATTAATTTTCCCTTTTCTTCCCCTATTTTGATTACTGAAATTTTTTTCCATTTTCCTCTGTAATTTGAAAGTCATAGATCTTTTTATTATTCTTCAGTTCAAGTTGTTCTTCCCCTCTTTTCAATCACTGTTTCATTATAATGGACTGCAGAATGCAAAGCAAATGAATAGTTTTCAACTTTGTATCACTTACATCCTAGGTTGCATAATGTCAGTAAAAATTTAAAGTCAGACCCACCTATATAAAACTAGGCTCCAGGGGCGCCTGGGTGGCTCAGTGGGTTGAGCCGCTGCCTTCGGCTCAGGTCAAAATCCCAGGTCCTGGGTTCGAGCCCTGCATCGGGCTTCCTCCTCTCTCTCTGCCTGCCTCTCTGCCTACTTGTGATTTCTCTCTGTCAAATAAATAAATAAAATCTTTAATAAAAAAAAAAAAACTAGGCTCCAGTATTTACTTGTATTATCATGGATAATGTACTCACTTCCTTGAGTTTCTTCACTTGTGCATGGAGGTCAATTTCCCACTTCAACCTTGGAAGTGTATAATGAACTTATGGGGTTGATGTGAAGATAAGGTGAGATAATGCCTGAAAAGCAGTGAACACTGATCCTAACACATGGTTAAGCATTCCGTTTCTATTCTCCCCTTTCTTTTTCTAAGCTGCACCTTGACCAAACTGAAAGAGGAGTCCCTGGAATTGTAAGGTCAAGTAAACTTGGAGAGTAAATTATTTTGCAAATGACTGGCTTCATTTATATCACATTGCTTCATGCTTCAAATGCAGAGAGGGACATGCTGATGTTGGAACCAAGTTATGTGCGTGTGTGTATATGTGAACATATGCTGTGTCTGTCCTTGGCCTGTTGATACCAGGTATGTTCCATGTCCCATCCCTCCTCTGCTCAGTTCTACTGGGTAACTCATACCTGAAAGCTGTATTTCCCAGTGTCTTCTATCAGCTGGTTTCTTGCTGGGTTTGACCAATGGGGCACACCGGTGAGAATGGAAGACTTTGGGTGATTTTCCTTTTCTCTTTGCATACAGGGCCATCTTCCCAAGTGGCTGTGTCTGTTCCATTGTTCTGATTTCCTCTGAGCAGATGCAGTGCGTTTCTAGCTTCCATTCAGTGATTTCTACCTCTGGGCTCTGATAAACCTCCTTTAATCCCTCTAGTTTAGGACGGCAGCAGTTTCCTGATGTTGCCAGTCTCTGGGTCGCTTACATGATCCCCATGTGACTACTCAGATATTCTGTCATCTTTGTAACTGGTCACCTGGAGTAAATGTGTTCTTCCATACTTAGTGTGGCTTCCTTTTTCCTAGTTGGACCATGACTGAAACTATGTAAGTGACTGTGTGTGGTGTGTGTGTGTGTGTGTGTGTGTGTGTGTGTGTGAGAAAGAGAGAGAGAGAGAAGGGAGAAAAACAGAAACACACAGAGAAATTATATTTAGAAATGAATTAGAGTCACCCACTTTGGTGTACGTGGCTTTCTATGCACTGCCAAAAAATGGTAGCTGTTAAACTATGAGCCAGTAAGATACTCCAAGGGAAAAAAATTCATTGGAGTCGCTGAATGACTTAAGGTACCCACTCAGTGATGTGTGACACAATGAATTATATGAACATTTTCACAGGTATTCAAACATATAGTTGCTGGTTGATTGATGTGATGGTTCTGGAACAATAACCATTACAAAATAGAAAAATAGTCCCTTTCCTGCTTCAACTATTTCCTCATTCTCTGAAAGAAAATAGAGTTTGCTGTCCATCTTAATATCTTCTCTACTGCTAGATAATCCCAGGGAAATCCTTGCCACTTAGAATTGTTCTTCAATGATGTCTGTCCTCTTACTGGGTTAGAAGACCCCAGCAATCACCCAACACCCAGGATTGCTAAAAATAGGAATGGCAAAATGGGCAGAAAAAAATTTTGAAATTTTTGTGAAATTTGTGAACATCAATTATTTGGGAGGATTTTTTAAACCTTGGTTTTGCTATTTATAAAAAAAAATTTTTTTAAGATTATTTATTTATTTATTTGACAGACAGATCACAAGTAGGCAGAGAGGCAGGCAGAGAGAGAGAAAGGAAAGCAGGCTCCCTGCCAAGCAGAGAGCCCGACGTGGGGCTCGATCCCAGAACCCTGGGATCATGACCTGAGCCGAAGGCAGAGGCTTTAACCCACTGAGCCACCCAGGCGCCCCTATAAAATTTTTTCACATGAGAAATATTGAGATCCTTGGTTAAATAAAAAAGTACTAAGAGGGATTACAATTCTGTTTTTTCCTTTTAGAGATAGCTCTATTAATTGGTATTTCCTCACCCAGCTGAGCTGTACTCATGTTTTATTTGTCTCACTGCCTGTTTTAGATTTTCACTTCTCTGTTTTGAATGTTGCCTCCTTTAATTACTTTGTTACTCATTTGCCAAGAAGAATATTTTTCGGTCTAGCCCTGTGTGCCTATAAAACCTGAAGCAATTTCTCTAAATAATGCCCCCTTTGACCCATCACTGGCTTGTGCTGCTTCTTTTCAATGTAGGCCAATGTAGAAAAGCCTTCTCATCTCACCCACGTAGAAAGCTCTCACCAACGGATTTGATCACATACGTGTATTCTCCTGTGCTTTAGGTGGTTAGAAGGTGAACGCCTATAATAATCGCTCCCATGTTTGACTTGCCAAGCAAATTATGTGTCTTCAAAAGGGATAACCTAGTAATGCTGCAAAATGTTTTAAAGTCAACAAATATTTTCTGAGCATCTATTACGTGCCAAGCACTGTGCTAGACATTCCAAGAATATAAAAACTAACCTCACAGTACTACAGGGACTATATTTAACAAGTTATTTAAAGCACTTAACATTGTTCCTGGCATCAATAAATGGTAGTTATTCTTGACCTGGGGTATTATACCCAGATCCTGGGTTTTTCCTGCTCAAAAGGATCAAGCTGGGACAAGCATAGATGCCATGTGATACTTCCCCTACCTATGTTCTCTTCCCATTTTATCTACTTTAACCTAATTCCTAACTACCAACCTATCTACTTTATGTATAGACCAGTACTAATCTATTAACTAACCTACCTACCTCCTTTAACGTTGGTTCCAGCTCCTGCTTTTAATCCCCTTATCTTAATAATGATAATAGTTAACATTTAACATGACTTTTACTCTAGCCTGGTACTGTGCTTATAAGTGTTTATAAGTATTATCTCATTGAATCCTATATAATAGGTCCTACTGGCCTCCTTTTTTCACTTATTAGAAACTGAAACTTAGGGCACCTGGGTGGCTCAGTTGGTTAAGCGACTGCCTTCAGCTCGGGTCATGATCCTGGAGTTCCGGGGTCCAGATCTGCATCAGGTTCCCTCCTCGGCGGAAAGTCTGCTTTTCCCTCTGACTCTCCCCCTTCTCATGCGCTCTCTCTCTCTCTCAAATAAATAAATAAAATCTTTTTTAAAAAAGAGAGAGAAGGAGAGAAACTGAAGCTTAGTGAAATTAAGCAAGCTTCCTGAACAGTTGCAAAGCAGAAGAACCAGGAGCGGAGTCCAGGCAATTTGACTCGGGAGCTTGTGTTCTTAAACGCTGGGCCATGTTGCCTGGGCCCATGAGCCTTCACGTTAGCCCCACCTGACATAATCCCCGGTTGGGCAGATGCTATTCTGGACTCCAGTCCTAATAGACAATTACAGGCGGGCTGTGGCGTCCTTCCCAGCTCTAGCATTAAGAACTAGAGTTACATGATTAAGGAGAGGAACAGCACTCCCATAAAAACAAAGACTCCCTGAGTGGTCTTCCTGGCTGCTCCATGTGGACCCTAGAATGAGGAATTTTAAAAAAACCAAGAACAGAATTCTGGGTTTCAAAGGAATGTAGATAGACATGGAGTACCCCAGAGATTTACTGTTTAGAAACAGTGTTTTAGGGAGAGGCAAAACATCGCTGTAAAAAACGAGAAGGTGATGCATGAGAACGCAAGCAAGTGAGAGTCCCTGGGGGAGGGAGGAGATGAGTGGAGCCCACAGCGAAGGAGCTTTCCTCTTCGTCCCCGCAGGTGATAGGTGGCTTCTCAGTGTGCAAATTCTTTTCTGTCTCTGTAAAGATTGTTCACGTTCAGTTGTAGCTCTTTGGGCATTTGCTTTTCCCTCTTACTGCCTGCCCTTGGTTACCACACAGTACTCAGTCAAGCTGTAACCAAGTAAACCCTGAACAGCATTCTCAGCAGGAAAAAATGTTTCTATCGCAGAGGACATATGGCTTCAAGATTAAGATGGGCTCCATTTGCATTTCTGTTGACAACCGATTTTAAGTGCCCATGAAAAAGCCCATGGTGTTGCCATTCCGGTGGAAGTTTGGCTTTGTCTGCCTGAGTAAGTACTTCCTTACTCCGTGATTCGCAGTCCCCAGATGCAACAAACAGGGAGACCTGCCCGGGTCAGCCTGTTCCTTCCTTTTCCTCTTTTTTTTCTTCCTGAAGCAGTTAGATGGTATGAAGATGGATGCCAACCAGTCGCCTCTGGCCTCTCCATGCGGTGGGCACTTACCTTTCCTCTTTTATTTGGCACCACCTGGCCTCAGTGCCTTGGCTCCAAAAATATTTTTTTGTTACCATCATGAAAGGTGCCTCACAGGTAAAACAGGATGGCGGCCAGTGCCCTGGCTACAGTTCTCCTTAGGAAAGGCAATTGTCAGTGCTGGGAAAGACTAGATATGACAGCAGCGAGGAGCCTGTCCAGCCTGGGGGTGAGTGGACTTGCTGTTTCGGTTGCTTACTAAGGCACAGGCCCTTTGCACAAGCTGGTCTCCTTCTCCACATGTGGGGAACATGACTCCAGAGACAGCCTTCCAGGTTCAAACCCCATTACTCACTGTCTCTAGGACCTCGGGGAAGTTTTTATTTATTTTTTATTTTTTTAAAGATTTTATTTATTTATTTGACAGAAAGATCACAAGTAGGCAGAGAGGCAGGCAGAGAGAGCGGGGGAAGCAGGCTTCCCCCTGAGCAGAGAGCCCAATGCGGGCTCAATCCCAGGAGCCCAAGATCATGACCTGAGCCGAAGGCAGCAGCTTAATCCACTGAGCTACCCAGGCACCCCTCGGGCAAGTTTTTAAACTCTTATTTAACCCCCTTGATTTTGCCACCTGCATAATGAGGCATAATGATGGCAGTTCCATCCCAGGGTTGTTGGAGACGAAAATCAAAAAATGGTGTGTGACACACAGTAATAGCCTGTAAGTGGTAAGTGTTCCCTTTTTATGTCTTACTTAAATGGCGACATTAATCTTTGCCCTTCCTTCCAATCTCAACTTAAGTGTTCAGGGAAAGTTTCCTACCTCACTTTGCTGCATGTTTTCTGAGAAATCTGTTTTTTAAAATCACAGGTTGATGGGTGTAATCCCTTGGTATATGTTTGTCCTCTCCACTAGGATGTAAGCTCCCTTTTATCATTGTATACCCAGTGTCTGACATGGTATCTGGCACATAGTAGGTTCTCAATAAATTTCTGCCAAATGCATGAGTGAATGACCCACACAGAAAAGGGTTTAAAGCAGCTAAACTGAAGTTGTATTCAATTCAACAAAAATGTATCGAGCACATGCTCTGTACTAGACATGGTGCTCGAAGCTGCTGAGGCAGAGATGGAAAAGATGGTGCCTGATGACCTGTAAGAGGTCCACAGCCATGTGTCAGATAAATCACAGTTTACCAGGATGACACATATGTGAGCCACGTGCTAACTACATATTATGGAAGCCGAATTTATTAGTAAGAGATGTATGCATGGTGGCATGAGGGCAGACACACACAACCAAATAACCAGGATAATCTGAAGAATTCCAATTATGTAGTAGGAAATAATAATTTGCATTTCCCTGGAGCTATCTAATGTTGTTAGTTCCATGTCAGTTTCCCTTTATGATCTTTTGGGTCATTGCAGAGTTTTTGTCACCAATTTCCTAGATAAGAGAAAAATCTGCAACTTTCTGAAGAACCCAGAGAGGACCCAAGTCCACAGTCTTCTTTCCGGACCCCCCAGCCTCCTGTGAACCAGCAAAGGGAGTTTGGTGGGGGGCATGGGGGGTAGTGGAGATGCCTTCACGGCTCTGAGCATAGCCTACCTCAAAGTGTAAAATGAGCCCAAATCTCCTCATCTGTGTCTCCAGGTCTGTGGCAGCTCCAGCTGCCACTTGCACAAATCCTGCTCCTGGCCCAGCAGAGATGATAGATTTTCCTTCCTGTGATTGCAGCCCGTTAGGCCCCAAAGGCCTTCTGCAAGCTTAGCATATTGTCTTAATCATTTGGGGCTACTCTGACAGCTTACACCATAGACTGGGCGGCTTACACAGCAATTTATATCTCACAGCTCTGAAGACGGGAAGTCTGAGATCAGGGCGCTAGTAGGGTTGGTTTCTGA
Source organism: Lutra lutra (assembly GCF_902655055.1). Classification (NCBI taxonomy): domain Eukaryota; kingdom Metazoa; phylum Chordata; class Mammalia; order Carnivora; family Mustelidae; genus Lutra; species Lutra lutra. The sequence goes on along the minus strand of NC_062290.1, from coordinate 46,170,366 downwards.
GTGAGGTCTTATTTCTGGGTTGTAGATCGCCTGCTTCTCCTTGTAGCCTCACAGGGTGGAAACCAAGTGAGCCAGCTCTCTGGCCCCCTTTTATGAGGGCACGAATCCCATTTGTAACGAGGGCTCCATTCTCATGACCTAATCACTTCCCAAAGACCTCACCTCGTATCACCACATTGGGATGAGGTTTCAACATATGAATTCTGGAGGTACACAAAATTCAGTTCATAACATATATATTCCTCATTCCTGAAGTGGGGGTGTTGGAAGGCCAGATAAGCATGTTCTCTTCCTCACCAACAAGGCCTCAATCCCAAGAAGGAAGTCTGAGCCACCCCACTCCTACTTGGAAGAGGGAGAACTTCCTCCTAGGACTAGGTCCCCAAAGGTCAGGCAGTTGGGGTTTCCACTCTTTTTTCAGGGACATTAGTTCTAAGAATTGTAGAATTTAACTGTAGGCTCCAAAAATCCTCTTGAGCATTTCTTCTGGAAGGCCCAAATGTGTTATACAAATGGAATCCCAGATGCCTTCTCAATGTCCCAGAGTTCCTCATGGGGGCAAACTTAGTTCAGATTTCTCTTGGGACACTATCTTTAAATGAGACTGTTCTCTTCCTTTCACCGATGCCGCAAATGCCCACCATCTCTTCCCTGTTTATTATTTAAATATGCTTAAAAGCTGCCCTCTGACAAGTCTTAGACTGGTGGCAAGCTGGAGATGCCCAGAGCTGTGCCCTCCTGACCCCAGCCAATTCCTGCCATGGTCTGCACACCAGGGATGGCGCACCCCTCGGTGTCACACTCCCCAGGCCAGGAAGCACTCAACAAATGCCCCACCACAAGATGACAGGCTCCCCACCCTAGGTGCCAGACTCCCCTCCTTTGTCTCATCATCGAGCTTGGAGCTGGTGTGGCCAAAGTGCAGAGTCTGGCACCTGAGGGGGAACAGGGGGGGTTCTCGGCAGCCGGCCTACCTGTCAAGAGCTTCTGGGATTAGGAGTGCCCACTGCCAACACTCCCTCTGAAAGAACTTGATGGGTGGGCGTCCTGCCAAGAGGCAGAGCTCAAAGCCCTTCTGTGCATGTGCTTCTCAGACCCCCAACTGGCTACTTAGCTATTTGGCCGGATACCAACTTCTCCAGCAGTGTTTTTGAGCCCCACCCATCTTTGGCTGGGCCGGATGAAGCAGACCCACTATCAGATACTATCAGTTTTCCTTCATATGTATGAGACTGACCCTGAAGCAGTTTGTTGGGTTGGGTCCATGTCTTTCTGCTATCCCAACTGCCCCCTCTCTCTCCCCACAAACGATTTTGATGATACAAGGCTGGTTTTGTTCTTTTAAAACAAAGCCTCTGTTCTGAGTGGATGTTCCAAGTCAGAAAGCCTGGTTGTGTTTATCCCAGGCCATTGGCTGGGCATTCACATGCTTTTTGTATTTGGTAAGTGACAGTATTTGCAAAAGCTGACTGCCACAGCAGGCGGAACAGAGACAAGACTAGCAAAAACATGTGTCGGTAACATATGCTGGAGCCTTTTCTTCTTTGCTTGGAGGACTGACACTTCCTACAGGAAGAAGTAATTATTTTGCATGTGCATAGATTACACTGGAATGAAAAAGGGAGGGGAGGGTCTGCTGCTTTATACATAAAAGAAACCCCCCCCCCACACACACACACATATACACATATGCTCCTCACACTCACACGCATACGCACAGGTTAGCCTGCTTTACTTTTAGACATCACTTCCTTGAAAAAAGTAGATGTCCTAAAAGCTGGAAGTCTATTATTGGCAGTGATGTCTTTTCTAGGAGAGAATAAAAGCATCATCTTGGGACTTAAACAAGCTTGTGTTCAACTCATATCTCCCACAGACTGTGTGACCCACAGCAACTTATTAAAGGTCTACCCTTCATCTGCCGCTGGTGGACTTCTCACGTTTGTCTTGAGGATGAAACTACAAAATGCATGAAGAAAGTGCCTCAAGTAGGCTCTAAGGAGAGCTCGCCTTTCCCTTCCCTGTGTCAGGTCGCCAAGAGGGCCAGCAATGGTAAATAGCCCTGATGTTAGACTTTACTTGCATCTTCATTGATGAGTGGAAGCCATGGGGTGGGGGTGGGGGCCTCTGGGCAATTCCAGAAGGTTCTGGAACCACTTGGAACCTCGGAACTTACTTCGTGTACTTTTGGACTGCCACAAGAAAGAAGTCTGCAAGTGGGACTCAGAGAAGCTTCAAACGGAGCTCAGATTCCTGCACTTCAAGCCATTTTGCCTTGGTCATTTGGTGGAGGTTCAAAAGAACCGGGTGACGCATGTTGGGATGGAGCTGGCCAGGCCCTCTTATGTCTCGCTGTAGGCTCAGAAGTCCTGGCAATGGCGCAGCCAACATTTGATTCATTATTCCGTCTTTCCCGACCCTCTTTCCCACCCTCAACCTGGAATCGTTCTGCACTGTATGCATTAGCCTGAGTGCCTCCAGCTGCTTGACACACTCCTCAGCATCGCATCTCTCCCAAACGCCTCACATATACCTGCTGCTGTCATTTACCACCAAGATTGCTCTAAGATAACAACAAAATAGTTGCTCCATCTCCCCTGATGGAGAGTCACGCTCCAGGAAAGGCTGAGTCAATCTGGGCTGACGGAATGAGGATAGCTTCCGTGTGTGAAGCGCAGACCCTGTGTTAGGGGTGGTGCCAAGCACACATTCACATACTTCATAACAACCTTGGACATTCTTTCAGACATATTTTGCAACTGAGTGTTCACCATGTTAAGTCACTCACCCGATGTCACCAAGCTGGGAGCTGGAAGACCTAAGACTTGACGTCAAGTCGGCACATCTTCCGAGCCCAAGATTTAACTGCGACCCTATACTGAGTGAATGGATGGATGAATATCAGAGATTGAGAGAACTTTATCCACATCCCCACGTCTGGCACCCTGGATTTTGCTATGTCTTCCCTACAGTTTCAGCCCTGCCCTTCCTCTCATACACGAGAAACTCCCATCCTCACTTCTGTGACTGGGTGGCTACCACATTCTCTTCTCCTTCTAGCTGGGTCCACATTTTCCTCCCCTATGCTCAGTAACGCCATGTTGTCAGCACAGAGTTCCAAGTTACCCCACCAGTGAGCCACTCTGAGGGCGTGAAAATATGCCCCCAATCCAAAACCCAGAAGCTGGCTGCCAATCTCTACCATGCCAACCTCCTACCGGCCTGCTTCACCTGCTGTCCTTGTAAGGAAGACCTGGAGGAACACTTTTGCTATAGCGCCTTCTGCCCCCTAGTGCTCACCACTGTTCTTACACCCTCCCAATCCTTCCTTCTGCCCTGGAACTGGTCTTCCTGTCCACCCTGCCCCCCGAAATTTCCACTAGCTGCCCCACTTAAGCGGGCACGCCCAGCTCCAGATTCCAGCTCTCCCTGGTCTGCTCTGCACCCCTGCAATTAGGCAGGATGGGGCCAGAGTGCCTCCAGACAAAGGAGACCCCATCTAATCCACCCCTCATTTGGATGGAGGCCAAGGGACGTTCAGGGATTTCGCCAAGGTCACAAAGAAAGGCACACGGGCCGGAGCTAGAACACAGAGGTCCAGGGCCTGGTTCAGCATCTTTCCAACACACCGTGCTGCCTCCTTCTCCCCTTCTGTCTGTATTTTCCTCTTGCTTTCCATTTCTCCCTCACCCACACCTTTTTAATTTAAGTTTTAACATCTGTTCTCTCTTAGTCCATTATTTCTGTGACATTTTATATTATGTTGAATTTCCATTTCCACTTAAGACCCATCCATTTTTCTTAAAAAACACATTTTGAATCTGCTTTTAAGATTTTTTATATAACTTCTTCAAAATTCAGCTTGATTCTTTCATTCTAGCACCTTTCTTGGCTTATCTTTCCTGCCTTCTAAGCAGCAGAAATTAGTCTCTGCCTCCGTGTAGTTTCACTCCTCCTATTATCCGCACCACTATCGTATCAGACCTGTCATCTAACAATCCATTTTTGTTCATTATTTGTGAAACCCAGGTTTTTTTTTAATGCAAATGAGAAAACCTGTGGTTTTAGTTTAATTCTTTATTTTATATTGAGGGAAAAGACTTTTTGCTGGTACTTATACTGAATCTGCTGCAGCAAGGTCACAGAAGGGGACGCATCACGTGTAAAAGTGCCTCACGCTCCACATTTCTGAAATTATGGGCTGAGGTCATCTGCAGAGAGCACTGCGTTGAAAGTCAGGCTTCCCGTCTTGGGCCTGCCACCTCTTGTAGTTCTAGCCTCAGGAGAAACCAAGAACCAGTCAAGTCCTTACTAAGGTATTGGGCACAGAGCCCCAAGTCTCCTGCAAGGAAGCAACTCTCCAAGAACAGAAAGGATGACAGCTAGTATTTAAGGAGCCCTAATTCCCTACTTGGTATCTGGCCAAACACTTTACATCAATTAGCTCCTTCATCTCTCACAATTTCCTGTGGGCTCTCTTCTCATTCCTTCCATTTCACAGATGATGCAAGTGAAGCTTGGAGGTCAATGGCTTGGCCAGTCTTACCCAGCTGGTGTAGGCAGGGGTGGAAATCAAGCACAGGGAAGCTAGCAACTCCAGAGCTGGTGTGTCTAATGATACAGGAATATTTGGGGGAAACTGGTTTTTACAACATTTTGCCATACTTTGAGGTTAAGATGAGCTCAAAAGGCTGAGACCTGGAAGGATCCCAACTTCCCATCATTAGACAATGCAGAATGATTACATTTTCTCTGAACTGTGCCAAATTCTGCTACTCCCAGCCTTAGCCTTTTAAAGTGGCATTATTGGGGACGCCTGGGTGGCTCAGTTGGTTAAGCCGCTGCCTTCGGCTCAGGTCATGATCCCAGCGTCCTGGGATAGGGTCCCACATCAGGCTCCTTGTTCTATGGGGAGCCTGCTTCTCCCTCTGCCTCTGCCTGCCACTCTGTCTGCCTGTGCTCGCTCTCGCTCTCTCTCTGACAAATAAATAAAATCTTTAAAAAAAAATAAATAAAGTGGCATTATTGTAGGGGCGCCTGGGGGGGGGGGCATAGTCAGTTAAGCATCCGACTCTTGGTTTTGGTTCAGGTCACAATCTCAGGATCTGGGGATCAAGCCCCATGTGTGCTCTACACTCAGTGGGGGTCTGCTTGAGATTCTCTCTCTCTCCCTCTGCCCATCCCCACTCATGTGCACTCTTTCTCTCTCAAAAAGTAAAACATAGTAGCTTTATTGTAATCACAATCCTAAAACTCATTTCTTTAGATGGCACGTGTTGGGATTTCTAACTTCAGCACTACTGACATTTTGGGCTGGATGATCATTCATTGTGAAGAGCTGGGCTGTCCATTGTGGGATGTCTAGCAGCACCCTTGGCCTCTAGCCTCATCTGTTGCCTTCTTTCCCTTCTTCCCAGAATCATGAAATCATGACAATCAATAATGTCTCCAGACAATTGCCAAATATTCCCTGGGGGTCAAGATCATGCCCCTCACTCCTCCCCAGTTGAGAACCATTCTGTTAGACATCGTCCAAATCATCAGTCCTGACTTCTAGTCTAATACATGCAACCAGTGTTTAACACACTCTTGCCCCAGAGCGTCACCAGAATGTTCGTGCCACTAGGGAGTCGGGGAGATAGTGTGCAGAGATATGGGCAACTACTTCTCCTGCTTTTCACTTCTTCCCCTCAGAGAATCATTCAGTTCTTGGCAACCTCATATTCTCATCATCTTTTTCTCTTTCTCTCCTCTAACTTTTCCCCAGTCACCTTAATGAGTCATTTCATTTCTCCCCTTCGTTTCCTTTTTCCTCTCCCTCTTTATTCCCGTAGGAGCTAAAACAGAATCCTAGCCATTTCAGATAAGGATTAACTATTCTGCTGTTAATCTCCTTTCCAGGAAAAAGTAAAGACAGATGTTTTGATATGGGATTGGGTGAGATAAAAACCTCCCTTCATCAACCTTTAAGCTTTTCAAAAGTGGACAGATGTCCCCTTCAAAACTTGAGAGAGATTTTCTTCTGTAGCTTCATTTTTCATTGCAAGTCTCTACTTTTCTAGGAGCTAGCATATTCTTGGCCAACCTATGTATCATAATTAATTTTTCAACAATATTGGTAATGATAGCTAGTATTTTTATTGAGCACATAAGTGGCTTTACAAGCACTGTCTTAGTTCATCATCACAATTTAACTAAGTTATTTGGAATTGACATCATTCTGGACATCAAGTTAAAGGTTTGCATAATCTAAGCATTGTGGACATTTGAAGAGCTTAAGTGATTTTCCCCAAGTCAGGAAAAGACAGAAAGAGGACTCAAGCCCTGGTCATCAGCATTCCACTCAATTCATCGTTTCTCATTTTCCTTTAAGATTTCTAAAAATAGCATAGTATTGGCTTTTCTATCTTTTCTATTTAGTTACATGGTATATTTTAGCCACATTCTGGGAAAATGGATTGTTGAGAAATTCTGGGGAATGTCTCAATTTATGATATTCCTAGACTAGAAATGCAGTGTGAATTTCAAATACACATGCTTATCAATACAATTTTGTAACAGAAGCTCCCTTAAAATGAAGGTCTTTTGCCCCTATTGAGCATTCACAGACCTTTGTGGGATGGATCAATGCCAGTTCTATTTGAAACAGTGTCTACTGGTTCTTGAATCTGAGAGGGCCAAAGTACTCAGGAATGAGCACATTTTCCCCAGTAGTTGAGTCGGTTTGCAAACCATCTAGAAGAACGGAGTGAAGGCAAGTGTAATGCAGTGCCTTAAGCAAAGAGTTGCCCAAAAAAGTCAATAGAGGCATCTTTTATTTTATCAGAGATGTAGTTCACACGTACTCTGTATAGAGCAAAGCTTATGCTTTTGTATCAACTTCTGTTAT